>NC_083871.1:99971373-101221373 GCF_032452875.1 Bos javanicus | reverse complement strand
GGCCCCATTTCTATCAGTCTCATTGCCTACCTTACATAACTGCTCTTCAGGCTTTATTATTATTATTATTTTTGTCCAATCTACCACTACCACCACCACCACTTACCCAATCACCCAGGCCAACCTACCCTTTCTCTTTAGCATTTTTCCAATCCATCACCTCTTTGTATTGATTTAATTTGGGTATCATCACCCTTTTTAACTTTGGTTACTTATCTGTCCTCCAAATTTTCAATCTTTCTTCTGTTTAAATCACTTTGCATACTTCAACCACAGTCATTTTTCTTAAATATCAAGCATTTCTCTTCCTTGATTAACCATCTAATAATGCCTCGCTTCCCTGAACTCAGCCTTGGTAAGGGAATAGTAAAGGCTGTTGGCGGTGGGTCACTGCCAATCTTTGTAGCCACATTTTCACCTCTCACCCTCCATCCCTCTTTAGTCTAGTTGTTCTGGACTACTTTACTAAATACATCAGCTTCTATCCTCTGGTAATTCTTCAGCTTCATTTGAGGTTCCACAACCCTAAAGATGTTCTTGTGTACTTTTCCTTTTTAGCTAGAACCACTATGGATACACAGATACGAGTGTACACATGAACACACACACACACAAGGCAGAATTACAAACTCTAAAAGCACTGGAGCCTTATCTCTCTGGGTTACGTGCGCTTACACCTGAGTGAATAATATTCCAGCCTGGAGAGTCATTCTCCCACTCTATTGACTGGAAAAATAATCCCTCCTAGCGAGAAAATTAATGTTGCTTTAGATACATTGGAAGATTTCATTATGGTGCTAGACAAGATTAGGGAATTCAGAGAAGTCATGAGACTTGAGAAAAGCAACACTTGCTTTAGCCTCTCATAACCACTGAGAAATCATGTCCCGTGTCTCAGAGAATTGTGGGACAGGGCTTTTCTTTATAACAGAAAACTGAAACTGATTTTCTGATGAATATTATCTCAGATCTTCCAAGGTCACCTAGTTCAGCCCTCTTGCTTTCAAATGAAAAGACTGAAGCCCAGATGAATGTGACCCTCTCTCTCAACAGTTACACTATTACTGTTGATTTTTTTTCTTTTAGAAGGATTTAGAGGTAATTTTCCCACTGCTCATACATTTTCATTTCCCTCCTGCATTCTCTGTGAAGAAACAGAAAGATGAGTCTTTATTATACTGTTGAAGCCCTAGACTATATGAAAAATGGAACAAGTAACAGAAATTTTGTATTCAAGACAGTCTACCCAAGAAGTCCCTCCAGGACAGGTGTATCAAATTAACTGATCTCACTGATGGTCTAAGGCCTCATGATTTGCATGGTCAGAAGCAGAGTTTTATATTCCTAAGACAACTAGAACCCAATCCATGTTTTATATGACAGAAACTATGTTTTTCTTCCCATTAAATTCTTTATTTGAACATCAAATATACTGAATAAATTGTTTATAGGTGCTTGAATATCTCACTGGATTCTTTCCTTTTTAAAGGTGTGAATGAGGTTTACAAGTGTGTTGCATTAAACACAGCAAAGATGTGACAGATAGGATCACTGCAGTAATCATATACATTAATGAAAGGGAATATTAATCCATCAAACACAATTTGGCATTTGAGTCCTTTGTCATAAAAAAGGAAAAAATGGTTTACCGAAGGAATGCCATTTTGGGGGCCGGGGCAGACTGTGGAGGGTATTGTAGTAGGGAAGTTTAGACTGGGTGACTCCTGCTATTGCAACGGAGAGAGATAGAGGGGAATCAGCAAATTAAGACAAAAACTCCAATTGTTTACTAAGAGAGTTATTAATTTTAATTTCAGAGAATACATACTAAGAAATGCAAACTGAATCATAGAAACAGTATAGCTAGAAGAGCAGAAACATCAGAAAATGTTCATAGAACTTACCTATCAATGCTGCATTTTACATATAACTCTTGACTAATGGAGAGATGGGAATGGAATGAGGGACAAGAGGCTATAGTTCCAAGTGTATACCAGGAAGAAAAACTGGGGGACTGGATTGCTAAAAAATGAAAGCTGTCAGATTGTATTTTATTTTAAGAGGGTTCTGCAAAGTTGTTAGGGCTTAGATTCTTGTTATACATATTCGTAAGTATGTATTACAGGACACATACAAACTATATCAAACTGGAAAAATGAGATCTATCCTAAGCACACAGCTTTATATTTCTACTCACAGGCACATTGTGAAGATCAAATGAGAGCAACATTGTGAAAATTTTTGGTATAATTTTATAACGTTGTGAAAATATTGTTCCCAGGAATATTTGAATCCATAATGGTAAAATATTCTTCCCTAATTTTCTTGGCTTAGCCTAGAAAAAATATACCAATCTAGGATGAGAAGAGATACTTAGATATTCCAAAGCACTGTGAGTTATGGAATACTGACTCAGGAGAAAAAGCATTTAAAATAAGCTAAAGTGTAAATGTAAAGCCCATTCAACAGCCTTCAGTTTGTTAGCTTCGTTCTGTCCCAGCAACAATGACCATCGAGCCCTAGTGAAAAAATACTTGTCCTTTATGAAGAATTCTTGGGGGTTGGTTGAAGGTCACAGCTAAGTGTTGCACGACTATGGAATATATAATAGCTTACACACTGTTTATAATCTAAAGACACTAAGAACATTTTTCCAGTTGAAAAATAAAGGCATACACACCGTACAAATTAAAATAGAATTCCAAAAATACATAAAGTGAAAGTCCACTATGTTTTTTTCTGAGAGATAACAACATTATATTTTCTGTATACCCTTTGGGATTGTTATAAATCTATTAAGATGATCATGATGCTATCATTAAATCCTATATAAAGAGTAAACAGGGTATTCTGAGATCAGATACTTTTGTTTTTATCATTAAAAAATAATTTGTAATCTCCTATGGTTTTGTATTCCAATTTTTTTGTATTCCAGTTTTCATTCCAATCCCAAAGAAAGGCAATGCCAAAGAATGCTCAAACTACCGCATAGTTGCACTCATCTCACACGCTAGTAAAGTAATGCTCAAAATTCTCCAAGCCAGGCTTCAGCAATACGTGAACCGTGAACTTCCAGATGTTCAAGCTGGTTTTAGAAAAGGCAGAGGAACAAGAGATCAAATTGCCAACATCCACTGGATCATTGAAAAAGCAAGAGACTTCCAGAAAAACATCTATTTCTGCTTTATTGACTATGCCAAAGCCTTTGACTGTGTGGATCACAATCAACTGTGGAAAATTCTGAAAGAGATGGGAATACCAGACCACCTGACCTGCCTCTTGAGAAATTTGTATGCAGGTCAGGAAGCAACAGTTAGAACTGGACATGGAACAACAGACTGGTTCCAAATAGGAAAAGGAGTACGTCAAGGCTGTATATTATCACCCTGCTTATTTAACTTCTATGCAGAATACATTATGAGAAACACTGGGTTGGAAGAAGCACAAGCTGGAATCAAGATTGTGGGGAGAAATATCAATAACCTCAAATATGCAGATGACACCACCCTTATGGCAGAAAGTGAAGAGGAACTAAAAAGCCTCTTGATGAAAGTGAAAGAGGAGAGTGAAAAAGTTGGCTTAAAGCTCAACATTCAGAAAACGAAGATCATGGCATCTGGTCCCATCACTTCATGGCAAATAGATGGGGCAACAGTGGAAACAGTGTCAGACTTTAATTTTTGGGGCTCCAAAATCACTGCAGATGGTGATTGCAGCCATGAAATAAAAAGACGCTTACTGCTTGGAAGGAAAGTTATGACCAACCTAGACAGCATGTTGAAAAGCAGAGACATTACTTTGCCAACAAAGGTCCGTCTAGTCAAGGCTATGGTTTTTCCAGTGGTCATGTGTGGATGTGAAAGTTGGATTGTGAAGACAGCTGAGCGCTGAAGAATTGATGCTTTTGAACTGTGGTGCTGGAGAAGACTCTTGAGAGTCCCTTGGACTGCAAGGAGATCCAACCAGTCCATCCTAAAGGAGATCAGTCCTGGATGTTCATTGGAAGGAGTGATACTAAAGCTGAAACTCCAGTACTTTGGCCACCTCATGCGAAGAGTTGACTCATTGGAAAAGACCCTGATGCTGGGAGGGATTGGGGGCAGGAAGAAAAGGGGACAACAGAGGATGAGATGGCTGGATGGCATCACTGACTCGATGGATATGAGTTTGAGTAAACTGCGGGAGTTGGTGATGGACAAGGAGGCCTGGTGTGCTGCGATTCATGGGGTTGCAAAGAGTCGGACACGACTGAGTGACTGAACTGAACTGAACTGAATGGTTTTGTATAAAGATTCACAAGATGGAATGTCACCCCCAAGCTGAGCATAGTTCAATGATGATAGAGCCAAGAGGGCTTTTTCATGGGGAAAACTATAGCTTTAGGCTAAGAAAAAAGATAGAATAAATTAATTAAGACTCAAGAACAGGGAGCATACAGCCAGAAAAAAAGAATAGCATTTGACTAGAAATAGAAGTGAAGAATAAAATAGGACTATCTATGGAGAAGAGTGCTCCAGATCAGTCATCAATTACAATCACTTCATTGTACTACCAAGAGTTCTTTCCTCCCTATCTACCATCTTCCTTAATTTTAGGAAGGAGGGAGCTTCCAGATCAACACAACTCCTCAGCCCATTCCCTATTTCCCTTAGGGAAAAATGTAGTCTATCTGTATGAGCAGAGTTTGGAAATTAAGCTGAGGTGGTCCTATTGGCAAGTAAAAGCCTTCTTTGAAATGCCCATGCTTCAGTCTATGAAAAACTGCAGGACAGGAGAGATGCACCCACCTGGCTTCAAGGTTGGATGTATAAACTACAACCTTCAGTGGTTTCAAGGAGGAACAATGTCTAGAAGCTAAAACCATATCAGGGAGCAACCCAGGAAGGAGGAAGTTAGCCCTGGTAACCTTGTCCTAACTGGTAAGTCAATGGCCCTAAATGGTGCCCCAATGGTAGAAAGAAAGAGAGAACTGCACCATTATTTTGACTCAATGCCATTATAATCAATCAACAGTATTGTTTTAATTAAGATAACTGATTGTTTCAGAAGCCCTGGGGCATAATGGAATTTTGCTTCCTCCCTTCTCAGAAAAGTCTTTGGGGCAATTCTTTGCAACACCTCTCCTCAGTCTAAAAGGATCCGCGCTAGAAAGATGACAGGGTTAAGGCAAATGTGGGTGCAACTGTCAGTAAAGTGGAGGAGGATAGAGGGCAGACTATAAGATGGTGGTGAGCAGACCTTTCCCAGAAGTCTGATGATAATTTTCAAGGAGGTTAATGGAATGGCATCTTTAAGAAGAGAGAAGAGCAAACGATGGACTTTTATTTGTTTCATAGGATGGAAGATAGAAGAGATAGAAATCCTTAATCTAATTTCAATATTAAAAAAAAAAAAAACTTCAGTAAAAATTCCTTATTATTTTTCCTTCCTTGGCATCACTCTTAGATATCTTCAAATACATACAACTTTTCTCCATCTTGGTCCTTAAGCCTTAGCAGATTTATATGCAAATGAACTCATTGACACTGATTTGTCTGTTTTCTTATTTGTTTTTAAGTGTAGGCCTTAATTCTCCATTCTGCCCATGCCATGAATCTTCCCCCTGCCCTTGATCTTTCCCTACTGGTTTGCACATTCTTAATATTCAGGGACCACTAAGCATAAGAATGCAGCTAGAGTCTTACAACACCAATATCATATCACTGAAGAGCTAGACTATAATTTTCCTTTATTTGGCACAGAAAGTAAATCTTGTTCTTCCAATCTTCTTAAAGTATATTCTCAATTTATGTATCAAAGCAAGAAATATAACTGACATTAGATAAATTTAATGAAGCACAATGTACCAACTATCAGTAATTTAAGAAAACAGTAATTTAAAATTCTTTAAATATAAATTATCATCAGAATTACCCAATGCAATTGATATCTGGCAAAAAACATCACAATATTGTAAAGTAATTATCGTCCAATTAAAATAAATTAATTAAAAAAATATGTGGCACATTAAAGGCAGTGTTTTGTCATTAGAATATTATTACATTGTATTAATTGGCATCTTCCATTAATTATAAGTGTCACGGCCCAATCTGAGTTTGGTGAGTCTGAATCTGAACCTTTATTTTTGATATCGGGGTATAACTGATTAACAATATCGTGATAGATTCAGGTGCATACAGAAGAGACTCAGCCATACACATACATGTATCCATTCTCCCCCAAACTCACCTCCCATCTAGGTTAACATTGAGCAGTGTTCCATTCAGTAGGTCCTTGTTGGTTATCCATTTTAAATACAGCAGTGTGTACATGCTCATCCCAAACTCCTTACTATCCCTTCTCCCTGGCAACCATAAGTTCCTTCCCTAAGTCTGTCTCTTTTTTAACTTACATCATGTGTCTTAAAGAAACACACATCAGAGTAAGAACTGCTGTTACTCACCTAACTGTAGGCTCCCACCTAAGCCTCGGGCTGAGGTTCTAAGGACCTTTCCAACAACTCTCAGCAACTGTGTGTTGTTGAGCCCAGCAAGCTTTTCTCCATGAAGAATTCCTTCCTCAGAAAAACCTGGATGAACAAGTTTCCCCCTGAACCTATACGATTCTGGGATGTCCAAAGATACAGGAATGAAAAGATGACATAACTAGCAATCATAAAAAAAAACAACAGAAATTACAATAAATTCTCCCAAAGGAATAAGCAATAAAAAAGAATTATCCAATATATGTGCCTTTCGCCTCATCTTTCAAAGTCAAGCTTGGCATTTACCTAACAAACATTAATATCTACTATATAGCAGATAATGTTTTAGGCCCTGATGATTCAGTGGCAAACTAGAGAGTTCTTGCTTCTGCCTTCTAGTAAGATATTAAAGACATAAAAGTTACATAAACAACTGCATCAAATTCTAGGAAGAAAATAGACCGAGTACTAAGACTGCTTATAAATCAAGCCATTACTTTAGACTGACTCACAGGTAAAGGCTTTCTAAGGAGTAGCAATCAGACTGAACATGAGAAGATGCTTCCCATGCTTAAGTGAGAGTCCTACATGAAGAAAACAGTAAATGGTGTATACTCTACACAGCAACTTTCAAGCTGAAATGGGCATATCATGTTCAAGAAACTGAAAGACAAACCAGTGTGGCCAATATCTCATGGCGAAGTTCTAGATCATCCACTGAAAATTGTAATAGGGAGTATAAAGAGGGGAGGGAGGGCAGAAAAAAAATGAGGCATCACAGACATTCCCTCATGCGGATGATAAGTCTTAATATTATCAATAATAAGTCATGTTGATAGCAGATACCCTTGGTCTTTTGTGATCTTGTTACTCAGTTTAGTGCGTAGGCTACCAGCCTTGGCATTACCTGGGAGCTTGCTTGACAGATGGAATCTGAAACTTACTTACTGAAGCATAACCTGCATTGTAACAAGTTCCCTCAGGTGATTTATAATTATACCAAAGTTTGAGAAATACTGCTCTATAACATAGGTGACCAACATAGATGACTCAGACATAACTGGTGGGATTAGAGGTGGCCTTACAGCTAGGATGGGCTTCCCAGATGGTCTAGTGGTAAAGAATCCACTTTTACACAACTTAGTGACTGAACAACAATGTAAAATCTTAACAACAGGGAAAACTGGGTGGAAGGGGGTATATGAGAACTCTGTGTACAATTTTTTGTAACTTTTCTATTAGCTCTGAAACGATACTAAATTTTTAGAAGTTTATTTTAAAAACGAGTACTGAGTTTCTCGATTTATCTAGTTTGTTGATGGTAGCGCCATTTCCTGAAGTAAAAAAGACAAGGAGACAAGTGGATAAATGCAGGAGGAAGGTTGCTAAAATACCTTCTAAAATACATTTAGGAGGTAGCAACATTTTATTTTGGAGATGTTAGTGAAACATCCAAAGAGAGATGCTGGCAGGTGAGAATGGATATATAGATGATACCTAAAAAGGAAACGAGAAAGGAGAATAGTGGTTGCCAGGAGCTTGTTGAAGGTATACAAAAATGGGTACAGAGTTTCAGTCCAGGATGGCAAAAAATCTCTAGAGATGGATAATGGTAATGATTGTATAACAATGAGAATATACTTTATGCCACTGAACTGTACACTTTAAAATGATTAAAATGGTAAGTCTTATAATGTATACTTTGTCACAATTAAAAAAATAAAATTACTCTGGGTGGCAGGAATATAAGGACTTATTTCATTATCCCTTTCTACATTACGAATTTAATAAAGAACACCTAACTACACACTAAAAGTGCTTTAAAAAAGGATGAATTTTGAGAGGAAAATCTATTCTAGGTAGAAGGTCATCTTTTTCTATCTGTCCTTTCAAGAACCTCCTTTCTTTAAACATTATTGCCCCTTTAGGACAATTGCCCCTTTAAACATTATTGCCCCTTCTAAGGATGATAGTGTTACCTAGAGACAAAGATACTGGTTTGCATTTGAATCCTAGCTTCAGCTCCTACTGGCACGATGGCCTTGTTTATGTTATTCAACCTTTCTAAACCTCTATTTCCTTATCTGTAAAATGGAGATAAAATTTACCTGAAGTTTGGTGGAGACTGAGTGTGTGTGTGTATATATATGTATATACATATATATACAGGGTTAAATTCCTGGGCCAGGAAAGATGTCCTGGAGGAGGCAGTGTCAACCCTCTCCAGTATTCTTGCCTGGGAAATTTCATGGACAGAGGAACCTGGGAGACTACAGTCCAGCGGGGGTCTCAAAAGAGTCCGAAACAACTTAGCAGCTAAACAACTACAGCAATGATATACACACACACAGCAATTGGATCTTAAGATGTACTCAACAAAAGACAGCTTTAACGCAGACAGCATATTTGAAGAGAGACATCTGTTGTAGTCTACTTCGAGTGGACACAGCCAGAGTGGCAAACCCCGCACTCTCTTCAGGCTGGAAAGATTACTCACTAGAGGAGAACCCATGGTTTCTGGCTATCAGAATGAAGGCAAGTCCTCTGAGGCTTCTCCCTAGAACAACCCTGATAAACAGACTGTTTCTATTCATGATCTTTCTGCCTCTGAGTCACAAGTTCTCACTACTGCAGAACATGGCAATTTTCTACTGAGTACTGACATCCTTTTGGGATTCTGCAAAAAAAAAAAAAAAAAAAAAATTATTGAATTTGAAAGGAAGCCAATGATCATAAAAAATACTCAGTTCAGAACCTATATTTTTTCTCAGAATATATGATCAATATCATTGGTTAGTCTTAGCTATGCTGTCACAGCAGTACACCGCCTTGTACTAGAGGCAGTGACATAAAAGGCCATTGAGCTGATATCATGGTTCTGATTACATGTGACCACACCTTTCCTTAGATTACAATTCATTTACTTCCTTCCCAATCTATCTTAGCAGGATACAAGGCAGCACTTCCAGAAATTTTACTTAAGTGCAAACCAGACACTTCATAACTCTCCTCAAGGTTAGAAATATATTATTTTAGTTTGGAGGGAATTTCTTTAAAAATTTGGCAACTTTAACCTATGACTTGCAGTTTAAAAAAAAAAAAAAAAAAAGACCTACAGAACAATTAATTGTGAGGTCCATGCTGAACTTTGGTGGAAAACAATGTGGAACAGCTGAGTATGCATAAGGTATGCTAGGGCAGAGAGAATTCTTTATATTCTTTCCATATTCTTCGCTGGCTAATCCTAGTCAATTGAGAAGATATCCAAGGTCTCACGTCTGCCTTATGTTTGTGAGATATCTCTGGGTCCAAAAGGAGTGAGTCAGTCTAAAAATACAAGACACATAATTTAAAAATATGTTCAACATAAAAAAAAAAGCATCCTGGAAACAGTACTATACAGATAAACTAAATAAATACAGTTGGAGATAACAATAATAATTTTAGTATACTTCAGTTGTATAGCATTTTAAGTGGTCATAAAAGGCTTCCAAATGTATTTATTTTGATTCTTGAATAACATTATGAAGTCAGAAGTATAGGTATTAGTAATATCCATTACAGAAATGAAGAAGCTGCAGAATTGGATGATGTCCTGAGAGTCACATTTTGGAAAAAAAGGTAATTGTACTTGAGTTGGAAAAACTGCTTTATTTCCTGATTCCGCCATTACTTAAAGTTGAGATTGAGAAAACTCTTAAATACTCATATTCCTCACCTGGAAATCAATGATAACACTACCTCACAGAATCAGGTGGCTCAGTGGTAATCTGTCTACCAATCCAGGAGATTCAGATTTGAAAGATCCCCTGGAGGAGGAAATGGCAACCCACTCCAGTATTCTTGCTGGGAAAATCCCATGGACAGAGGAGCCCAAAGGGCTACAATACATGGGGTCACAAAGATAGGACGTGACTGATTGACTGAGCACATAGCGTACACACAGGATTATAAATGTAACAATAGAAGCAAAAATAAAAATGTGAAGTCAATACATGTTAAACAGGCATGTAATGCTTATTCTCTTCCTTAGCTCTAGAAGAGCTAGACATGCTCCAAAGTCATCATCTCTGCATGAAAAGAAAGGGTCCCCCTGTGCACTCAAAGTTACCTGCAAAGGGCTAGCACTCGACGATGGCTGGGCGTTCAATCTCACACCATCAGCTAGTCTCCTCGGAATACATCCAGCCACTAGCACTGAATATTGTAACAGTATTCAAGATCAATACTTCTGAAGGAAATGAGGACAGACAAATTGGGCCATGAGACAAAAAAGTTCTTTTTTGAACAGGTCATCACTTTAAATTGGAATAATCACACTAACATTTCTTTGAAGCTCCCAAGTCACTTTACTAACAGGAATAACTATTCTTATGATTTTCCCATTGGAGGAAATAAAACAGATCCTAGCCCCAAGTTAAACTAAGGAAAACTGTGAGGCAAGCGGCTCATCAACAAACAGTCTGACCAGGAAATGCTAATCCCTCATTTCTCAAAATTCATTCCCTAGTAGAGAAGGCTTTTGCCCTGAGGATTGAGGGCTGATGACTGGTGTGATTTGAAAAATGTTATTCTTACTCATCTATGTAATTTCTTTCTGAAAACCTGCTAAAATATTTCTCACTAAATTCCCATAGCTTCCAACACCAGAGGTCTACTGTTTGCTTTAGGCTGAAGCAAGGATTAAACCAGGAAGGTTCTCAGAGATTCTCACATCTCTCCTTTCCCCAGTATATGAATGTATACATTTATCAGACATCATGGGAAGGGGGTTTAAATACAGCAAGGCAAAGCAACACACCCAGCAGAGCCAGGGTAAGGAAGAAGAGTAAGTGCTCAGTCTTCTCTGATTCTTTTGTGATCCCACAGACTGTAGCCCTGCCAGGCTCCTTTGTCCACGGGATTTTCCAGGCAAGAATGCTGGAGTGGGTTGTCATTCCCCACTCCAGGGATCTTCCTGACCCAGGATTTGAACCCAAGTCTACTGCATCTCCTGCACTGGCAGGGGGATTTCTTACCACTAGCACCACCTGGGAAACCCAAGGAAGAAAGGGAGTTACAACTGTTCATCTTCTTAATCTGTACCTGAGGTAACTGTAGTATATCCAGAGAGTGCTCCTTAGGACTCCCAGGGGAAACCTTATGTTCCCCACAGAGGATTCAAAAATCCTATAGGCATCTTTACCTCAAATTCCCTTTCCATAGACTCTCCAGCTAAGGTTGTCTCTATGAATCAAAAAAGGCCATCCAAGTGCCTCTCAGGACACAGAACTTTTCTGTACATCTATTTCTTCTAATGTATCATAGAGACAGTCATAATGAGATGTTTCCAGGTAAAATTTAAAAGCTATATTACAAAGTATCTCACAAAGAGGAGCTTCACAGAGATCAAGCATCAGAGACTTCCTCATCTTCCCTGAGTGGACACTTGGTTTCCTCAGGAAGGAGACAGAATTCTTCCTGTGAGGCAGGGTTAGAGGGGTTCTGAATTCTGTAACAAATTCTCTGTTTTTTGAAGGTGAGGTAATTCAAGAGAAAAGGACGGACCCATCATTCTTAATTTATGTTTCTATAGGATTTATCACATAATCCATCTAGAGGATTTACCACAACCAAGTTCCCAATTGACTTTTGTACACTCAAGGGCATTTCTGGCAATGGTGTAGTGGGTTTTCTGTGAGGAAGGATGGAAAACACACCCCAAAGACAGCTGGGCTTTCTGAACTCTCATCCAAGCTGTATCACCCTAGACAAATCATCTGAGATTGCTAATTTTGAAGTTTCTCAGTTTGTAATTATCCCCCTTTTAGGGTTTTAAGGAAATGAATGAGGTGATGGATTTAATTCATTGTAAATTGAAAAGTGTTTTTTAAACAGTATTATTTTAGATTATCATTAAATAACCCACAAATATGACTTCAAGAGAGTAGGAGTCAAGCACAAAGATGAAGAGATGGAATGAGTTCTGAAAGACAAGCTCAGAGATCTGATCCACTGGGTGTATATACATGGGATAATGGAATACAGAATTTATCAGTTAGAACCACCACAACAAATCGAGTTCCCTTAACGCAAACTACATGATGTTAGGTTCTTAGGCTTCAGCCATTTTGCCTTTTCCAACTAAGTGGAGGTATGGTAGTTACACTTTGAGAAGCAATAGAAGTGTCTGTGAAGCTTCTTCTAAAAGAAGGGACTTTTTTGTAAAGTGCCAGACACTAAGTATTAGAGACATGGGAAGTCACATTTGGTTTCTGTTGCTCATGTTTCTGCTTTTTTAAACAACTCTTTAACAATTCAAAAATCATTCTTGGCTAGAGGCCATACAGAAACAGATAGAGGCTGTACTTGGCACCAAACCCAGGCTCTAAAACAATGCAATGACGAGCTTTGGGAACTCTAAAGCAACACGCAAATAAAAGGGATCATTTGCTCAAATCCACACTATTTTTTTTTCTGACCTCCCAATGCGTACTTCACTTATTTTGATACTTTTTTTTATTCTGTTGTGATAGTCATTGCTTGATAAGCTAGAGTATAGTTATTCTCTTCATACCTTACATACACATATTTAGAATCATTTTATATAAATGTATATATTCAAAATACTTTATATACAATAAGTGCTCAATTACAATGTTTGTTGTTGAAGCCATCTAGTCTATGACATATATTTGTTCCAGGAGTCTGAGCTGACAAAGACATGCCCCATCAATCCAGAAAAAACCTCTTATTTTTAAACGCCCTGTTAACCCAGACTTTAGTTGAGTTAGTCCCACCCTTCTCCTCTATTGTTGCAGGAGTCTTAACACCTCTGTCATAACACCTATATATCATGTGTTCTTCACCACATCTCCAAGGAAAATTTGTCAGGGCTAGGATTATGGTTATTCCTCTTTGCATCCTAGATGGCCAACAGAGTACCTGGTTGTACCTAATTTTACAGTAATGTTGAAGAACAAATGAATAAGCAAGTATTACCACTGTATCAGGGGCTTCCCAGGTGGCGCAGTGGTAAAAGAATCTGCCTGCCAATACAGGGGATGCAAGAGACATGCGTTCGATCACTGCGTTGGGAAGATCCCCTGGAGGAGGAAATGGCAACCCACTCCAGTATTCTTGAGAGGAGCCTGGTGAGCTACAGTCCACTGGTTGCCAAACATTGGACATGACTAAGTACACAGTGCTCACCACTGTGTCAGTATCTGTCCCTTACACAGCACTTACACGCACTTTCCCTATAATAACTGATAATATGGGAGGAAGATAGAAAAGTAAGCTCTAAATACAGAATGAAAGTGATACTGACATGAGTAACAGATTTTTTCCTCAGTTTGAAATATGAATAATGTTCCCTTTATATGAATACATACATATGTACATACACACACACACACACACACACACACACACACGGGCTTCCCTGGTGGCTCAGACCATAAAGAATCCACCTGCAGTGTGGAAGACCTGGGTTCAACCCCTGGTTTGGGAAGATCCTCTGGTGGAGGGCATGACAACCCACTGCAGTATTCTTGCCTGGAGAATCCCCATGGACAGAGGAACCTGGTGGGCTACAATTCCTGGGGTCACAAAGAGTCGGACACAACTGAGTGACTAAGCATATATATCTCCTTGGATTTGGGATTTTTTTTCCTGAGAAGGATGGAGTCAAAGGGAATTCCTAGTCATGTTCATCTGTTTCAGCAAGCTGTATTCCAGCCCTCTCTGAAATCCACAGGGGTTCCACAGACAAAGGTAGAAAGCAGTGGAGTCCAATCTGATTCTCGCTTTCCTCCATCATTAAAGAGGTGCAATCTGCCAAAGAAGGATTGCCATCCCTATCTAAATCTTTTTCTTTGAATCTATATGAAGACGAATGAAACATTTTCTAAAATTGGAGGCAAATTAGCTTTCGGTCTCCTCAAATACAATTTCTCTGAGAACAAAGTCTCATCCGTCTTCTGATGTGATTAATCTTACTAGTACCAACTACTTGGGAGTTCACACTGGAGAAACATATTGATAAAACACAAAACGACTTCCTGAGGTTTTTGTTAAGATGTTCCATTTAATTTAAGGTCATCATTTATGTGGAATTCTCTGCTAGTGAGGCAAGATAAGCAGCTTTATTTCTTGGCAAAAACACTCTTTTGATTTTTGCCACTCAGTAACCCATAAAGAGAACACAGTATTTACAAACAAGGCTCTGACATGTTCTCCTGTAACTTTCTTGTGCTTTCACAGTTTCAAACGCCTCTTAAAATAGCTCTGCAAGTGCCCTCCCAACATTCCCCAGGAGCACATCACGTTCCGGTGTAAGTGACAGTGGTCTGAGAGAGCATTCTGTCACCTCGTTGTGAATTTCTCTGGACCATGAAATACCCAGTGTCCCAGACAACACCAATTTTCAACTTATCGCCCACTGCTTCTCCTCTCCATTTTACTCTGATAGAAAACGAAGCAAAAAGACAACCAAAAAAATGGGCATTTCATTTTGAAAATATTTGTGGCCAAGTTGATTACATTTATGGTTATCAAGACTTCAGGATGAAGTAATCTGCTATTTGGAAGAAAAGTACATGGACAGAATTAGGAGAGATGACATCAAACTACAGCTTTCCAATTTGTCTCTTTTTTTACGCTAAAGATGGACAATTTTTGCCAATTTGGAAGTAGATATAACAACAAAGTTTCCTAATGACCTCATGAAGTGGAGAAACAGAATAAAGAGGTAGATTTTGGTGTCATTTTGGAGAACGAAATGGCAACCCACTCCAGTATTCTTGCCTGGAGAATCCCACAGACAGAGGAGGCTGGCAGGCTTCAGCCCATGGGGTCACAAGAGTTGGACACAACTTGGTGACTAAACCACCACCATTGGTGACGTTTATAAAAGGCTTCATCCATCATATTTCTCTCTGCTTTTAGCATTTGTCATATATCTCCATGGAAAAAAACATTGCAGAACTTGTTTTCAATTATCTTTTATTATGTCAAGTTAAAAGGTTGAGTTGATATCTTTTGATGAGCATCAACATTATTAAAAAAAAAAATACTGGTCCAAATAGATAACTGAAAGGATTAATGAAAACTCTATTTATATGCTGTTCCAGTAGCAAAAATGAATAGATGAAATTTCCAAAGCTTCTGGAAAGCAGAATAGTTGATTCTTGCAAGATTGTAGTATCTCACTGAATCAGGGTTGATTCGCAGCAAGAACCCAGAAGAACGACAAAATGATCAATCTGTATTATGAAAGGTTGACCCCCATGTCATAACCTGTTGTCAAAGTTTTGATTTTCACTCTTACTTAAACCTCAGCATTTCCAACAAAATGTTACCACTAAATCATGAGAAAGTGTTAGTCACGGAGTCATATCCAACTCTTTGGGACCCCATGGACTGTAGCCTGCCAGGATCCTCAGTCCGTGGAATTCTCTAGGCAAGAATACTGGAGTGGGTAGCCCTTCCCTTCTCCAGGAGATCTTCCCTACCCAAAACACCCATGTCTCCTGCATTGCAGGCAGACTCTTTACATCTGAGCCACCAGGGAAGCTCCACTTTGAAAACATCAGGGAAACAGAAGAGGGGAGATGGAAAAAAGATTCAGAAGTCCCACAGAACTAAAAAAGACTAGCAAGGGGGTTGTATAGCTCAAGATTTTTTTTTTAGAAAGAAACTCAAGAATTAAGAATAATCATATAGAGCATTTCATAGGGGTAGACATGATGGGGTAATGCAACTGAAAATGCACGGGCATCAAGACGTTCAGGCCCCAGTCCTGGCTCTGTCACCTTAAATCATCGTCACCGACAGAGCAACTCACTTCCATTTCTTGCTCACTTTCCTTAAGTGTAAAATAAGTGCATAAGACTATATAATTTTGAACACTTCACTAAAGACTTGACTCTGTGAAGTCAAAGGAATTAAAGACAAACTGGCAACAATACAATGGTATCCAAAATGCAAATTCTTAACCACTATTTTATACTGCCTGACAGTGGAGTATATCTTTTGTGAGATACTGGAACCTCAAGTTAGAGAAAAAGGTTAAAACCTTTTCTTTCTAAGCTCTCTAGTCAATAGTGAAGGCCAGTGGAAGTTTCTGGCTGCCGAAGAGCACAGCTCCACTATAACTAACAAGGCTGCAGAGTGCTATTATGACAGAATGCTAAGCCTGAGTAAAGAAGGGGGTGAAATTGGGCATGTGAGTATAGTATCTCCACTTCCCCAGGAATATTTCTGCAGGATGATAGACAGGGGTCAGGTAGGAGGGATAGCTAGGGATAGCAAAGCAATGTGATTTGCATAAAGTAAGTGCTAAGTAAATATTTGTTGAATTAATGAATAAAAGAACAAATAAATTCTTATTCCAATTCTATGCATAAGACTAAGACTACTAATAATAATTTTATAAGTTGTATTGACCTATTGACTTTTATTGTGAATTAATCATTGTCTCTGAGAATCAATTAAATTATTTTCCAATTTCTTGTGCTGAAAAATCTAACATAAATAAATACTGTGAAAAAAAAAAAGACTAAGACTACATAGTATGGCAAGGTATGCAGAATGTTACTCCATTTCATGATGTAAATCATTCTCCATCTTTTTAGATAATTCTCCATATTATCTTGTAGATGGAATGAAATAGAGTCCATTGTTTTTGATGTATTGAAAGTCCATCCTAGTATGAAAAAAAAAAAGTGGTATATTTAAATCCTATGTGATCTGTGCTAACTAAAATTTGTTTCAACATACCCTACATATAATAACAATCAAAATGAGTTACTTTAAAAGTTCATGTGATGGTTATTAATTACATTCAGCTTAAACAAAGTAATAATAATACCATATACCTACAAAGGTACCCCACAGAAAATTTTGCTCAAGCTTAGACGAAGTGTTGGTTTCAAAAGTGGGAAAACTTATCAGAAGAAAAGGGTTATTTTGAAAGGAAAATTTTACCTAGAAAGAGAATTTCTTTGAGCTATTTCAGAAAATGGTGACTTCTTGTTATGAAACCAATAGAAGAAGATTAGGGTAGTAAGAAATTTTGGATGTTCAGCAGAGGCAACAGAGGAAAAGATGGTTGGATAGCATCATTGACTCAATGATGTTTGAGCAAACTCCAGGAGATAGTGAAGGACAGGGAAGCCTAGTGTGCTACAGTCCATGGGGTTGCAAAGAGTTGGACACGACTTAGTGACTGAACAACAGAAAGCAGACTAAGGGCATAAAATCATCATTAAAAATATTTATAAATATAAAAATATTTATAAGATGCTGAGCAAAACTTTAAAAACCACAAAATGCAAATCTTCCCTTTATGGAGCGTGTCTCTTCTTATGAAACCAGAGAATATCAATGACAACTTCATTCACTGTGTAAAGGACTTGAATAGAAGGTACATGTTTAAGCCAAAGAGTGAGCCCAAGCAGAGATACTAAAAGTCAAATTTTAAAAGCCTCTTAGGATTTGTCTTACTTTTCAAATAAATTAAGAATACTCTGTCTGCTACTGATAAAACAAGTTAAGTTTATGCTCCATTTAAAGGTCAGTAAAAGTATCTTAGGTAAGTTCTCAGGTTTTATTCTTAGCTTCATTATAAGTGATCTGCTGAGACTTGGAAGATCTTGGAAAAGAGAAACAGAAAAAAAAAAAAAAGATTTGCAATGTCCATTCTTCATCTTCTCATAATTACAGACTCCAAGGAGCTGAAGAGTTGCCCACACTGGATAAACACACTATCTAAGTCTTTCAGCAAAGAGGCAAAATATTTTTGTTGTCTGATTTACTATATACATATATATAGATAGATATAGATATATAACTATCTATATAAATAGTGAGATTCCAATATATACAGTGAAAAATATAATAATGAGAAATAAAAATAGTTAAATAAAAACCACAAGATGGCAAGTATTGAATGAGCCATCAAGCTAAGAAAAAACATGAAGGAAACATAAATGCATATTACTAAGTTTAAGAAGCCAATCTGAAGAGTCTACATACTATATGATTCCAGCTGTATAACATTCTGGAAAATGCAAAACTCTGGAGACAGTAAAAGGATCAGTGGCTGTGCCCGGTTAGGAGGGAAAGAGGTGTACATAAGGGGGAGCACAGAGGATTTTGTGGGGCAATGAAATTACCCTTTATGATACTACATTGGTGGATACATGTTATTACCTTTACATTTGTCAAAACTCTTGGAAAATACAACACCAAGAGTGAACCCTACTGTAAACTAGGAACTGTGAGTTCATCCATTGTAACCAGGGCCCCTCTCTAGTGGCTGATGTCGACTGTGGAAGAAGCCATCCCTGTATGCGGGCAGGAAGCATACGAGAATTCATTGTACTTTCTAGTCAGTTCTGCTGTGAACCTAAAACTTCTTTGAAACACACACACACACACACACACACAAAGACGAGCAGCAAGGAAGTTATCTTTCAGTAATTATACAGAGTAATGAAAAATCATTTTGAATTTTAGATAACTGATCTATTGATATCATTTCATATTCAATTTATTGGGAAATTAAAATAAGAGCACATGGAGTTTGGGAGAAAAAATTTTTTAAAGTAGTCAAATATTTCCAGCAACTGGGATGAATAACCAACTCTAATTTAATTAAAAGAAGCAAATGCAGAAAATGACCTTTAGAAACTCTGGCCAGTATATGGCACAGTGATTTCAATGATCTGCTGTTCCTAAGTATTAGGGAAATCAGCTAACAGTCACCATCGAATATTTCTAAAAGTGCATCTCACACCATAAGGTGGCAAAATATAAGAACTGGAGCAATACCTAATAAAGGAGAAGACAGCAGGGCTGCCAGTTAGAGCCTACACTCTAGATTCAATATCTTCTAAAATCACGGGACTGAATCAGAGGGGGAAATGTCACAAACTTTTGTGTACTGAAAAAGCTGCCGAGAGGCAGGAGCAATTAAGCAGCTGAGGGTTGAGAAACCAAAGAATGATCCAAGAGAAGTGGATCATGGGAATTCGCATTGCGATACAGAAGCTAAAATAAGCCGGTGAACATCAAAGGGGAGACATTTGACAACATCCTTCTCCCTTGAAAATGACTCCTGAGATTCGATCTGAACACTTAAATGATAGAAACGATGTCATTTTATTTTGTTTGAATATGGAAACGCTGGAAAATAAATATGACCTCCTTTCTATATCACTTCTCGAAAATAAAAGTAATGTGAATTTTTAGTAAATTCCTACAGAGATAGAAGCCAAGGAATCTTCTTTTAAATGAGAGAGGTTTAAAGAGGAATGCTAAGGATGTGAATTTCTTGAAGAATGTGTTATGTAACTAACTGCAAGGGAGAATAATTATCACTTTAATTAATGAGGGCCTTGCTGTTGCTCCCTTGTGAAAGATACTCCTTGATTAAAAGTGTCAGTATGTAAAAATATTGACTGATATTGAAACGTAAGAGTGTGAAATTTCAATTAATTGTAAAAAAAAATTAGCTGGTATTATCATTTACCAATAGACACTAATGATTCCTGGAGACTTAGGACACACAAACAAATAGTTAAGAGTTGACAGTGGGCATGTAAACAGGAATAGAATTAATCCACTGATGCTTTATCCCTCAGAATAATTAGCTGCTTTGGCCTTTTACATATGCAACGTGGAGGTTAATGTTAAGTCATAGCAATTGTCTTGCAAAGAAAAGGAATAGGTAGCACAATAGGAAACAGAAGATCAAATAATATTTTAACAACACATAGTGTTTTCATAGTCAACAAAAGTGTTCCTATATATATTTGTATATGTTTTATAAATACTCACAGAGTCATGTTTTATGCCTTGGCAATTCCACACCTAGAAGCTATATTAAGACTCTTGTCCCCTCTGTACCTAGAGAGAGCTCCCAGGGGGCTAAGAAGGATAAAGCATCTTCAAACATGAAGCCTACTATCAGACTAAACCAGGAGGTGAGTGGCCAAGGTAGATTCTAAATATATCTAAGACTGATTCCTCAAGTATAAACTGTGTTTTCATGTTTCCATATTCTTAAGTCAGTGTGATGTGCCCCTTTTTCTTCCCTCTTTTTCCTTGACTTTATCAGAATTAGATGGCAAATAATACAATTGGATATTCTTTTAAAGAAACTCCTTATGGTAGTAAAACAAAATTAACAAACAAACAAAAATTTAATACTCATCTTTGATTTTAGATGTGAGACTGATGCCCAAAGCAATGAACTTACTCTTAAGTCTTAACAAGTTATTTTGTGTCCACTGGCAAGAATTTCTGCACTTACTTAGAAAGAAAAAACAACCCTCTATCGCATCGGATTGGTGTAAGCTATAGGAATAGTATACATAAAGAAAATGGCACAGGGTCTAAACTGTGGTAGACACTCAAGAAAGAGTGGCTATGATTTCACTATTTTTATTGTCTTTATTCAGAAAACGAAGATCACGGCATCTGGTCCCATCACTTCATGGGAAATAGATGGGGAAACAGTGGAAAGAGTGTCAGACTTTATTTTTCTGGGCTCCAAAATCACTGCAGATGGTGACTGCAGCCATGAAATTAAAAGACGCTTACTCCTTGGAAGGAAAGTTATGACCAACCTAGATAGCATATTCAAAAGCAGAGACATTTCTTTGCCACCAAAGGTTCATCTAGTCAAGGCTATGGTTTTTCCTGTGGTCATGTATGGATGTGAGAGTTGACTGTGAAGAAGGCTGAGCACCGAAGAATTGATGCTTTTGAACTGTGGTGTTGGAGAAGACTCTTGAGAGTCCCTTGGACTGCAAGGAGATCCAACCAGTCCATTCTGAAGGAGATCAGCCCTGGGATTTCTTTGGAAGGAATGAAATCAGTACTTTGGCCACCTCATGCTAAGAGTTGACATGTTGGAAAAGACTCTGATGCTGGGAGGGATTGGGGGCAAGAGGAGAAGGGGATGACAGAGGATGAGATGGCTGGATGGCATCACTGACTCGATGGACATGAGTCTGAGTGAACTCTGGGAGTTGGTGATGGACAGGGAGGCCTGGCATGCTGCGATTCATGGGGTCGCAAAGAGTCGGACACGACTGAGCGACTGATCTGATCTGATTGTCTTTATTGTTGTCACAGAAGAGTATCTCATTCAAAATTCTGAAATTTTCCCTAACGTGGAAACATTCAGTCATGAAAAATATCCAGTCATGCTCACTTTAAAGTAAATGCAAAAGTGTGATCCCTTGCTTGGCACCCATCAGCCAGAGACAACAGAAGCTAAACCTACATCGTCCACTGTTCTCCCTGCCTTCAGTACTCCCAGGACACAATAGAAAAGGAGAGAAAAGTCTATAATTTTAAGCTTACATGTGAAGACAAAACGGCCCACACCACTGATAAAATCTGGTAGCAAAGTAATTTTGAGGATGAAGCAAGAAAACAGCAGGCAGATTTGGGAAGCACTTTGCCTTTGGGGCTGCTCTTTATTTTCTTCCTAAAATGAAACCAAATGTCCTGATGCTCTCCAAAGAATACAATTAAATAGAGTTTCCCTATCATTTCCTATTTTTATTCTGGCTATATGGTAGCAGAGCAGAGTATTAGAAAATCTTCATTATGTTCAACAATATGAAATTGTATGAAATTTATGTTCTTCTCTTGATAATCAAATTATTCCATGCTTAGCTTTTATAGAGAGTAGGAAAAATTAGCCTTTAGGTAATTCTTTAGCTTCTCATTGCATTCCTTCTAAAGAGTTCCTTAGTAGTTAATTAAATAATCAAGAAATTATAGGTTTTTCTTCCAATATTATTTCATCTTGTTTACTGACTTGGCATAGTTGATGAGGTAGGGGAAGGCAATTCTTTGCTTATTAAAGTGGAAGACAACTTCAGGACCGATGGTGAGCAATAACATCAGGAAAAACCACCATAACATTCCTTTCCTGGAGGAGGTTTTATATCAGTCTGCTACTGGGGTTCATTACAGTGCACCAACATTTTGTAACAGTAACAGTGAAATGTATCCCCATTAACATTTGTGACAATTTCTCCACTCTCCTCCACTAGAACTCCTCCATTAGAGCTCCAAGAGAGGAAGGGGAAGAGGGCCAGGTGCTTGGTCTGCTAGATTAGTAACAGAAATCTAGACAGAACCCCAGACAGGAGAGTGCACAGAGCAGCTCTGGAACCATGAAGACATCTTCCCAAGGAAGTATCAGAGAGAATGAATAATTTTGGACAGAGAAAATGGAAAGACATCAAGTGCTTATTTCTTCAATAACCAGGACTGATTTAACTCTGTGGACATAAGGTATACGTAAGAACTATACTCCATCTAGACAAATAAGTGTCAGAGTCATATGACATAGAAGAGAATCATCTTTATCTTTGGATATTCTCCTGAGTTGTTACTCATCACATGTAACTGAAAGATCGAATAGTCTCTGACCACAAACAAGATCTCAGTCTCAGTGGCTCATACAAGGAAGACTCTTGATGATATTGGTAGCAGCCTTTGGGTTGGTTATCCAATCTTTGTACTTCTCCATTGCCCTTTAGATGCCAGTTCTTCCATATGATCTTATTTTAAAATGTAGTCCTGTGTTTACCCACCTCAGTATCACATGAGGTGCTAAACACACAGATTCTTGGGTCTGGCCCCAAATCTGCCGACCCCGAATCTCTTCAAGAAGAATAGGGTATTTCAAGGACTCAACCAGTGAATGAAACTCTTTGAAAGACTTCTTAGAAGACAGAGGTGATTTGATTCAAATAATTCAGAATCTGGTTGATGATGAATGTGGACTGCTGAAAAAGATCCATTTCTTCCATGAGATAAACATTCGAAGGGATCTAGGAGCCTCAACTTCAGAAACAAGAAGTCCTGCTCTACTGAACCCTGTAAATCCAGATGACTTCAAAATAATGCTCTGCTTCCACACAGTTTGCTGTTTATTTTCACTGATCTTAAAAACATAGATCTTCAGTTTTGTTTTTGCTGCACATTAGCCACGGGTTGGAAATTTGACTCTAAACTAGTTATTTGACCTATGGAGATGCCTATAATTTCCTTGATACAATAAAATGGAATGGGGGATTATGCATATTAATAGAGTTACCTATTATCTACTCAAAATATTGGGGAAAAATAATGCTCTGTAAAGCTCTGATTCTAACACAGTTGAAATGTATATCACTGTCATGTATGCAAATATGGCCTCTGTTCTCAATACAGACATTATCAGCATCCCTAACAAATTCTGGTTAGTGCCCCATTACCAGTACCAGGTAAAAATCATTCAACTTGCCTACAACTCTTGCAGGCTAACCATTCTGTAAACAGTTCATTTTAATACCCAAGAAAACAATTCTGCCAATCCCATACAGCAATGTACCTGATTGTGAGAAATTAAATGAAATTATAGGATGCTAAATATTCGGCAAAATATCTGCCACACCATAGCTTTTCTTACCTATTATTATTAGTTAGGGAAATGACTAGTTTAAGTATTATATTTATTACTGCTTATTAGTTTTATACTAATAGTAAATTAAATGAAGAGAAGGAGGAAAAAGAGAAGAATGAAGAGAAAACAAATTTGACCAATATTTACTTTGCATTTACTCTATGTCAGTCATTACACTAAGCTATTTATATATATGTATTATTTCCTTGTGTAGAAGGGGAATGGAGAAGTGGCTAACAGAGCTTTGAATAAAGGCTTTGGTCATCTATGGAAGATCTCATGTGGATTTGATTTTTAGTTTATCCTAGACAGTTGAGACAGTGAAGAATTTTTAACAAGAGAATAACATGTTCAGATTTGCATTTTAGAAAGGTTATTCCAGCAATGCGAGGCATAGATTGTACTAGAGAAAGACTGAAGGTGGGAGACCATAGAAACACAAGGCTCTGGTGACAGTTCAAGTAAGAGACGCTGAGGATCTAAAAAAGATGTGTGGATGGAGAAGAGAGGATGAAGTCCAGACAAATCTAAGAGATGTTTGATTTGATGACTCAGATGGTGACAGTGGAACTGGAGTGAGGAAGAAAGAAGATACTTCTAGCATGTCAACCTTACTTCTAATGTGTCATGTGATTTGTAAATAATAATAATATGCATATTATATATTCACACAATAATAAAGAGCAAAACTTTCAAGTTTCTCCAATAACAAAACAACAAATTACACATGCAAATATTATTTTATCATCATCATCATCATCAACACTATTATATATCCTATCCAGCAAAAACAATGTTCCCATTCTAAAGACAGAACACTTCCATTTTGAAATTTTAAAGACTTAAACATACGAAACAATCCATTAGCTTAGATATCTCATCCAGAGATATCTCAATATCTCCCATAACAAAACTCTCTTTGTAAATCCCACAGAAAAATTTTCACAATAATGTTAAACACATAAGGATCATAAATATCCATTTCCCATAAC
Source organism: Bos javanicus (assembly GCF_032452875.1). NCBI lineage: Eukaryota > Metazoa > Chordata > Mammalia > Artiodactyla > Bovidae > Bos > Bos javanicus. The sequence continues at coordinate 101,196,460 of NC_083871.1, read as the reverse complement.
TTTCTAGAACTCTACACAGCAAACAGTACTTAATATGTTCAGGCAATGAATGTTTTCTACTAATATTTTTACTTAGAAACATACTAATTAATATGAGTCTTTCTTGCTTTTGTCCACCTCAAATTATTGAAACAAAAATTCTCTCAATTTTAAAAAATGTTTCTTGCCCAATCCACAGTAGTGTGCTTCCTGTTACCGGACACCAGAGGGCGCCATTCAGTGAAAGCTTGGATTGGGGAGAGGGGGGCGAAAAACAAAGAAGGAATTCCATTGCTAATGAAAGAGACTGATTTTTTAGTGTGTACCCTTATCTACCATGAGACATTACCATGGTAACAGCACCAGTTAAGATGACTGTATATTTAGGTCACAGTATAAAAGAAGGAGCTTGAACATGTGTGCAGAAAAAGGGAAATGAAATAAAGACAAGAATATATCAAGTGTAGAAGGAGGCAAACCAGTCAGAACAAGCCTCACACACTTTGCTAATCGTATGTTCACAAAGTCACACTATGCTTTTCAAAGCAAAGGTGGATGATCAGTTTTAACTAAAATCAAAACCTGCCATTCAAACTCAGAACTTCAAAACACAAACAATCTTAATATAAAGAAAGAGGAACTCATGTGGAGAGACAACTAGAGGAAAGTGGGAATGCGTATACTCTGAGGCAGTTCTTGGTTAACTGCATCACAATGGAAAACCTCTTTACTCACTTCAACACTTAAGGTGAGTTGAATTGGGTACTATCAAAAACTCTTTCATCCTCCTGCACCAGACAAAAGGAAATCTTGGTGTTGCTACAGGTGAAAATAGCATCTGCCAAAATACCAGGTAATTTCTGTGCCCTTACTTTACTCTGCCAGAGGCAATCACTGGGTCAAGCAGGTTATGCCAACAGAAGAATCTAGTTGGCAATGAATCTTTCTTGCTTAGGCTTTAGGGAATACAACCAGAATACACAGTTTAACTGAAGGAGTGGGGAGAACACTGTTGGACTCTAAACACCAGAGTTGTGATTTCCTCAAACATAGGGGAACACGTACACTGTATCTCCACAGAGTAAGACAAAGCCTGGATTCCAACACGAGTCCAAAGACTAGAGTCCAACAGCCCTTGTTTGAATCCAGGGACTGCGACTTACTAGCTGTGTGATCTTGGGTCATTACCTGACCCCTCTGAAAGCCAGTTTCCTCATTTGTAAAATGGGGACACTAACATCTAATTCATAGGATTGTGGCTGTGATACAATAAGAAACTGGCTCATCAATTCACTCATTCAACAAATAGTTAATAAACTCCTAGAAGACAGACACTCTTTTAAACGCTGGGGATAAAGCCCTGACAGAAAGATGATATCATACATGTGAAGTGCTTGGGACAGTTTCAGAGACTTAGAACACACTATATGAAAATGCATTTCCAAGGGAAAATGACCTGCTTCCTTTGTTCCACACAAAACACACACTACCGTCCCCATGATCGCCATGTGGCCCTGCTGAGCTTTGGGGTGTGCGGTCAGTACCCTTGCTCTGATACCTTTTAAGGAAAGCAGTCCCCACATCTGCTGAGTGAACCGAAGGTAGACAAAATGGGAACAGGAGACAGGGAATAAACCAGGGGGTCACCAGGGGAATACAGATGGTTTTGATATAGAGAAGTCCACTGAGGAACACAACACAGGCTCACATTGTAAAATGCCAACTCAACTCCAATACAAAGTTAAAAGAAGAAAACCAGGTCCCTCAAGGAGACTGTGTGACAAAGTGTTTCTGTCAGTCTCTTGATCCTACTGAGTAAACTAAAGAAAGATTAAGATAAGAGTAAGAGTGGGTTTGAGTGGTCATATTTAGGCAGTTGCTCATGGGCATTCTCTCACAGGCATGCCCCAAGGGCTGACATCAGTGATGGAGATTATTATGGGGCTCGTAATGGCATGCTCACAGATTCTTGTCCTCATTTTTTCCTTCCCATTCTCTCTTCAACTCCTTTATTAGAATAAGTGGCCTCCTCTTCTTCCTCTCTTACACTGGCTTCACCTTTGTTCACTGCTGTGGGTTAGAGTGACGTGTCTCCTGTTGGTCCTTCTCCAGGAAAGCGGGTTCCCTGCCCTCCCTCCCTTCTCTGTGGTCTGCTGTTTTCCCCAAAACTCTGAGACTTCGCTTCCCTCCTCCTGTGCTCAGAGGGTTGGCTACTCTGAAATTAGAATTGTAAAACTGCCACTGAAGTACATAGAAGTTCAGATAACCCCAGATGTTAGGGGTTATCTGGGCAAAGAAGGGGATAGGATCGTGTTTGGAGCAATGTGGGTTTTTAAATGTGAAGATGTCCCCCCATATTGACAGACTGTGGGGGCTCATTCCAAAGAGACTTTTACCTACATTTGACTGCTGGCTTTCCTACATTTGGCTTCCCAGGTGGCTCAGTGGTAAAGAATCCACCTGCCAATGCAGGAGACTCAGGAGACATGGGTTCGATCCCTGGGTTGGAAAAATTCCCTGGAGTAGGAAATGGCAATCCATCCAGTATTCTTGCCAGGAAATCCCATGAACAGAGGAGCCTGGCAGGCAACAGTATGTGTGGTCGCAAAGAGTCGGACACGACTGAGTGACTGAGCACACAGCACAGTCTCCTACACTTATCTCTGAAGTCAGCTGAGTTACAAACACATTCTGTGGGTTCTTTTAAACTTAAACTAGGATAGGGATATTCAAATTGACCTATTTTCTCCCTACAATCCCCCCAGACAACCTCAAACACACTTATATAAACAAACACACTTTTCTTTTACAGGAAGACCAAGCATTTTCAGGAAGCCCACCATGAATTTTGGGATCCAAGGACTTTACCCCACTCCTGCCCCATCTCATTCACAGAGTTTTAAAATAGTCAGCTGAGTTGGTTGGTACTTCCATGCCTTTTTAGGGTCAAGTTTTACTTTTCAGCTTTAATTGGCATAATTGTTTAGCCTAATAAAGCATGTAGAGTCAATAGAAGTTGCTTATAGTACTGCCACAGCTAGACATTTACTAATAATAGTCATAATAAAAATTCATCTGATAATAGCATTACTTCTTGAATCCTTAGCCATCAAATCCTGCAAAGCTGCTACATTGTTGGCACAAAATTCTTCCATCCATTTGCCAAGAGTCTCAAAAAGTCCACTTTCTGAATTGTAGCCTAATATAGTTCTTAGTGTGATCTACGGATTTAATTCTATGATTATCCCCTTGTGGTTACCACCCCAAAGACCCCACATACACACACCTAATTGCAGTTTCTTAACTGTGTCATCATCCTTATTATTTGCTTATCAATGAAAGTGTACTCTCTCTATATATCCTTCTATATATTTTCAGTATAATGCATATATTATATTTGATTGCCAACAAAATACAGTAGGAGGATCCTGTGGCCCAAGGTTGGGTGAATAGCTGCAGTGTACGAGGTGCCACATTTCAGAGCCCTCTCAAGGCAGGTAAACCGGAAAGGTCTGGAGCAAAGTGAGCTGCTGGTCCACCCCAGGACCTGGCTCTCTGAACTTCCCCAGAGAGAGATTGCTTTCCTAAGGGTGGGCTCTCCTCTACGCAGGCGCTGAGGGGGCCAGAGCCTCAGGGTCCCCTCAGAGCAGCTGCAGCCGAGCTACAGTGCTGGAGGCCTCTGCCCTCAGAGTCTCCCCCTACACCACCCTCAACCCAAATTCAAGTTTTCCCCAGGCCTTTCCCATTGCCCCACTGTTTCTCTCTGGAATCTGGGCCGGCTCAGCCCTCCTCGGAGCCAAGGCCACCGCCGCCGTGACTGTGATCCTGGTCAAGGAGGTGGTCCTTGCCGCAGGCGCTTGGGGTTGTGGAATTGGGGGGCGGGGGCTGCGTGCGGGAGCGCGGGCGGGTGTGCGGTACAGCAGGGAGATGCGTGTTGTGTCGCTTGCTGCGTGTACTAGGGGATGGGCAAACTACACGAACCCACTGCCACCCAGCGCTAAGAAGAGCAAGAAAGGCAACACAAACCAGAAAAAGGCAAGATGAAAGGGAAATAGAAAGTCAGTGCGGGGGATTCCGGAGCTTGAGGACTTGAAGGCTCCGTGCTCTTGCTGCGCTCCCCGCGATTGGGCGGGCCGACTTGGAGCCCTAGGTGGCCTCCGTCACAGGCGGGCCGTGGCCGTGAACCGACTAAGGACACAGGAGGGCGGCTCGGGTGAGATGTCGGTCGACAGCTCTGCTTGACTTAGGCATTTACCTCCGTTTCTCCTCTCTCCTCCCTCCCCTCCATCCCGAGGGACTCCCCAGAGATATTTCCTTACAGGCAACCCTGGTCTCAAGGCGTGGGTCTGGCGAGCCCAGTGGACCCTCTTTTTCACGATTTTGTGGCTTAGAGCAGCCTGGAGGAACGCGACAAGCAGGGGGCTAGAGAAGGTTGGGGACGCTGTCGGGAGGTTGAGGCAGTGGGTGTGCGCTGCTTTCTGAGCCAGTGATTCCGGGGAATCTCGAGTCTTGACCTCTTCAGAGCTCTCCCAGGCAAGCAGCGTCCGGCCCCGCCGGGGACGCCCCAGGGGCGCGGGGCAGAGCGCACAGGTGGAATTGCTGCGCGATCTCCCCTGCGCGGGCTTGGACCGTCCGTACCTCGCAGGTTCCGAGAGCTACAAGTTATCTGTGATCGCCCGAGTCCGCAGGTGCGGACGGCAAAGGGATATTGTGGGTGCAGTCGTTCCCAATCTACAACCCCGAAGCCCGCCGGGGTGGCTCAGAGCTCATTGTGAGGTGGCTGTCGGCGCAGCCCTGGCACGGTCCGGGACCCCGCGGGCTTGGGGCTGAGACCCTGTCCTCTAGCCGAGGCGGACGGCCGACCTCATGTTCGGGCCGAAATGGGACGAGGTTGCAGAAGGCTTCCGCCTGCTCCGTCCTGGGACCCTCTCCCCATTCGTGTCCCCCCCGCCCTTGGCCACGCTCCTAGGACCACAGCGCGAAGCCTCCCTCCGGCCACCTGGCGCTGGCGCTCACAGAGCGGAACCCGCGGATCGTGCGGAGCCGGGGAGCCAGGCCTCCACCCTAAACGCCTGGGAGACGTGGCCAGACCCCAGGCTGGAAGCAACGTGAGGGGCAGGAGAGGGCGAAGCTCCCCGGTCTTGCGGACACCGCAAGGAAGGGGGAGTTGGTGACAGTGGAGGGGGTGGCGGGCTGGAAGAGGGCGCGACGCGCCGGCCGGCTCGGGCCCCCAGGCTGCCATCGCCACATTCCTCCGGACTCGGTGACCCGCGGAATGGCATCCCTTCCCGCGCTCTGCCTCTTCTGCTCCTGCTTTCCAGACCCGCCATCGCTGCCCTCAGTTCTCCAAGCCCCAGAAATCAAAGTTTCCGTTTGAGGATCTGGACTTGTGGAAGAATTTGCCAATTCCCTCACCCCAGTCCCCTCCGCGCCCGTTCCGGAGAATCGGGAGGTGCCAGGGTCCCTGGCGCTGGCCAGCGGAGGGCTGAGCAGCTGGCTGTCCTTACCTGCCGCCGGATTAGCTCCAGTTGCCTCCCCGGGCTGCAGTATCCCTGGCGTGGGCTGGCTGGCAGGAGCGTGGAGCCCTTCACAGGTTCGGGGCTGACCCGCCGCGGAGCTAGCCGCGCGCGGCTCAGAGTCCAAGGCCGGGCGCCGGCTTGCTCTCTCCCTTGATCTTGCAAACGAAAAGGAGAAGATTAGTTGGTGCCGCGACACTCGGAGGGGTGGGGCGGGGGGAGGCGGGGAGAGAGCGGACCCAAAGGCTCGGGCAAGAGCCGCGGGGCTCGGGCGCGCGCTAGCAGAGTCGCGCACCCCACACGCGTCCCAGGCACTTTACGAGTCTGGAGGCCCTTGGCGGTGTAGACTGGAGTTAAAGTGACACTGCCCCCGCCCGCCACACCAAAACACCAAAGGCGAAGAAGCAAAAAGGACTTTCAAACCTGGCTTTCACGAAGAAGAGGAGTCTGGAGAGCAAGACAGAACGGAGACCTGGCTGGACTGACGAGCTGGGCGGGATTCATTTCTTCACCAAAGTGATTGGGGAAGTAGTTATTAGTGTAGGGGCAACTAATTACTAATTAGTTCGGTGCCTCTGGCGATCTCCGAGTGGAATCTGCAGTTTCAAGGCTCTGGCCAACCCGCAGGCTGGCGTGTGTGCGTTCGTGTGTGTATGCGTGTCCGTGTGTGTCACGCGCACTCGCTGGAGCGGGTCTCTGAGTCCGGGCACCTTTGGTATAAAAAGAGAGTGTGTGTGTATTCGTCAGTGTGTGTTCGATTAGCTGCGATGGGCAGACAATTTCTGGAGAAAACATTTACAATTTTCTTTCAATATGACGGGATTAGTTGCTGTTGAAGGCGCTCCTCCAATGAAATCTTCTCTGCTCTCTGATTTGGCGGTTCTTCTGAGCAAATATGACAGCCTTTTCTCCAGGCTCCTTTCTGCTCCTTTCCACGTCCATCCCCAGAGCCAAGCTCTCCATCTGCAATTTCTACATCAGAACGTTCACAGTTACCACCATTGCCCAGTCCCATTCCTGCAAGTATGATTGCTATAAAAGTGACATGACATATTGGGAAGGACTCGGTGTTGCTTTCTGATTGCCGAAGACGCTTAAGCCCAGTTTTTCCAGGTGGGAAAATATTAGAATAAATCCTCTATGCTTTGTAAACATATAATCGTGCTGAACTATTCACAGATTGTTTATTTCTTTGGGACACTGGCAAATGTATAAGAGGAAGAGGTAACTGTTTTCTTTCTTCTTTCACACTGGGGTGAATGCCCATGTTTTCTTTGACTAATAGGCATTAGATTACAAAGTATTTATGATCCTTTATGAAATTTGGGATCTCCATGAAAAAAAATCAGTATATAATTTTTTTTCTGTTAAAACAATCTTAGCTTTTTATTTTTTAATTTTAATGAGAAATCCATTCCAAGAAGAATATTATTTTTAGGCTGTAGTCCCAATTGATAAGATAAAATGATACAAAACAATATGATTCTAAAGTATAGTTGAGGACAAGACTTGCTTTTGTGAAAGTATGTGTATATAAGCATAGCATCAGTGTATGATATGCTATAAGGCTGCATTTTCTTTCATCTACCTTTGGCAATCAAATGAAAACAGCTTGAAACCTTAATTGATGTATCCAATTAAGTTCAGTTCAAATCTTGATGCCTAGGCCTTTGCTAGTTGTCAAAGGGAATACAGAATAGCAATAGTCACTGCCCCTGTCTTTTATAAGCTCCCCATTTTATTAGCTTCCCTGGTGGCTCAGTGGTAAAGAATTTGCTTGCAATACAGGAGCCACAGGAGATGAGGGTTCGATTCCTGTGTTGGGAAGATCCCCTGAGGAGGAAATGGCAACCCCCTCCAGGATTCTTGCCTGGAGAATCCCTTGGACAGAAGAGCCTGGTAGGTTACAGTCCATGGTGTCGCAAAGAGTTGGACAGGACTAAAGCGACTTAGTACACATGCGAGCATCTTATTGGCAGGGAAAGACATTCAGATGACACTCAAGATGAATAAATATGCAGCAATATAAATTCATCAATAAATAAAAATTGTGTGTATAAAAAGGTCTACCCTTTCTGTTAACTCATAGCCATCACCAGATAGGATATGGCACAAACTATTGTGGTTGATATAAATCATCCTGAAATAATGCACTACATACTGCATGTGGCTTTACCTTCAGCCTCCGTACCCTCACCTCCCATCATCACTGGGAGAGTATAAGATACTTGTTAGAAAATCAAGACAGTTCTGTCCAGTCTTGACCTCAGCCTCCCCTAGCATTTGACCCATTACATCAAACATCTGATTTTGTCATTTCATCAGGGTATCTTTTGAAAATGAATTCAGATTTTCCTTTCTCTCTTCATTATTTCTGACTATTAAGCTTCCATAAGCTCAGGGAGTTGGCTTGGATGTTTAAAACAAAACAAAACCACATACACATCCCAAAGCAGAGAAGTAAAGGGGAAAGAATCCCTAGCCAGCAAAAGAGAAGAAAACCCAGTGACCTGTTGTTAATTCTGTTCTTTCAAATCATTAATGCCTTCTAACAAATGGGGTTTTGTTGTTATTTAGTCACTAAGTCGTGACTCTTGTGGCCCTATGGACTGCAGCCCACCAGGCTCCTCTGTCCATGGGATTTCACAGGCAAAGAGTACTGGAATAGGTTGCTATTTTCTTCTCCAGGGGATCTTCCCAACAAAGGATTGAACCCGCGTCTTCTGCAATGGCAGGCAGATTCTTTACTGCTGAGCCACCAGGGAAGCCCACAATTAGGGCTACACATTCCAAACAGAGCAATAAAGCAAAAAGCCAATGAAATCTAATGACTATTTTCTTAGACTTGAATAAAATAGAGTCCATGAATCACTGAACAGTCATGTTTAATAGAAGTCCTGATAGTTATGGCCTTTCGGAGAACAGCTGCAAATGGAAACAGCATTTTTATCAAACAATCAACAAAAATGTCCATTTTTTTTCTTTTAGGTCATAACTGAAAACACTTTTTAAAAAACATATACTTGTATCTATGCCAGTTATTGTGTGTTTCTGAAGAATTATTTAACCCTTATGTGCCTCATTTTCTCAATCTGTAAAAGGGATATAGTAATAGTAACATTCCCATTTTTAGAAGGAATAATGAGTTTTTATATAGAATAATGAGTGCATTCAGGTAATATTTTCAGAAGAAGGTCTCACATACAGCAAATTAGCTATAAGACTGTCAGTAAGGATTTAAAAACAGATTCTTGGGTCATTCCTCTGACCTACTAAATCAAAATATCTAGGAGTGAGTCTTGTGATTGGAAACTACTGCTCCTCAATTTCATGCAACAAGCATGTTAAACATAATCCATCAAAACACGGACCAGAAGAAATACCATTTTCCCCTTTCTAGTTTCTCTTTCTATACAAGAAAATATTAAGTATACTCAGAGCATTTTATTTTTATTTCATAAGCCAGTTCACTTTCTGAGATAAAAGAGTACGGCCCCCTCCCAGGAATACAGCTTTTACATTTATTAGTAACCCACAGTGTGGGACACTTTCAAAAGTGCTTTCTACAGACTTTATGGAACACATATCTATGGGTTTCCCTTATCTACATGCCTATTTTCCACCTCAAAGAACACTGAGAAATTAGTAATTTCCACTTGTGAGGCCAACCTTGTTACCTGTGACCTCAAAAACTTACTTTCAGGCATGTGCTCAAAAGAGATGACTTAGAATATTTGACAAAGCTCCTTTTTGAATATGACTGTCAATAAGATTACCACCAACATGAGGAAAAGGGGGATGAAGAATCTCATGCCTGGGAATGTGGTGCATATTTTTTTTGTGCTGTGCTGATCTCAGTGTGGCAATAATTAGGCTTCAGTAATTAGATGTACAAATCAGCACTCTGTCATCATAAGTACATTAAGAGGGTGACGAGTTCAGCTCAAGTGGTTTCCCACCAGGTATAGTGGCCACAACATTTTCTTGATTCTCTGCTTTCAAAGAACCAAGAAAAGGAAGGTGAGATCTTTGACTATATGGGGAAAATGAGCGGAGAGCAAGGAGACCTTGCCATGTCTTCATCTCCCACTCACACAAACTGTTCAGGATTCGAACTAGGAAAGTACAGCATTTATCAGCAGGAGGTTTGGGAAAGGCAGGTTGATTTTTCTGATGTTTGCCAAAGAAACCTATCTTTTCCTCGACCTCAGTTTGAAATATAACAATTCTGGGTTAAAAGTGAACCTCCACTAGTGACAGTCATCGCTAAAATGGGTGCTACAATTGCCCTCACTGTTTTGAAATCTTAATAACAGTCCGATAATAGACACACTATTCTTCTTAGAGTTACTTGTTATTTGTAGTTATTGCCCCTACAGATCTTAGAGAATAATTTTAAATGCTTCTATTCTTTATCTAGAAAAAGATGATCTCTTTCCTAGAAAATCCTAAGCTTTTCTTTTTCAGTCCCTGCAGTAGGAGTTTCCAGATACAAACGAGACTGATTCTGAGTGACGATGCTTGGTGACAGTTTAACAAACAATGCTTTGCTCTTTTTTCCTTCTTCTTTTTCTTGAAGTTTGGTGTCACAGCTGTTTTAAACTCTTCCTTTCCTAGCAGTGTTGGTGTTATCCAAAGCCTGAAAACGTTTACTGCTGCTAATTCTAAAATATTTAAAACACAGAGCTCACTTCAAACAGGGTATATGAACAAGGGGGACAAAATGAAACACCACCTTGCAAGATGTTAAGCGGTTGCAATGGCAATAAATCAGTATTAAGAATGCAGGAGGAAAAGGCCGCATGGGACATGTGTTTCCTAGAGAAGCATTAGTGTCTGGGCATTCCTCCTTCCAAGATGTGGTGCCCACTTCCTCTTTGGAGGTAAACCTCTAAGATAGAGAACTGAAACATTTCAACTACATCAACCTCATGGGAGACTGTGACAAATAGCTTAAATTTCCCCTTTTCACAGCCTGAGTGAGATGCCATAATCTCAGATGGAGATAAGATTCTAGCAAGTTCAAAGTGAAAGTCTTATCAGATTCTTCTCTGTGTGGGGAGTCCTGAGTTATTTGAATCAATGACTGCATGGTAGAGAGTAGGTTGTGTGTATGTGAAAGTCACTCAGTCATGTCCAACTCTTTGCAACCCCATGGTCCATACAGTCCATGGAATTCTCTAGGGCAGAATACTGGAGTGGGTAGCCTTTCCCTTCTCCAGGGGATCTTCCCAATCCAGGGATTGAACCCAGGTCTCCCACGTTAGAGGCAGATTCTTGACCAGCTGAGCCACAAGGGAAGTCCAAAGAGTAGGCTAGGAATTCTCAAAATCTTTCTAGTCTGTAGGGAAACTTAATTTCTTAAAATTTAGAATCAACCAATCACATCACTGTGGACAGTGACTGCAGCCACAAAATTAAAAGATAATTACTACTTGGAAGAAAAGCTATGGCAAACCTAGACAGTATATTAAATGGCAGAGACAAAGGTCCGTATTGTCAAAGCTATGATTTTTCCAATAGTAATGTACCAATGTAGGAGTTGGATTATAAAGAAGGCTGAGCGCCAAAGAACTAATACTTTCGAATTGTGGGGCTGGAGAAGACTCTTGAGAATACCTTGAAGAACAAGGAGATCAAACCATTCAATCCTAAAGGAAATCAGCCCTGAATATTCATTGGAAGGACTGATGCTGAAACTCCAATACTTTGGCCACCTGATCTGAAGAGCCAACTCACTGGAAAAAACCCTGGAGCTGGGAAAGATTCAGGGCAAGAAGAGAAGGAGGTGACAGAGGAGAAGGGGGTGACAGAGGATGAGATGGTTGGATGGCATCATGGACTCAACGGACATGAGTCTGAGCAAACTCTGGGAGATGGTGAAGGATGGGAAGCCTGGTGTGCTGAGGTCCATAGGGTCGCAAGGAGTCAGACACAACTCTGTGACTGAACAACAACAAAAATCACATACTCATGGAAATTCACATAATTCCTCAGGTTACATAGTCACTTGGTTCTTAAGCTAAATAAAATGGTCCTTCGAGGGACAGGTGGAATTGAAAACCTTTCAAAGATATCCTGGGAGGCAGCATCACAGAGGACAGCATCTTCACTAAATCTGACTTACTCTCTATTTCTTGAGAGTGACTGAGATAGTTGTGATGCATAAAGTTGCCTTCTACCAAGCAAGACTCAGCTGAATGTATCTGATAATATCCCCCGATACAGACTTTTCACTTTAAAAACAAGCCTTCTCCTACTAGTGCTCCCAAAGAAGAGTTCCCTAAAGCATTCCCTGATTTACTGTGCCTAATAAGACAGACCCTGAACACCTCCTTTCTTCTTCATTTACTCAGCAAGGTGACTGGTTTCCAGTTTAAGGGCCTCATTTAGAAAATCTCATGAGCTGTATTCTATACATCCCTGCAAAAAGGAATGAGGCAAGCCTTCAGATGAAGTCAATGTATATGCTACATTCCTACAAAGCTTTTATTGACAAACATTTTCTTAGAAAGCAAGCTCATTTTAAAAGGATGCCCAATAAGCATGCACTGGTAATCACTGAACATTTGCAATAACAACCACTCAAAACCTACCCATAAATCTCCACAGCTGACACCGTGTGCTCTCCTGTTATTGATGCCAGGATATGGAGCAGAGAGATTCCCTTGCATGACTGTAATCCCATGGAAATGTTTCTTGAGCAAGTCTCCTGTAAACAAGCTGCCATTGCTTTCCTTCCTTCTACAGCATTGTGAATCGCAGGAGACACTTCTGAGAGTCGAGTGTTTCTCAGAAGCCTATCATAAACTAAACATGAAGTATTGAAATTGGCTCAACAGAATTAGTATATCATGCAATATTCTCTTAAATATTAGGGCAACAGAAATAAATAAGATTCCTGCCCTTCTGAAAGCTAACGCATTTGGAAAGAACAACAGAAACAGAAATACTGCTCTTAGACACTTGTGATAAAACTTTTGATGCCATAATCCATGGGGGATTTGGGAAAGGGCCTGACACTTTCCTATCAGAGAGCTGATTCCAGAGGTGGACTTTACATAAGGTATACTCTATCTGTGATTGGGGAGCTATGACAAGATAGATCTTGGGAGAGACGATGGATGATAGAACAATACTTAATATACTTAAAGCTATTGTTAAAACCGAAGATGTATATTAATGACCATTATTAATAAACAGAATTTTTGTTCGGTCGCTCAGTGGTGTCTGATTCTTTGTGACCCCGTGGACTCTAGCCCACCAGGCTCCTCTGTCCATGGGATTTTCCAGGCAAGAATACTGGAGTGGGGTGCCATTTATATTCCACCCCAAAATATGCCTCTTTGATTATTTTGAGCTGGTTATTTTTGAGAAAAGGCAGACATGGGAGAAGTTCTGAAAACGGAGTAGAAGTCACTCTTTTGTAAGAGACCTTTTTACATTTGTAAGGGAAATCTCCATTTGGAAGGGTATCTCCCTCTCCAAGAGAAGGATGACTAAAGCTCTAGAAATGTCTCATCTAAGGTGAAAGACAGAAGAAAAACGTTGTACTCCATCATGTCTAGCTCTTTGCAACCCATTAACTGTAGCCTACTAGGCTCCTTAGTCCACGGGATTTCCTAGGCAAGAATACTGGAGTGGGTTCCCGTTTCCTTCTAAAGGGGATCTTCCTGACCCAGGAATCAAACCCAGGTCTCCTGTACTGCAGGCAGTCTCCTGCCCTGCAAGCAGATTCTTTACCAACTGATCCACCAGGGAAGCCCATCAAAGGTGAAATGAAAGCTTAAATTGGAAGCTTTCATTTACTGTGCTTTTTTTCTGGTAACCTCCCACAACTGGCCTCTTCTCTCACCACACACAACACCTGCTTTTGCCTTTACCTGGAGATGTTATTTAAGATGATGGCTTAGGCCAGTTCAGAGAGTTTCCCAGTTTTCCTGGGTCTCTCTTCTGTGTACTGAATGTACCAGTGGCTCAGTGGTAAAGAATTCGCCTGCAGTGCAAGGAGACACAGGAGACCTGGGTTCAATCCCTGGATCAGGAAGATGTCTTGGAGAAGTAAATGGCAGCCCACTCCAGTATTCGTGCCTGAAAAATCCCATGGACAGAGGAGCTTGGTGGGCCACAGTCCACAGGGTCACAAAGAATCAGACATGACTGAGTGACTGAATACACACACAACACATACACGGTATTAAAATTTTGTTATTCTCATATTAATCTTTTATTTTAAGGGGATCTCAGCTGTGAACCTAGAAGGACAGAGGGGAAATTATTTTTCCTTCCAATACCACCTACCAAAACTTGGGCTTGTGCTTTTGTAGTATCCAGGGTAGACAAAGGTAGTGAAAGTGAAAGTGAAGTCGCTCAGTCGTGTCCGACTCTTTGCAACCCATGGACTGTAGCCCACCAAGCTCCTCTGTCCATGGGATTCTCCAGGCAAGAATACTGGAGTGGGTTGCTAATATCTAATTTGCACAGAGAAAGACAGGGGCACCCCTACATACTCTTTGTCCAGGGCACTATGCTCTAGGGTGGAAGTTCATTGAATCTTTCACGGCCCTAATTCTGTCTTGTTCTGTGTTTTGGAAGTCATAAGGTGACTGTGAAGTTACTTAGCAGTGAGTGTCTCTGGCACACGGACATTTGTATAATTTCTTGAGAAGAAAACTCTTGGGCACAGCTGTTAAGCTTATTCTAATTATATAATGGCATTGGGGATGAGGGTAATGTTACTAAGAGCTGGAATGCAGTCCTTGTTTATGGAATAAACTTAAAGCAATGGAAATCTTTTTGAGTCATAGTTTATACTTTCAGTTTGCAGAATAATACTAGGCTTAGCCCTGGGAATGTTCTCTTCAGTTTCTGTATGTCTTGCCCTAGCGTTGGTGCAGAGTAATGAGGGAGAGAATTAAAATGAGGCACAAAGATAAATTTTCAAGGTGAAAGTTGGGAGTATGCCACCCAGTATCTAAGAAGAGTGGGGCTTCCCTGGTGGCTCAGTGGTAAAGCATCCACCTGACAATGCAGGAGACACAGGTTTGATCTCTGGGTTGGGAAGATCCCCTGGAGAAGAAAATGGCAACCCGCTCCAGTATTCTTGCCTGGAAATCCCATGGACTGAGGAACCTGGCGGTGTACAGTCCATGTGGTCACAAAAGATTTGGACACAACTTAGCGACTAAACAACAATCTAAGAAGAGCAATGGTGTGTAGAAATTTTTTTTCATCATCTCAGAAGTAGGGGTTACCTGAACAATACTAGGAAAATGAAGAAGATGAAAAATTGCTAAATTATAAACAGTAGACTTGCTTTTAAGGCCAAAACATGGGAAAGATGGGATCCAAAACTCTCCACAGAACAAAGCAGGGATCAGGTTTAAACTTCACTACTTATTAGATGTGACCTGGGACAAAATGCTTAAATCCTTTACACTTATGAAAGAAAGTCAAAGTGGAGCTGATAACATGAAGAGAACTCTCTAAAAAGGAGCCAGAAGCCCACTGCAGAAGTGTGACTCGTGCATGTCTCAACCCGGATAGAACCTGACCTTTTGACTGCTTACTGTCTTAGCAGGCATCTAGAACGTCTGCCAGAAACTCAAGATATTTATCAGACCCTTCCCCTAAAATAACTCATGATGGTCTATCTACTTATCAGACCCTTCCCCTAAAATAACTCATGATGGTCTATCTACTTATCAGACCCTTCCCCTAAAATAACTCATGATGGTCTATCCACTTATCAGACCCTTCCCCTAAAATAACTCATGATGGTCTATCCACTTATCAGACCCTTCCCCTAAAATAACTCATGATGGTCTATCCACTTATCAGACCCTTCCCCTAAAATAACTCATGATGGTCTATCTACTTATCAAACCCTTCCCCTAATAGAACTCAGGACAGCCTATTCGTCAAAGACAAGTATTTGCTATCCTGCATCATAGTCAATCCCAGCTCCCACTAGACAACTTATGAACCTAATGGTGTTTGTCTTAATAAGCCCCTGACACATTTCTTCTCTGGTTTTACCCAAATCTATGTTTCCTGAATTGCAGTTTTTAAGACTCAAATAAAGCTCTTTGTCCCTTGTAATCTCAATAGTGATTATTATTCGACATACCTCAGTTCTCTCACATGTAAGTAACGTGCAGAATCTTCCCCAGAGTCGTCATGTTGATTAAATGAAATTGTATTTGTGGAAAGTATTTTGTAAAATGTGAACTATTATTGACTATGGTGGTGCTTGTGGTAAAGAATCTGCCTGTCAATGCAGGAGATGTAAGAGGTGTGGGTTCAATTCCTAGGTTGGGATGAGACTCCCACGGACAGAGGAGCCTGGCGGGCTACAGTCCATAGGGTCACAAGGAGCGGGAAACGACTGAAGGGACTGAGTACACACATGTAATTAAACTGTGATGTGAATGACTGCTTTCTTTTATCCTTGCCCATTCTAAGTTATCCCAGGCAGGTGTTTCCTTCTTAATTAAAAATAATGTCTACTTAGGAGAATATTTCCTATTATGTGGCTGGGGGACAGGGAAGGTTTGGGGCAGGGTGTTATTCACTCATGTTATATAAGGAAAGAATCCATGTGTAATCTTACTAGAAAGGTGAAACCATCACTGGTTTCTCCTTTCCTTTACTTATTGATATTACTGATATCACTTATCAACTCCTGGTATGGAATGTCAAATCAAGGAACCCCTGTCCTTATATATATCCTAATGAAGAAATGAAATTTCTGCTCCAAAACAAAGCTGCCTGTCCACCCTGTGTCAAACACAGAACCTCCCACAGTTGCTTTGCTCTAGCTTCTAAAACCATGAGTAGTCATATCTGTTGGCTATAGGAACTAGTTTCCAATTCTTTGGACCATAAGTACCTTCTGACAGCCATAAGAGTGTAAACTAACTCTTTATGGGGCTTCCCTGGTGGCTCAGCAGTAGAGAATCTGCCAGACATTGCAGGAGACGTGCGTTTGATTTCTGGGTTGGGAAGATCCCCTGGAGAAGGAAATGGAAACTCTCTCCAGTAATTTTGCCTGGGAAATCCCATGGGTAGAGGAGTCTGGTGGGCTACAGTCCATAGTGTCGCAAAACAGTCAGCCACAATCTAGCGACTAAACAACAACTCCTTTTAAATCTAAGGTTTCATTCAAGGGCTTTTTTTCTGACCACCTAAATTCACAAATGTTCTCTTATCTCTCTTATATCTTTTTGCCTTGAACATTTTCTCAGTTGCTACCCTGTTTTTATGCATCCTACTGATTGGCTTGGGATTCACTAGATAATTTTAACCCCTACTTTCTACTTCCCAGAGATTCTGTATAAGTTTAGATTTGAACTCTTTGTTCTTAAAAAAAAAAAAAAAAAAAAAAACTAGTGTGAACCATGTTTCTGCTGTCTTTTTTAAACCTAACAACATCTATTACAAGTCAGGATGTATTCCCTGCAGCTGGGCTGTAGGCATGGTAAATCTTCCCCCAATCACCAAGTCAGTTTTCTTTAAGTATATTCAATCTCAAATTTATTTTGAAGTGGTTAATTGTTTAGAACTTGAACACCTAAAAGGAACATTTCTCAGTATACTATTATATGATTTTATATGAGTATGATGATAATTCTCATGGAAAAATTTTAAAACTTGTATTAAAATATGAGTTATCTTTGGCACTGGCTTATTACCTTTAGCCAGAACATTAATAGGCTGATAACATAAATACATTATTTCTATATCATTAAAAACAATCCCAATACATTAGACATTTTTTTACTATGACTGCTTAGTCACAACGACTTATTCTGCAATGTTAGAATTGGCAGAGTTTCTTATTTTATTTTCTCTCCTTTCCAGAACTTCTAATTGTTTTAACTGTTTCTAATCTGGAGACATTCCTGGTCAAGTTAAGTTGTAAACTAAGAAAAAATCATTGAATTAACAAAGTAATTAAGACAGAAAAATAGGAATAAATTATAAAAATGATGGCAGTAGATGGGAAGAGATTAGGGTGGGAGAGGGAATGTGGGAAAACATTGTGAGAAAGGCACTTATCAAGTGAAATTGAAACCCAGCTCCTATAAATCTGAGTTCCTTGCCAAATTAACGGTTAAGTCTTTAACTGAAACTTTACTGCCTTTCTTGTCCTGCTCCTGTTACCCATGGGATTGAGGCATATCAGACAAAAGGGGGAATTGAAACTAAGCAGGACCCTGCATGGTCATCACAAGTACAAACGCTTTCCTGTCCCTCATTTCTTGTTTGTAGAAAAAAAGGCTTTAGTCTCCTAGGCCTTCACTAAATCCCAAAGAGCAGACTCAAGCAGTTACCAGTTAGGGAAGTGAGAGAACACAGAAACAAAGGAAAAAGAGAAGAGCAAGAAAGGTAATGAGAGTCTAAACAACAGTTCCAGAATAAAACAGTCCTCGTCCCTCCTCCAGGGACACACACAATCTCAAATACATCTAACACATGTATCTTAAGTTGTTCTGCAGAAAATGAGACTCTCACCCAAGTGGCAATGTATACATGCTGACCCGCACAGTAGATCCCACACTGGGTGGAACCAGAAGGTTGATGATTCAGTTCAGTTCAGTTCACTAGCTCAGTCCTTTCCGACTCTTCGAGAACCTATGAATCGCAGCACGCCAGGCCTCCCTGTCCATCATCAACTCCCGGAGTTCACTCAGACTCACATCCATCGAGTCAGTGATGCCATCCAGCCATCTCATCCTCTGTCGTCCCCTTCTCCTCCTGCCCCCAATCCCTCCCAGTATCAGAGTCTTTTCCAATGAGTCAACTCTTCGCATGAGGTGGCCAAAGTACTGGAGTTTCAGCTTCAGCATCAGTCCTTCCAAGGAACACCCAGGGCTGATCTCCTTTAGAATGGACTGGTTGGATCTCCTGTAGTCCAAGGGACTCTCAAGAGTCTTCTCCAACACCACAGTTCAAATGCATCAATTCTTCGGCACTCAGCTTTCTTCACAGTCCAACTCTCACATCCATACATGAACACTGGAAAAACCATAGCCTTGACTGCTGCTGCTACTGCTAAGTCGCTTCATTAGTGTACGACTCTGTGCGACCCCATAGATGTCAGCCCACCAGGCTCCTCTGTCCATGGGATTTTCCAGGCAAGAGTACTGGAGTGGGGTGCCATTGCCTTCTAAGAGCCTTGACTAGATGGACCTTTGTTGGCAAAGTAATGTCTCTGCTTTTGAATATGCTATCTAGGTTGGTCATAACTTTCCTTTCAAGGAGTAAGTGTCTTTTAATTTAATGGCTGCAATCACCATCTGCAGTGATTTTGGAGCCCAGAAAAATAAAGTCTGACACTGTTTCTACTGTTTCCCCATCTATTTCCCATGAAGTGGTGGGACCAGGTGCCGTGATCTTCATTTTCTGAATGTTGAGCTTTAAGCCAACTTTTTCTCTCTCCACTTCCACTTTCATCAGGAGGCTTTGAGTTCCTCTTCACTTTCTGCCATAAGGGTGGTGTCATTTGCATATCTGAGGTTATTGATATTTCTCCCAGCAATCTTGATTCCAGCTTGTGCTTCTTCCAGCCCAGCATTTCTCATGATGTACTCTGCATATAAGTTAAATAAGCACAGTGACAATATACAGCCTTGACGTACTCCTTTTCCTATTTGGAACCAGTCTGTTGTTCCATGTCCAGTACTAACTGTTGCTTCCTGACCTGCATATAGGTTTCTCAAGAGGCAGGTCAGGTGGTCTGGTATTCCCATCTCTTGAAGAATTTTCCACAGTTTATTGTGATCCACACAGTCAAAGGCTTTGGCATAGTCAATAAAGCAGAAATAGAAGTTTTTCTGGAACTCTCTTGCTTTTTCCATGATTCAGTGGATGTTGGAAATTTGATCTCTTGTTCCTCTGCCTTTTCTAAAACCAGCTTGCACATCTGGAAGTTCACAGTTCATGTATTGCTAGAGCCTGGCTTGGAGAATTTTGAGCATTACTTTACTAGCATGTGAGATGAGTGCAATTGTGCGGTAGTTTGAGCATTCTTTGGCATTGACTTCCTTTGGGAGTGGAATGAAAAATGACCTTTTCCAGTCCTGTGGCCACTGCTGAGTTTTCCAAATTTGCTGGCATATTGAGTGCAGCACTTTTACAGCATCATCTTTCAGGATTTGGAATAGCTCAACTGGAATTCCATCACCTCCACTAGCTTTGTTCATATTATGCTTTCTAAGGCCCACTTGACTTCACATTCCAGGATGTCTGCCTCTAGGTGAGTGATCATACCATTGTGAGTATCTTGGCCATGAAGATCTTTTTTGTACAGTTCTTCTGTGTATTCTTGCCACCTCTTCTTAATATCTTCTGCTTCTGTTAGGTCCATACCATTTCTATCCTTTATCAAGTCCATCTTTGCATGATATGTTCCCTTGGTATCTCTAATTTTTTTTGAAGAGATCTCTAGTCTTTCCCATCATGTTATTTTGCTCTATTTCTTTGCATTTATCGCTGAGGAAGGCTTTCTTATCTCTTCTTGCTATTCTTTGGAACTCTGCATTTAGGTGCTTATATCTCCTTTTCTCCTTTGCTTTTTGCTTCTCTTCTTTTCACAGCTATTTGTAAGTCCTCCACAGACAGCCATTTTGCTTTTTTGCATTTCTTTTCCATGGGGATGGTCTTGATCCCTGTCTCCTGTACAATGTCACTAATCTCAGTCCATAGTTCATCAGGCACTCTATCAGATCCAGTCCCTTAAATCTATTTCTCACTTCCACTGTATAATCATAAGGGATTTGATTTAGGTCATACCTGAATGGTCTAGTGGTTTTCCCTACTTTCTTCACTTGCAGTCTGAATTTGGCACTAAAGAGTTCATGATCTGAGCCACAGTCAGCTCCTGGTCTTGTTTTTGCTGACTGTATAGAGCTTCTCCATCTTTGGCTGCAAAGAATATAATCAATCTGATTTTGGTGTTGACCATCTGGTGATGTCCATATGCAGAGTCTTCTCTTGTGTTGTTGGAAGAGGGTGTTTGCTATGACCAGTGCATTCTCCTTGCAAAATTCTATTAGCCTTTGCCCTGCTTCATTCTGTATTCCAAGGCCAATTTGCCTGTTACTCCAGGTGTTTCTTGACTTCCTACTTTTGCATTCCAGTCCCCTATAATGAAAAGGACATCTTTTTGGGGTATTAGTTCTAAAAGATTAAGATTAAGATTCCTAAAACATCACCCTGTCACCTCACCATCAGCCAATCAGAAGAAAGTTCATGAGCTGCAACCCTCACCCTGAATGTCGTCTTTGAAAATCCTTCCCTGAAAGCCACTGAGGAGCTTCACCCTGAATGTTGTCTTTGAAAATCCTTCCCTGAAAGGTCTTTTGAGCATGAGCAGCCCATTCTCCTTGCTTGGCAACCTGAAATTAACACTGTAATTTCCTTTACCACAACCCAGTGTCAGTACACTGGCTTTGCTGTTGGCAAGTGAGCAGAACCGAATGCAGTTTGGTAACAAAATTAGATGTCCTACTGGAGTCATTATTCATGATCTAAAAAAGACAACTAGAAAGAACTCCTGGTGTCTAACACCAAGTGCATCTGTGGGAAGATGGAAAACTAAAACAAGCACCGAAAAGGCAATGCACCATTGTTTGTTTTGTGCTCCTTTGTTAAACTGCTAGAAACTACAGCATGGCTCTTATACTAAGGTGAAAGTTCTCAGCTCCTCCAGTTCAGTTCAGTCACTCAGTTGTGTCCAACTCTTTGCCACCCCATAGACTGCAGCATGCCAGGCTTCCCTATCCATCACCAGCTCCCAGAACTCCCAGACTCATTTCCATCGAGTCAGTGATGCCATCCAGCCATCTCATCCTCTGTCGTCCCCTTCTCCTGCCTTCAATCTTTCCCAGCATCAGGGTCTTTTCCAGGGAGTCAGTTCTTTGCATCAGGTGGCCAAAGTATTCAAGTTTCAGCTTCAGCATCAGTCCTTCCAATGAATATTCAGGACTGATTTCCTTTAAAATGAACTGGTGGGATTTCCTGGCAGTCCAAGGGACTCTCAAGCGTCTTCTCCAACACCACAGTTCAAAAGCATCAATTCTTCAGTGCTCAGCTTTCTTTATAGTCCAACTCTCACATCCATACATGACTACTGGAAAAACCATAGCTTTGACCAGATGGACCTCCAATGTATCTTAAAATCCATTCCATTGAACTCTAATGGTAAACAAGTAGCAGAAATAAAAATAGTCTTACAAAAGCTTCTATTTCTTTTTGCTTGCTTCCTCCCTTCTGTGGTGACAGTTTTCTCTGTAAACTGCTTTAAAAACTTGGTGGCACAGACAAAGAGAACTTACTCCAAAGAGCCTGGAGGTGTGGTGACAGGGTGGAGGAGAAACTTGGAATATATAGCAATCAAATTGCTAAAGGGTCACAGTATAGTACCCCAAACCAGCTTGCCATTCTGTTTCTCAAAATAGATCCGTTGTGAACCAGAAAAATTAATCTAAATGTTTTATTAAAGATATAAATAGCATCTTCTCTGCCAGTTTTACAAAGCACAGCAGTACTAGGGAGACAGCATTTTAAGCATTTCCATGTGTGTATAAACACACAGAGCATTTATTTGGCTTTCATTTAGCCCTGAAGAATAAAAGTGATTGTATAGTATAGATGATACTTCATAACACAATTCCAAAGAACATGAATTTGTAGATGTATGGGTGGCTATTTTGGAATAAGTCTAGAGTCTCCATTCACCCTCTCCTAAGTCTGCTCCCATCATTGCAAATGCTTACATTTTTCTTTAATAGTGACCATCTTGATTCACTTAAAAATAACTTGTTAAGCACTTATTTATGTGCACACTTTTGTGTCATAAGATCAACAAATGGCAAGCTTCAGATTCTCATATAAAGAATGTTCCTTGTACACAATAGTGCCCTATTACAATGGGATGAATTTGGTGAAAATGCACAGGGCCACATCTGGGAGCACCAATCAGCTTCTCATAACTAGGTCCTTTGAGCACTGGAAAGCCTCATGCATCATGCACATAAAGGAATGATCATGTGGCCAACATCAAAGGATTAACACATCCTACTTTGCTGAATTGTAAATTTTTAATTTTAGGCTTCATAAATTTAAAAACAAATGTTAACTACGTGATAGATTTGTTCTGGAAAGTATTTCAATATAACCCGGCTTCCAACTGTAATGCAAAAGTGATGGCTTAGTAAAAAGTGCCCTGAATCCTAATCCCAACTCTTTCAAATTATATGGCCTTGGATAAGTAATTTATATCATTCATTTTTTACTGTCTTCATCTGCAAAATGGCAGCATGTTCATCCTAAGTAATTCCAGATTATTTTTTAAATAGTTTAGCACCTCAAGATTTATTATATTTTGAGAAACCAGTTATTTATAATACTCCTTTGGCTAATTTTAAGATGATTTTTATAATCTTCAGTGTTTTAATATGTACTAAGTTTATTAGGCAGAATAATGCCTCCCCTTCCAAAGATGTCCACATCCTAATCTCTGAAACGTCTGACTATGTTACCATAAATGGCAAAACAAAGAGAGAATTCAGATGGTGAAAGGAATTAAAGCTGCTAATAAAGTTGACCTTAAGGGGAGAATATCCTGAATTGTTCTGTTTGGTCCAGCGCTGTACAAGCCTTCTTAAAAGTAGGTAACCAAGACAGAAGATGCAGTATCTGAATAATGTGATATGAAAAGAGTTTCACTGGCCATTACTAACTTTGAAGATGGAAAGAACCATGAGCCAAGGGATGCAGACAGTCTGTAGAAGCTGGAAAATTAAAACAAACGAACAACAAGTACAGCAAAAAAATAAAAGAAAAAGGATTGTCTCCTAGAGTCTCCAACAGGAATGAAGCCCTGCTGACATGTTGATTTTAGCCCAGTGAGAGCTGTATTGAACTTCTGAACCACTGAATTATGAGATAGTAAACTTACATTGTTTGTTTTAAGCCACAAATTTTATGATATTTTGATACATCCATAGGGAACTATGTACCAAGTTTCCACTTGTGTGGAAAGTGATAAAAGTATTGTATGCTTAACACCAATTTCAGGAGTCCAAAATTTCAGGTGAATTCTTATGTTAGTGGTAATTTATCTGTGCCAACTATTGTGCCCCAAAGTCTCAGCCAAATATACTGGCTACAATAACTCTCCCATAGTAGGAGTGAGGTGGGGGCTGCAAAAGCTTTGAAGAAGCATTTTATTGCTGCTTAATGTTCAGCACTTAGGACAGTTCAGCCATATTTACCAGTTTTGAATCAGTACCTTGGAGAGAGAACAGGATGCATTCTTTCATAATAGATTATTGAGATAGACCCAAATGATTATTCTGTGGTGCCAGCCTCTCATCATCAAATGCCCATACCTGAGTTTTAGCAAAGCCAACTGGAGCCAAAATATCAGATTTTCTCTGATCCAACGCAGCATACCACATGAAGCTTCTGTGAACTTTCTCAGTCTGAATTTCCTTCCTATGTCTCCCCATGGGCTAATGTCAATATCTGATTTGAACATCATAGTCCTTGTTGATAATCCATCTTCACAGTCCAGAAATCCTCTTGCCTTAGAATAAAGGTAAACTGAGCTCACTGCTAGATGGCTTGGATAGAAGATGATATGGGTTAAAAAAATCCAGTGTGTATCATTCATTCACTCATTCACTTATTTAATAAACAGCATTTATTTATTGTTTATCATAAGCCACATATGGTTTTATGTGCTAGAGATAAATTAGGATGACTAAGACAAAATTTTGCTTTCACGGGTAACTTGTAGTAAGAATAAGCAATAAACAGATAACTAGATATAATATCATTATAAAATGCAGAAGCAAGTAGAGAGACTAGTCTAGGTTAGATAGTATGCTGTTTGTCAAATATTTATTGTTCTTCCTCCACATAGGAACAAGTCCAGACTGCAGTGGTTGGGGAATGGGGTCTTATGATTCAGTTCAGTTCAGTTCATGTCCAACTCTTTGTGACCCTATGGACTGCAGCACACCAGGCCTCCCTGTCCATCACCAACTCCCGGAGCCTACTCAAACTCACGTCCATCGAGTCAGTGATGCCATCCAACCATCTCATCCTGTCATCCCCTTCTCCTACCGTCTTCAATCTTTCCCGGCATCAGGGTCTTTTCCATTGAGTCAGTTCTTCTGATCAGGTGGCCAAAGTATTGGAGTTTCAGCTTCAGCATCAGTCCTTCCAATGAATATTCAGGACTGATTTCCTTTAGGATTGACTGGTTGGATCTCCTTGCAGTCCAAGGGACTCTCAAGAGTTTTCTCCAACACTGTAGTTCAAAAGCATCAATTCTTCAGCACTCAGTTTTCTTTATAGTCCAACTCTCACATCCATACAGGGCTATTGGAAAAACCATAGCTTTGATTAGATGGAACTTGGCTGTCTAGTTATAAGATCTGAGTGGAACTGATGCAACTCAAAGCTGAGCATTTAATTATCAACATGAGAACCACCAGGGCTCTCCTTCTCTCTAGTATAGCAACTGCAATTTTCAAGATGGCAGAAGCTTCATAGTCTGGGTCCTTGAATGATTTCCACTAACTACTGTGGATATATATATAGTGGGTTGTAAAATAAAACTTTGTTTTTTTATGCCACAAATATTTGTCTTTCCCTTCACAATATAATCTGACATTCAGACAGAGGAAATAGCCAGTGTAAAAGGCTTTGAGATAGGCACAAGCCAGGCTAAAGAAAGTGCTGCACAACTCTGAACCAAGTTTGGACATGGGTCATAAATTTGGACAGTGCCAGCTTTTTTTCCCCTCATGCATAATAAGTTTTATTTCTTCATATGCTAGTATTTATTTTCAAAAAGTGGTAGATGTTTAAACCAATATCTTTAAGTCTTAGAAATCCAACATAGAAATATATCTTAGAACCTAACATCTTTCTTATCTATACAATTATGTTAATCAGGTACAGTGACTACTTTTGCCACTGTCTTTATATCCTAGCCTAATTTCTTCTCATTATTTTCTTCGTAACCTTGGGGCAATGCTTAGGAACTCATGTAACCTCTGAGTCACTGCAATGCTATAATTTTTAATTTTTAATGTTTATTTATATATAAATATTTATTAAAAAACTACAATATGCCAGATATTGGGCAAACCACTTGGGATAAAATAGTATAAAAAATAGAAAATTCAGTGTAGTGAAGAGACAAATATTAAGCACATAATCACACAAATACATGAAAAATAACAACTATGATAAATGCAATGGATAAAGATCTTATTGTTCTGAGAGTACATAATAAGGGGATCTGAATCTGCCAGGAAGGTCAGAGATTTGCCTGAGAAAGTGAAGACTGGGCTTACTTACATCTCATAGATAAGGAAAAATTAGTCAGTTGAAGAGTGGATGAAAATATTTGCTAAGAAAAGGGAACTTCAGCCCAAACCTTTTGTGGTGAGAGAGCTCTGCAGGTAGAAAAAACAAAAACAAACAAACAAAAAAGATTCAGAATGGGTAAAATAAAGAGATTTGTGGAATGCCTTTCCTGAGAGCAGACAGGTAGGGCAAGCATGGAGGAAGAAAACCTTGCATGTAGTGTTAGGGAACACGGCTTTTACAATAAAAGTAGTGGGAAACCACTGGAGGATTAAAGTGAGTAAGAAGAAAATTGATCAAAATTTGACATTATTTAAAAAATAATTCAGGTCACAGTGATAAAAATGGATGAGAAGAAAGAATGAGCAAATGTGGATGGGTAAATATGGCAGTTGCTTAAGACCAATGAACAGATGGTGATAACGTTGCTTGGGGCACTGTGATGGGAATAGAGAAAAGTGATGAGTTTCAAAGTGTCTTGATGAGGTAAATTTTATGAGATTTGGTAAAGAGTGAATATGATGGAGGAAGAGGGAGTTTTGAGGATGATACTTTGCAATCTAAATGATGATGTCATTGACTAAAACTGGAAGCACAGGAAGAGAACAAAGCTCTGAGGAGGTTTCATGTTGACATATGGAATTTCACAAACTTTACAGACAAAGAGGATGATAAAGAGACAGTTGAAAATACAGATTCAGAACTCCAATAAAAGTCTAAGCTAGATATATAACTTTGTGAGTCATTTGCTCCTAGGTGGTAATTGAAGCCAAAGCAAGCTGAGATGCCTAGGGAAAGATCTTAGAAAGAGGAGGAGAAAGGGTGGGAAGCAAGGGCCATTAATGGAACATTACCAGAGCAAGTAGAGAAGAAGCAGAAAGGGAAAGATTGAAACCAGAGCTGGATCAGGACAAATACCAGGAAATCTGGATTCTATCCACCATGGTCTAGGATGAAGACCTTTTTAGAAGGTTCGTGTTGCAGCACATAAGTTCTCAGTAAGAGAATTTACTTAACAAATTCATGATTTAGATTATCTGAATTCAAGAATGAAGGACAGTTCCTCTTTCCAAAGTTTGCTATTGTTTTTTTCCCACATGCTGTCCCAAAGTTGAGCTTTTATATACCACAGACTAACTTATATGCAGAGCACCTCATGAGAAATGCTGGGCTGGAAGAAGCACAAGCTGGAATCAAGATTGCCAGGAGAAATATCAATAACCCCAGATATGCAGATGACACCACCCTTATGGCAGAAAGTGAAGAACTAAAGAGCCTCTTGATGAAAGTGAAAGAGGAGAGTGAAAAAGTTGGCTTAAAGCTCAACATTCAGAAAACAAAGATTATGGCATCTGGTGTCATCACTTCATAGGAAATAGATGGGGAAACAGTGGAAACAGTGTCAGACTTTATTTTTGGGGGCTCCAAAATCAGTGCAGATGGTGATTGCAGCCATGAAATTAAAAGAGGCTTACTCCTTGGAAGGAAAGTTATGACCAACCTAGACAGCATATTAAAAAACAGAGACCTTACTTTGCCAACAAAGGTCCGTCTAGTCAAGGCTATGGTTTTTCCAGTGGTCATGTATGGATGTGAGAGTTGGACTATAAAGAAAGCTGAGTGCTGAAGAATTGATGCTTTTGAACTGTGGTGTTGGAGAAGACTCTTGAGAGTTCCTTGGACTGCAAGGAGATCCAACCAGTCCCTCCTAAAGGAGAAGAGTCCTGGGTGTTCATTGGAAGGACTGATACTGAAGCTGAAACTCCAATACTTTGGCCACCTCATGCAAAGGGTTGACTCATTGGAAAAGTCAATCCCTCCCCTGGGGATTGGGGGCAGGAGGAGAAGGGGAAGACAGAGGATGAGATGGTTGGATGGCATCACCGACTCGATGGGCATGGGTTTGGGTAAACTCCGGGAGTTGGTGATGGACAGGGAGGCCTGGTGTGCTGAGATTCATGGGGTCACAAAGAGTCGGACATGACTGAGCGACTGAACTGAACTGAACTGAACCCATTCTAAGAACATGACCACTATCATACAGTGCACTCAGGGACATGCAGGTGATTAACATACCTATGGGAAGAGAAGACCATGTAGCCTTATGTTTTAGGACTGAAATAAAGCAATAACTCACTTAGACAGAAGACAGACTCCCATCAGATGCAGTACTTAGTACATATCTACATGTTCCAAGCTAACTAACAACAGGTATCTCCTTTGCTTTAAAGATAGACATTTAAAAAAAGACCACAATACATATTTGTAGGGGAATTTCTCAGACACTTACAGAGCTTTAGTAGACTCTGCTATCTGATTTCTTAACTAATAGAAGGTTAATTGCATCCAGTTATAAAAATTAAAGAATGGGCATATAGACACTAAAAAGAACGAATGACTAGAAACCAGGCAAAAGTGGAAAAAAAAAAAAAAAAAAGGAAAATCAAGAGACCTTTCCGAGATCTCAAGAAATAGAGCTCTTTGGGGGCTATAGTAAGAACACACAACCTTTCTTACCACAATTGCCTGTACAACCTTTGCTGTATTATATATTGGCTAAATACTTTTACATCATCCTGGTGATCTTGAGGTTGAATTATGTCAAACCTATTCCTTAGAAGGACAGAAAAATTCGTACACATTGAAGATTAATTTCTATAAAGAAAAACAAATAATGACACTTGGAGTAAGCTTTAGTCATTTTGAAAATAAATCTATTTTGATGTGTCATTTTGAAAATAATGGAGTAAATTTTACTCATTTTTAAAATAAATCTTTTCAAAATAAGAAATAAATAAGTCATTTTGAAAATCTATTTTGACGTGAGCTATAAATACATATGCATGTTCTAATCAATGCATTAGCTAATAGCATATTAGTACTTTCTGCTTTTAGACTGCTAGTGAGTTTGCTAGGACCACCATAACAAAATAATACAAATGGTGGCTTAAGAAATGAAGTAATATTGTGTCAAAATTCTGGTGGACAGAAATCTGAAGTCAAGGTGTTGGCAGGGTTATTTTGTTCTGAGAATTTCAAGAAAAGGATCTGTTCCAGGATTCTTTCTTTGGCTTGTAAAACATTGTCTTCATGTTCAATGGCATTCTCCAAATTTGGTAATTCTGTCTTCAAATTTAGGGCCCCAAAGCCTTTAACTTGTAAAAACCCTATTTCCAAAAAAGGTAACATTCTGAGGTACTGGGGTAAGGATTTCAACATATGAATTTTGGAAGGACACAATATAATCTATTGCGCTGATAACAAAGCAAAATGAATAAATTATGAGACCAGTGCTGTAACCCCTGAGCAACAGAGCCCCAGTTGAATAAATAAATTAAAACAATATATTTTCTATCACCATTAATGTTGTTCAAAGGCATGCTTTTCAATGTTTATTTTAGTAGTGCTGATGGGTTACTTTAAATTCACTTGTTTTACCAGTTTCATGATCAAAAGAAGTATTTAATAATTAATGATTAACCACTGTGCTTCCATAATACTTATCACAGTCACCCTAGTGCTCTATTCTTCCATAAACATCTCTTTTTCTAATCCTATAGGGTCACAAAGAGTCAGGGACAACTGAAGCAACTTAGCACGCATGCATGCACGATTTTCTGGTAATCTTCTTGGGGATGTGGGCCCTGTATTATCTATGTATACCTCCTGGATCTAGCATTGTGCTTGATACATGATATCATTGTACATGATAAGTTATTAGTAAAGCATTTTTTGAGGTGAACTGAATTGAAATGTTAGTTGAGATAAGTTTTCTAAGTGCCTATGGAACTGTTTGAGGCTAATTGATGCACACGAAAGACTGCCTTAGTCTCACTTACCAGGGTCTAATTTAACAAGGTAATAAAAAATTAACATATAGTGGTTTATTTAGACCAATTCTATTTTGTTTCTTGGACATTCATTGGCTCTGCACTTCAGGAGTGATTTTAATGATCTAGGATGATCTGGTCTCATGTCTAAAACAATGAACCCAAAGATTTGGTGGCCCAACTGTCCTCAAGAGTCAATCCAGTAGCATCTAGTACCTGGCAAATGAGTTTGGCACATTTAAAATTAATCATACTTGACATAATTTTCTCAAAAGCTAATGAAATGAGAGGAAAAAGTGTGAATGCATATGAATTGTATATAGTTTCTACATTATTCAGTAATTTACATATCGATCCTGATGTCATTTTAAGGTGATACAGGTCTCAGCTCTAACACCACCTTTTTCAAAGACTTTCCTGATCACACAATTTAAAGATACCTCTCCATCTCATTCATTTTCTACCACTTTATTCTTTAGAAATTTTCTTTTTCGTGCTGACCACTGTTGAATATAATCTTTTGCATTTTTGTTTATCGCCTTCTGATCCATGCTCCCCAACTCTCTACTTGAATATAAACTCCACAATAGCAGATACCTAGCCATTCTTACTCACTGATATCTTGTTCATTAACCCTGGCTATAGTAGAAACTCAATTAATATTTGGTGACTAAGAATACATAGAACTGTACAAAAAGATCTTCATGACCCAGATAATCACGATGGTTATTATGATGGTAATCCAGGTGATCACTCACCTAGAGCCAGACATCCTGGAATGTGAAGTCAAGTGGGCCTTAGAAAGCATCGCTATGAACAAAGCTAGTGGAGGTGATGGAATTCCAGTTGAGCTATTTCAAATCCTGAAAGATGACGCTGTAAAAGTGCTGCACTCAATATGCCACCAAATTTGGAAAACTCAGCAGTGGCCACAGGACTGGAAAAAGTCCATTTTCATTCCAATCCCAAAGAAAGACAATGCCAAAGAATGCTCAAACTACCGCACAATTGCACTCATCTCACATGCTAGTAAAGTGATGCTTAAAATTCTCCAAGCCAGGCTTCAGCAATATGTGAACCGTGAACTTCCAGATGTTTAAGCTGGTTTTAGAAAAGGCAGAGGAACCAGAGATCAAATTGCTAACATCTGCTGGATCATGGAAAAAGCAAGAGAGTTCCAGAAAAACTTCTATTTCTGCTTTATTGACTATGCCAAAGCCTTTGACTGTGTGCATCACAATAAACTGTGGAAAATTCTGAAAGAGATGGGAATAGCAGACCACCTGATCTGCTTCTTAAGAAACCTGTCAATGCAGGTCAGGAAACAACAGTTAGTACTGGACATGGAACAACAGACTGGTTCCAAATAGGAAAAGGAGTACATCAAGGCTGTATACTGTCACCCTGCTTATTTAACTTATATGCAGAGTACATCATGAGAAACGCTGGGCTGGAAGAAGCACAAGCTGGAATCAAGATTGCTGGGAAAAATATCAGTAACCTCAGATATGCAGATGACACCACCTTAGGGCAGAAAGTGAAGAGGAACTAAAAAGCCTCTTGATGAAAGTGAAAGAGGAGAGTGAAAAAGTTGGCTTAAAGCTCAACATTCAGAAAACTAATATCATGGCATCTGGTCCCATCACTTCATGGGAAATAGATGGGGAAACAGTGGCTCACTTTATTTTTGTGGGCTCCAAAATCACTGCAGATGGTGACTGCAGCCATGAAATTAAAAGATGCTTGCTCCTTGGAAGGAAAGTTATGGACCAACCTAGACAGTATATTAAAAAACAGAGACATTACTTTGCCAACAAAGGTCCGTCTAGTCAAGGCTATGGTTTTTCCAGTAGTCATGTATGGATGTGAGAGTTGGACTATAAAGAAAACTGAGTGCTGAAGAATTGATGCTTTTGAACTGTGGTGTTGGAGAAGACTCTTGAGAGTCCCTTGGACTGCAAGGAGATCCAACCAGTCCATCCTAAAGGAAATCAGTCCTAAATATTCTTTGGAAGGACTGATGTTGAAGCTGAAACTCCAATACTTTGGCCACCTGATGCGAAGAGCTGACTCATTTGAAAAGACCCTGATGCTGGGAAAGATTGAGGGCAGGAGGAGAAGGGGACAACAGAAGATAAGATGGTTGGATGGCATCACCGACTCAATGGACATGGGTTTGGGTGCACTCCAGGAGTTGGTGACCAACAGGAAAGCCTGGTGTGCTGCAGTTCACGGGGTCGCAAAGAGTCAGACACAACTGAGCGACTGAACTGAACTGATGACTCTATATGATTCCCCATGCCCCTAAACCAACTCTCTGACCTCATGTCTTACGAATCTCCCCACTATTCATGCCACTTAAAGCCCTAATAGTTTCCTTGCTCTTCTTCAAATATATCAACTACCATGTCCTACCTCAGAGCTTCAAGGTTCTTAGGGTTCTGAGGTCCAACAAACCTCAGAGGGTTGCTGTTGTTCAGTCAGTATGTTGTGTCTGACTCTTTGCAACCCCATGGACTTTAGCACGCCAGGTTCCCCTTTCCTTCATTATTTCCCAGAGTTTGCTCAAATTCATGTCCATAGAGTCAGTGAGGCTATCTAACCATCTCATCCTCTGTCACCCCTTCTCCTTTTGCTTTCAGTCTTTCCCAGCATCAGGGTCTTTTTCAATGAGTTGACTCTTCCCAACAGGTAGCCAAAGTATTTCAGCTTCAGTTTCAGCATTAGTCCTTCCAATGAATATTCAGGGTTGATTTCCTTTAGAATTGAGAGGTTTGAACTCCAGAAACACAATTCAAAAGCATCCATTCTTTGGACTCAGTCTTCTTTATGGTCCAACTCTTCATCTATACATGACTACTGGAAAAACTATAGCTTTGACTAAGAAAGGACATTTGTCTGCAAAATGATGTCTCTGCTTTTTAATACCCTGTCTAGGTTTGTCATAAGTTTCCTTCCAAGGAGCAAGCATCTTTTAATTTCATGGCTGCAGTCACTATCCATAGTGATTTTGGAGCCCAAGAAAATCCAATCTGTCACTTCTTCCACATTCTCCTCTTCTATTTGTCATGGTGATGGGACCGGATGTGATCTTAGTTTTTTAATGCTGAATTTTAAGCCAGCTTTTCATTTTACTCTTTTATTCTCAAAAATAGGCTCTTTACTTCCTTTTCACTTTCTGCCATTAGAGTGGTATCATCTGCATATCTGAGGATATAGGTCATGCATATCCTCAGGTATGCATCAGTCGACTCATTAGAAAAGATTCTGACACTGGGAAAGATTGAAGGCAGAAGGAGAAGAGGGTGACAGAGAATGAGATGGGTGGATGGCATTACCAATTCAATGGAAATGAACTTGGGAAAACTCCAGAAGATGGTGAGGGACAGGGAGGCCTGGTGTGCTGCAATCCATGGGATCGCAGAGTTGGACATGACTTGGTGACTTAACAACAAACAGCAAGTACATGGTCAGTGCCAACACCATCCCGACTCTAGAAATGCCTCTGGGTTTTTCTGAGTCCCTTGTTGCAACTAAGTCTCAGTTTAGTCTTTCTCTCCACCCAAACTTGCTAAACTAACTTCCACATGTGTTGATCCCTAATATACTTCCTGTACCCAATCTCCATTTTAGAGTCTGTGCTCCTTGGATTTACATGAAATGCAAGTTCCATGAGAACAGGAACTTTGTCTGTCACTCACTCTTATTTCCTGCTGCATCCCTCAGTGTCTAGAGCATGGCCTGAAAGGAGCTTGATTAATATCTATTGAACAAATAAATGAATGGGAAGACAGTCATCTCTTCTCCCAAAGAAGAATTTATGAACAAGGATGAATTCTGTATTTTTTCACTGTAAGGAATTACAGAGGAACTATCAGGAAGGTTATTCAATGCCTTTGAAGCAAGAATGCTGCCAAACTATGAACAACCCCTACAGATAATCTATCTCGCATGCCACAATTCCAGTTTTTAGTGTTTTCACAGAAACAACCAGAGTTACTCAAGTGTGATTTCAGCTCATTTTGACCTTCCTACAAACTACATGAAGAAGGCATATGAGCAATTATCTTTATTTTCTAAATGATAAAACTGAAGATAAAAAAGGTTAAATTCACTCATCTTAAGACCACTTGTTAGCACATACCAGAACACCCAAACTCAGGTCTTCTGAATATTTTTGACATGTTCTTTTTCATTCTTTTGCTAACAATAAGCCCACCTATTAATGACTGTGTTAATTTCATGTAACTACAAGCACATACACATTTCTGACTTGCCCAACTTTTACCTAAAACTTAATGTCCTTTTTTAAGTGACCAGGCATCCTTCTTTGATTAAGACTCACAAATTACACTGTAGAGTTGAAACAAGTAGAAAATTAAATAAAAATATGCTATTGCTTTTAAGATTCATTTGTGAAGTTCTTAACACACACTGCAGGAAATAGAAATCATTATGCCATTGATCTTCAGAAGTCTTCTAAGAGCCAACAATTAGTCCTGTTACTATAGAAATGTCAATATGGCTTGTCAATATAACTTTCTTTGTGTAAGTCTAAATTTAAACAGAAGATACACACGACATATTCATTATGCTACAAATGTATTTTATATTCATATAGAGATCTATCTTTATGCAGCCATGTATAAATATACAAAACAAAACATAAATTTAACCAAGACATATATAATAATTCTGGATAAACAGTCTTTAAATTACATTCAGTATTTTTGACTTCATTAAGGGTCACTTGAATCTTATGACAGATCAAACTGAGAACATCTAATGATATTAAAATACCAAAGCTGTTTTAGAGAAACATCTTTCAGAGGAATGAATAATACAATGGTGGGCAGCCATGAAAATGCACTGCTCAGACCTTCTGCGCTGCTTGTGAGCACAGGTGACTGGTGACCCGAGCTGCTGTCCTGGGTCCGCAGAAGTCATGCTTCCCATGCGCTGCTCTGGTGAATGGCTGAGTCTGGCAGAGGTGCCAGGGCGAGCCAAAGCTAGTGACATGTAGGACTACTGCTTTGACTCAAGGACTCCATACTGACCTGGATGAACCATTCTTGGAATCGTGCAACTGTCCAAGATTCTTTCACCCTAACCCTCCTTCCTTGCTTCTTAACGTCCCAAAATATTAGAGGTGTGAAAGGGAACGTGTTAGTCACTCAGTCATGTCCAACTCTTCGTGATCCCATGGACTATAGCCTGACAGGTTCCTCTGTCCATCGAACTTTCCAGGCAAGAATACTGGAGTGGGTAGCCATTCCCTTCGCCAGCGGATCTTCCCGAACCAGGGATCAAATCTGGGTCTCCTGCATTGCGGGCTGATTCATTACCACCTGAGCCACCAGGGAAGCCCATTAGATGTATATTGCTGCCTAAAGGATCTCCGTGCCTTGCCGGCTTCTTCCTCCAGTAAATAAATCTCCTGGATGCAATCTAAACCCATGTAGGCATCTGTTTCTCAGCAGATCCACAGTAATGCAAATTATAACTGTATATCAGCAGAATGCTCCACTTCTACCTCTCCATTTCCTATACTCAAACACAAGACTCAACATACCTTTCAAAATGACCAGCATTTTGACTATCCCTCATTAAGTATCAAGAAACATTCAGAAATCACTCCAGTATTATATTTCAACCATCATACAGACCACATCCATCCTCATGATGTGCAAAAAGATTTTTCCTAATGTGACAATTTTTCATGGTTAATTTTTGGTATGGTTATAATAGGAAAAATAACTGTGGTTGATATTTCTAGAAATTGTTGCATGATATAGGTCCACCTGGGAAAAAGCAGTATAATAATTTCTTTTTAGCCTTGGAGGAAAAAAAATTATATTCAGTTCTAAATAAAGGAAGAAAGACTTGGGAAAATGTTGAGACCATGCTCATCATGATAGTCCATAAGAATGCCATGGCCAGCAGGCAGCTTGTCCCTGCTGGGCATGCTGGATGGAGAAACATATCTTCTGAGTGACAAGCTTCACCTTCAGTGATGGACACATGCAGCAGCTTTATTCCCTGATATATAGATAGTAACATAATAAACCTTATAATGTGATTATAAATGATTTTTTCTTCTGAAAACTATTTACATTTACTCAGATGTTCTATGTAAGAGTGTATGAGAGAGTACTTTTAAGTAATAATTGAAGCTTGGAACATATTTTTATCAGAGTAAATACACTGAGAGAGATATGGGCATTTACTCTAATGCCAGCAGCCTTTGGATAAATTACCATAGGACCTCTGAGTTAAAGTTCCTTCATGCAAAACAATGTTGTCATTCCTAGCGTCTTTCCTTCAAAGAGTTGTGTATATTCAGCTGAGCTAAAGTATTTACAAGGGCTGTATTAATTTTTAAAATGTCCAAAAATAAAAAATATTTTTCTCTTTACAAAAGAAATCTATGTCACAAATTTGACAAAATTTCAGTAAAGAATCTGCCTGAAGTGCAGGAGACCTGGGTTCAATCCCTGGGTCGGGAAGATCCCCTGGAGAAGGAAATGGCAACACAATCCAGTACTTTTGCCTGGGAAATGCCATGGACAAGAGGCTGGTGGGCTATAGTCCACAGGGGTCACAAAAGTCGGTCATGAGTTGGTGACTAAACCACCACCAACCCTTCCAGTACTTCACTTGTTAAAAGAAAAATTGAGTTTAAATATAGGGGAAGGGAGAAGCTCCTCATCACCTTTCTTGCGAGTTGTTCATGTATGTTGTAGTTTTCTAGTCTTAATGCAAGAATTCTTAATGCAATTAAGAATTCTTAATTCTTTGCATTAGATCATCCCATTTTCATTTTCAGGCCAGAAAAAAGTTTTTTTTAGATATACCCTTTTAGTTTATAAATAAATGACAAGGCTCTAATAGATATCACCTAGAGCTTAAATGTGAATGCTCCCCCTTTTTCCCAGAACAGGATCCCATAGTGACATTAACATTTCCATTTCAATATATTTTATTCCACAAACGAAATATCAGCAACAAAATTATATCTTCCAACCCCCTAGCCTCTGTTATCTACCCCACCTTTGATGGCTGACAAGACCTCCAAATAATCTTTCCCCTACTTCTAGCCCCTATTCCTTCATATCACTGCCAAATTACAGTTCCTAAAGCATCTGTTTGGCAGGGGAAGTCTCCTACTCAGAAATCATCAGGATTTCCCATCAGATAAAGCTCATCTTCTTTAGCCTGACATTCAAAGCTATCTACCTTCTGAGTCATACTTGCCATTTCAGCAATATTTGCCATTATACACCTCTATGAATCTTTTTCTGTGGGGGGAAAAAAGGGTTTACTCACCAGTTTCCGAGCTAAGGTTGTACCATTCCACCTTCGTATTCCTTCACCAGAAATGTCATTCCTCCTCAAATATTACTTATTATACTGAAAGGGTCTTGGGAGATACTGACTGAAGTCCTTTATTTTAAACTGAGATACAGAAAGATTGCTGCTGCTGCTGCTGAGTCGCTTCAGTCGTGTCCGACTCTGTGCGACCCATAGACGGAAACCCACCAGGCGCCCCCGTCCCTGGGATTCTCCAGGCAAGATCACTGGAGTGGGTTGCCATTTCTTTCTCTAATGCATGAAAGTGAAAAGTGAAAGTGAAGTCGCTCAGTCATGTTCGACTCTTCGCGATCCCATGGACTGCAGCCTTTCAGGCTCCTCCGTCCATGGGATTTTCCAGGCAAGAGTACTGGCGTGGGTTGCCATTGCCTTCTCCGACACAAAGATTAAGCAGACATAATTCCTTTAATGGGTGAAAGTCGCACATTCTAGACCCACTGCTTAGAAATGTGATGTCTATGTTATTTTCACTGTGCTGGACAACTTGCAGTGAGTTGGCAACTAAAATGAGGCTAATACCCAGATCCTAAGGACTGCAGTATTCCATGCAGTATTCTCTGAGACCTAACTTAAATGTGACCCCTGTCATAAATCCTTCATGACTAAGCCAGTTGGGAATTCACTCCAGCTTTTCTGAATCCCTATATCACTTTTATTGTCTCTATAATTCACTTGAATAATAACTATGTAGATTGTGATGTCTCCTAAATTTTCCTATTGATTTTTAAATTACAAGAGCACTACCTACTTGCTGTAATAAGTTGAAATTGCAAGGAGATGTATAAATTTAAAAAAAAATGGAAAGACCATTAGCTTCTCAATAAGCTCCCCACCAAAGTAACAACTGCTAGAATTTATTTTTGTTTAGACTTATTTTTCTATCTATCTACTAACGTATGTGATTAGTGTACCCAGAAAAAGAACGAGTCTATGCTTCACAGAGCTCATATTCAAGCTTTCCTGTGCACACTCTCTCTCTTTTGTTATCTCCCTCAGTGCACACACGTGCATGTGTGTTCACACACACAGGCTCATGTACACATATTTTAATATGATCATAATATATATAATTTTTTGATTGTTTCCAATGTTTTGCTATAATAAGCAATTTGATGATGACTATTTCTGCTCTTTTGTAGAATACTTATATAACACTGTAGGAGAGATTTATCGGAAAGTGGTCGTGTCAAATGTACAGACACTTAAAATGTAGATAACACTCTACAAGTTCCCCTCCAAAACTCATCAACAATTCATATAAGGATTTATTTTTCCTCATACTCAACTAGATGGCTCTAGTTTTTGACAAAAAAAAATTCTAACACGTTATTATAATATATGTTGTGTACATATATTGCATTTGTTTATCTTTTTAGCTGTTTTTAACTCATGCTTCTTTGTCTGTACATTTTCCTACCTTTTTATCATTTTCAACATTTTTTCCATCCTTTGAGCATTCTTTTGCATATTTCCCTATGAATTAGCTTTGTTAGTTGTTTCTTCCCTTATTTAAAGCTGAAGTGAAAACTTACAGTGGAAATTTTCTTTTCACTTTTGTTTGTTCAGGAATTTTTAACAAAGAACTTGCACAGAGTAGGTGTTCATTACGTACGTATAGCCCGGCTTTTTATGGCATATTGTCTAGCTGTTAATTTTGAGAGCTAAATTGAACAGAAATGAGATAACTGAGGACAGGTACATTTGATTTATGGGGTTTAGAGGATTGGCTGCAACCGTGACAAATTATTTAATTTAGCATGGTGTCCATAGAGCCAGGGTGCAGAGCCAGTTGACTGGATACTAAATTTGTATACACAATGGGCTGTAGAAGGAGGTCAGCTTTAAAAAGTTCACGGTATTATGGATATTCCTTTTTTTCACTGACCTATGGAGGCACTGCCACTTAGGAAACAATAACCTTCTTCATTACTTATTCCGTTGCCTACATCCCTCTTTACATGCACACTTCAAGGCTCCTTCCTATTTTGTTTTCTCACATTTGAAATTGATATGTTTTTAGTAGAAAACATGAACTACACTTCACATCAATTTGGGAGAGCTAAAGGCATATGCCCAATCCATTTCCTCTCTCTTAATCATCCAGGTGAATGAAAAATAATAATAAAATGAATATGCATTGTGGGTGGGACAAGAAGGAAAAACATAACTTGTATCCTTCTTCTGTGAAGCTTGCATCTATCTCAAGAAGGGACTTAGTCTCCAGGTGCCAGCTGCCTCTGCAGCACAGGGCAAACCTACTTTATATAGTTTAAGAAAGTAGCTAACCATTAGCTACCCAAGGGAAAAAAATCCATGAAATCGAACTCAAGTGTCTGTCAAACTGCATATTCTATCTGTTCTGTCACTGAACTCTTTTCCTTTCAATGAAAAGTATAGGAAGAACTTGGAGACATTTCCATCATTTCTTAACATCCAGAGCTTTCTCTAACACTGTCAAGAAGAGTTCCTGAGTCGGTTGCTGTTTCTCAATGTCCCCAGATAGTACAGATGCACATCACTGCTCTTCTTCCCCATCATTTCCTTTGTGTCCCTACTCCCACGTGACTAATTCCTCCCATTTTATAATACGAGCCACTACCCAATTACTACACTCCACTCATTACTTTGCCCTGCTGTCCCTTTCCTGTCAAAGAGTCCAACAACCCAAGGATAGAAATCAGTAGTTGTGTGCGTGATTCTACACGCTTTATTTATTTCTCAAGAATATTGGGGGAAAGCTCACAGCCTTTCAGCTCACTGGAAGAGGGAACACAGTTCTACTTCTGCAGTTTAAACTTGCTCCTTCCTTTGTGTTACAATCTCTCACTCTTTTCTTTTGTGATGTTTTTACCACCCACTTGAAATAATAGCATCTCATTTTAACCCTGCACTACTATTATACTTTCCTTTCCTCTGTGTTTCACTACAGCGCACCCTTTGGTTCAATTATCTGAATATTTCCCTCTGCTATACTTCCCCTTTTCTCCTTTTCTCAGTGTTTTTTTTTTTTTTTTTTTAAGAATTATACATTCCTACCTCTCTTCCCAAAGTCCCTTTAGGCAACAGCCCCTGATATTTCTTATGCTGGTTTGTTACATAAAGGTTTCTAAAAGAGTTGTTAGAGAGCCAGTGAGCTCTGTGATTTATGACTATTGCTCAAGCAGTGGCATAACTGGAAGAACTGAACAAAACACAAAAATCTCAAGGGAAACAAAAGCTAATGTAAAATGCCATAATCCTCTAGTTTCAAAGGCTCTTTACAATAGTTTAGTCAAGCCTCAGTATTTTATATAAGGATACTGCAGCTCAAAGATGATAAGAAATTTACCTAAGGTCACACAACTAACGGGTAGCGAATTGAGAAAAAGGTAACTACACCCAAGTCTCCTGCTTACCACTCAGGATTCTTTCTCTATTTCTTTCATTACAATCACTTCACCCTTTTTCAAGGTCCAGAATCAAACACAAGCAATGTGAACCCTCTCTTATTAATCTGGGGGTGCACAGATCTCTGGCACACATCAAGGGAGCTATTTTCCACAGAAGGGATGTCGGTCTGACAGCAGCTCAGGAGCTCGCAGTTGCATTGTTTTAAGAGCAAACTGCCTCTCTGTTCTGCCTTCTAAATTATAGGGGAGGAAGAATCCAAGCTCCTAATAGTTTTAAATAGACTGCATAGAATGGCATGCTAACTTTGAATAACTGTGCCATCCAGGAGAGCCTCATCATCATTCTGGCAGACAAGAACTTGAGGCCAGAGCCAGAAGGGAGCTGATGGCTCTCAGGGTCCTTACCCAACTCTAAGCCAGAGAAGGTAACAGAGTTTCAAATCACCTTCCTTTAATATCATTAGTGTTTTATACCTGGAAAAAGGAGAAGACACTCCCTACTCTGGGCAGTTCATGAGAGTTGCGTGCAAGCATTTTCATTGGATTTGCAAAGCTGCTGTCTCCAGATTTGTTTCAAGATTGCAAGACAATGGGAAGGGAAGTAGGTGAAGAGGGTGCCTCCTCAACTATGAATAACATCCATTTCAGGAATGTTGGCCCATACTCATGGATGCTTACTTCCATTAGGGCACCCTTCCTTGGATGTAAAGTGGACCCTACTTATTTTAAGCTACCTGATATCATTCTGTGATTGGTGCCATGCTTTTTGTTTTCCCTCTGTGTGTTTGTGGGCTTAGTAAGGAAGACTTCTGAGGGAGGGAAGTTGTTGTTTAGTCACTAAGTCATGTTCGACAGGATGGGAGCATTTTTAACTGTAGACTCTAGACATTCTTTTTATATAAACAAACCAAGTAAGGAACATTTGTAAAAGTGGCATATGTTTTTATTTGCTTGACACACAGGATTCTCTCTCATCAGGGGGAAAAAAAAATCTCAAAAATTATATTGCTTTAGTTTAGACTTGCCAGATGAAATACAGAACGTCT
This sequence comes from Bos javanicus, assembly GCF_032452875.1. Classification (NCBI taxonomy): domain Eukaryota; kingdom Metazoa; phylum Chordata; class Mammalia; order Artiodactyla; family Bovidae; genus Bos; species Bos javanicus. Next base: position 101,154,938 of record NC_083871.1, on the reverse strand, counting down.
AGTTAAATTTGGATTTAAGATGAACAATAAATAAAATTTTAGTATCAATTGTCCCCAAAGTTTCATGGGGTCCTAAGTCCATTTTTAACCATTTTAAAAAACTGAAGTACAGTTAGTCTATAATACTGTGTTAGTTTCTAGTGTACAGCAAAGTGATTCCTATATCTTTTTTTGGATTCTTTTCCATTATACATTGTGACAAGTTGTTAAATATAGTTTCCTGTGCTATACAGTAGGATCTGATTGTATATCTGTTTTATATATGGTAGTTTGTATTTGCTGATCCAAACACAATTTGTCCCTCCCTTACCCTTTCTCATTTGGTAACCATAAGTTTGAATTCTATGACTGTGAATCTCTGTCTTGTAAAAAGTTCATTTGTATCATTTTTTAAATTATTTTTTATTGAAGGATAATTGCTTTACAGAATTTTGCTGTTTTCTGCCAAACCTCAACATGAATTAGCCATAGGTATACGTATGTCCCCTTCCTTTTGAAGCTCCGTCCCATCTCTCTCCCCATCCCACCCCTCTAGGTTGATACAGAGCCCATTTGTATCATTTTTTTTAGATTCCACATATAACTAACATCATACGATATTTGTCTTTGTCAAGTTTAGTTCACTTAATATGATCATTTCTAGGTCCATCCATGTTGGTATAAATGGCATTATTTCATTCTTTTTATGGCCGAGTAATATTTTATTATGTATATATGTACATACCATATCTTTTTATCCATTCATCTATGGATAGACATTTAGGCTGCTTCTATGTCTTGACTGTTGTAAATAGTATGCTATGAATACTAGAGTGCAAGTATCTTTTGGAATTAGAGTTTTCTCTGGATAAATGTCCAGGAGTGGGATTGCAGAATCATATGTAACTCTATATTTAGTTTCTAAGGAACTTTCAGACTGCACCAATTTACCTTTCCACAAACATTGTGGGAGGGTTCCTTTTTCTCCACACACTCAGCATTTATTATTTGTAGACTTCTTGATGATGGGCATTCTGTTTGGTGAGCGGTAACTCACTGTAGTTATGACCAACCTAGACAGCATATTAAAAAGCAGAGACATCACTTTGCCAACAAAGGTCTGTCTAGTCAAGGCTATGGTTTTTCCAGTGGTCATGTATGGATGTGAGAGTTGGACTATAAAGAAAGCTGAGCACCAAAGAATTGATGCTTTTGAACTGTGGTGCTGGAGAAGATTCTTGAGAGTTCCTTGGACTGCAAGAAGATCCAACCAGTTCATTTTAAAGGAGACAAGTCCTGGGTATTCATTAGAAGGACTGATGCTGAGGCTGAAACTCCAATACTTTGGCCACCTCATGCTAAGAGTTGACTCATTGGAAAAGACCTTGATGCTGGGAGGGATCGGGGCAGGAGGATGACAGAGGATGAGATGGCTGGATGGCATCACTGACTCGATGCACATGAGTTTGGGTGAACTCCGGGAGTTGGTGATGGACAGGGAGGCCTGGTATGCTGCGATTCATGGGGTCGCAAAGAGTCAGACACGACTGAGCGACTGAACTGAACTGAATAATTATTGATGTTGAGCATCTTTTCATGTGCCTATTGGCCATCTGTATGTCTTCTTTGGAGAAATGTCTATTTAGATACTCTGTCTTTTTTTTCTTTTCTTTTTTCTTGCTTGGGTTGTTTCTTTGATATTAAGCTGTATGAGCTGCTTGTGTATTCTGGAAATTACTCTATTGTTGGTTCCATCATTTGCAAATGTTTTCTCCCATTCTGTAAGTTGTCTTTTCATTTTGTTTATGGTTTTCTTTTCTGTGCAAAAGCTTTTAAGTTCAATTAGGTCCCATTTGTTTATTTTTGTTTTTATTTCCATTACTCCAGGAGACAAATTTAAAAAGATGTTCCTGTAATTTATGTCAAAGAGAGTGTTCTGCCTATGTTATTCTCTAGCAATTTTATGATATCTGGTCTTACATTTTATAGTATCTGGTCTTATATTTACATTTGAGTTTACTTTTGTGTATAGTGTTAGAGAATGTTCTAATTTCATTCTTTCACATGTAGTTCTCAGTTTTCTCCATTGTATAGTCTTCCCGCCCTTGTTGCAGTTGAATTGACCATAAGTATGTGGGTTTATTTCTGCGATTTCTATCCTATCCTTTTGATCCATATGTCCAGTTTTGCACCAGTACCATACTGTTTTGATTTCTGCAGCACTGTAGTATAATCTGAAGTCAGGGAGCCTGATTCCTCCAGCTCTGCTTCTCTTTCTCACGATTGCTTTGGCTATTTAGAGTCTTTTGTGTTTTCATACAAATTTTAAAAATTGCTTTTTTAGTTATGTGAAAAGTGACATTGATAATTTCATAGGGATTGCTTTGAATCTGTAGATTGCTTTGGGTACAATGGTTATTTTAACAATATTGATTCTTCTAATTCAACAACTTGGTATATCTTTCCATCTGTTTGTGTCTTTCAATTTTTTGCACCAGTATATTATAGTTTTCACAGTACAGGCCTTTTGCCTTCATAGGTAGGTTTATTCCAGGCTATCTTATTTTATTTATTTATTTTTTTGATGTGAGGGTAAATGGGATTGTTTCCTTAATTTCTCTTTATGACATATTATTCTCAGTTTATGATCTGTAATGCAACAGATTTATATATGTTAATTTTGTATTTAGCAACTTTATCAAATTCATTGATGAGCTCTAGTAGTCTTTAGGATTTTCTATGTATAACATCTTGTCATCTGCAAACAAACAGTGGCAATTTTGCTTCTTTTTCCAATTTGGATTCCTTGTATTTCTTTTTTTTCTCTGATTTCTGTGGCTGGGATTTCTAGAACTATGTTGAATAAAAGTGGTGAGAATGGGCATCCTTGTCTTATTTCTGATCTCAGAGGAAAGGCTTTCAGGTTTTACCACTAAGTATGATGCTAGCTGTGCATTTGTCATATACTGCCTTTATTATGTTGTAGTATATTTCCTCTCATAAGTACATTTTAAAAGTCTTCACTGTTTATCTGAAATTCTAATTTAACTGAATATTCTTGTATTTTTATTATAATTCTGATAACCCTCATTTAGATATCAGAATTGAACTAATTGTGGATTATTCTGCCTCTGGAATTTTGAGAAGTTGTAAGAAGCATGGAGCTGTTGATTCAAACTGACATGATCGATTCCATGGGAGGATTAAGTTGGTGTAATTCATGTAAGTTGCAAGTACAGTTTTTGGCAAATAAATGCTCAGTAAGTAGCAATGGCTTTTCCTCCACCTTCTCTTCATTCTTCAAAAATATTTATCAAAATATTAATTGCAATATAAAGAATTATGGAATATCCAACAATGGAATCCTCCTCAGCATTATGAAGAAATAAACTCTGGTATACATTACAGCATTATTGAATCTCCCAAATATAATTTTGAGCAAAAATAGCTAGATAAATGAGAAAACATTATATATTTATGGCATTATGATATCTAAGTGGATCATTTTGGATGTATCACTGCTATACAACAAAAATATTTTCAGTAATAATCAAAAAAATTAAATGAAAGATAACAATTGAGGAAAAAACAAGGCAAACAGCAAAAATAAATGAACTATAAACTATTAGTAAAATAATTATTAAAAATAAATAAATAAAAGAATACCATATATATATCTGATTTTAGTTTTATAGAATATTCCTTATATGTTTTCATAATTGTATGTGAAAATGTCTGAAAAACTATACCAAAATAGTGACTGTGATTATGCTTTTTTGGTGACATGGTTGGGTGTTTTCTCTTTGTTTAATATACTTAATTTCAAGAAAGTATAATAATTAAAATAAATAATTCTCAGAAAGAAATTTGGTTTAGTTCTGCATACACTTTTTTTTTTAACTTGAGTATATATTTTTATTTTCAGTAATGTGTGTTAAAACTACTTTTTAAAAAAGAGAACACTATCTTCCCTATTCACCTGTTTGAAATCAGAATTCACTTATAACTGGTAAACTCCAATACTTTTATAATGGCCTCATGGTGGTGCATGTGACCATACTCCTATTGATGATGCCTGGTGTGTTTTACTGAGTGAGAGACAGGAGTCTGGAGTATAGGATAAAGGAGATAAAATATAGAGAGAAAGAAGAAAAAATTCCATTTGGTTAAGATTTTGAATATCTCTTCAATAAACAGCACAAACATTATGGTGAAATAATCACATAAAATGAGATTAATATGCATGTCAAGCTAAAATACATTATCCTTTTCCAAATATTTAAATATTAGCGATTAATTTCCATCCAGAATTGAGTAGCTTGTATCTCTTTACTTAGAGTTAAAAATTTTCTATACTGTCTTGAAGGCTCCAGTAGGAATGGCTATTTTCAGACAAATAACACAGGTCAAGTTGACTTTTGGTCCTTGATCTTTCAAGGACAATGACCATCAACCATTGATGGGACATGGTAATACTCCAATGGAGTACTTTAAAAATGTAACTATTTAGGCAGAATGCCAGTCCTATTGATTCAAAAACTCTGTGAGTGAATCTCTCAAATTTTATTTTTTAAAATTCTACAGTTTATGTTGATGAATAGCCAGGGTTAAGCATTACTACTCTAAGCATAGAGATCTACATTGTAAAAGAAGGAAAACCAAAAAGATGGCATTATGTTTTCTTCTCATAATTCTACAATGTAGCACTGGGTTCCTGGTAATTTTCCTTTATTGGAATAAGCTAGAAGAAGGTTAATTATCCTCATGATGTCTTTGTATCAGCAAAATAACATGCTGTTCTATAAGCTTTAGGGATCATACACTTTATTTTTCTCTTCATGTGTAGATATGGTGATTTGAAAGGAAAAATTTTTTTCAAATACTGAATCAACATTGAATTCTCATAGAAAAATGCTATTTGCTCCATTTGTTTCTTGTTCTTTTATTCTTCTTATTTTCTGGCAGTTATTGAGCTACTTATATATTCATAAGAATCAATTTAATTCATTATTGGGTTATTATTTATACCACTATAAATTTCACAGTTGCTTTAAAGTTTACAATATGCATATTTAATTAATCACAACCTACCTTCAAATATTATTATATGGTTTTACATGTAACATACAAATCTTAGAAATGACAGTAGATTGTTACTTCCTGTTTTTGCATGATAATTTTCACCAGTGTTATTTCTTCATACTTATCAATTCAAATACATTGCTATTACTTACACAGGTGACCATAAATTACCTTTTAGAGCAACTAAAACTGTAAAATATTGCATTTTTTACTTTTATATTTATGCTAGCCATTTCTAGGAATTTTTATATCTTGTGCAAACCTAAGATATTAATCTTGTATCATATTTGGTCTTCCTGAAAACCATTTTAAAAAATCATCTTGTAGTATAGGTGTGCAATAATGAATTCTCTATTTTTAACTAAAAATGTTCATTTCTATTTTATTTATTAAAGATATTTCACTATTAATACATGTGTGGAGTTGATAGCATTTTACTTTTAGCACATTAAATATGGTGATAACTTTTCTTTGGTTTTGCAAAATTTCTGATAATATGTCTGCTGCAAATCTGCCAGTTTTTCCTGTATACATCGTATGTACTTCTGTCCTCTGTCCTCAAGGTATTTTCTTTATCTTTGGTTTTGAGCTGTAGATGATAAATAACACACATATGACATATGTGTCTTTCAATTCCCTTGATGTTCATCACATTGGAATTCTCAAAATTTCTTGTATCTGTAGTTTGATGTATTTTGCTATTTTTAGAAATTCTCAACCATTATCTCTTAAAATATGCATTGCTTCATTTTTATTAGGGTATGTATTACATTTATGTTAAGCCATTTGACATTGTTTCAGAATTTGGGATGTTCTGTTTTTATTTTTTCCCTCATTTGTTTTTCTTTGTGTTTTAGTTTGGGCAATTAATGTTGAAAAAATCTTCAACTTCACTGACGCTTCCCTCAAGTGTTTTGACTCTACTGCTGGGTATGTAAAAGTGATTTTTCATCTCTGTTACTGTGGTTTTTCATTTCTACATTTTCTTTTTATTTTCTTATGGTTTTCATCTCCCTGTTGAAATGTCACATTTCAATTTCGTCCTCTTGAGACTTGACTGTATTAGTCATGCTGCTAAGTGGCTTCAGTCATGTCCAGCTCTGTGTGACCCCATAGACGTCAGCCAGCCAGGCTCCCTCGTCCCTGGGATTCTCCAGGCAAGAACACTGGAGTGGGGTGCCATTTCCTTCTCCAATGCATGAAAGTGAAAGTGAAAGTGAAGTTGCTCAGTTTTGTCCGACTCTCAGGCTCCTCCATCCATGGGACCTTCCAGGACAGAGCACTGGAGTTGGGTGCCCATGCCTTCTCCAATATTAGTCATAGTTGTTTTCAAATGCTTGTCTGAAATTTCAAAATCTTGATCATTTCTGAGTCTGATTGTGTTGACTGCTTTGTCTCTTAGTGGTGGAGATGGTTTGGTCGCTAAGTTGTGTGCAACTCTTGTGACCTAATGGACTGTAGCCTGCCAGGCTTCTCTATCCATGGGATTCTCCTGGCAAGAACCCTGAAGTGGGTTGCCATTTCATTCTCCAGCTTTGTCTCTTGATTATATGTTTTCAATCTGCAATTTTTTGATGTCTCACAACCTTTGATTAATCAGTTTGTAGGATAGTAGAATTGAGATAAATAGTGTCTATGCCTGAAGTGCACATACTTCGTCTACTGCTAGACCTTCAGACTGGAGAGTTGAGTTAGTCTTAAAATATGCAGAACTGTTTGGGGGTTTTGTGGTTGTTATATTTGCAGACAATCATTGGCTTCAAATTTCTTTGGTATCATCTAGTGCTTAATGTGGAAATTGATGTGAAATTGGATTTTTCTCAGGTTTCATTGGATAGAAGACTACTCTAGTTACATCCAACATATTCTGAGATGTGGGCTTTCCTGATAGCTCAGTTGGTAAAGAATCCACCTGCAATGCAGGACACCCTGGTTCAACTCCTGGGTTGGGAAGATCCCCTGGAGAAGGGCTAGGCTACCCACACCAGTATTCTTGGACTTCCCTTGTGGCTCAGCTGGTAAAGAATCTGCCTGCAATATGGGAGACCTGGGTTCGATCCCTGGGTTGGGAAGATCCTGTGGAGAAGGGAAAGGCTACCCAATCTACTATTCTGGCCTGGAGAATTCCATGGACTGTATAGTCCATGGGGTAAAAAAGAGTCGGATACTACTGAGTGACTTTCACTTTCATCCTAAGATGTTAGGTTGTTGCTTTTATTGCATTGATAATCTTTTTAATTTATGAAACTTTTAATTTTTTCTTTTACTTACTCAGTTCAGTTCAGTCGCTCAGTCGTGTCCGACTCTTTGCGACCCCATGAATCGCAGCACGCCAGGCCTCCCTGTCCATCACCAACTCCCAGAGTTCACCCAGACTCACATCCATCGAGTCGGTGATGCCATCCAGCCATCTCATCCTCTGTCATCCCCTTCTCCTCCTGCCCCCAATCCCTCCCAGCATCAGAGTCTTTTCCAATGAGTCAACTCTTCGCATGAGGTGGCCAAAGTACTGGAGTTTCAGCTTTAGCATCATTCCTTCCAAAGAAATCCCAGGGCTGATCTCCTTCAGAATGGACTGGTTGGATCTCCTTGCAGTCCAAGGGACTCTCAAGAGTCTTCTCTAACACCACAGTTCAAAAGCATCAATTCTTCAGTGCTCAGCCTTCTTCACAGTCCAACTCTCACATCCATACATGACCACAGGAAAAACCATAGCCTTGACTAGATGGACCTCTATTGGCAAAGTAATGTCTCTGCTTTTGATATGCTATCTAGGTTGGTCATAACTTTCCTTCCAAGGAGTAAGCGTCTTTTAATTTCATGGCTGCAGTCACCATCTGCAGTGATTTTGGAGCCCCCAAAAATAAAGTCTGACACTGTTTCCACTGTTTTCCCATCTATTTCCCATGAAGTGATGGGACCAGATGCCATGATCTTCATTTTCTGAATGTTGAGCTTTAAGCCAACTTTTTCACTCTCCACTTTCACTTTCATCAAGAGGCTTTTTAGTTCCTCTTCACTTTTGTTGTTTAGCTTCTAAATATTTGTGATATTCCAGATAGCTATCTGTTATTAACTTGTAATTTAATCATATTGTGGTTAGACAACACACCTGGTATGATTTCAGTCAATTCATATTTATTTAGCTTTGTCTGTGGCCAAGATCAATTTAGTAAGTTTTCCCTGTGTACTTGTAAATAACATGATGTAATGTTGTACAGCATATTAAAAAGCAGAGACATTACTTTGCCAACAAAGGTCCATTTAGTCAAAGCTATGGTTTTTCCAGTAGTCATGTATGGACATGAGAGTTGGACTATAAAGAAAACTGAGTGCTGAAGAATTGGTACTTTTGAACTCTGGTGTTGGAGAAGACTCTTGAGAGTCCCTTGGACTGCAAGGAGATCCAACCAGTCCATCCTAAAGGAAATCAGCCCTGGGTGTTCATTGGAAGGACTGATGCTAAAGCTGAAACTCCAGTACTTTGGCAAACTGATGTGAAGAAATGACTCACTGGAAAAGACCTTGATGCTGGAAAAGATTGAATGCAGAAGAAGGAGGAAACAGAGGATGAGATGGTTGAATGGCAGAACTGACTGGATGGACATGAATTTGAGTAAGCCCCAGGAGTTGGTGATGGACAGGGAAGCCTGGCATGCTGCAATCCATGGGGTTGCAAAGAGTCAGACACGACTAAGCAACTAAATTGACTGAATGTTGTACAAGTCTCCATCAGGTCGATTTTCTTGAACATTTGTAATTGTCTTGTCTTTATCTCTACTAATTGTTTCCTTTTTTTAAATTTTATTTTATTTTTAAACTTTACATAATTATATTAGTTTTGCCAAATATCAAAATGAATCCGCCACAGGTATACATGTGTTCCCCATCCTGAACCCTCCTCCCTCCTCCCTCCCCATACCATCCCTCTAGGTCGTCCCAGTGCACTAGCCCCAAGCATCCAGTATCGTGCATCGAACCTGGACTGGCGTCTCGTTTCATACATGATATTTTACATGTTTCAATGACATTCTCCCAAATCTTCCCACTCTCTCCCTCTCTCACAGAGTCCATAAGACTGTTCTATACATCAGTGTCTCTTTTGCTGTCTCATACACAGGGTTATTGTTATCCTTTATTCATCAATTTTTTAGAACTGTTGAAATCTCCAAATATAATTATAGATATGTCTATTTCTCCTTTCAGATCTATACATTTTGCTTCATATGTTTCAAAGGTTTGTATTAGGTGCATAAACATTTGATTGTTATATCCTACTCATAAATAGATGGTTCTGTTATTACAAAATTATATCCTTTATCACTGGTAATGTTCCCTGTTCTGAACTGGACTTTGGAATTAACAAAACTGGATCATTTTATTTTTAATAATATTTTAAAGTATTTTAAACTTCTATTTTATTCACAAAAGTGAAAAGTTAATCATTTAGTCATGTCTGACTTTTTGTGATCCCATGGACTGGGGTCTGCCAGGCCCCTCTGTCCATGGGATTCTCCAGGCAAGAATACTGGAGTGGGTCAGGACTTCCTTCTCCAGGATAGTCCCAACCAAGGGACTGACCCCTAGCCTCCTGCATTACAGACAGATGCTTTATCGTCTGAGCCACCATATACTTACAAATTTAAAATACTATTTACACTTATATCTAAATGGACTTTTTGTAGATTATGGTGAAATCTAGCTTGTTTATTCAGTCTAAAACTCTTTGCCTTTTGATTACTGAGTATATACAATGTTAATGATTTATTTTCAAGGTTAAATTCTAGCAACATGACAACTGCTTTTTATTTTTCTAGCTGTTTCTCATTTCCTCTTCCTCACTTTCTTTTTAATTGATTATACTTTATTAATTAATTCATTTCATGTCTTTATTGGAGATGCGTGTGTGTGTGTGTGTGTATATGCATGTATGCATGCTAAGACTCTTCAGCCGTGTCTGACTCTGTGCAACCCCATGGACAGCAGCCCACCAGACTCCTCTGTCCATGGAATTCTCTAGGCAAGAGTACTGGAGTGGGTTGCCATTTCCTTCTCTTTTATATATATATAAATATATAAATATATATATATATATATATATTCTCCAGTATTCTTGCCTGGAGAATCCCATGGACAGAGGAGCCTGGTGGGCTACAGTCCATAGATTTGCAAAGAGTAAGACACGACTGAAGTGACTGAACATACATATGTACACTTGTTATATTTTCTCAGTGGATTTTTTTAAGGTATACAGTATACTTTTCTAATGTGTATCAGTTCAGACATAGTGCAAGGATTCTACAATATGGTATATTTCTATTGTTCTTCCATCTATCATTGTACAATTGTCATATTTCTTTCTTTCTTTCTTTTTTTTTTTTTTACTTTCTTTTTTTTTTTTTTATTAATTTTAAAAATTTTCAAATTTACCCTCCTCCCTCCCAACCTCCCCATACCATCCCCCTGGGCCTTCCCAGCGCACCAGCCCCAAGCATCCAGCATCGTGCACTGAACCTGGACTGGCATCTCGTTTCATACATGACATTTCACATGTTTCAATGCCATTCTCCCAAATCTTCCCACCCTCTCCCACAGAGTCCATAAGACTGTTCTATACATCAGTGTCTCTTTTGCTGTCTCGTATACAGGGTTATCGTTACCATCTTTCTAAATTCCATATATATGCGTTAGTATACTGTATTTATGTTTTTCCTTCTGGCTTACTTCACTCTGTATAATAGGCTCCAGTTTCATCCACCTCATTAGAACTGATTCAAATGTATTCTTTTTAATGGCTGAGTAATACTCCATTGTGTATATGTACCACTGCTTTCTTATCCATTCATCTGCTGATGGGCATCTAGGTTGCTTCCATGTCCTGGCTATTATAAACAGTGCTGCGATGAACATTGGGGTACACGTGTCTCTTTCCCTTCTGGTTTCCTCGGTGTGTATGCCCAGCAGTGGGATTGCTGGATCATAAGGCAGTTCTATTTCCAGTTTTTTAAGGAATCTCCACACTGTTCTCCATAGTGGCTGTACTAGTTTGCATTCCCACCAACAGTGTAAGAGGGTTCCCTTTTCTCCACACCCTCTCCAGCATTTATTATTTGTAGACTTTTGGATCGCAGCCATTCTGACTGGTGTGAAATGGTACCTCATAGTGGTTTTGATTTGCATTTCTCTGATAAAGAGTGATGTTGAGCATCTTTTCAAGTGTTTGTTAGCCATCTGTATGTCTTCTTTGGAGAAATGTCTATTTAGATCTTTGGCCCATTTTTTGATTGGGTCATTTATTTTTCTGGAGTTGAGCTGTAGGAGTTGCTTGTATATTTTTGAGATTAGTTGTTTGTCGGTTGCTTCATATGCTATTATTTTCTCCCATTCTGAAGGCTGTCTTTTCACCTTGCTAATAGTTTCCTTTGATGTGCAGAAGCTTTTAAGTTTAATTAGGTCCCATTTGTTTATTTTTGCTTTTATTTCCAATATTCTGGGAGGTGGGTCATAGAGGATCCTGCTGTGATGTATGTCAGAGAGTGTTTTGCCTATGTTCTCCTCTAGGAGTTTTATAGTTTCTGGTCTTATGTTGAGATCTTTAATCCATTTTGAGTTTATTTTTGTGTATGGTGTTAGAAAGTGTTCTAGTTTCATTCTTTTACAAGTGGTTGACCAGATTTCCCAGCACCACTTGTTAAAGAGATTGTCTTTAATCCACTGTATATTCTTGCCTCCTTTGTCAAAGATAAGGTGTCCATATGTGCGTGGATTTATCTCTGGGCTTTCTATTTTGTTCCATTGATCTATATTTCTGTCTTTGTGCCAGTACCATACTATCTTGATAACTGTGGCTTTGTAGTAGAGCCTGAAGTCAGGTAGGTTGATTCCTCCAGTTCCATTTTTCTTTCTCAAGATCGCTTTGGCTATTCGAGGTTTTTTGTATTTCCATACAAATTGTGAAATTATTTGTTCTAGCTCTGTGAAGAATACTGTTGGTAGCTTGATAGGGATTGCATTGAATCTATAAATTGCTTTGGGTAGTATACTCATTTTCACTATATTGATTCTTCCAATCCATGAACATGGTATATTTCTCCATCTATTAGTGTCCTCTTTGATTTCTTTCACCAGTGTTTTATAGTTTTCTATATATAGGTCTTTAGCTTCTTTAGGTAGATATATTCCTAAGTATTTTATTCTTTTCGTTGCAATGGTGAATGGAATTGTTTCCTTAATTTCTCTTTCTGTTTTCTCATTATTAGTGTATAGGAACGCAAGGGATTTCTGTGTGTTGATTTTATATCCTGCAACTTTACTATAATCATTGATTAGTTCTAGTAATTTTCTGGTGGAGTCTTTAGGGTTTTCTATGTAGAGGATCATGTCATCTGCAAATAGTGAGAGTTTTACTTCTTCTTTTCCAATTTGGATTCCTTTTATTTCTTTTTCTGCTCTGATTGCTGTAGCCAAAACTTCCAAAACTATGTTGAATAGTAATGGTGAAAGTGGGCACCCTTGTCTTGTTCCTGACTTTAGAGGAAATGCTTTCAATTTTTCACCATTGAGGATAATGTTTGCTGTGGGTTTGTCATATATAGCTTTTATTATGTTGAGGTATGTTCCTTCTATTCCTGCTTTCTGGAGAGTTTTTATCATAAATGGGTGTTGAATTTTGTCAAAGGCTTTCTCTGCATCTATTGAGATAATCATATGGTTTTTGTTTCTCAATTTGTTAATGTGGTGTATTACAAATAAGGACCAAAAGAAAGCAGAAGTAGCAATACTCATATCAGATAAAATAGACTTTAAAACAAAGGCTGTGAAAAGAGACAAAAAAGGTCACTACATAATGATCAAAGGATCAATCCAAGAAGAAGATATAACAATTATAAATATATATGCACCCAACACGGGAGCACCGCAGTATGTAAGACAAATGCTAACAAGTATGAAAGGAGAAATTAACAATAACACAATAATAGTGGGAGACTTTAATACCCCACTCACACCTATGGATAGATCAACTAAACAGAAAATTAACAAGGAAACACAAACTTTAAACGATACAATAGACCAGTTAGACCTAATTGATATCTATAGGACATTTCATCCCAAAACAATGAATTTCACCTTTTTCTCAAGCGCACATGGAACCTTCTCCAGGATAGATCACATCCTGGGCCATAAAGCTAGCCTTGGTAAATTCAAAAAAATAGAAATCATTCCAAGCATCTTTTCTGACCACAATGCAGTAAGATTAGATCTCAATTACAGGAGAAAAACTATTAAAAATTCCAACATATGGAGGCTGAACAACACGCTGCTGAATAACCAACAAATCACAGAAGAAATCAAAAAAGAAATCAAAATTTGCATAGAAACGAATGAAAATGAAAACACAACAACCCAAAACCTGTGGGACACAGTAAAAGCAGTCCTAAGGGGAAAGTTCATAGCAATACAGGCACACCTCAAGAAACAAGAAAAAAGTCAAATAAATAACCTAACTCTACACCTAAAGCAACTAGAAAAGGAAGAAATGAAGAACCCCAGGGTTAGTAGAAGGAAAGAAATCTTAAAAATTAGAGCAGAAATAAATGCAAAAGAAACAAAAGAGACCATAGCAAAAATCAACAAAGCCAAAAGCTGGTTCTTTGAAAGGATAAATAAAATTGACAAACCATTAGCCAGACTCATCAAGAAACAAAGGGAGAAAAATCAAATCAATAAAATTAGTAATGACAGTGGAGAGATCACAACAGACAACATAGAAATACAAAGGATCATAAGAGACTATTATCAACAATTATATGCCAATAAAATGGACAACGAGGAAGAAATGGACAAATTCTTAGAAAAGTACAACTTTCCAAAACTCGACCAGGAAGAAATAGAAAACCTTAACAGACCCATCACAAGCATGGAAATTGAAACTGTAATCAAAAATCTTCCAGCAAACAAAAGCCCAGGTCCAGACGGCTTCACGGCTGAATTCTACCAAAAATTTAGAGAAGAGCTAACACCTATCCTGCTCAAACTCTTCCAGAAAATTGCAGAGGAAGGTAAACTTCCAAACTCATTCTATGAGGCCACCATCACCCTAATACCAAAACCTGACAAAGATGCCACAAAAAAAGAAAACTATAGGCCAATATCACTGATGAACATAGATGCAAAAATCCTAAACAAAATTCTAGCAATCAGAATCCAACAACACATTAAAAAGATCATACACCATGACCAAGTGGGCTTTATCCCAGGGATGCAAGGATTCTTCAATATCCGCAAATCAATCAATGTCATATTTTTTAATAAAAATTTTCATTTTGAGATAACTGTAGATTTATATGCCATTTAAGAAATATTACAGATAGGTCCTGTGTAACACTACTTGGCTTCCCCAAAAGGAAGTATCTTACAAAACTGTGATACAATATCCCAACCAGGACATTGGCTTTGATACAGTTAAGACACAGAACTGGTCATCAACTCAAGGATACCTCGTTACCATTTACAGCTACACCCACTTCTTTCCACTTTAAAATATTAGAAAGTAAAATCTAGAAATATATAAAAAAGCTAATATGCCACAAACAAGCGGAGTTCGTCTCAGCAATATAATGTTGGTTCAACATTTCTGGTTTTAAACAGCAAGGAATTACTCAAAAATCAACACCAGTGCATGTCAAAAGTCGTAGGAACCACACTGAAAGAACTCCCCAAATCTACGAGCTAGAATAGTTTAAACAACAAAATAAGCAATTATAGTATTGGCTTATAATCCTCTCAAACAATATAAATATCCATGAGTCCACACTGATATAAGCAAATGAACGGATAAGTAAATGAATGGAGAATGGTCAATCTTTATTATAGGAGAATTCCAAATGTTAAACAGAAGGAATGAGAGAAGTAAAACTTCTCTTCAGTAATAATTGCTCCAGGCATGTTCCACCAAGTCATGTTAAAATGTATAAATGAAACTTCAAGAAGCAACAGGATATTTGCACAAATTCAGAGTATTTCTCCCTAAAACACATTATTGCTATGATGGTTCTAACAGATTTCCCCAAATTATTTGATATCCCTGCCTCCAAGAGGTAGAGATTCATACACCTCCCTTTGGTTGGACATAAGGACTCACTTTTAATAAATAGAGTATCAGTTCAGTTCAGTTCAGTCACTCAGTTGTGTCTGACTCTTTGTGACCCCATGGACTGCAGCATGCCAGGCTTCCCTGTCCATCACCAACTCCCAGAGCTTGCTCAAACTCATGTCCATAGAGTTGGTGATGCCATTCAACCATCTCATCCTCTGTCGTCCCCTTTTCCTGCCTTCAGTCTTTCCCAGCATCAGGGACTTCTCCAATGAGTCAGTTTTTTTGCATCAGGTGGCCAAAGTATTGGAGTTTCAGTTTCAGCATCAGTCCTTCAAATGAACACTCAGGACTGATCTCCTTTCAGATGGACTGGTTGGATCTCCTTGCAGTCCAAGGGACTATCAAGAGTCTTTTTCAACACCACAGTTCAAAAGCATCAATTCTTTGGCACTCAGTTTTCTGTATAGTCCATCTCTCACATCCATACATGACTACTGGAAAAACCATACAGTATAAAAAAGGGGAAAAAAAAAACCCAGTAACTTTAAAAAGAAGAAATCTCATAGATCTATATGAGATCTATGAGATTACCATTACTAAGTTCTGATACTTAGTATCAAACTATCAGTACTAAGGTCTAATGCTAACATGTACCTCTTGATATGTGATAATGATCAGGACATTATCCTTCTGTAGAGGGTTTCTCCCAAATCCATAATCTCATTCCAATTATAAGGAAACAACAGACAAAACTAACAGAGGGAACACTCCACAAGATACTTACAGAATACTTTCTTAAAGTGTCAAGATCATGAAAGAAAAGGAAAAGCTAAGAAACTCACAGATTGGAGGATATTGAGAATACATGATGATTAAAAGCAACATGGTGGAGGAATCAACCTACCTGATTTCAGACTATACTACAAAGCTACAGTCATCAAGACATTATGGTACTGGCAAAAAAACCAAAAGTATAGACCAATAGGGCTGGACAGAAAGCCTGGAGATAAACCCATGCACAAATGGGCACCTTATCTTTGACAAAGAAGGAAAGAATATACGATGGGAAAAAAGATAGTCTCTTCAATAAGTAGTGCTAGGAACAACTGGACACTTACATATAAAAGAATGAAATTAAAACACTTCCTAACATCATACACAAAGATAAACTCAAAATGGAGTGGGTAGACGTTCCATTCTCCAGGGGATCTTCCCAGCCCCACATTGCATCCGGATTCTTTACCAGCTGAGCTACAAGGGAAGGATAAAAGCTACAAAAACAAAATTCCTTATCATTTGTTTACATGGCAAAAATATGTACAGACATATTTGACATAAATCACAGCAATATATTTTTGAATCCATCTCCGGGAGTAATGGAAATAAAAACAAAATAAACAAATAAGACCTAATTAAATTTAAAAGCTTTTGCCACAACAAAGAAAGCCATAAACAAAATGAAAAGACAACTTACAGAATTGGAGAAAATATTTGCAAATAATGTGACTGACAAGAGATTAATTTCTGGAATATAAAAATGACACATACCACTTAATATCAAACAATCAAGCAAATTAAAGAGGCAGAATATCTAAATCAGTTCAGTTCAGTTGCTCAGTCGTGTCTGACTATTTGCGACCCCATGAATCGCAGCATGCCAGGCCTCCCTGTCCATCACCAATTCACAGAGTTCAATCAAACTCATGTCCATCGAGTCGGTGATGCCATCCAGTCATCTCATCCTCTGTCATCCCCTTCTCCTCCTGCCTCCAATCCCTCCCAGCATCAGAGTCTTTTCCAATGAGTCAACTCTTTGCATGAGGTGGCCAAAGTATTGGAGTTTCAGCTTCAGCATCAGTCCTTCCAATGAACACCCAGGACTGATTTCCTTTAGAATGGACTGGTACAATCTCCTTGCAGTCCAAGGGACTCTGAAGAGTCTTCTCCAACACCACAGTTCAAGAGCATCAATTCTTCAGCACTCAGCTTTCTTCACAGTCCAACTCTCACATCCATACACGCCCACTGGAAGAACCATAGCCTTGACTAGACGGACCTTTGTTGGCAAAGTAATGTCTCTGCTTTTCAATATGCTATCTAGGTTGGTCATAACTTTCCTTCCAAGGAGTAAGTGTCTTTTAATTTCATGGCTGCAATCACCATCTGCACTGATTTTGGAGCCCCCCAAAACAGTCTGACACTGTTTCCACTGTTTTCCCATCTATTTGCCATGAAGTGATGGGACCAGATGCCATGATCTTCGTTTTCTGAATGCTGAGCTTTAAGCCAACTTTTTCACTCTCCTCTTTCACTTTCATCCAGAGGCTTTTTAGTTCCTCTTCACTTTCTGCCATAAGGGTGGTGTCATCTGCATATTTGAGGTTATTGCTATTTCTCCCGGCAATCTTGATTCCAGCTTGTGCTTCTTCCAGCCCAGCATTTCTTATGATGTACAGATAGAGTGCCTGATGAACTATGGACAGAAGTTCGTGACATTGTACAGGGGACAGGTATCAAGACCTTCCCCGTGGAAAAAAAAATGCAAAAAAGAAAAATGGCTGTCTGGGGAGGCTTTACAAAGAGTTGTGAAAAGAAGAGAAGTGAAAAGTAAAGGAGAAAAGGAAAGATATAAACATCTGAATGCAGAGTTCCAAAGAATAGCAAGGAGAGATAAGAAAGCCTTCCTCAACGATCAATGCAAAGAAATAGAGGAAAACAGCAAAATGGGAAAGACTAGAGATCTCTTCAAGAAAATTAGAGATACCAAGTAACATTTCATGCAAAGATGGGCTCGATAAAGGACAGAAATGGTATGGACCTTACAGAAGCAGAAGATATTAAGAAGAGGTGGCAAGAATACACAGAACTGTACAAAAAAGATCTTCACGATCACGATAATCACTATGGTGTGATCACTCACCTAGAGCCAGACATCCTGGAATGTGAAGTCAAGTGGGCCTTAGAAAGCATCACTACGAACAAAGCTAGTGGAGGTGATGGAATTTCAGTTGAGCTATTTCAAATCCTGAAAGATAATGCTGTGAAAGTGCTGCACTCAATATGCCAGCAAATTTGGAAAACTCAGCAGTGGTCACAGGACTGGAAAGGGTCCGTTTTCATTCCAATCCCAAAGAAAGGCAATGCCAAAGAATGCTCAAACTACTGCACAATTGCACTTATCTCATATGCTAGTAAAGTAATGCTCAAAATTCTCCAAGCCAGGCTTCAGCAATACGTGAACCATGAACTTCCAGATGTTCAAGCTGGTTTTAGAAAAGGCAGAGGAACCAGAGATCAAATTGCCAACATCCGCTGGATCATGGAAAAAAGCAAGAGAGTTCCAGAAAAATATCTATTTCTGCTTTATTTACTATGCCAAAGCCTTTGACTGTGTGGATCACAATAAACTGTGGAAAATTCTGAAAGAGATGGGAATACCAGACCACCTGACCTGCCTCTTGAGAAACCTGTATGCAGGTCAGGAAGCAACAGTTAGAACTGGACATGGAACAACAGACTGGTTCCAAATAGGAAAAGGAGTATGTCAAGGCTGTATATTGTCACCCTGCTTATTTACCTTATATGCAGACTCTAAACAGACATTTCTATTTAGACATACAGATGGCCAACAGGCACCTGAAAAGATTGTTAATATCACTAATTATTAGAGAAATGTAAGTCAAAACTACAATGAGGTATCACCCCACACCAGTCAGAATGCCCATCATCAAAAAGAAGTTTACAAATAATAAATGCTGAAAATGGTGTAGAGAAAATAAACCCTCATACACTGTTGGTAGGAATGTAAATTAGTATAGCCACTATGGAGAACAGTATGGAGGTTCCTTAAAAAGCTAAGAATAGAATTACCATATGATCCTGGAATCCTACTCCTGTGAAAAAATCTGGAGAAAACTCTAATTTCAAAAGATATTTGCACCCAACTGTTCATAGCAGCACTATTTACAATAGCTAAGACATGAAAGCAACCTGGATGTTCACTGATAGATGAATGGATAAAGAAGATGTGGTATACACGTACGTATATAGGCACACACACACACACACCCATACCCCTACACACACACACACACACACACACTGGAATATTACTCAGTCACAGAAAAGAATGAATAGTGCCTTCTGCAGCAACCTTGATGCACCTAGAGATTATCGTATTAGGTGAAGTAAGCCAGACAGAAAAAGAGAAATATATGTAGAATCTTAAAAATTAAGAAACACATCAATATATTTACAAAACAGAAGCAGACTCATAGACATAGATAACTCATCCAGTGCTTAGCAGAGGCTCTGGCACATGGTAGGCATTCAATAAATAGTTGAATAAATGATTTAGTCTTTCCATACCTGAAGTATTCAAAGTTGTTTTACTACTTTCCCACACAAAGGGAGGGAGTACCTTCCTTTCTATCAAGCAAGTTGGCAGGCAAAACATCTAGTTATAAATACTGTAAAAAGAAAAAATTTAAATGGGGGAGCTTTCAGGTACTCTGAGATTCTTCATTATAGGAAGCAGAAATGTGTCAGCTCCCTTATGTTTCTTTCTGCCCAACCCCCCAGCCCAGCAAAATTTCAAGCAACTCCACTATCAGTGTTAAGTATTGTGGCTGCTTCAACGGCTCGCTTCCACTCAATGGATAGAGAATAAGGGGATTCAGACATACCTGCAATGCAATCTGAGCAAGCCATTGTGTCCTCCTTTTCTTGCTTCTTCTTCCTCGATGTTTTGGTTGTTGATGTTGTTGCCCTTGTTAATTGAAGCAAGTTAAAATCCATTTTGCAATTTGCTGTTTATCAGGCAAATGATTCTTCTAGGCAATTCCCAGTGGGATTGAGTCTACATTTACATTTTGAGACAGTCCAGTTCAGTAACAGCAGATGGAACATCATAGTTAAAATTTTAAAAAGAGAGACAATGAAATGCATTCTGGAAAGATAACAAGGCATCCATTGCACAAGCAAGAAAAAAAGTACTAGAAATATTGCTGTTTAAAACTAAAAGCTGTACCCAGGGAATTGGGAGAGGCAGGGATGTGAAGAGAGGGAATGTTAAATCTCTCTTGGTCTGGATTTGTAAGTCTGCTTGTCACGGAGCCAGCTTATTGAGAATGGGACTCCTCTATGTGGATTTAATTTCTCGTAGTATCTAAAGTTCTTTTCTAGGGGTTGAGAAAGGAGTAAGTGGGACACAATTCCTTCTGGCTCTAAGAACACATTGTTTATACCTCATTATACATATATTAAGAGTATTTACTATTTGACTCTTTGTGGGATTATTACTGGACATCAGTTGCTCTAAACAGAGAACTTAATAACTGGCTCTTTATTAAAAATATGTCAGGCATTAAGGAGTTGATAGGAAAAATTTCAGATGACAAATGTTTCTCTGATTTGTAAGGCTCAGGCCATTTCTTGTATGACTAATTTTGACTTATTTTATAAGTCTTTTTATAGATTATGAAGAGCCTATGATCAGGGATTTTATAATCTTTTCATAATTGCATGAAGATATTTTTCAACAATAAAGACATTTATACATGCATACTGTATCAGTGTTTAGAAACAACACTCACCTATAATCACACCATTCAGAGATGATTCCTGTTCCTCCAGCATGTTTTTAAGTTATGATCACAGACAACAATTTCAACACTGTTTTTATTAATTCATTTACTATATACTAAGTATTTTCTCATATCATGAATGAGTCTTTCTAAATCAAATATGATTGGATGTACAGTATTATATCAGCTGAATGTACAATTTTCAAAGAAGACTTCTAAGAGGTTTTTAAGCACAGGCTAATTGCCAAAGAAGGGCAATGTCAAAGAATGTTCAAACTACTACACAATTGTGCTCTTTCATAAGGTAGCAAGGTAAGGCTCAAAATCCTTTAAGTTAGGCTTCAATAGTAATGTGAACCAACAACTTCCAGATGTACAAGCTGGATTTAGAAAAGGCAGATGAACCAGAGATCAAATTGTCAACATTTGCTAGATCATAGAAAAAGTAAGAGGATTCCAGAAAAACATTTACTTCTGCTTCATTGGCTATACTAAAACCTTTGACTGTGTGGATCACAACAAACTGTGGGAAATTCTTAAAGAGATGGGAATGACAGGCCCCCTTACCTGCCTGTGGGGAAACCTGTATGCAAGTCAAGAAGCAGTATGTTAGAGCAAGACATGGGACAACACACTGGTTCAAAATTGGGAAAGGGGTATGTCAAAGCTATACATTGTCACCCTGCTTATTTAACTTATATGCAGAGTACATCATGAGTAATGCCAGGCTGGATGAAGCACAAGCTGGAATCCAAGACTGCCAGGAGAAATATCAATAACCTCAGATATACAGATGACACCACCCTTTTGGCAGAAAGCGAAGAGGAACTAAAGAGACTCTTGATGAAGGTGAAAGAGGAGAGTGAAAAAGCTGATTACAGCTCACCAAAAAAAAAAAAAAACTAAGATCATGGCATCTGGTCCCATAACTTCGTGGCAAATAGATTGGGAAACAATGGAAACAGTGACAGACTTTATCTTCCTGGGCTCCAAAATTACTGTGCATGGTGACTGCAGCCATGAAATTAAAAGACACCTGCTCCTTGGAAGAAAAGCTATGATGAACCCAGACAGAGTGTTAAAAGCAGAGATACCACTTCACTGACAAGGGTCCATATAGTCAAAGCTATCATTTTTCCAGTAGTCATGTATGGATGTGAGAATTGGAACATAAAGAAGGCTGAGCACCAAAGAATTGATGCTTTGAACTGTGGTTCTGGAGTAGACTCTTGCGAGTCCCTTGGGCAGCAAGGAGATCAAACCAGTGAATCCAAAAGGAAATCCACCCTGAATATTCATTGGAAGGATTGATGCTGAAGCTCTAATACTTTGGCCACCTGATGCAAAGAGCTGACTCACTGGAAAAGACCCTGATGCTGGGAAAGATTGAGAGCAGGAGGAGAAGTGGGCAACAGAGAATGAGACGGTTGGATGTCTCAATGGACATGAGTTTGGGCAAACTCCAGGAGATAGTGAAGGACAAGGAAGCCTGGTGTGCTGCTGTTCATGGAGTTGCAAAGACTCAGACATGACTCAGCGACTGAACAACAACAATGCCTGTGCTGAGTGGGAACTGAGTGAGGTCACCTAACAAAATTCCAGTTTCTCTCTCCTATTACCTGCCAAACTCAAGACTTGAATATATTGTTACTGATGCAGTTAGATAAACTGGCAAAAATATTTACAGGCAAGAGTTAATCTTAATAAAGATCCTGTCATTTCAGTGGGAGCTTACCAATAATTTCCCTTAGAGATAGGTGAAGAGGGCTTTTTCCACTTTGGATATGATTTTATGAGTACTGTCAAATGACTATTCACCTTCAAATTGCTCCAACATTCTCCTACAATTTTGTTTGAAGTTCCCAGTGTTCAGATGGGTGTTTTGGATGAGACACTGACTGTTCCATGAAGTCCTCAGTTAGAAAAGTAAGGAGCACAGAGTAAGTCCTTGAAGGAATAGGGAGTCTCAGGAATGATGCACTTTAGTGGGGGTGGAAAGTGGAATAAAGGATATAGAGGTACAGTTCATAATGGAGTCCTGGATCACAGAGTACTAGTCAACAAGAGCGGGTCAGGAAAGTGGGGATCACTGAGTAGTCTTGAAAACTTAACATAGGAGACATGTAGAAATGGAAGGAGTAGGTTTGCAATACAGAGAGGAAGATGTAGGTGGGAGGACATGAGCAGAGCAGCTGCCTGAAGTTTGTTGGATGTGGGAAACCATAGGAGTTATGAGGCATTCAAGTTTAATAAAGTCAAGGTCAGGATATTTATTTATTTATTTATGGCTCTTTGGTTTTGTTGCGTGTTTGTGTAAGTTAACACAAGTTTATGTTTTAAGTTTATTTGATGGAAGAGAAAATACTGAATAAGAGTAGATTTTAAAAACCCAGCTATCTCAGGACGCTTCCAGCATAATCATTCATTGTGCTTCACCTTCTGTGTGTGACAGTGACATGTTCTTGCAAAGCAATAGGATCTTGCATAAATTATTTTCCCCTTATAAAGAATTTTTACTCTACAGAGAAGAGATGCTATTTATAAAAATATAATTTGCCAAAACTACCTAACACATCTCCACATCAAAATCTAGACGAATTAACATGGTATTTAGGAAAAAAAAAAAAAAAAAGAACAACACTGCTTCCTTGAGCATAGGTTTAAAAAACATATAAGTTGGATATTAATTAGTAAGGCTGAACTGTTGCAAGAGCACCAATTAACTTTAATAAGTTGAGAAACACCTACAGTGTATTTCTATCTTTAATGATAAATACACTTTGTTAGATCTACATAAGGAAACACATAGTTTATTAGAATCAATTTCAGTTCATGCACTCCTACAAAATCTTATCAAGATGGTAATTTCTATCTAATTTGATGAGGCAAAGAACCATAAAGCTGCTATGCCTCCTACCCCTTTGCCCTGAACTTCAAATTAAGGACAGGGTTTGAGAAGCACTTTTTCAGTACTCATGTCCATGCTTTGATGGAAAGATATTTGACAGTTAATTCTCTGTAGGGAGGAAAAGAGGGAACCCTGATTTGTAGCGTTTGCTGATGTCTACAGTATAAATGTTCCCATCCTGGCCAAATTCAAGCTACCAATGGGACAAAACTGGCTCCTCAAGTTCCCGAGAATCTAACAATTGTCTCTTGAGTTGTGAAGACCTGGCTCCAGCATACATCTGTTTTGTTTGTTTGTTTGTTTGTTTTTTGTTGTTGTTCTTAACACAGCTCAGATAGAAATACATTCATATCCCATTAGCAAATAGTCAGAAAAATTAATCTAGTTTCCCTCCTTCCTCTTCTCTTGCAGGGGTCAGAAACAAACCTCCAGGTGAAAAGGGAGAAGCACCAGGAGCCAAGTAGCTGGGCTCCTTTGCTCTCTGTTCATTTACACTTATGTATTTTATGAACCATGGACCATGGATCATGGATCACCCTGGTTGAGGAGGTCAAGAGAAAAGCCAGAAGCATTTAAAAAAGAAGTAGCTGACCCTTCCTCTAAGGATATAGAAAGATTGAATGAAGATTAGCTCTGAGTGGCATCCCAGTTTTGAGAGCTTACAGCAGCAGTTCTCAACTCTAAATGCAAATTAGAATCAGCTAGGAAGCTTTTATAAAGGCCTAAGACTAATTTCAATCACCAGAGATTCTCCTTTAATTGGTCTAGGGTGGATGCCTGGGTACTAGCATATTTTAAAGGCTCCGCAGTTTTGAGAACCACTGGTTTTTACATTGCTTGTAGTTATATTTCTAGGTAGATGATAATGAGCAGAAACAGATCTAAGGACAGGCAATGGGTAATGTGTGAAGAGGTAGAGATGTATATTTATGTTTTTAAAAGATAGTTGCATTACTATACTGAAACACCTATAATATTGAATAGAGTCATTTGTCAAATTGATGTAAACAGAACCAGGCTAACATATTTCACTTTTGTTGAGAGGTGTCTTTGAGTTTACTGCTTTCCCTAGAATACTTTCTAAAATCTCTGACTTGGAACTCCATAGGTGCTACATTGTTAAGTCTTCAGTTGAACTTCTAAATAGCAGGAAAAAATACAGGTTTTTTCTGTCTAGATTCTATAATGGCCCCAAAGTCATAAAGAAAACAATAAAGGCCAGTTAATTATACAACTCAAAAACCAATTCATTAGACCACATATGCAGGACTGTAAAAATGATGCACAATAGTTTTGTTATACTCATTACTTCCAGTCTAGGAGACGAGAGGAGTCATGTTCTTAGAGAGGGCTTTTTAGGGGTCAAATTTTGAGCAGGTTGAGGTATTTCCTTCATATCTTCTGGAGAGAGGGGAAGGGGTATTTTGTTTTCACTTCGAATCAGTCAAGTAGTATTTAAATAGGGTCACTCAGAGAACTAAAATCACTGTAGATGGTGACTGCAGCCATGAAATTAAAAGACTTACTCCTTGGAAGGAAAGTTATGACCAACCTAGACAGCATATTAAAAAGCTGAGACATTACTTTGTCAACAAAGGTCCATCTAGTCAAGGCTACGGTTTTTCCAGTAGTCATGTATGGATGTGAGAGTTGGACTATAAAGAAAGCTGAGTACCGAAGAATTGATGCTCTTGAGCTGTGGTATTAGAGAAGACCCTTGAGAGTCCCTTGGACTGCAAGGCGATCCAACCAGTCCATCCTAAAGGAAATCAGTCCTGGGTGTTCATTGGAAGGACTGATGTTGAAGCTGAAACTCCAATATTTTGGCCACCTGATGCAAAGAGCTGACTCATTTGAAAAGACCCTGATGTTGGGAAAGATTGAGGGCAGGAGGAGAAGGGGACAACAGAGGATGAGATGGTTGGATGGTATCACCGACTCAATGGACATGAGTTTGGGTGGACTCCGGGAGCTGGTGATGGACAGGGAGGCCTGGTGTGCTGCAGTTCATGGGGTTGCAAAGAGTCAGACATGACTGAGCAACTGAACTGAACTGAACTCAGAGAACTTGAGATGTCCCTTGCAGTTTGAGGGAACACCAGGGATAGTTGTTTGTCTCGTAGCTCAGAAATTTAAAGGCAAAAGTTGTGGCTGGAGCTGATGGGAGAGAGAAAGAGAAGTTTCCATGGAAATCAGCTCAGCTTCCACTAGAAGCTAGGCAACACCCAACTTTAGTTTGGATAATGAGGGCCACGAAGGAGGAAGTAGTCTGTGGGCCATTTGAAAGGGACCAAGAGAGCTTCCTTCCAGAGAGAGCCTGCCTCATTAAAAAGAAGCTGAAGAGGTACTCTTGGATATAGAAGTAGAGAGCACTACCTTCAGTGGCTCATCATTGTCTGGCTAGAGCCATTGGCCGTTTGGAGAGAGGCACAACCAGATATTTGCAAGGGAAATTCTCTGGGGTGTTACAAAGTCCCATGCATGAAAGTCAGCTTTAAACCCTTCTAAACCCAGAGAACACCAACACCAGACTGTAGTTCAACATGCTAAGTTAAATCTTTTCTGCCCACATTTTATTCAACACTCCCCCACATATACCTCCAGTCAGGGATCAGCAAGAACACTCTTTGAACGGGGAAGCAAGGAGGGTAGCATAAAAGCAAATGACAAGCAATAGGAAAACTCTATTTCTTCACTGAATGCTGCCTAACTTGAAGTAACATCACATGTGACAGTGGGGGTGGGTGGGGACAAATACTTAATGTGTAGAGCAGTATTGAACTGAGCATTTTAATTATGACAATGGAGACCTTCCTAGTAATTAATGGGACTAGAAGCCTTTTTTTAATATCCAAGAAAGTGAAAGTTATTAGATATGCCCAAGAACAGTGAAAACAAAAAACTGAGTCCAAATATAGGATTTAAAAGAACAAATGACAGGAAATAGTAAAGTTATATTTTGCAACACCCTATGGAAGCTTAGTCTTTCGATATACTAACTGTTCTATTCCACCAAAACACAGTGATTCCAGGAGACTGAAGTCTAAAAGCTCATTAGAATATAATCCTTAACATAGTAACTATAATTTCCCCCAAAGTAATATAATCAAGATGAACATTAACAAAGGCCACTTGCACTTCAAGCTATAGTGGAAAGAGAATTATAGGAAGAAAACCAAGGTTCTAGTCTGCACTGTGCCATTTTTAAAGTGTGCATGTAGGGGAAAGTGATGTAACTTCTCTTAACCCACACCGGCTCTGAAACTGGAAATAATGATAGCTGATCTTCCTGCCTCCCGGAGTTGTGGGGAGAATGATGGAAGGAAATGTTTCAAAACCCAGCAAATTTCTATAAATGTATAATGTTTCTGTGACTATAGCAAGACTCACAATGTAATAAACAATTTAGAAGCCATGTACTTTTTTAGACGACTCCCATTGCCTTTTCATATCACAGGAATAAAATCTTTTCTTCACAGGATAATATTTTCTTTGTTGGTTCTACTCAAACATTAGTTCTCTGTCTTTTGATATAGTTGATATACTTGATATAGTTCCCTTGAGAGGTAGAAATCAGAAATAAATCTTGGAGAATATACACATCTACATTTTAAACTAAAATTAAAGCACAAAAAAGGACAGAAATGGTATGGACCTAACAGAAGCAGAAGATATTAAATAAAGGTGGTGAGAATATACAGATGGTGGTGGTTTAGTTGCTAAATCATCTCCAACTCTTGTGACCCCATATTCAGTGGAGCCTGACAGGCTACAGTTCATGGGATTCTCCAGAGGAACTATACAAAAAAGGTTTTCATGATTTGGATAACCATGATCATGCGATCACTCACCTAGAGCCAGACATCCAGGAGTGTGAAGTCAAGTGGGCCTTAGAAAACATTATTACAAACAAAGTTAGTGGAGGTGATGGAATTCCAGCTAAACTATTTCAAATCCTATAAGATGGTGCTGTTAAAGTGATGCACTCAATATGCCAGCAAATATAGAAATCTCACCAGTGGCCACAGGACTGGAAAAGGTCAGTTTTTGTTCCAATCCCAAAGAAAGGCAATGCCAAAAATGTTCAAATTACCACACAATTGCACTCATTTCCCATGCTAGCAAAGTAATGCTCAAAATTCTCCAAACTAGGCTTCAACAGTAAGTGAACTGAGAACTTCCAGATGTTCAAGATGATTTAGAAAAAGCAGAGGAACCAGAGATCAAATTGGGAACATCCGCTAGATCACAGAAAAAGCATGAGAATTCCAGAAAAACATCTACTTCTGCTTCATTGACTACACCAAAGCCTTTGTGTGGATCACAACAAACTGTGGAAAATTCTTAAAGAGATGGTAATATCAGACCACCTGACTTGCTTCTTGCGAAGTCTGTATGCATGCCAAGAAGCAACAGTTAGAACTGGACGTGTAACAATGAACTGCTTCCAAGTTGGGAAAGGAGTATGTCAAGGCTGTTTATTGTCACCCTGCTTATTTAACTTATATGCAGAGTATATCATGAGAAAAGCCGGGCTTGACAAATTACAAGCTGGAATTTAAGATTGCCAAGAGAAATATCAATAACCTCAGATATGCAGATGACACCACCATTTTGGCAGAAAGTGAAGAGGAACTAAAAAGCCTCTTGATAAAGGTAAAAGAGGAGAGTGAAAAAACTGGCTTAACATTCAAAAAACGAATATCATGGGATCTGGTCCCATCACTTCATGGCAAATAGATGGGGAAACAATGGAAATAGTGACAGACTTTACTTTCTTGGGCTCCAAAATCTCTGCAGATGGGGACTCCAGCCATAACGTTAAAAGATGCTTGTTCTGGAAGAAAAGCTATGACCAACCTAGACAGCGTATTAAAGGTTCAGGATGGGGAGCACGTGTATACCTGAAATTTTTTTAATTTTAAAAATTAAAAAAATATATAAATATAAAAAAAAAAGCAGAGACAAATATTACTTAGCCAACAAAGGTCCATGTAGTCAAAGCTATGGTTTTTCCAGTAGTCATGTATGGATGTGAGAGTTGGACCATAAAGATGGATGAGCACTAAATAATTGATGCTTTTGAGCTGTGGTGTTGGAGAAGACTCTTGAGAGTCCCTTGGACTACAAAGAGATCAAACCAGTCAATCCTAAAGGAAATCAATCCTGAATATTCTTTGGAAGGACTGATGCTGAAGCTGAAACTCCAATACTTTGGCCACCCGATGTGAAGAGCCAAGTGATTGTAAGAGACCCTGATGCTGGGAAAGATTGAGGGCAGGAGTAGAAGGGGATGACAGAGGATGAGATGGTTGGATGGAATCACCAACTCGATGGACATGAGTTTGAGCAAGCTCCAGGAGTTGGTGATGGACATGGAAGCCTGGCTTGCTGCAGTCACAAAGAGAGATCCTGGGGTCACAAAGAGTCGGACATGACTGAGAGACTGAACAACAACAATTTAAAACTAACTTAGATTTTTGATTAAAAATGTGATTGTAGGAAACTTAGAAATATGTAAAAGAGTATAAAACAAATAAAAAAATCTCCCGAAATCTCAACATTCAGAGAACAGTTACTGTCAGAATCCCACCATGATGCCAGCTCTAGGAAGGCAAGTGTTTGATTCTCACTGACGTCTTCCTGTGCTTGCGGGTGTGTCAGGCCCTCTGTAAGCACTCAATATGTATTTGAAAAAACATGTGTTAATATTCTGCTATATTTCATTTTAGTTAATCTTCAATGTCTGCATAGATACATCAGCCAAAAGTGACAATTACAAGATTGGGATAGTGCAGTACTGCACCAGTTAGGCTCTTTGGTTTCAAAGAGAACAGAGTAACTTCAGGTAATGTAACATTGCGCACATACTTGGGAATAGTAATATAATTTGTCCTTATAGAGACAGGCATACAAATTAAGAAAGTCATCTAGATGCCAGATGAGGTCTGCCTATCAGGTTGCAGTAGCAAAGTTTTGGCTTCATGATCTAGTGCTCTATCACTGCTGTGATGTGGGTGATTTCCATATCAAGTCTGTCTTCCAGATGTTTTGTCTGGTTTACTTTTTGAGTAACATACCTACTAAAAACTGCTCAACTCTCTGTTTAAATTCTGTTTAAATTCCCTAACAGAGAAAAATCCAACTGTTCTGAATGGTCCCTATTATCCTTGAGTGACCGTAAAGTGTACTCAAGTACTTCCTGAGCCACTGGCTAGCACAGAACTTGGCAAGGTTAAAAGGTCAATATGGTTTTAACTGGAGAAGGCAATGGCATCCCACTCCAGTACTCTTGCCTGGAAAATCCCATGGACAGAGGAGCCTGGTAGGCTGCTGTCTATGGGGTCGCATAGAGTCGGACACGACTGAGCGACTTCACTTTCACTCTTCACTTTTAATGCATTGGAGAAGGATATGGCATTCCATATCCAGTGTTCTTGGCATTCCCATTCCAGTGTTCTTGCCTGGAGAATCCCAGGGAAGGCGGAGCCTGGTGGGCTGCCGTCTATGGGGGTCGCACAGAGTCGGACACGAATGAAGCGCCTTAGCAGCAGCAGCAGCATGGTCTTAACTATTGTATCCAGGTCATCATGGGGACTTAGGTGGGAAAAAAAAAAAACAAAACCCTCTAAATAGACATGTCAGACATTCTGAGACCAGTCCAGATACAGACATTTTGCTGTATGTTGTTTCATAACCTACTTTCTTCTTTGGTATATTCTTATCTCATTTAATTCATAATGTCATAAGCTTGACTAAATAGCTGAATAGTGCCTCATAATAGGCACATATCAGATTTTTAAAAACTATCTTCTTATCACTCAATATTTAGATTGTTTCATATTCCCAATTATTATGAATAGTGTTGAAATGCAGAATTATGTTTGATAATCTTTTTCACATCTTTGATTATCACTCAGGATTAAGGCTCTTTGTGGCCATGACAGTTTTTCAGATGTTCCTTACTTTTGATTACCCTGACAGCTTTGAGGAATATCTTATTTTTAGGGCACAGATGACATTCCTGGGATGGTTATAGCCAAATCTAAACATTTTCTTATTATTGGTCACTTGAATTGCTTCCATTTTTCACTATTACAATTTTAATTCTGTTTAAAAATTGTTTCATTGTCTTCCTGAATTTATTTTTGTAGAGGATAAACCTAAAGTCACCCTTCTCATTCTTTCTATTAGTAATCTGCTACATTTCTTATTCATTTTCCTACCTTGGAGTGTCTGGATAGACATATAACCCTTTCTCCCTCGTTTATTAAAAAATGAATAAAAGTTGTATCATCCAGAATTGAATTCTTCTTTCTTTGTAAGTAACCTGCTATTTTTAATTTTTGTTTTATTTTATTTTTTAGTCTTTAAGTTTCTGTAATTGCTTACTGGAGCATACTTTAATAGAAAACATTACTATATTTTATTTTCAATGATTTTAATTGACTTGAGTTTTTTTCAGATCTGAATTTTTTTTGGGGGGTTACTGCTCCATTTCCATTTGTTATTTTCTCATCTTTAGAAAGTCAAACTATCAGTAATTTATATCCAAAATGAAAGAGATATGTCAACTGTTCTTTTATATGTATATATTTTAAATATTTTAATATAATGGCTGACATGCAGAAAAAAAAAAAAACTATAGATAACATACATGGAGGGCTTCCCTGGTGGCTCAGTGGCAAATAAACCACCTGCCAATGCAAGAGATGCGGGTTCAACCCCTGGGTTGTGAAGATGCCCTGGAGAAAAAAATGGCAACCCACTCCAGTATTCTTGCCTTGGAAATCCCATGGCAGAGGAGCCTGGAGGGCTATAGTCCATGGAGTCACAAAAGAGTTGGGCATGATTTAGTGACTAAACAAAAACATAAATATAAGTTATAAAGCATAATATGAAATGCTAACAATCCTATCAGACTCCACAATCAAAGCATCATGAACATGGCAACACCAGTGTCTGACACTGCACCCTCCTCCTTATTCCATTCCACACTTTTCTCCAAGGAGGTGAAAGAGGAAGTTCAGCTCAGTTCAGTCACTCAGTCATGTCCAACTCTTTGCAACTCCATGGACTGTAGCACACCAGGCTTCCATGTCCATCACCAACTCCCAGAGCTTGCTCAAACTCATGTCCATCAAGTCGGTGATGCATTCCAACCACCTTATCCTCTGTATTCCTTGTCTCTTCCTGCCTTCAATCTTTCCCAGCATCAGGGTCTTTTCCAATAAGTCCCTTCTTCGCATCAGGTGGCCAAAGTATTGGAGTTTCAGCTTCAGCATTAGTCCTTCCAATGAATATTTAGCACTCATTTCCTTCAGAATTGACTGGTTTGATCTCTTTGTAGTCCAAGGGACTCTCAGGAGTCTTCTTCAACACCACAGTTCAAAAGCATCCAGTCTTTGGTGCTCAGCTTTCTTTATGGTTCAACTCTCACATCCATACATGATTACTGGAAAAGCCATAGCTTTGACTAGACAGACTTTTGTTGGCAACGTAATGTCTCTGCTTTTTAATACACTGTCTAGGTTGGTCATATCTTTTCTTCCAAAGAGCAAGTGTCTTTTAATTTCATGGCTGCAGTTACCATCTGCAATCATTTTGGAGCCCAGGAAAATAAAGTCTCTCACTGTTTCCATTGTTTCCCCATTTATTTGCCATGAAGTGATGGGACCAGATGCCATGATTTTAGTTTTTTGAATGTTGAGTTTTAAGCCAGCTTTTCACTCTCCTCTTCCACTTTCATCAAGCGCCTCCTTCATCACTTTCATCAAGAGCTGTGGCATAGGTAATGTGAATATTCATGTTGATAAAGCAATATCAAATTGTTTTTAATCTGCTTAACACATTTATACTCCCACTCTCAGTTTATAAAAATCCAAGCTGATCCATGACTATTTTGACATTTTTAGAAGTTGTCATTTTTGTCAATTTAATTGGTTTAAGACTCATGGTTCTCTTAATTTACATATCTCTGATACTAATTTTGCTCGTTTCCATATCATTTATGTATCCTCATCAGTAAAAAGTCTATTCATGTTTTAACCCATTTTTCTGTTGGAGTGATTTCTTATTGATATGTAGAAGTTTCTTAAGAGAACTTGATGACTTGGCAAACTCATTTTTGTTTCACTTAAAATGTTCTTATTTTCCCATTGTTTTGAAAGGTTGTTTTTCTAGGTATGCATTTGTACTTGACAGTCTCTTTATTAAAATACTGTGAGTCTAATTCACTGTCATCTGGCTTCACTGTTGCTTTTGAGTCCACTATCTGTGTAACTGGCATTCTTTCATTTCTCTTTGCCTGCTTTTAATACCTTCTTTTTGCTTTTATTTTTCTTTGTTTTATCATGATATATAGAAGGTTTTCTTTTAATCCTCTTAGGGGTCTGTGTGTGTGTGTGATGTTCCAAATATCACTGGGGTTCTAGATTTCACAATTATATTTCATTTTGTGAAGTTTTTTTTTTTTAAAGAGTGCTGTTTGTTTCTTTTATTTCTTTAAATATTTTATATATCACTAGTCTATAATTTATAACTGACAATTACAGCATCTGTTTTTTATTGTTTTTGCTGATTCTTACTTAATATGTTCTATCTCTTTGAGTGGTTTATGTCTTTGATAAGATATTTTTGTTTGATTCTTATCTGTGGGACCCTTGTGGGTCTAAATTCAGGATGCCTCTTCTCCCGGGAAAATTTGCTTCTGCTTCTGTCAGGAGACAGTATCTACTACGTGGGAAGTCTGGGCTCAGTACAGGCCATCGGTTCAAACTTACACCTTTCAGCTGCCTCAAAGCTTGGTATCCCCACGGTGATACTGCTACAGACAATGTCCTTGGACTTTCTGTTGCTTACCAAAACTATCCTATTACTCTTTGGAGGGCTGAGTAGAATTGTGAACCTAGAAATAAGTGTTTCAAATGCGTCCTATTCAAAATCTAATTCCATTTTTAGGGGGAGTAGGAAGAGGTTCTCAGAGCATCTACTGTCTATCAGTCATAATACCAAAACTTATTAATACTATGTTTCATCTCCTCCATTTCCTCTGCATTTCCTTAAGGAATATCTCAAGTTCATCTTGCTCATCACTAATTTTATGTAGTGCCTCTCTGACTTTATTTGTACTCATACATATTTTATTTCTGCCCTTTATTTAAAAAATTTTATGACAAGCTACTGTGACATTTTCATCAACTTTTTATTTATATCTGCCCCTCATAACTTTTTCTCATTTAAAACTGTAGTCTTATCAATTCTTTGTTCATTTCTCATATCTTAGAGGTCATATTCTCTTAAATTTTATTGAGAACACAAGAACTGGTTCAGTCTAAATTAGATATCTGTATTTGGAAATACTGCCTCAGAAGTATGTTAAACCTACGTACTATTTTCCGCTAATGCTGCAGATATTATTAGTTATCCCTCTATCATTTATCCCTGAAATAAAAGCTACCTTTTAGCAAAGCATAATACTCATGAAGAGTGAGATAAAGATGAAGACAAAGCTTTTTCTTCTCAACTGTTATCACTGTACCTTAATTGTTGTTAGAATCCTCTTGCCAGATATTAAACTAGAGAACTAGTATATAAATATACTGACTAGTCAAATTTTACTGGAGTACAAAGTGTTCTGAAACAGAGAAATCTTGGACCTGACATGTATTAGTCAGAATTCTCCAGAGGAATAGAACCAATAGGATATATATAGATACATAAGAGAAGAATTATTATGGGAATTGGCACACACAATTATAGAGACTATGAAGATCCACTATTGGCTGATATGCCATCTGCAGCCTGGATAGACAGGAAAGCTAATGGTATATTTTGGTATGAATCTAAAGACCCGAGAACCAGGTGAGCCTATGGTGTAACATGAAATCCAAGGCCTGAAGCCTGAGAATGAGGAGAGGGATGGCACTGGTGTAAGTTCTAGAGTCCGGAGGCCTGGAAGCCAGGAGTTTCAGTATCTATGAGCAGTAGAGGATGGATGTCCCAGCTCTAGAAAAGACTGTAAGACAGAAGTAATTCACCCTTCCTTTGCCATTTGTCCTATGTGAATGATGCCCACTCACACTGGTGAAGGCATGGCTCCTTTACTCAGACTACTGATTCAAATGCCAGTTTCTTCTGGAAAATATTCTAACAGACACATCCAGAAATAAAGTTTTAGCAGCTATCTGGGCATCTCTTAGTTGACACATACAATTAACCATCACAAAGTGTATTTGTTTTTAATATAAAGGAAGGAATTTTTCTTGTGAATGATCTAAAGTTTTTTTTGTTGTTTTTCTTCTTTCTAGAAATTGTTGTTTTAGACAATGCCCCCTTCCAAAGGGGCATTTCTTACTCAGTTTCTCCAGTCCTAATCCTTTTGTGTCCCATTTGCTGCTAATTCAATATCTTAATGCTCTGCAACACTTGCCCACTTCAACACTTCTTTGTGTTCTGATACTGGAAATTCTCTATTGGAATGGGTACGGGAAGAGAGAATGATGGGAAGATAGAAGGTGAGGGATAAAATTAACTCAGTAAGTAAATAAGTCCATGGAGTCACAGAGAGTCAGATATGACTGAGCATCTAACACACATACAAGGATACAAGGCAGAACAGGGACCACTGCCTGGATTTCTGGCTGGTATCCATTCTGGGGCTTCTAATCTAGATAGTACACTGTGGGAAACAGCATCCCCCTGCAGTACTTTAAACCAGTCAGGAGATTTTCCTTTGAGCAGCATTGCTGTCAATATAAACTGCAGATTACTGGTTTCTTATTGCACTTTATGGATCTTAAATTACTATTAATTCTTTTCAGATTCTCCTGGTAACTTGCACCGCTTTACATACCCACCAGTAATGCACATGGATTACATTTTTCCATATAATTGCCAATATTGTTATCTTTTAAAAATTATAACCATCCTGGTAGATGTGAAATGATACACTGTTATGAAGCAAAGCATATTTGATTTGAATTTCTTTAATGATTAATCATGTCGAGCAGATTTTCACATAGGTGTGCGCCATTATTATATCTTCTCCATAGGGATGCATATTTAAGTTCTTGATCCTGCCCCACTTTTTTTGGCTGCGCTGCACAACTTTTTGCACTACAGATCAGACCTGGGCTCTCTGCAGTAAACGCACAGGGTCCTAACCACTGGACTGCCAGGGAATTCCTTTGACCCATTTCTACCTTGAGGTGTTTGTCTTTTGCTGTTGAATTGTGAGAGTTCTTGAATATTAAACCCTCATCAAATATGTTGCTTGCAAATACTGTCTCATTCTGTAGGCCGTCTTTTCACTTTGTTAATAATATCCTTTGATGCATAAAAGTTTGTAGTATTGGTGAAGCCCAATTTACCTACATTGTTGTTGCTGTTGTTTGTGCTTTCGCTGTCAAATCTAAGAATCTATTGCCAAATTTAAGGTCATGAGAATATCCTCATGCTTTCTTCTAAGAGGTTTATGATTTTAGCTCTTATATTTACATTTCTGAACCATTTTGAGTTACTTTTTGTATATTTTGTGAGGCCGAGGTACACCAATTCTTTGCATGTGGAAATTTATCCTAGTACCATTTGTTCCCTCATTAAAAGGACTTGGCACCCTTGTCTGAAATTGATTAGCCATAAATGTATGGGTGTATGTCTGGACTCTCAATTTTACTCCACAGTTCTATTTCTATCTTTATGCCATTACCACATTCTTTTGATTATTGTAGTTCTGCAGTAACTTTTGAAAGTGGAAAGTATTACTATTCCAACTGTGTTCTTTTTTCAAGATTGTTTTGGCCATTCAGAGTACCATGCAACTCCATATGAATCTGAGGATCAGTTTTTCTATTTCTGTGGAAGAGGCTGCTGGGAATTTGACCAGAATTAAATTGACTCTGTAGATCACTTTGGGCAATATTCAGTTCAGTTCAGTTCAGTCGCTCAGTCGTGCCCGACTCTCTGCGACCCCATGAATCGCAGCACGCCAGGCCTCCCTGTCCATCACCAACTCCCGGAGTTCACCCAGACTCATGTCCATTGAGTCAGTGATGCCATCCAGCCATCTCATCCTCTGTCATCCCCTTCTCCTCTTGCCCCCAATCCCTCCCAGCATCAGAGTCTTTTCCAATGAGTCAACTCTTCGCATGAGGTGGCCAAACTACTGGAGTTTCAGCTTTAGCATCATTCCTTCCTAAGAAATATTGGGCAATATTGCCACCTTAATAATATTAAGACTTTCAGTCCATACAAGTGGAATGTCTTTCCTATGTTTGTCTTCTTTAATTTTTTATAGGCATGTTTTGTAGCTGTCAGTGTTCAAATATTTCACTAATTTGAATAAATAGGTTTCTAGGTATTTTATTCTTCATATACTATTGTAAATAGAATTGCTTTAATTTGTTTTCAGGTTGTAATTTCTTGGTAATATAATAGGCTTGTTTGTGTTAATACTGTACCCTGAAATTTTGGTAAATGTGTTTATTATCTTGAGTAGCTTTCCTATGGATTCCTTAGAGTTTTCTATGTACAGGCATACCTCAGAAATATTGCAGATTCAGTTCCAGATGGCCACAATAAAATGACTATTACAATAAAGCAAGTCACATGTACTTTTTTTGAATTCTCAGTAAGTAAAAACTTATGTATTATACTATCCTGTAGTCTATTAAGTGTGCAATAGCATTATGTCTAAAACACCAATGTGCATTACTTAATTTAAAAATACTTTATTGCTAAAAAATACTAATCATCATCTGAGCCTTCAGTGAGACATGATCTTATCTAGTGATGATCTTGCCTCAATGCTGATGGTCGCTGACTAATCAGAGTGGTGGTTCCTGAAAGCTGGAGTGACTATGTCTAATCCTTAAAATAAGACATAGATTGACTCTACATTCCGCAAGTGATTTCTCTGTAGCATCAATGCTGTTTAGTAGCATTTTACTCACAGTAGATCTTTCAAAGTTAAAGTCAATCTTAAACCCTGCAGCTGCTTTTTGACTAAGTTTATATAATATTCTAAATCATTTGTTGTTATTTTAGCAATCTTAACAGTATCTTCACCAGGAATAGATTCCATCTCAAGAAACCACTTTTTTTTTTTTTTTTTTTTTGCTCATCCATAAAAAGCAACTCCTCTACTGAAGTCCTGAACTCTTCTAAGTCATCGATAAAGGTTGGAATCTTGTTTACGTTGATATTGTCATGAATCACAAGTGTCCTTAATGACATCTAGAATGGTGATTCCTT
The DNA here is from genome assembly GCF_032452875.1 of Bos javanicus. NCBI lineage: Eukaryota > Metazoa > Chordata > Mammalia > Artiodactyla > Bovidae > Bos > Bos javanicus. The sequence continues at coordinate 101,117,035 of NC_083871.1, read as the reverse complement.
TCCAGGTTTACAGTTTCCCCAGATCCATTAGAGGGATGGCAGGTAGGTGGCGCAGTGGTAAAGAATCTACCTGCCGATGCAGGGGACGCAAGTCCCACCTCTGGGTGAGGAAGATCCCCTGAAGTAGGAAATGGCAACCCACTCCAGGATTCTTGCCTGGAAAAATTCATAGACAGAGGAGCCTGGTGGGCTACAGTCCATGGGGTTGCACAGAATCAGACACAATTGCACACACATGTGACAGAAATAATTAGAGGAATAAATATCTATGGCAATTAAAGCTTGACAAAATGCATTTCTTACACAATACGACTTGAAAATCAAAAGTGCTCCTCAATCCATGGCCTAGAGAGTGAATTTTGTGTCTGTAAACATGTACATCTCCATCAGAGCTCTTGGGTGACAAGGTGCATTGTCAATGAGCAGTAATATATTAAAGGAATTTTTTTTCTGAACAACAGTTCCCAACAGTAGGTTTAAAATATTCAATAAACCATGTTGTAAACATGTTTAAGAGTATTTTGTTTAATTTCTACAGATGGTGGCTGGGACTGAGGTCACCTGAGGCATTATTCCCTCTTATATTTTACACTTGAGCTGGGAAATGCAAAAGCTAGAATAGCAATTGAGAATTTCTGTCTCTTTGTAACCTCTCCAAGTGGTCTCTCTAGCATAGCAACTTCAGGAAAGTCAGACTTCTTTGGGGCTTCTGAGATCTAAGGATGTATATAACAAGAAAGAATGAGGAAGAAACTATATCCCTTTGATGTCATAGATTCAGAAGTCATATAGCATCACTCTTTCCCTCCAAGTGTCAGAGCAGTCACAAGCTCTGATCAAATTCAAGGGTAAGAACATAGTCTTTATCAGTGTCCCACGTAAGAAGAGCTACTAATATGAGAGATATTTTTGTGGTCATCTACTTAGTTAAATGCAATATGAGACTGTGATAATAGTAACATCATTCTGAACTCCAAATTCTTTTAGTGTATGTAATAAAGAGTTTTTGATATGTAAAATAATAAACTTATGGCAGTAGAACAATACAACCAATCATTTCTGGAGCATTATTAATCTTTTTTGTGTCTATCTCAAATCATGTGGAGAAGGCAATGGCACCCGACTCCAGTACTCTTGCCTGGAAAATCCCATGGATGGAGGAGCCTAGTAGGCTGCAGTCCATGGGGTCGCTAAGAGTCGGACACGACTGAGCGACTTCACTTTCACTTTTCACTTTCATGCATTGGAGAAAGAAATGGCAACCCACTCCAGTGTTCTTGCCTGGAGAATCCCAGGGATGGTGGAGCCTGGTGGGCTGCCATCTGTGGGGTCGCACAGAGTCAGACACGACTGAAATGACTTAGCAGCAAATCATGTATTTAAATAAATTATATTTGTCTATGCTACATTGTTGGAAGGAAAGTTATGACCAACCTAGATAGCATATTAAAAAGCAGAGACATTATTTTGCCAACAAAGGTCCATCTAGTCAAGGCTATGATTTTTCCAGTGGTCATGAATGGATGTGAGAGTTGGACTGTGAAGAAAGCTGAGCACCGAAGAACTGATGCTTTTGAACTGTGGTGTTGGAGAAGACTCTTGAGGGTCCCTTGGACTGCAAGGAGATCCAACCAGTCCATCCTAAAGGAGATCAGTCCTGGGTGTTCATTGGAAGGACTGATGCTGAAGCTGAAACTCCAGTACTTTGGCCACCTCATGCGAAGAGTTGACTCATTGGAAAAGACTCTGATGCTGGGAGGGATTGGGGGCAAGAGGAGAAGGGGACGACAGAGGATGAGATGGCTGGATGGCATCACTGACTCAATGGACATGAGTTTGGGTAAACTCCGGGAGTTGGTGATGGACAGGGAGGCCTGGTGTGCTGTGATTCACGGGGTCGCAAAGAGTTGGACACAACTGAGTGACTGAACTGAACTGAACTGATGCTACATTCAATAGTATACAAAGTAATTTCAGTGTTATTGTGCAAATAAAAATAAAGTGACTACTTTTATAGTCTTCAGTTACCCTATTACTTTCTTCAAGTAGTTCCTCTGGACATAGATGTAGCTACACAAAGATATGGAGAAGGAAATGGCAACCCACTCCAGTGTTCTTGCCTGGAGAATCCCATGGATGGAGGAGCCTGGTGGTCTGCAGTCCATGGGGTCGCGAAGAGTCGGATACAACTGATCGACTTCACTTTCACTTTTCCCTTTCATGCATTGGAGAAGGAAATGGCAACCCACTCCAGTGTTCTTGCCTGGAGAATCCCAGGGATGGGGGAGCCTGGTGGGCTGCTGTCTATGGGGTCGCATAGAGTCGGACACGACTGAAGTGACTTAGCAGCAGCACACAAAGATAAACAGAATTAAGAACGGAGATACAGAAATTCAAATGTATAGTTAGGTTTACTTATATATGAATTTATAATTTACCTGGTCCTAACTAATTCCGGCCTTCCTTTCTTCAGACAAAGTTTACTGGTTGTAGCTATAACTATTGAGGAATAAACATACGAAAGGAGAACATGGAAACACAAAAACGTCAAATAAAACAAATGGTCATGTAACTCATATATGGATGCATACTTTGCCTCATTCCATGTTACGGACCTGAGTTTTCAAAAAGATATATAAATGAAAAGATATCAATATTGAGCATTCACAGATTTACATCCTCATTTATTCTGTTTGAATACAATAACAAAAAACAAAGCACAAAATGCTTTTATCATTATGTGTTGGTTTCTGAACTTGTGCAAAGTGGTATAAGAGGTAGTACCAGCTGGATGGATTTACACTGGGAATGGCATGGTAACTCTCTGTAGAAGAAAGGACCATAAGGCAAGAGAGAAGTGATGAGAAGTACAAAAATCCTTGTGTGCTGGATTTTAAAGTGGAGGATGGTTAACTGATGGATGAAACAATTCACAACTGAGTTCTACTGAGGGGAACTTTGGTGAGACAGATGGGTGAAAAGAAGAGTTAAGAAATGTTACACTGTGAGGGAATGGAACTCTAAGGAGGACTTTCGTTTGAACTCCAAATAGAATTTAAATAACTGTTCAATCTTTGTCTATTAGATTGTCTTTCCTTTTGAATAGGATACCATGTTAAAACAGATCAGTAGATTAAAGAAACAATTTCTTTATTGTCTGATCAGTCTAGATTTTCAAGAAAGAGAAGCAATAACTCATGCTGCTGCTAAGTCGCTTCAGTCGTGTCCGACTCTGTGCGACCCCATAGACAGCAGCCCAACAGGCTCCCCGTCCCTGGGAATCTCCAGGCAAGGATACTGGAGTGGGTTGCCATTTCCTTCTCCAATGCATGAAAGTGAAAACTGAAAGTGGACTTTTGGATCGCAGCCATTCTGACTGGTGTAAAATGGTACCTCATAGTGGTTTTGATTTGCATTTCTCTGATAAAGAGTGATGTTGAGCATCTTTTCAAGTGTTTGTTAGCCATCTGTATGTCTTCTTTGGAGAAATGTCTATTTAGATCTTTGGCCCACTTTTTGATTGGGTCATTTATTTTTCTGGAGTTGAGCTGTAGGAGTTGCTTGTATATTTTTGAGATTAGTTGTTTGTCGGTTGCTTCATTTGCTATTATTTTCTCCCATTCTGAAGGCTGTCTTTTCACCTTGCTAATAGTTTCCTTTGATGTGCAGAAGCTTTTAAGTTTAATTAGGTCCCATTTGTTTATTTTTGCTTTTATTTCCAATATTCTGGGAGGTGGGTCATAGAGGATCCTGCTGTGATGTATGTCAGAGAGTGTTTTGCCTATGTTCTCCTCTAGGAGTTTTATAGTTTCTGGTCTTATGTTGAGATCTTTAATCCATTTTGAGTTTATTTTTGTGTATGGTGTTAGAAAGTGTTCTAGTTTCATTCTTTTACAAGTGGTTGACCAGATTTCCCAGCACCACTTGTTAAAGAGATTGTCTTTAATCCACTGTATATTCTTGCCTCCTTTGTCAAAGATAAGGTGTCCATATGTGCGTGGATTTATCTCTGGGCTTTCTATTTTGTTCCATTGATCTATATTTCTGTCTTTGTGCCAGTACCATACTATCTTGATAACTGTGGCTTTGTAGTAGAGCCTGAAGTCAGGTAGGTTGATTCCTCCAGTTCCATTTTTCTTTCTCAAGATCGCTTTGGCTATTCGAGGTTTTTTGTATTTCCATACAAATTGTGAAATTATTTGTTCTAGCTCTGTGAAGAATACTGTTGGTAGCTTGATAGGGATTGCATTGAATCTATAAATTGCTTTGGGTAGTATACTCATTTTCACTATATTGATTCTTCCAATCCATGAACATGGTATATTTCTCCATCTATTAGTGTCCTCTTTGATTTCTTTCACCAGTGTTTTATAGTTTTCTATATATAGGTCTTTAGTTTCTTTAGGTAGATATATTCCTAAGTATTTTATTCTTTTTGTTGCAATGGTGAATGGAATTGTTTCCTTAATTTCTCTTTCTGTTTTCTCATTATTAGTGTATAGGAATGCAAGGGATTTCTGTGTGTTGATTTTATATCCTGCAACTTTACTATAATCATTGATTAGTTCTAGTGATTTTCTGGTGGAGTCTTTAGGGTTTTCTATGTAGAGGATCATGTCATCTGCAAATAGTGAGAGTTTTACTTCTTCTTTTCCAATTTGGATTCCTTTTATTTCTTTTTCTGCTCTGATTGCTGTAGCCAAAACTTCCAAAACTATGTTGAATAGTAATGGTGAAAGTGGGCACCCTTGTCTTGTTCCTGACTTTAGAGGAAAGTCTACAAATAATAAATGCTGGAGAGGGTGTGGAGAAAAGGGAACCCTCTTACACTGTTGGTGGGAATGCAGACTGGTACAGCCACTATGGAGAACAGTGTGGAGATTCCTTAAAAAACTGGAAATAGAACTGCCTTATGATCCAGCAATCCCACTGCTGGGCATACACACTGAGGAAACCAGAAGGGAAAGAGACACGTGTACCCCAATGTTCATCGCAGCACTGTTTATAATAGCCAGGACATGGAAGCAACCTAGATGTCCATCAGCAGATGAATGGATAAGAAAGCTGTGGTACATATACACAATGGAGTATTACTCAGCCATTAAAAAGAATACATTTGAATCAGTTCTAATGAGGTGGATGAAACTGGAGCCTATTATACAGAGTGAAGTAAGCCAGAAGGAAAAACACCAATACAGTATACTAACGCATATATATGGAATTTAGAAAGATGGTAACGATAACCCTGTATACGAGACAGCAAAAGAGACACTGATGTATAGAACAGTCTTATGGACTCTGTGGGAGAGGGTGGGAAGATTTGGGAGAATGGCATTGAAACATGTGAAATGTCATGTATGAAACGAGATGCCAGTCCAGGTTCAGTGCACGATGCTGGATGCTTGGGGCTGGTGCGCTGGGAAGGCCCAGGGGGATGGTATGGGGAGGTTGGGAGGGAGGAGGGTTCAGGATGGGGAGCATGTGTATATCTGTTTTATTTTTAAAATTAAAAAAATAAATAAATTAAAAAAAAAAAAAAAACTGAAAGTGAAGTCGCTCAGTCGTGTCCGACTCCTAGCGACCCCATGGACTACAGACTACCAGGCTCCTCCATCCATAGGATTTTCCAGGCAAGAGTACTAGAGTGGGGTGCCATTGCCTACTCATAGAAGACACTGAAAAGACACTTAGCTGGGAATGATGAGATAGGAGTTCTCATCTGGGTTCAGGCAGAACAAAGGTTCTTTCTGCCTTTAAATTGTTAAGATTCTGTCTTATTTTAATTATAAAACAAAACCACCACAATATTGTAAAGAAATTAGCCTCCAATAAAAATAGATAAATTAATTTAAAAAAGAAAGATATATAAAACTTATCTATTTTGCCTTATGCACTTATCACTTCCAAACACAAATTGCTTATAAATAAATATGCAAGATTAATTATAAATACATTTCTCCAGTTGGCAATCAATCATGATAAAATCTTCATTTTTCAAAGGAGTTCAGAATATACAGATATATATTATATACATGTATTATATATATAATAAGACATATATAATGCCTATAAATATTGGTCTTTGAATACAGGAAGTTTCAGGGAACTCAAGTTGACTTACAAAAGACTGTCTTTTCACCATGTCCATGTCCATAAGTGAATCCATTTCTCAGGCAAATTATCTGGCTCTCTTCAGCAATTCATCTTCACTTAACGGATCAGGAAAACTGAACACGGGTAGTTATTGTAGTTATCTGAGGGACCAATTCAACTGAATTTTAATTTGGTGTGTTTTAGGTCAATAGACACAGTTTAAGATGTCTGGGAGATTCACAGGGCAATTGTCCAAAGAGTTTGTAAGTTATTATAGTCTTATTTGTTATGAATTATTTCTCATGAAAGAAAATCTATTTGGAGCTATTTTTTTTTTCAGTAATTGATTTACTGTGCCTTTTAAACAGCTTTAAAATAATACTTGGGTCTACAATTGTTGCTAGCCTTTAGAAGCACAATGTGGCAAAACTCTCAATGAGGTAAGAATCAAATAACTGGGTTGTAGTCCTGCCTAAACTAACTTCAGAAAAATTTCACTATTACTCACAGTCTGGTTTCCTCATCAGTAAAATGAGAAGATTAAACAAGAGGACTGCTACATTTCTTTACACCTACAGTATTTGATTATCATGCCCTCTTTTAATATGCTTGTTTTAAAAGATATAAGTTGGCTCTGGAGGTAAAATTGATGCCAAAGTTGTGGTTACTGTCTACCTGCTCCATTCTTATTCTCCCTGAACTTCCCAAATGAATCAGAAAACAACACCATAGTTGTCATATCAGGGCCCAGCCCACAGATCCAGCCTGTTTTTCACTATATAATATGCACAAATAGCTCTTTGGAAACTAAGTGCAATATTTATTGCTGATCTTAAAAGAGAGGTAATGCCAAAGAATGCTCAAACTACCTCATAATTTCACTCATTTCACACGCTAGAAAAGTAATGCTCAAAATTCTCCAAGCCAGGTTGCAGCAGTGTGTGAACCCCGAACTTTCAGATGTTCAAGCTGGATTTAGAAAAGGCAGAGGAGCCAGAGATCAAATTGACAACATCCATGGATCATTGAAAAAGCAAGACAGTTCCAAAAACACATCTATTGCTGCTTTATTGAATATGCCAAGCCTTTGTCTGGATCACAATAAACTGTGGAAAATTCTGAAGGAAATGGGAATACCAGACCACCTGACATGCCTCTAGAGAAATCTATATGCAGGTCAGGAAGCAACAGTTAAAACTGGACATGGAACAACAGACTGGTTCCAAATAGGAAAAGAAGTATGTCAAGGCTGTAGATTGTCACCCTGCTTATTTAACTTATATGCAGAGTACATCATGAGAAACCCTGGACTGGAGGAAGCACAAGCTGGAATCAAGATTGCTGGGAGAAATATCAATGACCTCAGATATGCAGATGACACCACCCTTATGGCAGAAAGCAAAGAAGAACTAAAGAGCCTCTTGATGAAAGTGAAAGAGGAGAGTGAAAAAGTTGGCTTAAAGTTCAACATTCAGAAAACTAAGATCATGGCATCCAGTCCCATCCCTTCATGGCGAATAGATGGAGAAACAGTGGAAACAGTGGCTGAGTTTATTTTTTTGGGCCCCAAAATCACTGCAGATGGTGATTGTAGCCATGAAATTAAAAGACACTTGCTCCTTGGAAGAAAAGTTATGACCAACCTAGACAGCATATTAAAAAGCCGAGACATTACTTTGCCAACAAAGTTCTGCTTAGTCAAAGCTATGGTTTTTCCCATAGTCATGTATGGATGTGAGAGTTGGACTACAAAGAAAGCTGAGCACCAAAGAATTGATGCTTTTGAACTGTGATGTTGGAGAACACTCTTGAGAGTCCCTTGGACTGCAAGAAGATCTAACCAGTCCATCCTAAAGGAAATCAGTCCTGAATATTCACTGGAAGGACTGATGTTGAAGCTGAAACTCCAATACTTTGGCCACCTGATGTGAAGAACTGACTCATTGGAAAAGACTCTGATGCTGGGAAAGATTGAAGGCAGGAAGAGAAGGGATGACAGAGGATGAGATGGTTGGATGGTATCCCCGACTCAATGGACATGAGTTTGAGTAAACTCCGGGAGCTGGTGATGGACAAGGAGGCCTGGTGTGCTGCAGTCCATGGAGGTGCAGAGTCAGACATGACTGAGCGACCAAACTGAACTGATTGAAAAAAGTAGGAAACTGATTCAAAAAGAATACATTTGAATCAGTTCTAATGAGGTGGATGAAACTGGAGCCTATTATACAGACTGAAGTAAGCCAGAAAGAAAAACACCAATATAGTATACTAACGCATATATATGGAATTTAGAAAGATGGTAACGACAACACTGTATGCGAGACAGCAAAAGAGACACAGATATATAGAACAGTCTTTTGGACTTTGTGGGAGAGGGAGGGGGGATGATTTGGGAGAATGGCATTAAAACATGTATAATATCATATAAGAAATGAATCACCAGTCCAGGTTCGATGCAGGATACAGGAAGCCTGGGGCTGGTGCACTGGGATGACCCAGAGGGATGGTATGGGGAGGGAGGAGGGAGGGGGGTTCAGGATGGGGAACACATGTACACCCGTGGCAGATGCATGTTGATGTATGGCAAAACCAATACAATATTGTAAAGTAAAATAATAATAATAATAATTAAAAAAAAGAAAAAAAAAAGAGAGGAAAAATATCTAGATCAAAGTATAGAAGATCTGCACAGACAATAAGAAAAAAAATCATAGAATATGGAATCTATTTTTCAAAATGCAAGTCTACAAAAAAGCCTTCATTTTTACATTTAAAAGAATCATATGTGCATTCTGACCACTTTTTCCCTTTCTTTTACTTAAACTATAGATATATTTTCTCTTATATTGGGTATAAGTTTACTTTGGTTCTCCCTGGAAACCTGTGTACCTAGTAAGAACAATAAAAATGAATTAAAATGTATACATTTAAGTATATTGTAAGTACTACAGGCTTCCCTGGTGGTTCAGTACAAAAGAATCTGCTTGCCAATGCAGGGGCCGTGGGGTTCGATCCCAGGTCAGAAAGATTCCCCTGGAGAAGGAAATGGAAACCACTCCAGTATTCTTGCCTGGGAAATTCCATGGACAGAGGAGCCTGGTAGGCTATAGTCCATGGGGTTGCAAAGGGTTGGGCATGACTTCCATGACTAAACAACAGCAACAAAAATAAGTAATATACTATTATGAAAAAAAAAAATCAATGTTGCATGTGGAGCATGAACTGATATATTAGACATATGCAATTAACATCAGTGTGTTCTCAAAATAACTATTCTGTTTGTTGTTGGAAAAAGTGGATGAATGATTTTGAATGTTAATACCAAGATCTACACATCTCTTGTTACTAATAATATCTACCCCTTATTACTCCCCTTACACTACCCTTACCGTAGTACCCTTACTACCCTTACCCCTTATTACTACCCCTTATTACTACCTTGTCCCAACAGTTTATTCCCACCTGACCTGACCCATTAGCAGTGCTATTTAATTGAGTTTAGGTAGAGGAAATGTTTTTCCTCCAAAAAATATTCAATAGCAGATAAAGCCAAGGAGTATGAACTCTTAACTTACATTAAACAAAGAAGCATCTCAACCAGCATTTCTACATTGGTCTATTACATAGGAACTTCATTTCTTTAGTTTTTAAGAAAATAGTTTTACTCCACCTTTATGTTTCCTCCATCGTTTTTTCAAACACACACAGAATTAGAAGTAATTTCACAAAGAAGGAGGAGAAACCCATTGATGGCTGATGTGCTCAGAAATGTATTTACATCAAACAGACATTCAGAAGTTACACAACCAGAACATTTATGTTGCTAAGATTCCATGGTTTAGTTAAGCAATATCAGCCTCCTGTTACTATGGTTTATTAACTCTAAGGAATTACATAAAGTACCAACTACGCTACTAGCTCTTAGGTCCAGAAATCAGTATGCAAATAACAAGTGCACATTATCATTGGTGACCAATCACATCACTGCTTTTAAAATATGTTGGTGATTGGTCACTGTGCATCTGTTTTCGGCTCACACACAGACAACAAAGCACTTAGTGGTGCTGTGTCCTTGTCTCTCAGTTGTGTTGGGAGACACATCTCCTCTGAGTTGTTGAGAGACACACTCCTCCGAGTTGTTGTCTCCCTGTCTCCCAGATATTATACAAAAATGGCCAAAGACAAAAGTGCAGCAAAGTGAAAGGGGATGATGTTAGACACAGACCTTCAATTTAGCATAAATGGAGTCATAGAAGAAACAGCAGATCATGAGAACATTGACACTGCAGCCCTCTGAGAGCCTCTAGACATGCAGCCAAAGGAACTTAGTGAAGGTCAACTTTTAATCATAAAAGAGGAATATGGTTGTGCCAAAAAGTACGCAGATGTCTCAGAGAAAGCGGCACCTGCAAAAAACCTCCCGTTAAAGATTCTGTCACAAATTTCATAATATTGAAAGGATAAAATGTTAGAAGTTGATCCAAAATTAAAATGGAATATGACAATTTACTTAGGCATTGAAAGATACTTGCTCTATAACGTAAGTTACATGATGAGAAGAAAAAGGCAAGCACTGCTCGAATTAAGGGCATTCAAATTAATCTTTGTAAGAATTGATTCTCAAGATTTCTAATATCTTAAATCATAGTGTACTAAATAAATACATGTCTAGTGTAATATTTAGATATATAATTAATGAATATTTTATTATTTATTTAAATTTATAAAAGTTAAAATTTAAATTTTTATAGTTATAAAATTTAAAATTTAATTAAAAATCTAAAATTTTATAAAGTTACAGGCAACAAACACATTTATTTACTAAATAAATATTTACTTTTTTCACTTTCCTATACATTTATGACTAACAGAGTTTTTTAATGTGTTGACAAATATTTTTTAAGGTTAAACAATTATGATTCTTCCCATTGGTTCACACTGTTTTGCACAGTTTTGAATTGCACGGTCACTTTTGTGGTCCTAACCTACTGTACAAGGTGAAGAGAGCCTGTGTTTAAAATTGTAATTGCTGCTTCACGCCTTCCTCTCCTTTAGTCCCAATTCCTTCAGGCAACGACATTTACTTCTACTTGTGGCTTCTGATATTTATTTCTACATTTTCAAAAATGTGCTATAAGTGCTTTTTCTTGACTCATTTCCATCTTTGCTTATTTTTTACCGCCTTCTTTTGGGTTCTTTTTTATAACACTGTAGTATATCACGGCTGTGTAGTAATTTTTTCATTGAGTAAAATACAGCTTGTTTATTTGTTCTACACTTGATGGGCAGTTGGGTATATACCTATTTTTATGTATATAAATAAAGCTTTTCAGAACTTTCTTTTATATGTCTTTTAATATGATTTGACATTGACAAATGAAGCATCAATATTTTATTGCACAGCCATAAATTTATTTTTTTCTAAATTTACTTCAGAAACCTTACACACATTTTTTTTACTGTACATAAAATTAAATTCATATAGTGAATTCCAGCATACATATCAGCTTTATACAACATATGGAATATAACCACTTTGTGCCTTAATGTTTGTTGGTAACAGTTTGTTTCTAAAATTACATATAAAAGAGTGATATTTATCTTCACTAGTCTTTTCTTTTTTTATCATATCATGGACCTGATTTCTTGGTCCTTCCTGGTTCTGCTTTACAAAGTGACAACAGAAAGTCCATCTGACAAGTTAGCATTTGGCTTTGGCTGACATGGTGTTCAAAATTATTTTTTAATACCCAATTGAAACTTTCAGAGCTTTTAATTATCTCCTAATATTAAAAATCTAAATATATATTAATGATTAATATATATATTATATGTGAATTTTCCCTTACAAGCTATCTCTTATGGAATATAAAAAATTATGAGTAGAATATTAAATGAACATGTTATTGAAGACTGAGGTAGGATGACAAACCACACTCCTTCTCCATGCTACTCCACCACCAAGAGCAGCATTAGTTGAGAGATACTGATGTCAAACAGAGGGATCATCGAAGTATATAGCTCTGTATTGGTAAAACTGAGTTGGAGAACATAGGTTGTCCTGTGGACAGTTATTATTTCCCCTGGAATTAATTTTATCCTCCTACAACAGCATTTCCCACCACATCCAGGGTACAGTGTGCCACAGGAAGTGAAATAGAATACGCGCATCCTAAGGACAGGCTGGGAGAAGGCAATGGCACCCCACTCCAGTGCTCTTGCCTGGAAAATCCCATGGGTGGAGGAGACTGATAGGCTGCGGTCCATGGGGTCGCTAGGAGTCAGACATGACTGAGCGACTTCACTTTCTCTTTTCACTTTCCTGCATTGGAGAAGGAAATGGCAACCCACTCCAGTGTTCTTGACTGGAGAATCCCAGGGACGGGGGAGCCTGGTGGGCTGCCGTCTATGGGGTCGCACAGAGTCGGACACGACTGAAGTGACTTAGCAGCAGCAGCAGAGGTTATGAAATGAACACAAATGACTCCATAAAATTACCATAAATTTTTTCATAAAAATTCCAATTTTGAGAAATATTAAATTATCAGGGAAGAATTAAGGACCCCAAATTAGAGCAATTTTAAATCCTGAGAAATTAAAACCCTTAAACACTCTTTTCCAGTTCTTTATTCTGGTTAGTTTCAGCCTTGGGAAACTTTCTCAGTTTCTGCTGAAGCTGAGGGTTCTGAGCAGAAGCAGCCTGAACTTTCTTCCATGTAAAATGTGTGGAATGTCACCCAAATATAAATCAATCAAATCTATGTTTCTCATGGGTCTAGATTTTTAAGGGTTCTAATTAATTTATTGATCAAATATACATCGTCTCTCCTTGTCAAATTCCACTGAAACATAACTACAAAATAATCTATACACACATATATGTGTATATGCATGTGTGTGTAGCAGGTTGCTTCCGTTGTGTCTGACTAAAGTTTTCTATCTATTCATTTCATGATGCAGAAGTCAGGACACAAAATTTAAGCATATATCTCTATCAAGTTTTATAACAGACTGACAAGTTAGCTCATCCAGAATTATCCTATAGAACATTTCCAACATGCTTCAGAAGGCTCAGGATGCCCAGTCAATAACTACTGCCTGTGTTGACCACCAATCTGACTTCTGCTATTACAGATTAATATTGCCAATTGTAAATCGAGTCCTACAAACTTTGGTGTGTGACTTCTTTTACTCTTTCATATCTGTGAGAGTCATCAATGTTGGTGCATGGAACCCAGTAATTGAATCTTTGTCATTGTTACATAGTATTCCATTTATAAACATAGTTCTTTCTCATTTTCAATTATTTTGATATATTGCACTTGTTTCTGGCTTTTAGCTATTATGAATAGAACTTCCATGAACATTCTTGTATATGTATTTCACTAGGCACACACATTTCTTTTTTTTTTAATTTTTAAAAAATTTATTTATTTTAATTGGAGGCTAATTACTTTTCAGCTTCCAGATGTTCAAGCTGGTTTTAGAAAAGGCAGAGGAACCAGAGATCAAATTGCACATCCGCTGAATCATGGAAAAAGCAAGAGCATTCCAGGAAAACATCTATTTCTGCTTTATTGACTATGCCAAAGCCTTTGACTGTGTGGATCACAATGAACTGTGGAAAATGCTGAAAGAGATGGGAATACCAGACCACCTGAACTGCCTCTTGAGAAACCTATATGCAGGTCAGGAAGCAACAGTTAGAACTGGACATGGAACAACAGACTGGTTCCAAATAGGAAAAGGAATATGGCAAGGCTGTATATTGTCACCCTGCTTATTTAACTTCTATGCAGAGTACATCATGAGAAATGCTGGGCTGGAGGAAACACAAGCTGGAATCAAGATTTCTGGGAGAAATATCAATAACCCCAGATATGCAGATGACACCACCCTTATGGCAGAAAGTGAAGAACTAAAGAGCCTCTTGATGAAAGTGAAAGAGGAGAGTGAAAAAGTTGGCTTAAAGTTCAACATTCAGAAAACTAAGATCATGGCATCTGGTCCCATCACTTCATGGCAAGTAGATGGGGAAACAGTGGAAACGGTAGCTGACTTTATTTTTCTGGGCTCCAAAATCACTGCAGATGGTGACTGCAGCCATGAAATTAAAAGACGCTTACTCCTTGGAAGGAAGGTTATGGCCAACCTAGAAAGCATGTTAAAAAGCAGACATTACTTTGTCAACAAAGGTCTGTCTAGTCAAGGCTATGGTTTTTCCAGTAGTCATGTATGGATGTGAGAGTTGGACTATAAAGAAAGCTGAGTGCCAAAGAATTGATGTTTTTGAACTGTGGTGTTGGAGAACACTCTTGAGAGTCCCTTGGACTGCAAGGAGATCCAACCAGTCCATCCTAAAGGGGATCAGTCCTGGGTGTTCATTGGAAGGACTGATGTTGAAGCTGAAACTCCCAACACTTTGGCCACCTGATGTGAAGAGCTGACTCATTGGAAAAGACCCTGATTCTGGGAAAGATTGAGGGCAGGAGGAGAAGGGGACGACAGAGGATGAGATGGCTAGATGGCATCACCGATCAATGGACATGAGTTTGAGTGAATTCCGGGAGTTGGTGATGGACAGGGAGGCCTGGTGTGCTGCGATTCATGGGGTCGCAAAGAGTCAGAGACGACTGAGCGACTGAAGTGAACTGAATACATTCTCTGGAATAACTCCAAGTATCTTAGATAATTTATTGTATAATTTCCAATTTTAAAGATATTTTGACCATTCTTACTAAACTTAGTAGTTTAACCTGAAAAGCAATATTTTGGTGTAAAGAGATCAGATTCTAATGTTAGACCAATCTGTGATCTAAAACTCACCTTTGTTGTTTTCTAATTGTGTGAACTTGGGCAAGATTAATCTCTCCATGCTTTAGTTTTTATTTGTTAATAGAGATGACAATGACTATCTAATTTCCAGTACTTGGGTAGTTTTATTGAGATAATGAATATAAACTTTATAATATGAATCTGGTATGGAGTTGATAGTCAGTATGTGTTAGTTGCAGTGTTTGTTTATCCCACATTTGTGAGATTTTATCCTAAAATGCAAATGTGACAATTATGTGCTTCTTCTTACTTAATTCTTAATGAGTAAGATTATGCTTACCAGCTCTTGGACCCCTTAATATCAGAACAACAAAAGCTGGATCACAAATAGATGATACTTCCTTATGTGTGCATATGTATTTCCATTTCTTATTTCAGCTTTGAATAAAGGGGGTGTGGTATTTTTAAGATAAGAGCTTGTAGGAAACAACACAGTTATTCAGTCATTCTGAAAGATGGCCCAGGAGGTATTGTTCTGCTTACATAGGCTCTACAAATATATAATAATGCCAAAATGAATATTTGTTCCAAGGAGATATTTTATACCTCAAACATATTAAACATAACAAATGCCAAATGGAATTAAAGAGATGGAACAAAACGCAGTACATTCGTTTCTAATCTAAACTCGTCCCTGAGGTACTTCAGGACAGAATCGGAGGTATTCTGCCAAAAGAAAGTCTCCTTCTTTTAGTCCCACAAACACCATGTTATGAGGTGCTTCTCTGTGAGCACATCATCATTTATTTTGCAAATACAAATCAAGTAGAGAATGCTTGAGCAGGAAATACTGAAGGTATTATTCTAATGCCAATTATTTAGGATGGGAATTTGCAAAAAATTGTCCTCTAGGAAAATATACACATATACACAAACTTGAAGCAAAAAGACCTGGATTCAAATCCAAGCTTTAACTTTTCTACTAATATGACCATGAACAAATTAGTCTTTCCAAAATTCAGTTTCATTACTTCTAAAATACATAATTTTGACAGTATAACTTTATATGCCACATAGATAGTAAATACCGAAACATATACATTACTCTCCTCTCTTCCTTATTAAGGTAATTTTATACCTCCCAAAGAAAATCCTTGGGCAGTTTCTATGATCAATGCAAGAATTCAAATTTCAAAATATCAACAATAGGTTTTTGTTCACATGTGTGACTCCTGCTTCTAGCATTTATATTACCTAATAATCAGATCAGTTGAAAATAATAAATTAAATATGGAATTAAATGATATCATCAAAGTAATATTTCGATTTGGTTTAATCTTGATTTTCATTTTCAAGGAAGTTAGAAAAACATATAAAATTTGAAGGTGTAGTATACAATTCAATAAATATTTGTTACCATATGATCCAGAAATTCTGCTTCTAGTTATATGCCCAGGAAAAATGAAAATCTATGTACACACAAAAACTTGTACATGAATATTCAGTGACATATTATTCACAACAGCCCCCAAATAGATATAATCCAAATATCCATCAACTGATGAATGAATAAATAAAAAGGGTATATCCATAAATGTTGTATTTTCAGTCACTCATTCATATCTGATTCTTTGTGACTCCATGGACTATAGCCCACTAGGCTTCTCTGCCCATGGGATTCTCCAGGCAAGAATACTGGAGTGGGTTGCCATTCCCTTCTCCAGGGGATCATACTGACCCAGGGATCAAACCTGGGTCCCCCAAGTGCAGGCAGATTCTTTACCATCTGAGCCACAGGGAAGCCCCTACAATGTTATATTATTCAGCAATAAAAAGAAATTGAGTGCTGATATGGGCTACGTGGACAAATCTTGAAACATTCTTCTAAATGAAAGAAGCCATTCACAAAGGACCATAGATTGTACTATTTCACTTACATGAAATGTCCAGAACAGGAAAGACTATGTAGACAGAAACTATATTGCATAGGGTAAGGTGGGACAGTTAGAAGAATTGTGAGATTGCCCTGAAGGGGTGAAGGCTAAAGGGGTATGGTGGGATTTTGGCAGGGAGTGTAACAAAACTGTTTTAAAATGGTGGTGATGAATGATCAACTCTTTGATTATATAAAAGCCATTGAATTATACACTAAATGGGTGATTCATGTGTGAATTATGTCTCAATAAAGCTGTTAAATAAATAAAACATGATCTCTGCTTTAGGTGAAGCAGACACATTAATAAATAAACTCTGATGGCTTCTGTTACAAAGATCCATTTCATTCACTCACTGATTCTTTCATCATTCAGCTATTCAGTGAGCCTCTACTCTATGTGAGGCACCATGCTGGGAACAGAACACATACACAGTGGTGAGAAAAATAGATACGGTTTCTGTTCTCATGGAGACAGTCATTAATAGCACAGTGACTGCTGTTCCATTGATTTTTGTTTGTTTGTTTGTTTAAATAAATGAGAGTATGAACCTATTAATTTATGGGAGTTAGTTCCCAGTTCCTGTGTTCTTAATGGAATTAATTTAATTAAGTTTCATATAAAATATAAAAGTTCCTAATAACAGTATCTTTAGAAAGACAGATATAGTCAAAAAAAGAAAAAAAGAAATAAGGAGCTTCGCCTTAGAAAGACATTGATGCTGGCTTGAAATGCAATCATCTTGGACCAGCTATACAGATTTTTTTTTTATGTTAAACAGTCAAAAATAGTAACAATTTGGAGTTCATGTACAAAAATAGGGATTTACATGATCAAGTAAACAGCGTACATGCCACAATTTACGAAAACACTGAGTCTTTCACCACCTCTGTGCTGCAAAAACCTCCTCCATTAGGAAGAGGTGGATCAGTGTATTTGCAGTTCTGTGTTTAGTTGCTCAGTCTGTCCAACTGTTGTGACCCCATGGATTGTAGCCTACCAGACTCCTCTGTCCATGGGGATTCTCCAGTCAAGAATACTAGAATGGGTTACCATGCTCTCCTCCAGGGTTCCTTCCCAACCCAGGGATCAAACCCAGGTCTCCCACACTACACGCAGATTGTTTACCATCTGAGCCAGCAGGGAAGCCCAAGAATACTGGAGTGGGTAGCCTATCCCTTCTCCAGGGGATCCTCCTAACCAGGAATCGAACTGGGGTCTCCTGCATTGCAGGTGGATTCTTTACCAGCTGAGCTACCAGGGAAGCCCAGATTAGTGTTTATTATGGTCCAAAGGACATCCTGGCAAGAAATGAAGAGTTAGTGGGAGAGTCAACTCAAAATCTTGACTTTTCCTTTTCTCTATGTTAATTAGTTTATCCCAGTCAGAATCTGTACCTTCTTCCAAGATGGACAGATCTGTTAATGTTTTATTTGTCCCATCCAGCTCTCAGAAAACTAAGGGGAAATTAGAATGAATCTCAGTAAGAAAAGGGCATGGGACAAGGACTTATTTTAGTTTAAACTAAAAGGGATTTTACTGATGCTACATAAATAGGCTTATGAGAATATACTCTGTGGATGTTTGGAATCAATGTACATCAAAGGAAACAATGATCCAGTTGACAGTATAATCTTGAAATTTCGGAGAACTTGGTGTTCTGACCCCTGCTTTGCCTCAGCTGTGTGATGTTAGGCAAATTAACTCCTCAATACATTAGCTTTTCTCTTTTGTTAATTGAAGGAATTGATCCAGAAGATTTTTCAGTTTGTTTTAGAACCAAATTTAGTATTTCCTTCATTATGTTACAGTTGACTTACAAATCCTTCTTATATATTTTGGAGTATAGATGAGGATTAAGAGAATAGGGTTTGTAACAGATAGAACTGGAAATGAATTCATATTTTATTACTTATTAGAAAGCTGTTTGTGCCCTGGAAAATGTATTTATATGCCCCATCATCTCATCTACAGAGGAAGAAAAGAGAATGACCTCATAAAGTTATTTTGAGGATTTTAAATGATACCCCATGCAAAAAGCACCTGGACTACACTATGTACTCAATAAATGAAAGCTATTACTATAATTGATCTAGACTAGATGAAAATTTTATGTAAAGTATTCTGCTTGGCATCTTTGCTTTTATATTTCTCTTATATGCAAGGTGTCCAGCTGATAGATTATAATATTTTATACATTATACATTATAATATTTTCTTAATATGCTGTCTGTCTCTAGTATAGGCTAGCCAGAAATGACTTCTAAACTATAGGACAATCTCTGAACCAATGAGTTGCTCCAATTATTTGACTGTTACCTCCTCTCTGTCACATTCTTGAGATGTCTGTACTGACAATGTGGAAATATCACGGGGGAGGTGCAATGTGGAGAGGGAGAAGATAATAAGCTGTGTAAAGAATACTAATCTAGAAGTTGGAAGAGAAAAAATTAAAGAACGGAAATAGTGTAAAAAGGAATGCCTTAGTTTTAATGCTTTATGTTATTGTGTTTTTCAAGTCTTTTACAGAGAGCAAAATTATTTTTATCATCGGAAAAATTATATAACATATATATAAAAATATATCACTGTATGAACACAATATTTTAAAAATTCAAAGTAGCTCCCAAAGAGAGAAGAGCAGAGGCTAAGCAGATTTCTTCTCCTTTGCTTAATATCAGACCTAAGGCATGCACACATATACATATACTTCACCACCATGCATATATTTAGAGAGATCAAATCAGCCAATCCTAAAGGAAATCAACTCTGAATATTCATTGGAAGGACTGATGCTGAAACTTCAATACTCTGGCCACTTGATGCAAAGGGCTGACTCACTGGAAAAGACCCTGATGCTGGGAAAGATTGAAGACAGGAGGAGAAGGGGCCACAGGGAATGAGAGATTGGATGGCATCACCAACTCAATGAACGTGAGTTTAAGCAAGCTCCAGGAGAGGGCGAAGGACAGGGAGGCCTGGTGCACTGCAGTCCATGGGGTTGCAGAGTTGGATATGACTTAGCAACTGAACAACAATGCTCCCAAAAAAGAGGCACATATCTACATCTATTTACAGTTGAACATAGGTTTGTATTCACTAAACATAAAAATCCTTTCAATCAAATAAACACATACACAAACTCTTATTGGTGTTCATCCAAATGCACAGGCATGCAAAGGCTG
The DNA here is from genome assembly GCF_032452875.1 of Bos javanicus. Classification (NCBI taxonomy): domain Eukaryota; kingdom Metazoa; phylum Chordata; class Mammalia; order Artiodactyla; family Bovidae; genus Bos; species Bos javanicus. The sequence goes on along the minus strand of NC_083871.1, from coordinate 101,097,048 downwards.
ATGCCCATACTTGGAGAAAGCATCTGCAGCAGCTGAAACGAATGCTTCAGTGTTAGTGAAAGGGAGAGGGGGATTGTTCTCACAACAATCTTTAAGTCTTTGTACAGTGTTTGTTATAAAATCTGGATGTGTAAGGTAACCTAACTCGCCACTAAAACGCTTAGGATTTTCAAACTAAAAAAATTAACATTATATAGTGAAATCAGTGTTATCATCTCCTTCCTAACGTTATATGCAATGACTTTCTAAGTGCTCTAGGACAGTGTAAAGTAATGAGCTTTTGGCCTCATTACAGCGGTTTGATGGGCTGGCCTCTGGGAAGCAGCAAGGGGAACTGTCTGGGGTCCACAGAGAATGCTGAGGAAACAATGTCCTCTTTGAAACGAAGTCTATAAGCTTTGATTCTACAGACTTGTTTAAGAGTTCAAATGAGCAAGTTTCAGACATGCTAATGAAAGGTCCAAGAAAAATACCTGCTGGGCATAAACATGATTTTAACCCAGCTGTTGCAATGAGTTAAAATAGCATTGATAGCAGTGGTACTCAAAAATGAGGTTCTTCAAATCACTTGAGGGGCTCCACAGATGATGCACTGGTAAAGAAACTACCTTCCAAGGCAGAAGATGCAAGAGACTGAGCGGGAGATGGAACAGAGGCAGATTTGATCTGTGGGTTGGGAAGATCCCCTGGAGTAGAAAATGTCAACCCACTCCAGTATTCTTACCTGCAAAATTCCATGAACAGAGGAGCCTGGTGGGTGACAGTCCATGAGGTCACAAAGAGTCAGACATGACTAAGCACAGCATACACACACACACACCCATAGAGCCTCTAATTTACTAGATCTGTAGTTGGGGCTGAAGAATTTGTCTTTCTATCAAATCCCTAAGTAGTAATGATGATGCTGGTCTGTGGACCACACTTGAGAATTATGCCTTAGAGAGAGCAATTAAAGGAAAAATGATATATCAGAATCTTTCTGGGAGTGGAGCTGTGATCTGAGCAGAAATATGTAATTTTGCAAAGTTCTATAGAGGATTCAAATTCATTCCTCTCTCATTCCCAACCCAAACCCTCCAATCCTCCTTACCACTGGACTGACAACTAAATCCTGGACTAGGTCAATTAAGTGGTTTCACAGAAGCAGATAATGCCTAAAAAACTTCAGAAAATCATAAGCATGTATTATAGACAAAAATTTATTATGAAGTGATACATAAAATGGACAGAAGCCCATGGCAGCTGCTCATCATTGCCAAGCTAGCATAGACTTTGGAAATAAATACTGATTTCTTTTTTATGCTAATGTGAAATAAAAGTATTAAGTGACGTGAAAGTCATAAAGGAAAAGAAGGACATTTATGGAAAATTAGTGGCCAAGACTTGCTCTCTGGTAATGTTGGTAAGTTGTGTAGTCTTGGCTAATTACATTGGCTTCCATACCACAGTTAGTAAAGGATAGTTGTAGGTGTCTTTAAGCGTGGAGAGAATGCATAGAGAAATTAGGACAAATTAAGGAAAAATCCAAATAACAGCAAAATGCCTTCCATTTAAGGCGAGAGAAAGAAACATCCAGAGGAAAAAGCTTAGGCTTCAGTGTCTGAAATCAAAGAAAACAGTTTTAGCTCCCAAAGCTGTAGCTATGGAGCAGCTAGTCCTCTAGGCACTGAGTCAATGATATGGCTGATTGCTTCTATGCACAGAGTCATTATGACTGATACTGGGCAAGTTGCTTAACCTCTTTTCGTCCCAGTTTCCTCATCTGTAAAATGAGGAAGTTGGAATAGATGATTTCTAAAGTCACTTACAGGCCTAACATTTTATGATATAGTGCTTGACTGGGAATGGATCCTCTCACAGGCTACTGTGCACAGCCGTGCATGACTTAAAACACTCCTGTGCAGGGTGCCAGCTTGTCTTCACGATGCAAAGTAAAAAGAGCTAGCTTTAAACAAAACAGTGAAGTCATCCAAGTTTTATTTAACCTTTTTAAAGTCTTTTTTAAACTATCAAGCCCTTTTAAATTCCCTTTCAGGCAACCTGGGTTTCTTTGAATTCTCTCATTGCCCTTTCTTCACACTTTGCTTTCAAGGGCATACTGGTCATTGGTAAGGATGCAGGCATTGTTTATTGATAATTGACAATCTCTTTAAGGTATGAGTGGTTGTAGGTTGATTTGAAAGAAAAAAAAAGTGTTTAAAGTTAGATGATGACACTGAGACTCAGTGTGAACAACAATTAAAAATCCAGGGGAAGTGCCTGGGTAATCAGGTTTGGAAATGCAAGCAAAACATTGGAAACGAATCTGAGAACTAACCCAAAAGACTAGCAATACTCTTGGTAAACCTGAATAAATGAAAACCTTGATCCTCAAACACATTCTCACATGATCCAGAAGAATACCAGACTATGTTGTCACAAAGGACTAAAAAAGTCCAAGCTTAGTTTGGGGCAAAAAATATTGAAACAATTGTAACTACCTTTTCAAGGGGGTATACTGGCATATAACCAGAAGAAATCCTAACAGGATCCTGCCCACTGCTCTTGAAGTCTCACCTAATATTACCGTGAAATCTTCCTCTAAGGCTGACCACAGAGGAAAACCTGATCAGTTGGTCTAGAATCCCTGAAGGCTTAGCTGTATTTTTCTGAACTTCTTTCCAAACTTCCTTCTATCTCCTAAGGCGGAACAATTTGAAAGACCCTGAGCTGGTGAGGAGAGATGAAGGAGCATATGGCGGGACTTACTGGCTTTAACTTGGAGCCGTCCTTGCTGAGCACTGGTTTGCCTCCACACCTATGTGACTTTCCTGTATCTCTGGCTCTTCTCATCCACTTTGTAACCACACACAAGCACATGGCTATGTTCCTATGTTGTTAACTGGCCACCCAAAGCTGAATGACTTAGAGTTATTATAGCCACAGTCCTATCACCTACAGCATATAGTATCAGGACTTCAAGACAGAGAATAGTTGAAAAGGCTCCCAGATAATTCAAATTAGAGGCAAAGATAAAGAATAGAAGAGAATCCTAGTAATAGGCTGTAGTGGGTAACATGAGGTGGTTCAAAATTCAGAACTAGAACACTGCCTCTGAATACATATATTATTGAATATATATAATACAATTGTATAGTTGATATAGTTTAAAGATACTATAAGTAATAATAAAGGAGAGAGTTTTTAAACTTGGCTTTACTATGAAAGAATAATAGTAACTTCAAAAATTTACATATATTTTCCCAATTCCTAATTATGATATAAAAATCACATTGTGTAGCAATTAAGCTACCATATTACTAATGACTGACAGCAGTTTGTTCTAAGTTTTATATGATTACAACATTAAATTCTGGCCAAATATCCTATGATTCTATGTCTTTATTATTCATTTTCACAGAAAGTATAGTTATCTGTTTGTAACTCAAAAAGAAATTGAAGGAAAAAGTGAATGATTAAACTGTTTTGTTTATAGATTCAGTCTTAAAGATAAATGAATATTGGCCTCTTTAAGATCACCACTCAGAGTAAAAGATAAAACTACTGCTTTTATCCATTTTCAAAACATTAGAAATAAGCTCTTTTTGTGTGAACTGGGATGCAGCTCAGTAGTTCAAGTTTTGCCCTTAATTGTTTCCTTCATGTACACATGGCTTGGAAGAGAACCAACAACCTGATCCTTTTACTTCTACATCAACTGGCTGGAATAAACCCAGACTGAATATTTTAAAATAATCACAACTAATTTTTCTTTACTCTTCAATGCTTTTATATTGACTATAGAATTCAAGACTCCCTTATAAAACTATCAAGGGGCCTTTGAAGAGATTCAGATGAGTTAATTGATTAATTTTAACTCCAAATCATTCTTCATATTTTAGCCAAGTGTGAAAAGGCACACTACTTTCCACCTGTCCTTGGCTTATCATAGACTAGCTGCTGATCAGAGATAATGCACAGCATATCTAGATGGACAGGAAAGCCTGGTGTGCTGCAGTCCATAAAGGTCACAAAGACACAACTGAGTGACTGAACTGAACTGATATCTAGATGTGGTGGGATACAGTTAAGAAGCTGGGCATGGTACATCTAACTTAACTAATGCAGGGCTCAATCAGAATACCACACTACCATGAAGAACAGAGTAGGCCACACATTTTCAAAAAAAATGCCCTGCTTCAAGTAGAAGTGGCCATTGGAACAATCAAAGATAGTTTATGAGGACAATGACAAAGGGATGCTATAAAAGTGAAAATAATGTGAGAGTAGAAAAGTGTTTTCAAACTTTAACAATTCATATTACAACCTTATACTTCTGCCACATCCACACACCACTTTTAATATTATTCACTAAATAATTTTACTTAAATGTAATTAAATAGACTCATTTTTTAAAATTAGCCTCTTACTCTGAGTTATTATCCCTGGTCACAGTGCTTCCTTTCCTTATATCCATATCTTTTGAAGTCTTCCAATCAAGAGATGGAGTCTACTTCTCTGTCCTTGGAATCTGGGCAAGCCCTGTGATTTACTTTGGCCAATTAATGTGGTAGAAGCAATGCGATGCCATTCCTGAGATGTTAGGCCATAAGAGATTTTATGCACCTCTGCTGGGAATCCTACCTCTATCATGGAATACTTTGCTGTACTAGTGCCTAATGGATACAACCATCTACACTCATTGGAAAAGACCCTGATGCTGGGGAAGATTGAGGGCAAGAGGAGATGGGGGCAACAGAGGATGAGAGGGTTGGATGGCATCACTGACTCAATGGACATGAGTTGAGCAACTCCTGGAGATAGTGAAGGACAAGGAAGCCTGGCGCGCTGCAGTCCATGGGGTCACAAAGAGTCAGACGTGACCTAGCGACTGAACAACACCACCTTTTGTAGTTCTCCTTCCTCAGTTGAAGACAATCTTGGATGGGGGAAGATGGAACCTTGGCAGAAACAGTAACAAGCATTTATTCTCCTTTCACTGCTGATCATTTGTTTCTTTATAGAGAGGTCAGACTCCTCCTTAAGCTGTTTTTAAGGAAATTGATTTTGAGGTGCATTTGTCTCTGGAGGAATGAAGAGGAGACAAAGCAGCACTGTGAGAAAATGGAGACTTGCCACTGGATTGACCCAGATAAAGGTCTAAATTAATAGGGGTCAAGATGACCTTCATCAATGCTCAGCTCAGCTAAACAGAAAACAGATCTGGATAAAGAACAGAAATACTGTTCAAGAACATGGTATGCACTTGGCTAATGTGTCTTTAGAGATGTGTGTTAACACAGCTAATTTTTGTTTGCTTGGAACCTTAAATGAGAACAATACTAGAGTTAGGTGGCAGAATATCTATGCTAGGGCTTTCCAATATGATGGACATATACAACACGACAAAAATTACTGCATCCTCCAAGTCTAGAGTGTAGATAACAATGCTAGAAAACTAACTTAGAGGAAGTACTGATAAGTGAAGGTTCTAAGAGAGTTTTCAGAGTGCTGTGAGTTTCCTTTATACCCACAAAGGAGTAGGAGATACTTCCTCCAAATAAACCCAGGTGATATGAGAGATTTAAAGCAAAATTTGAGTGTGTATGTGTATAGACATGTGCTTAATTTGCTTCTCTGGAAAAAGTTAATAGTGATTATCCAGTTAAAGCTGCCTATGACAGACAAATGAGGAAATGATTAAAATGAGAGCAAAAAAAAAAAAAAACCTATGGAGAAGACTATCAGTACCTTGGTCAAGTGACCAGGTTAGCATCGATGACTAGAAATAATGTCAGTAATTGGGTATTTTTGATATTCTGTGATAAAATTGGCACTTTACTTCTTGGTCTTCCTCCTCAAAAATTCATAACCCCAATTTCATTATGAGAGAAACATCAGACTAATTGCAATGGTTGGACATCCTACAATATCCTACCAGACCAGTACTAAACATTTTCAAGGTTATCAGAAACAAGAAAAGTCTGAAAAACTTTCACAGCCAAGAGAAGCCTAGAAGATATAAGAATTAAATGCAATGCAATTTCCTGGATGGATCCTGAAACAGTAAAAGATTAGGTAAAAACAAGAAAAATACAGACAAACTATGGATCTTAATTAATTATATTGATATAATTAATTAGTCACTACATCATGTCCAACTCTTTTGCAACCCCATAGACTGTAGCCTGTGAGGTTCCTCTGTCCATGGGATTTCCCAGATGAGAATACTAGGGTAGGTCGCCATTTCCTTCTCCAGGGGATCTTCTTGACCCAGGTATCAAACCTGCAGCTCCTGCATTGGAAGGCAAATTCTTCACCACCGAGCCACCACGGAAGCCCTTTTGGTTCATTAACTGCAGCAAATATGCTATTACTAGTATATGAGATTATTATTATGGGAAACTGTATATTTGGTAAAAGGGATGATATGAGAATTCTGTACTACTTGCTTAATTTTTCTGTAAATTTCTAACTGTTCTAAAAGATAGAGTCTATTCAAAAAAGTAATAACAGGTGGATGAGCAGCAGAGCCCATCAGATGAGTGGTGAATTTACCATGATTTCATTCCATTACCTCCAAGGTTAAATTCAACTCAACCTAAATCCTTGAAGTGGACATTAGATCAGGTAGAGAGAATTTTAGAATAAGCTTTCTAGTTCTGGCCTAAGTATCAATAAAAGTCTTCTAAGATTCAGATGCAATGGAGGAATTATCCATTTTTATTTCTCTTTTCTTTCCTTTGTTCTTTTACATTCTAGCCTCCAAACAATCCAATAATATAATAGCAACAGGGTGTTGGGAACCAACAGAAACCTAAAACTCTGAAAGAAAGCCAACTTAATCTTATTATCAGAGGAATCATGGCCCCAAGAGTCAAGGGGAAAACTCTAGTACTTCTCTGTGTCTCTGTCATTCTGTCCCTTGACCCCAGATACAGGCACAGTACAAAAAATGACACAGCACAATAAGGCACATAAAGCTTGACTTCCTTAATGGAGTAGTCAAAAGGGAGTACTATGAAGATTGCAAAGAGGGAGGAACTTGGGAACGTGACCTCCTAAAGTCAATGTTCAAACTACTGCACAATTGCACTCATCTTACACGCTAGTTAAGTAATGCTCAAAATTCTCCAGGCCAGGCTTCAACAGTACATGAACTTTGAACTTCTAGATGTTCAGGCTGGTCTTAGAAAAGGCAGAGGAACCAGAGATCAAATTGCCAACATCTGTTGGATCATAGAAAAAGCAAGAGAGTGCCAGAAAAACATCTACTTCTGCGTTATTAACTATGCCAAAGTCTTTGACTATGTGGATCACAACAAACTGCGAAAAATTCTGAAAGAGATTGGAATACCACACCACCTCACCTACCTCCTGAGAAATCTGTATGCAGGTCAAGAAACAACAGTTAGAACTGGACATGGGACAACGGACTGGTTCCAAATCAGGAAAGGAGTACATCAAGGCTATATATTGTCACCCTGCTTATTTAACTTATATGCAGAGTACATCGTGAGAAACACTGGGCTGGAAGAAGCACAAGCTGGAATCAAGATTGCCGGGAGAAATATCAATAGCCTCAGATATGCAGATGACACCACCCTTATGGCAGGAAGCAAAGAAGAACTAAAGAGCCTCTTGATGAATGTGCAAGAGGAGAGTGAAAAAGTTGGCTTAAAGCTCAACATTCAGAAAACGAAGATCATGGCATCTGGTCCCATCATTTAATTGCAAATAGATGGGGAAACAATGTAAATGGTGACACTTTATTTTCTTGGGCTCCAAAATCACTGCAGGTGGTGACTGCAGCCATGAAATTAAAAGATGCTTGCTCCTTGGAAGAAAAGCTATGACCAACCTAGACAGCATATGAAAAAGCAGAGACATTATTTGCCAACAAAGGTCCATCTAGTCAAAGCTATGGTTTCTCCAGTAGTCATGTACAGGTGTGACAGTTGGATTATAAAGAAAGCTGAGCACCAAAGAATTGATGCCTTTGAACTGTGGTGTTGGAGAAGACTCTTGAGAGTCCCTTAGACTGCAAGGAGATCCAACCAGTCCATCCTAAAGGAAATCAGTCCTGAATATTCACTGGAAGGACTGATGTTGAAGTTGAAACTCTAATACTTTGACCACTTGATGTGAAAAGCTGACTCATTGGAAAAGACCCTGATGCTGGGAAAGATTGAAGGTGGAAGGAGAAGGGGATGACAGATGAGGAGATGGTTGAATGGCATCACTGACTCCATGGACATGAGTTTGAGTAAGCCCCGGGAATTGGTGATGGACAGGGAAACCTGGTTTGCTGCAGTCTATGGGGTAGCAAAGAGTCAGACACGACTGAGTGACTGAACTGAACTGAACTTCAAGTCCTACATTAACTCCTGGTCTCCTCCTAAGCTGAACATATGTGAAATTGACCTTTTACAGAGTGCCTAGACTCTGATAACCAAACTGTAGAATGGACCACCATTCAAGACCCAGGCTGTTCACAAGCTGGTGCACACATGGCATAGATCCTAGAAGTGGGGATAAGGCTTTGAAAACTGAGCTGATACTGGAATCACAACCCACAGAAGGTAGGTCAGGACTTTCAGACTGAACCCAATCAGGATGACTGCCCACGTAAAAGAATAATTAGTGTTATCTACAGGAATTATAGAGGAGCCTGATGGGCTAGAATCCATGGGATCACAAAGAGTTGGACACGACTTAGAGACTAAACCACCATGACAACATATATTAAGGCAAACAGTCCTATAACACAAAATTCAAAATGTCTACAATATAGTCCAAATGTACTTTAGTCTATGAAGAAGAAAAAAAAAATCTCAACTTGGTTGAGAAAGAACAATTATACTTAAATACTGAGATGCCAAGGATGTATCATTTTCTATCTAAAGACAAACCAAATGGAAATTTTAGAACTGAAAAATATAATAACCAGAAATTTAAAAAAATTAACAAATGACCTCAATAGCACAATAGGGAAGACAGAGAAAAATTCAGTGAATTGGAAAATACATCAGTAGAAATTATTAAGAACAACGAAATGTAAATTTATGGAAAAAATTAAACGAGCCCCAGACACATTTGAAAATACCAAAATGTCTAACATTCTTGCTATGAGTGCACGGGAGAAAAAAAAAGAATGCAGAGGGGAAAAAAATTAAAGAAATAGAGATTGAAAACATCTCAAATTTGGCAAAAGATTTTGAAGAAGCTCAGGAAATCTCAACAAAGATAGCCCCCCCGCTAATCCACATCTATACATATCATAGTTAAATTGCTTATGACCAAAAATAAAGAAAAAAACCTGAAGTGCACCCAGGGAAAAATGATGTATATTTTTACTGGAATGATGACTCACATGACTGTGGATGTCTCATCAAAAATCATGGGGCCAGAAAAATGAACAAAAATATTTCTGAAATGTTGAGTGTAAAGAAGTATAATGCAGAATTCTACATCCAGTCGAATTAACCCTCAGGAATCAAAATCAAATAAATATTCTTAGATAAATGAAACTAAGAGGATTTGTTAGTAGCAGACATGCTATGATAGAATTGCAAAAAAAAAAAGAAAAGAAATCTTAAAACAGAGGAAAACTGATACCAAAAGGAAACTTAAAACATCAGGAATGAAGGAAGAGCAACAGAAATGGTCAATATCAGGGTGAATATAACAGACTGTTCTCCTCCTAGTTGTACAAGATATGTTTGACAGTTGAAATCAAGAACCATAACGCTGGCTGGTGACGTATTTTCAGTGTTTGTGGATATAATGTGCACAGATGACTACAACACAGAGCAGCGTGGAGGGTAAAGGGATCTACATGATAGGAAGATTCTTGAAATGTAAAACCATCAGTAAAATTATAATATGTGCATTCAATTATTAGAGAAACTTCTAAAAAGTGTACAAAGGGAAATGTAAATTAAAACTACCATGAGATACGTCTGTCTACTTATTAGAATGGCTAAAATAAAATATCCTAAAAATACCAAGTGTTAAAGAGGAAGAGAACCAATTGGAACATTGCTGGAGGGAATGAAAATGGGCCAGCCATGCTGGAAAATAGGTTTTTGCCTTTTTTTTTTTTTTTAATCAAGTTAAACTCCTACTTATCATGTAACCTAACAATCTCACTTTTAGATGTTTACACTAGAGAAATGAAAATTCTCACTCATACAACTGCACACAAAAGTTTGTAGCAACCAAATTGGCCTTTGGTGGGTGAAAGGATGAGCAAATTATAGTATAATACATTTATACAATGGAATACTACTCAGCAGTTGAAAGAAGCAAGGAGCTATTGATATATGCAACATCTTGGAAGGATCTCAAGACCATTTTTTGCTGAAAGCACCCATTCTCAGAAAGCTACATTCTATTATATTTACATAACATTCTTATAAAGACAAAACTACAGATCAGATCAGCAAGTTGCCAGGTTTAAGGGTGGGAGAGAGTATTACTACAAAAGGAAAGCAAAAGAAAGTCTTTTAAGGTGATAGAACTGTTTTGTATCCTGATTATGGTGATAGATGAGCAAATCTAAATTTGTTAAAAGCCACAGAACTGTATAGATACACATTAATTTTATTGTGTGTTAATATAAAAAATATATTTTATAAGGCATTCACAGAAATGAAAACAAGATTAAAATGAGAGGAACCAAATGAAATCTATACCTCTATAAGCACCAAAGATAATAATACAGAATATTCTGTTATAAAAATGTCTTTTGAACTTGAGAGGTCAGAGAAAGCAACCCAATAGTGTTAAATTCACAGAATGTTCTCCATTTATTGGATAAGTCAAATAAAAAAATCACCAGGACAGATGGCATTCAGGCCAAATGTTTTGAAGGAACTCTTTTAATGAGGATGTTCATAGCCTTTCATTTTTTTGAGTCATAATCTGTTTCACCTTTGAATTTCCAGCTACTGCAACACAGGTAGTCTTTTATATTTTCTGGCCATTTACTGACAATCATGAGTACTTATAAATGTGAAATATAAATTAATGATATTTGAGTCCAAAACAGAGGGATAAATTTAGATTTCTCCTATAGTATTCAGTGAATGTTTGTTCATGAAATTATCCTAAAATAGTTCTATCAAATGTACTGTGGAGAGGAGAGACATACATGAGCTTTATACAGAAAACTTATTTCTTGGAAGACAATCTCCTAGACCTTGTGAAACTATAAAGCAGAGGAGGAAATCACCTGCAATCATGAAGTGAATTCAAGATAATATGGTGTACACACATAACTCATACAAATAATAGGAGGAAAAGAGAAAGGCATTCTGTTGCTGTTGTTGTCCAGTTGCTATATCGTGTCCGACACTGCAAACCCATGGACTGTAGCATGCCAGACTCCCCTGTCCTTCACTGTCTCCCAGAGTTTGCCGAAATTCTTGTCTATTGAGTCAGTGATGCCATCCAACCATTTAATCCTCTGTCATCCCCTTCTCCTTCCGCCCTCAATAGTTCCCCATATCAGGGTCTTTTCTAGAGTCAGCTCTTTGCATCAGGTGGCCAAAATATTGGAGATTCAGCATCTGACCTTCCAATGAATATTCAGGATTGATTTCCTTTAGGATTGACTGGTTGGATCTCCTGCAGTCCAAGGAACTCTCAAGAATCTTCTCCAGCACCACAATTTGAAGGCATCAATTCTTGGGTGCTCAGCCTTCTTTAGAACTCTTGCCTGGAAAATCCCTTGGATGGAGGAGCCTGGTGGGCTGCAGTCCACGGGGTTGCAAAGAATTGGACATGACTGAGAGACTTTACTTTCACTTTTCACTTTCATGCATTGGAGAAGGAAATGGCAACCCACTCCAGTATTCTTGCCTGGAGAATCCCAGGGACGGGGGAGCCTGGTGGGCTGCCGTTTATGGGGTCGCACAGAGTCGAACACAACTGAAGTCACTTAGCAGCAGCGGCCTTCTTTATGGCCCAACTCCCACATTCATACATTAATTACTACAGGAAAAACCATAGCTTTGACTATACAGACCTTTGTTAACAAAGTAATGTCTCTGCTTTTTAATATGCTGCCTAGGTTTGTCACAGATTTTCTTCCAAGGAGCAAGCACCTTTTAATTTCATGACTGCAGTCACTGTCTGCAGTGATTTTACAGCCCAAGAAATTAAAATCTGTCACTGCTTCCACTTTTTCCCTTTCTATTTGCCATGAAGTAATGGGACTAGTATTCTGGGTAACTTAGAAATGAGAAACTGATGAAAATTTTTTAAAATCTTCCCTTCTAATTATGCCTTCTATTCATATTTATTCATTCCCTTCAGTGGAGAGAGGAAATGAAATGAATAAATATAAGATAAAGTTTTGTTTAAAGTAAACACAGCTCTTTTTGTGTAATTATCTAGCAGGATTATTAAAGTAATCTTCAAAGAGGCAACTCCATCCTCCATTGTTACCAAAGGCTGACATTTTTATAATTCTCTTTCCTGTACTCTTTGACACTTTTATGAAAATCCTGAAATGACCTACTCTGGAAGAAAATGGATTAATCAGACTTTAAAGGAAGACCTTTTATGAATGTGAATGATTCTCCTCATTTACTTGAGGGCTAGATTGCTAACAGGGTAGCTGTTTCTCTCTCAAATGTGGGAAGATCTTGAGGCAGAAATTGACCATGCTCCTTTAGGACTTTATTTTAGAAAGGAGATGCAAAGTTTCTAGGTCTGGAAATGAGAAGAAGTGGGTATGGGAAGAGAGGAATTTTGACAGCTCAATCTAAAGAAAATGGATCCCCTAAACAAATGGTAATTTATAAAAAGTGATCATAGATTATGAGTTCCAGGTTCTAGCTACATGATAGACATTTCATATATATAATATACATAAATATATATATAGTTGTTGTTTAGTCACTAAGTCATGTCTTACTCTTGTGATCCCATGGACTAGAGCCTGCCAGACTCCTCTGTTCATGGGATTTCCCAGCCAAGTACTGGAGTGGGTAGCCATTCCCTCCTCCAGGGGATCTTTCCAACACAGGGATGGAACCAGGTCTCCTGCATTGCAGGCATATTCTTTACCATCTGAACCAACAGTGGACATGAGTTTGAGAAAACTCCAGAAGACAGTAAAAGGGAAGCCTGGCATGCTGAAGTCCATGGGGTAGCAAAGAGTTGGACATGACTTAGCGACTGAACAAAAACAACATGAAGTAGACACTAGCATTATCCACCTTATGTAGATGAGGAAAATAAGGCACTAAGAATTAAGAAAAGCCTTTAAGAACACACCACAAGTACATGGAGAGGCATGATTCACACTTAAGGTCTATTTTTTTTAATTTCTTAGCATCCGGTCCCATTACTTCATGGCAAACAGACAGAGAAACAGTGGAAACAGTGGCAGGCTTTATTTTTGGAGGCTCCAAAATCACTGCAGATGGTGATTGCAGCCATGAAATTAAAAGATGCTTACTCCTTGGAAGGAAAGTTATGACCAACCTAGACAGTATATTAAAAAGCAGAGACATTACTTTGCCAACAAAGGTCCTTCTAGTCAAGGCTATGGTTTTTCCAGTAGTCATGTATGGATATGAGAGTTGGACTGTGAAGAAAGCTGAGCACCAAAGAATTGATGCTTTTGAACTGTGGTGTTGGAGAAGACTCTTGAGAGTCCCTTGGACTGCAAAGAGATCTAACCAGTCCATCCTAAAGGAGATCAGTCCTGGGTGTTCATTGGAAGGAGGGATGTTGAAGCTGAAATTCCAAGGCTTTGGCCACCCCATGCCAAGAGCTGACTCATTGGAAAAGACCCTGATGCTGGGAAAGATTGAGGGCAGGAGGAGAAGGGGACGACAGAGGATGAGATGGTTGGATAGCATTACTGACTCAATGGACCCATGTTTGGGTGTACTCCAGAAGTTGGTGATGGACAGGGAGGCCTGGCATGCTGCAGTTCATGGGGTCACAAAGAGTTGGACACGACTGAGCGACTGAACTGAACTAGCCTCCATTTTCCATAGTCTATACTCATTTATTGACTAGTTGAAAATGAGACTCTATAGTTAGAAAGCAAAAGATAGTGGTCAAGGAGAGTTAAGGGGAAATGAGGAAGAAAGAGCGAAATGAAGCAGAAAGAACCAGTTACAGAGGGGTGATTCAGTCCTGATATGAGAGATGAGAAAGGGTGATGAAAAACTCCACTTTATAAAAGAAATGCTCCCTAAGTAAATATTTTCATTTATACTAACACTTATACTACTTTCAATAGGTACAATTTGGTGTGCCAATGTGAAACTTCTTGTAGTAAATAAGAAAATTTGAAAGCTATGGCCTTATCTCCAGAAAAATTCAAACATACATAATATACATTATTTTGAGGATTTTCAGTCCTAGAAGTCATCTTTGAAGACGGCGGTCTCAGGGACCTTCCTTTTGTTATTGTCTTAACTGTATTGAAATGATTTTCTCAAAATGCTCAAGCCAGGAAAAGAATCTGTCAGCAGTATCTAAAGTTTACAACAAAGTTAATTAGAAGGTTCTAAAAATGCTAATGATCAGGGAAGCAATCGAGAAGAAGAATAAATCACTGTAATGTTAACGAATAATTGTTCTTCCTTTGTAGCCCTCACTCCTGCTACCTAAAAGCAGATGGCCAGGTCATTATATTTTTCATTTTATGTGCTTGATTGAGTAGGAAGTAGAATTTACATTTAAAAATATTTATAGTGATTTTTTTTTTAAAACCCCAAAGTCTTGCAATTTTTATGCTGGATTTCTAGAAGAGGAAAGAGAAAGAAAATTTTTGAGGGAAGGAAAAGGGGAAAATAAATATAATTATAGCTGAGTGGGCTCTATTTTATGGCATTTTGCAAGAAGGTGATCTTAGTGCTGGCGACTTCTGGGAGCTTATGGAAAGACAGGACCCTAAGCACTTCTTAGGCATGGAAAACTTTATGTACTGCCAAGCTCCTGTCTCCATGGAATTCCCCAGGCAAGAATACTGGAGTGGCCATTCACTTCTCCAGGGGATCTTTCTGAACCAGGGATGAAACTTGGGTCTCCTGCATTGCAGATTCTTTACCATCTGAGCCATCAGGGAAGCCCTAAGTATGTCACCAAATAGAGAGTTGCCAGAGAGTAATGACTATTGCAGTTTTGGAAAATACCGTGGTTAGTGGAAACCCATTTGGGCCTAAGTCTTAAAGAACTTTCTAGAATATTTTATTCAAAACAAGAGAGCAAGACCTTTGTATGATTGGTGAATAGAGAATCAACCCTTTCAATAACTTAAACTAATAGTCCCTGGGGGTGCAAGAGTCAGACATGACTTAATGACTAAACCACTAGCACCATCAAGTTTCCAGATGGGGCTTTACATCCAATTTAATTTGATTTAATGAAAAAAGTAACATTTTTATAATGTATTTTGACATACTTTATTACAAAGTGAATATTGATTTTATATAAGGGATTTCACTTTTGGTGAAGTAATATATTTCAAAATTGTATCCAGATAGTCAAATCAAATTTCAACTCCAATCGAGTAAAACTAGTACTAAGGTGAGCATAATCATTTGTAGAAAAACCCCTCCCACCTACAATCCCATCTCAGAAATACCCACTAGCCCTCACATAGTCCCCTCTAAAAGCAAGAAGTTAGATACAGATGCATTTTACATTCTAGTAGAAATTAGACTACGGAAAAGAGGAACTAATAAAAGTGGGCCTTTCTGTTTTCTAGTGTTCAAACTTGATTCTAACTGAGAAACATGTCCTGGAGCTTGAAATGAAAATCGAATTGGAGAAACTATCATGTTTTCTGAACATAGTCTGGGCTGCCCTTTGGCATGGTTTTCTTTGATTCTTTCCAGCTCCCCTTTGTCTGCTGTTATCTTCCAATGCACCAAATGTGCCTTCTGCAATTAGCATGCCAAGCTTTCTGGCTGACCCACTGTCCTGGAATGAAATCAATGTTAATGGTTCCTGTGATTCTGGTTCCTTTTGCTTTTATTGATGTTTCCTTCTCCCTTCATTCCACCTCCAAACTAATTTTCATTCTATTTCAAAACAACCCAAAATGATGAATTATTTTGTGCTTTTCTGCAGTGGTAGGATTTAATTGGGTTTCCCTGGCTGAGTTCAGTTCCTGGCACAAATAAGTCAACTCCTTGAACAGGAGGGACAAAAGGTAAGAAGGTGAATAATGTGCCCTGAGCAGTATGAAAGTCTGCTGAAAACAGTTATGTCACCCATATATCTCCTTTCACCTTTCTTTTTCTTCCTTTTTTTTTCTTTACTTTTTTGTTTTGGAAAAACATTTCCAGTATTACATGGAATAACATTAAGATACAGAAATGTTGCAATGGCATTAATAGCAAAAAAAATTAATTACTTTAATTTTCTGTTTACAGAAAAATAAAATAGTATAACATTCTTTGCAACTTTATGAAAGTAGTATTGATAATATTTGGTCCTTCTTTCTATTGAATAAAGAAAAGTTAAAAGGAAATACCAAGCACACCATTTATCTACAGAAGTGTAACAAGTTACTGCCATTCTGTGGCTGTTGGTGCAGTTCTGTTGGCTTTTTTCTGGGTTTATCACATGGCAGCAGCCAGCCAGCATCTTCCTTGGGGCTGCAGGATCCAAGATGATCTCACTCCTATGCCTGGGCTTTGTTGCTGACTGTCAACTGGGGATCCTCTCTCTCACTTGCTCAAAGGTCTTTCTATCATTCATGGGCTAGGTGAACTTCTTACGCTGGAAACATTCCAAGGGCTCAGAAATGAAATCTGTACATTTTATTGAGCCTTCAGAAACTTACACAATTTTATTCTATAGGTCAAAGAGAGTCTTGATGCCAGCTCAAATTCAAGGATTAGGGGAAGAGACTCTGCCTTTTGATTGGAAGAATTTTAACAAATGTCTGATCATATTTTATTTTCCACAGTGAGCAAGTAAAAATTGATATCAAAATTATATGTCAAAAAGCCAAGTTCAGCTTCTTGAAGGAAGTGATTATGTTTTATATTTATTTTCACATTTCAAGCTCAGAGTGCAACCACATAGTCAATCCCATTATCTGTCTATTGAACAAGTAATGATGCCTATGGATGGAGAAAATATAACAAAAATAAAACAGTGATAATTCCTTATGATTGACTAAGTAATGTAGGTTTTTTATGTTTTTTTGTATGTGAAGTCATTTGTTATGTAAGACTAATTTGGGCAGACCTGCAAGTCGAAAGATTCTATGAAGACCTACAAGACCTTCTAGAACTAACACCAAAAAAATGTTCTTTTCTTCATAGGGGACTGGAATGCAAAAGTAGAAAGTCAAGAGATACCTGGAGTAACAGGCAAATTTGGCCTTGGAATACAAAATGAAGCAGGGCAAAGGCTAATAGAGTTTTGCCAAGAGAACTCACTGGTCATAGCAAACACCCTCTTCCAACACACAAAAGACTCTACACATGGACATCACCAGATGGCCAATGCTGAAATCAGATTGATTATATTATTTGCAGCCAAAGTAGGAGAAGCTCTATACAGTCAGCAAAAACAAGACTGGGAGCTGACTGTGGCTCAGATCATGAACTCCTTATTGCCAAATTCAGACTTAAATTGAAGAAAGTAGGGAAAACCACTAGACCATTCAGGTATGACCTAAATCAAATCCCTTACAATTTTACAGCGGAAGTGACAAATAGATTCAAGGGATTAGATCTGATAAACAGAGTGCCTGAAGACCTGAGGTTTGTGCCTGGACAGAGGTTTGTGACATTGTACAGGAGGCAGTGATCAAGACCATTCCCAAGAAAAAGAAATGCAAAAAGACAAAATGGTGTGTGAAGAGGCCTTGCAAATAGCTGAGATGAGAAGCAAAAGGAAAAGGAGAAAAGGAAATTCACGCCAGTCAGAATGGCTGCGATCCAAAAGTCTACAAGCAATAAATGCTGGAAAGGGTGTGGAGAAAAGGGAACCCTCTTACACTGTTGGTGGGAATGCAAAATAGTACAGCCCCTATGGAGAACAGTGTGGAGATTCCTTAAAAAACTGGAAATAGAACTGCTTTATGACCCAGAAATCCCACTGCTGGGCATACACACTGAGGAAACCAGAAGGGAAAGAGACACGTGTACCCCAATGTTCATCACAGCACTGTTTATAATAGCCAGGACATGGAAGCAACCTAGATGTCCATCAGCAGATGAATGGATAAGAAAGTGGTGGTACATATACACAATGGAGTATTACTCAGCCATTAAAAAGAATACATTTGAATCAGTTCTAATGAGGTGGATGAAACTGGAACCTATTATACAGAGTGAAGTAAGCCAGAAAGAAAAACACCAATACAGTATACTAATGCATATATATGGAATTTAGAAAGATGGTAACAATAACCCTGTATACAAGACAGCAAAAGAGACACTGATGTATAGAACAGTCTTATGGACTCTGTGGGAGAGGGAGAGGGTGGGAAGATTTGGGAGAACGACAGTGAAACATGTATAATATCATGTATGAAACAAGTCGCCAGTCCAGGTCCAATGCACGATACTGGATGCTTGGGGCTGGTGCACTGGGACGACCCAGAGGGATGGTATGGGGAGGGAGGAGGGAGGAGGGTTCAGGATGGGGAATACATGTATACCTGTGGCAGATTCATTTCAATATTTGGCAAAACCAATACAATATTGTAAAGTTTAAAAACAAAATAAAATTAAAAACAAATCATCTTAATGCAGAGTTTCAAAGAATAGCAAGGAGGGATAAGAAAGCCTTCCTCAGTGATCAAGGCAAAGAAATAGAGGAAAACTATAGAATGGGAAAGGAAAGAGATCTGTTCAATAAAATTAGAGATATCAAGGAACATTTATGCAAAGATGGGCACAATAAAGGACAGAAATGGTATGGACCTAACAGAAGCAGAAAATATTAAGAAGAGGTGGTAAGAATACACAGAAAAAACATACAAAAAACAACTAAATGACCCAGATAACCATGATAGTATGATCACTCACCTAGAGCCAGATATCCTGGAATGCAAAGTCAAGTGGGCCTTAGGAAGCATCACTCTGAACAAAGCTAGTGGAGGCGATGGAATTCCAGCAGAGCTATTTCAAGTCCTAAAAGATGATGCTGTGAAAGTGCTGCACTCAGTATGTGAGCAAATTTGGAAAACTCATCAGTGTCCACAGGACTGGAAAAGGTCAGTTGTCATTACAATTCCAAAGAAAGGCAATGCCCAATAATGTTCAAACTACCATACAATTGCACTCATCTCACATGCTAGCAAAGTAATGCTCAAAAGTCTCCAAGCCAGGCCTCAACAGTATGTGAATTGTGAACTTCCAGATGTTCAAGCTGGACTTCGAAAAGGCAGAGGAAGCAGAGATCAAATTGCCAACATACGTTGGATCATAGAAAAAGCAAGGGAGTTCCAGAAAAACATCTACTTCTGCTTTATTGACTATGCCAAAGCCTTTGACTGTGTGGAACAAAACAAACTATGGAAAATTCTTGAAGAGATGGGAATACCAGACCAC
The DNA here is from genome assembly GCF_032452875.1 of Bos javanicus. Taxonomy (NCBI): domain Eukaryota; kingdom Metazoa; phylum Chordata; class Mammalia; order Artiodactyla; family Bovidae; genus Bos; species Bos javanicus. The sequence goes on along the minus strand of NC_083871.1, from coordinate 101,077,519 downwards.
CTGACCTGCCTCTTGAGAAATCTGTATGCAGGTCAGGAAGCAACAGTTAGAACTGAACATGGGACAACAGACTGGTTCCAAATAGGAAAAGGAGTATGTCAAGGCCGTATATTGTCACCCTGCTTATTTAACTTATATGCAGAGTACATCATGAGAAACGCAGGGCTGCATGAAGCACAAGCTGGAATCAAGATTGCTGGGAGAAATATCAATAACCTCAGATATGCAGATGACACCATCGTTATGGGAGAAAGTGAAGAAGAACAAAAGAGCCTTTTGATGAAAGTGAAAGAGGAGAGTGAAAAAGTTGGCTTAAAGCTCAACATTCAGAAAACGAAGATCATGGCATCTGGTCCCAGCACTTCATTGAAAATAGATGGGGAAACAGTGGCAGACTTTATTTTCTTGGGCTCCAAAATCACTGCAGATGGTGACTGCAGCCATGAAATTAAAAGATGCTTGCTCCTTGGAAGAAAAGCTATGACAAACCTAGACAGCATATTAAAAAGCAGAGACATTACTTTGCCAACAAAGGTCCTTCTAGTCAAGGCTATGGTTTTTCTAGTGGTCATGTATGGATGTGAGAGTTGGACTATAAAGAAAGCTGAGCACCAAAGAATTGATGCTTTTGAACTGTGGTGTTGGAGAAGACTCTTGAGCATCCCTTGGACTTCAAGGAGATCCAACCAGTCCACCCTAAAGGAGATCAGTCTTGGGTGTTTATTGGAAGGACTGATGTTGAAGCTGGAACTCCAATACTTTGGCCACCTGATGTGAAAACCTGACTCATTTGAAAAGACCCTGATGCTGGGAAAGATTGAGGGCAGGAGGAGAAGGGGACAACAGAGGATGAGATGGCTGGATGGCATCACTCAGTGGACTCAATGGACATGAGTTTGAGTAATCTCCAGGAGTTGGTGATGGACAGGGAGGCCTGGCATGCTGCAGTCCATGGGATCTCAAAGAGTCGGACATGACTGAGTGACTGCATTCAACTGAACTGACTCTGCATATAAGTTAAATAAGAAGATTGACAATATATAGCCTTGACGCACTCCTTTCTGAATTTGGAACCGTTGGTTGTTCCATGTCCAGTTCTAACTATTGCTTATTGACCTACATGCAGATTTCTCAGGAGGTAGGTAAGGTGGTCTGGTATTTCCATTTTTTGAAGAGTTTTCCACAGTTTATTGTGGTCCACACAGTCAAAGGCTTTGGCATATTCAATAAAGCAGAAGTAGATGTTTTTCTGGAACGCTCTTGCTTTTTTGATGATCCAGTGGATGTTGGCAATTTGATCTCTGGTTCCTCTGCCTTTTCTAAAACCAGCTTGAACATCTGGAAGTTCATGGTTCATGTAGTGTTGGAGAATTTTGAGCATTACTTTACTAGCATGTGAGATGAGTGCAATTGTGCTGTAGTTTGAGCATTCTTTGGCATATATATATATATATATATATATATATAGAGAGAGAGAGAGAGAGAGAGAGAGAGAGTACATCATGCAAAATTCAGATCTGGATGAAGCACAAGCTGGAATCAAGATTGCTGGGAGAAATATCAATAACCTCAGAAATGCATATGACACCACCCTTATGGCAGAAAGCAAAGAAGAACTAAAGGGCCTCTTGATGAAAGTGAAAGAGGCGAGTGAAAAATCTGGCTTAAAACAACATTCAGAAAACTAAGATCATGGCATCCAGTCCCATCACTTCATTGCAAATAGATGGGGAAAAAATGGAAACAGTGACAGACTTTATTTTGGGGGGCTCCAAAATCACGACAGATGGTAACTGCAGCCATGAAATTAAAAGACACTTGCTCCTTGAGAGAGAAGCTTTGACAAACCTAGACAGTGTATTAAAAAGCAAAGACAGGAGTTTGCCGACAGAGGTCCATCTGGTCAAAGGTATGGTTTTTCCAGTAGTCACGTATGGATGTGAGATCTGGACCATAAATAAGGCTGAGCACTGAAGAATTGATGCTTTTGAGTTGTGGTATTAGAGAAGAGTCTTGAGAGTCCATGGACTGCAAGGAGATTAAACCAGCCAATCCTAAAGGAAATCAGTCCTGAATATTCATTGGAAGGACTGATGCTGAAGCTCCAATAATTTGGCCACCTGATGTGAAGAGCTGACTCATTGGCAAAGACCCTGATGCTGGGAAAAAGTGGAGGCAGGAGGAGAAGGGGATGACAGATGATGAGATGGATGGATGTCCACCAACTCAATGGACATGAGTGTGAGCAAGCTCCATGAGACAGAGAAGAACAGGGAAGCGTGGTGTGCTGCAGTTTATTGGGTTGCAAAGAGTCAGACACAACTGAGTGACTGAACAACAACAACTACCATTATCAGTATTATTTCCATGTAACTTATAAGGTGATCAGATGAAGACAATACCTCTCCTTGTAGACACTCTATAAACCAGGGGAAACTGGCCACCTGTATTAGTTGATTTAGGTGGCAAATATTTATTACACTATTATACATTTCATAGGTGCTAAGTTTGTATGTTCAGTGCTAAGAAACCTAGACATGGTTCTTCCCTCCTGAGAGCTTACAGTCTGGGTTTGTGGTTGGGGTAGCACATATTAGACTAGTGAAGGAAAAAGTTACAAACCTCTATAAGTGGTATCAATGGAAAGGACAAGGTGCTATGAATAAGTACATAGGACAGAAGGCAACATTCTAGACCAGATGGTCAAAGGATACCTTTCTTAAGTTATATTTAAGATGAAATTAAAAAAAAAAAACAACATAATTCAAGCCCAGTAAACAGTGGCAGAAGAACAGTATAAGCAGAAGGGGAAGCAGGGGATCAAATGCATATGATGAAACAAGAGCATAGCAACCTGTGAAGTAGAAGAATTTCCTTTTCTTGGTTTCCTAAGCTGATTATCTAGCCTTTTCCTTTGCTAGCTATGTGATTCCAAGAAGTTTACTCTCTGTGACTTAGTCTCTTCATTGACAGAGAGAGGTAATAGTAATTACTTTATAGGATATTATGAGGGTTAACATGAAAGTGCTTAGCACATGATAAATGCTTTATCAGTATTACTGGAGAAAATTGGGCAGGCTGACTCAGTCAACAAATATGTGTTGAAAATCTACTACACACAGGCCTGCTAGTGATACTCCGGGATCACTGGCTCCTGTATCTCTGCTACAAACCTCTTTTTGTTTTTTAAGCCCGTAGCACAGTGTATATTCGTCATGCAGTCATGTCTGACTCTTTGCAACAGGCTCCTCTGTCCATGGAATTCTACAGGCAAGAATACTGGAGTGGGTTGCCATTTCCTTCTCTGGGCACAACGTGACTTAAAATGTCCAGCTTTTTGGGCAAGAGTTCCTCGATGGGCCTGTTTGGTTTCTTAATGATAAAGGCTTACATTTTCCATTCATAACGTAGCCCTCTCTTTCCCAAAGCTCGGAACTCTGTAGCTGGAGCTTGGAAGCAGGGAATCCCTGAGAGGGGCTGGATCAGCGGGCTTTCGTGTGATCTCACATTGCACCCCCAGGAATCTTGCACTGCTCCCCTTTATTCACTGCTGCCAGCCTGTGATTTTATCTTCACACAGTTTCTCACTGCTTGCCCTTTATCCCTCCAGTCCTCTTCACGTGTCTCAGAAATCTCAGCTCTACCTCAGACACACAAGCTGCAAGTCCTTCTCCTCTGGCCCTGGAATTGTCGCCCATGCCCTCAGTAGGAGAAGCAGTGGGTGAGAGTTCAGGAGAGTTAATGCTTCTGGGGTAATCTTGGACCAAAGGCAGATGCAGCCAATGAACAAAGCCTTCTCTTTCTTCCCCGGCCCTTCTTTTATAATGATGACACTCATAAGAATTTCATCCATTTCTCACAGCAGCCCTAGTAGAAACCCCCACCAAACAGCCTGATGTTGGCTTTTTCTCCTTCCCAGAGTGGTCTTCACAATGGCTTCCAGTGGTAGCCCTTCAAATTACTACTTACACTCCAGCCCCCCAAACAATGGTCACCTCAGGACCTCACAGTACTTTTTGTCTTTCTTTTTTTTTTTAAATATATTATATGATTTTAGAAGCTATCTAATGAGTCATTTGGAAATTCAAAATAAAATAAAATAGAAGACATGTATATATATATTTTTCTTTAGCACATTTTATTCTCTATCCATATAGGTTCACACAGACACACACACATGTATGGATGTGTGTGTATGTATATATATCTTTCCATATATACATATATACACAAACATATATTCTTCCATGAATCCTTATGTTTAAAGGGAAGAAATGATTTTCTTTAAAAGTTTCAGAATATTAAGAAGTACATATTTTAGAAATACAAAGCAGGTAACATTGATGTTTCCTCTCTCTGTAGCATTAATTATAGTGAATGTACACATGGAAATCTGAGAACAGTATCATAAGATTATATTCATTGAGTGTTTCTGATATGCCACCTTGGGAATCCAACTTTGTGTCCGTTGCTTAGGAAATATTTTTGAAAAATATCACAGTCCCTCTATAACTAATAGTACATTTTCCCCCTTTCTTTCCTTTTGAAAGTATAAATATTGTGCAATTCTAGGAACTATAAGAGTCATTTGTAAAACTCAAAATAAAATTTAATCAGAAAATATTTATAGATCAGCTATGTAGAGAGACAACTAATTTTAAATTTTTTGCAATGCACGCAGTTTCAAATAGTCTTTCTTTTTTTAATTATTATTATTATTTACTTTACAATATTGTATTGGTTTTGCCATACATCAACATGCATCTGCCACGGGTGTACACGTGTTCCCCATCCTGAACCCCCTCCCACCTCCCTCCTTATACCATCCCTCTGGGTCATCCCAGTGCACCAGCCCCAAACGACAACCCTGTATGCGAGACAGCAAGAGAGACACAGATGTATAGTCTGTCTTTCTATCAATGCATTTGTAAATACATGTTTAAGCTTAAATACATTCACCATTTTAAATATGTAAACTATTGGTGGCTATCTTATCTTCATCTGTTCTCTTATCTTCTTCTGTTCTCTTGCTGTAAGATCTTCTCTCTGATTATCAAAGGTTCTATAATTTTGATACGATGAAAAGGTGAATATTATTGATAGGAAAAGCATACCCCAATGTGAGAGAGAGAAAGAAACAGAGTGATGGTGATGATGATGGGAAAATTGAGAAGAGAACCAGAAAGCATACACTAAGGCATTAACACTGAGTATGTATTTTTACTGTTGTTTATGGTTTGTAGTATCTGTACCTCTTAATTTTTATTATCTGTACCTATTACGATGCTTATATATAGACAGCTTCTACTGAAAATACATACTTGTATATGACAACTTTTATGTTGTCATGTGTTTTATATAACAAATATTGCAATATATATGTATATGTGCATTTGCTTACACAAACTTGAAAAAAGCACTGATCTAGTTCTTATCTGAGGCAAAAAATTTTTACTCTACTGAAAAACAAAAGAAACACGTCATCTCTCGCCAAGGATAAATCAACTCAGATGCCAACAAAAGATTTCAAGATTGCCTGGAATTTCCAAGTTCATGAATGCTGAGTGGTCTCTAAATTTGGAAATCTGTTTTTTCCCGTTGCTAATAATAAATCTTATGAAGTATCCTACACAAAGCATTAGGTTCCCTAAATAAAAACTATAAAAGTCGCCTCTTTTATTTATGGTCATGCTGTTTCAGATGCCCGCAACCAATTGTCTCCCCTCCTTTGGAGACTGGAATTCTTTTTGTCTCTCTTTAGTTTCACCTTTGCCACTGTTAATTCTCTGGCAAATTTGGTAATAGTGAAAATAAAACAGGCAATATAATGAAAGATGGTAAGCAAGTAAAATATGTAATTTAATACCTTCAAATCCTCCTCAATGTGTTCTTTGAGTTAGTTTTCCAGTCTGTGGGATCAAGGAGTTTTCCTTCTTCATATTTTACTAAGTATTCGCCCTTAAAAAAAAAAAAAGAAAAGAAAGGAAGTTGAGAATCAAGTGTATGTCACTGTTAATGGAATGATGGCATCCAGACTATGAAACACATTTCCTGGGATTCCCATCAGCCTTTGCAACATCTCTATAAAATGTAAAGGGAGAGAAGGTTGAGGGCACAGATCGCTTACTTAAGACCTCTTCCTTCAACCTGCCCTACCCTATTATACTCTGTGGAAGGTCTTTTTTTGGGGTGCCATTCTTTATTTTTATACAGACCAAATGACCTCTATGCTAAGTTTTGTAGGTAACAGACAGATCCACAGCCTACTCTGAAAAAGAAGAAAAGAACACAATTTCTATCTTTCTATCTGTCTCTCTCCAGCCCGGGGTAGCTCCTCTCGGCCGTGCTCCTGCGCTGTTGCTTAAAGCTCAACATTCAGAAAACTAAGATCATGGCATCCGGTCCCATCACTTCATGGCAGATAGAAAGGGAAACAGTGGAAACAGTGGCTGACTTTATTTTTCTGGGCTCCAAAATCACTGCAGATGGTGACTGCAGCCATGAAATTAAAAGACGCTTACTCCTTGGAAGGAAAGTTATGACCAAACTAGATAGCATATTCAAAAGCAGAGACATTACTTTGCCAACAAAGGTCTGTCTAGTCAAGGCTATGGTTTTTCCAGTAGTCATGTATGGAGGTGAGAGTTGGACTATAAAGCTGAGCACCAAAGAACTGATGCTTTTGAACTGTGGTGTTGGAGAAGACTCTTGAGAGTCCATCCTAAAGGAGGTCAGTCCTGGGTGTTCATTGGAAGGACTTATGTTGAAGCTGAAACTCCAATACTTTGGCCACCTGATGTGAAGAGCTGACTCATTGGAAAAAACCCTGATGCTGGGAAAGATTGAGGGCAGGAGGAGAAGGGGACGACAGAGGATGAGATGGTTGGATGGCATCATCGACTCGATGCACATGGGTTTGGGTGGACTCTGGGAGTTGGTGATGGACAGGAAGACCTGGCGTGCTGCGGTTCATGGGGTCACAAAGAGTCGGACATGACTGAGCAACTAAACTGAACTGAACTGATCTGTCTCTCTCTCTCTCTCCATTTTCCTCTTTCACTACTGAGCATAATTTTCTTTCTGCAACTGAGGAGAGTCAGGCAGAGGGCTGGGTTTTCTGAGAATAAGTGTGTGGGCACTCTAACTCTGTTCTTTGTAATGGCTGAGAGCCTTGCCAGACTGCTATAATGTATTGATACTTCAGAGAAGCAAGGAAAAGTGTGAGATTTTATTTGCTTAATGGCTTACAGATTAATTGAGTTCCATTCAGCCTTGAATATTGTACAGTTTTTCTTATCCTGTACTATTTTTTAAAACTGTATAAGTGATTCTTTCTTAAATATAATATTTTTTTCTTCTTTTGAATTAATTAGTCCAGCTGGCCCATCACATCAAAATCACATGCAGAAATTTTAGGCTGAAAAGAATGAAAATATATTACTCCTCTAACTTCAACAATAAGCAAGATTTTATCATACTGATTTCTCCAGTAATATAACCCAAACACAGAGGTTGGCTCTCAGATGGCCCAGTGGTAAAGAATCTGCCTGCCAATGCAGAAGACACAAGAGACCTAGGTTTGATTCCTTGGTGGGGAAGATCACCTGGAGTAGGAAATAGCAACCTGCTCTGGTATCCTTGCCTGGAAAACTGCATGGACAGAGGAGCCTGGCAGGCTACAGTCCATGCGGCCAGAAAAAGCTTGCAAGTGTACTTCAATTATTTTAACAATAAAATGTCTTATTTTTGTTATTCTTTTCTTTACCTGAGAATGAGGAAAAAAATTGTTTGACTTACTTTGGTCTTTAGAAAATTCAGTTTTATTTGAGTTGTGCATCAATGAATGATAGGATGAAGTGAAGTCAAAAAATTTGTCAAGAACTTCCACCCCTAATGGAACAAAAGCACTTCAAAGAATTGTTTTTATTAAATGAGAAGTTAAACTAATGTCATCCGATCAGATGGTGGCTCAGATGGTAAAGCGTCTGCCTATAATACGGGTGATCCAGGATCAATCCCTGGGTCGGGAAGGTCTCCTGGAGGAGGAAATGGCGACCCACTCCAGTATTCTTGCCTGGAGAATCCCATGGATGGAGGAGCCTGGTAGGCTACAGTCCATGGGGTCACGAAGAGTCGGACACAACTGAGTGACTTCACTTTCACTTAAGCTAATGCCACACACACTTATATCATTCAGAAAACAAAATTACTGGTAGTCATATAAGGGTTTTCAAAATTCAGAGAAGTAAGCAATCCACACAAGCCAGAGGAAGAATTGTCACTGATGAGATAAAGTGTGCTTTTAAAAACCACTACAATATTGTAAAGTAATTAGCCTCCAATAAAATTTTAAAAAAACCATATGTAAACTCCAAAAAAAAAAAAAAAATGTGCTTTGAGTGATGGACTTTATTTGGTTATACGGAGGGAGTGTCTTATTACCAAAGCGCAGGTGGAGGGTATCAGGGAACAGCTGTGACAAGGCAGAAACCATCCTGCCTAGAACAGGAATTTCATGTGAAAGAAAGGTGGGGAAGTTGGATACGTTTGGAATATAGGCTGAGGAAGTAGACAGGAAAGGTGGTGAGATAAAAAATAGAGCAAATTCTTAAGTACTCAATTGAGAGGTTCAGATTTGAACATTCAAACACTAAAAAATCATCGACATTTTCTGAAAAAATAAGGATTTTCATCTCTGCAAAGGAGAGAGAGAACTAAGACATGAAATATAGGAAAAGGAAGGGATAGATAGCTATTTGCAGTTTTCTTTGCTGGTGATGAAGATGAAAGTGAAAGACCCTGAAATGGAAGCATATAAACCATAGTAGCAGCGAAAAAAAAAAAAAAAAGAGCCACAAATCACTAGAGAATAGAGTCAGAATGATATAGACCTGACTTTGACCATGGCTGAGCTTTTTACACCACTAAATGGCCTCATGGTAGTTGGAACAATACAGGAGAAAAAAGTTCAGGCAAAGAAGACTATAAGAGAGCCTCAAAGCATAGGAAATACTCTTATTTTTTTACTATTATAAATGGCTGAGAAGATGAGGGAAATTTTTGTCTATTTTAAACTAATCTGTCTTAAATCAATCAAGTTAATTTATTAGCTAACTAAATTAATTTTAAATTAACAATCACCAGCTTACCTTATTTCCCCAGTTCCCTGTAATCACCTCATTAGTCCTCTTACTGCCAGATTAGACACCATGTTTATGTCGCATGGTCGTCTATAGTGTGCTCTTTCTCACGCTATGGATTTCCTACCTCCCTCAACTTTTTGAGCACTTGCTGTGATATTTTCATATTCAGTGTTTCTGTCTCTCTCACTGCAGCACACTGTACATTATAAATGCCTTACCATTCTCATAATTCTACTCTTATTTAGATAAAAATTCCTCCAAAAAATTATTTCAGATTTTTTCCATTCCCAACTTTTTCATTTTTCTCCTCCAAGCTCTTTATATCATTGAATTGAGAAGATGAAAGTAGAAACAACCTACACGAGCTTTATTATGCACTTTTCTTCACTAAAGTTAAATGAATGTCTCTAAAGTTATCCTTTCAATTTCCAGAGAATTAATGTTTTACACTTCTTTAGGCTGAATTCCCTCCCCTAAATGCTGGAACCAATTACTTCATGCCTCTTCTGGGGTTTTGTTTCTATCACAGATATTCATCTGCTCTTAAGTAAAATTTGGCTTATTATTTACCTTTGGGGGAAAAAATACACACAATTTACTGAGAGAAAATATTTGTTCTATCAATCAGTAGAATTTTAAATGTTTGGCTTCCATTTTCCAAATTCCTATCAGGAGTCTTTGCAGGATGATTGACTAACCATCCATGACTACCTCTTCTCCTGCTTGAAATCTCATTCAAATGTGAGGAAACTCTAAAAACAAGTTTGTACCACTAAATCCATTGTACCACTGCAAGACCCAGAAGGGTATATGATTAAAGTATCAGAACATCAAGGATTATCCTGACAGCATAGAAGAGAGAGTTTTTGAAACCTAACCAAGCTTATTCACCTGCAATTTATGACAGATTAAAAATAAAAGGATGACCAAGTAAGTGAGTTTACTCCTCAGAACTTCCAAAGTTTTCCAGTTCCAAGCAGCTGGAATTGGGAGTAGGACCAGCCCTGTCAAGTAGCCGATTAATTCAAGATCTGTGGAACAGTTGGAGTAGACTCCCAGAAAGGAATTTTCCTAGAAGATAAAACCAAGTAAATAGCTCGCCAAGTAAAATGGAAGTTCTCCCCTAGGAGACACTGCGTGGAAATTGGGCCAAGAAGGAGATACTAAAGTGAGTGAAAATAAATAAATAAATAAAACCCCAAACAAACCAAAAAAAAAAGGTTGTGCCTATAAATTCCCTTCTCCTTCTAAAGAAAACCCAATCACACACAAACTTTCTCCCCATTTTAATCCTCCCTTCTACCTTTTCTCTTACCTTCACAATCAGGGTCAGAATTCACTGTGGGATAAAAAGCATATTAACCTGTGATTTAAAAACACCTGAATGTAACATGTTGCTACATCTGGGCTGTTAGTTATAATTGGGAACATACTAAAATCTCAAAAACCTGATAGGAAACATAGGTAAGAAAGAGAAACAACAGACTGAATACATATAGTCCCAGGAAAAACTAAAGCAATAAAGGAAATAGCAGATAACATCCAATACAGGATGTTTAATCATGTCAAAGATACTAAAGGATTGCATATCTTTAAAACAAGAATGGGCTACAGTGGCTGACTTTATTTTTGGGGGCTCCAAAATCATTGCAGATGGTGAATGCAGCCATGAAATTAAAAGATGCTTACTCCTTGGAAGGAAAGTTATGACCAACCTAGCTGCTGCTGCTGTTGCTAAGTCGCTTCAATTGTGTCCGACTCTGTGCGACCCCATAGACGGCAGCCCACCAGGCTCCCCCGTTCCTGGGATTCTCCAGGCAAGAACACTGGAGTGGGTTGCCATTTCCTTCTCCAATGCATGAAAGTGAAAAGTGAAAGTGAAGTCACTCAGTCGTGTCTGACTCTTAGTGACCCCATGGACTGCAGCCTACCAGGCTCCTCCATCCAAGGGATTTGCCAGGCAAAAGTACTGGAGTGGGTTGCCATTGCCTTCTCCAATGACCAACCTAGACTGCATATTAAAAAGCGGAGACATTACTTTGCCAACAAAGGTCCATCTAGTCAAGGCTATGGTCATGTAGGGATGTGAGAGTTGGACTATAAAGAAAGCTGAGCACTGATGAATTGATGCTTTTGATGTGGTGTTGGAGAAGACTCTTGAGAGTCCCTTGGACTGCAAGGAGATCCAACCAGTCCATCCTAAAGGAAATCAGTCCTAAATATTCTTTGAAAGGACTGATGTTGAAGCTAAAACTCCAATATTTTGGCCACCTGATGCAAAGAGCTGACTCATTTGAAAAGACCCTGATGCTTGGAAAGATTGAGGGCAGGAGGAGAAGGGGATGGCAGAGGATGAGATGGTTGGATGGCATCACCGACTCAATGGACATGAGTTTGGGTAGTTGGTGATGGACAGGGAGGCCTGGCGTGCTGTGGTTCATGGGGTCACAAAGAGTCAGACACAACTGAGCAACTGAACTGACAATAAAATTGAAGTAACTAAGTTAACTGAGTTTTTGAGAATTATAATGAAACAGAGAAAAAACTCCCCTTAACTCCAGTGTCAATAGAGCAAAATAAGAAACAGCTGCACAGTGACATTGGTCTTAAAGAGTATATACAGAGGCATGCCTCAAAATTAAAGAGATGAAAATTATGAATAAAATTATGAGAATGCAGTTAAGAAACATGGGAAATGAATCCAGGAAATCAAATAATCATTTCAGTAGGAATTATTAAAAAGAGAAGAAAAGTTATTTTCCAGAAGAAATATTTGGTGTGATGATTATTATTATTTTTTTTTACTTTACAATATTGTATTGGTTTTGCCATACATCAACATGAAAAAAAATGTGGTGCAATGAGCAGAATTGTCTAAATGTCACCCTAAGAATTCACTGGCAAACCAGTAGTTAGTACTTAATACTTCCACTGAAGAGGGCACAAGATTGATCCTGGTCAAGGAACTAAAATCCTGTAATCTGTGCTGAACAACCAAAAATAAATAAAAATAAAAATGACCCTAGGGCTTCCCTCGTGGCTCAGTGTTGACAAATCCACCTGTGATGCAGGAGACACAGGTTCAATCCCTGATCTGGGAAAATGTTACATGCTGCAGAGCAGCTAAGCCTGTGACCCACAGCTACTGAGCCTGTGCTTCAGAGCCTGGGATGCACAGCTACTGAGCAATGTGCCACAGCTACTGAGGAGTGTATGCTCTAGAGCCTGTGCTCTGCAATGAGAAGCCACTGCAATGAGAAGCCAGTACACTGCAACTAGAGAGTCCCCCTGCTCTCTGCAACTAGAGAGAAAGACCATGCAGCAAAGAAGACTAAGCTCAGTGAAAAATAAATAATAAATAAATACAATTTTAAATAATTAAAATAAAAGCAGCAAGCTTAAAACTATTTTTTTTTTCTTTTCTCAAAACATTAATTTTAATCGGAGGATAATTATAACATTGTGGTGGCTTTTGCCATACATTGACATGAATCGGCCACAGGTGCAAATGTGTCCCCCCCATCCTGAAAAAAGTAACCCTGGATGTTATTGTAGGTTCCCCAGACAAATTGGCTTCTTCCACCAACCTTGGCTTGCACCAACCTTGGCTTCCTATAATGGGCTCAATGCCATCCTATGCCAGGCAGCTGGTTTCCTAAACAACTAGAATCCTGACTCCAGACTACTCCGATGCTGGATGCTTGGGGCTGGTGCACTGGGACGGCCCAGAGGGATGGTATGGGGAGGGAGGAGGGAGGAGGGTTCGGGATGGGGAACACATGTATACCTGTGGCGGATTCATTTTGATATTTGGCAAAACTAATACAATTATGTAAAGTTTAAAAATAAAATAAAATTGGAAGAATAAAAAAAAAAAAAATATTTTATTTCCCTGAAAACACTGCCCTTCTGCTTGCACCATAACAAAAGAGAAACACAGGGGAAAGTGGCCTTCAACAGGAGCCCAGCGCCACATTGTGGGTCAGCAGTACCCAGGACTCAGGACATTCTTCTGCAGGCAGTGGGAGAATGGGAAGCCTGTGCCTTTGCTTGCTTCTTTTCTTGTTGGGCCTGGACCTGTGTGTTATCCCCTTTCTCACTAAATCCTGTTCCTTACACCACACAAAGAGATACTGTGAGGTATCATAGATGGAGACCTAGAAGGGACTCACCATGCACAGCAAATTATTATTGAATCTTCAGAGAAAAGGGCCTACAATGTTTTACAAGATAATTAGTTATTGAAACATATTTTTGAAAACATATATGATCTTCAAGGGTGGAAGAAAATGCCTGTATTTTCATATTCTTGGGTCAATTACAATTACAGAACCAGTTAATCTTGAATTTAATGGAGTTCCAAATGTATTTCAAACAGAAATTAAAAAGGAACTCAATAGGTCAATTTCCAAGTTCATGTGGAAGACACAGTGTAACTAAATAATGAAAATATTTTGTGTAAAACTATAATGTGTAGTGTAGTGGACACTGTGCTTTTCGTGGACACATTCCTCCTGCTGCTACAAGTTCTGCTAGCCCCCAGTAGCCCGTCCTCTCTAGGAATGTCTCTTGGCCAAAGAAATCACTTTACCCAGGATTTGTGTTCCTTCGAACAGGTAGCCTGCATCCAATTACTTGCTGATGCAGCAGTATAATCGATCAGCCCTCCCATTTTAACTCCAGACATTTCTGGGGTGGCTCAGATGGTAAAGCGTCTGCCTACATTGCGGAAGATCTGTGTTAAATCCCTGGGTTGGGAAGATCCTCTGGAGAAGGAAATGGCGACCCACTCCAGTACTCTTGCCTGGAAAATCCCCTGGACAGAGGAGCCTGGTAGGCTACAGTCCATGGGGTCACAAAGAGTCAGACACGACTGAGTGATGTCACTCACTTGTCACTCATCCTTTCTTCAGAGCTCCCTATGGGCTCAAGAGTGGCTTAATGTGACATTTCAAGCACATTTTCTCCCTCAGTCCATTCCTGCACCAGTCTCCTCCCCACAGATGCTAATCACCAGAGCACTCACTAATCAACTTCCTACATACTGATCTCCCTCTCAGAATCTTTCCAGAGAACCAGACTTGTCCCATCAGATGTAGATAAAAGATGGTTGAACAGTGATACCAATATTTCAATAGGCAACTGAATCAGGAAGAAAATAGAAGGGCAAGAAACAGACACATGCGTATACTATAGTGATTTGGCATATCACAAAGGCTTTTTGTGTGTGTGTGTGTGTTTACAGAAAATAATGGATTTTTATAGACATGGTTGGGGACAATGACTGTCTACACATCAAAGGAAAACATAGTCAATTCTTTATCTTATATAATAAGTAAATTAAAATTGCATATAAATTAAAGATGTAGACATAAAAATCAAAGTGTGAAAACACCTAGAATTAAGTATCAGACAACATTTTATAAGCTTGAATGGGAACAGGATGTTAGCATAAGGCTTCCCAAACAAAACATGAAATTCAAGCATCAATTTTAAAAAATGATTGTCAGATTCAAAATTTTTTATTTTTTTTACCTTTACATTTTGACCTAATTTCAGACATACACAAAGTTGCAAAAATAGTACAAAATATTATCATATATGCTTCTCCCATGATGAGGCAAAACTGTCTAAGAAATATTTAGTACATTTGATTTTTAAAAAAATATGATTTAGCAATTGTGAAACTATTTGTATTGTAGGACTGAGCAAACACATAAATATATTGTAGATAATGAAAGCCAACTTTCTCACAGTCACAGAAAAAGTTTATTCTAGTGAGAACACCAGAATAAATGCTGTGGTAATTAGTGGCATTAGTGTTTATAGATAGCTATATAGATATCATGATTATAGATAGATAACCACCCAGGCCTGGTTTCTCCATGGGCCTCAACTGTTCAAAAGTAGATTTCATTCCACTTCTGTTATCTTGATTCTGAGTATTCCCACCTTTCCCCCCATTTCAATTATTTCCATAACTAATTTAAATGTGTTTGTAAGCTTGAGTTTTCCCTTAGAAATAAATTTCTCCTTGTTAACTCAAAGGAACCTCTAACATTTGAAATCATATGTAACAAAGTGAAATAAAACATTCTAGACAGTGTTTACAAGAGGAATAACTGCCCTTACTAATTTCACAAAAGTATCCCACAATACAAATTATCAGTTTTGTCCTTAAGGATAGATTCACTTTTACCTTTTCCATCTGGATTAATTTTCCTTTCCGAAAACCCAGCATTGACCTCAGCTAAAGAGAGTCCTACGGCCGTGTTTGTACAGTGTGATAACACATGTTTAACTTTTTAGCAAAGGGATGGGTCCAATAAAATCCTCTTTGTGAAAATTTAAATTACAGACAGAGAAAGTAAGAATCAGACTGTGGGGATTATGAAAGGCAGTTCTTGGAGATACAGACTTTGGGGGTATGGCGGCCATTCTGTCCCGTGTGCCCTGATGAGGCTTGCAGTATCACTGTGGGTACAGAGGACAGAAGAGATACAGGAGACCAGGCATTTGCAGAGAAAGTGGCTAGACAGTTTATATATTTACTGGTTGATTTTTTATGTCTATTAAGTCTAACTATAGAGTTAAGTCTAACAGTTGCTCATAGTTCTTTAATATAGAATGCCCTCCATGCTTAAGATACCTTGAGTGGGTTTTTGTTCCTTGCAGTTAAGGAATTATCTGACAAGACGTTGTATCACTGTTAAAACTGAAGATAGTTGATGGAAGAAGTTATGCAGTGTGGATCTTTACTAAATAATAGTGTTAATATTAGTTTAAGTTGTATATAATACATTTTAAGTATTAATTTAAAACATGTAAATACATTTATAATATACAAAATACAACAAAAATTATCATATTGATGATAAAATAATGAGAGTGAAGTCTCTCAACTGATGTTCTCTCCATAGTTTATTGTGGAATTTATTTATTAATATGTATTCTATGTTATTTTCAGACTTTGACCCAGATGTTTTGAATAAAGAAAGAACATAAAAAGGAGTGCTTCAGGGGTTGGAAATTGAAAAGATATACAAATATATACATAAACATGATCTCCAATGGTCCTAGAATACCTGAAAAAGTCTGTCCAATATAATTCTCTAGCACATGCTAATAACCTTGAATCAAAGAGCTATGAACTACTAAACTGAATTTAGTATTGTGAAAAGTTATCCTTTTTAGAATTGGGGGGGGGGAAATTATCTACTTCCCTTAAAAAAATAATTAGCATGCCCTGGAATGGTCTATATTTCCTTGATCAAAAGCATTTGAAACAAATCTGGCTAGATCTGAGAAACCAAAATATAAGCAATTGAGGAAGAAGTTTAGTAGGATTAGGGAGTTAGGGAGTTATTTCTCTCAAGAGTCATTTTAGAAGATTTGAAGCCTGCAGACAGTTACAATCTATTAATTTTCATCATGGGCTGCTTTATTTTCTCTACATAGTGTTCAGCAAGTGCAAAGCTACCACTCAGCTCTAAATATTCACTAATCAATAGACAATTATCTCTTACTGAGGCCAGGATGAAAACAAGCCAACAAATAAACCACTGTCTTATCTTCACTCCATTCTTAACTTTATCTGCACTCTCTCCTGGTATGAGCCTTCAAAGCATATAGTGATAATTTTTTGAAAACACACATACACAATTCCACATAAAATTATCTTAGAATGTTTCATGAGTAAAATTCATTTCTCCTTTGTGGACATCCTATAAATAATAAACAATAACAATAAACCATTGAGACAAGCAATAAAATTAACATATAGCATATAATTACATTGTTTTCGTGCTAGATATTTACATTTTTGTAAAAAAATTAACACAAGCATTTTTAGTCTCATTCTACAGATGAGAAAACTGAAGTTCTAAGAAATTACTTCTTATCCAAGGTAACAGTTAATTAGATACTAAGTGATTGATCCAGGATCATGAAACAAGACTTTAAAATGTTAACCATTCACTTTGGCCACTATCCATGGGATAATGTAGAAGTATTAAAGTATTTTGCTAGCCACATTTTCTAAGATGGATCTATCAGTTGGCACTGTACTCTGTAGGGTGACAATATACAGCCTTGACGTACTCCATTTCTATTTGGAACCAGTCTGTTGTTCCATGTCCAGTTCTAACTGTTGCTTCTTGACCTGCATACATATTTCTCAAGAGGCAGGTCAGGTGGTCTGGTATTCCCATCTCTTTCATAATTTTCCACAGTTTATTGTGATCCACACAGTCAAAGGCTTTGGCATAGTCAATAAAGCAGAAATAGATGTTTTTCTGAAACTCTCTTGCTTTTTCCATGATCCAGCAGATGTTGGCAATTTGATCTCTGGTTCCTCTGCCTTTTCTAAAACCAGCCTGAACATCTGGAAGTTCATTTTTCACGTATTGCTGAAGCCTGGCTTGGAGAATTTTGAGCATTACTTTACTGGCATGTGAGATGAGTGCAATTGTGCGGTAGTGTGAGCATTCTTTGGCATTGCCTTTCTTTGGGATTGGGATGAAAACGGACCTTTTCCAGTCCTGTGGCCACTGCTGAGTTTTCCAAATTTGCTGGCATATTGACTGCAGTACTTTCACAGGATCATCTTTTAGGATTTGAAATAGCTCCACTGGAATTCCATCACCTCCACTAGCTTTGTTCGTTAGTGATGCTTCCTAAGGCCCATTTGACTTCACATTCCAGGATGTCTGGCTCTAGGTGAGTGATCATACCATTGTGGTTATCTGGGTTGTGAAGATATTTTTTGTACAGTTCTTCTGTGTATTTTTGCTACCTCTTCTTAATATCTTTGCTTCTGTTAGGTCCATACCATTTCTGTCCTTTATTGTGCCTGTCTTTGCATGAAATGTTCCCTTGGTAGCTCTGATTTTCTTGAAGAGATCTCTAGTCTTTCCCATTCTATTGTTTTCCTCTGAGGAAGGCTTTCTTATCTCTCCTTGCTAGTCTTTGGAATTCTGCATTTAAATAGGTATATCTTTCCTTTTCTCCTTTGCTTCTCGCTTATCTTCTTCTCACAGCTATTTGTAAGGACGCTTCAGACAGCCATTTTGCTTTTTTTACATTTCTCTTTCTTGGGGATGGTCTTGATCCCTGTCTCCAGTACAATGTCACAAACCTCAGTCCATAATTCATCAGGCACTCTATCATATCTAGTCTCTTAAATCTATTTCTCACTTCCACTGTATAATCATAGGGGATTTGATTTAGGTCATACCTGAATGGTCTAGTGGTTTTCCCTACTTTCTTCAATTTAAGTCTGAATTTGGCAATAAGGAGTTCATGATCAGAGCCACAGTCAGCTTCTGGTCTTGTTTTTGATGACTGCATAGAGCTTCTCCATCTTTGGCTGAAAAGAATGTAATCAATCTGATTTCGGTGTTGACCATCTGGTGATGTCCATGGGTAGAGTCTTTTGTGTTGTTGGAAGAGGGTGTTTGCTATGACCAGTGCATTTTCTTGGCAAAACTCTATTAGTCTTTGCCCTGCTTCATTCTGTACTCCAAGGCCAAATTTGCCTGTTACCCCAGGTGTTTCTTGACTTCCTACTTTTGCATTCTAGTCCCCTATAATGAAAAGGACATCTATTTTGAGTATTAGTTCTCAAGGGTCTTGTAGGTCTTCATAGAACCATTCAACTTCAGCTTTCTCAGCATTATTGGTCGGGGCATAGACTTAGATTACTGTGATGTTGAATGGTTTGTTTGGAAACAAACAGAGATCCTTCTGTCATTTTTGAGATTGCATCCTAATACCACATTTTGGACTCTTTTGTTGACTGTGATGGCTACTCCATTTCTTCTAAGGGATTCTTGCCCACAGTAGTAGATATAATGGTCATCTGAGTTAAATTCACCCATTCCAGTCCATTTTAGTTTGCTGATTCCTAGAATGTCAACATTCACTCTTGCCATCTGTTTGACCACTTTTAATTTGCCTTGATTCATGGACCTAACATTCCAGGTTCCTATGCAATATTGCTCTTTATAGCATTGGACCTTGTTTCTATCACCAGTCACATCCACAACTGGGTGTTGTTTTGGCTTTGGCTCTGTCTCTTCATTCTTGTTGGAGTTATTTCTCCATTGATCTCCAGTAGCATTCTGGGCACCTAGAGACCTGGGGAATTCATCTTTCAGTGTCCTACCTTTTTGCCTTTTCATACTGTTCATGGGGTTCTCAAGGAAAGAATACTGAAGTGGTTTGCCATTCCCTTCTCCAGTGGACCACATTCTGTCAGAACTCTCCACCATGACCTGTCTGTCTTGGGTGGCCCTACACGGCATGGCTTAGTTTTATTGAGTTAGACAAGGTTATGATCCATGTGATTAGGTTGGTTAGACTGATTAGTTTTCTGTGATTGTGGTTTAAGTCTGTCTGCCCTCTGATGTCCTCTCACAGTGCCTATCGTATCACTGGGGTTTCTTTTACCTTCTGTAGTTTACTTTCCCTAAAATATGATATCATTTTCATGCTAACTTTTACATATATTAGATTGTACTTTTTGCTCTTATTTTTTGCTGCCTCATATCCATAACCCACAAAAACATATTACTGCTTCAGAAATATTTGAGTAAAACATAAAATGAGTCATGAAGGTGCAATCTGAATTATACAACTCAGAAAATTTCTCAAAATACATCAAGCATGAGTCTGGCATGAAAAATTAAATTTGTTATTATAGTCACAAATGTACAAATGTGAATATTTATATAAGCACCTATATCATAAAATTACAATAAAATGTCTGATAGTAAATATCTGAACATTATATATTATTAGAGTGAAGGGTCAGTTGAATAACATTGACATAGACCCAGTGAAGTCTCCATAATTAAAAGTAAAAAAGAAAAAGGAACAACTTAGAGGCTTATTTTTCCTGAATTAGTAGAAAAATATAATCCAGTAAAAAAAAGTAATTAATTTTAAAGATAAAAAGAGAGAAGAAACTAAAACTATAGTGCTATCATTCAAGATTTTAGTCCTGAGACTTAAGTATAAATCATAGCATAACAAAATATTTGCAAAATCAGAATATTAAGAACTAATGTTCTGTTCAAAGAGAAAATTGAATAAGCTATTGTAAAAATTCTCTCATGAAGTTATATTGTTGGTTATCACATAATGGAACTGATGTACATCATAGAAGAACAATTAACATTACAATATCACTCCATCAGATAGTTTTGTTTATAACTGTACAAAACCCTTGAGGTATAGGATATGACTATCCTCTTAGAACATATGTGGTACCTATATCAAGGAGATGATCCTGGTTAGTATTTGTTTGATATGCTACTAAAAACTGCATCTGCTTGGAAAGAGATATTTCTTTTACTTCACATGTATTCTCTGTGTCATAACTTATCTATAGAAGGAGGCATTAATGCCAGTAGTAAAGGAGAGTTATCAATATGTCTTCCAAGAAAAGGTATTTCTGTGTGAAGAGAAGATATTGACTATAAAAAAAAAATACACAACCTAAATTTTGAGAATTATGTTTTGTTTTGCAGACAAAATTGAGGGCTTAAGCCCAGGGCACAGCCTCTTAGAGAACTTTGAGGGACTGCTTCAAAGAGCTAAGGGAGAAGATGGAGGAATTTTTGCAACACGACCAGATAGTGGGATCACCAAAAGATTACTGTTAATTAAAGAAAACCAGATATCTCAAGTTAATGACATATCTTTATACAGGAAGATTCAAGAGTGGGGGTTCACTGAAATCCTTCCCCTGATATGCACCTCAGCTATCTGGGATCAGTATCCTATTCTTTCCCTTCCGGAGTTCCCTCATGGCTCACCACGGGGTAGGCTTTAGTGGCTTGGAGTCTGCAACATCTTTTGTTTAGCAGGCAACAGTTTTCATTCATAATACCAATCTACATAGGGTTTTAGTCACAGGCATTGGTTGGGAGTAAAAATTCTATTTTTTAACCATAATTTGGTGGTGAAAGAAACAGTAAATATCTTAAATTTGTTCAAACCATATTCTCTGGGTCTACATATTCTTAACATGGTGAGTGGAGAAATGGGCAGTGAAGACAAACCTGATTCTCCAGATGAAGGCTCTTGTACTTCAAAGTTAAAGATACTCATCCAAATTTAAAGAGATATGAGGGTAAAACTACTTCTTAATGAATGCCAAGCTGGATCAAGCACAAACTGGAATCAAGATAGCCAGGAGAAATATCAATAACCTCAGATAGGCAGACGGTACCACTCTAATGGCAGAAAGTGAAGAAGAACTAAAGAGCCTCTTGATGACACTGAAAGAGCAGAGTGAAAAATCTGGCTTAAAACTCAACAATCAAAAATGAAAATCATGGCACCCGGTCCCATCACTTCATGGCAAATAGATGGGGAAAAGAATGGAAACAGTGACAGACTTGTTTTCTTGGGCACCAAAATCACTGCAGATGGTGACTGCAGCCATGAAATTAAAAGATGCTTGCTCCTTGTTAAGGAAGCTATGACAAACCTAGACAACATATTAACAAGCAGACATCACTTTGCTGACAAAGGTCTGTATAGTCAAAGTTGTGGTTTTTCCAGCTGTCATGTATGGACATGAAAGTTGGACCATAAAGAAGGCTGAGCACTGAAGAATTGATGCTTTTGAACTGTAGTGTTGAAGAAGACTCTTGGTAGTCCCTTGGACTGCAAGGAGATCCAACCAGTCAATCCGAAAGGAAATCAACCCTGAACATTCACTGGAAGGACTGATGCTGAAGCTGAAGCTGCAATTCTTTGGCCATCTACTGTGAAAAGCTGACTCATTAGAAAAGACTCTGATGCTGGGAAAGATTGAGAGCAGGAAGAGAAAGGGGTGATGAGATGGTTAGATAGCATCATCAACTCAGTGGACATGAACTTAAGCAAGCTCCAGGAGACAGTGAAGGACAGGGGAGGGTGCCTTGCTGCAGTATGTGGGGTTGCAAAGAGTCGGACATGACTTTGTGACTGAATAATAGCAATGATTGATTCTTACATATAAAGTTAAAATATCCTTTGAATTCATATGGCTTGCTTGCGTGGCACAAGTTAGTGACACACCCAGCATGTTGCAGGGTCCCAGCTGTTATTTAAGTATCACAGTATTATTTTTAGTACTGGAGATAAAACCATGGTGTATCTTAAGAAAAAAAAAAGCCCATCTCAGTGTCTATTAAAGTTCTCCATAGAAGCAGAATCAATAGGAGTTCTAGCTAAAGAGAAAGATTAATTTCCTATGAAGAATTAACTCACATAATTATGGAGGCTGAGAAGTCCCGCATTCTTTCATCTGCAAGTCTGCAAGCTGGAGACCTAGAAAGTCTGTGGTATAATTTACTTTGAGGAATCTGAAGGTCTGAGAACTAGGGGAGCTGATAGTGTAAATACCAGTCTGAAAGTAGGAAAAAATTGACAAAATATACCAGCTCCACACTGAGGCAGAATAAAGTGGCAAATTTCTCCTTCCTCCACCTATTGTTCGATTTAGGGCTTCAAGGGATTGTGGGATGCCCACCCACACTTACTTATTCCTCAAATAATTCAAATGCTAAACTCACACAGATACACAAAGAAATAATGTTAAACCTGGGCACCCGTTTATCCAGTCAAGTTAACACATAAAATTAACCATCACATAGGATAAGTAAATATATTGCTGAAAGTTTTATTTTCTCTATGCCTTTATTATTTTCTTACTCACTAAAGAAATTCACCATAAATTACAAGACATATTTTTTTTACATTTATATCTAAATATTATTACTACATCCTGTTGAGTGTATAATCCTCCCAAAGAGTAGACTAGGAATTCATTTGCCATTATCCTTTGTGTAGCAGCTTTTGACTGAACCATACTTAGCAATTTGTTCCAGGGAAGAGCACTGAAAGGAGTTACTGATTTCATTAGAATCCAGTTACCCAGAACTACCTGACAAAGCGCTCCTTCTGGATGCCTTTGCCAATGATGTGCAATTGTAACTTAATTGTAGCTTTTTTGCTTAGTGCAAAAATGCAAGCAAAACCTAATTCACTGCTCCAGCTCTTCATCACCAAAAAAGAAGATTCATTTATTTTTCTGTACATGCACAGTAGGGAGAGAATCCCTATAGTTGAGGATGTATTCGCTTTGTAATTTTAGGTTAACCAGTTCAGAAGAGATTATATGGGTGCTTCAGAGTCTTCACCTGTAAATGAACAAGCCCTTCCGAGAAAGGACTTTAGCAGAAAACTACTCAAAGCATCTTATGATAAAGAAATAATAGAAATGACAAAATAAGTCAGAATACCTGGGCTGGAGGTGTTCTTATACATCCGGGAAATCATAGACCATAACTCAGTGTTTTCAGTTCAGTTCAGTTCAGTTGCTCAGTCATGTCCAACTCTGTGACCCCATGGACTGCAGCACTCCAGGCTTTCCGGTCCATCGCCAACTCCTGGAGTTTACTCACACTCATGTCCATTGAGTCAGTGATGCCATGCAACCATCTTATCCTCTGTCAACCCCTTCTCCTCCTGCTTTCAATCTTTCCCAGCATCAGGGTCTTTTCAAATGAGTCAGTTCTTTGATTCAGGTGGCCAAAGTATTGGAGTTTCAGCTTCAACATCAGTCCTTCCAATGAATATTCAGGACTGATTTCCTTTAGGATGGACTGGTTGGATCTCCTTGCAGTCCAAGGGACTCTCAAGAGTCTTCTCCAACACTACAGTTCAAAAGCATCAATTCTTTGGCACTCAGCTTTCTTTTTGATCCAACTCTCACATCCATACATGATTACTTGAAAAACAATAGCTTTGACTAGACGGACCTTTGTTGGCAAAGTAATGTCCCTGCTTTTAATATGCTGCCCTTCAAAGGCACAATTGATATTTTCCTGAAGATGCTGTGCTAATTCACTTACTGTAATGCTAATCATGTTATACATATATAAAACTAACATTTACACAGGCACACATACACACACACACACACACACACACACAATACTGTCTTGAAAGTTTGGTACTACAAAGAAGTCTAAGGTGATGTAAATAATCATGTAACCTGTTTGAATGAGTTTCATTTTCATATATCAGTATTGTCTATATTTCAAGGTATCTTGACCCTGCTGCATTTTCTTGCCTTCTTCCTGTTTGACAACAGTCCCCTGCAAAGTGTTTTGAGTCCCAAGTGAATTTTTTTTAATTAAGTAGTTTATTTTAATTGGAGGATAATTTCTTTACAATATTTGGTGGGTTTCACCATACATCGATATGAATCACCCACAGATGCACATGTGTCCCCCCATCCTGAATCCCCTTCCCACCTCCTTCCCCACCCCATCCTTCTGGGTGGTCCCAGAGCACCAGCTTTGAGTGCCCTGCTTCATGCATGGAACTTGCATTGGTCATCTATTTTACAAATGGTAATATACATGTTTCAATGCTATTCTGTCAAGTCATCCCACTCTGGCCTTCTCCCACATAGTCCAAAAGTCTGTTCTTTACATCTGTGTCTCTGTTGTTGCCTTGCATATAGGATCATTGTTATCATCTTTCTAAAGTCCATATATATGCATTGATACACTGTACTGGTATTTCTCTTTCTGACTTACTTCACTCTGTATAATAGGCTCCAGTTTCATCCACCTCATTAGAATTGATTCAAGTGTGTTCTTTTTTATAGCTGAATAATATTACATTGTATACATTTACCACAACTTCCTTATCCAAGTGAATTTTTCACGGACACATTGCTGTTACTGTTGTGTCCACCTGACACCATGGCAGCCACTCCCAGCCATGGCCCTGGCCTCCAATGTGTTGAACATGAGATTCACCCGGGAGGTTTCACAAATCTTACTGTCCAGTTTGCACCCCTCGTCAATTAAACCAGAATGTCCAAGGAGTGAAAAACAGGTTTGGGTACCTGTTAAAAGATCTTGGGCAATTCAAAGTACAGTACCATTTGCGAATCTTAGATCTATTCCAAAAGCAGTCAGACTAGTCAAGCTGCATAGAGGCTTATGGGGCAAATGAATTAGAATTGTTTTCCCATCTTTTCTGCTATAGTCTGTTCTTGGCGGTGTTGGTTATTTTCCTCTTGTCTCTCAGCCATACACACGCCTTTTTATTTTCTCCTCAACTCCGTCAAGGATTGGAAGCTTCCGAATTATTTTTTGGGCTCCTTTGCTAACTGGGTTTTGATTAAATTCTGCCAATGGGAGTCAATGGCAGCTGACTGGAAGTCAGAAGAAAGAGAAAAGAAATTTTTTTCCTGCTTCTGGCTCTGGCAGTTACTGAGCTGCCAACAGCGAGTCAGCAGTGTTGGAGGGACTGCATGCTCCTTGGTCCATGGCTGCATTAGCTGTAGTGTCCCCCTTATGGATCTGGGAAATGACACTTTGCTTTGCCCCCTAAGGAATTTCATTGCCTTCCTGAATTTACTTGCATTTCTTTCTCCCTTCCGTTCCTTCTCCATTCCAACAGTTTAGAAACATTTAGGTCTGAAATATTTAGAGTGATTCTTTCTTTCCAGCTTTACTGAGGAATGAAATTGAAAGTGAAAGTCGTGCAGTCATGTCTGACTCTTTGCGGCCCTATGGACTATACAGTCCGTGGAATTCTCCAGGTCAGGATATTGGAGTGGGTAGCTTTTCCATTCTCCAGGGGATCTTCCCAACCCTGGGATCGAAACCAGGTCTCCCACACTGCAGGAGGATTCTTTACCAGCTGAGCCACAAGGGAAGCCCAAGGTGAGAGGAAGGTGTCCTTAATTGACAAATAACACTGTCAGATATTTAAACTGTGCATCACGATGATTCCATATACATTTTGAAAAACTCCCTCCCATCTAGTTAAATGACAAATACATTACCTCACATGTTTATCCTTTTTGTGTGTGAGAACATTTAAGTTCTATTCTTATATGACATCTTTGAATAAATTATAAAAAGGCACTTACTCTGGGGAAATTAATTTTTTGAAAAAAGAATAAAAGTACACTTTCCAGGTAGATTCAGCCCATAGGCACATGCCTTGGGAAATGAGTATTTTCTTTATGGGAAGAAAGTAGACACAAGGGGCTGCACTGAGGGGTGTGCTCAGCAGATGGATCAAGTTTCGGTCCCTACCCACCCCCCTCTGCAGGCACCATCATGCTTCACTCTGCTACCCTGGGGGCATGGAGTGAGGACTGTGACACCCAGAATCAGGCTATGGGAATTTAAAGAAGAGATGACTGAGGCATTTTAAGGGGTAGGAAGAGTAGGTGTTTCTACTGAAAAAGAGGGAAGGAATGGCGAGTGTGGTAAGAAGAAAAACAATAACGTGAAATGCCACCGAACATTGTAGGAGTTCAGGAGGAGGTGCTACCCTGTGTTGATTCTGCAAAGATGACAAATATATTCAAGCCATTACTAAACTAGTAAGTGATGCTCTCAGATGGTTTAATCATTTCCATTTCTCTCTGGCTCAGGTTATGACCCCTAAAAAAACCTGACTATAAAAATGCGGTAGGATCCCATTTTAAATGTAGGCAAACCACTGAAAATGAATCACCTTCGTCTTCTGTTCTGGCTTTGAAAACCCAAAACTATAAACTAAATTCAGTTTTTGTGAATATAATATTCTAAATGCCTTTGACTTTGAAACATAAATATTTGTGACCCTTTTTCACAATCTTAAAAAGAAGCTTTTTCACATTCACTGAGCATTCATTTCAATATTTTCTATTACAGCCAGTCTTGTTCATATTTCTCCCCTTCTATATGCTCATGAATTTAAATACAACACTAAACAAAATATAACAACACCTTAAATGTTTTTCTTCTATCATCCCTCTTTTATTCCTGATACATTTTTAACCATTAAAAGAGATTAAGTGACTGACTGGCTAACATTTATTTTGGGCTGTTAACAGGGAGAAACATATAGAAATAGTCTGTATACCTTAGTAGATCATAATCTCTTATTTTTGAATCAGAAGTTATTTTATTTCCTGGTTATAAAAGTAATACACACTCATCATAAAAATTCAGATAATGTAAGAATTTGTTCTGTCATAAAGGAACTTGACTGGGACCCAGAAACAAAACAATAAAAATATTCTCTAGTGAAAAATAAATTAATTATAAACAAATAGTACATTTTTTGTAACAAAAAAAATAAAAGCATAAAAGCAACAGTGATATTTTGGTTTTGCTTTTAAAGCATCTAGCAGTTTACAAACACTTTTAAATACTTAAACATGAGGTGTTATTTCTACTGTTGCTATATTCTGAGTACCTATTTCTGCTTACTAAACTGCAGCTTGATTTTCTGACCTATGATTCATACAGTGTATTATGATCTTACAAAACAAAGTTTATTACAGAATAACTTATCTTTGACTGTAGGTTGTTTGAAGGAAAGTTAGCACTGCTGCTGCTGCTGCTGCTCAGTCGCTTCAGTCGTGTCCGACTCTGTGCGACCCCATAGATGGAAGCCCACCAGGCTCCCCTATCCCTGGGATTCTCCAGGCAAGAACACTGGAGTGGGTTGCCATTTCCTTCTCCAATGCATGAAAGTGAAAAGTGAAAGTGAAGTCGCTCAGTCGTGTCCGACTCTTAGTGGCCCCATGGACTGCAGCCCACCAGGCTCCTCCGAACATGGGATTTTCCAGGCAAGAGTACTGGAGTGGGGTGCCACTGCCTTCTCCAAAGTTAGCACAGTCCATGTTTATTATTCACAGTTTTTGCTGTGTTTACCATTCACATTAGTTTCCTAGGACGTTCTAAGAAGTTACCATACACTGCCTCAGAACAACAGACATGTATTTTCTCACATTCTGAAAGCTAGAAGTCTAAAAAATCAAGGTATAGCAGAGTTACACTTTGTCCGAAGGATCTGAGGTAGAAATCTCTTCCATGCCTTTCTCCTAGCTTTTGGTGGCTGCTGACAATCCCTGGTATCTGCCTCCAATTTCCCCTGGCATTCTCTTCTCTATATGTGTCTATATCTCTGTATCTGCACCTCTCCATCTTCCCCTGCTTATGTGGATCCCAGTCACCGTATTAGCCGCTACTGCTGCTCTTTAGTCACTAAGTCGTGTCTGACTCTTTGCAATCCCATAGACTGTAGCCCACCAGGCTCTTCTGTCCATGGGGTCTCCCAGGCAAGAATACTGGAGTGGGTTTCCATTTTCTTCTACAGAGGATCTTCCTGACCCAGGGATTGAACCCATGTCTCTTGCTTGGCAGGCAGATTCCTTACCACTGAGCCACCTGGGAAGCCCAGCCATTGTACTAGGGCCCAGCCTACTTCCGTATGATCGATCTTAACTTTATTACACCTGCAAAGACCCTATTTCCAAACAAGGTCATATTCACAGGTATAAGGGGCATGGGTTAGGACTTCAATTTATTTCTTTAGTAGACATAATTCCACCCATACTGTTTTGTGACATTTGCTATTATCTATGTCTTCCTTCTAGAATTTTTCTTGACTACTACCTCTCTTTAAAGAAGCCCTCTCAGACTTCCCTGATGCTAGAGTGGTTGAGAATCTGCCTGCAGATGCAAAGGACATGGGTTTGATCCCCGGTCAGGAAGATTCCATACCCCATGGGGCAACTAAGTTTGTGTGTCACAACTACTGAATCTGCATGCCTAGAGCCTGTGCTCTGCAACAAGAGAAACCACTGCAATGAGAAGTTCTTGCACTGCAACTAGAGAAAGGCCATGTGCAGCAGTGAAGACCCAGTGCAGCCATAAATAAATAAAAGTTAAAAAAAAAATTTAAATGGAGGTCCTCTCTTGATCTCATGGTAAAGAGAAAAGTGTTTGTGCAGAAGTTAAAGCAGTGGCTCTCAACCAAGAATTATTTCGTTTCATGGGATATGTTTGCCAATATCTGAAGAAATTTTTCATTGTCACAACTGGGAAGTGAGGGATTTGCGACTGGCATCCACTGGGCAGAAACACTTCTAAACACAATGGACAAGGCACCCCCTCATCCCCATAATAAGGAATTGTGGTCCCTAATGTTAACAGCACCAAGATTGAGAAACCTTGTTCCAGAGGTTTCACAGAGCTGTTCGAAAATGCTTTCACTCAGGATTCCTACTTCACATCTTCATCAGAATACACAGTGTTGAGCTGAGGTTGGTGATGGGAATTTGCAAACACAGACCTGGGCTGGTTAGACAGGACCTTACCTTACAACTTAGACTTTCTACTCTATTGGTTGTTAAGAACAGATGACAGAAGCACCAAGGAAACATTGGAAAATGACAAAAACTCAGGCTCAAGCTATTTTTCTATTATAGAAAAAGTTCCCAGGGGAATCTATGCATAAGAAAGACCGATAGAACTGATTCAAATGTGTTCTTTTTTATAGCTGAGTAATATTCTGTTGTGTATATGTACCACAACTTTCTTATCCATTTGTCTGCCAATGGACGTCTAGGTTGCTTCCAAGTCCTAGCTATTGTAAACAGTGCTGCGATGAACACTGGGGTACACGAGTCTCTTCAATTCTGGTTTCCTCAGTGTGTATGCCCAGCATTGGGATTGTTGGGTCATATGGCAGTTCTATTTCCAGTTTTTTAAGGAATCTCCACACTGTTCTCTATAGTGGCTATACTAGTTTGCATTCCCACCAACAGTGTAAGAGCACTCCCTGTTCTCTATACCCTCTCCAGCATTTATTGTTTGTAGACTTTTTGACAGCAGCCATTCTGACCGGCATGAGATGGTACCTCACTGTGGTTTTGATTTGCATTTCTCTGATAATGAGTGATGTTGAGCATCTTTTCATGTGTTTATTAGCCATCTGAATGTCTTCTTTGGAGAAATATCTGTTTGGTTGTTTGGCCTATTTTTTGATTGGGTTGTTTATTTTTCTAGTATTGAGCTGCATGAGCTGCTTGTATATGTTGGACAGAGTAAAGTAAGTTAGAAAGAAAAACACCAACAGAGCATATTAAAGTATATATATGGTATTTAGAAAGATGGTAACGATGACCCTATATGCAAGACAGCAAAAGAGACACAGATGTAAAGAACAGACTTTTGGACTCTGTGGGAGGAGGCGAGGGTGGGATGATTTGAGAGAACAGCATTGAAACATGTATATTACCATATGTGAAACAGATGACCAGGCCAAGGTTAATGCATGAAACAGGGCACTCAAAGCCAGTGCACTGAGACAATCCAGAGGGATGGGACGGTGAGGGAGATGGAAGGGGGGGTTCGGGATTGGGGGACACATGTACACCCACAGCTGAATCATGTCAATGTACAGCAAAAACAGTATTATAAAGTAATCAGCCTCCAATTAAAATAAATAAATTAAAAAATAAAAAGAGATTTTATATATATATATATATATATATATAAAGAACAATGGAAATGTAATGCTTAAACGACTAAAAGAGGGAATAAAGGAAAACACTTATTATTTTATTTTATTGTAAGTTAAGTCAGAAGTAAACGTGTCTCCATATTAGAGACAGGATCAATGACTAGAAGAGGTATGTGAAGAATGAACACAGGAAACCATCAGTTCAGTTCAGTTCAGTCGCTCAGTCGTGTCCGACTCTTTGTGACCCCATGAATTGCGGCACGCCAGGCTTCCCTGTCCATCACCAACTCCCGGAGTTCACTCAGACTCACGTCCATTGAGTCGGTGATGCCATCCAGCCATCTCATCCTCTGTCGTCCCCTTCTCCTCCTGCCCCCAATCCCTCCCAGCATCAGAGTCTTTTCAAATGAGTCAACTCTTCGCATGAGGTGGCCAAAGTATTGGAGTTTCAGCCTTAGCATCAGTCCTACACATTATCTTAGTATAATTCTCCATTCTGTCTCCTGGAAAATAGAGCTCTGGGTACCATGTTCACTTGAATGCTTCTTGAGCATCCCATGGCCTTGAAATGTGGTCCTTGAGCCAGGAAGTCTGATTCGCTGAGTGTTAACCTCTGTAGTGAGGTAACTGCTTAACACTGCAAACCAGAACCAGTAAGAGGAATGCTGGCAAATACTGGGCAATCAACAAATGTGTTAAATGAATTAGTAAATAAACAAATGCTCTGAAATATAAAGAAAAACTCACTTGATCTTAGTGGTCCTCCAGAACAATCTAGTATGTTAACCTAGCATGTAGTCGAACATATTCTTCCATGTTAGCAAAAGAGATATGGTTCCATCAATCCTGGGAAAACTAGAATAAAGAGGAAAGTCTAAGAGTTGGATATTGTAACTGGAATGATGAACAAGCATGATGAGTTAAATGTAATAAAATGAAAATGTATCCTTGTCTTTTAGCTATCTTTTTAAAATGAATTAGTTTATTCTAACTCACAGTGCACAGTCTCTACCTGCTAATGAGAAAGCTTGGTCTTCTGTTTTGCCAGTGTGTTGAACCTGGCCAACTCAGACATTACTGCCTGCCCCCTGGATCCTTCCTTTCTCTGTTCTACTTACCCCTGTCTTGCAAAACAGGGCTTTGGATCCATTTAGACTGAATTGAGGGAGAAGGGTATATGCCTTTCTTGATGAGGAGAGTGACCAACTAGCGCTACAGAGCCTGCCTGATATTTAAGTCTTTCTTTCCTGGGTACTTTCCTTAGTCCTTCAGATGCCCCCTCCTCCTTTCACTGGGCCATGACAGCTGGACTACATATACCTTTTTTTATAATCAGTCAGCTGCTCCCAATTTAGCCTCATGTTTTTCTCCTGGATTCACTCCACACAGAATTCTCCCTGTTAAAATCCCCACCGCTATGCCAGGCATTGTAAAAAGCAATGTTGGAAAGGACTCCAAGTCATCTAACTCTTTTAACTCTGGACCTTGGAAGAATCTTTGGGGAAATCTCGTGCATTCTTTAAGATACTGGCTAAGATAGTCTTTGGTGAAAGTGTAGTTTGCATTGTCATTCCAAATCTTTCTCTCTCTCACAATGCTTCAGGACAATAGCTACTGTGCCCCTCTTTAAGATAACCCAGACTCATGTCAGACAACATTTACTGAGTATTCTAACTGCAGAGAATGGTTTCTTTGAGACTGCTTGTTACTCAACTTAGGACAGAAGGGTGTAGGCCCCTCCTCTGTCTTCGTAGGGTGGACCCAAGACGGTGGGTGGAATCTCTTGACAGATCCACAGTTTCCCCTCTCAACCCATTTTTTATCTTCCTTGTGAATTTGAGAGCTCTCAGTCTAACGCATGGTTTTGAAATTCCACATCTACTGGATCCAGTTGACTGAACTGAAACTGAGAAACAGGCCAATTGTATGAGCATTACAACCCATAACTGCATCTTCTTCCTTTTTTTAAAATAGTAATTTAGTCATTGGAAAATGACTATATTCAGGTTTTCCCCTCATTTTAACGTTTAGATTAATAAATAAATGAAAGGTATGTTAACTTCTAAGCATGGCTATGTAAGTTTTTGCATGGCTAAGACACCATGTGTCTTAGCCTAGCCAGACACATGTGTCTTGATGCCTAGCCAGATTAATTATATAGTCTCTTGGGTGAAATAGCCCCTAGAACGTTCACCTAGCAAATCTTAACCCATAAAATGGAAGTAAAAAGTATTACCAAAAATCTAAAATAAGTTTTAGCTTCAAACTCAGGTAGTTGATCTACTAATTCAAATAAGTTAGTAATATGAGGCAGCATTACATACAACAGACACAGTGATGTTAAAAATGTAAATTGTATTAGAACTGGCCTTACTTAATCCTCCAGTGCCTCCAATGCCTTCTACCTGAGCCTAAAGTGAAAACCTAGGTCCTTACCACAGCCTGCAAAGTTCCAATGTGATCTGGCCTCTGCTTACATCCTAGTTTTTTTCCTCTCACTTTCATCTTAAATCAGTATTTTCCAGACAAACTAGCTTTTTATGTTCCTCTTTAACTTGCTGCTGTTTAGGGTCTTTGCACATTATGGTGTCTCTGTGCCAGTAGTTCTTACCTGGGAGCATGTTTGCCTCTGAGGGTACTTTCGGCAATGTCCAGAGACATCTTGGTTGTAACAACCAGGGTGGGGTAGTGCTATCAGCATCTGCTGGGTAGAGGCCAGGGATGCTGCTAAACATCCTAGAGTCCCAGAATAACTCCCAATAGCAATTTATTATCTGCCCTCCAATGTCAATTGTACCAAGATGGAGAAACCCTTTTTCTCTGTCTACAGTGATCCAGCTTAATATATTCCCATGGCTTCTCCTGCTTTTCATTCTTGGCTTAAAGTTTCACAAAAACAAAACATCCTTTCTACCACTCAAGCCAACATAGCCCAGGCTCCACCCCACTTTGTCTTAGGTCACCACCATATTTTGCTTAATATGAAGTTTATTGTTCTATTGTCTTTATTCTTCCATAATTATTCTACACATTTCCTGCTATATACCCTGCATCTGAGCAGTGCCAGGTACACAGAGATTTCTATTAGATTTGTGTTGGATTAATGAGACAGAAGAAAATTGCATATGAGAGAGATAATAAATAGCTAACATTTTTTAAAAGACTTTTTTTCCCTGAAACAGGTGCAGGGCCAAAAAAAAGTGGGAAAAGATTTCAGGGGGGCCTTTCCTGGTGGTCCATTGACTAAGAATCTGTGCTCCCAATGCAGAGGGCGCGGATTCAATCCCTTGTCAGGGAACTAGATCCCACACGCTGCAACTAAGAGTTCACATGTAGCAACGAAAGCACCTGCATGATGCAAAGAAGATCGAAGATCCCATACACCACAAATACATAACAGAAATAAACATCTTTTTTAAAAAAGAGCTCAGGAATTCATTTACAAAAACAGCAAGTATTTTCAGAAGCAATGGATTAGTTTCACTGATGTTGTAAAGCTCAGGAAAATCAGAAGAGACCTAGAGCACAGAACACACTAACTTTTCTGTAAAAATAACATGTTCATACAATGTCAACTCACACTTCCATACTGCACTCACATACTGCAGTGCATAAGGGGCAAGGTGGAGTAGGGCCAAGAGGTCCCTCGTGAGGAAGGAGAGGAACGACTTAGACAACACTACGGGAGCTGAGGATTATATTTTCATTTTCTTGGAATTTAGTCAGTCCCTTTGCTATAAATTAATGTCAGATCAGTGGCTTATATGTGCCAACTTTTTCAGAGCACACCAGATGAATTTCTCCTTTCTGGTTGGGTGCCTGAAAAGAAAAGATGGCATTCTTACTCCCCACTGGTTTGGTGGCTCAGTCATCTGATCAATACAGGAGAGAAGAGGACATTCCCATACATAATTGAAATGCTACTGAAATTTGATCATTTTTAAAATCATTACCTATGCTGTTCTGACTTTTAAGGCAGCAAGATTTTTCCCGTTTCCAGAACAATGGGTATTCAGGGGTGGGAATGGAGGTGGGGAGAAAACCCCAGCAGGGGTGAAGAGGTTAAACCTATAGCTTATGAAAGTACCCTGATTCACCTCAGTTTTACGTTTAGTCAAGAGGTAGATGTTCTACAGACCAATGATGGGAATCTGAACCTCGCAAATATCTGTAGCTCAGTTGGTAAAGAATCTGCCTGCAATGCAGGATACCTGGTTCAATCCCTGATCAGGAAGATGCCCTGGAGAAGGAAATGCTACACAGTCCAATATTCTCGCCTGGGAAATCCTATGGACAGAGGAGGCTGGCGGACTACAGTCCATTGGGTCGCAAGAGTCAGACATGACTTAGTGACCAAACCAATGTTTATGGGCATTTATATTCTGTTCTCAGAAGACTCTCCACTGCTTTATTAAAAGGTCTAATTTTTTTTTAGGTATTCTGAACTTGGGGAATATTCTCTATGTATAACTGATATGGGCATCAGTTATAAAATTAGTGTAAATAGGGATTTATTTCAATTAACTTCATAGAATTTGGTGGTGTGTTATTCACATGTTTCATTTTTAGAGAGTACAAAGATTTAGTAAAGAAGCCTATGACTCACCAAAAGCCACATGAAATCTTTGAGCTGGTGATAAACTATTCCTGAGCATCCTGTTACATCATCTGAGAAGAGAAGAGAAGAGGGCAGGTGTTGTCTCCTTAGGACAGGAATTCCAGCAAGCAAAATAAAGGAAATTAATCGATGCTCTCTATAATTAGAGTTCATGGGAAGGAGTTAGGAGATATATAAATATGGAAAAGAGTACTACTTCAGAAGGGAATGATTAATGAAGCATGGTAAAGAAGGACAAACCTGGGAAATTCTGGATTTTTCATAACTAAGCAGTTAATAAACTCTAGAGTCTGAATTTGAAGAAGTAGAAGACTAATAAGAGACTTTCACCTTCTTTTTCATCCCAAGTTAACTTAGGAAAGGAGTTTAGTTTTTATCTTCCTTAACTCTGTTTGAAACATAACAGGTGAGGAGGGATGACCATGATCAGAATATTGCTAAGTAAAAATGGCAACCCACTCCAGTATTCTTGCCTGGACAATCCCATGGATGGAGGAGCCTGGTAGACTACAGTCCATGGAGTTGCAAAGAATCAGACACAACTGAGCAACTTCACTTCCTTTCTACTTTAAACTTGTTTTAAATGGAAAACACTAACAAAGAGAAATGTAGAATTTCTACATTTACCTGGACAAGTGATCATTTGTATTTGCCATTTGCTTTACTTCACATAGAAATATGAAGTATTTGCACAAAAATATTCCATATATGAGATGAGGGTGAATTGAAGATGAAAACACTTTGTTATTTGGCAATCATTACTTCCAGAAATGAAGTTTCTTTGGGCATTGGGCTTCCAGCTCTATGACAATGGTTTTATAGATAGCCAAATTTCCTGGGACTAATCCTTGACTTTTCACATCAAAACTAGATGATCCCTTTCTATAGGAAGATGTGCAAGTGGATCATATCTCCCTCTTTGAGTCTGGAAATTTATATACAAAGGTGATAATGTTGATTGTATGTATTTATGTTGAGACAGAAAGATAAAACAGGAATGCTAAAAGAAGAAAAATAATTGACTAGGCTGGATTTCACATCAAGAAAAAAAAAGAGAGAGCGAGCCAAACATACTGTCTTTAAAAGCATGTGGCAACACCCAGGTATTAAAAAAATAACTTTTCTGTTATAAGAAATATATCAACAGCTAGTAAAGAAAAGGTTTGATAATGAAGTCCTGGGTTACATGAAAGTAATAAAAAAGTGTGATGAATAATTCTTTGCGAAAACTCTATAAGCAATTCTGGGCCATTTGTCAGAGGAGGGAGAGACGAGGACATAAAATCAACCCCAGTGAGCCCATTTCTTGCATGCAGGGGAAGTGTCTCCCAAGCTGCATTGACAGTGCTTGAGGGCACAGCAAATAAATGTGTTCTTTTTCTTTGATGTTCACGTCTGTAGCTGTGTTAGTCCACTTCAGCCTCGGGACACATGGCCATGAAGCTATCCTAGGCATTAACAGTGACCACTTTGAGAGCCTGGCACAGCCCTCCCCCATAAGAGAGCTCTCTACCTGCATATATGTATGGCAGGTAGTCACCTGTACTATGAAATTTGATAGGGACTCAAAATCTTCATCATATTTTCCCCTATCATCATGGGGCTGGGAAGCTTTAAAATTCCAGTAGTCAATTCTTTCTGTACAGATTTTCCAAAGGTTCTTAATAGTAAAATTAATTATGCTAGTACAAATACTGATCTTAGCACCTTGTTAGCTAACTGGTAGCAGGACTTTTAAATTTTACGTTATTTTCTTTTTCTGACTAATTCCCTGTCATATAGCAAAAGTGATAAGCACAGACAGCTTCCATGGCAGAATTAAGCAAGGGAGAAAGAAGTAGGAAAAATTCTGTCCATCAGGTTCTGACTAGGATGGTAGAAACCCAAAGCATGAAACAGAAACTACACGATTAGGGGACGTCAAAAGAAATTAGGGTGACAATTTAAAAATATGTTTTCTGGCTGTGTTTTCAGGTGATTTTTAGGGTTCTTTATCTTTTCTGAATGTTTTCCACACATCAGTTGTTATATCAGACTCATGTTTTCCTTGGCGACTTCAATCTTGGCAATACTGAAGCTGTTTAGTCTAATCTGGACTGGTGTTTCTCTAGGCCAACTCACGGTGGTCAACGTGGCATCTCCCTTCACCATCATCATGAAAAATTCTCTCTTCTGAGGTATAACCCATATCCCCTGAGCTTCATATATCTTCCTTTTCAATTGCTTATTCCCACTGCTTCCGAGGAAAAGCACTTAGGGTGTAAATTTTTGCAGACTTTGTAAATTGACTAGCATCTTGACTGACTATAGAGTTTTAGGTAGAATTAATTTCCCCTTTAAATTTGAAAGTAGTGTTTCATTATAGTCAAATTTCTAGTGCTGTGCAGAAATTTAATTTGATTTTTATCCTTATTGCTTTTCAGGTAATGAGGGTTTCTTCTCTCCAAAAACTTTGAAAATCTCTTATTGTCTTGTTTTTAAAATGTTACAGTAATGTGTGTTGAGTAGAGTCTGCTTTACTGTCATGAATTTGGACACTTGGTAGGCATTTTTAATCAGCAAACTGTTATTTTTCCATTTTTAGTACTTCTCTTGAATTGTTCATAATTCCCTATCTTTGTGTTTTCTGTTCTCATCAACAGAAAGTTTCTATATCTGGATTTTTAGACTTGGTGGCTTATTCTCTAACTTTATTATCTTGCCTATCCTACTGTCTTTTTATTTTTGCTGTATTTTTCTATTTTTGCTAAATGTCTGAAACTAGCAACTTTTTCATTTCTAGTATTATATTTTTAATTTTTAAGATTTGGGGAAAGGAAAGAGAACTGCTTTCTTTATTTTATGAATATCCTAGTTTGTAATTTAAGTTTTTTAATGAAGGGATTTAATAATAATGTTAATTATGGAAGTGATTTATCTTTTCTTATCTGTGTGTGTATGAATTTTTTCCTAATACTTTCATTTTTCCCTCTTACTTCCTTTCTGTTCTTTTTTTGTTTTGTTTGCATGTTATGGACTTGTTTTAAGTATCCAGTGATTCCTAAATGCCTGTTCTTCTTTAAGAGTAAAATATCAGAAAGTTATTTGGAGGCAGGTTTTTTCCATGCTTGGCTTTGTTGCAGGATGATCTGGATGGGCTATTTGACTGGGTAACCTCCAGTTAACAGATTTATTATTACTGCTTACTTAACTGGATCAGTTTCTCCATAATTACTCAACTTTTTACTTAGGAGGAATCAACTTAGCCAGCAGAATTTTCTTGAATCCAAGTAGTAAACAGGGGAATAAAGTGTTTTTCTTTTTAGGAGAAAACTTTCATTTAATCTCTCTGTTTTCAGTATGTTATTTCAGACCTCATGTGTGCTGGTGTCTACAAAACTGGTTCTTTCTCGTTTAAGTTTTATCTTCTAAAAATGGATGAGACCAAGAATGGAGACATTAGCTAGCTGCATTTTTATACAAACGTTCAATTAATTCTACTCTCTTAAGCCTTATACTGCACCCTCCCTTTTAGACCTATACAAGGTGAGTTCCTGAGATTTTCTGGAATTCCATGGTACAAATCAGCATGATTCTGGTTCTGAGTTAGCCTCGTAAATTCTCTCTCTGTTTCTCTCCTTCATTCTTTCCCTCCTCCCCCATCCATCAATCACGTCAGCAATTTGTTATTAGGTTATTTGGTAAGGAGGCATGAACTTGCTCTCCTTTTACTTGCATGAGTATTAAACCACTTGAAAAATAAGACTAAGAAAGGTGTATGGAGAACAAACTCTACATTGTGAAATGTTGATGTTGACATTAAATAGTGTTTCTTTTACCTACAAGAAGGTGGACTTCCTATGACAGAATCTTGGAATGAGAAGACTTATCCTTTCAGCAGTCCTAGACAGAAACAGATCTCCATCACTGAGACAGAGCTACTCACAGAGATCCAAACCACAGCATGTATCACTTGCTCTGCCAGCTCCTTAGAAAGAAAGGAATCTACTGGCCACACAGACCCACTTTCTCCGTCCAGTCTTACCAATCAGATAAGGATATTCCACGTGCCCTTGGGCAGAGTGAATTAATAAGTAGTAAGAGGCCAAGAGAATTATGCTGAATGATCTCCTTTTACATGGGAGTAATCATCAAGAGTAAGGTAGAAGCATCAACACTTTCAATATTCCCCAGGTTGTGATCTTTTAACTTCTTGGCTTAACCATTAAAACTGTGGTTAGTTGGGAATATACCACCTCCTCTTTGGAAGAGATTAGCTGTCCATCAATATAATGCTTCATGATGCATTTAACATCTGTTTCTTTGGCTTTCTCTTTGGATATGCATCAGAAGAGTGCATTAACTAAATCATCTCTAAGGCCACTCTGTACTCGAGGCTGAAAAGCCACTCTTCATTTTATATCCCTTCTCAAATTATGTTACTTTATCAAAGATCCTCAATGAGACCAAATGACATCATAAGTGTATTTCAATAATTTCCATAATATATTACATAAAATCACCATAATAATAAAATTCCAGCACAGAGATGCATCATATAGATATATATAGATAGAAATATAATCTAGAACATCTTTATCTCCTGTCATCATCAAATACCCTGGAAGAAAAC
Source organism: Bos javanicus (assembly GCF_032452875.1). Classification (NCBI taxonomy): domain Eukaryota; kingdom Metazoa; phylum Chordata; class Mammalia; order Artiodactyla; family Bovidae; genus Bos; species Bos javanicus. Next base: position 101,037,816 of record NC_083871.1, on the reverse strand, counting down.
AGATCCAACTATTAAATTCACTTGCAAGTCAAAGCCCAAGGATTAAAATATTTGTAGATCCAAAATTAAGTTATACTGTACTTATGTATTAATATTGCAAAGAAATAAAAGTCCATTTCAATTTCTTATTTCTGCTGAATTTCAAAGCTCAGTTTTATTTGTATCAGAGATCAAAAGTAGTGGGAAAAAGTACTTGAGTTTGGATCAGACCACCTAGGTTAGAATCCTGTGGACATTACTTGATTATTGGGTGACTATGTCTCTCAGATATTTCATCTAAAACATGGAAATGATAATCATATCCATCTCATGAACTTAATGTGAGTTTTACATAAGGTAACATCTTTCCTTAAAAGAGTACCTTATGTGTGTGCTCGGTCACTTCAGTCCTGTCATATTCTTTGTGACCCCATGGACTGCAGCCAGCCAGGCTCCTCTGTCCACAGGATTTCCCCAGCAAGAATACTGGCATGGGTTGTCGTTTCCATCTCTAGGGGATCTTCCTGACTCGGGCATTGAACCTGTGTCTCTTGCATCTCCTGCATTGCAGGCAGATTCTTTACTGCTGAGCCACTGTAATAAACTCTTAATATAGTTTTAATATAATTTCTTTAGCAGCTTCAACCAGGACTGTTTTCCACAGAAACTAGTAGGACTCCTCTGTATCCTTGGAAGTTAAACTGATCAATGCCAAGTCTCTGAGGTTGCTTATTTTAGAATCCATATCATTAACAGGACATCTAAGACTATGATGACACCAATTCCACACTCATCAAAATAATACAAAATCCTAGAGCAGTTATCCCAGGCAAAATTATGTTCCCAGAAGTCAGTGTTCAGAGTTGCCAAAGATCAAAGCACACTCTCAGTGCTAACTGTTGAGAGCACATTAATAGAGAATATGTTTCTTTAGTCTTAGAATCATTCAAGTAGTTCGGAATCCATTGACACATGATTTTAAAATGCCCATTAAGATGCGACTTTGGGTGCATACATTTTCTGTAAATGGTGGGGTGTGGAGGGAATCTATAAATACAATCACTTCTTTTACAGAGTGGCATTTGTGTAATAGCAGCTCTGCTTATCACATATTTTGAACTTGGTGCCTTTCTTTAGTTTCTAGTATCTTCATAATTTATTGGTTTCCTTTCCCATTTTGAATCCCCTGTGTCCACGTGTCTAGGACAAAACTGAGTGAGAGAGAAAGAAAGAGACATACACAGAGATACTATCTGTAGCCAGCTACCCTTTCAAATGCACTCAATAACTTCACCTTTCCAAGGGAAAAATTATGAGGAGTGAAGAGAGATCCTGCTACAGTGCACCTGCTGCTTGCATGTGCTTAGCCATTCAGTTGAGTCAGACTCTTTGTGACCCTTTAGAACTGCAGCCCGCCCACAAGGCTACTCAGTCTGTGAGATTTCTCAGGCAAGAATTCTGGAGTGAGTTGCCATTTCCTCCTCCAGGGGATCTTCCTGACTCAGGGATCAAACCCACATCAGCTGTGTCTCCTGCACTGCAGGCAGATTCTTTACCTGCTGAGCCATCTGAGTCAGTTACCCCAAGAATGAAGATAAAGTCCACTAAATTTATTTCACAGAGCTTAACATTCAGTCTTGTGGGTAACTTTTTATTTTAGCATTGTTTTCCCTTTGTCTAATTTATGTTCTTATATTTATTCATTTTCTCCTTTCTACTTTCATTAGGTTAATTCTGTTTTGTTTCTCTAACTTGTTGAACTGGATATTTAACTCATTAATGTTACCATTTCTTTTATTCTAGACTCCTTTTTATTCTAGACTCCAAATTTGCATCCTACAAATGTGGGTAAATAACATTTTGATTATAACTTAGTTAAAAATTATCAAGTCACCATTTTAATATATCTTCTTTGATCGTGAATTACTTAGAAGACTATTTCTAATTTTCTGTTCTATAGAAAGCTTTAATTCATCTTTTAATTTTGTTGTCTAACAATTGTATTTGATTAATAAAATGGGTTCTGCGTAATTCTAATTCTTTAATTCTTACTGAGACTTTGTAAAACCCAATGCTACAACTGTCCTTTATTTGTTTATAAAGACTATGATGTATTAGCTAATTGTTGGGTGCAGCGTTCTCATGTTGTATGCGCTCTGCTCCCATAGATGGGACAACCTCTAACACTCCTTCCCCTTACCTCTACTTTGTGCTTTCGAGCCCAGGGAGACTGGGTTTATATCCCAGTTTAATTCCCTAGTGAATTGTTACTTTTTTTTTTATTATTATATAGCCATCCTCTTCATAACTCTTTGATTTTTGTTGTTTATTTCACATCATACATTTTTATTTTTTGAGGCCTACTTCACATATAGCAAAGTTCACCCTTTATATAGCATTTAAGTCCTGTGTTTTAACAAGGGCATAGTAATGTAACCACCACTAAATCAAAATGTATAATAGTTTCATTGACCCTCCAATTCCCTTATTTTTCTTTGTAGTCAACCTGATCTCTCACCCTTAGTCCTTAGCAACCACCACTATTTTATCTGTTTCACTATACTTTGCCTTTCTAAGAATGTCACATAAAGGTAAACATACAGAATTTTCACTTAGATTAATGCAGTTGAGATTCGTCTGTACTGTTGCTTGTATCAGTAGCTTGTGCCTTTTTGTTTCTGATTAATATTTGATTATACATATTTATCATAATTATGCATTTACCTATTGATTCAGTGCAATCCCTACCAATAGCATTTTTCACAGAACTAGAACAAAACATTTCACAATTTGTATGAAAACACAAAAAAAACCCAAATAGTCAAAGCAATCTTGACAAAGAAAAATGGAGCTGGAGAAATCAACTTTCCTGATTTCAGACTATACTTCAAAGCTACAATCATCAAGACAGTATGGTATTGGCACACACACAAAAAAGAAATATAGACCAATGGAATAAAATGGAAAGCCCACAGATAAACCCATACACCAAAAGGCACCTTATTTTTGACAAAGGAGGAAAGGCTACGCAATGGGGAAAAGATAGCCTCTTCAATAAGTGGTTCTGGGAAAACTAGACAACTACATATAAAAGAATGAAACTAGACTACTTGCTAACACAATGTACAAAAATAAATTAAAAATGGATTCAAGACTTAAATTTAAGGCTATAAAATAAAAGCTGCTAGAGGAAAACAGGAAGTATACTCTTTGACTTATGACAGCAAGATCTTCTTTTATCCACCTCCTAGAGTAATGGAAATAAAAACAAAAATAAACAAATGGGACCTAATTAAACTTAAAAAGTTTCGCACAGCAAAGGAAACAATAAGTAAGACTAAAAAACAACTCTCAGAATGGGAGAAAATAATTGCAAACAACTGACAAAGGATTAATCTTCAAAGTGTATAAGTAGCTCAAACAGCTGAATATCATGAAAACAAACAGGCCAATCAAAAAAATGTACAGAAGACCTAAACAGACACTTCTCCAAAGAAGACATTCAGATGGCTAATAAACACAAGAAAAGATGCTTAACATCACCGATTATTAGAGAAATGCAAATCAAAACTCTAATGAGGTAACACCTCACACTAGTCAGAATGGCAATCATTAAAAAATGTACAAAGAATAAATGTCGAAGAGGATGTGGAGAACAGGGAACCCTCTTGTGCTGTTGTTGGGAATGTAAATTGATATAGCCACTATGGAGAACAGGAAAGAGATTCCTTAAAAAACTAGGAAACTTACTCTTGTGCATATAGCCTGAGAAAACCATAACTGAAAAAGACACATATATCCCAATGTTCATACCAGTGTACACGCCTACTAAGTCACTTTAGACCCTTTGTGACCTTGTAGACTATAGTCTGCCAGGCTCCTCTGTCCATGGGATTCTCCAGGCAAGAACTCTGGAGTGAGTCACCATGCCCTCCTCCAGGGGATCTTCTCAACCCAGGAATCCAACCCAAGTCTCCTGTGTCTCCTGCATTGGCAGGTGGGTTCTTTACAACTAGCACTATGTGGGAAGCCCCATTCATAGCAGCACTATTTGCAATAACTAGGACATGGAAGCAGCCTAGATCTAGATGTCTATTGACAGATGAACGGATAAAGAAGATGTGGTGTGTATATATACACACATGTATACATACACTGGAATATTACTCAGTCATCAAAAGAACAAATCTGAGTCAGATATAGTGAGGTGGATGACCTAGAGCCTGTTATACAGAGTCAAGTAAGTCAGAAAGAGAAAAACCATTACAGTATATTACCACATACATATGGAATCTAGAAAATGGTATTGATGAACCTATTTGGAGGGTCGGAATGGAGACGCAGATATAGAGGACACACGTGGACACAGTGGCATAAGGAAAGAGTGGGATAAATGGAGAAAGTAGCATGGACATATATACCCTACCGTGTGTAAAACAGAGAGCTGGCAAGAAGTTGCTATATAACACAGGGAGCCCAGCCCAGAACTCCGTGATGACCTAGAGGAGTGGGAAGAGGGGAGGGGATGGAGGCTCAAGAGCTGATATATGTATCGTTATGAGGGAGGTGGTATCTGTAAAATTATGGCAGATTTTTGTTGTTGTACAATAGAAACCAACACAACATTGTAAAACAATTTTCCTCCAATTAAAAAATAAAGGAAGAAAAAAAGAAGAAAAGGTGAAACTATATATATATAGTTTATATAGCCAATCTTTTTAAAATTTAAAGAAAGTTTATATCGTTTTCTTCTCTATTTCTTCTTATTGCACAGATATTTCCTCCAGGTTCATTTTCTTACATTTTACACACAGGTGCTTCATCTACTATAGCCGATAATCCTAATATGTGAGAGACTATGAATGTTGTTCTACTGAATTTTGCTCATTTCCTTGTGTGCTAAGTCATCTTTCATTGTGCTTTCATATTGGGTGGTTCTTTATCCACATGGGAATCCTATGAGGCTCTGACTTTGCCTCTGCAAGGCACTAAGGGAAAAGACTGTTTAATGATTTGTGGCCAATTTAGCTCCTCCTAAGTTTCATGCAAGAGTTTACATTCAGCTACTGCACTTTACAGCTAATTCATGAGACTTACCCAGGCCTTAGAATTGGTGTTCTTAGAACACAGTGTTCTGGCCAAGTAGTACAACAAATATGGCATACAGATAGAAACCTACTTTATACCTCTGTGCCTCTTTAAGGTATAAAAGATGATTCTCAATATCTTGGAAGAGTGATTACACCTGCCAGAGTTTATAGCTCACTTCCTGGGAGCGGCTTAACACTGTACACAACCTGTCTAATCATATTTCACACAGGAGTTACCTAGCAGCATTGAATACATAACAGAAGAAGACATTTAAGAGATTGCACAATGCAGTTACAGAAAAAAATAAAAAGAAAAGAAATGACCCATCCAATCTCATATATCCATCTGGTTATAGAACATAGACAAAGACTCAAGTTGGTTTTAGGTGAAATGTGTTAAGTGTTTCAACAGATATGAAGATCCTATGAGCTCATCTCTTAGATCTGGACATCTGTAGCCAAAGGAATCAATTCTCATTTAGTTTTCTGCCTTATTCCCTTTTCCACATCTATTATCTTACTCCAGACTCCTCATTAATATGGATGCTTAGGATCTAATTATACTTGTTACAGTGTTAAACTAGATAAATTTATTTCAAATATTCTTTGCTGGTTTTGAATTTTAAAGATTATAAATCTAAATCTCGTTACAGTGCAATAATATGTTTATTTATATGTACTAGAGTACCACACTAATCTTGAATACATTAATTTGTAACATCATTTGAGACGAGCTAGAGTTCATTTGTGTTCTACTTGTGAAAAATGCATTTTGGAGCAATTGGATGGCATATGCAAACTTTAAGAACTGTAGTTAAGCCATTATAAAAGATGAAATTATTTTTAATTAACATAAAGAATCTATTTTTGATACTTTGCATGCTAATTATGAATCTTATCTTTCCAATAAAGGAAGTCATGGATATTCAGTAAGGCAAAGCTTTGTTAAACTGGTTCAGTCTGTGTGGCAGATGAATTTTTTTAATTAAAAGTGTCAAAAATTAAGGCATTACAAATTCCAAAACTGCTCCAATTTTTCACTTAACTGCAAAGAATTAAAAGGGTGCACTAAGATTGTGAAAAGTTATATTGAGAATTCATTCATAGTCTTGGAGAAGGGAAAGGCTACCCACTCCAGTATTCTGGCCTGGAGAATTCCATGGACTATATAGTCCATGGGGTCATAAAGAGTCAGACATGATATATATATTCATAGTCTTACAAATTAAAAGAACAAAAACAGTGATAGAAATAGTTTGTGCATGTCTTTAAAGAAGCTAGCTTGGAAAAAGAACAAATTGAATTAAACCAAGTCTAACCCTGTGAAATGGAGAATGAACCCTGAGAGTTATCCAATTGCTAATTGCCGCCTCTCTCCCTCTTTTATATGAAAACAACTACCACTCTTATGAGCCACTTTTTCTAGGCAAACTTTCCTGACTCAAGGTCTTAACTGACACCATTAGTCTGTTTTTCCAAAATACTAGCATAATCTCTATCACAGCACTTCTCACATGACAATTCAATAGTTGGTTCCCATATCCAGACATCACATACCTAATCCTCCCAAACTATGGTCATTCAGTCTTAATTTGCTGTCTTTGTTCTCCATATTCTCATTCAAACACACAATCCGGCACAGAGTAGGCACTTTACAAATATGTGGGGCATATAAGTAGCCAGAATTTAAAATTCAGTTCCTTAGACATAGACTGCAATTCTAGAAATATTCTACATATTGAACAAATTGTATCAGAACAATTATTCATATACTTTATTTTATAGGGAGTCTTTTCAGAGGAACAAAAAAGCTTATTCCAAATAGTTACTTTTTGTTTCAATACATTTGGTGCTTTCATAAATATGGCTAAAACCTTTACAAACTTCATACAATTAAGTACTCTGACTCACTGAGTTAAAGAACGGCAATTACACAGGTATAAGAAGTGAGAGAAGAAAGTCAATGAAGAAAATAGAAGAAAAGAAAGCAGAGATATAAAACATTCTTTAAGCAACTGAGGAGGAGTCAGTATCAATGCAAGTTGAATGTTATATGGGTCCTGAATTCCGGGAGTTAGAGTCCTTATTTGAGAACAAAAGATGAAAAGTAACTAACATGTTACTAAGGCCTAGGCAGGGAAGAAAGCTACAGGAAATTCACTTCTGTGCCCATTGTACTCCCAGCTGATAGATGACTACTAATAGGAGGGTTATAAATGATTCCTGCTTGGCCACTTAGTAAGTAATCAGCATAAGGAAAGTCACTTAAGCATGCTCACTTTCTGAGGTAGTGCTACCATGCAGAATACAGAATTATAGAGATTGAATATTGAAAAGAAAAGTATATATTGAAAAGGCCCGATATATGGTAGGAACTCAATTTAAGTTTTTAGATAGTGTGGTGTTATTCTTTCTCTTTTATTTTGGATAATAATAGATTCCTTCATATTATCAGAAACATTCAAACACTTTAAGAATTAGAATATTCTTTTATGTTCTCACAGAAGTAAAGCTACATTTGTGTGCCCTACATGTATCACCAATTCCATGAAACACCAGGGCTAAGTGTTAGGGCTGCATTTGGGTCAGAAAAGCTGGAAAGGAACAATTACTTCTCAAGTTCCTGTCCACCCCGAAGTATCTGTGCTACTTTGCTTAATGGTGGAGGAAGTAAGTGATTATGTTTCCTCTCTGTTCTATGTTGAAATACCATAATTAATACATCTGTGATACTTGGGATTCCTGCTGTCCTGAACACATTATTGAAATCCAAATTCAGATGTCTCTTCGATTCTAAATATATAGTTTCTCTTCCCATTGCTTCCATTACTAAGGAGATAGATAATAGAACAGAGGGAAGGAAGCACCTTAATCTAAATTAAACAGAAGTGAACTATGCAAAACATCTTCAAGAGGGAGTGCCCTCCCACCAGATATGATATTGAATAATGCCAGAAACATATGGTTAAGGGAGAGAGGAATTTGACATTCAGGTGACTATCCAACTGTGGGCTGAGACTTCTTTTCTTTTTTTATTTTTTCACTTTATAGTGGAGTACAGTTGATTAACAATGTTGTATTGGTTTCAGGTATACAGCAAAGTGATTCAGTTATACATACACATGTACCTATTCTTTTCCAAACTCTTAGGCTTAGATTTCTCAAGTCCACTTACATACAGATAAGCCTGTGCTCAAATATACAAACCTATAGAGACACCCTGACAAACGCACATGTGGATGATCTTACTAATACATTCAAAGACATGAATAGAGTAGGTAAACTTGTGAGCAAGTGAGTAGGAGGCCAGACAGGGAAGCAGGAGGGTGGGTAGGTGACGGATGGGGATCAAGGAAAATGATAGATAGGGCAAGGAAATGTGAATGGGCTCCGCAGAGACCAAAGCTTGCTAGTGTGCAATATATTTTAACTTAGAACATGAACACAATCAGTTGTAAGAGCCAGAGGAATCACACCACTTTTCATGAGTGAAAATTCTAAATTTATCTGTGCTATTTGGAGTCATCATATACAGTCGTGATGGTCTTCCCAAGGTGCTGTCTGTCTGATACAAATTGAAACATTTAATTTAAAAAGACTACATCTGGTGATTATTTATTTTCCCCATAAAATAAATAAATTCTTTTTTGTACAGAAGACAATTCTTCTGTATGTAGTAACAAATGCATCAAGCCTTTAAATGGCATTATCTTGAAAGCATTAATCACATTCATTTTCCAAGTGCTTCCTTTGCCTCTTGTTGCCCGTTAGGCTGGAGCAGCACTTGACATGCCACTTGACATCTCTGCATATCATGTCACTGGGATATAAATGTCCCATTTGAAACAAATCAGGAGTTATCATCTGCCAATTAAAAGGTTCACTAGAACTCCACCTATGATATTCTACCATCTCACCATTGGGAAGTATGCACAGTGAATATTTTGTAATTTATAGCATCAAAAGATTAATTTTATATAGAACAGAACATCATTCTGACAGCTGACTTGTTGCTGGGACAGTGTGGACTCCCTCTAAATCAGCATGCTCCAGAGATTTCTTAAGATAAATACAGTGGCATGACAGCCCCGGGAGCTCTGCCAAGTAGTCTGGCCTCATGAGAAGTAACCCTGCCAACGTGGGGAATTTCTCAACCAGCCTGTGCTATTAAACAGAGGTGGAAGAGTTGGCACCACAAGATGAATTGTCTTCATCTTTGGGGTTGACCTTACACATCCCCAGGGCTCTGGTTCTATGAGTTAGCAAAAGGAAGGCCTGGGGAGATCGCATTTTCCAATTGCCTCCTATTCTCCTGGAGCCTGAGATGACTATACCAGTGATGACTTCCTTAACACCCTTGATCTTTCCAGACACTGGCATCAGCAGAATTCCTAGAATAAGTAACATTTAATAAGTGTAAACTATTTGCTGAGTAACGTGCTAGTCACTTCACCTACAGCATGTCACAGAGCACTAAAGGCCATTCTAACAAATTGGCATTCTTGGATTCATTCTACATGTAAATCCTCTACTTTCTGAGGCTCAGAAAGGCTAAATAACAAAGTCCATCTTGATAGTTAAGTGCAGGACCAGGATTCAAATCCTGCCAAATGACCACCAAATCATGGAAATTTATCATACCAGGCCTTAACATAGGAGTTCATGTGGAATGCAGCCCTTGTGTGCCTGCACAGCCGCCAGCTGCAGTATATTCCAGACTGGGAATCATCTCCAGGGCAAGTCTGGAAGGAGTCCGTTTCAGAGTAAACACAGGGCATCTATTTCCCTGGCAGATGGCTGTCTTCGTGAATCTTCCTTCCAAGGGTGTAACTGTGCTGGGAGGGATGTAGATTTTCATCAGGCAGGAAAAGTCATGGCATAATCTGAGGAGGTGTCTGTTTTCTGGCAAATCTCGCTTCTCACCAAGTATAGTCTCAGAGGCTGGAGATGAAGGTGAGAAGAATGTTCTCTCATCTCTTTTCTCAGGAGGATTGAGGGCCAACTTCCTGGCTTGGAGGCAAGACAGTTTTTCTCTACAACCACACTCCAGCCGCTGCAATCCCAGTGTGCCTGCTTAACACATACTTCTTCAAAGTTGTATCATTTAAGAAGAGAGCAAGTACGAAATTTCGGGAGTCAGCGTGGCACTTTTAGAATTAACACTGTTCTGAGGTTCCAATATTTTTAAAATAGGGTGTCAGGAAGAAGCTGAGAAGGAGGGGATTAGCTGCTACTTTTAACTGTGTTTTTAGTAATGATGATGCTGAAAACCTTCAGTTCTGTTGACTTCACCCCCTTGATGTGTGGAATTTTTGGTTAATTAAGTCCTTGTCTCAGAATTAGATGTGAAGCAGTCTGGGCTCCCACCTACCCTGAGCACCATGGCCCATGGCCTGCCTCTACAAATAAGGATAACCTCAGTGACAAGAGACACAAGCTTTTCCTTGGAATGAGGATGGGTGTTGGGCCTGACATATATTTCTTCAAATGAAACCTCCCTATAATCAATAATAACACAGAGTAAAGGTAGCTAGGTAGGTTTAGGAGGGCTCTCAGGGTGTATTTCCAGTATAAAATCATCTGGTTCTTACAGAATCCTTGACTTCTCTGATACTATAACAAGAAAACCACAGATGAAAATACTCAGAAGGAAAAAAACATTGTGAAAATGATAAAAAATAAATAAAAATACAAAAAAAGAGAACAATTTTTTCTTCTTGACATTTCAATTCTTAGACTACAGAATATATATTAAAGATGCTGTACAGTATCTTTTAAATAATGCATTTTAACCATCACAGGAAGAGGATGGGACTTCTTTCCTTCCCTCCAATTTAATGTAAAAGTTCTGAGGGAAAGGATTGTGTTAGCTTCTTTTCATATCTTTGGCAGTAGCTAGCAAGTTTCTCATACATGATAGGCATTAAAAGTACTTATTGAATTTATTGCATTAAATTGCCTTAAGTCACACAGAACAAGACAAGAGGAGGCTGGATGGAGCCTGGATTTTTTTATAACTAGCACTGTGATTTTCTCATTACACTATATGTGCTGTGCTTAATCACTCAGTTCTATCCAACTCTTTGCTACCCTGCAGACTATAGCCTACCAGGCTCCTCTGTCTATGGCGATTCTCCAGGCAATATACTGGAGTAGGTTGCCATGCCCTCCTCCAGGGATTGAACCCAGGTCTCCCACATTGCAGGCAGATTCTTTACCATCTGAGCCACCAGGGAATCCCAAGAACACTATATAGTAACAACTAAAAGAAAAAAAGTATACCTATATGTTGAATACTATGCAGATTTTAAAATCTCCAAAGATATGTTTTGATGATGGTAATTTGATTTCTGCTTCCTGAACTTTAGCACATTCTGAAGTAATCACTCATATTTTATAAATTGCCACCTATATTATACAAATGATCTAATGATAAAACATGTACGAATCTTTAAAGCATCATGTCCTTATAGATATTATCATTATTGATGAGCTCTCTGCTCATGGGATTTTAGGTATCACCATAGTTAGATGGGATGAGTCAAAATTCTTTTGACCAATGAAACTTCTTGGATAACCTCATAGCCAAAACTTGAACACTTAGTCTCTAGACTTTTCAGTTTATCATAGACTAATTAAAGTTACATAAAGAAACCAAAAGTAGAATGTCACAGAGATCAAAGGAAGAAAAGTTTTATGGATAAGGAAAGGCAATAGCCTTTATTAGCAAGAAAAGTGGATCCTGGTAACTGAGACGGGACAAAGAAATGATAGGGATGGTGTCAGACGACATGGCAGAAGCTATGTAGAAGGGTTAGGGCTTGAATAGTAAAATACATTAGACTTTAGTCTTAGGAATCATTCCATTAAACACCTTTAAACTACATGTGAAGATATTGAGAACAGAGACAAAGAGAAAGAGCGGAGAGACAGTCACTGATAGAACAAGGACTGGAATTACATTTGTTTTGGCACAGGTTTGCTATGCAGTTACCTGAAAGGCAGTGACAACTCAAGGGCCAGATATGCAACAAACTGATAGAGGTTTGGGGGCTTGGAAGAGAAGGAGAAAGTGTGAGTGGTTGACTCTGGAGGAGGAAAATCCTATTGTAAGAGAGCTCAGCAGGAAGGAATAAATACAAAGGAGGTAGCTTAAGACTGAAGAAGGTTTTTTTAATTGTTTTTTAAACAGCCTCTAATTTTTCAGACTTACCTGAACCCAAAAGCTCCTTTGAGATGACCACATAGTATAGTTCAGTGAGTGTGGCACCAGGGCCTTGCTTTACAGGCAATCATCCAGTTTTCTAGGGGATGAGATGACAGAACTGAAAGCAAAGTATTTTATGTCTGTGAACAAATTGGATTACTGTCTGGAAAATCAGTGACTGAGCCCCATCTTTAAGAAGCTCTCAGATTTTCTATTGAAAACAGAAATAACACTGATACTTGATGCTTCTAGTTTGTAAATAGAGTCACTTAACGGCTATGTGTTCATGTGGTTATTTTCAAGGGGGTCTTTGTACTCTCATGCATGCCCATGTTTGACAGTAATGGGTAAATTATAAACAGCTGTTAACTTGCTATTTAATGTTACAAATATGGGCTTAACATAGGGCTGCATAACTGGAATCTGCTTTAGAGCTTTTAAACACAAAGAGATAGGACTTCCCTGTTGGTACAGTAAGTAAGAATCCATTTGCCAATGCAGGGAACATGGGTTCAGTTCCCGGTGAGGAAAGATTCCACACACCACAGAGCAACTAAAGTCCATGAGCCACAACTACTGAGCCCGTGCACCTAAAGCCCGTGCTCCATAGCAAGAAGCCAACACGATAGAAGCCTTTGCACTGTAACGAAGAGCAGCCTTCACTCGCTGCAAGTAGAGAAAGCCCACATGCAGTGATGACAACCCAGTGAAACTAAAAATAAATAATGAAAGCAACCAAAGTTGGATTTTATTCTACCACTTTCCCCCCCTTTTCTATAATAAGAGGATAATAACATTATTTACTTCATAGGGTTATTGGAAAAATTAAACAGTATAATATATATAAATAAAGCACTAGTTCAGTATGGACTTTTAATAAACAATCATATCATTATTGTCATTGTTGTTATCAGTTTTTATTTGAACACATATTTGTGGGGTTTTTTTACACAATCTAAGAAAGTGGTCATGTATGGATGCAAGAGGTGGACTGTGAAGAAAGCTGAGCGCCAAAGACTTGATGCTTTTGAACTGTGGTGTTGGAGAAGACTCTTGAGAGTCCCTTGGACTGCAAGGAGAGCCAACCAGTCCATTCTAAAGGAGATCAGCCCTGGGTGTTCTTTGGAAGGAATGATGCTGAAGCTGAAACTCCAGTACTTTGGCCACCTCATGCGAAGAGTTGACTCATTTGAAAAGACTCTGATGCTGGGAGGGATTGGGGACAGGAGGAGAAGGGGACAACAGAGGATGAGGTGGCTGGATGGCATCACCGACTTGATGGACGTGAGTTTGAGTGAACTCTGAGAGTTGGTGATGGACAGGGAGGCCTGGCGTGCTCATCATGGGGTCGCAAAGAGTCAGACATGACTGAGCAACTGAACTGAACTAAAGAAAGCAATAGAGAAAATAGACAAAATAATTAACAAGTACCCACTGTGGGCCATATGAATTATTGTGCATGATCTCACTCTAATCATCTCAACACTGTATCAGGTAAGTTCTGTTGTTCTTATTTGGATGTGAGGTCCAGAATGCTATATTTAACTTGCCATAAACTCACACAGCTTATAAGTGGCATATACAGGAGTGGATATACAGGATTTAGTTGCTGGAAACTACAAAAAATACCTTAAACGATAGCTTGATTTCTGGTCCTTAGAGTCTGGGGAATGAATATCATTCTTGAACTGCCACCAAGAGATCCTCCCCTTCCTGGGAAGGAGGGAGGTACTTACACAAGCCCAAGCAAATGAAAACTGTCACCACACAGCCAAAGCAGCCTGTCAGCCAGCCAGAGGCAGACACTGACTGCACAGCTGACATCTGTATCTCATATTAATCAGTGACCCAACTTGGCCAGAGACACAAAGAAGCAGCAAATAATCTCAGCTTCTCTGTGGTTCTTCCATCTGTCTATCAGAAATACGTCAGCATGATTATTAATAAACTGATGTCTTCAAGGGAAAAAAGGGTCATCAGCAGAAGAACCAAAAACAATACCTGATACATGTTAGATGTGCTCAACATTTTTGTTCAAGGCAGTATTTTTATAATGTCATGCATGTTTGTCCTTAAAAATCATGTGTGCTATTTGTTAACTATTGCCTCCCATTCCTTCGAGGGCTCCTAGGTGTCTCAGTGGTAAAAAATCCACCTGCCAATGCAGGACACCCAGCTTTGATCCCTGGGTTCGTAAGATTCCCTGGAGAAGGAAATGGCAACCCACTCCAGTAGTCTTGCCTGGGAAATCCCATGGACAGACCTGGCAACAGTCCATGGGGTCACAAAGAGTTGGACACGACTTAGCAACTAAACAAAAAAACATTCCTTCAACTCATATGAGCAATTTCATCATGCTCTCCTGGGGCTCCTAAAGTATGTACACAACATCTTTGGTTAACAACAAACGACAATCAAATAGAAAGTGATTTTGCTTTGCTCAAAAATGAACCATTTATTAGAGTTCTCCCTCAGTTCATTTTTGACACTCTTGATTACAGAGCTTCACCCTTGAGCATTTCTTTATATCATCCCCTAAAAGAGCCCTGAAGATCCCCTTTACCTATCTTTGTTAATCTGAAGATTCTGTTAATTTCTAGGCATCCACGTACTTTTCTCCTTCTCCCTGGACTCTATGTTATCTGCTCTAACTTTCAGATAAGTAGTCTCCAGGCATATATTATAGGACCTGTTAAGGTGTCAGATATACAAATATGTGCTTGTGTGTGTATATGTGTGTACAGAGAGGAAAAGAGGCAGACAGAGGAATAGACAGCCAGAAACAGAGACAGAGAGAGAAACAGAGAAACTGGTGTCATCAGTAGAAACATGGCCAAACAGTTGCATTGTCACTAAAGGAAGTGAAGTGTCTTCATGGAAGCTAGGATGCAACAATGAGGAAAGACTGAGGCAGTATCCTCATTT
The DNA here is from genome assembly GCF_032452875.1 of Bos javanicus. Classification (NCBI taxonomy): domain Eukaryota; kingdom Metazoa; phylum Chordata; class Mammalia; order Artiodactyla; family Bovidae; genus Bos; species Bos javanicus. Next base: position 101,022,615 of record NC_083871.1, on the reverse strand, counting down.
ATTCACTTAGCCATGGACTGAGACTTTTAAAGTTTTTGAATGTCCAGTTAAGTGGGATTTGTGCATCATACCATTTAATATACTGTACCTTAATCAGCCCTTATAAAATAGAAAGAGTCCTAAGAAAGTTCCTTTAGGGAAACTGTTGTTTGACCATAATAGAATACTGCTAGAATAAATCAACAAGAAGAAGTTGGAACTGGCACTTCTACTTAAGTATCTGTGAATATCTCTGTCAGGAACTGTAGACACAATACTTACTGCTGGCAGTGTGCTTGCTAATATTAGAGAACTAAGCATACAATCCACCTCTTTAAAGTAGACATATTAAATATAGTTACCCAGATAACTGATTTTTATTTTATTTTGCTTTATTTTATTTTCTAAATAACTGATTTAAAAAACTTGTACTATGGATAGAACGTTTAAAATTGGATATTCTGTGTGATTTTGTTGTTGAACCTAAGCAAAGTGAATAAAACTTATTAACATACTTTAATAACTTAGAAGTAAAGCAAAAAACAAACTTGAAAACATGCTTTTCTATCCAATGTAAAAATCTTCTAAGCAAGATTGGATTTATTTGTTAAACATATGAAAGTGCAATCTCTTCCTTTAAATTCACAGGAAAAATTTCTTGACATCAAAGATTCTTGCAGTCATGAAATAATTTTTGTGTGATGCATAAAAAAATGAACAGAGGTGTTCTTAAAGTAACACCAAATCTGTGTCTGGAATGTGTGGAGGTGGAGACACAAAACAAAAATTTAATATTTATAAGTTGGCCCTTTAAGACAATGGGGAAGTGATTTCAGATACCAAAATACTCCAGTGAACAGCCTTTAAAACACACTCATGTGTTCATTAAGATAATTGAAAGGGGACAGCACCAATGAATTGAAGTATGCAGTTCAGTTCAGTTCAGTTGCTCAGTTGTATCTGACTCTTTGCAACCGCATGAATCACAGCATGCCAGGCCTCCCTGTCCATCACCAACTCCCGGAGTTCACTCAGACTCACATCCACTGAGTTGGTGATGCCATCCTGCCATCTCATCCCCTGTTGTCCCCTTCTCCTCCTGCCCCCAATCCCTCCCAGCATCAGGGTCTTTTCCAATGAGTCAACTCTTCGCAAGAGGTGGCCAAAGTACTGGAGTTTCAGCTTTAGCATCATTCCTTCCAATGAACACCCAGGACTGATCTCCTTTAGGATGGACTGGTTGGATCTCCTTGCAGTCCAAGGGACTCTCAAGAGTCTTCTCCAACACCACAGTTCAAAAGCATCAATTCTTCAGCGCTCAGCTTTCTTCACAGTCCAACTCTCATATCCATACATGACCACTGGAAAAACCATAGCCCTGATTAGACGGACCTTTGTTGGCAAAGTAATGTCTCTGCTTTTCAATATACTATCTAGGTTGGTCATAACTTTCCTTCCAAGGAGTAAGTGTCTTTTAATTTCATGGCTGCAAACACCACCTGCAGTGATTTTGGAGACCAAAAACATAAAGTCTGACACTGTCTCCACTGTTTCCCCATCTATTTCCCATGAAGTGATGGGACCAGATGCCATGATCTTAGTTTCTGAATGTTGAGCTTTAAGCCAACTTCTTCACTCTCCACTTTCACTTTCATCAAGAGGCTTTTTAGTTCCTCCTCACTTTCTGCCATAAGGGTGGTGTCATCTGCATATCTGAGGTTATTGATATTTCTCCCAGCAATCTTGATTCCAGCTTGTGCTTCTTCCAGCCCAGCATTTCTCATGATGTACTCTGCATATAAGTTAAATAAGCAGGGTGACAATATACAGCCTTGACATATTCCTTTTCCTATTTGGAACCAGTCTGTTGTTCCATGTCCAGTTCTAACTGTTGCTTCCTGACCTGCATATAGGTTTATCAAGAGGCAAGTCAGGTGGTCTGGTATTCCCATTTCTTTCAGAATTTTCCACAGTTTTCCACACAGTCAGAGGCTTTGGCATAGTCAATAAAGCAGAAATAGATGTTGTTCTGGAACTCCCTTGCTTTTTCAATGATCCAGCAGATGTTGGCAATTTGATCTCTGGTTCCCCTGCCTTTTCTAAAACCAGCTTGAACATGCAAGGGGTAAGTAATTATTATACTGGAAGCTGGAGAAGTAAACAGGGTTAACAGAATGATTCACTGTTCTGTTCTAAAGAGTGTGGTCTCTTGAGATGATAGGAAATTGCCTAGTAAGCAAAGCATCACAGTCAGATGTATGACAATGAAAGATTACCCAGGCAGGAAAATGGTATACTTCATAGGAGTTAGTAGTTTGGAAGCAGTCAGCAAAGTAAGAAGATACTTAAAGTATTACAAGGTGGTAGATATTGAGATAGATCCTAAAAAGAACAAAAGCAATGAGGAAAGATATGAAGGGGAAAATATAAAGACATATGGAATATAAATAAAATAATTTGTGATTTGGTTGAGAAGGGAGAAAAGGGTAGGGCTAATGAAGTTCTGTAGAAGAATTAGAATTACTTAGTTTAGACACCAGCACTTGGTATTTAGGAGTCAAGCATTTGGTTTTAGTTATATTATACGAAGAAGCCCTCAGAGATCACAGGTTATCCAATGTATTCTCTCAGAATTATCTTCACCAATTTATAAATAGTAATGTTAACCCCTACTATACTATTTCTAATTCCTGATGCTATGATGATCATTAATGATAGAAAAACAATGGCGTTAGGCAAGTCAAAATATAGATAAAGCTTGTTTATACAGAAAACTAAATAAAAATGTCCAAATTGTAGAACCTTTCTAAATTTTCAAATGATCATGTTCATTTAAAAGCACTCAATGAAAAATACTGAAGAAAAAATTGCTATAATTACTAAGCTCTTGATGATGGTGACACAAGCCAGGCTGCAAGTGACCAGCTGATGACATTGCAAAAGCCCCTCTGTGCACATGCGCAAGGCAGATCACTGTGACTGAGGATAGAAAATTACTCTGTCAGAGCCTAGACTGTGTTGGGAATACCATAACTTTATGGAATAAAGATTGCTTGGTATAGAGTAGGAAATGCTCAATGTGTACACGCTGGTAGACATATTTAGACATAACAAGAACAAGCAGAAGACAGTAAGAAATGTCTTCAGAAGAGCTGCTATATCATTTTACCTTCAGGTTTTCCAGTAGTACAAAAATCTACATGCCTAACTGAAACTCAACATGGGTTTCCGGCAAATTACTTCCTACTAAATTATAATGACAAACTTTTGGCATTTAAAAAAAGTAATACATTGAAAAATCTGGTTTTCAGTGTGAGAGTTATTGGGGAAATGTGTGTGCCATGTCCCAGTTCAGTTCAGTGGTACAGTCGTGTCCAACTCTTTGCAACCCCATGGACTGCAGCACGCCAGGCTTCCCTGTTCATTACCAACTCCCAGAGCTTGCTCAAACTCATGTCCCTTGAGTTGGTGATGCCATCCAACCATCTCATCATCTGTCATCCCCTTCTCCTGCCTTCAGTCTTTCCCAGCATCAAGGTCATTTCCCATGAATCAGTTCTTCGCATCAGGTGGTCAAAGTACTGGAGCTTCAGCTTCAGTCCTTCCAATGAATATTCAGACTGACTTCCTTTAGGATGGACTGGTTTGATCTCCTTGCAGCAGTCCAAGGGACTCTCAAGAGTATTCTCCAATACCACAGTTCAAAAGCATCAATTCTTTCTTTTTTTTTAAATTTTATTTTATTCTTAAACTTTACATAATTGTATTAGTTTTGCCAAATATCAAAATGAATCCGCCACAGGTATACATGTGTTCCCCATCCTGAACCCTCCTCCCTCCTCCCTCCCCATGCCATCCCTCTGGGTCGTCCCAGCGCTCTAGCCCCAACCATCCAGTATCGTGCATCGAACCTGGACTGGCATCTCGTTTCATACATGATATTTTACATGTTTCAATGCCATTCTCCCAAATCTTCCCACCCTCTCCCTCTCCCACAGAGTCCATAAGACTGTTCTATACATCAGTGTCTCTTTTGCTGTCTCGTACACAGGGTTATTGTTACCATCTTTCTAAATTCCATATATATGCGTTAGTATGCTGTATTGGTGTTTTTCCTTCTGGCTTACTTCACTCTGTATAATAGGTTCCAGTTTCATCCACCTCATTAGAACTGATTCAAATGTATTCTTTTTAATGGCTGAGTAATACTCCATTGTGTATATGTACCACCACTTTCTTATCCATTCATCTGCTGATGGACATCTAGGTTGCTTCCATGTCCTGGCTATTATAAACAGTGCTGCGATGAACATTGGGGTACACATGTCTCTTTCCCTTCTGGTTTCCTCAGTATGTATGCCCAGCAGTGGGATTGCTGGATCATAAGGCAGTTCTATTTTCAGTTTTTTAAGGAATCTCCACACTGTTCTCCATAGTGGCTGTACTAGTTTGCATTCCCACCAACAGTGTAAGAGGGTTCCCTTTTCTCCACACCCTCTCCAGCATTTATTATTTGTAGACTTTTGGATCGCAGCCATTCTGACTGGTGTGAAATGGTACCTCATAGTGGTTTTGATTTGCATTTCTCTGATAATGATTGATGTTGAGCATCTTTTCATGTGTTTGTTAGCCATCTGTATGTCTTCTTTGGAGAAATGTCTATTTAGTTCTTTGGCCCATTTTTTGATTGGGTCATTTATTTTTCTGGAGTTGAACTGTAGGAGTTGCTTGTATATTTTTGAGATTAGTTGTTTGTCAGTTGCTTCATTTGCTATTATTTTCTCCCATTCTGAAGGCTGTCTTTTCACCTTGCTAATAGTTTCCTTTGATGTGCAGAAGCTTTTAAGTTTAATTAGGTCCCATTTGTTTATTTTTGCTTTTATTTCCAATGTTCTGGGAGGTGGGTCATAGAGGATCCTGCTATGATGTATGTCAGAGAGTGTTTTGCCTATGTTCTCCTGAAGGAGTTTTATAGTTTCTGGTCTTACAATACTTAGGAATATATCTACCTAAAGAAACTAAATACCTATATATAGAAAACTATAAAACCCTGGTGAAAGAAATCAAAGAGGACACTAATAGATGGAGAAATATACCATGTTCATGGATTGGAAGAATCAATATAGTGAAAATGAGTATACTACCCAAAGCAATTTATAGATTCAATGCAATCCCTATCAAGCTACCAACAGTATTCTTCACAGAACTAGAACAAATAATTTCACAATTTGTATGGAAATACAAAAAACCTCGAATAGCCAAAGTGATCTTGAGAAAAAAGAATGGAACTGGAGGAATCAACCTACCTGACTTCAGGCTCTACTACAAAGCCACAGTTATCAAGACAGTATGGTACTGGCACAAAGACAGAAATATTGATCAATGGAACAAAATAGAAAGCCCAGAGATAAATCCATGCACCTATGGACACCTTATCTTTGACAAAGGAGGCAAGAATATACAATGGAGAAAAGACAATCTCTTTAACAAGTGGTGCTGGGAAAACTGGTCAACCACTTGTAAAAGAATGAAACTAGAACACTTTCTAACCCCATACACAAAAATAAACTCAAAATGGATTAAAGATCTCAATGTAAAAGCATCAATTCTTAAGTGCTCAGTTTTCTTTATAGTCCTACTCTCACATCCATACATCACTATTGGAAAAACCAAAATTTTGACTAGATGGACCTTTGTTGACAAAGTAATGTCTCAGTTTTTTAATGTGCTGTCTAGGTTGGTCATAACTTTTCTTCCAAGGAACAAGTGTCTTTTAATTTCATGGTTGCAGTCACCATCTGCACTGATTTGGGATCTCAAAAAAAAAAAGTCTGTTACTGTTTCCACTGTTTCCCCATCTATTTGCCATGAAATGATGGACCAGATGCCACGATCTTAGTTTTCTGAATGTTGAGCTTTAGCCAACTTTTTCACTCTCCTCTTTCACTTTCATCAAGAGGCTCTTTAGTTCTTCTTCACTTTCTGCCTTAAGGGTGGTGTGTCATCTGCATATCTGAGGTCATTGATATTTCTCCCAGCAGTCTTGACTCCAGCTTGTGCTTCCTCCAGCCCAGCATTTCTCATGATGTATTCTGCATAGAGGTTAAATAAGCAGGGTGACAATATACAGCCTTGACGTATTCCTTTCCCGATTTGGAACCAGTCTGTTGTTCCATGTCCAGTTCTAACTGTTGCTTCTTGACCTGCAAAAGATTTCTCAGGAGGCAGGTCACATGGTCTGGTATTCCTATCTCTTGAAGAATTTTCACAGTTTGTTGTGATCCACACAGTGAAAGGCTTTGGTGTATTCAATAAAGCAGAAGTAGATGTCTTTCTCTTGGTGGCTCAGATGGTAAAACATCTGCCTGCATTGCGGGAGACCTGGATTGATACCTTGGTCAGGAAGATATCCTAGAGAAGGAAATAGTAACCCACTCTAGGACTCTTGCCTGGAAAATTCCATGGATGGAGGAGCCTGGTGTGCTACAGTCCATGGGGTCGAAAAGAGTGAGACATGACTAAGTGACTTCACTTCACTCTTTTTTTTCAATGATCTAATGGATGTTACTAATTTGATATCCATTTTATCTGCCTTTTCTAAAATCAGCTTGAACATCTGGAAGTTCACGATTCCTGTACTACTGAAGCCTGGCTTGGAGAATTTTGAGCATTACTTTACTAGCATGTGAGATGAGTGCAATTGTGCAGTAGTTTGAGCATTCTTTGGCACTGCTTTTCTTTGGGATTGGAATGAAAACTGACCTTTTCCAGTCCTGTGGACACTGCTAAGTTTTCCAAATTTGTTGGCATATTGACTGGAGCACTTTCACAGCATCATCTTTCAGGTTTTGAAATAGCTCAACTGGAATTCCATTACCTCCACTAGCTTTGTTCATAGCGATGTTTCCTAAGGTCCACCTGATTTCACATTCCACAATGTCTGGCTCTAGGTGAGTGATCACACCATCATGATTATCTGGGTCATGAACATCTTTTTTGTATAGTTCTTCTGTGTATTCTTGCCACCTCTTCTTAATATCTTTTGCTTCTGTTAGGTCCATACCATTTCTGTCCTTTATTGTGCCCATCTTTGCCAAGAGAATGCACTGGTCATGGCAAACACCTCTTCCAACAACACAAGAGAAGACTCTACACATGGACATCATCAGATGGTCAATATCAAAATCAGATTGATTATATTCTTTACAGCCAAAGATGGAGAAGCGCTATACAGTCAGCAAAAACAAGACCGGGAGCTGACTGTGGCTTGGATCATGAACTCCTTATTGTCAAATTTAGACTTAAACTGAAGAAAATAGGGAAAATCACTAGACCATTCAGGTATGACCTAAATCAAATCCCTCACGATTATAAAGTGGAAGTGACAAATAGATTCAAGGAATTAGATCTGATAGACAGAGTGCCTGAAGAACTATGGACGGAGGTTAGCGACATTGTATGGGAGACAGTGTAAGACCATCTGCAAAAAAAAGAAATGCAAAAAAGCAAAATGGTTGTCTGAGGAGGCTTTACAAACAGCTATGAAAAAAGAGAAGCAAAAGGCAAAGGAGAAAAGGAAACATATATCCTTTTGAATGCAGAGTTCCAAAGAGTAGCAAGGAGAGATAAGAAAGCTTTCCTCAGTGATCAGTGCAAAGAAATAGAGGAAAAGAATAGAATGGGAAAGACTAGAAACCTCTTCAGGAAAATTAGAGATACCAAGGGGACTTTTTATACAAAGATGGGCATAATAAAGGGAAGACTCTTAGGGGAGGTGATAATTCAGTTAGATCTTAAAAGACGAGGAGAGATTGTCAGTCAGAAAGAAAAGAGGAGACAGAAAACAGGCAGATAGAAAATGACATGTAAAACCAGTAGATTCTAGCTTGAGTTGGCCACACTGAAAGCTTTACTTGACTACCTAGGGTGAGTAGTGATTCAGAAAAGCATGGAAAAGCCAAATTATCATGTGAGGACGGACACAACATGCATAGCAGGAAAGAGACACTCCAGTTTGATTGGCACAGGTCTTGTGTGGCGAGCAGAAGAATGTGATTTGCTCCTCCTGGAAAAGAGGAGTGATTGAATGTTTCAACCTGAAACAAAGTAATGAAATCATAAAGGTCATTTTGATTCAATAAATAATGTAGAGGAACAGGTATTGGTGAAATGGGGTCTCATGAGAAGGCTATTAATATAATCAAAGAGAGAGGTATACCTTTGTGTACTTTATGACTCTGTATATTGTGTCTTTGTGCTGTGAGGAAGATATCATCTACCATTTTCACAAAAGAAAAGACCAATGGAAAATTGAACTAAATCATTAGTGGTCAGTGAGAAATTAGAGGCCACTATAAAATCTGCCCCTAAACCCTGCCATTTCTTTCCAACATCTATGGTTTCCTTTTTCTTCTTAGCAGAAAGCAAAAACATAAGAGATAAATAATACTTATTTGCCAATTATTCCTCAAAAAGCTGACAATTATTAATTGGAAATATTTATTATACTTTCTCATGCATCTTATGCTTTCAATAATTTAAAAAATCAGCAAGTATTAATCTTATATTGCAGATTAAAATGTGCAAGTGTATGTAACAATAAGATTAATTTTAATCTCCACTTTGTTAGTTTATAAACAGTATTCCAAACTGAGATGTTCATAAGGCAGCAAGGCAAAAGTTATTTTCTTCATAAATAAAACTTCTAAGGAAATCATAAAAGTGCCTCTCAAAAATCAGGGAGTCCAAACTCAACACTATGCTGTGGTAGGAGACAGAACCTAATAGTAGAAACTTTAGAAATACTACTGAAATTCCAGAAATAAGTAAGTGATTCTAGGACAAACTGGATTTTTTGAGGCAGATCTACAGACCATTAAAATTGTTTTCAAGGTACCTTAATTATCTGACTCCAGGAAAAGCCGTAAATAAGCTGGAATACCAGTTCCGCTCTTACCAAAGGGGCTTTGACGAAACTATTCAGCGTCACTTTCCTCTTTTAGGTCTTCCAGGTGGCTCAGCAGGTAAAGAATCTGCCCGCAATGTGGGAGACCCAGGTTCAATCCCTGGGCCAGGAAGACCCCTGGAGAAGGGAATGGCAATCCACTCTAGTATTCGTGCCTAGAGAATTCCATGGACAGAGGAGCATAGTTGGCTACAGTCCATGGGGTCCAAAAGAGTTGGACACCACGTTCACTTTCACTTTTTCTTTCCCTCTTTTATGAATCAATGGCAGCACTTAACTTCATCAAAAGACTGTTTTGAGGGGTAAATAATTTTTACCAATTGGACCAGTGTCCAGCCAAAAATATGTGCTCAATAAATGTAGCTGTTATTATAATCATGAGGCTTCCCAGGTGGCACAATGGTGAAAAAAAATCCACCTGCCAATGCAGAAGATACAGGAGAGATGGGTTCAATCCCTGGGTCAGGAAGATCCCCTGGTGTAGGAAATGGCAACCCATTCCAGTACTTTTGCCTGGAAGATTCCATGGACAGAGGAGCTTGGTGGGCTACAGTCCATGGGTCACAAAGAGTTGGACACGACTGAGAGACTGAGCACACACACACAAGCATTTAGAAATCACAGAATCGGAGCTGAAAGGAAATTCAGCAATTACCTACCACAACCACCTGATTTTTCAATTGAAAATACTGAGATCTAGACCGGAAGTATTTGTCCAAGGTCACATAGCCAATCCATCACAGAGTCAGGACTCTAATCCATATAATTTAGATTCTGGTCTGGTGTTCTTTCCACTAAAACACACCAACTTCAGTGCTACAAGATATTCTGACACATTGTGAGTGGCTTTACTGCAGATGTGTGATGCTTCTGTTTGGCATAAGTGTATGCAGCTGAAACTCAAGCAATTTGTGTGTGCCCAGGGAAAGAGCAGAATAAATAAGAGTGAGCCTCCTGTTGGGGCACAGATAAAAATCAAGCATAATTATAATTTGTACTGCTCTCTTTCACCTTTGGATTCTTTGGGATTTACAGATCTTTCTGATATAGAAAGCTGAATTCTTTGAAAGACAGGTAGTGTAAGACACATGCCCTGAACTCCAGAGTGAATAGCAGCTGAAACAGCTGCTTAAGCCCCAGCCCCATTGCCAAGCACCACCCCCGCTTCTCCAAGCTGACAGATAGCTGCTGGCAGCATCTGATCTGTCAGCATCTTCACTCCTCTGGAATGAACAAATAGTCTGGGCCCTGATCTGAGACGAGGAAAAGCAACAGCATCATCATTAGGAACTCTGCCACTGACGTCCATGCAATAGTAGTTCATGACAATGAAAAAGAGGCACGTAGTTGATAGAAAAGTCCATATTTACATTAAATTACTGTGTGAATAATTGTCTGGCTCATCTTCAGGAGAGGAGAAAATCTCCCAACAGGACTTTGTTCCAACAGTATCAATTTCAACTTTAATCATTTTCAATAAAGGCTCGTGTGTGTGTGTGTGTGTGTGTGCTTAGTTACTCAGTCGTGTCCGAGTTACTCTTTGTGGCCCCATGGACTGCAGCCCACCAGGATTCCTTTTTCATGAGATTTTCCAGGCAAGGATACTGGAGTGAGTTTCTATTTCCTACTCCAGGGGATCTTCCTGACCCAAGGATCGAACCCACATCTCTTGAATCTTCTGCACTGGCAGGCAGATTCTTAACACTAGCACCATGTGGGAAGCCCTAGAGAAAGGCTTAGCTCTGTTTTAACACTGGAAACACAAGTTTTAAAAAAATAATAATATTACTTTATATGGAAGAGGTATCACCACAATTCAATGGATGTTTATTTTCTGCTTGCATGTTCAGTCATGTCCAACTCTTTGTGACTGTATGGATTGTAGCCCACCAGGCTCCTCTGTCCATGGAATTCTCCAGGCAAGAAGCTGGAGTGGGTAGCCGTTCCCTTCTCTAAGCGATTTTCCAACCCAGGGATAGAGCCTGAGTCTCCAGCATTGCAGACAGATTCTTTACCAGCTGAGCCATCAGGGAAGCCCATGATTACCTACCAGTCCCTAATAGGTAGGGTTCCCATTGGCCTAGAAATAGTCTTTAAACACATATTTTATGAGGTCAGGCAGTTTTACAGAACAGTTAAGAACTATTTTGCCTCTTAAAACACTGAGAAAACAACAGCTGTATTCAAGAATTAAGAGAGAAGAAGAAATAGCATAATAACATTTTAAAGCTTCCCAAATACTTCTGTATACTATATTTTATATAATCTTCACAAATCCAAAAATGTACATATTTTCTCTCATTTTTTTACTGAAATTCTGTAATGCAGTGAGTTAATGGAACTTGCCCTAAACAAGCAGCTTTAACCAGAACCCAAAACCAAGCCTTTGGATTTCATGTCTGAAAATCCATCACTAGTTTATGTTTGCCTTCTGAGGAGGATATAGTGACCCCAATTAAACCCATATTTTAATGAAGAAATGATAATGTTAAAGCTCATTGCTTATTTAAAGTATATTAATATAAGTACAAACTAAATACAAATTGATTGTCAATATAAACTTGCATTAAAAGAATAAAAATAGTTCTGGAATGAAAAAGAGAAAATATGAATGAAAAATAAGTCTTGGAATGGAGAGACAGAAAAGTATGGGGCAAGGAATCATATAGGAGTTAAACTTTTTCTGCAATTTTTGAAGAATATAAATATCACTATATATAAAATAAGCAATGATGACCTACTGTATAGCATAAGGAACTACATTCAATATCTTGTAATAACCTATAACAGAAAAGAATTTGAAAAACAATATATGTATATATATGAATCTTTTTGCTGTACACTTAAAACTAACACAACATTGTAAATTAACTACATTTCAATAATGGAAAAAAAGTTGAAAAGGAATATATATACCAAACAAAAAAAAAGACCAAGAACTGGACAAATAGTCTCTTCCTTTTGAGAAGGTGCCCCCTTCCTAATACCAGGAAGGGGTGAATGAATCTTAGCAACAGAGATAACAGAGGAGTCTACATAAACAGGACTTTAGTTGACAACCATTTTCTTTTATTCAGTTCAGTTCAGTTCAGTCACTCAGTCGTGTCCAACTTTTTGTGACCCAGTGAATTGCAGCACGTCAGGCCTCCCTGTCCATCACCAACTCCCAGAGTTCGCTCAAACTCACATCCATCAAGTCGGTGATGCCATCCAGCCATCTCATCCTCTGCCATCCCCTTCTCCTCCTGCCCTCAATCCCTCCCAGCATCAGAGTCTTTTCCAATGAGTCAACTCTTCGCATGAGGTGGCCAAAGTACTGGAGTTTCAGCTTTAGCATCATTCCTTCCAAAGAACACCCAGGACTGATCTCCTTTAGGATGGACTGGTTGGATCTCCTTGCAGTCCAAGGGACTCTCAAGAGTGTTCTCCTACACCACAGTTCAAAAGCATCCATTCTTTGGTGCTCAGCTTTCTTCACAGTCCAACTCTCACATCCATACATGACCAATGGAAAAACCATAGCCTTGACTAGACGGATCTTTGTTGGCAAAGTAATATCTCTGCTTATGAATATGCTTTCTAGGTTGGTCATAACTTTCCTTCCAAGGAGTAAGTGTCTTTTAATTTCATGGCTGCAATCACCATCTGCAGTGATTTTGGAGCCCCCCAAAATAAAGTCTGACACTGTTTCCACTGTTTCCCCATCTATTTTCCATGAAGTGATGGGACCAGATACTATGATCTTAGTTTTCTGAATGTTGAGTTTAAGCAAACATTTTTACTCTCCTCTTTCACTTTCATCAAGAGGCTTTTTAGTTCCTCCTCACTTTCTGCCATAAGGGTGGTGTCATCTGCATATCTGAGGTTATTGATATTTCTCCCTGCATTCTTTTTTTTTTTTCTCCCCGCATTCTTGATTCCAGCTTGTGCTTCTTCCAGCCCAGCGTTTCTCATGATGTACTCTGCATATAAGTTAAATAAGCAGGGTGACAATATACAGCCTTGACGTACTCCTTTTCCTATTTGGAACCAGTCTGTTCCATGTCCAGTTCTAACTGTTGCTTCCTGACCTGCATACAGGTTTCTCAAGAGGCAGGTCAGGTAGTCTGGTATTCCTGTCTCTTGAAGAATTTTCCACAGTTTATTGTGATCCACACTGTCAAAGGCTTTGGCATAGTCAATAAATCAGAAATAGATGTTTTTCTGGAACTCTCTTGCTTTTTCCATGATCCAGCGGATGTTGGCAATTTGATCTCTGGTTCCTCTGCCTTTTCTAAAACCAGCTTGAACATCTGGAAGTTCGCGGTTCATGTATTGCTGAAGCCTGGCTTGGAGAATTTTGAGCATTACTTTACTAGCGTGTGAGATGAGTGCAATTGTGCGGTAGTTTGAGCATTCTTTGGCATTGCCTTTCTTTGGGATTGGAATGAAAATGGACCTTTTCCAGTCCTGTGGCCACTGCTGAGTTTTCCAAATGTGCTGGCATATTGAGTGCAGCACTTTCACAGCATCATCTTTCAGGATTTGAAATAGCTCAACTGGAATGTCATCACCTCCACTAGCTTTGTTCATAGTGATGCTTTCTAAGGCCCACTTGACTTCACATTCCAGGATGTCTGGTTCTAGGTGAGTGATCATACCATCATGATTATCTTGGTCGTGAAGATATTTTTTGTACAGTTCTTCTGTGTATTGTTGCCACCTCTTCTTAATATCTTCTGCTTCTGTTAGGTCCATACCATTTCTGTCCTTTATCGAGCCCATCTTTGCATGAAATCTTCCCTTGGTATCTCTAATTTTCTTTTATTAATGTCTTTGCATTGTGTTACCTTCCTACAATTTACAGTTATTAAAAGCCTAAGCCCCTTTTCCTTTGTCTTGTCACCTCTCCACAAGTTTATTATTCTTTTTTAAAATGGTATATAAGGCGCTGGGTCTAACCACTGCTTTGAATTTTCACTACCTTTTTTTATGAAGACTCCATATGCATAGTAATAAACTGTTCTATTAATCTGTGTTTGTCAGTGTAATTTGTAGACCCAAGATACAGAACTTAAGAGGATAGAGAAAAACTTTATTCTCCACTACACCCTCATAAACTTTTCATGAAATATAACTTGCCATGCTCTTGAAATGCCATTCAAGTTATAACTGTAAATTTATTTTTTATTTTTCCAGAATTAAAAAGTATACTATAGGAAAAAGACAGTTTTTTCCTGAATACTGTAGGGACCTCAGAGTTGACTGACCCTCACAAATGAAACAATAACGCTTCTGTGGTTTGATGGGCCTGACCAAATATCCTGTGGCACAGGAGGTGGAGAAGAATCTAATGTCCCCAGCTTCAACTCTCTGACTGTGTCTCCAGAATTACAGGGACCTGCTCTCATCAATAAAGAAAGTAGGTTTTACCTTGAAAATATCAGCTTCACAGCAATGTAGTGCTAGAGGTGCCAGTGTTTTGCCTGGTCATTTTCTGAACCTAATAGCACTTAGAAGATGACCGTTTAACTCTTTTGATATTTATTCAAGCAGTAAATTGAGAGGTGAATACACTGATTTCCTGAAAACTTTAAATTAACCTCCTAGTGGCTCTCTAACCAAATGAAATAGAATCAACAATAGCCAGAAGACTGAGTCATCCTGCAGAGAAAGCTTTCAAATGTAGTGCATTCGCCTTATTTTCTACTTTAAGAGCTGTGTAGTCTGGAGGAAAAAATAAAGATGAATGTAAGGGGAAAAGCTGTTCTTTTATGATGCTTTGTTCACAACTTATTTGTAAGAGGAAGATATCCAAATTAGTTACATATATACATATACATATAATCATATGCATATATCTAATGCCTGTACTTGGGCATAAGTATAGGCAATTCAATGTATCTTGCTTTTGTGTGCATTTCTGTTCTCAAATGTAATGGCTTAGCTAGATGCCTTCTGTTTTTACTCATGGTTTCAGACCATGGAAGTGATCGTTGGGTTGATCTCTTCTCAGTTCAGTTCAGTCCAATCCAGTTGCTCAGTCGTATCCGACTCTTTATGACCCCATGGACTGCAACATGCCAGGCATCCCTGTCCATCACTAACTCCCGGAGTTCACCCAAAATCATGTCCATTGAGTCGGTGATGCCATCCAACCATCTCATCCTTTGTCATCTCCTTCTCCTCCTGCCCTCAATCTTTCCCAGTATCAGGGTCTTTTCAAATGTGTCAGCTCGTCAATCAGGTGGCCAAAGTATTGGGGTTTCAGCTTCAACATCAGTCCTTCCATTGAACACCCAGGACTTATCTCCTTTAGGATGGACTGGTTGGATCTCCTTGCAGTCCAAGGGACTTTCAAGAGTCTTCTCTAACACCACAATTCAAAAGCATCCATTCTTCGGCACTCAGCTTTCTTTATCGTCCAACTCTCACACCCATACATGACTACTGGAAAAACCATAGCATTGACTAGACAGACCTTTGTTGGCAAAGTAATGTCTCTGCTTTTGAATATGCTGTCTAGGTTGGTCATAAGTTTCCTTTTAATTTCATGGCTGTAGTCACCATCTGCAATGATTTGGGAGCCCCCCAAAATAAAGTCAGCCACTTTTTCCACTGTTTCCCCATCTATTTCCAATGAAGTGATGGGACCAGATGCCATGATCTTCGTTTTCTGAATGTTGAGCTTTAGCCAACTTTTTCACTCTCTTCTTTCACTTTCATCAAGAGGCTCTTTAGTTCCTCTTCACTTTCTGCCATAAGGGTGGTGTCATCTGCATATCTGAGGTTATTGATATTTCTCCAGGCAATCTTGATTCTAGTTTGTGCCTTATCCGGCCCAGTGTTTCTCATGATGTACTCTGCATATAAGTTAAATAAGCAGGGTGACAATATACAGCCTTGACGGCCTCCTTTCCGTATTTGGAACGAGTCTGTTGTTCCATGTCTAGTTCTAACTGTTGCTTCCTGACCTGCATACAGATTTCTCAAGAGGGTTAGTATTTCTCTTGAAGAGTTTTCCACAGTTTATTGTGATCCACACAGTCAAAGGCTTTGGCGTAGTCAATAAAACAGAAATAGATGTTTTTCTGGAACTCTCTTGCTTTTTTTGATAATCCAGCAGATGTCTTCTAGGGGCATGCAAATTTTATGAAATCCAAACATATTTGAGAAATGTAAACACATTTGTATTGACTAAGAACTATAACCAAGGATTGAGCTCTAAATTGAATTTTTTAATGTTTTATAGTATCAAAATCTGTTCATATGCAATATTTCATCTACCTTTCACAATCCTGTAAGGTAGATATTGCTAAAATTCTTATTTAATAAATGGAGAACCTGCAATATAGAGTTATTCTGTCACATTTTTACAAAGGGTATATAGTTGGTTATATACCATAGATTCACTCACTGTGAGGCCTGTAAATAGTTATCTTGTGCCATAAGGTGCTGGATGGTAGAGGAGAAAGAAAACTAATGCAAAATGCCAGTATTGAGGAGAGACACAATAGTGAGGAGATAGACAGCAAATAATTAAAATACAGTATTGTTATTTGCAAGAAAGTAAATCCAGAATGCTATGAAAATGTATAAAAACAAAACAAGGCAGCTCATTCAGTTTAGTTGTTTGCATGTGTATTAGGAGAGGCTGCTAGAAGGTAGATAATTACAATTTTAAGGACTGATGAAGTTAGATACTATAGGTTGAGCACTGCAGAGGGCAATAAAAGTAGCAACATCAGAACAGAATAAGGAACAGACTTCTGCACAATCATGGAACCACGGAATCCACAAGCCGTCCGTACAGGACGGCTGGAGCACAGGATACAAGGGTGAAGTGACAACTCACGAGACTGCAGATGTGAGACCAAGATGACAAAAAATGTTCATGGTAAGAGACTGGAAGGCAGTTTGAAGCAATGGGAAATCATGAAGATATTTTAGTAGGTACCTAAGGTTCTTAGATTTTTAAATATATATATTTAAAATATATATATATAAAGAGTTTAAGTTTAATATATGAACCTTAATATATTAAAGAGTTTAAAATATATATATATATATATATATATATATAAAGAGTTTAAGGAGAGTTAAGACTAGAGACTGAAGCAGGCCAGGGTCTCCACTGAAGGCAGTGCAGATGCTGAGAAGAAAAAGGGCACAAAGGCTATGAAGGCAAATTCAGGACACAGGACAATACCAAGTTTTCAGACTTGAACCACTAGGTGGATACTAAAGATATAAAATGTTGATAGAGTTCAATTTTGAATGTTTTGAATGCTCAAAGGGACATTCAATAGAGTTGGATATAGAAACCTAGAGACCAGAAGCCTGTACTAAAATTATATTTTACCTCTGTCAATGTTTGTGTAAGGAAAGAGATTAAGTTAATCAGGCAGAGTATTAAAAGTAAAAACAGGAAATATCTGAAGAGAAATCTCTGGAAAAGAAAAATATGAAAACAAAGTTGAGAGAGAAAGAAAGAGCGAGACTGATTTTTGTGGAAAAAACTGGAAAACCAACAAAAAACCCAGATAGTTTTGAGCAGGTTGGAAAGGTCAAAGGGACCAGGTCCTGCAGTGGTTAAGTCGCTCTTGATAAAAGTTACGATGGTGAGCTTGGGAAAGCACTTTTAGTAAGATGGCACAGATAGAAGTGTGTATCAAGATTGATTTGGGTGAGCCACAGGTGACAAAAGACCAATAGCACAGACCACTTCCTAGAAACTTGGATGGAAAAGAAGGGATGAAATTGGCTAGTACACAATGAACCTACAGGGCTAAGCCATGAGCTCAAGTATTCTAACTCCAAATTTCTGTGTTCCACTACTGTTCTGTATTGTTTTTTTTTAAGCATGATTTTTTTTAATAACCTATTTGTATTGTTTCCTTCTGAGAAGATTAGTTTAGCTGGTGAGAACATGGTGCTAACAAGGCAAAAAGTTCTCCCTGGACCCTAGGTCACTCTTGTCCCTAGTTGATAGCCTTGTAAATGTATATTTTCTGACAGAGAAAATGCGGAGCAGAAGGAGGCTCAGAAACTTCATACCATCCTGTACAAACTATAGGTCACAGATCAGTAGTATCCACTGTACATAAAAGGACAGGTTCTGTCCCAGGAAGGTTTTGCTTTGAATAGACACTCACTTTCATATGGAGTTTTCAGGGAGCTCTTTCAATTTATGGACTTAGGTTCAGAGACGACCCACTGAGAGATGAATATGTGGTCAAGAAGTCATGAAGTTTCCATCAAGGAGACTATCAGTTCAGTCAGTCAGTTTAGTCACTCAGTCATGTCTGACTTTTTGTGACCCCATGGACTGCAGCATGCCAGGCTTCCCTGTCCATCACCAACTCCTGGAGCTCACTCAAATTCATGTCCATCGAGTCGGTGATGCCATCCAACCATCTCATCCTCTGTTGTCCCCTTCACCTCCTGCTTCAATCTTTCCCAGCATCAGGGTCATTTCCAGTGAGTCAGTTCTTTGCATTCAAGTATGAGATTTTAGGATAGGTTGTCATTCAGAGTCCAGAGGTTAGGTACTAGTCAGCAATGGGAGGAAATCTTTCAATTCAAAAAATAAGGACCAGTGAATATTGGCTGTCTCATAGGCAAGAGCACCAACCATCTTTAAGACTACCCACAGACAATAATTATAACATTGACTCTGAAAAGGATAGTGGAGGCAAAGGACATGACTTGGCTTGTGTTACTGATACCTCGAATTTTCCAAGATTTCTTGTTTTAAGGATCCCATTTGATCTTAGCTAGCTATATGGTGCGGAGAAGGCAATTGCACCCCACTCCAGTACTCTTGCCTGGAAAATGCTATGGATGGAGGAGCCTGGAAGGCTGCAGTCCATGGGGTCACTGAGCGTCGGACATGACCGAGTGACTTCACTTTCACCTTTCACTTTCATGCATTGGAGAAGGAAATGGCAACCCACTCCAGTGTTCTTGCCTGGAGAATCCCAGGGACGGGGAAGCCTGGTGGGCTGCCATCTATGGGGTCGCACAGAGTCGGAAACGACTGAAGTGACTTAGCAGCAGCAGCAGCAGCAGCAGCAGCTATATGGTGACTTGGCTATAGAAAAACTCCCAGGAAGGCCAATCAGATGGTAAGTCACTTTTGTTTTATGTGGTGGCTGCATGGCCAGTAGTTTGCTCTTAATAAGCTGGGGAATATCATTTCGGGCTGATGACCCGAGAGTCTCAAGAAGACCTTGGATTTTTGTCGTTATGAAAGGTCCATCCATTTTTAGTTGGCTATGCCTGAATGGCATGCAAATGCAAGCAGTTTCGTTGGTGGGGCCAATCTAAAAATATTATGAATATTCTTCTGAAATTTGCTTAAAATATTGTCAGGGGAAAAAAACATGACAGTATAAATGAAATAAGAACATCACAGTGTTGGTAAATGTTGATATTAAGAATGTGTATATTGATATTATAAGATATACATATGGTGGTTTAATATACTATCTTTCTTTTTGTGTTTATTTAAAAACTTCAAATGAAGAATTAATGTTTAAAAGGTAATACAATGGCATGCTGGATTTTTAACAAATAATTCACATTGTATTATGGTTTTCCCAACCCACTGACGATACAACACTAGCTGCGGGGTTTTGGACAGTCTGTATGTTCACTGCACCTTGCTAAAAGAAGGCAAACTTAGATTACCCTTCTCTGTGGAGGAGCATGGAAGAAAGCTGATCCAAGAATGCACACAAAGTTCCAGTAACAGATGTGACTTGTTAAGTTACCTTTATGATATAGGTCACCGTTGGAGCAACAGTAGACACTTCTCTGTATAGACCCGACAAGCCACAGTGAAGTACTAAGTTCTAGTGACTCTTTTTGGTGAAGTAGTCAAACCAGGTTGCTGAACTGTGAAACACTGTTCTATAATATCCCTGCCTGCATTGTCTTTTATATAGAGACTGATTGATTTCTCTACTCCTGGAAAATGGTATTGTTTCAACTGCATGACTGTGGCAAGTTTTAGAATTACAGTCATTTCTCAGCAATGCCCCTGGCCAAATGTAATAAGGTCCATCAGCAGGGGTCAAGTGATCTCATCCAACCAACCTGTCCTCTCACTAGTGCTGGATTTAAGGAACTCAAAGTCTAAATCAATTACACAGTCTAACAAAAGAACAGCAAGGCAGTCCAAATAAAATAACTGACTATAGCTTTATAACCTCCAGCAGAGAAGGCCTTAAAAAAGGCCTCTCCCCAGGATGGGAAATCAGAAATGGAGCCTGAGATGAACAGTGGGAAATGCAGCCTGGGGTGAGAACCTGGTCCTAGCTCTACACTGATTTCTTACTGATCTTCTCCATATATTTCTCTTAAGTCTGTTCTGGGCACCTATATTCCCATCACCCCCCCCCCCACCCCAGACTTACAGGAGTAGCTGCCACAGAATAAGTTTCTTTGGCTGTATGTGTTGACTCTGTGTGCAAGCTCCTCTGCTGGATCTCCCCAGGCTCTGCTGAGGCTGTCTACTAGCGGCCTTCTTATAGCTGTCTGCTTGCCCATTTTTACATCTTTTTTTAAAACTCTTTTTTAAAATACCCAAATGATCCTTTTACTCTTGAGACTTCATGGTGTAGGGAAGCTACAGATATGACAGCTCATGAATAAGACAAAGACCCAGGTAGAATGCATTTCAATCTGACCAAGGACTTGGTCACTCCGAGACTGTTGTGTTTGATAGCCAATGTGGTCACCTGGTCACCAGCCATCTTGGTGATCTATTATTATCACCAGAAGGATGTTCTACAACTAGGATGGCCTGTGTGTGTGCTCAGCCATGTCCCACTCTTTGCAACCCCATGGACTGTAGCCCTGGCAGGTTCTTCTGTCCATGAGATTGTCAAGACAAGAATAGTGGAGTGGGTTGCCATTTCCTCCTCCAGAGGATCTTCCTAACCCGGGTATCAAACCCACATCTCTGGCATCTCCTACATTTCTAGGCAGATTCTTTACCATTGCACCACCTAAAGGGTGACCTTTTAGGATGGGCTGCAGAAACTCCTTCATCCGTTCCTTATAACCATATGGCTATAAAATGTGGTATGCCCATTGTGGTCAGCAATGGTTTTACCAGGGGCACAGGAACACAATACAGTACACTTAGGGAAATTTACAGGCAGATAAAGTAGTTGGATGTATGTTATCCTCCAAGCCTTCATCATCCCACAGGAAGGAGTAGTTTAGCCACTTACCTGGAGTGTGCTCCGGGAGGAGGAACCTGCTTTTACCACTCTACATATTTATAAGATAGATGGGAGGGGTAATGCAGTTCCTAGTTGACTATACAACAGTGGGAGCTTCCTGGATAGGAATAAGGCCTTTTCATGCCTGAGTTTATCTAGGTGAGTCTGCATACTAATGCTCTTGGTATCAGCTAAGGATCTTGGGTTCCCATAAACTAATTCAATCCTTCTGAAAGAACTCATTGTTAAACTTCTAGAAAGAAAAAGGCAGAAAACACAATAGAACCATATGAGACAAAATATTTGTCTAGACTCACTTATAATATGTTTT
The DNA here is from genome assembly GCF_032452875.1 of Bos javanicus. Taxonomy (NCBI): domain Eukaryota; kingdom Metazoa; phylum Chordata; class Mammalia; order Artiodactyla; family Bovidae; genus Bos; species Bos javanicus. The sequence continues at coordinate 101,001,128 of NC_083871.1, read as the reverse complement.
TGCCATCTGTTTTTCTACCTGATGTTTCATTCAACCAATGTTTCTTACATAACTGTCTTCATATCCCTTATATAACCACCATTTGGGGTGGGGACTTAATAAAAATTCCGGTGTCTGAACCCTATCTCAATTCTACTAAATCTGACTATAGAAAGATAGAACCTAGAAATCTTCTATTTTAACAAGTTTCTAAAATAAGGCTTAGGGACAATGAAGTTTAAGAACTACTATTCCAGATCAGTTTTTCTTGAATCTTATCAACTGAGACTTTTGTTCAAAAGACAATTCTCATGTGTCATTGGATAACTACTGAATCAGATCCTCCAAGGGAGTTTCCAATAATCAAGGACTAGATCTAATTCATCTTCACATTAATTTTAGCCCAGTGCTCATCATACAGGAAGTATATTTTTTTTAATTAACTGAGTTGTGTCTAGAAACATAACTATGAAGGTATTTTAAGATCTTATTTAAGGGACAGTGAAAAAAAATAGAGCCAAAGTATAATTTGTTTTCAAGCAATGGAAAATTATTTTCCTAGGAGAAGTAGGCTGAAAGAAAGTAGAATCAAAATAGTACTGATCTTAGGAGTTTAAAAAAGAGAGAGAATTTCAGAAAAAGATATTAACACCATCATATACTGTGGTGAGATTGGGTTAAGACACTGGCAGAGAGTATGTCTCTCCATCTGTGAACATGAAGTATCCTGACGACTGAGAGTCAGTGTTAATCACCAGCTGAGGGTGGGGTCAAAGCATTCTTGATAGAGAAATGAGTAAATGTTGAGTGTGGGAAGGAACTGGTGCAATTTATTCTATCAAAGGCTGTGGTGACAAGAGGAAGGAGGAAGGAGGAAGATAAGAGAGACAATAACTTCAACAGTAACAAATTGAAGAAAATGATTTATTTATGATAACATGAGTATATCTGTGGATCAAGGGAGAAAAGTCAATACAGAGAGAAAATCAGGAGACATAAATTAAATGTAGTTGGGAGAATGGATTAGATTTAGGAAACTGAAAAGTTTTAAGACTAGAAAAATGTCTGTTTATTATTACAAGATTTTTACCATAACCTTCCATGTGGAACGCTAGGCATGGTCTTGTGAACCTCATTAGGCTAAGGCTACTTTTAAATAACTGAAGTGGACCTTCATGACCTTTATCTCTACAGGTCAGTACTCTCAGGTATCATCCATCATCCTACCAGTATATAATATTAGGAAAGACAAATCTAATTTTCTCCCTATATTCTATTCCTTGCTTATGCCAACCACCTCTAGGCCTTCACAGGATAGTAGTCAGGATAAAAGAAATAAAACCTTTCAAGTATGAGATTGTACCAGGATCTTTTTTTTGGTCATAATTTTTACATATAGCAGTTAGCCAAGATTTTCCAGAAGAAAAGGCATTTAAATTTGAAACCTGAATTATTAGTAGACAGTCAATGAATGGAAGTAACTGGAATGGTGCATGCAATTGCCCAGAGGGAGAGTAGTGCTCTTAAATAACTAAATGCTTAGTGCAGTCGTAGCAAATTATAATACTGAGTTGCGCATGATAAGGCAAAGGAGAAGAGGGAGAACATTAAAAACTCCTATCTGAGATAGCATTGGAGGATTTTAAGATTCTGAAGGATTTGATTTGCATTTTCAGAAAAACGTCAAGCGGGGTTGTAATATAAAACACTGACGGAAGACTGTAGAACTCAGGGAGTCTTATAGAATTCTACCAGTATAATTCAAATGAGGTGACATGACGGAGTGAATTCCTTTAGTGGAAGCAAGGATAAAGACCAATACAATATTATAAAGTAATTAACCTCCAATTAAAAATAAATTTATATTAAAAAATAAATAAAAAGTAAAAAAAAAAGAAAAGAAATATTAATAAGTTTGAGAGAGATTGGAGAAGGAAGCATTATCCTTCTATTTAAGAATGAATCTATTTTTCCTATAGGAAGGAAGAAACTTTGCACCCACATTTACAGTACCTCCTGTTACAGCTTTCTAACTTCTCACTAAGAAAGCAGAGATGGCTAACATTATCTGTCAAAATCCAGGAACACTAGACGTGCATGTGACGCACTCAGTCGCTCAGCACTGTTCAACTCTCTGAGATCCTTTGGAGTACAGCCAGCCCAGCTCTTCTGTCCATGGGATTTTTCAGGCAAGAATACTGGAGTAGGTTCCCATTTCCTCCTCCAAGGACTATTCCTGACCCAGAATCAAACCGGAACCCACAACTCCTATGTCCCCTGCATTACAGGCAAATTCTCTACTGCGACCCACTCCAGTATACTTGGGCTTCCCTTGTGGCTCAGCTGGTAAAGAATCTGCCTACAATACAGGAGACTGGGTTTGATACCTGGGTTGGGAAGATTCCCCTGGAGAAGGGAAAGGCCACCAACTTCAGTATTCTGGCCTGGAGAATTCCATGGACTGTATAGTCCATGGGGTCACAAAGAGTCAGGCACAACTGAGCAACTTTCACTTTCACTTTTCTTCTTTAGTGAGAAGTCATCGGTGAAGCCCAAACTACATTTATTTAGTGTTTAAAGTTCTTATGTCTTAATGAACAAGAGCCATGATGCACTTTCATCTTTCACGTTCTGCCTTAATAAGAGTCTGGTCTCTAGGGGCAAGCCAGCAAATCTTTTCCAAGTAATAGAATTTAGGGCTCCTTTTGAGGTCCAGCCATTATTCCACTTCTTCACCAACATGCCTGAATATATAGGCCCCAACAATGAGATGTGGGAGAAGGTAAAAGTTATCAATTAACAGCAAACACTGACGAAATTTTTACAGAAGAGTCCTGTTTTATGGTTTGGATGAATATTCCTCAGGACATAGGTATGGCTCTGTCATTTTTTGGTCAGGTGGCTGATGGTTACATAGTTTCCTCTGCAGTCACTGACATTTTATACTAAACGGTCAAAGAAACAAGAGACTTCACTTAGGCTACTATTCTTCAGTCTGTTTTCACCTCAGAGGCTCTCCATGGAGCATGGCAGGAAGACACATATTAGGCATTTGCTCAACTGTCAGTTAAATGATAAATATCAGTCAGGATGAACTGGCTTATACTGTCAAAAATAAACAATCTCCAAGTGTTGGTAGCTTAACACACCAAAGTATATATATATATAGTACTCCTGTCTATGCCCAATGTGGGCTGACAGGGAGTCTGCTCATCACAGTTGCTCAGGGAGCTGGGATATTAAAGCTTTATGTCAGCCTATGCTTTCCAGATCACAATAGAAGTGAAACGGAATATGGCAAATCCCTCACTGGATTTTAAAGGCTCCAGTGGGAGGAGATACCTGTCACTTCCCCCAAATTTCATTGTTCAAAGAAAGACTTAATTTCAAAATGTGGTGTGGAAGTGCAGTTCAGCCTTGAGCCTGGAAGCTGGAAAGCTGTCAATACTTGGTGAACATCACTAATAACTGCCATGTAATATCCTGCGTCCCATTTGGTTGTTGCATCCTTTGTCTATACTCACACGTTTGAGAAACTTGGAGCATCTAAAAACAGAAAAGTAGGTTTTATGAACAAAATCCCACCTTGGACCCCTTTTAATACTTCAGAGTTATAATCAAGTGTAGTTGATAACTTATTATGAGGTAAAGGTGTGGAGAAGGAAATTCCACTCCAGTATTCTTGCCTGGAAAATCTCATGGACAAAAGAGTCTGCGGGGCTACAGTCCATGGAGTCACAAGAGTCGGACATAACTTAGAGACTAAACCACCACCATAGAAGGTATGGAGAAGGAGTAACTCAAGAAAATTCTTGGGTTTCAGTCTTGAAGAATCTAGTGGGTGATGATGCCAGGTTAAGCATAGAATCAAGGGACATGGTGACCCATGACCCCAGGAGACCTCTTCAAATTCTGTGCCTCATGTTATAATACACTGCCACAACATCACAAATCGCAACATGGGAGAAATATTATGACTTTTAGAATTGTGATAGTTATTATACTTGATAATACATAAAATTAGCTAAAAAACATTTTGAAACATTTCATAGTATATTTTTGAAGTGAAGTGAAGTGAAAGTTGCTTAGTCGTGTCTGACTCTTTGCAACCCCATGGACTGTAGCCTGCCAGGCTCCTCTGTCCATGGGATTTTCCAGGCAAGACTACTGGAGTGAGATGCCATTCCCTTCTCCAAGGGATCTTCCTGACCCAGGGATGAACTGCAGTCTCCAGCATTGCTGGCAGATTCTTTACCCTCTTAGCTACCAGGGAAGCCCATAAGCATAGTTTTCACAGGTGTAAAATTTTTTAAAGTAATTAACAAGTGCCATTTCATGGAACGATTAAATAAATACCATGTAAGATTATATTATTCCCCATATCCCCACCCAAAATCAACCTGTCTCAGGACTGCCCAAACCATCTGAGTCACATTATGCACAGCACCATGCCTTTAGGATCATTCATAGAGTCAGAAAACATGAAAGGCAGAGAAGGTTTCAGGAAAGAAACAAATTCAGTTTTTGCAAAGTTGAAGGCTTGCTACCTATGAATCATGCAAGTAGAAATGTTAACAATGGAAGTTAATATTCTTATTTCTTCCCCCTCAGCCAGACTTTGAGTGTTACCATTTCTTCTGGGGCCTCATAATAGATTCAAGAAGTTTCCTCTTAAAGGAAGACTCTTGGTTTCATATTCCAACTCATAAAACTTATAATTCTTTCTGTTTCTTTTGCATAAATGACAGGTGGGAAGCTGAAATGTTATCACAATTTGAGGTGGTAGTGGAGTCTTCAGTGAAGTCAGATAACAAGAGAAAGTGTCATCTAAGTGCCCAATTAAGAAATTTTTCAGGATTAGTTTTTTATTCGTAGAATTTTTTAAAATATTTAAGCATTATTGAGAATAAGCAAGAACATAATTATTACAAATTTGGCTTGTTTAATAAAACTGCTATTTAAGAACCAGTAATGTACTGATGGGGCTTCCCAGGAGTTGCAATGGTAAAGAATCTGCTGCCAAAGCAGAAGACACAAGAGGTGTGGGTTTGATCCCTAGGTCAGGGAGATCCCCTGCAGTAGGAAATGGCAACCCACTGCAGGATTCTTGCCTGGAAAATTCCATGGACAGAGGAGCCTGGTGGACTACAGTCCATGGAGTTGCAAAGAGTTGGACATGACTGAGCAACTGAGCTCAATATATTGACACAATATACATATTCATGTTCCTTCAATATGTTTCTCAATATGTTCTTCTTTGAAACAATTTAACCATTTTAAAAGTCTCCAAATATTTTTACTTTGCTAGGTTTTCCCTCTTGGCTAATATTCAGGCCTACAGGCCTCTTTGGAAAACATAACTACTCATGATGTGGTATGTGTGTGTGTGTGTGTGCGTGTATTATCAGACTTCACATCTTTTACATTTTACCAATAAATATTCTACAAATCAATGAAAGAAATTCTTAGAGAAACATAAGTAAATCAAAATAAAGATGGAGCAATATTCATGCCTTGAACCTCATCATCTTTGGTAATTATGTCTACTATTTTGAGGGAGGAGAGAAATAATTAATCTATGTTTGACTATTCTTTATGCATCCTGTCTTCTCTAATAATATTCTCTTACCAATTTATATTCCTCCCTCTTAAATATTTAAAAGCCTTCTAATTTTCCATCCAGTGTGTACCTAGGCAGATGCAGCATGTTTAATTAAAGGATTTGCCTTTACCTAGAGTTTATAATAGGTTTCTTTAACCACTTCAGAAAAATCTTGCAAAAACAAGTTATTATAAAATGCTAAATTGACTTTCAAATTTAAACAAAGTATCTGGAGTTATATTTATTACCGTGTTAACGTGGGTCCCAGGATTATCTGTGGTTTTACTTCTCCACTTTAGAGTATCTGAATGACCAAAATGGATTTGTGACCATTTATAGAAATTTAGAAAAATATTTTTACTGGGGTATAGTTGCTTTACAATGTTGTATTAGTTTCTGCTGTACAATGAATTGAATCAGCTATCAGATCAGATCAGATCAGTCACTCAGTCATGTCCGACTCTTTGCGACCCCATGAATCGCAGCACGCCAGGTCTCCCTGTCCATCACCAACTCCCGGAGTTCACTGAGACTCACGTCCATCGAGTCAGTGATGCCATCCAGCCATCTCATCCTCTGTCGTCCCCTTCTCCTCCTGCCCCCAATCCCTCCCAGCATCAGAGTCTTTTCCAATGAGTCAACTCTTCGCATGAGGTGGCCAAAGTACTGGAGTTTCAGCTTTAGCATCATTCCTTCCAAAGAAATCCCAGGGCTGATCTCCTTCAGAATGGACTGGTTGGATCTCCTTGCAGTTCAAGGGACTCAAACACCACAGTTCAAAAGCATCAATTCTTCGGCGCTCAGCCTTTTTCACAGTCCAACTCTCACATCCATACATGACCACAGGAAAAACCATAGCCTTGACTAGACGGACCTTTGTTGGCAAAGTAATGTCTCTGCTTTTGAATGAATATGCTATCTAGGTTGGTCATAACTTTCCTTCCAAGGAGTAAGCGTCTTTTAATTTCATGGCTGCAGTCACCATCTGTAGTGATTTTGGAGCCCAGAAAAATAAAGTCTGACACTGTTTCCACTGTTTCCCCATCTATTTCCCATGAAGTGGTGGGACCGGATGCCATGATCTTCGTTTTCTGAATGTTAAGCTTTAAGCCAACTTTTTCACTCTCCACTTTCACTTTCATCAAGAGGCTTTTTAGTTCCTCCTCACTTTCTGCCATAAGGGTGGTGTCATCTGCATATCTGAGGTTATTGATATTTCTCCTGGCAGTCTTGATTCCAGCTTGTGTTTCTTCCAGTCCAGCGTTTCTCATGACGTACTCTGCATATAAGTTAAATAAACAGCGTGACAATATACAGCCTTGACGTACTCCTTTTCCTATTTGGAACCAGTCTGTTGTTTCATGTCCAGTTGTAACTGTTGCTTCCTGACCTGCATACAAATTTCTCAAGAGGCAGATCAGGTGGTCTGGTATTCCCATCTCTTTCAGAATTTTCCACAGTTTATTGTGATCCACACAGTCAAAGGCTTTGGCATAGTCAATAAAGCAGAAGGTGTGTGTGTGTATGTGTGTGTGTATATATATATATCTCCCCTCCCACTTGAGTTTCCCTCCCACCCCCAACCCCTGCCCATCCCTTCCATATAGGTCATCACAGAACACCGAGCTGAGTTCCCTGCACTATACCACAGGTTCCCAATAGCTATCTATTTTATACATGGTAGCTCACATATGTCAACCCCAATCTCTTAATTCATCCCCTCTCCAGCCCCTCCCCAAGCCTACGTGACCTCACACATGTCAGAATGATCATCATCAAAAAGTTGCGAATAATAAATGCTGGAGAGGGTGTGGAGAAAAGGGAACCCTCTTGTACTGCTGGTGGGAATGTAAAGTGACACAGCCATTATGGAGAACAGTATAGAGCTTCCTTAAAAAAGCTAAAAATAGAACTATCATATGACCCAATAATCCACTACTGGGCATGAAAGCGAAAAAGTGAAAGCAAAAGTTGCTCAGTCGTGTCTGACTCTTTGTGACTATACAGTTCATGGAATTCTCTAGGCCAGAATACTGGAGTGGGTAGCCTTTCCCTTTTCCAGGGGATCTTCCCAACCCAGGGATCGAACCCAGGTCTCCCGCATTGCAGGCAGATTCTTTACCAGCTGAGCCACAAGGGAAGCCTGCTACTGGGCATATACCCTGAGAAAACCATAGTTCAAAAAGACACATGCACCCTAATGTTCATTGCAACACTATTTACAATAATCAGGACATGTAAGCATGTCCATCGACAGATGAATGGATAAAAAAGATGTGGTATATATACACACAATAAAATATTACTCAATCATAAAAAGGAACAAAATTGGAGTATCTGTAGGGACTTGGATGGACCGAGAATCTGGCATACAGAGTGAAGTAGTCAGAAAGAGAAAAACAATATTATTACATATATTAACACATTATAAGGAATCTAGAAAAATGGTATGTGTGTGTGCATGCTAACATATATGTGGTATGTGTTTGTGCATTTGTGCATGCGTGTGCACTTCAGTCATGTCCGACTCTTTGTGACCCTATGGACTGTAGCCTGCCAGGCTCCTCTTTCTGTGGGATTCTCCAGTCATGAATACTGGAATGGGATGCCATTTGAAGGATGGTATAGATGAACCTATTTGCAGGGCAGGAAAGAGAAGTAAGAGAAGAGATTATTGAAACTATAAAAAGAACTTGAGATTTTCAAGTCCAAAATTTCACTTTTTTTTTCAAATATGAAGACATAGAACTAAAGAGAAATATAGTGACATAAGGAAAGTGATGTTACAGAAGGAGTTTATACACTTTATCCTCTAATCAGTGATTTTTCCATAATTTTATTCTGTAGGACTATTTAATTAGTAGCAGAATATTTTCCTGTTATAAAAGAACATTTAACATTTTAATAGGACTCTTTGTTTCTTCTCGATAACTGAAATGTCTTGCTTTGGCTTAGATGGTCAAGCATCCACCTGCAATGCAGGAGACCCAGTTTCAATCCCTGGGTCAGGAAGATCCCTGGAGAAGGGAATGGCTACCCACTCCAGTATTCTTGCCTGGAAAACCCCATGGACAGAGGAATTTGTTGGGCTACATTCCATGAAGTCACAAAGAGTCAGACATGACTGTGAGACTAACAATTTCACTTTTTTTTTTCAGTTATCAAAAAACTTGTATACTGTTAAAATTTCTTCTTCTTCTGTTACCAACAATTTGTATTATAATTTTGGTCAGCTAAGAAAGCACTCAAATGTACTGAGTGCAAAAATAAATAAATTTTTATGTTTTGCCCACAGGAGTCATGAGAGAATTTGCTGAGGTGCATTTGAAAATCAAGATATGCTGTGTTTGTCCCATGCTCTTATTCTGCCTCTTAGGTAAACCAGTAGGGAAATAATGAACTGGTTTGCCATGTCTTTGTTCTAAATTCATACTCACCACTGAAGATTCCACTTACCCTTCTAAGTGCTACAGGCTATTTGACTAAAAATCCATTCAAAGACTTCTTGTTTTCAGTGATGAACATGAAGCTTTAATTTAATTTCTGGGATCCACATTTTCTTTCTTAAAACAGAAACAAAAGCAAAGACAAAACAAAGTAATACAAAACAAAAATCTGAGGTGCTTTGACAACTCTGGACTAATTTATAAGTAGGTCATATGGTCTTCCAAAAACAAATCTCAGATTTTATGTGTCTGACAAAGTATTTTGTCTATTTTGGAAGGATATTTTCTCTAGACATAGTATTTTTAGGTGACTTTTTTTTCTTTCATCACTTTAATAATGTTGTTCCATTGTCTTATGACTTGTACTTCTGATAGAAAGTTTGTAATAACTCTGTTTTCTTTTCTCATCTTGCAGACTTTAATAGCTTTTTCATCATTTTCAGAAATTTTCAGAAATTTTACTATGGTTTACAATGGTGTGATTTTGCATCTATTATGTTTGAATATTTGGGCATTCTACTGAATATTCTTTTTCTCTGAAGCACCTGGATTTGTGTTTTTAGAGTTTCCATCAAATTTGGAAAGATTTTACCCATTAATTCTTTATATATTTTCCATTATCATCCAAATTCCAATTTACTTGTTACACTAATTGATATTTTCCCACATACTCCTGAGTCTTTGTTCAGCAATTTTCTTTCACTGTTTCATTTTGATAGGTCTATTACTATGAGTTTATAGATTTTGTTTTCAGCAGCATCTAGTCTGCTACAACGCTTATTCAGTGATTTTTCTTTACTTTCAATAATGTATGTTTGATCACCAGAAGCACTTGCCTCTTTTTTGTATCTTCTATTTTTCTCTACTTGTTATGTTCATGTCTTCCTTTAATTCCTAATATTATGTATATAACATTTTAAAAACTTTTTATCTGCTAATTGTTTTATTCCTCTCCTTTCTGAGTCTATTTCTACTGACTGAATTTTCTCCTAACTATGGATCACATTTTCATCTTTATTTATGCCTAACAATTATTATTATTATTTTTTTGATTCCTGACTTGTTATGTTGTTGAGTGTCTGGATTTTATTTTTTGTTTTTTTTTTTATTTTTTTTTATTTTTTAACTTCACAATATTCTTTTGGTTTTGCCATATATCAAAATGAATCCACCACAGGTATACATGTGTTCCCCATTCTGAACCCTCCTCCCTATTTCCTCCCCATACCATCCCTCTGGGTCTGGATTTTATTGTTTTCTTTATAGTATGTGGAATTTTGTTTTTGCTGTGATTATATTACTTGCAAATTAGCTTGATATTTTCCAGGTTTGTTTGGACAGATCTCTAGCAGTTTTTAATCCAGAGTTTTAAGCCATATTTCTAAAGCTTTACTCTTTTTCAATTTCTATTAAAAATACCCTGGTGTTCCAGTAGGATTTTCTACTCTGAATAAACTTGAATGTGTCCCAGCCTTATGTGGACTTTGGGAATTGTAAAGCTTTTAGCTTCTCTGACATTCTTTGCCTAGCTTCCTGGATTTCACCCGAGTCATGCTTACCCTTTAGCAACAGACTCTAGGGGACCTTGTGCAGATTTTTGGAACTCTTTTACATAGCTATCTGTTTTCCAATAACCAGCTTTGAAAATTCTGACTGACTTACTTGTTTGAAATCAGATCTTTGTTTTTTCAACTCAGCAAGTATCTAGGCTCTGCTTGGGTTCTCCCTCTGCACCACCAGAAACAAAAGTAACTCTATGCAGAAAATCTGGTTTAAGCATATGCTATGCTAAGTCACTTCAGTCGTGTCCGACTCTGTGCGACCCCATAGACGGCAGCCCACCAGGCTCCCCCGTCCCTGGGATTCTCCAGGCAAGAACACTGGAGTGGGTTGCCATTTCCTTCTCCAATGCATGAAAGTGAAAAGTGAAAGTGAAGTCACTCAGTCATGTCCGACTCTTAGCGACCCCATGGACTGCAGCCTAACAGGCTCCTCCGTCCATGGGATTTTCCAAGCAAGAGTACTGGAGTGGGGTGCCATTGCCTTCTCCGGGTTTAAGCATAGACTACCTCTTTGTCTCTCCTCTCTTGAGAATCCCAGTTGTCAAATATCAAAAATAGTACAGTTCATTGTTTATGGCAGAAAGACAAGAACAGTACTGCTTTCTTCATTATGCATCAGTATCATCTATATCTTTATTTATTTCATATAATATATACCTATGCACTACCTAGAGCTTGAACCATATAATACTTCTTAAAAGAGATCACACATGATTCATGAAATTTTCCACCAAGCTTTGGGCCCCACATGTACATTTTTGTACTGGCTCTTTTTTGATCTTCCCAGAAGGTATCAGTAAATGATTTTCAGACAACAAACAAGAAATTTATTCTATCCTTGAGTGGACCACTTTATTTATGGATTGAGATGTTAACTAGATGTCATAGATGCCATCAAAAAAAAGGAAAAAAAAAAAGTTTGAACGTGTGAGGAAATGACAAACTCTATCAATGTCTGACCTACAGATGTTTTAAAATATCCTCAATTAAAAGTTGAATCCTTATTTCTTGAGCGTAAAAGTGTAAAATAGCAATCTTCAAACTGATAAAACACCGTCTTGCTCATCACAGAGCAACTTCATATACGAGTGTTCAATTTCCAGGGCATAGTCCAAATGAGCAAAGATTTAGTGTCTCAATTAGATGCTCTCTGAGGCAGAGCTTCCTCCTACCTTGGAATGAGGACCTGATTTTTTTTTCGGGGGGAGGGTTGTTTTATTTTAGATAAAACAGACAGGGTTGGAAAAGACTTAGTAGAAGGATTGGACTTAATAGAAGCCAGTAGTAACACACATTAAAAGAGACTTTCTTCTCTGTATTTCACACAACCCTCTTCTGTAATGGCCATGAAATTTCAAATAACTCTCTAAATCTAAATACTAGGAGATATAGTTTGTGATGAATATATGACCAAAGACAGGAGAGAAAAAATGGGAAGGCAATGAAAAAAGTAAAATAGAAAGAAAACCAAGACATTTTTGTAGGTCAAAACATAAAGTGTCTGTGAAAATTGGTATCAGAGAAACTTCATAAGATGTGAATATGTATTTATACTTCTTTCAAATATGCAGTTTGGCAAAAGCAACTATGAAAGGCTTAAGATGTAACATTTGATATGTTTTCTAAGAAGTGTTTACTTCTTGAAATTGCTGTGGTTTTCTTATGTTCACTAATGTCTATCCAATGTCCTAACAATGGTTCCATTGATTTAAACAGCTGGCATTGAAGATTTTAACTACCATCTGAGCGACTTCCCTCACTCACTAACTCATAGTTTCTTTATATCATTTGTCTAGCAGTCATCTTTGTCAATCATTAAATTAGTAACACAAACAATACAAGCTTTTGATAAAGGGAATGTCACCAGATTTTGAAGCACTGTGTGACAAGTGTAAGGAGAAACGCTGGGAAATAAAATCCTAGGAAAAACAAAAGGGAAGAAAATGAGAAGTAAAATAAGCTTTAAGCCTCTATGAAATGAGCAGTCTGTTCAGTATAAAAGTCACAATCAAAAACCTGCCTTTGAAGGTTTTACAAAAACAACAATAATAAACATAAATTTAAAAAAAAAAACAGAAATATACAAAAATTTTTGAGCAAACTCCCAGAGATGGTGAAGGACAGGGAAGCCTGGCATGTTGCAGTTCATGGGGTCAGAAAGAGTCAGACATGACTTACTGACTGAACAACAACAATAATATATAAAAATAACCAGGATAAAGTACATGCATAATCAATACCTAGCAATACATATTATTACTAAGGGCAGCACCTCAATCAATGTGTACTGTAGGTTAGCTGGATGCTCCCCTGCTGACTGTCTAGATCACTCTCTGCCACATTCTAGCTGGGCTTCCTTTTCATTCCCACTTTCAGTGAAATGGGCTGGAACAGTGACATTGGAGGAAGACAGTGCAGAAGAGGGACTGTAAGTTTCTTCCTTGCCTGAATCAGCTGGGCAGTAGCTGTGACCTTCCATGACTACAGGTCCACTTGGACAGCTCCTCTACCGTAGTTCAGCTCCCACTGGCTCCTGGAGTACTGATTGCTCACCAGTCCTATCAACCTTAGTAGCAATAACCTCCTGGCTATTGCAACTCTTAGAATTTGGTTGTTTACCTACAACTCTGTAAGAAGTTCCTTCATTACTCGCCTATTTTGAACCATATGCAGTGAGTTTTGTTTCCCACCAGGAATATTACTGATACCACAGGTATTTCTTATATCAATAAGAAAAGTGAAAGTGTTAGTCGCTCAGTTGTCTCCAACTCTTTGCAACCCCATGGACTATAGCCTGCCGGGCTCCTCTGTCCATGGGATTTTCCAGGCAAGAACACTGGAGTGGGTTGCCGTTTCCTTCACCAGGGGATCTTCCCGACACAGAGATCCAAACTGTCTCCTGCATTGCAGGTGGACTCTTTACCATCTCAGCCACCAGAGAATCCGTTAGGAAGGATGCCATTAATGTTTTCCATTGTCAACAATAAATACACAAATATAGTTGTGTATGTGTGTATATGGGTTTCCTAAGTGCTTAGTCTCTTAGTCATGTCCAACTCTTTGCAACCTCATGGACTATAGCTTACCAGGCTCCTCAGTCCATAGGGATATTCCAGGCAAGAATACTGGAGTGTGCTGCCATGCCCTCCTCCAGGGGATCTCCCCAACCCAGGGATTGAACCCAGGTCTCCCACATTGCAGGCAGATTCTTTACCATCTGCATCCTAGGTGGCTTAAGTAAACAATCCTCCAGATAATACAGGAGATGAAGGACACACAGGCTCAATTCCTGGGTCGGGAAGATCCCCTGGAGAAGGAAATGGCAACCCACTCCAGTATTCTTGCCTGGAAAATTCCATGGAAAGAGAAGCCTGGTGGGCTACAGTCCATGGATCACAAACAGGTGGACACGACTGAGCAACTGAGTGTGCACGCATGCATGTGTGTGTTAAAACATCAACACCTTAGCTTACCTAAGGAAATGCAGGCTGATTCATTCAGCTATCAAGAAAGTCCAGTTAATATGGAATATTAGTATAGAAATACATACATAGTTCTAAGAGGCACTGAGCTGCTGCTTTTGGAATGGATGTCAAGTAGGCCAGCCAGGTATGTTTCTAGTCCCAGTGCTTAATAGCCACAGTGATTTTAGGAGAATTATAAAATCGTAGCCACTGGATTTTGGTGTATGGGTGTTCATTAAGAACAGAATGGTTATGAACCTCATATTCCTGAATTCCCCTTATGTTGCTTTTGTTAAATTGTCCTTTGAGCACAACCAGTGATAAGATTAAACTAGCTCCTAAAGCAGGCTTTTACAGTTTTGATCAGTTTTAACATCGTTTATCTCTCCTGTTCGTAGAAATATTTCTCCTTGTGACTCCCCTACTAGTCCCAGTTCTACTCTTTAGCGTCATTCTCAGTGTACTTCATTTCATCTTTCATATCACATGATCATCTTTAAGATACTTGAATATAGTTATTATGATCATGCTGAATTTCCTCTTTTCCACTAACTTTTTCAACGGTTTGACAAACAATTCCCTAGTTTTAGGATCAGACAGCACTTAAAATTAATTTATTTCTATTTCCCCAGATTGTCTTTGTCTCCCTGAGAAGATCCCATTAATTACAATTTGTTTGTTTTTGTACAGACTTACCTCTGCATTTTCCTAAATTGCATCACTCCACCATCTGCCCTGACAGGCTTTTCAAAAAACTTCCTGTGTTTCTGCACAAGCTCCTCATTCACCTCCACATTAAAGCCATCAGTCTGAAGACATACAGATGACTGGAAATAAAATTTTCCTAATTTGACATGGCTTCCCTGGTGGCTCAGCTGGTAAAGAATCCGCCTGCAATGTGGGAGACCTTCGTTCAATCCCTGGGTTGGGAAGATCCCCTGGAGAAGGAAAAGGCTACCCACTCCAGAATTCTGGCCTGGAGAATCCCATGGACTATGTAGTCCATGCAGTCTATGCAGTTCTGCATGGACTACGCTGTCCATGGGGTCGAAAAGAGTTGGACATGACTGAGTGACTTTCACGTACACGTTAATTTGACGTGAATTTAGCTACACTTGGCTATGATCACAACTTATACATCCAAATAGGATTATATCCAGGCCCATGTGAAAATGGGGGAGAAGTGCTTGGTCTTGTACCTTTTAATCTCACCCTGGCTTTATAAATTGGGATGCATTTCCTTTCACTAACTGATCCATAAACAATATTGTGCCACTCTCAGGTACCAATCAGGATTTGGGTGGTGGGATTTCATCACATATCAGATTCAAAATAATTCTAATTAGAATTCTAACTTTTCTAATTCTAAAGACTCTGAGAGTCTTTGGAACCACTTTCCAAATTTTTTCTAACCACTAATAATATTGGCTCCTGAGAAATCTGAATGCAGGTCAAGAAGCAACAGTTAGAACCAGACATGGAACAATGGATTGGTTCAAAATTGGGAAAGGAGTATATCAAGGCTGTATATTGTCACTCTGCTTATTTAACTTATATGCAGATTACATCATGTGAAATAACAGGCTGCATGAAGCACAAGCTGGAATCAAGATTTCTGGGAGAAATATCAATAACCTCAGATATGTAGATGACACCACCCTTATGGCAGAAAGTGAAGAACTAAAGAGCCTCTTGATGAAAGTGAAAGACAAGAGTGGAAAAGCTGGCTTAAAACTCAACAATCAAAAAACTGGGATCATAGCATCTGGTCCCATCACTTCATAGCAAATAGATGGGGAATCAATGGAAACAGTGACAGACTTTATTTTCTTGGGCTCCAAAATCACTGCAGATGGTAACTGTAGCCATGAAATTAAAAGATGCTTGCTCATTGGAAGAAAAGCTATGAAAAACCAATACAGCATCTTAAAAAGTAGAGACATTGCTTTCTGACAAAAGTCCACATAGTCAAAATTACGGTTTTTCTAGTAGTCATGTATGGATGTGAGAGTTGGACCATAAAGAATGGCTGAGCGCATAAGAATTGATGCTTCTGAACTGAGATGTTGGAGAAGACTCTTGAGAGTCCCTTGGACTACAAGAAGATCAAACCAGTCAATCCTAAAGGAAATCAGTCCTGCATATTCATTGGAAGGACTGATGCTGAAGCTCAAATATTTTGGCCACCTGATGCAAAGAACTGACTCATTGGAAAAGACCCTGATGCTGGGAAAGATTGAAGACAAGAGAAGAAGGGGACAACAGAGGATGAGATGGTTGGATGGCATCACCAACTCAATGGACATAAGTTTGAGCAAGCTCTGGGGGTTGGTCTGACTCTGGACAGGGAATCCTGATGTGCTGCAGTCCATGGGGTCACAAGGAGTCGAACACAACTGAGTGACTGAACTGAACTGAATAATACTGGTTCAGACAGTAAAGAATCAGCCTATAATGTAGGAGACTTGGGTTCAATCCCTGGGTCAAAAGATACCCTGGAGAAGGAAAAGGCAACCCAGTCTGGTATTCTTGCCTGGAGAATTCCATGGTCAGAGGAGCCTGGTGGTCTACAGTCCATGGGGTCACAAAGAGTGTGACACGGCTAAGCAACTAACACTTTTACTTTTTCAGTAATACTGTCATCAATTGCTTTGTTCTAATATACAAAGCCTGGAACCAAACATGTCTTGTTATAAAACTGAAAATAAAAGTGTTAGTTGCTCAGTCATGTCCAATTCTTTGCAACTCCATGGATCGTAGCCCACCAGGCTCCTCTGATAATTGAATTCTCCAGGCAAGCATACTGGAGTGAGTAGTCAATCCCTTCTCCAGGGGATTTTCCTGACCCAGGGATAGAACCCAGATCTCCTGCATTGCAGGCAGATTCTTTATCATCTGAGCCACAAATATCCATTTCAAGGATTAATTTAAAATAGCTATTATCTCCAGTGTACAACAGTCTCAGCTGGACCTGGGCACACAGAGAAGGTGGGGACTAATTCTGTGGTCTGACTGTTGGACCCTTCTCTTCCCTTAAGTACCTGGGCTTATACTCTGTCCTATTGTAGCAGAAGGAATTGAAATGTAAATTAAAAAAAATACAACTCCTATAATGTCTCTATTCTTTTACAATCCAAGAAAAGATAAGATGAAGACAAAATGTGTGAAGGAATACCGGCAGTACTAGTTGCTTGAATCATAGGCACTGAGTTACATTTCAAGCTATAAATTGTCACTACAATTGTTTGTTTGTTTGTTTTTCTGACATTTTATAGTTCCAAACAGCAATGAGAAGCCTCTCATTTATTCCAGGCCTTACCTAATATTATGTATTAAAGCATGACAGCTCATAATGACTAGAACTAAAATGAGACAACATGGTATTATAAAAACAGTGCTGGCCTGAAAACCATGGGTTCTAACCCATGTTAGGGTTAGAAACGGCGTTACATTTCTAACAGTACATAAACTTAAATGATTCTTATCATGTTCTAGACTCTCGATTTCTCACCTATAAGCAAAACGCTGGAATTTGATGGTCTGAAGTCTTATACCCCTTGTTTTCTGATTATATTAGTTTATTTTGAAAAGCTGGAGAAGGAAATAGAAAAAGCCAGCTTTCCCAGTTGCAAAGGGAGTAGATGCTGGCACAGGAATTCAGGACTGTATATGAAAATGTGTGATTATAGTACAATCATTATGATTCATCAAGAGAATAAATTCCCTTGTTGGTTACACACACACACTCTTTCCTCCCCTTCCCACTCACAACTTTTACTTCCTGGTTTAAGAACAGTCTAAAAGTAGGAAAAGGGTGTGGGTGGAGTGGGAAGAAGAGAGGAGGGATAGGGAAATGTTCTCTATTTGGAAGAGACTTTTAGAAACTCTTTTTCATGCTCATTTATACCACCTACAGTGCTTTTATTCTCCCTTGCTGAATGTTTGATTATCCTAACCAAACAGAAAGTAATAAGTCAAAATAGTTATCGTCACTGCTTTTCAAGCATAATAAGCTCAGTTAGAACATTTCCATATATACACAAATGATGACTTAATTCACTGAATAAAATTAAAAGGAATGAAAATTAAGAGACTCAATCATGCCAACAAGAGACAAGGAAAATTCCATAATAATGCAACTTAATTTCTATGCCTATGAGTGAGAGAGAAATGATCAAAATTGACCTTTGAAAGCAATTTTCCATGTTTTATTCTCTGATATAGCAAGTCCACTATGATAGCAATCAAATAGCTTAAAAATGGAGCTTGTATGTAGGTTTTATAACATAGAATATTCAGCTCAGAGCCTTTCTAGATGAGGGTATTTGGTTTTGGTACAATCTGGATCACAACAGGAAAATCACTGGCCTTGTAGTTCTTAAATATTTGTGGGAAGCTCATGACAATAAGGAGGTGGTAAAGAGGTGGGATTGAGCTGAACTTTCTGTGGACTTTGAAATTAAATGCAACTTCTGCTGGGAATAAGATAGCACAGACTCATTTCTCCCTGTTTCTTTTTACTAAGTACAATAAAAACTCAGGGGGTGGGGAGATGCAAGAGGAAATCACAGGAGAACACAGAAAAACAGAAATTGGAAGCCAAAGTAATTAAGGGCCCTGGATTGAGGAACATCATAGTATTTAGTGCTTCTTACAACTTCCCACCTAACCAAAGAAGGTGGCCCAGACCCTCCATCTCCAAGTTGGCAACAGAAGGTAACTGTCATGGACTGAATGTTTCTATTCTCCCAAAATTCATATGTTGAAGATATAACACTCAATGTGACGGTATTTGCAAATGCGACCTTTGGGAGAAAACTAGGTTTAGATCAGATCAAAGAGGTGGGATCCTCATGATGTGATTAATGCCCTTATAAGATGAACAGGAAATTAAGATATGTACTTTGCTCCACATGCATGCAGGAAGGAAAGGGTATAAGAGCACACAGACAGAGGGCAGTCATGTATAAGAGGGCTCACCAAAACCCACCCATGCTAGCACCCTGATATTAAATCTTCCAGCCTCCAGAACTGAGAGAAAATAATCAGTTGTTTCAGCCACTCAATCTTTGGTATTTTGCTAAACAACTCCAGCTAACTAAGACAGTGGCCCAGGTAGATCATACTTCTCCAGAAAGAACAGGACTTCCACTGATACCAGGAGAGATGAGAGACCAGCAAGGAACTGATCAGGAGCTCAACTAACAATAACTGGCCAGTCCTTCCCTGCTAATCCAGATACTCCCTGCTACTATTGAGACTTAAGTGGCTAAGGGCACCCAAAGGGTATCATTCAATTAATCATTCAGCAAATATTTACTTAATAGCTGCTTTATGCTGTGCACTTTCCTAAGTGCCAGGATATGTCAGTGGAAAAAACTGATACCAAAATACCTACAGATACATACCTGACATTATTATTCAATTAAGAATTTTTAAAAGACAATTGAAAAAGCAGAATTTAAAGATTATCTGCTACTAAGTCGCTTCAGTCATGTCCGACTCTGTGTGACCCCATAGACGGCAGCCCACCAGGCTCCCCCGGCCCTGGGATTCTCCAGGCAAGAACACTGGAGTGGGTTGCCATTTCCTTCTCCAATGCATGAAAGTGAAAAGTGAAAGTGAAGTCACTCAGTCGTGTCCGACCTTTGCAACCCCCCAGACTGCAGCCTACAAGGCTCCTCTGTCTATGGGATTTTCCAGGCAAGAGTACTGGAGTGGGTTGCCATTGCCTTCTCCATTAAAGATTATCATAGTATGTCTAAACACAGACATTTAAAAACAGATTAAAATTCAGATCATTATTTTTATTTATTTATATGACTATGCCAGTTCTTAGTCTCAGCATGTGGCATCTTTTGGTTGCAGCCTGTGGAATCCAGTTATCTGACCAGGGATGGAACCCAGGCCCCCAGTATTGGGACAGCTGTAGTCCTAGCCACTGCACTACCAAGGAAATCCCTAGATCCTTACTCTGAATCTAATTCATTTTTCTAAGAAATTGGCAAAACCTTAGACAGGGATTACTAATATAATTGTTTCTTATCTTCTGCTCTGTCACCCAACCTTTGCAAATTTTCTTTCTTTATCTTTTTGCCTCACACAGCCATAAACCTGGCAAGTTTGTGATGAGTTATCATTTCCCTTTATCAGAATTCTTAGTCTCTGTATCAATGTGTATTCGCATTTGTAGATTTTAAATACAGTTTTATACAATACTAAGAAGATTGCTCCTCTCCAATGTACTCTGTGAAATGCCAGCTGCCTGCTTTAATCTAGAAAGGCATCTGCTGTTGTCATGGGTGGTGTTCTACTCTATGATCAGCATTCAAGGGCCTTTTACTTTTCTGAATATTCTCTGGAATCTGCTCAACATTGTGGCAATGGGAATAGTTTAAAAACTTTTAACATGTTGGAATAAAAAGTAATTTCCTAACTGAATTCAAGCTTAAAATATTCCATGTGGACAAAATCACAGAATCATGGAATCTGTTATTCTATTAAACATCCAAGTGACTACAGCTTTCTGAGGATTAATTATTTAAACATTTCAGGCTACTAGATAACATATTCTCCATGTTAAAATGGAGAATAATGGGACATCATTCTTTTCCCCACCCCCACCACCAATGTATCACATTTGCTTCAGATAAAAATACTGTCCATTCAATTTAAAATAATGAAATGTCATTTACCTAAATGATTTTAAATGATTTATTTTAAAATCTTTTTCTGAACAAACTTTTACATAATAATTGCAAACTCAGTTGAAGACTTCCTCTATACCCTTTATGCAATCTATGGTTGACATTTTATTTTGTTACATTTCTAAAAACTAAGAAACTGACGATGCTATATTGTTATTAAATAAACTTCAGATTATTTAAATTAAATTATTTTTACTATGAATGCCCTCTTCCTGTTCCAATCTCTGGTCTCTGATAGTTTCTTGGTCTTTATTTGTATGTTGTGATCTTGGCAGTCTTGAGGAGAACTGGCCAGAGTACCCTATAGGATGTCCTTAATGTGGGTCTGTCTAATGTTGTATCTTATGATTAGATTGAGGCTACATGAGCCTGGGGAAAGAATTCTATACATGTGATCCTGTCACATCAAATCATCACGGGGGGCTTGATCTCCACAAGGCATCACTGATAATGTTAAATTTCATCACTTTGACAAGATGTTGTGTCAGGTTTCTCCACTGTAGAGTTATCATTTTTCCCTTTCTGTACTCTATTCTTTGAAAGTATAGTTCTTCTATGTTTCCATTTTTAAATGAATGAGTCACAGAAAACATAACAACATTTGTATAGCCACCATTCAGATTTAAATAAGTTTTTAAAATTTAGACATTTTGCCCCATGTCTGTTTTCTTTTTGCATACTTTACCTTTCTTTATTAGCTCTTTTAATTGTTAAAAAGAAAAAAATCTTTGAGGTAGATTTTGTCATTGTTGTTCAGTCACTCAGTCATGTCTGACTCTTTGCATTTCCATGAACCGCAGTATGCCAGACTTCCCTGTCCTTAACCATTTCTTGGACCTTGCTCAAACTCATGTCCATTGAGTCCATTATGCCATCCATGCATCTTTAATAATAAAAAAATATTAACATATGGAGTTGATATTATTTATATGTTACTACATTATTTCATTTTCTATTTTTGCTTTGTAGAGACAAACTGATTTAAAATGAATGTTCAGTGAAAAGAAATAAATTTCATTTTGGCAAATAAAGCTTGACTACATGTATATAAATTTTAAAAAGAAAAATAAATATTGTATGAATATCTGCATATATAGCATCAAGATCATTGAACCAAAAAGGTTTAATATTTTTCTTTTTTTAACTTTGCTTCTTAAAATTCTTTGAGTTTAATTCTTATTTAAGTATATCATTAGTAATATTCCTTTAACAAGAGTTTGATAACACTGAACTCTCAATCTATGATGCCCCCAAAATTATCTTTATTTTACCCTAAGTATTGAATGACATTTTAGCTGGATATAGAATGCTAGGATGACAGCTATTTCTTCTCATAATTCAAAGATAATGATAGATAGGGATAAAATGGGGCCTCCCAGGTGGCTCAGTGGTAAAGAATCTGCCTGCCAATGCAGGAGATGCAGTTTCAATCCTTGGGTCGAAAGATCACCTGGAGCAGGGAATGGTAACCCACTCCAGTATTCTTGCCTGGGAAATCCCATAGATAGAAGCCTGATGCACTACCACACATGGGGTCACAAAGACTCAGACACAACTGAGTGACTAAACAACAACAGGGATAAAATGCTATCATCAAATAGTCATTCCCTTGAAGGTTAACTACTTTTTTCCTCTGTTTACTTTTAAAATATTAGTTCAAGTTGTATGATTTCACTAAATGTATCTAAAATATGATTTAATTTTAGTTATGCTGCTTAGATGTGAGAGTTGGACTGTGAAGAAGGCTGAGCACCGAAGAATTGATGCTTTTGAACTGTGGTGTTAGAGAAGACTCTTGAGAGTCCCTTGGACTGCAAGGAGATCCAACCAGTCCATCCTAAAGGAGATCAGCCCTGGGTGTTCTTTGGAAGGACTGATGCTAAAGCTGAAACTCCAATACTTTGGCTCATGTGAAGAGCTAATTCATTGGAAAAGACTCTGATGCTGGGAGGGAATGGGGACAGGAGGAGAAGGGGACGATGAGGATGAGATGGCTGGATGGCATCACCAACTCGATGAAAGTGAGTCTGAGTGAACTCTGGGAGATGGTGATGGACAGGGAGGCCTGGCGTGCTGAAATTCATGGGGTCACAAAGAGTTGGACACGACTGAGCGACTGAACTGAACTGAACTGAACTGATGCTGCTTAGAAGTCAGTGTCCTTTTTTGATTCACCGAGAATCTATATTTTATGGGTGGCTGTCTTTCCAACTATGACTCTAGTCTACTGAAACTTTCTTTTAGGTGATAGATAGAACTTACCCATTTTCTATTTCTAGTACAAGGCAGCTCTTCATGTTCTGACTTTATTCTTATTGATCAGGTTATCTTATGCTTCTGGGTAAAATGTGTTCTTCCTGATAGAAGGTGTTCCAGGACATTAAGGCTTATGTGGTTTTGATGCTTTATTGAGTGTTTGAATCTAAGCCCACTCATCTCCATAATTTCTTTTCCTTCTTTGTTTCAAGGAACTAATACCTTGCCATTCAAAGTTCTGAGTATGTGTATTCATTTAAAATAAATTATATCTTATTTTATCCAGAATTTCAAAGTGTTTATAGGAGAAGGAGTAGAATAGCTAAAGTGGCCAAAGTATTGGCCACTGATGCAAAGAACTGACTCATTCGAAAAGACCCTGATGCTGGGAAAGATTGAAGGCAGGAGGAGAAGGAGACGACAGAGGATGATATGATTTGGATGGGATCACTGAATCGATGGACATGAGTCTGAATAAACTCTGGGAGTTGGCAATGGACAGGAAAGCCTGGTGTGCTGCAGTAAATGGGATGACAAAGAGTCAGACACTACTTAGTGACTGAACTGAGTAGAATGGCTCTGTCATGTTATGACAGGCTGTCATATTAACGGGAAACACCTGAACACCATTTCTATATAAGGTATTTTTTCCTATGGAGATAAAAAAGAATACTGACCAAAAGTATAATATCTACTTCCTAGATGTTTGAATTCTAATTAGGGATATCAGACACATATTCATAGACTATAAAAGGAAAAAATGTTATTAGCAATGCATAATGATTTAAACAGAATAAATTAGTTACTAGAAACCTTGGCTCTTAAGTTAGAATTCCTAGATTTAAATATAAACTCCAGCATTTGACAAATATAAAAAATTTTCATAAAATAGGTCAAAACTGGTTTCAAAATTAACCTATGACAAGAGTGATTTGATAGAAAGTGGATTCTATGATAAGGATTTGCTTTGAAAAAAGTTGTACTATAATTGGAACCCACTACAAGAGTGAGAGTTGTATGACCCAATGTCAGCCAAAAAATAGTAAGAATCTTGGGGAGTTGGTGATGGACAGGGAGGCCTGGCGTGCTGTGGTTCATGGGGTCGCAAAGGTCGGACACGACTGAGCGACTGAACTGAACTGAACTGGGGACTAATGCAAGAACCAATATGTACTAGTTAGTACATATTGCTGGACTGGAGCCACTCAGCCCTTGATAATTAGGAGATAACAGGAGGCCAACAGAGAACCTCTTTGGAGTGGACAGCAGAAAAGTCATGGACTAAGGAGACTCAACTCCTTGAGGAATAGAAGACATTATTTCAAAGGAGTTGAAATCAGAAGAGTGCAGCAAAGGGATTTGCATGAAAGCAAAACAGGCTTAATTTATCTGCCAGTCCTAGACAGCATGAAGATATTTTACAACAGTATCAATGCAATGCAAACTTCCTGTTTCCACCATTGCCATGACAAGTGGGGAAAGAGATAATCAGAAAAGGTAACCACATTTCAATGCTACTGACTCTCTCATATAAAAACACTGAGTTTTTACATTACCTGAGAGTCAAGAGCAAAATGACAGGATTGCCAAATCTTAATTCAGTGGCACAGGAAAATTTTCCCTAGCTGAATTAAATTCCAGGGGACAAAAGTAAAGTATTTTTCTAAATACACATTTCAAGGGCACCTTTTTCCTCTGAATCCTCTTTAATTGAAAATGGCCTTCCACTATAAATTTTGTAATTTCTCCTCCATTCCAAATTTTGATTAAAATTTTAAAATCGGTACTGTGTAAATAGGATGAGTTATTCATTGCAAGTATTGTGACATTAATATTGTTTTTCTAAAGAGCTAAAATTTTCTTCTTCTATTAAAGGTGTTAATTCAACATATCGCATAACGTAATTTAATGTGCTCCTTTACGTTTCATTTTTCCTTGACTCCAGCATTATTTAGGAGCTTTTTCTATTATTATTGCCATTATTATTTATTTCTTCTTCATTGTGCTCATATGCAAAAAATAAATTTTTAGAATCCAATCTTTAAGGAATTAAGGTTATCAGTGGGAATAATTTTTAAAAGCCACTGTGAACTACTAAAAAGAATAGAAAGAATAGATGCCTATGTAAAGTAAGATACCTGATATATGCTACTTAATCAATGTTTATTTTTTTTAGCACCCCTGTCTACTTATTTGTTTTATGTTTGTTTCATAAATTAAACCAAAGGGAATAAACACATTGTAAATATTTCAGCATATATGTCTATCACATAAGGAATTTAAAATTTTATAACCACAAGACCTTTAGCATACTAACAGCCGATTATTTCCTTTATATCATTAAATGCTGACTCAATGAGCAAATTTCCTATTTATCTCAAAAATATTATTTTATGAACAGCATTTTTGAGGCATCAAAAACACACTATCCTGCATTGTACTAGCTTTATATATCTCTTGAGCGATTTTTTAAGATATATGCTACTTTTTCCATTTTTTTATGTTATCTATGTGTCAAATTAACCAAATCGTTTGTTCTGTAGAGTGTCCCACTTTATGGATTTGGCAGACTTATATCCATGTTGTGTTTTTAACGTGTTCCTATATCTAATATTCATCTTTAAAACTAGAGAATTGGTTAAATTTTGATGAAATGGTAAGAATACTCCATAGATGATGTTCTGTATTTCTTATTGGATCACATCAGGAAGAAAGAAATATCTGATTGTTCCATGTTTACTAATATTAAGACTAACCAGTTGATGTGAGTGGTGCCCACTTCATTTATTCATTATAAAGTTCTCATCAGTATTTCACCAATTGGTTTCAGAACCAATGGCTGCCTAGATCCATTATTTTATTACAGTCTGGAAATGGTAATTTACTACACTGCATGGTACTCTCTTTATTTAACCTTGGAATTCTTATGTAAAGAACTTTTCTTCATCAACTATTTAATTATCTTGAAGTATAGTCTGTCTATAAAAATGTTTCTTTTTTCCTTTACTTACTCATTTGAAAAAAAAATGAGTTGATACTATAGAAAACTTCAAAAATGAAAACATAAGTTTATGTTTTTATTCTGTTACAGTGGATATTTTATATATTTGAGCTGTTTCGGCTAATGCAATTATATTCTTTGTCAGGTTCCAACTATTCCATCTTTGATCTGTTGGTGTTCCCTTCAGATAGATTCTTTTGTTCATTTGAGACTACTATGACTGTTTTAAAAATAGATTTCTTGCCTTCTGATATGATGAAATATTTCAGATTTATCTTGTATATTTGGGCTTCCCTTGTGGCTCAGTTGGTAAAGAATCCTCCTGCAATGCAGACCTGGGTTCAGTCCCTGGGTTGGGAATATCTCCTAGAGAAGGGAAAGGCTACCTACCCACTCCAGTATTCTGGCCAGGAGAATCCATGGGGTTGCAAAGAGTCGGACATGACTGAGCAACTTCTACTTTCACTTGTTTCACATATTTATCACCCTGAACTAGAATAAGCTTTTTCTTCAAAGAGTACTGATTCATTTTAGTAAGAAACATTTACAGGCCATAATCTGAGCCTTAAGAATGTTCATTTCTACCGGACTGATGTTAGTGTTAAGCTTTTTAATGTACAAAACAAGCATATATTTTGGAATGAGTAAAAAAGTAAAAGCATGTTATTTCATATTCAAAGATAAAATAACAGGATTAATACTTAATCTCTTTGACTTTATATCTTTGTTTTATTACAAAAAAATGGTTTCCCAGATATTATATAATTACTTATTTGATCTATCCAAAGATAAATATTTTTAACAACAACAAAAATTGAGGTCAGCCAAAGATTTATTTGTGATTATATATATAGGCTTCCCTGATGGCTCAGTGGGTAAAGAATCTGCCTGCAATGCAGAAGACACAGGAGATGTGGGTTTGATCCCTGGGTCTAGAAGATCCCCTGGAGAAGGAAATGACAACCCATGACAGTATTCTTGCCCACGGACAGAGGAGACTGGCGTGCTACAGTCCAAAGGGTCACAGAGAGTTGGACATGACTGAGCACACACACACACAAACACACGTATCTATATATATTATATATTTTTTTAATTAAGATACCATGGGGTTGCAAGAGTCGGACACGACTTAGCGACTAAACCACCACCACTACCAGATACTCTGAGGGATATATGGTTAATATAGTCATTTTAACATAATTTGACATAATTAGACATGTTTATGCTAATAATTTCTTATACATTTAGGTTCACTTCTTTTACCCTTTTTTACTATTAAAATTTATATGGTCTTAGACAGCCTTATACTATACCAAACTTGTGAACTATTGCTAAGTTGAAACTCCCACCTGCAACCTTTGGTTTCCCCCCAAAATTAGTATATCTATTTTTAGTATAGATCCATCTATATATATGTAACTATCTATTTACATATCTTATTCACATGAATATTCTAACTATTTATAGATAAATATTTTCTGAACCAAAAACTGCAACAAGGGGTCTGACCACAGGACCACCTAGTTTAAATAGGCACTGCCTCCCCAAATCAGGAATATGGCATTGTTGAACTTTAACGCTCTACATGTTATCAACCAAATTAATTTTTAGCAGATGATATCAGAAGTTTTTTTGTCTCAAGGACTGAAAGATTGAGGATCATAATGCAACAAAAGGAATATAAAACTAAAGTAGAATCATTCACTTCAGTTAAGTTGCTCAGTCATGTCCAACTCTTCGTGACCCCATGAACTGCAGCATGCCAGGCCTCCCTGTCCATCACCAACTCCCAGAGTTACCCAAACTCATGTCCATTGAGACGGCAATGCCATCAACTATCTCATCCTCTGTTGTCCCCTTTTCCACCTGCCCTCAACCTTTCCCAGCATCAGGGTCTTTTCAAATGAGTCAACTCTTCACATCAGGTGGCCAAAGCATTGGAGTTTCAGTTTCAACATCAGTCCTTCCAATAAACACCCAGGACTGATCTCCTTTAGAATGGACTGGTTGGGTCTCCTTGCAGTCCAAGGGACTTTCAAGAATCTTCTCCAACACCACAGTTCAAAAGCATCAATTCTTCAGCACTCAGCTTTCTTCACAGTCCAACTCTCACATCCATACATGACTACTGGAAAAAACTATAGCCTTGACTAGATGGACCTTTGTTGACACAGTAATATCTCTGCTTTTTAATACACTATCTAGGTTGGTCATAACTTTCCTTCCAAGGACTAAGCGTCTTTTAATTTCATGGCTGCAATCACCATCTGCTGTGATTTTGAGCCCCAAAAAATAAAGTCAGCCATTGTTTCCCCATCTATTTGCCATGAAGTGATGGGACCAGATGCCATGATCTTCGTTTTCTGAATGTTGAGCTTTAAGCCAACTTTTTCACTCTCCACTTTCACTTTCATCAAGAGGGTCTTTAGGTCTTCTTCACTTTCTGCCATAAGGGTGGTGTCATCTGCATACCTGAGGTTATTGATATTTCTCCTGGTAATCTTGATTCCAGCTTGTGTTTCCTCCAGCCCAGCATTTTTCATGATGTACTCTGCATATAGGTTAAATAAGCAGGGTGACAATATACAGCCTTGACGTACTCCTTTTCCTATTTGGGACCAGTGTATTGTTCCATGTCCAGTTCTAATTGTTGTTTCCTAGCCTGCATACAGGTTTCTCAAGAGGCAGATCAGGTGGCCTGGTATTCCCACCTCTTTCAGAATTTTCCACAGTTTATTGTGATCCACACAGTCAAAGGCTTTGGCATAGTCAATAAAGCAGAAATAGATGTTTTTTTCTGGAACTCTCTTGATTTTGCAATGATCCATCGGATGTTGGCAATTTGATCTCTGGTTCCTCTGCCTTTTCTAAAGCCAGCTTGAACATCTGGAAGTTCATGGTTCTTGTATTGCTGAAGCCTGGCTTGGAGAATTTTGAGCATTACTTTACTAGCATGTGAGATGAGTGCAATTGTGTAGTAGTTTGAGCATTCTTGGCATTGCCTTTCTTTGGGATTGGAATGAAACCTGACCTTTTCCAGTCCTATGGCCACTGCTGAATTTTCCAAATTTGCTGGCATATTGAGTGCAGTACTTTCACAGCATCATCTTTCAGGATTTGAAATAGCTCCACTGGAATTCCATCACCTCCACTAGCTTTGTTCATAGTGATGCTTTCTAAGGCCCACTTGACTTCACATTCCAGGATGTCTGGCTCTAGGTGAGTGATCACACCATCGTGATTATCTTGGTTGTGAAGATCTTTTACGTAGAGTTCTTCTGTGTATTCTTGCCACTTCTTAATATCTTCTGCTTCTGTTAGATCCATACCATTTCTGTCCTTTATTGTCCCCATCTTTGCATGAAATGTTCTCTTTGTATCTCTAATTTTCTTGAAGAGATCTCTAGTCTTTCCCATTCTATTGTTTTCTTCTATTTCTTTGCATTGATCTCTGAGGAAGGCTTTCTTATCTCTTCTTGCTATTCTTTGGAACTCTGCATTCAGATGCTTATATCTTTCAATTTCTCCTTTGCTTTTTGCTTCTCTAAGTAGAATCGGTAATTTAGTCTTAAGGTCTCCAAAGGACTTGTGTACTGTTCTGTGCTTACAATCTCAGTTGCATACGACTCTTTGCGACCCATGGACTATAGCCCACCAGGTACCTCCCTCTGTCCATGAGGATTCTCCAGGCAAGAATATTGGAGTGGGTTATCATACCCTCCTCCAGGTGATCTTCTCAACCCAGGGATATATCCAGGTCTTCTGCATTGAAGGCAGATTCTTTACCATATGGGTCACCAGGCCTTAAGTGTCTTAATAGATTAATTTCGCCCACATTACTGTTTCTATAGGCATTTGAGTATCGAGAGGACCAGGCTAGGAACTGTTCATCATCGAACACAATGAATTCCAATTAGATTTTCCAAATATACTTTTCCAAAAGACAACCACATTGTGTTCATTTCCTGCCTTAAGTATTATTCCCTTTCACTTCCTCCACTTTAAGAAGACATTTTTTTAATCCTACAGCTTCATATAAGCCTTATAGGTAGTCAAAAGCAAGGGTTTTCAAAGTGTTTTCAGGCAATCCTTAGAGCCTCATGTGCTTTTCATGTTCCAGTCCCATGATGGGACTCTGAGTGGGCAGGAATCTGGATCTCAGCCCTGTATTACCCAAAATAGATTCTTTTTGATACATTTCATATATAATTTGGTTCTTTGGAGACTTTATCTGAAAAAGAAGTATTTTTGTCCTTAAAAAGAAATTCAAATTCTCAAATTCACCAGTTTAAAAATGAATATATTAGCCTCATTCTCTCCCCATGAAGTGTCATAAACATGTCAAATACAGCCTTAAAGGAGATAGAATGAGTGTTCCGTACCTATCTTTAGGGTAATCACACAATAGCACAAGTCATCTGTATTCAAAGTAGAACTCTCTACCACAAATAAACATATATATATATTTAAACCTAATGGAATACCAAAAGCTAAATCCTATTCATTTATAAAGTATAACTTTATTATTATCATCACCAGGTTCTTTTCCACTAAGACACATAAAATATCCTGAGCAAGAAAAATTTTGTATGTTTGTGTGAAACACTAGCGAAGTTCCTTGAAGTAGCAAATTGGCTCTTAAAGACACCATCTTTTTTAAGTGAAGAACATTGGTCAATAAATTTGTCACAGGAAAAATCCTCCAGCTCTGAAAATATAGTCTAAGTATTTTATTCTCCATTCTCAGACAAAAATCTCTGTCTTTGAATTTATTTCCTAATGATGTTTAGAGCTTGGAATACCAAAATAACTCACACTATGTGAGTTCTTCACAAAGAACTGTTAAATGGAGCTTTATAAATTTCAAACAAATGCCTTACAGAGACCATTTCAGATACTACATATTTACCTAAAAATAAACAAACCATGTTCTCACGGTCTATCTTAAGATAATACTATTTACAGAGTTCTAGAAAACTCTTTCGGAGAAGGCAATGGCACCCCACTCCAGTACTCTTGCCTGGAAAATCTCATGGACGGATGCACTCCATGGGGTCGCTAGGAGTCAGACCTGACTGAGCGACTTACTTTCACTTTTCACTTTCATGCATTGGAGAAGGAAATGGCAACCCACTCCAGTGTTCTTGCCTGGAGAATCCCAGGGACAGGGGAGCCTGGTGAGCTGCCGTCTCTGGGGTCGCACAGAGTCGGACACGACTGAAGTGACTTAGCAGCAGCAGCAGCAGAAAACTCTTTATATCTAAATCTAAAAAATTCATTATCTCCTATTCGTGTATCTTCAAACTCATACATAGATTTATAACTTCATTTAAGTTTGCCTTCATTTAGATTAACACCATAATTTAAAATTCACATATTCAGAGAGAGCACTCATTGTTACCCAAACTAAGGGGAAAGTATCTTGATTAGGGAATGATTCATTAAAAACGGAGTGGTTATCTGATGTATCAAATAAAACTGCAAGAATTTTCCAAATTTTAAAATTCTTTTGCCAAGTTTTCTTAGGTATATTTGAACATGACAGGCCCTGTGTTTTCATTTGAGGGGTTGAAAAAAAAGAGTGAAAATAAACATTAAGTTCTCCAAACAACTTAAGGCCTAGATGGTGTCAGTAGTGAGGTAAGAGAGAAAGGAGACATTCATAATGGACATGGGGCATGACTCCCAACTCCTGATCACTTTCTGTCCACCTGCTAGTTTATTTTGTTGGGAGCCCTCCCTAGGTACCAACATCAACGTGGCTAGCAGCAATGGCCCACTGAGTGTGTGCTGTATTAAACTGGGCTGGCTTTTTCCTTTGTTGTTTCTGTGCCCTGCTTCATTTTTCTTACATTTCAGTATTTGGGCTTCATTATGGGCCAGATGGTCTTTAATGAAGAGTCATTGTCCACTGTAACAGCTGCTTATTCTTAATTCCTCGAGTACTGTCCATTGTCCCATTTATTTGGTGTTTGTAAATGGTCTGTATTGCTAATGTTTTAAAAAACTATTTTAGTTTAGGGTAATCATTAACAGTCAAGGCTTTGCATACATTACTCTTGACTATATGTACAATGTTGTACAGCAGATCTCTAGAACTTATTTATTGTGCTTCAGTTCAGTTCAGTTCAGTCACTTGGTTGTGTCTCACTCTTTGCAACCGTATGGACTACAACACACCAGGCTTCCCTGTCTATCACCAACTCCAACCATCTCATCCTCTGTCATCCCCTTCTCCTTCCACCTTCAATCTTTCCCAGCATCAGGGTCTTTTTCAATGAGTTAGTTCTTTGCATCAGGTGACCAAAGTATTGGACTTTCAGCTTCAGCATCAGTCCTTCCAAAGAATATTCAGGACTGATTTCCTTTAGGATTGACTGGTTGAATCTCCTTACAGTCCAAGGACTCTCAAGAGTCTTCTCCAACACCACAGTTCAAAAGCATCAATTCTTCAGTGCTCAGCTTTCTTTATGGTCCAACTCTCACATCTATACATGGCTACTGGAAAAATCATAGCTTTGACTAGACAGACCTTTGTTGGCAAGGTAATGTCTTTGCTTTTTAATGTGCTGTCCAGGTTGGTCATAGCTTTTCTTCCAAGGAGTAAGCATCTTTCCATTTCACGGCTACAATTACCATCTGCTGTGATTTTGGAGCCCCCAAAAATAAAGTTAGTCACTGTTTCCTTTGTTTCCCGATCTATTTTCCATGAAGTGATGGGACCAGATGCCATGATCTTCGTTTTCTGAATGTTGAGCTTTAGCCAACATTTTCACTGTCCTCTTTCACTTTCATCAAGAGGCTCTTTAGTTCTTCTTCATTTTCTGCCATAAGGGTGGTATCATCTGCATATCTGAGGTTATTAATATTTCTCCCGGCAATCTTGATTCCAGCTTGTGCTTCATCCAGCCCAGCATTTCTCATGATGTACTCTGCATATAAGTTAAATAAGCAGGGTGACAATATATAGCCTTGATGTACTCCTTTCCCAGTTTGGAACCAGTCTGTTGCTCCATGTCCAGTTCTAACAGCTGCTTCTTGACCTGCGTACAGATTTCTCAGGAGGCAGGTAGAGTGGTCTGGTATTCCCATGTATTGAAGAGTTTTCCACAGTTTGTTGTGATCCACACTGTCAAAGGGTTTGGTGTAGTCAACAAAGCAGAAGTAGATGTATTTCTGGAACTCTCTTGCTTTTTCTATGAGCCAACAGATGTTGGCAATTTGATCT
Organism: Bos javanicus; assembly: GCF_032452875.1. NCBI lineage: Eukaryota > Metazoa > Chordata > Mammalia > Artiodactyla > Bovidae > Bos > Bos javanicus. Next base: position 100,967,880 of record NC_083871.1, on the reverse strand, counting down.
CTGGTTCCTCTGCCTTTTCTAAATCAAGCTTGAATATCTGTAAGTTCTTGGTTCACATACTGTTGAAGCCTGGCTTGGAGGATTTTGAGCATTGCTTTGCTAGTGTGTAAGATGAGTGCAATTGTGCAGTAGTTTGAACATTCAGTTATTGTGCTTAACCAAAGCTTTATGCCTGTTCATTTTTAACTTGTTTACCCTTCCCACCACAGCCCCTGGTTACCACTATTCCATGCTTTGATTCTGTGATTATGACTCCTTTAGATACTTCATGTAAGTGGAAGACTATTTGTCTTTCTATGACTGACATAGTTCATTTGGCATGATACCCTCAAGGTCCATATGTTGTTGCATATTGTATAATTTCTTTCTTTTTGCATGAGTATAACAAAATTTATGATACTGAAAATGATTTGGGACTAGGTAGAGGAGGTGACTGCACTGCATTGTGAATGACTTTGAGATAGTTAATTTTATGTGATGTGAATTTCACCTCATGGAAAATAAAGAATCAATTTTTGTGAAAAAAACAAAAAACCCTCATAGCATTGAAGAACTTGAAGGTGTTAATTTTACTACATATAAATTACACCTGGATAAATATTACTTAAAATAAAGAGTAAAGGCTTTGGAATCAGTTGACCCGGGGTTCAAAGCCCAACTCTGCCACATATTAGCAATCTGTGAGCTTAGGCAAATTACTTAAAATCCCTGCTGTTGAATTCCTTCATGTGTAAAATTGTAATAGTAATAGTGTCGAGGTTGTGTGAGCTGTGGTGGAATTAAAATGGCATCACTATATTTTACCTCCAGGGGCGGCAGCCAGGAGGATCAGCCCCACGTCCAAGGAGCCATGGCTGCGCAGGCACAGGAGGGCCTAGAGGAGCTATTCCACGTTCAAGGTCAGGAAGGGCAGCGGTGAGGAGATACCCCTCGTCCAAGGTAAGGAGCAGCGGCTGCGCTTTGCTGGAGCAGCCATAAAGAGATACCCCACGCCCAAGGTAAGAGAAACCCAAGTAAGATGGTGGGTGTTGCAAGAGGGCATCAGAGGGCAGACACACTGAAACCATACTCACAGAAAACTAGTCAATCTAATCACACTAGGACCACAGCCTTGTCTAACTCAATGAAACTAAGCCATGCCCGTGGGGCAACCCAAGACAGGCGGGTCATGGTGGAGAGATCTGACAGAATGTGGCCCACTGGAGAAGGGAATGGCAAACCCCTTCAGTATTCGTGCCTTGAGAACTCCATGAACAGTATGAAAAGGCAAAATGATAGGATACTGAAAGAGGAACTCCCCAGGTCAGTAGGTGCCCAATATGCTACTAGAGATCAGTGGAGAAATAACTCCAGAAAGAATGAAGGGATGGAGCCAAAGCAAAAACAATACCCAGCTGTGGATGTGACTGGTGATAGAAGCAAGGTCCAATGCCGTAAAGAGCAATATTGCATAGGAACCTGGAATGTCAGGTCCATGAATCAAGGCAAATTGGAAGTGGTCAAACAAGAGACGGCAAGAGTGAATGTTGACATTCTAGGAATCAGCGAACTAAAATGGACTGGAATGGGTGAATTTAACTCAGATGGCCATTATATCTACTACTGTGGGCAGGAATCCTTCAGAAGAAATGGAATAGCCATCATTGTCAACAAAAGAGTCCAAAATGCAGTACTTGGATGCAATCTCAAAAGCGACAGAATGATCTCTATTCATTTCCAAGGCAAACCATTCAATATCACAGTAATCCAAGTCTATGCCCCAACCAGTAACGCTGAAGAAGCTGAAGTTGAATGGTTCTATGAAGACATACAGGACCTTTTAGAACTAACACCCAAAAAAGATGTCCTTTTCATTATAGGGGACTGGAATGCAAACATAGGAAGTCAAGAAACACCTGGAATAACAGGCAAATTTGGCCTTGGAATACGGAATGAAGCAGGGCAAAGACTAATAGAGTTTTGCCAAGAAAATGCGCTGGTCATAGCAAACACCCTCTTTCAACAACACAAGAGAAGACTCTACACATGGACATCACCAGATGGTCAACACCAAAATCAGATTGATTATATTCTTTGCAGCCAAAGATGGAGAAGCTCTATACAGTCAACAAAACAAGACCAGGAGCTGACTGTGGCTCAGATCATGAACTCTTTAGTGCCAAATTCAGACTGCAAGTGAAGAAAGTAGGGAAAACCACTAGACCATTCAGGTATGACCTAAATCAAATCCCTTATGATTATACACTGGAAGTTAGAAATAGATTTAAGGGCCTAGATCTGATAGATAGAGTGCCTGATGAACTATGGAATGAGGTTCATGACATTGTACAGGAAACAGGGCTCAAGACCATCCCCATGGAAAAGAAATGCAAAAAAGCAAAATGGCTGTCTGTGGAGGCCTTACAAATAGCTGTGAAAAAAAGAGAAGTGAAAAGCAAAGGAGAAAAGGAAAGATATAAGCATCTGAATACAGAGTTCCAAAGCAGAGCAAGAAGAGATAAGAAAGCCTTCCTCAGCGATCAATGCAAAGAAATAAAGGAAAACAACAGAATGGGAAAGACTAGAGATCTCTTCAAGAAAATTAGAGATACCAAGGGGACATTTGATGCAAAGATGGGCTCGATAAAGGACAGAAATTGTATGGACCTAACAGAAGCAGAAGATATTAAGAAGAGGTGGCAAGAATACACAGAAGAACTCTACAAAAAAGATCTTCACGATCCAGATACCCATGATGGTATGATCACTGACCTGGAGCCAGACATCCTGGAATGTGAAGTCAAGTGGACCTTAGAAAGTATCACTATGAACAAAGCTAGTGGAGGTGATGGCATTCCAGTTGAGCTATTTCAAATCCTGAAAGATGATGCTGTGAAAGTGCTGCACTCAGTATGCCAGCAAATTTGGAAAACTCAGCAGTGGCCACAGGACTGGAAAAGGTCAGTTTTCATTCCAATCCCAAAAAAGGCAATGCCAAAGAATGCTCAAACTACTGCACAATTGCACCCATCTCACATGCTAGTAAAGTAATGCTCAAAATTCTCCGAGCCAGGTTTCAGCAATATGTGAACCGTGAACTTGTATGGGGAGGGAGGAGGGAGGAGGGTTCAGGATGGGGAACACACGTATACCTATGGCAGATTCATTTCAATATTTGGCAAAACCAATACAATAGTGTAAAGTTTAAAAATAAAATAAAATTTAAAAAAATAAAAAATAAGAAGTGAAAAAAAAAAAAGAAAGAAAAGGCAGAGGAACCAGAGATCAAATTGCCAACATCTGCTGGATCATGGAAAAAGCAAGAGAGTTCCAGATAAATATCTATTTCTGGTTTATTGTCTATGCCAAAGCCTTTGACTGTGTGGATCATAGTAAACTGTGGAAAATTCTGAAAGAGATGGGAATACCAGACCACCTGACCTGCCTCTTGAGAAATCTGTATGCAGGTCAGGAAGCAACAGTTAGGACTGGACATGGAACAACAGACTGGTTCCAAATAGGAAAAGGAGTACGTCAAGGCTGTATATTGTCACCCTGCTTATTTAACTTATATGCAGAGTACATCATGAGAAACGCTGGATGGAAGAACACAATCTGGAATCAAGATTGCTGGGGAAAATATCAATAACCTCAGATATGCAGATGACACCACCCTTATGGCAGAAAGTGAAGAGGAACTCAAAAGCCTCTTGATAAAAGTGAAAGTGGAGAGTGAAAAAGTTGGCTTAAAGCTCAACATTCAGAAAACAAAGATCGTGGCATCCGGTCCCATCACTTCATGGGAAATAGATGGGGAAATAGTGGAAACAGTGTCAGACTTTATTTTTGGGGGCTCCAAAATCACTTCAGATGGTGACTGCAGTCATGAAATTAAAAGACGCTTACTCCTTGGAAGGAAAGTTATGACCAACCTAGATAGCATATTCAAAAGCAGAGACATTACTTTGCCAACAAAGGTTCATCTAGTCAAGGCTATGGTTTTTCCTGTGGTCATGTATGGATGTGGGAGTTGGACTGTGAAGAAGGCTGAGTGCCAAAGAATTGATGCTTTTGAACTGTGGTGTAGGAGAAGACTCTTGAGAGTCCCTTGGACTTCAAGGAGATCCAACCAGTCCATTCTGAAGGAGATCAGCCCTAGGATTTCTTTGGAAGGAATGATGCTAAAGCTGAAACTCCAGTACTTTGGCCACCTCATGTGAAGAGTTGACTCATTGGAAAAGACTCTGATGCTGGGAGGGATTGGGGGCAGGAGGAGAAGGGGACGACAGAGGATGAGATGGCTGGATGGCATCACTGACTCAATGGACGTGAGTCTGAGTGAACTCCGGGAGTTGGTGTTGGACAGGGAGGCCTGGCGTGCTGCGATTCATGGGGTCGCAAAGAGTCGGACATGACTGAGTGACTGAACTGAACTGAAGAAGCTCAAATCTGCTCCTAATGAAGTCACCTTTGTCTACAAAGTCCTTGAAGTTAGCACAAAGCCAGCTGGGATGCTGAGTCCAGGCTCCAGAGGAGAACCTGGGAACTTAATCTGGAAAAGTATGGGTTTTTGTTTTCCTTTTTGATCTCAAACATAGCAGGTCAAGCCTGTTCCATTTATACCTACTTGAAAATTTAAATTTCATTTCAATTAAACATTTCAATGGTAAAAATAAATAAATAATAAAACTATACGTTCTAGTGACAATGGGAAAAGAATGAGAAAGATAAAACCATTGATTCTAAAGCTTAGAATGGAGCCAGCTCAGGCCACTCTCAAAGGCCTGGTCAGAGGTGAGAGAGGGCAGAGAGGAAGCTGTTAAGTTTGGGGCTGTGTGCAGATTCTCATGCATTAGGACTGAGGTCCAGCAGGAAACCTGAAATTGGGTCCAGATTTGGACCTTTCTTTGTAGAGATGGCATAACTTAACCTTAACAGCAACTCAGTTTTAGGGAATGACTGAAGAGAGGGTTGAGAAAGGAGCAGAGAGGAATCTTGCGTGCCTTTCCTTAGAAGTCAGCAAATCTTTTCCTTACTGGTTCATTATAGATATTCAATGGCATAATGCAGGGAAAGTACAGATAACAATGCTGAAAATAGACCTAGCTATGATAAGTAGGAGACGGCAGAAATATTTGTTGAATCGACTTTATCATTTTCTCAAATTGTCTATCCTGCTTTCTTTCCTTTGTCTTCACTGCAGGAAATTGAGTTTTGGGCTGCACCATGACTTTGTAGGAGATGGCTGCATTTTAACCTCTTTAGAAGCATTTCCCATAGAGCTTCGTGCAATCAGGACATAAAGGTAAAACGATCTGTATCATTGATTTGAAAAGCTCAGGACCATTCTAATTGCTTAGCAGGAGAGAAAGACTGTGCAGAGGTCTGGAGCACTAAGATGAGCTGTTATGAAAAGGGTTACATGTATCTTAGCTCTGTTGGTTCTTTGAAAATCAAAACGTCTGACAATACACCCTGGGGAAGCAGCTGTGCCTGTTCTTTTCAGGCAGATGAGCTTAATACTTGCTATAGCAGTGATTTCAGACACACTGCCTTTCTGGAAATGAGATTGTATTTAAAAGAACAGGCTCTTGTCATCTATCTCTTTTCTTCCAATGAATAGTAAGAAAAGATGATGTTTCTGAAAGGAGATTTTGATGTTTATCGTCATTTAACATGTTTGGAAATGTAGGACTAACCCCACAGATACTGCTCATTCTCTTCCTGAGTATACGCCTGCAGTTCCAGAAGATGTCAACTTAAATCTGAATCTCCCTACAATAGGGATTTTCCTTAGGCATGAAGCTCTGAAAGCATCAGTGACAATCAACAATTCCATCCCTGATGCTCTTTTCCTATAAAACTTAACTTCTTGCTCAGTAAGTAGCATAAATGTAAACATTTTTATTAGACATTTCTCATGACCTTTAAGGATGCTTAAAATAAGTTGTTTAGAGAAAGACTGAAAGAAGCACAAAATGTAACTATAAACTGATACCTTAGATACTAAAACCTCTTATTATCAGTCAAAAATCATCTCTTAACTTTGGTTTTCCTTCTCTTTTGAGTGAAACTTTGACTTTCTCTCATTACAGGTTTTGGAAAAAATCATGCCCGACCAGTTAGTCACTTGTAGTTTGTGTTTGAGAAGTCCTATCACACCTATTTCAGCTTCTCACTTAATTGAAAGTCATTAGTGTCAGATCTTCTTACTGGTTTTCATGATAACTTAATTAGCCTGCTCCTTTATGCAAGAGGAATTAAGTTTATATTTTCTTTCACTCTTCATGCTCTCTGTTTCTTGATTTTGCTAAAAAAATATATACCATTTATTTTTTGACCTATGTAAAGTCTGTCTTAAATTCTATGACAATTCCTTGCCAATAGGAAAAAAGGTAACTTATCAACCAATGTGGTATTAATTCCAGGGCCTACTCTATTCTTCTTCATCAATATTTAACTACCATTCTATGACTTCGAGACCAAGGCCTACAGTGGAACATTTCCCAGATACTTTTAATACCTTTATAAAATACTTCTTAAAAATAATCCATGCTATTTTTGACTGTTGTGGAGAAACATTGAGCATGTTGAAAAAAACAGGAAATGGATTTGGGGAAAGGCAACCCAGTAAATAGATTCAGTGTTCTGTGTTGTCATACCCACAAAATGTTAGCTTAAACTGCCCTTTGAACAGCGCCTATGAATGCACCACTCTTTTCTTATTTTTCATTTCCTTCCAGCTTCTGAAAAGGGCTTCCCGGGTGGCACAGTGGTGAAGAATTCACCTGCCAATGCAGGAGACATGGGTTCAGTCCTTGGGTTAGAAAGATCCCCTGGGTTAGAAAGATCCAGTATTCTTGCCTGGGAAATCCCATGGACAGAGCAGCCCGAAGGGCTATAGTTCATGGGGTCGAAAAAGAGTCAGACACGACTTTAGCGACTAAAAACAAAAACAAACTTCTGAAATTTGTAAAGATTCACTAATCTCTGAGGAAACATAGGGGCCAGTGTAATGCTGTGGACATTCAAGAAAGGGGAAATTCTGTATCAGAGAATTGTCTTAAATAAATAAACCTAAAAATCTTTGGCCAAAATTACTACATGTCAGTTCAATTCAGTAGCTCAGTTTTGTCCGATTCTTTGTGACCCCATGGACTACAGCACATCAGGCTTCCCTGTCCATCACCAACTCCCGGAGCTTGCTCAAACTCATGTCCAAAGAGTCGGTGATGCCATCCAATCATCTCATCCTCTGTTGTCCCCTTCTCCTCCTGCCTTCAATTTTCCCAGCATCAGGGTCTTTTCCAATGAGTCAGTTCTTCTCATCAGGTGGCCAAAGGATTGGAGTTTCAGCTTCAGCAACTTCCAATGAAGGTTCAGTGTTGATTTCCTTTAGGAAATCATTGATCTCTTTGCAGTCCAAGGGACTCTCAAGAGTCTTCTCCAACACCACAGTTCAAAAGCATCAATTCTTTGGCACTCAGCTTTAATTATACTTTCAATTACACTTAAATTGTTTAAGATGGTTTTGGCATCTGATGTAATTTTTGTATGTCTTATTTTGACACATATCAGTCTTGTGTAGATATTAAAAAAATGTTTTACATGTGCCTAAAGCTTGGCCACCTCATGCGAAGAGTTGACTCATTGGAAAAGACTCTGATGCTGAAAGGGATTGGGGGCAGGAGGAGACGGGGATGACAGAGGATGAGATGGCTGGATGGCATCACTGACTCAATGGACATGAGTCTGAGTGAACTCCAGGAGTTGGTGATGGACAAGGAGTCTTGGCGTGCTGTGATTCATGGGGTCGTGAAGAGTCGGACACGACTGAGCAACTGAACTGACTGAAAGTTTATGAACTGAGCAAATGACTATAATAATCTAAACCTTTAAGTAAGTAACTCTTAAGAAGACTTTTTGTCTTAAAATATAGCAAAGATATTTTCTTCAAATTTGAACAGAATCGTGTTCTTTAAATTGTTGGTACCAAGAAATTGAATGGCTTATATAAAGAGTCCTAGGTTATGCAATTTTTTTTTTTTACTGTTGCATAGCCATTTGTTGAAATATATTAGCTACTCAAAGATTCATGATTACAGTCAATAAAAGAGCAGTGTATCTGCAAAGGAGAGAGAGAGAGTGAGGTGGCAAGATGATGCAGAGAGAGAGAGACAAGGAGAGAGAGTATCATTTTTCAGTATCTTCTATGGTGTGTCTTGGTATGACTGAGAATATCCTTGTTTAGCTAGAACTGTTGAATTAAACAATTCCAGAGGAAACATTCTGCTTTGGTTATAATCAGATCACATTTTTTTAGGAACAGAGCAAAGTGGTTTTTTACCCTGGAGATAGATAAATCTGGTTTTAGTCTGATAGGCTGTTTCATCTCTCACACCTAAGTTTCTTCTGTATAAGATCAGGATCACAGTTTCTACTTCATAATTTCTATAGGATTAAATGAAATGTCATATTAAAAAGGTTTAGTATGGATCTCAGCACTTTTTTATTTATATATTTTTGTTGTGTTGTTGTTTAGTCTGTCAACTGTGTCTGACTCTTTGTGACCCCATGGACTGTAGCCCTACAGGCTCCTCCATCCATGAGATTTCCCAGGCAAGAATACTGGAGTGGGTTGCCATTTCCTTCTCCAGGGCATCTTCCCAATACAGGGATCACAATTACATCTCCTGCCTTGGCAGACAAGATTCTTTACCACTAAACCATCAGGGAAGCCTGTTTTTTATGTAGACACGACTGAGCGACTGAACTGAACTGAACTGAAGTGAACAGCTGGGTGTGATACCAAAGAGGCAGACAGTATAACAAGGATATCAGGGAGACAGACAGCAAAAAAGAAACTGGTTAAAACCACTGTCAGCCCAGGATGATTGAATGCCTAAGGCTTTGCCATCTGAAAACCTATGGGATGCAGCTTAAGCATTACTTAGAGGGAAATTTGGGAGAAGGCAATGGCACCCCACTCTGGTACTCTTGCCTGGAAAATCCCATGGATGGAGGAGCCTGGTAGGCTGCAGTCCATGGGGTCGCTAAAAGTTGGACACGACTGAGCGACTTCACTTTCACTTTTCACTTTCATGCCCTGGAGAAGGAAATGGCAACCCACTCTGGTGTTCTTGCCTGGAGAATCCCAGGGATGGAGGAGCCTGGTGGGCTGCCGTCTATGGGGTCGCACAGAGTTGGACACGACTTAAGTGACTTAGCAGTAGCAGCAGTAGCAGCAGAGGGAAATTTATAGTGGCAAATGCCTACATTTAAAAAAGAAGAAATCCCAATTCAGTAACACAACATTCCATGTTAAGAAACTTAAAAGAAGAGAAAAGTAAACTTCAAATGAAAGTGAAAGTGAAATTGAAGTTGCTCAGTCGTGTCCAACTCTTTGCTACCCCGTGGTCTGTAGCCTACCAGGCTCCTCTGTCCATGGGATTCTCCAGGCAAGAATACTGGAGTGGGTTGCCATTTCCTTCTCCAGGGGATCTTCCCGACCCAGGGATCGAACCTGGGTCTCCTGCATTGCAGGCAGACACTTTAACCTCTGAGCTACCAGAGGTAGCTTAATATAAGCACAATAAAACTTAAAATAAGCACAATAAATGAAATGATAAAAATTAAAGTGGATATAAATGAAACAGGGAATACAAAAACAGAGAAATCAGTAAAACCAAAAGTTGGTTTTTTGAAAAAGGGCAACAAAAATGACAAACTGAGCTAAACTAAGAAAAAAAAAATAAGGCTTCAGTTATTAAACTTTTTTTTTTAACTTTACATAATTGTATTAGTTTTGCCAAATATCAAAATGAATCCACCACAGGTATACATGTGTTCCCCATCCTGAACCCTCCTCCCTCCTCCCTCCCCATATGTAAGAGAGACATCACTACTGGCCTTGCACAAATAAAAAGGACTATAGGGTAATAATTATACCTCAACAAATAAGATCTCTTTTGTTGCTGCTAAGTCGCTTCAGTCGTGACCGACTCTGTGCGTCCCCATAGACGGCAGCCCACGGCTCCCCCGTCCCTGGGATTCTCCAGGCAAGAACACTGGAGTGGGTCGCCATTTCCTTCTCCAATAAGATCTCTTAGCAACGGACAAATCTCTAGAAAGACACAAGAGAGTGTGACTTTTGCAGAAGTGGAGACATATGAATCAATGTAAGAATGGGCCCAAAACAGTTATATTTATGGTCATTTGACCTTTTGACAAGGGTGCAAAGAAAGATAAATGGAGGAAGAAAAGTCTTTTTAGCAGTTGTTATTGGTACAACTGGATATAATGAAAAAGAATGAAGCTGAACTGTTTTCTCTCCATCCACAAAACTTAACTCAAAATGGATCATGGAACTAAATGCAAGATTTAAATTATAAAACTCTTAAAAGATAGTATAGAAACAAATATTTATGAGTTAGACAAAGCATTCTTGGATATACTATCAAAAGCATATAATAAAAGAAATGATAGGTCAAATGATAAAAAATTTTTAAGTGCTACAAAGGACACCATTAAGAAATTGAAAAAATAACACAGGAGAAAATATTTGCAATTTTATGTCTGATAAAGAGTCTTGTATCCAGAATGCATGAACTCATCATAATAAAAGGAGAGCGGACCTATTAAGATAGTGATATGAGCAATAAGTACATGGAAAAAATGCTCAAGATCATTAACCATCAGGGAAATGCAAACTGTAACTCTAATGAGATACTGTTTCACACTAGGGTGACTTTAAGCAAAATGACAACTGATTACAAGTGTTGACAAGGTTGTGGAAAAATTGGAAACTTCATACATTGGTGGTGAGAATGTGAATCACCACAGCCTCTTATATCTGACAATTCTTTTAGTAGGTTAAAAATAAAGTCAACATATGGTCCATCATATATTGGCAGAGGATGTTCTGCCATATGAAGGACCTTCACCATATGAAGGACAGGGTGTTCCCTGTCCATTATCTCCCAGAGTTTGCTCAAACTCATGTCCATGAGATGCTATATAACCATCTCATACCACCATTCCTAGATATATATCCATGAAAAATAACTTCCGTCCATACAAAAACTTGTATGTGAATGTTTGTAACAGCATTGATCATAATGGCAAAAAAGTAGAAACAACCTAAGTGACCACTGACTGATAAATGGATAAACCAAATTTGGTATACCCACGCAATGAAATATTACACAATAATAAAAAGAATAAAGTACTGATACATGTGACCACCATGGATGAACTTTGAAAACATGGTTGTTTCTCAGTCGCCAAGTTGTGTTCGACTCTTTGCAACTCCATGGACTGCAGTGCACCAGGCTTCCCTGTCCTTCATTATCTCCTGGAGTTTGCTCAAACTCATGTCCACTGCTGTTAGATGCTGTTAGATCCACATGCTGTTAGATAGCATGGTAGATAGCATGGTAGATGCTATCTAACCATCTCATCCTCTGTGGCCCCCTTCTTCTCTTGCCCTCATTCTTTCCCAGCATCAGTGTCTTTGAAAGAGGAGAGTGAAAAATCTGGCTTAAAACTCAACATTAAAAAAACTAAGATCATGGCCTCCAGTTCCATCACTTCATGGAAAATAGATGCTGAAAAAGTGAAAAGAGTGACTCTTGAAAACATTAAGCTAAATGAAAGAAGCCAGAAAAAATATCAAATATCATATTTGTTCCATATTCTTGGGCTTCCCTTGTGGCTCAGCTGGTAAATAATCTACCTGCAATGCGGGAGACTTGGGTTCAATCCCTGGGTTGGGAAGAGCCCCTGGAGAAGGGAAAGGCTACCCACTCCAGTTTTCTGGCCTGGAGAATTCCATGGACTATATAGTCCACGGGATCGCAAAGAGTCAGACATGACTGAATGACTTTCACTTTCACTTCCATTCGTAGGAAATTTGCAGAATAGACACATCTATAGACATGGTGTGGATCACAATAAACTGTGAAAAATTCTGAAAGAGATGGGAATACCAGACAACCTGATCTACCTCTTGAGAAATCTGTATGCAGGTCAGGAAGCAACAGTTAGAACTGGACATGGAACAACACACTGGTTCCAAACAGGAAAAGGAGTTCGTCAAGGCTGTATATTGTCACCCTGTTTATTTAACTTATATGCAGAGTACATCATGAGAAACGCTGGACTGGAAGAAGCACAAGCTGGAATCAAGATTGCCGGGAGAAATATCAATAACCTCAGATATGCAGATGACACCACCCTTATGGCAGAAAGTGAAGAGAAACTCAAAAGTCTCTTGATGAAAGTGAAAGTGGAGAGTGAAGAAGTTGGCTTAAAGCTCAACATTCAGAAAACGAAGATCATGGCATCCGGTCCCATCACTTCATGGGAAATAGATGGGGAAACAGTGGAAACAGTGTCAGACTTTATTTTTCTGGGCTCCAAAATCACTTCAGATGGTGACTGCAGTCATGAAATTAAAAGACGCTTACTCCTTGGAAGGAAAGTTATGACCAATCTAGATAGCATATTGAAAAGCAGAGACATTACTTTGCCAACAAAGGTTCGTCTAGTCAAGGCTATGGTTTTTCCAGTGGTCATGTATGGATGTGAGAATTGGACTGTGAAAAAGGCTGAGCGCCGAAGAATTGATGCTTTTGAACTGTGGTGTTAAGGAAGACTCTTGAGAGTCCCTTAGACTGCAAGGAGATCCAACCAGTCCATTCTAAAGGAGATCAGCCCTGGGTGTTCTTTGGAAGGAATGATGCTAAAGCTGAAACTCCCGTACTTTGGCCACCTCATGCAAAGAGTTGACTCATTGGAAAAGACTGATGCTGGAAGGGATTGGGGGCAAGAGGAGAAGGGGATGACAGAGGATGAGATGGCTGGATGGCATCACTGACTCGATGGACGTGGGTCTCAGTGAACTCCGGGAGTCGGTGATGGACAGGGAGGCCCGGCGTGCTGCGATTCATGGGGTCGCAAAGAGTCGGACACGACTGTGTGACTGATCTGACCTGATCTGATAGACATGGTAAATATATTACTGTTAAAGGCTATGGATGGAGAGTGAGGACCATGGGATGGGAAATGATTTATTATGTTTACAGGGGATTTTTTTGTACTGATAAAATTGTACTAAGATTTGATTGTGGTGATGGTTGCATAACCCAGTAACTATGCTTCAAACCACTGAATTGTAGACCCAAATGGTGAATAGTGTGACAAGTAAATTGTAGCTCATTTAAACCATTTTAAAAGAAATGAAAAAGAAACTGACACAAGTTCTGCATCAATGGTCCGAAGAGGAAGAGAAAGAGAAAATGGAAGAGAAAAGGCAAAAATGAGCAAGTTGGTGTGCAGGAAACTAGATGGTTTTTGACAGGAGAGAAATAATCTCTGGTATAAAGTCAAAAAAGTCTTGAAAAGTTCCTCTGAAAAGACATAACAATTTTCCTACATAAGTATAAAAATTTTGGTGAGCAAAGCATTTCAAAACAGATAGAAAAAACCTAAAACACTAATTTACTGTAGTTAGAAACCTATTATTTTAATTGTTCTATAATCATAGTTCTTATTTTTTCATGTTATCAATAAATCCAGAAAATATTCCCTTTTTTGTTTACTAAGTATTTCCTGTGATTTAAATTTGCTTTCATTTGTCATGATTTTTTATTCATGTTCCTTTTGCAAGTTCTGAATATATTTGCTTATTTATACTCACATCACTAGTAATAAGAATAATAATATCCTGTAATCAAAAGTTTTTGTTATTAAATCAGCCTCTAATTTTCTTTAGAAGTCTACCTATTCTTGCTTTTAATAGAGTGATAATGTCTCCCTTTTAATCTCATACCATATCTCATATCCAACTGTCACAATTTGAACATTATCTATTCATGGACTTTACTATTATAATCTTAAAATCACAATGCTTGAAAGTCACTCTAGAAATTATCTTGACCACTTCTTTATGTTTATCCTGGTTTTTACCTCCTATCTCATTTCCACAGATAAAAATTCTTTGTTATATCTTTTATTTGTTCTGATAGCTCACAATTTTACATGATTCAAAGCAACATTCCATTTTCAAGAGCAGTGGAGAACAGCTATCTTCTTTTAATATTCTTTTATATATGTAAGTGTGTTTTCTGTCATCTTTCAGACCTCTGCTTACTATAACCCTGACTTCATTTGTCAGTTAAAAAGACAAAATAGAACAAACAAAAATTGGTAAAAATCTGTACTTAAATGTGTAGTATGAAATAGGTAACATTAATGCAATATTGTATTAAAAATAATAGCTAGCATTTGCTATTCAAAGCAACTTATTGTGTTCTCTATCATCTAATATTTTACAACGTTACTTTGAGGAAGTTCTATTATTATCTCCATTTTATAACTGAGGAAACTGAGGGGCAAAGCTATTATTTGCTCAGCACCAACTAAGACATTTGTGATTATTTTAACACTTAAAAATAGAAAAGGTAGATTAATACAGAAAACTGAAAACACTCCAAATAATTGAAAGATAGATCAAATAGGTGTTATTTTTGTAGCAAAAACAATCTAGTGAATCCTCATTTATGCATCATTCATCTTTAACAGCCATCAACTTTCCACTAACCTTGCTTCATTTATAACATTTACTCAAACCTCTTAAGTTGTAAATATTAAATATCTTGATGCAAATCTCAGAATTCACTGATATCTTAAATGTTTATTATGCATCTCACAAAGACAGACCTCCTCTTAACATAATCACAATACTAAGAATACTCAAACAATACTCCTGTAATATCCTAAAATGTATAAGTAGTGTTCACAATTCCCTGATACATCAGTTTTTGACAGTTCGCATTAAAATCCAAATAAGGTCCGTATACTGTAACTAGTTAATGTGTCTCAATCTATAGATTTCTCCTTAATATGTAGTTTACTGTTATTTTGCAATCTGTTTGTTCAAGTTACCACTCACTCCCTTTGACCATGGAGCTTCTCCACCAAACTGTATTTTGAAGAGCACATCACAGTCATTTATTTCAACAGATCTCTTTCACCAACACTTTTTGAACTTTCTGTAGTTAATTCTAGAGCCCTGACCACATTGTGGTTTTAAGCTTTAGCAAAAGTATTTCATAGGTGATGTGGATTTCTTAACTGGAAAACCATGTCTTTCTAGAAAATTGAGAATGCAGAGAAAAATCTACTATCCATATTGTTTAGTTAAGATCAAACATAAGAGTGAATAGAGAAGAAAATTTTACCTGAAATTTAACATGCAAAACAGATTCTAGAATATGGACAGACTTAAACAGACTTAAAAATACATAAATAAAAGTATTTCCCTGAAGCTCAGTCAGAGTTTACTGGGCCAATCAACATGGATGAAGCACTTTGCAATCCTTAATTTGAAATCTTTCAAACTGACTCACAACTTACAAATAGGTAGACTTTGTTCTTTGTTCTTTCATGGTTTGTGCTCTTAACAGTCACTACTAAAGGTAAGTCCAGCATCATTTGTCACACATTGCTCAGTGACATTGTTTAATTTCTAGAAAATAAAGCATGAAATCAACTTTGAAAAGTAGTAAAGAGTACTGACAGTAAGAGCAATGGCAAGCTTTCCTGAGGAAAGAAGAGGCTTGAGAAAGAGAATTTGTTGATAGTATCACAAAATGAATTTTTTTTTTTTACTTTTGAAAAATTTAAAACAAGGGAAGTCTACTGCTATTTAATTCTAATCCCAACTGTACAGAATGGATTGCAAGAGAAAAGAAACCATTAGTCATAAATTTTGTAATCTTCCATCATCCTACCTAGGAGATAATGCAGCTCCTATTTTTGGCCAAACTTCCTCTTGTTAAATCTGAAATTAATGGATTTGTACAAAATGGTAAGAGATCAGGGGATGGGATTAAAACATGATCCTGGTGGAAGAACACCCTTGCAATATGAATTGCTTTTATATGTCATGGATATTTTTCCTCTCTTCTCATCCAAAATTCATATGGAGCCCTGGTAATGTCATCTCAGTCAGTGTGTTGGCAAAATAGAGATTTTTATGCAGGTTTGTATAGAAATCAACTCTCTATTAGACTCTTCCTTCCATCATATTCTTTCATCTGTATTCTTTACATTGGAAGATAATTCTCAATCTTCATTCTGCCTTTCTATTCCTTTTAGGGATTTTTTTTCCCCCAATGGCATGGAGCTCTCTGGCATGTGAATCTGACTGTATAAAAATAAAGTTCATGTTCAACTGTTTAGCTGAATCAGAAGAACAAGAGGGTCTCGGAGTTCGAGGTATCCATGGTTTTGATGGACTGTAACCACTATAAAGTACAGTATTTTAGGACATGGTACTTTTTATTCAAAAGACATAAAGGTTGTTGGATATAGTAAAATTAATATAGTCTTTAAGATCTAGAGTCCAGGTTTATATTTCAGATCCATAACATGAATTGGCATGTCTCTTACTCTTAATTTAAGAGTGTTTCCTCAAAAGTAAAAAATGAAAAGAACTTCATGTTTTTCTGGCAAAGTATTAATATCACATTAAATGTCTATAAAATTATGACTTAAAAATCACATTATTTTATATATATATATATATATATAACATATAGTGTCCAATATATTATATATGCACACAGTCTTAGCTTTTCATGGTACTGTAGAACCATAAAAATAACCATGCAAGCTGAAACCAGGAAAATGTTAATAATATATGGGGAAAATGCAATTTTCTTTAAAATTTTTGTTGGTATTAAAAACTGCTTTATTCTTGGTTATAAATGTATAGAAAAAATGAAAAAAATAACAAAATTAGTATTTCCTTATTATGCTGTGATTTAAAATATTAGAAGAATTAGGAATGAAAATCAAAATGCTTTATTCCTTTGTTAATAACAAACATTATCTATGTATACCTATGGCTGATTCATGTTGAGGTTTGACAGGAAGCAGCAAAATTCTGTATGGCAATTTTCCTTCAATAAAAAATAAATAAAAAAAAAACAAACAAACATCATCAAGAAAAGATTTTTGGGGGCTGCACCATGAAGCACAGAGGATCTTAGTTCCTGACCAGGGATGGAAGCCGGACCTCTGCAGCGGAAGTGTAGAGTTCTAGCCACTGGCTATTGTTGTTCAGTTGCTCAGTCATGTCTGACTCTTTGCAACCCATGGACTGTAGCACGCCAGGCCTCCCTGTCCCTCACCATCTCCCAAAGTTTGTCCAAGTTCACGTCATTGCATAGGTGATGCCATCCAGCCATCTCATTCTCTGACACCCTCTTGTCCTGCACTCAATCTTTCCCAGCATCCGGGACTTTTCCAATGAGTCGGCTATTTGCATCACATGATCAAATTACTGGAGCTTCAGCTGAAGCATCAGTTCTTCCAATGAGTATTCAGGGTTGATTTCCCTTAAGATTGACTGCTGTGACCTCCTTGCAGTCCAAGGTACTCTCAGGAGTCTTCTCCAGCACCACAGTTTAAAAGTATCCATTCTTTGGCACTCTGTCTTCTTTATGGTCCAGCTCTCATAACTATACCTGACCAGTGGGAACACCATAACCTTGACTCTCCAGACCTTTTCCAGCAGATTAATGTCTCTGCTTTTCAACATACTGTCTAGGTTTGTCATAGCTTTCCTGCCAAGAAGTAATTTTCTTCTGATTTGATGGCTGTAGTCACCATCTGCAGAGACTTTAGAGCCCAAGGAGAAGAAATCTGTCAATACTTCCACCTTTACCCCTTCTATTTGCTAAGAAGTAATGGGGTCAGCGGAGAAGGCAATGGCACCCCACTCCAGTACTCTTGCCCGGAAAATCCCATGGATGGAGGAGCCTGTTAGGCTGCAATCCATGGGGTCGCTAAGAGTCAGACACGACTGAGCGACTTCACTTTCACTCTTCACTTTCATGCATTGGAGAAGGAAATGGCAGCCCACTCCAGTGTTCTTGCCTGGAGAATCCCAGGGACGGGGGAGCCTGGTGGGCTGCTGTCTATGGGGTCGCACAGAGTTGGACACGACTGAAGTGATTTAGCATAGCATAGTATAGCATAGCAATGGGGTCAGATGCCATGATCTTAGGATTTTTAATATTTGGTTTTAAGCTGGCTCTTTTACTCTCCTCCTTCACCCTCAAGAGGCTCTTTAGTTCCTCTTCCCTTTCTGACATTAGAGTGGTGTCATCCATATATCTGAGGTTGTTCATGTTTCTCCCACCTATCTTGATTCCAGCTTGTAATTTACCAAACCCAGCATTTCTCATGATGTGCCCAGCATATAGGTTAAACAAACAGGGTGACTCCTTTCTCAATCCTGAACCCATCAGTTGTTCCATACAGGAATCTAACTGTTGCTTCTTGACCCCCATACAGGTTTCTCAGGAGACAGGTTAGATGGTCTGGTATTGCCATCTCTTTAAGAGCTTTCCACAGTTTGTTATGATCCACTCAGTCAAAAGCTTTAACATAGTCGATGAAACAGAGGTAGATGTTTTTCTGGAATTCCCTTGTTTTCTCTATGATTGAGCGAATGTTGGCAATTTGATCTCTGGTTCCTCTGTCTTTTCTAAACGCAGTTTGGATGCCTGGAAGTTCTTGGATCATATAATACTGAAGCCTAGCATGCAAGATTTTAAGCATGACCTTACTAGCATGGGAAATGAGTGCAATTGTTCCATGGTTTGAACATTCTTTAGTACTACCCTTCTTGGGAACTGGGATAAGAATTGACCTTTTCCAGTCCTGTGGCCACTGCTAGGTATTTTGGATTTTCTGACCTATTGAGTGCAGCACTTTGATCACCAGATAATTCCCTATCAAGGAATAGTGCTTGAATAGTGCTTGCTTTCTTCTGTGACATTTGACTCAGAGTATCTTTCCAGGATTTGGGTGAATAGTCATTCTCCTTTTTTAGTTTGGATTAACTTCCAAAATTTTACTCTTCACATTTTCAATGTCATGTAATATCTTAGAGTCCCTTCAATGTGCAAGATGTGCCAATGTCACTTGCCAATGTCACATCCTTTTTTCCATTACAACTAATTCTCAATTTTCTTACGCCATTATTACTTTGTATTTCTAGGCTACTCTTTCATCTTGTTGACCAACTTCCTCTTTTGATTACTCATTTTTGTAAAATGTCACATGGGTTTATCAACGGGAGACAAAAAGGAGATGTAAGCAAAAACGTCCCTATGTGTAAACAGATGTGAAGTGACCGATTACCTATTGACTCTGAAAGAAATAACATAGTTGGTAGCTGACCATTTGTCTTGATCTGTTGATCTGTGGACTGAAAAGCTGGTGGTGAGGTTCGTATTTTACACATTACTCACAGAAAATAAACTGTGGTACTAAAATTTGAACTGTATTGTTGGAGGGCTAATATGTTTTCATTAAACCATGGTAACAAAAATGCATGTATGTCAAATCACGCAAAGTGAGTGTTGTCGTATATGATAAAGATAGTTTATTAAGTTTCTTTTGAGGTGTTATTTATTACATGTAACATTATTAACTAGGACTAAGAATTAATTTGCCTTCACAGACCAGATTGATACCAATAAGAGTACCAGTTATACTGATACAACAGAAAGTTCTGTTTTTCCATGTTGGCTCTATCTCTTTAGAGATTTTGTGTTAGTTTTTTGCTGTGTTGACTTAATATCTCTGATGGGTCAAGAAAATCCTTTGAATTGCAATTTGTTCAGCTTTTTTTTCTTGTAAGGATGGGAGCAGACTGCTTTCAGGCTTTCTTCTCTGAGTAAAAATGAGATAACTATATAGGACTCTAAGCAGTATGCCATAGAGTCTCCTTTGACAGAAAGAGGGGACAAGGGGAGGAGCCAAGATGGCAGAGGAGTAGGACGGGGAGAACACTTTTTCCCCCACAAATTCATCAAAAGAACACTTAAATGCTGAGTAAATTCCACAAAACAACTTCTGAATGCCAGCATAGGACATCAGGCACCCAGAAAAGCAACCCAAGTCTTCGAAAGGAGGTAGGAAAAAATATAAAAGACAAAAAAAGAGACAAAAGAGGGAGGGATGGAGTTCCATCCCAGGAAGGGAGTCTTAAAAAGAGAGAAGTTTCCAAACACCAGGAAACCTCACTGCCGAATCTGTGCTGAGCTTTGGAAGCACAGAGGGCAACATAACAGGGAGGAAAAATAAATAAACAATTAAAACCCGCAGATTGCGAGCCCTATGGTAACTCCCTCAGCGGAGAAGCAGCACAGACGCCTGCACATGCCATTAGCAAGCGGGGGCTGAGCAGGGAGGCGCAGCGTGGGCTGCATCACTTAGAGTAAGGACCTGGCCTGAATACCCTGAGCGCTATCTGAGCGAAATAATTTGGGCTAGCAAACCAGACTGTGGTATATCTACCACGCGAAAAGCCAGCCCTAACCTAAGACACCACCAGGCCCGCACATGGAACAAAGGACTGAACAGAGAGATAGCTGGCTGCAGATCTTCCCCCTCCAGTGACAGGCAGCCAGAACCGGAAGGGGGCAATCGCAGCCCAGAGAGACATTATCTATAAAACTGTAAGCAGGCTTCTTTGCTAACTAAAACTTCTTGGGGGTCTGGATGGTCAACATCTGCCTGAGAAGGTGCGCCGGTTGTACACCTAGATAACTGAGCGGGGAGGCGATAAGTCACAGCAATCGCGCTCACCAAACACCTCATCACCTGAGCTGCTCGGACCTGGGAAGGGCACAAAATGCAGGCCCAACTGAGTCTGCGCCTCTGAGGACTACCCGAGTGCCTGAACCTGAGCGGCTTGGACCTGGGAGGTGCAGGCAGCCCAGGGTCTGCCACGGATGGTTCCCGGTGGAGCAACCTAGAGCCTGAGCAGTGTGGGCAGGGAGGCTACATGTGCTGTGAGCCAGGGCAGACCCAGTGTAGCTGAGGCACTGCGAGCACACGCCAGTGTTATTTGTTTCCAGCATCCCTCCCTCCCTCCCCACAGAGCGACTGAACAAGTGAGCCTAAAAAAAAAAAAAAAAAGTGTCCTCCATATCCCCTTTGTGTCAGGGCAGAAACCAGACACTGAAGAGACCAGCAAACAGAAGAAGCTATAACAGAGGGAACCGCCTTGGAAGCTACAGGCAATAGATTAAAATCCTGTGGTTACTACCGACTACATAGGAAGGGGCCTATAGATCTTGAGAAATATAAGTTGGACCAAGGAACTAGCCAAAAATGAACTGAACCCACAGTACTCACAACAAAACCAGAGAAAGTCCTAGATATATTTTTACTATTTTTATGATCATTCTTTCTTTCTTTTTTTAATTTTTAAAAAAAATTTTAAGTCCTCTATTATTCCTTTAATTTTCACTTTTATAACCTATTACTTTGCAAAAAAAAAAAAGACCATATTTTTCTTACAGCAAACTTCATATATATATATTTTTTTATAATTTTTTGACCTTGTTTTTTTTTTTTCTTCTTCTTCTTTTCTTTAACATTGTATTTTTGAAATTCCAAACTCTACTCTAGATTTTTAATTTTAGCTTTTTGGTATTTGTTATCAATTTTGTACCTATAGTTTTTTTAATAATTTCTGTGACTTTTTTTTTTCCCCTCTGTTTCTTTCTCTTCTTCTTTTATACAACATTGTATATCTGAAATTCCAAACTCTACTCTAGATTTTTAATTTATGCTTTTTGGTATTTGATATCAATTTTGTACCTGTATTTTCTTTATAATTTTTGCAACTTTGTTTTTTTTTCTCTCTTTTTCTTCTTCTTTTTTTTTTAACATTGTATTTTTGAAATTCCAAACTCTACTCTAGATTTTTAACTTTTGCTTTTTGGTATTAGTTATCAATTTTGTACCTATATTTTCTTTATAATTTTCATGACCTTGTTTATTTTTGTTTGTTCGTTTTTTCTCTCTTTCTTTTTCTTCTTCTTTTCTTTAACATTGTATTTTTGAAATTCCAAACTCTACTCTAGATTTTTAAGTTTTGCTTTTATGTATTTGTTACCAATTTTGTACCTTTAAGAACCCAATCTTCAGTACCCATTTTTCGCTAGGGAACGAGATTACTGGCTTAACTGCTCTCTCCCTTTGGACTCTCCTTTTTCTCCACCAGGTCGCATGTGTCTCCTCCCTAACCCTTCTCTACTCTACCCAACTCTGTGAATTTCTGTGTGTTCCAGACGGTGGAGAACACTTAGGGAATTGATTACTGGATGGATCTGTCTCCCTCCTTTTCATTCCCCCTTTTATCCTCCTGGCCACCTCTGTCTCCTTCCTCCTTCTTCTCTTCTTTGTATAACTCTGTGAACATCTCTGAGCGGTCCAGTTGTGGAGTGTACATAAGGAAGTGATTACTGGCTAGCCCACTCTCTCCTCTATTGATTCCACCTCTTCTCATTCGGGTCACCTCTAACTCCCTTCTCCCTCTTCTCTTCTCCATGTAACACTGAGAACCTCTCTGGGTGACCCTCATGGTAGAGAAACTTTTCATCTTTAACGTAGATGTTTTATCAATGGTGCTGTATAGAAGAAGTTTTGAAACTACTGTAAAAATAAGACCAATAACTGGAAGCAGGAAGCTTAAGTCCAAACCCTGACTCCAGGGAACTCCTGACTCCAAGGAACATTAATTGACAGGAGCTCATCAAATGCCTCCATACCTACACTGAAACCAAGCACCACACAAGGGCCAACAAGTTCCAGTGTAAGACATACCAAACAAATTCTAGAGCAACAAAGGAACACAGCCCTGAGCTCCAAGATACAGGCTGCCCAAAGTCACCCCAAAACCATAGACATCTCATAACTCATTACTAGATGCTTCATTGCACTCCAGAGAGAAGAAATACAGCTCCACCCACCAGAACACCAACACAAGCTTCCCTAACCAGGAAACCTTGACAAACCACCTGTACAAACCCACACACAGCGAGGAAACACCACAATAAAGAGAACTCCACAAACTGCTAGAATACAGAAAGGACACCCCGAAATCAGCAATTTAAACAAGATGAAGAGACAGAGGAATACCCAGCAGATAAAGGAACAGGATAAATGCCCACCAAACCAAACAAAAGAGGAAGAGATAGGGAATCTACCTGATAAAGAATTCCGAATAATGATAGTGAAATTGATCCAAAATCTTGAAATCAAAATGGAATCACAGATAAATAGCCTGGAGACAAGGATTGAGAAGATGCAAGAAAGGTTTAACAAGGACCTAGAAGAAATAAAAAACAGTCAATATATAATGAATAATGCAATAAATGAAATTAAAAACACTCTGGAGGCAACAAATAGTAGAATAACAGAGGCATAAGATAGGATTAGTGAATTAGAAGATAGAATGGTAGAAATAAATGACTCAGAGAGGATAAAAGAAAAACAAATTAAAAGAAATGAGGACAATCTCAGAGACCTCCAGGACAATATTAAACGCTACAACATTCGAATCATAGGGGTCCCAGAAGGGAAGACAAAAAGAAAGACCATGAGAAAATACTTGAGGAGATAATAGTTGAAAACTTCCCTAAAATGGGGAAGGGAATAATCACCCAAGTCCAAGAAACCCAGAGAGTCCCAAACAGGATAAACCCAAGGCGAAACACCCCAAGACACATATTAATCAAACTAACGAAGATCAAACACAAAGAACAAATATTAAAAGCAGCAAGGGAAAAACAACAAATAACACACAAGGGAATTCCCATAAGGATAACAGCTGATCTTTCAATAGAAGCCAGGAGGGAATGGCAAGACATACTTAAAATGATGAAAGAAAATAACCTACAGCCCAGATTATCATACCCAGAGAGGATCTTATTCAAGTATGAAGGAGAAATCAAAAGCTTTTCAGACAAGCAAAAGCTGAGAGAATTCAGCACCACCAAACCAGCTCTCCAACAAAAACTAAAGGATATTCTCTAGACAGGAAACACAAAAATGGTATATAAATTTGAACCCAAAACAATAAAGTAAATGGCAACGGGATCATACTTATCAGTAATTACCTTAAACATAAATGGGTTGAATGCCCCAACCAAAAGACAAAGACTGGCTGAATGGATACAAAAACAAGACCCCTACATATGTTGTCTACAAGAGACCCCCCTCAAAACGGGGGACACATACAGACTGAAAGTGAAGGGCTGGAAAAAAATTTCCCATGCAAATAGGGACCAAAAGAAAGTAGGAGTAGCAATACTCATATCAGATAAAATAGACTTTAAAACAAAGGCTGTGAAAAGAGACAAAGATGGTCACTACATAATGATCAAAGTATCAATCCAAGAAGAAGATATAACAATTATAAATATATATGCACCCAACACGGGAGCACCACAATATGTAAGACAAATGCTAACAAGTATGAAAGGAGAAATTAACAATAACACAATAATAGTGGGAGACTTTAATACCCCACTCACACCTATGGATAGATCAACTAAACAGAAAATTAACAAGGAAACACAAACTTTAAATCATACAATAGACCAGTTAGACCTAATTGATATCTATAGGACATTTCATCCCAAAACAATGAATTTCACCTTTTTCTCAGGTGCACATGGAAGCTTCTCCAGGAGAGATCACATCCTGGGCCATAAAGCTAGCCTTGGTAAATTCAAAAAAGTAGAAATCATTCCAAGCATCTTTTCTGACCACAATGCAGTAAGATTAGATCTCAATTACAGGAGAAAAACTATTAAAAATTCCAACATATGGAGGCTGAACAACACACTGCTGAATAACCAACAAATCACAGAAGAAATCAAAAAAGAAATCAAAATTTACATAGAAACGAATGAAAATGAAAACACAACAACCCAAAACCTGTGGGACACTGTAAAAGCAGTCCTCAGGGGAAAGTTCATAGCAATACAGGCACACCTCAAGAAACAAGAAAAAAAGTCAAATAAATAACCTAACTCTACACCTAAAGCAACTAGAAAAGGAAGAAATGAAGAACCCCAGGGTTAGTAGAAGGAAAGAAATCTTAAAAATTAGAGCAGAAATAAATGCAAAAGAAACAAAAGAGACCATAGCAAAAATCAAGAAAGCCAAAAGCTGGTTCTTTGAAAGGATAAATAAAATTGACAAACCATTAGCCAGACTCATCAAGAAACAAAGGGAGAAAAATCAAATCAATAAAATTAGACATGAAAAAGGAGAGATCACAACAGACAACACAGAAATACAAAGGATCATGAGACTACTATCAACAATTATATGCCAATAAAATGGACAATGTGGAAGAGATGGACAAATTCTTAGAAAAGTACAACTTTTCAAAACTGGACCGGGAAGAAATAGAAAATCTTAACAGACCCATCACAAGCACGGAAATTGAAACTGTAATCAAAAATCTTCCAGCAAACAAAAGCCCAGGTCCAGATGGCTTCACAGCTGAATTCTACCAAAAATTTAGAGAAGAGCTAACACCTATCCTGCTCAAACTCTTCCAGAACATTGCAGAGGAAGGTAAACTTCCAAACTCATTCTATGAGGCCACCATCACCCTAATACCAAAACCTGACAAAGATCCCACAAAAAAAGAAAACTACAGGCCAATATCACTGATGAACATAGATGCAAAAATCCTTAACAAAATTCTAGTAATCAGAATCCAACAACACATTAAAAAGATCATACACCATGACCAAGTGGGCTTTATCCCAGGGATGCAAGGATTCTTCAATATCCGCAAATCAATCAATGTAATACACCACATTAACAAATTGAAAAATAAAAACCATATGATTATCTCAATAGATGCAGAGAAAGCCTTTGACAAAATTCAATACCCATTTATGATAAAAACTCTCCAGAAAGCAGGAATAGAAGGAACATACCTCAACATAATAAAAGCTATCTATGACAAACCCACAGCAAACATTATCCTCAATGGTGAAAAATCGAAAGCATTTCCTCTAAAGTCAGGAACAAGACAAGGGTGCCCACTTTCAAAATTACTATTCAACATAGTTTTGGAAGTTTTGGCCACAGCAATCAGAGCAGAAAAAGAAATAAAAGGAATCCAAATTGGAAAAGAAGAAGTAAAACTCTCACTGTTTGCAGATGACATGATCCTCTACATAGAAAACCCTAAAGACACCACCAGAAAATTACTAGAACTAATCAATGACTATAGTAAAGTTGCAGGATATAAAATCAACATACAGAAATCCCTTGCATTCCTATACACTAATAATGAGAAAACAGAAAGAGAAATTAAGGAAACAATTCCATTCACCATTGCAATGGAAAGAATAAAATACTTAGGAATATATCTACCTAAAGAAACTAAAGACCTATATATAGAAAACTATAAAACCCTGGTGAAAGAAATCAAAGAGGACACTAATAGATGGAGAAATATACCATGTTCATGGATTGGAAGAATCAATATAGTGAAAATGAGTATACTACCCAAAGCAATTTATAGATTCAATGCAATCCCTATCAAGCTACCAATGGTATTCTTCACAGAGCTAGAACAAATAATTTCACAATTTGTATGGAAATACAAAAAACCTGGAATAGCCAAAGCTATCTTGAGAAAGAAGAATGGAACTGGAGGAATCAACCTACCTGACTTCAGGCTCTACTACAAAGCCACAGTCATCAAGACAGTATGGTACTGGCACAAAGACAGAAATATAGATCAATGGAACAAAATAGAAAGCCCAGAGATAAATCCACGCACATATGGACACCTTATCTTTGACAAAGGAGGCAAGAATAGACAATGGATTAAAGACAATCTCTTTAACAAGTGGTGCTGGGAAATCTGGTCAACCACTTGTAAAAGAATGAAACTAGAACACTTTCTAACACCATACACAAAAATAAACTCAAAATGGATTAAAGATCTAAACGTAAGACCAGAAACTATACAACTCCTAGAGGAGAACATAGGCAAAACACTCTCTGACATACATCACAGCAGGATCCTCTATGACCCACCTCCCAGAATATTGGAAATAAAAGCAAAAATAAACAAATGGGACCTAATTAAACTTAAAAGCTTCTGCACATCAAAGGAAACTATTAGCAAGGTGAAAAGACAGCCTTCAGAATTGGAGAAAATAATAGCAAATGAAGCAACAGACAAACAACTAATCTCAAAAATATACAAGCAACTCCTACAGCTCAACTCCAGAAAAATAAATGACCCAATCAAAAAATGGGCCAAAGAACTAAATAGACATTTCTCCAAAGAAGACATACAGATGGCTAACAAACACATGGAAAGATGCTCAACATCAATCATTATCAGAGAAATGCAAATCAAAACCACTATGAGGTACCATTTCACACCAGTCAGAATGGCTGTGATCCAAAAGTCTACAAGCAATAAATGCTGGAGAGGGTGTGGAGAAAAGGGAACCCTCTTACACTGTTGGTGGGAATGCAAACTACTACAGCCACTATGGAGAAGAGTGTGGAGATTCCTTAAAAAACTGGAAATAGAACTGCCTTATGATCCAGCAATCCCACTGCTGGGCATACACACTGAGGAAACCAGAAGGGAAAGAGACATGTGTACCCCAATGTTCATCGCAGCACTGTTTATAATAGCCAGGACATGGAAGCAACCTAGATGTCCATCAGCAGATGAATGGATAAGAAAGCAGTGGTACATATACACAATGGAGTATTACTCAGCCATTAAAAAGAATACATTTGAATCAGTTCTAATGAGGTGGATGAAACTGGAGCCTATTATACAGAGTGAAGTAAGCCAGAAAGAATAACACCAATACAGTATACTAATGCATATATATGGAATTTAGAAAGATTGTAACAATAACCCTGTGTACGAGACAGCAAAAGAGACACTGATGTATAGAACAGTCTTATGGACTCTGTGGGAGAGGGAGAGAGTGGGAAGATTTGGGAGAATGGCATTGAAACATGTATAATATCATGTATGAAACGAGTTGCCAGTCCAGGTCCGATGCACGATACTGGATGCTTGGGGCTGGTGCACTGGGACGACCCAGAAGGATGGTATGGGGAGGGAAGAGGGACGAGGGTTCAGGATGGGGAACACATGTATACCTGTGGCAGATTCATTTCGATATTTGGCAAAACTAATAACAATATTGTAAAGTTTAAAAATAAAATAAAATTTAAAAAAAAAGAGGGGACACTGGGTGCATTACAGGGCATATTACTTACTCCTGAAGCATGGTTTTTAATTGGGTAATACTGTACAAAACATAAGTATCTATGGACAAATAAATTGTAATAAAGCCTATACAGCAATGAACTGAAAAAATAAATTTATACACATATAAAATTAAAAGACTTAAGAAATGTGTCTTTAAATGAAAAGGATACAGAAAAATACTGAAGGAAGCATTTGAAATATGCATTGAGATAAATGCACATATAAACAACATTCAGTTCAGGTCAGTTCAGTCACTCAGTCGTGTCTGACTCTTTGTGACCCTATGAATTGCAGCATGCCAGGCCTCCCTGTCCATCACCAACTCCTGGAGTTTACTCAAACTCATGTCCATCGAGTAGGTGATGCCATCCAGCCATCTCATCCTCTGTCGTCCTCTTCTCCTCCTGCCCCCTATCCCTCCCAGCATCAGAGTCTTTTCCAATGAGTCAACTCTTTGCATGAGGTGGCCAAAGTATTGGAATTTCAGCTTTAGTATCAGTCCTTCCAAAGAACACCCAGGACTCCTTTAGGATGGACTGGTTGAAACTCCTTGCAGACCAAGGGACTCTCAAGAGTCTTCTCCAACACCACAGTTCAAAAGCATCAATTCTTCGGTGCTCAGCTTTCTTCACAGTCCAACTCTCACATCCATACATGACCACTGGAAAAACCATAGCCTTGACTAGATGGACTTTGTTGGCAAAGTAATGTCTCTGCTTTTGAATATGCTGTCTAGGTTGGTCATAACTTTCCTTCTAAGGAGTAAGTGTTTTTAATTTCATGGCTGCAATCACCATCTGCAGTGATTTTGGAGCCCAGAAAAATAGTCTGACACTGTTTCCACTGTTTCCCCATCTATTTCCCATGAAGTGATGGGACCAGATGCCATGATCTTCGTTTTCTGAATGTTGAGCTTTAGCCAACTTTTTCACTCTCCACTTTCACTTTCATCATGAGGCTTTTGAGTTCCTCTTCACTTTCTGCCATAAGGGTGGTATCATCTGCATATCTGAGGTTGTTTATATTTCTCCCGGCAATCTTGATTCCAGCTTGTGCATCTTCTAGCCCAGAGTTTCTCATGATGTACTCTGCATATAAGTTAAATAAGCAGGTTGACAATATACAGCCTTGACGTACTCCTTTTCCTATTTGGAACCAGTCTGCTGTTCCATGTCCAATTCTAACTGTTGCTGCCTGATCTGCATATAGGTTTCTCAAGAGGCAGGTCAGGTGGTCTGGTATTCCCATCTCTTTCAGAATTTTCCACATTTTATTGTGATCCACACAGTCAAAGGTTTTGGCATAGTCAATAAAGCAGAAATAGATGTTTTTCTGGAACTCTCTTGCTTTTTCCATGATCCAGTGGATGTTGGCAATTTGATCTCTGGTTCCTCTGCCTTTTCTAAAGCCAGCTTGAACATCTGGAAGTTCATGGTTCACGTATTGCTGAAGCCTGGCTTGGAGAATTTTGAGCATTACTTTACTAGAATGTGAGATGACTGCAATTGTGCGGTAGTTTGAGCATTCTTTGGCATTGCCTTTCTTTGGGATTGGAATGAAAACTGACCTTTTCCAGTTCTGTGGCCACTGCTGACTTTTCCTTTCACAGCATCATCTTTCAGGATTTGAAACAGCTCCATTGGAATTCCATAACCTCCACTAGCTTTGTTTGTAGTGATGCTTTCTAAGGCCCACTTGACTTCACATTCCAGGATGTCTGGCTCTAGGTGAGCAATCACACCATCGTGATTATCTGGGTCATGAAGATCTTTTTTGTACAGTTCTCCTGTGTATTCTTGCCACCTCTTCTTAATATCTTCTGCTTCTGTTAGGTCCATACCATTTCTGTCCTTTATCGAGTCCATCTTTGCATGAAATGTTCCCTTGGTATCTCTAATTTTCTTGAAGAGATCTCTAGTCTTTCCCATTCTGTTGTTTTCCTCTATTTATTTGCATTGATCATTAGATACCCATTTTTTTCATGTAGATATCTATATAGTAGTAAAAATAGCAAGGACTTAGAGGTTAAGTGCAACTTATTTATAGATTTTGTAAAATTAATTTGCAAAATTTCACGTATCTTTTGACTGAATTAATTTCCAAGAAATGTAACACCAAGGAGGAGTTGACATTGACTTGCACTCTCCTGCCACATCCCAAATGCCTAGAGAATACATACTTTCCCTTTCCATTTTCTTGATTTGGCTTGGAAAACTTCCTCTTCTCCCACCATTTTTTGCTTGTCTTTTAGTACATGTCAGTGGTATTTACTTCTCCCTAATATCCTGACAGGATCCCTATGAGCAAAGGGCATCACCTGCCGCTTCCCCTACCAATGCATTGCTCTTGCCAGTCCATCTGCCCAGCACACGGGCCTTCCATATGCGTGTGATCACACATGCCTTGGGTCACAATTAATAAGAATAATGATTTTTCCTGAATGATTTTACACTCGATCTTTAAAAAAGTATTCTGCTTTATTCTCCCAGCAAGCATGATACTTTACTCTTATAAAGCACCAGTTATTTGTTTATACTCTCTACTTTGCTCCTTTGTTTGATATTGCATATTCTACTTCCCTTCCTTTATGAGCCCTTAAATAACACACTAAGAAAAGCCATCTATTTGGAGGGCCCCTCCTTCCTCTGTTTCATCTCTTTAGGTGCTAATGAACTCTGTTCAGTGCTTAATGATGGCCATTGGCTCTATCATCCTTTTAGGGCTCTACTATTTGACACTGAATATTGACAATAAAATCTAAATTAAATGAACTGAACTCTGGATTATGGTTTATCATGATGTCATACTATACTAAGAGTTAAAATAATCCAAATTTTTAATTTTAAATGGTGGTAGAACTGACTACTCCTACATTTTATGAAAAAATATTTACTAGTTGAAATAATAGATATAATAGTTACACTACATTACATTTTATATCAAGATCACGATGTTTGGTTTTCACTTTGATTTGAGAAAATTTCATTTGCTATAGTTCATTTATATGACATTGTCAGCTTAGAATGGATTAGAAGTAATACACATGATAAAATATTGGAACCATTTCCCTCTTGGTTTCTGTTTAATGTTGAAAATATGAAATAAGAGACAGTTTCAACTTCTTTCCCTTACACTCACACATCCCAGACTGGCAGTTTAGGCTCTGGTCCAAGGTGTGCTGGAAATTCAAGCTGACTTGGGAGCCTTTGGACCACTGCAATGCTTTTTCTATCCAATTTACAGAAACATTCATGCCTAAGGCCCTTAGCCTGCAAAAGCTAATTTAGGATTGATGTGACAGGAACTCTAAGCTTTTGCTGGGAAAGTAAGAAATAAAACATGCAATAGAAGAAGAGAATGAAGAAGATTAAAGCAGTACATACTGACTTTCCCTATACTACCTCCATATATACCTAGTCTTTGCTTTTTCTTATATTTGGGTTTGGATTTAGTTCATCCATCCATAAATTTTTATTTTCATATATAAAGTTTCATTAAATATTTTTACAGAGATAATCAAATGAAAAATATTAATATTGCAATGGCAATGTAACACAGTCACTAACCTTGGGTATTGAGTAAGAAACATAAATTCAAGGCAGTGGTCTGAGCCCAATTAGCTATGTGACCTCGGAAAAATTATTTAACAATCCTAGACTCAGGTTCTACATCTATAAAATGGGAATTATAATAATACCCAAGTCATAACATCACTGACTCAATGGACATGAGTTCGAGCAAGCTCCAGGAAATGGAAGGACAGGGAAGCCTACATGCTGCAGTCTATGGGGTTGCAAAAAGTTGGACATGACTGAGAAACTGAACAACAGCAAAGTCATAACATTATTGTATCTTTACGCTGAGACTAGGCCACCTCATTTTCCCTTCCTTCACTCAAAGAACGTTTCAGTTCTCTCAGTTCTGCTCTGTACCCCCAAAGAATTGTTCCCTAAGGGTTTACTTATATGGGATTCTGTTTCTTTTGTCTTTAACTAGAGTTAGTTAAGGAGAAACATAGCAGGATATCTAAGGATGGAAAGAGATAGAGCAGATTCTTTCCCTTCTGCTATAGACTAAACATTTGTATCCTCCCAAAGTTTACATGTTAAAATTCTAATGCCCAATGTGATAGTTTTTGGAAATGAAGTTTGAGGGGAAGTGACTGGTCATAAAGGTGTAGCCTTCATGAATAGCATTAGTGCCCTTATAAAAGATAAACAGATAATACCACTCTAAGGGCAGAATATGAAGAGGAACTAAAGAGCCTCTTGATGAGGGTGAAAGAGGAGAGTGAAAAAGCTGGCTTAAATTTCAACATTCAAAAAACTAAGATCATGGCATTCAGTCCCATTACTTAATGGCAAATAAAAGAGGAAAAGTGGAAACGGTGACAGATTTTATTTTCTTGGGCTCCAAACTCTCTGTGGATGGTGACTGCAGCCATGAAATTAAAAGACACTTACTCCTTGGAATGAAAGCTATGACAAATCTAGATAGCATATTAATAAACAGGGACACCACTTTGCTAACAAAGATCCATAGAGTCAAAGCTATGTTTGTTCCAGCAGTCTTGTGTGGATGTGAGAGTTGGACCATAAAGAAGGCTGAGCACTGAAGCATTGATTCTTTCAAGATTCTTGAAAGTTCTTTGGACTGCAAGGAGATCAAACCAGTCATTCCTAAAGGAAATCAGTCCTGAATATTCATTGGAAGGACTGATGCTGAAGCTGAAGTGCCAATATTTTGGCTCTTCATCTAGTGTGAAGAGCTGACTCACTGGAAAAGACCCTGATTCTGGGAAGACTGAGGGCAGGATAAGAGGGTGACAGAGGATGAGATGGTTGGATGGCATTACCGACTCAATGGACATGAGTTTGAGCAAACCCTGTCTGAAGGTCAGGGAAGCCTGGCATGCTGCAGTCCATAGCGTAGCAAAGATTCAGACACAGATTAATGACTGAACCACAACAACAACAACCAAGGATGCTTAAAAAAGCTCCCTGACTTCTACCATGTGAAGCTTACAGCAAGAAGACAGCTACCTGTGAGCCAAGAACAAGGGGCTCACCAGACACCATTTTCAAGTGCCTCAATCTTTGATGTCATGTTTCCAGAACTATGTTAAAATTTTTCTGTTATTTACAAGCCACCTGCTCTATGGCATTCTGTTATAGCTGCCCAGACTAATAAAAGTCCCTCTCCTTAATTTCTCAGTGTGATCCAGTTTTCCAGCTCCTGTTGGAAGCTCTCCCCTCAACAGCTTCAGATCTCTTAACAGATATCACTTTCTTTCTGTGTCCTTTTAAGTTTAGGGACAGTAATGGCTTTTGACTATTGATAGACTCTAGACAAATGAACGTCATTCATTTGTTCCCTAACCTTCTCTTTAGTTTTGGAAATAAACTTTCCATCCCCAAATAGCACTTGTAAAAGCAAGACCAAGTTAGTTTTGTTATTTGGGGTTTTGATAAATATAAACTTCATAATTCTATGAATAATAAGCATATTATCTCTCACCCAACATTTACATTTTATTAAGGATTCTTCTGTCACTCATAGTGTGTGTGTGTGTGTGTGTGTGTGTGTGTGTGTGTATATATTCCATCTTTATGAATATTTTCTATTTCTGTTATTATTCTATTATAATAGAAATAAACAGCAGAAAACAAAACAGCACACGGATCTTCAGGAACAGAAACATCATGGATCTGAAAAAGTCAGTAATTTTAAAATTATCTTCCATACCATATCTAATTTGATTTAATTATTCTTCTTAATTGCTTTACAGGAGACAGTCTATGGTCACACATACACATCACATACACATCACATGTGTATGATTACACATGCCTTGGGTCACAATTAATAAGAATAATGATTTTTCCTGAATGATTTTACACTTGAAGCTCTCTCTCACTTTACAATAAGGCCAATATATCTCACAATATTTTTGACAGTCTTTTTCATGTTCATATTATGAGACACAACGCAGACCCATCTGATAGACCCCCAGGTGCATCTGATGCATATGAAACCATCCAGGGTCTCCTCCAGCTCTCCTAGTTCTACAGGCAAAGGCAGAATGAATGATTCCCCTAGCACCTTAAGAACTGTGAACTTTGCACTCTTATATTCTCATGACTAAAAATGAAGGCAGAGAAAAAGAAGAATGAAACTGTTTGAACTACAGGCTTTCACAGCAGCACTGCTGTTTTAGCAGATGCAAGTGCTTTATATTAACTGTGACAGGAATTGCAGGTCCCGAGCCAAAGGAGAAAATAAATGTTTACTATTCAACTGGAAAGCTAAAAATCAAAGGCAGGGAGTGGGAGGCAAACAGACATAAAATCATGGATGAAGGTAATGTTATGGAGCTCAGTTCAGTAAATTTGTGCATATCCACATTCATATAAATCAAAGTAACTTGACCATGCAGATGTACTGGATTTGTTCCTGTTGGGTGCCAGCATTTTATCTGTGCAAGTAGACAGAAACTACCCTAAGTTTTATTAAAATTACTAGTTCTCCAACTGTATATTCTGTTCCCTCAGTGATTTCTGGTTTGAAATTCTTAGTTCCCTCAGAAGAGACTAGCACTACTCTGAAAACACTACTACAATAAATAAAGGAATTCCTAGACTACTGAACACACAGCAATAATATAGGTTATACTTTGAAAAAGTAATAAGTTGACTCTGCCATGTTTTTGGATCCTTGTAGAACAGTCTGAGCGGGGACCACTATAGTCCTAAATTAACAACCAAGTTAAACCCAGTGTTCCTAGAATTATTCAAAGAAAGGCACAGTGTTTGAACTGTTCCAATGAAATCAACAGAATTACTCTAGGGAATATGTCAATCAATCAGGCCTCCATGATTCTTCTAGTTTTAGACAGCTCTTAAGAAACTTGAAGCTCCCAGAAACTTTGAGTGAATTAAACACCTAGGCTGCATGTGAAAAGACCTAAAGGTTGAACATGTACACAAATGTTTTTCATATATGGCCAGGCAAAAGCTCTAAAAGTAATTTTACAAAATATGCAGAAGCATGAAACACTACAGATCCATTAAAGAAATATGTAAATTAGTGTAGGTACACACTTGAAATAAACCAGTACTCATAGAAATGAAAAGTGGAGTTATTGATAATTATACCTAGAAAACAGGTATAAGCCATGTCCATTTTGGATAAATCAGGATGTATGATCACCAAAAGATAATTCAACATGGCTAAAGTATGGAGTACATAGGAGGAAGTCATGGAATTGAGAGTAGGTATGCAGGAACTGGCAAAACATGAAGGCTCTTGGGTGTCAAAGATTTTTGGACTTCATCTATAGACGATGAGAAACCATTCTACATATCTTCTAATTTGGCAGATTACATGCCTTATCAATATGTTCCTTTATATAAATCTGAAAATCAAGTACAAATATACCTGATTCAGACTAAATCTTCCAAGTTTTTCATGTTCCAGATATTTATCTACCTACTGAAAACTGCTTACGATACTTGGGTTAAAAGAGAAACACTATGATGAAACATAGTCATTGACCTCTGGGGAGAACAATTATTTATATAAACTAACTAGGCTTACTAAAATTCAGAATAAAATAAGTTAGATAAGAGAGTACACTCGGGGTCTCTGCTTTTTGTTTTCTACAGAATATGCAACATAGGACTCTCTCAATAGGGGCTCAAAAACCGTTTATTTGGACTATTTGAACTTTAATTATTTTCATAAGTACAGGCGTTCCCAGTAAAATGGATTATTACAGTAAGATGCCTCCATCATTTGTAACCCAACTGTTCGCAATCCATGACACTAAATAAGATCAGCATTGTTTTTGTCACTGTTCAGTCACTAAGTCATGTCCAACTCTTTGCAAACCCATGGACTGCAGCACAGCAGGGTTCCTTGTCCTTTACTATCTCTCAGAGTTCGCTTAAAATTATGTTCATTGAATCGGTGATGTTATCTAACCATCTCATCCTTCACTGCCCTCTTCTCTTCTTGCCCTCAGTCTTTCCCAGCATCAGAGTATTTTCCAATGAGTTGGCTCTTCGCATCAGGTGGCCAAAGTATTGGAGCTTCAACTTCAGCATCAGTTCTTCCAATGAATATTTAGGGTTGATTTTTAGGATTGAATTTTTAGGGTTTAATATTTAAGATTGACTGGTTTAATCTCCTTGCTGTCCAAAGGTCTAAGAGTCTTCTCCAGCACCACAATTTGAAAGCAACAATTCTTCAGCACTCAGCCTTCTTTAGGATCCAACTCTCATATCTGTACATGACTACTAGAAAAACCACAGCTTTGATTATATGGACCTTTGTTGGCAAAGTGATAGCTCTGCTTTTTACACAGACAGTTAAATTAGAAATTGTATTAGCCCAGTTAACTTTATCAAAATGCATTTTTTTCATTTTTTATTTTCCCATGAAATCCAGCCTGCAGGATCAGTTGTTTCCAAGTGTACAGGCAAAATCCATTTCCTAATGTATAGCAATGTTATCTAGGGGAGTTCTTATGCAAGCAATTTTCTGAGAAATATAATAGGGAACAAAGAAAGTGGAGTTGGCTGTCTTTAAACAGTGTGAACAAGGCATTAGATTGTTTTGCTTTCCTGGAAGAACAAGATAAACATACATGTCATCTGAAATTATACCTGTCATAATATAATGAAATAGCATACATGGGGTTTTCCTCCAAACTATGATATTTTACTTCATTATAAATACTGCTCTAATCTTTTGATTCAAAATATGAACTTTCAAATTTCAGAGCTTAGTTACATTGCTAGTTCCTGAAAAACAAAGTAATGGAAATGAGGGAGAAAAATCACCATTATAAATTAAACAGCTATAGTACATCCCAAATATGACAGTTATGTTATTTACATAAATTTGAATATATGGAAGCTTGAAGCATTGACTAAGAGTACAACTATACCCTAGATCTATTTCAAGGTAGGTCTTAATGTCTTTCCATAATATAGATAAAGTATTTTTTGATGCTTAAAAAATAATATTTTATTATTATTAGAATTTGATGTCTTCTTCAATTCAACTGAATGTATTGTAGATAAGTACTAAATAATTCAGAATTTTAAAGTTTTCAATGGAAATTGGGCAGCTTTTATAGCCCAATTTCCATTCATGCCATAAATCCATTCATGCCTAACTTCATGCAGTAAGAGATAACATAGTAGTCTAAAAAGATTAATGCAGTTGTAAAGTTTAGATTATGAAATGATTTTATAGGACCGAGAAGAATTTTAACTTGACTAGTGAGATTGGAATGAGTCATGCAAATTCCTCAGATGATTAATATATTTAACATACCATGGGGCTTCCCAGGTGGCACAGTGATAAAGAATCACCTGCCAATGCAGGAAAACACAAGAGACACAGGTTTGATCCCTGGGTTGGGAATATCCTCTGGAGTAGGAAATGACAACCCACTCCAGTACTCTTGCCTGGAAAATTCCATGGACAAAAGAGCCTGGCAGGCTACAGTCCATGAGGTCGCAAAGAGTTGGACATAGCTGAGCACAAACACACACACACACACACATACATACACATCATAATATATCGGCTTTCTCCATTACTGCATTCCATTGATAGTAATATAAACTAAGGTTGGAGAGAGATGACCAGAAAATTCATTAGCAACAAAAACCAAGATTAACCTAGAGGTCTCTTGAATCCTGATTTAGGATTCCTTCAATTAGAGATAAGGGTGGGATGTGTGTGTGTGAGAGAGAAACAGACAGACAGAAAGACAGACACACAGAGAGAGAGGGAATTCACACTGAATATTAAATATTGAATGCCACTTAAAGTCTCAAGAACATGATAATAAATATATTGCTTGTAGATTACAATTTTACTTCCATTCTTATAGCTAATTAGCTGTATTTTGGTTGTTTATTTTAGTTGTCAAGAATGAGCACCTGAAACTTTTATAAGAACAGTGACTCATATTGATACTATGAACCCAATGACCACAGGGTTGCAAAGAGTCAGATACGACTGAGCAACTAACAACACACACAATCATAAATGTGTACCATTATTCTTCATTCTAACTATAGGATAAATGGGTCCTAATAAAATATCTTAGATAAGTTTAAGTAGATAATTCATGAAGCATTTTTCTTACTTTTTGATGGGAATGAGCTCGTGGTTTCAGACAGGAAACACCAAAACTTTGAAACCTTTCTCACACACTAGCAAGAACAAAGAGGCTCGATATCAACTATCTAAATAGGAGATTAATCAATTAATTAAACAGATTAACTCATCTTCTCACCTGACTCCTCCCTCCTCAAACTCACAAGCCAAGGCAGGATTTGTCCAATAGCTAGAATTTTAGTAGATTTCTGTACCAACTGAATCTACCTTGGTGAGCTTGACCTGAATTTCTCACCTCTTTCAGTGGGGCAGATGTCTACCACAGATGACTTCCTACCATTCCCAGTAAAGAAAAGCCTAATACTTTTTAAGATTTATAAAGCTCTATAAACATAGTTTATTAAGACTTCTGGAGTGAAAGGTACTCTCTAAATATAAGATATTAAAGTGCTTAATCAAAAGCACCTTTTTATATCCTCCATCAAGCTGAATAAACAAAAATGCAAAAGAACATAATATATCACTGCTGGAATATCCATCACAAATAGCCACAACTTTTCCATTTTTGGTTAGGTCTATTTGTAGAGCCTTAAGTTACAAAGATTTCCAAATGCTTATTGAAATGTAATACCACCTTTTTCACCACCACCCCCACCCCTACCGCATCTCTGTCAGATGTAATCACTTTCTAAGAGCTGACATAAACAAAGTTACATGTTCTTGCTTTATGAAGTTGATCACAAATCTTCAGCTGGAGGACTTATCTTTCACTTTGCACTGGATTTATAACATAAGACAGAAAAATGTCAATAGTCCATATGTAAGGAGTGTGAGGATGAATAGCCTACCTTTCATAGCCAACTAAGCTTCAGAATAAGTTCCAGCTTCATACCTGATGACTATGTTGAATGTAACATCTCTGTTGTATTATTTACAAAGACTAGTCTTGGAGGCTGGGCTGGTTTTAGCCTTTTTTTTTTTTCTGTAAGTGGGAGAGTATATGTGGTATGAAAGAGCAAAAGGAAATAACTTCATAAGTCTGTTTCATTTGAAAAATATTGTATCAGACTCTCCAATTCATGAAATCAAGAATAAAGAGTGAAAACAAATATTATAGCATTTAGAATAAGAAAACTTGCCATAAAATGGGAACAAAATGCTAGGTAAGTTTCCAAAAAGAAGAATTACTATGAACAATGGGAAAGCCTTCTTGGATATGGATATGACAATAGAGAAGGGCTTTCAAAATCTGATGCCCTTTTGTTTGACAGGTAATTATTTAGGGACATTTGAAAATAAATACAAAAACTATATAACATCAGGCTGAACTTAAACATATCTCAGATTCTAGACCTTAAGAACAGCCCAGTGGGAGAATAGTAATAATACAGAACTTGGCCTCCCAGAGAAACACAAAAGAAGTACATGTTTAGCCCTTTGTCTGTAGCACACAGCTCTCCACATATTTTCCCACTGCTCTTCCTTATCTGGCTTCCCTGGTGGTTCAGACGGCAAAGAAACTGCCTGCACAGTTTTCCACACCATTGACTGTAAGCCTCCTTGAAACTCAGGACTCTGTTCTTCTCACTATGTTGACTCTTACTCACCACTGCACCCTTAGCACAAAAAAAAGAGAAGGGTACAGAACTAGCATTCAATACATTTTGGATGAATAAATGAAGTTATTGTGTCTATGACGTGAAAGGTGAAAGAAGCTACAGGAATCAGGAAACAAAGGTGGAGCAGGGATTATGGATCTATGTTTACTCCAAATTTAAGACTTGCTCTTCTCCAGTGCTTAAATTTGGTACTATTGGATCTCTAGAGAAAGCTTGTGCTCCTCAAGGAAATCCAGCACTGGGATGGACAAAAAAGCAAGAAATGGACAGTTGGCCTTTAGGCTGCTGCATAAATATCACAATATTAATATCATAGTCTTAATCTCCAGAAAATTAGAGATACCAAGGGAATATTTTATGCAAAGATGGGCACAATAAAGGACAGAAGTGGTACAGACCTAACATAAGCAGAAGATATTAAGAAGATGTGGCAGAAATACATAGAAGAACTATACAAAAAAGATCTTCATGACCCATATAACCACAATGGTGTGATCATTCACCTAGAGCCAGACATCCTGGAATGCAAAGTCAAGCAGGCCTTAGGAAGCATCACCACGAACAAAGCTAGTGGAGGTGATAGGATTACAATTGAGCTATTTAAAACTTTAAAAGATGATGTTGCTAAAGTGCTGTATTCAATATGCCAGCAAATTTGGAAAACTCAGCAGTGGCCACAGGACTGGAAAATGTCAGTTTTTATTCCAACCCCAAAAAAAGGCAATGCCAAAGAATGTTCAAACTACCTCACAATTGCACTCACCTCACCACTAGCAAAGAAACGCTCAAAATTCTCCAAGCCAGGCTTCAACATTATGTGAACCGTTAACTTCCAGATGTTCACGCTTGATTTAGAAAAGGTAGAAGAAGCAGAGATTAAATTGCCAACATCTGTCGGATCATCAAAAAAGCAAGAGAGTTCTAGAAAAATATCTGCTTCATTGACTATGCTAAAGCCTTTGACTGTGTAGATCACAACAAATTGTGGAAAATTCTTCAAGTGATGGGAATACCACACCACCTAACCTGCCTCCTGAGATATCTGTATGCAGGTCAGGAAGCAACAGTTAGAACTGGATATGGAACAACAGACTGGTTCCAAATAGGAAAAGAAGTATGTCAAGGCTGTATATTGTCACCCTGCTTATTTAATTTATATGCAGAGTACATCAAGAGAAACACTGGGCTTGATGAAGCACAAGCTGGAATCAAGATTGCTGGGAGAAATATCAATAACCTCAGATATGCAGATGACACCACCCTTATGGCAGAAAGTGAAGAAGACCTAAAGAACCTCTTGATGAAAGTGAAAGAGGAGAGTGAAAAACTTGTCTTAAAACAACATTCAGAAAACTAAGATCATGGCATCTGGTCCCATCACTTCATGGCAAATAGATGGGGAAACAGTGGAAACAGTAACAGACTTTGTTTTTTGGGGCTCCAAAATCATGCAGATGGTGACTGCAGCCATGAAATTAAAAGATGCTTGCTCCTAGAAAGAAAAGCTATGACACACCTAGACAGTGTATTAAAAAGCAGAGAGATTGCCAACAAAAGTCTGTCTAGTCAAAGCTATGATTTTTCCAGCAGTAGTCCAGTATGGGTGTGAGAGCTGGA
Source organism: Bos javanicus (assembly GCF_032452875.1). Taxonomy (NCBI): domain Eukaryota; kingdom Metazoa; phylum Chordata; class Mammalia; order Artiodactyla; family Bovidae; genus Bos; species Bos javanicus. The sequence continues at coordinate 100,926,369 of NC_083871.1, read as the reverse complement.
CTATAAAGAAAGCGGAGTGCCAAAGAATTGATGCTTTTGAACTGTGGTGTTGGAGAAGACTCTTGAGAGTCCCTTGGACTGCAAGGAGATCCTAAAGGATCTAAAGGAAATTGGTCCTGAATATTCATTGGAAGGACTGATGCTGAAGCTGAAATTCCAATGCTTTGGCCACCTGATGCGAAGAACTTACTCATTTGAAAAGACCCTGATGCTGGGAAGGATTGAAAGCAGGAGGAGAAGGGGACAACAGAGGATAAGATGGTTGGATGGCACCACCAATGCAATGGACATGAGTTTGAGCAAGCTCTGAGAGTTGGTGATGAACAGGGAGGCCTGGCATGCTGCAGTCCATGGGGTTGCAAAGAGTCAGACACGACTGTGTGACTGAACTGAAGTGAACTGAGCTGAACCCTCCGGTGTCTATCCAGAAAAGTCTGGTGGGAGAGCACCAGAGATGGGTGACAGGTGACAGAGGCTGCTGGAAAGTACAGTTCAAGCACACAACACATTGTAGACTTGAAAGAAAAAATGAGGACAGGAACAAGGTGTTCATAAAAGTAAGATCTTAATGGTTCTGGCCTATATTCTTTATATTCAGTCAGAAGAGTAAATACATATCTTAGAGTGTAAGCATAGTGAAACATTGTTTAGTCCCTAAGCCATGTCTGACTCTTTTTGACCCTATGGACTGTAGCCTACCAGGCTCCTCTGTCTGTGGGATTTCCCAGCCAAGAACACTGGAGGGGATTGCCATTCCTTCTCCAAGGGATCTTTCTGACCCAGGGATCAAACCCACATCCCCTGTCTCCTGCTTGGTAGGCAGGTTCTTTACCACTGAGCCAACAGGGAAGCCCAAACAGTGAAATACTGAGGTGGAAAACAACTATTTGCTTAAAGTGTAGCTTTGCACATTATAATAAGAACTTTCTTAGCTTTAAAAACTTTTTGTTAATAAATGTTTATGGTAGATGTTTGTTTTTTATGATTTCCATGTGCTAGCTGTCAGGGATCATTTGGATAATGTATTTATGAAAATCTATTCTTAGTCACATCTACTTAGAGATACTTGGTATTTTTGATGTTCCTAACAAAGCCATTTCTCTCACACACTTTTTAAAGTTAACGCAGATTTAATTTAAGCTCTACTTCTTTATCCTGCAGGCATTTGTTATCTTTTTTGTCATGTAGAATGTTAACTTGTACCACTCCTCCTGCTAGACAAGAAGTTGGGATATTTTCTATGTATTCCATTGGTCTATTTTTAGAATTATTCATACTTTTAGAAAAAATTATAATAACAATTATTTCTAAAAGACAGATGTGAAGTGTAAATTAAAAAGTAAGAAAACAAGTATATTAGTTGGAAAAAGTGATTAGCAGGCCCACAGCAACAAAGATATTTCTAGAATACTATATACAGTGTGGCCCTTCTGACCCAGCCATTAGCAGGCGATTCTATTTTGAGTTAGTTTTCTATGAAAAAAAAAAATGTGTTGTTCTTACCTTTTCACTTATTTATCATGTTCCTTTTATACAGTGGCATTATTTACAAATAGGTGCCATGGTTAGAAATCAAGGGGATCTGTGTCCTATTAATACACTGTATCTGCCACCAATTGACAAGATTTAAAATGACTAGTCATCTCTTTTGAACTGAGACTGTTTTTATTTTTATTCACTCATACTGAATGAATGCTTTTTACTCTTCAAATTGTGTTTCTGCCACAGGAGGGGGAAAAAAAATACCTCTTCCATAGGAAGACAGAGAAATAAATCCCAGGTTTTGACTACCAAAACACATATATTTTTGTTAAAATAGCAACACACATATAAAAACAGAGAGAAGATATTCTTAGAGGAAAAGATTAAAGAAATCAAATGTATTGAACTCCTGTATCTAATTACTGTAATTTGCCTGGAGTTACAAATGTTGACCCATTTTATGAATTGGGAGTCTATGTTTAGCTTTTCTCAGGACTACTGACTTTTCACACTCTTTGTTCAGAAGCTTCTACATTGTCTTCTAGGATCATAAAGCACAACATTTTGGGAGTGTCATAATGGCAACCCAAAGGGATATGTTTACCTCCTCTCCCGAGGGTCCAGAGCACACAGTGCTGCTGATCACTTTCTCTTTCATAAAATTCTCACCTTTCTATGGCATCCTCTCTTGTGAAACACCTTCCGCTCTTCCCATTTCATGTGTTCTTTACAGACACCTTTCATTCCGCTAAGTTGCATCAGTTGTTTGTGACCTTCAGACTCTTTGTGACCCTATGGACTGCAGCCCTCCAGTCTCCTCTGTCCGTGGGATTCTCCAGGCAGCAATAATGAAGTGGGTTGCTGTGTCCTCTTCCTGGGGATCTTCCTGACCCAGGGATAGAACCTGCATCTCCTGCGGCTCCAGCATTGCAGGTAGATTCTTTACCACTGAGCCACTGGGGAAGGCCACCTTTCATTCTATTTGCCTCTAAATGTTGGTACTTTACTTGTCTTTGTTCTCAGCACTGTGTTTTTCTTCTTTCTTTTTTAAGTGAAATTATCCAAATACATGGCTTAAGCTGTCACCTATATGCTTATGCTTCTCCATCCTAAATCCCCAACTGGACCTTTCTCCAGAGCTCAGATGCATATAGTCAGCCCTATTAATCATTTTAACTTGGCTATCCACACTCTTACTTAGTATTGTAACTGAACTTATTGCTCATATCTTCTCTGACACAGTATTTTAAAACTTTTTATCAATTATCTCATACCTCTGCTTAACACACTCCACAGGCTATCCTTGAAATTCTTGACAGAGCTTAAGGTATTGCACTTAGTATATAAGTTGCACATGATTTCCTGCTGTCTACTTTTCTATTCTCCTCTCTCATCCATTCACCTGTATTCCTTGATTCTTCTAGCCTTTTTACTCACTTCTTTCTCTACAATCTGCATTATTATCTGCCCTTACTTCCTTCAGCTCATAAGCACCTGCCTATCTTACCAAAAGTCAGTACAAATAGTAACTCTTCTAGAGAGTCTTCTTTAGTGCCATGTCTACTTTCAATATGTTAATACCAATTCAAGGCTCTTAGCAGATCACACTTATGTTGTTTAGTTGTTAAGTCATGTCCAACTCTTTTGCGACTCCATAGACTGTAGATGCCAGGTTCCTCTGTCCGTGGGATTTCCCAGGCAAGAATACTGAAGTGGGTTGCCATTTCCTTCTCAGGGAATCTTCCTGATGCAGGGATCAAACTCCTGCCTCCTGCATTGGCAAACGGATTCTTTACCACTGAGCTACCAGGGAAGCCCAGACCGTACTTATACCTGTAATATTATTTGCACTACATATTAACTATTGATTTTCTTGTTCATTAATCTAAGACATCTGTGAAACCTTAGAGTCATCCTTGACATTTCTTTTTATATCATAAGTGAAAGTGAAGTCGCTCAGTCGTGTCCGACTCTCTGCGACCCCATGGATGGTAACCTACCAGGCTCTGCAGTCCACGGGATTTTCTAGGCAAGAATACTGGAGTGGGCTGCCATTTCCTTCTCCAGGGGATCTTCCCAACCCAGGGATCGAACCCCAGTCTCCTGCATTGTAGACAGACGCATTACGGTCTGAGTAACCTACACACAATTCATCGAGAAACTCTCTTGGCTCTACCTTCAAAACATATGCAAAATCTAGTCATTTCCTACTACCCCTTCTCTACTTTTCTAGCCCAAGCTACCAACATGAGTCTGGATTTCTGCAGTAACTTTCTAACTGGTTCCTCTTGATTCTAAGTATTCCATTCTCAACACAACAACCAGAGTGATCCTTTTAAAGTATCAGTCAGCTTATATTTCTCTGCTCAAACTCTGTCATGGCTCCCCATTTCACGCAGAGAGAAAGCCACATCCAGAAAGGGCCCACATCATGAAGTTCTCTAAACTTTCTTACTTCTGCCTTATCTTACTGGATCATAATATCTCAGGGCCTTTTCACTGGGTGTCCCTCTTATTAAAAATCCTTTCCCCAGAGAGCCACATGAATAACTCATTCTGTGGTCTGTGCCCACGTGTCATCTTCTCAAAAGAGAAGATTTTACCATTCTTAAAATCACAGCCTGCAGCTCACTCCAACCCTAGCCCTCTTGGGCTTCTTCACATTAATATACTCACTTTCTTCATAGTATTTTTACTTTTTCACATAATATCTCTTTTGTTATTTATTTTTTGTTATTCCTTCTAGAATATAAGCTTCACAGGGGCAAGGATTTACATTTTATTCACTGATGCATTCTAAATGCCTAATGTAATACCTGACAAATAATGAGCTTTTAATCAATACTTGCTAAATCAATGAGTAAACAAGCGAATAAGAGAATGATAATAGGGTCCATGAACTATTTCTCTATTTCTAGACACAGCAGAGTGCCTGACATATCCAGTAGACATGAAATTATTCCTGATAGAATATATATATGAACAACTGATTAAAAGAATAGTTGGGAGATCTTGTGGGGTCTCCACCATTTAATAAAGATAAATAAAATATAGTCTCTAAATTAAATATGCTCCCTGTCTCTCTGGAAAAGGGTAAGAAAGACAAATTATGCTGTTGTAAATATGAACCTAATGTTCAGAAATAGTTACTAATCTTAGCTGTCCTATTCTGTCCTGCAAATTATACTATTGTTGACCAGCTAGACTTTGATTATCAGCATTCTTCACAGTTTTCACCAAGACCCTAAGTATTTTTATGTCTTCAATTCCCTCTTGCTTCATAGGATCCTAATATTTCCTCTAATATGAAATCCTCAAATCATTCCCATGATTGGGCCCAATAAGATGAAATTTCCTCTTTTTATGTTCTGGTCACCAATTTCAAAATTGGTGGATGGTTTCCACAGCACCAGCAAATAATTCTGAGATACCAAAAGAGTATCTGAGAATTCAATTTGATTCTTCCACTATATACTTGGTAGGTAGCATCAGATTCCACAGGTTAAAGGTTCAGTCACACAAGACTGTCCCCCTCTCACTTAGGATGCCAGAGGCAAGTCCAGGTTGTCACCTGTGCTTCTCACCTACAGGCTACAGATCAGAAGTTCCAACAATCCCCTCCTTGAGTTCAATTAATTTGCTAGAGTGGCTCACAGAACTCAGATAAACATTTTACTCACTGCTGCTAAGTCACTTCAGTCGTGTCCGACTCTGTGAAACCCCATAGACGGCAGCCCACCAGGCTCCCCCGTCCCTGGGATTCTCCAGGCAGGACCACTGAAGTGGGTTGCCATTTCCTTCTCCAATGCAAGAAAGTGAAAAGTGAAAGTGAAGTCGCTCAGTCGTGTCCGACCCTCAGCGACCCCATGGACTGCAGCCTACCAGGCTCCTCCATCCATGGGATTCTCCAGGGAAGAGTACTGGAGTGGGGTGCCTAGATTACCAATATATCTGGAATCTAAAAAAAGTACTACAGATGACCTTATTTGCAGGGCAGGAATAGAGACACAGACATAAAAACAGAGATGTGGACATGGGGGGAAGGGGAGAACGGGATGAACTAGGATTAGGATCGACAATAGGATTGACACTGTGCTGTGCTTAGTCGCTCAGTTGTGTCCGACTCGTTGTGACCCCATGGACTGCAGCCCGCCAGGCACCTCTGTCCATGGGGATTCTCCAGGCAAGAATACTGGAGCGGGTCACCATGCCCTCCTCCAGGGGATCTTCCCAATCCAGGGATCTAACCCAGGTCTTCCACATGGCAAGGGAATTCTTTACCCATCTGAGCCACCAGAGAAGCCCAAGAACACTGGAGTGGGTAGCCTATCCCTTCTCCACGGGATCATCCCAACCCAAGAATCAAACCGGGGTCTCCTGCATTGCAGAAAGATTCTTTACCAGCTGCTGCTGCTGCTGCTGCTGCTGCTGCAGCTGCTAAGGCGCTTCAGTCGTGTCCGACTCTGTGCGACCCCATAGACGGCAGCCCACCAGGCTCCCCCGTCCCTGGGATTCTCCAGGCAAGAACACTGGAGTGGGTTGCCATTTCCTTCTCCAGTGCATGAAAGTGAAAAGTGAAAGTGAAGTCATTCAGTCATGTTCGACTCTTCGCGACCCCATGAACTGCAGCCCCCCAGGCTCCTCCGTCCATGGGATTTTCCAGGCAAGAGTACTGGAGTGCGGTTTACTAGCTGAGCTACCAGGAAAGTCTGACAAATATACACTACTATGTGTAAAATAAATAGCTAGTGGGAACCTGCTATAAGCACATGGAGCTCAGCTTGGTGTTCTGTGATGACCTAGAAGGGTGGGATGAGGGGTGGGGTGGGAGGGAAGTCCAAGAGGAAGGGAATATATGTATACATATAGCTGACTCACTTTGCAGAAGTGAGTACAGCAGAAACTAACACGACAGTGTAAAGCAATTATACTCCAATAAGAAAGGATATAATTCAGGAATATCCAGGTAGAAGAGACGTATGGATGCATGGGGCAAGGTATAAAGAAAAGGGCAGAGCTTAGATCTTCAATGTCCTCTTCAGGTGCACCACTATCCCTAAATCTCCACCTGCTCATGAGCCTGGAAGCTCTATGGATCCTGTCCTTCAGAGGTCTTTTTGTTTATTGTGTTTTTAGGGGGAAGGCTTTGTTACATAGTCGTGGTTGATTAAATCACTGACCTCTAGCAATTGATTTAACTTTCAACCCCTTGCTCCTCCCCAGAGTCTGTGATGGCAGGCGGGGTTCTAAAAGTACCAACACTAATCATATGGTTGGTTCCCTGGCAACCAGTCTAGTCCTAATATTGCCTCAAAGGGCTTTCCAAAAGTCACCTTGTTAACATAGCCAAAGACTCCTTCATAGCTCTTAGCACAAAACACTCCAAAGGGCTTAGGAACTTTGTGCCAGAAATGACAAAGACTATAATATATATATATATGAAAGTGAAAGTCACTCAGTCATAATATACATATGTATTTCTTATTATAAATCTCAATGCCACACTTCCAAAGAAAGAAGATAGTATTATAGTCTTGTGGATTATATAGTTTTGGAAGATAATAATACTATAGTCTTGAATGAGATAGTTATTCCTCTGACAGAAAAGAGTCATTTGAATGCTTTGCTTTTGATCTATGTTTGCTCATAGTTTGTCATGTTTGGATTGATGGTGATGATTTTATTAGTTTTAGAATATTATTTGCATCATGTAGATTTTTGGGTAAAATAAGTGGAGAAGATGATCAACAAAACACAATTTTTTCCTTTTGTAATTTTGAAATATATTCAATTTATATGAAGTGCTTAAGATGGAAGAGTTCTCATAAATGTGAGTAAGAATATGGAAAGGTGAGAAAGGAGAAACCTAGATAAACAAAGTAATTTTACCCAAATAGAATACAGAAAGTTTTGAAATGTGTGAAACATGTGAATCTTTTTTAATTTCAAAACAAGTCTTTTTGCATCTTGGTTTGAGCAGATTCTCTGCCACTTCAAGCTTGAAAAGAGAGAAATGATAAAGCCAGTTTCAAAAACAGATACTGCTGCCCAAGATAGTGGAGGTTTATTATTTATTAAGCTGTGATGAGAAATGCCTTTGTATGGTGTCACTCTGTAATATCTACAGTAGTGGGTCACTGGTCCCATGGTTAATCAAATTCAAACTTACATATTAAATTAGCCCAACATTAATCACTAGAAAAAGTCCAAAGATAAATGACTGAAAAGGGCATTTAAATGAAGGGAGTAGCTTGAAGATAACAGCAAGCAGGACATATAAATAAAAGCAAGGATAATTACATTATCTTTTAAGCAAAGATCATGGAAATCTCTATCTGCTTGAATTATGGCAAAAGTCAATTAGTCCATAAGTCGGAATTTTTTTCTGTTGGACTGTACCAAGCCTAGAGGATATTATTGCTTTTGACATCACTAATAAAATAGAGTTTTTTCAGCTAATATTTAGTTTTCTCTAAATAATACCATCTTCAGAAAATCTTCTATCAATAGAAAGGCCTACATATCTACCATGTATAGATTTCTAACTGTTGTCACAAAGAGAAAAGACCCAAGTGAAACAATTGAAAACTGAGACAATGGGCCTGTGGTTTAGTGGAGATTCAGATATTATCCAGAGGAGGCAATGGCACCGCACACCAGTCCTCTTGCCTGGAATGCAGTCCATGGGGTCAGGAAGAGTCGAACACGACTGAGCGACTTCCCCTTCCCTTTTCACTTTCATGCACTGGAGAAGGCCATGGCAACCCACTTCAGTGTTCTTGCCTGGAGAATCCCAGGGACGGGGGAGCCTGGTGGGCTGCCGTCTATGGGGTTTCACAGAGTCGGACACGACTGAAGTGACTTAGCAGCAGCAGCAGCAGCAGATATTATCAGAAAGAGTGATTTGGGAATTACATGGCCCAGGTTTGATTTCTTTACCACTCACTGTGAGACCCGGACAGGCCCCTCAATCTTTGTTGACCTCAGTTGTTTGAGGTTTAAAAACTTTAAAATGGAGTTCATAATATCTTCTTCCGAACACTTTTGTGAGAAGTCAACAATATAAAGTTTATGTAAATTCTATTTATAATACCTGAAAGAGGATAATTAATTGATACAAGATGACGATGACATTGAACTTTTTAAAAAAGGTAATTTTATGACAATAATTCTTATTAATTACATTGTCATTTAAATACCCACACATATTAATCTGTACAAGACCACTCCCCCATCATCTTCCACCCTCCGTTTCTCGCTGGAAGGAGCAAAACAAAGCCCAAATCTCTGCATGCTCCTGACAAGATGCCTACTCCTCCCCTCCCAGCAGCCCAGTCCTGATTGCCTTGAGATTAACAACACTAAGATCACAGTGCTCTTTATAACTGTTTTCCTCTGTCACGAAGGAAGCTCACAACTCCCAGGTTAACCCCTCAACCTCAACTTCCAACCTAAACCTCTCAACCTGCATCTCTAATTCCCTAGAAATTCATTACTTTTTCATTTCTACATAACTCCTCAAACTCATCCACTCTTAACTCTGGAAATTCATAGCCAGCCATCAGCAAAATTTACCACATTCTCCATCTGTTTTTTATATTTCCCTTTTTGACTTCTACTGAAACCTGACTTACCCAGCAGCCCTAACAATTAATGTCTATTTTGTCTTCATTCCCTCCCTAACACCGGGATCATAGTCCCCTTGCTTTTGCTAGAATGTCCTGCTCCTTTTTTTCCCTATAACAAACATTAAAATAAGCAAAACAAATTTACATTAAGTAAAACAAATTTTGATTCTTCTGTAGTTATACTATCATATCTCTCCTTGTTATAAATCGTTGCCAGTATCACTTATGCTTATTCCTCAAAGATTTTAGCTCTTGACTGATTGTCACTTTCTGTAACAATATACTTGAGACAATGCTTCATGGTTTAAATTTTCATGTAAATGCTTATTTCAAAATTTCAATTCTCTAAAATGAGTTTATTCCCTACCCTACCACACCCATAACTTCATATCCCAGACTTTGTCTTTACCAAAAACTACAACCCCCTCAAATCTAATTTTAAACATCCCACTCTCCGTCCACCATTTCCCATCTTTCTAGCTCCCTCTATTCAATGTCTTAGCTTGTAATATTCTTCAACCCCCTTGGAACCTATAATCCATTAATCCTGCCTCCCCTTCACTGCCCCCTTTCCCTCAGTCTTTTACTTCTCTCATTCATCACATGATATATCATGGTTCAAATTATAATCACTCCTTATATTCACGTCCAATATTTTGACCTTTTCTTTTCTCAACAAACTTGGTTAAATCCAGTGCTTTTGCTATTTTGCAGATGAAAGTGTTTGGAGAAAATTACGGGCATGCTGGCTAGTCTTACATTCAATGCATATCCACTAACTTCAAATGGACCCTTCCTGGCAACCCTTCAACACTTCCTCACAGACAACCATTTCACAAGTTATTCACTTCAAACCCATGGCCCCTCCTCCTCAATATTTATGTTCAGCTGATGGCCTACCTTCTCTTTCACTAAGAAAACAGAAGAAAGATTTCCACCATTTCTCACCATACATCTACCCACCCACCTATATCTGCTTCCTCCTGTCCTCCCTGTTATGACAGTTGAAGTGTCTAAACTCTTTGCTAAGTCCTCCTGTTCCATCTGTTGGTTATGTCCCATCCTCTCTCCCCTACTCAAAGACATCATTCCAGCATTTCTCCTCTTCTGTAGTATCAACTTTCCCTTCACTGAAGCAACACTCTTATAAGCACACAAACCTCCTATAATTTCTACTATCCTAAAAAGTCATTTTAAAGTCTTCAACTCCCCTCCCCTTTCATTTATCACCTAATTCCTATGATATTTTTAAAGTAGAAATTTTTTTTAAGTTTTATGTCTTCTTTGTTCCCCCCAAAGCCTGATTAAAGCAGGTTTAACTCCCCAAAACACCACTAAAACTTTCAAAGATAGCAATGGCCTCTTCTTCCCAAGTTCAGTGTTCAGTTTTCAGTTCCTCCTCTCACTTATCATCAGGATGGCATGTTTCAATGCACAGTAACTCCTTCCTCTAATTACTCAAAAAAAAAAAAATATATATATATATATATACAGTCATCCAAGTCTCTGCAGCCCTCAAACCCTACATCCAATTCATCATTAGATCTTATCATCAATTCTTTCAAAAGAAATCTAGACTCTAATTCATCACATCCACTGCAGCCACCTGAGTCCACGCCATCATTATCTGTGGCTGGGTAACTGATGTGACTTGCTGTCTCTCTGCTTCTGTCTTTGTCTACACTCTATTCTCATGAGTATAGTGGAACTGGCCCTCGTGAAGCATGGTTGATTTCCATCCCCTTAAAGTAAGCTATAGCAGGGGTCATCAAACTACTGCCAGCAGGTCAAATCTAGCCAGAACACTATAGCACACAAACCAAGAATCCTTTTTAAATTTTTATGGGGGAAGCAGGAGCAAATGTGGAAGAAGAGGAAGAGAAAGAAGAGCAGAAGGAATGGGAGAAGAACAATATATTCTAGAGACCTTAAGCATCCTGCAAAGCTTTAATATTTACTGTCTGGCTCTTTTTTTGCCATCCTCAGGCCTACACAAGCTCCTTCTCTCTAAATCTCTCACTCACTCTACTTTAACCATATTAATATCCTTGCTTTTTTTGTTTTGTCAATATTTCAGAGAAGCTTCTGTCTCAAGGCTTTGGACTAGCTATTTCCAATGTTACGCTTTCCACAGATAACCATGTATCAATAGGCATCTCCGTCTACTTTTGGCCTTTATTCAAATACCACCTCTTCCAGGAGATCTTTGCTGTTACTCCCTTATAAAACTGCAATGCTTCTTCTCCTTACTACTTCTTATTTCCCTTCCCTGCTTCATTTTTCTCTAGAGCTCTTATTACTGTTGGTTATCAAACAAGCCCCCATACAGGGAGGGCAAAAAGAGACCAAAGAAAAAGGCAGAGCAGTCCAGACTAGTAGAAGTTCTAGTCAGCAAAGGAACTTACTTACAATGCTTGTCTTGGGTACCACAAGACGACAAACTCCACATCCACTGCCAGAATCTTAAAAGAAGTTTTTATAGAGGTTTTAAGGGGATTCAGTCACTTATACAGTCCAGATGGTCCCAACCACACACTACTTTCTCAAGGCTGAGTCCTTGAAAGTGGCTCTGACTGTGGGAATAGTAGACAGAGTGTAAATTCCAAGGACAGTGGAGGAAGTCAGGAGCCTCCAATTGCCTGAGTCCAGCTCATGGGTTAACCAGGGGTCAAGTCCTCTCAAAGACTTCCTCCAACAACCACTGTTTAGCATACTGTATATTTAACTCATGTTTCATTGACTGTCCACCCACAACCACAATGTTAGATCCATGAGAAAAGGGATGTATGCACAATTTATTCACAGCTATGCACCTAGCATAATGCCATTGCCTCACATATAGTAGGGACTCAGAAAGTATTTGCTGAACAAATAAATCATGTACTGTAAACTGCTAAGTTTTGGTCATATAAATATGCTTATTTATATGCTTATTCTCTATAGCTCTGTGGGTAAGGTAAAAAGTGCCAAAATTTCCCCTTTATTTGCAATATATTTTGCTTGTGTTTATTTTTATCATCACGAGACTCATTCTAGTATGCCTAAGCTGAACCCAGTATAAGTGGAAAGCATTCTTAGCAGGGACAGACAAGAGCAGAATGTTTTATTATGCATTTAAGTAACTGCTTCTCTTTGTCTAATCTTCTAACAATAAACTGACCCTCTTCTATTTACATAAGTGCCGTTGTCTCATCTGCTTATTTCCTTTTGATTTCTTCATTTTAAAACTATTTATAGAAAAGTGGATAAAATAACTAAAGGTATTTAAAAAAAAGATGACATTTTATATTCTGAGTGAAAAGTTCAGACTTATTAACCAGGAAATAATGAGTAACTTAATGAAAGAGTGAGTAAAAGATCAGAAATATGAGCCCAGAGGCTACTCCCATGCAAACATGGAAAAGCCATCACCAATCACCCTTCATGAAGGTGCTGGCAGGGATGATAATGCTGGACTATGGAGCTTAAAAAGAGTGTCAACAAGGTCATCATGGAACGCTTGATTCTTGTATCAACCAAGTAAGACCTCTTGTTTTCATTCATGATCTTAACTGTAGATATAAATAAATGATGAATTTATCACTAGCAAAGCCCATTGCTATGGCTTCCCAGGTGGGTGCAGCGGTAAAGAATCCACCTGCCAATGCAAGAGACAGATGCAAGAGACATAGTTTCGATCCCAGTCAGGAAGATGCCGCTGGAGAAGGAAAGGGCAACCCACTCCAGTATTCTTGCCTGGAGAATCCCATGGACAGAGGAGCCTGGCAGGCTACAGTTCATAGGGTCTCAAAGAGTGGTACACGACTAAGCAACTGAGCACCAGCACCAAAGCCCGCTGGAGTCCCTGGGGAAAAGAAGATGAAATCTAGGGGACAAGGTCTAACCCTTTTTTTTTTTTTTTTACATTTATTTATTTATTTATTTTTACTTTACAATACTGTATGTGAGACAGCAAAAGAGACACAGATGTATAGAACAGTCTTTTGGACCCTGTGGGAGAGGGAGGGGGGGATGATTTGGGAGAATGGCATTAAAACATGTATAATATCATATAAGAAACGAATCGCCAGTCCAGGTTCGATGCAGGATACAGGAAGCTTGGGGCTGGTGCAATGGGATAACCCTCTCTTTTGTGCTTCGTCTAGTTTCACTTATCTGCAGGAGGCTGTGGTCAGACGCCACACACCTGACACATTAGGTGAGCGTTTCCAGCCAGAGACGCTGCTGGATACTTCCATTCAAGATGGCAGAAGCGCCCGTGGCAGAGCCGTCTGAAGAGCCGAGCCGTGAGGGAAGCGACTGCTGGAAAACTGCCCTTCCCTCCACAGACAACGGGAGGAGTAACAAAGATCAGTAAAACTTAGGCGGACCAGCTGCACAAGCAGGAGAAAATGCCCCGTGGAGTGTGACAGGAACAGTTTGGCTGCAGTCAGTTCCCAGGATAAGCTGACGGGTGCAACGTTCCACCCTTTCAGCTCTTGTTCAGACTTGGGAGAAGCTAAAAAGTCAGGGAATTTTAACGGAGAGAGAAGCCTGACTAACTTTTGGTCAAGAAAAGCAGAGGGTATGAAATGGACAATTGAGAGCAATCAGTCAGCAGGAATGAAAACCTTCTCTACTCCAGGAAATGTGGTTTCTCTATTCTGAACCGGACCACAATAGACAGGGGCTCCTGCCAATTTTATAGACCAAACCCAATTTTACCAACACCAGCTCCTCCTGCAATCGGAGACTTTCACTAAGCAGAAGGCAGTCCCTTTGAAACACTGTCACCGGCAAAACTCATTAACAATTCCCGGGAAATAGAATGTGGGTAATAAAGTCTAACCTATTTTTCCCTTTGTGCTTTCTAGTTTCACTGGCTCATAAGGTGGCCAGGCCGAGAGGCCTCCCAGATGGTACTTCAGATCTGAGTCCATACCGCAAAATGGCTGCCGACACCTCAGCCGGCAGACCGTGCTCTGCTCAGGACACTCAATTCAACATGGCGGCAGCCGGCCGTGTGCAGAAACTGCACTGGGCGCTGCAACCTTGAGCAAAAGCAGAGCACCTGTTCCCACCTGCGAGAGCTCCACCGCTTCCCCCGCTGATGAAATCCTTATAAAGCAGCCCCACCCACAGCCTGTCCGGAGAGCACCTGCCACACAGCAGCAGCTTGTGCCTATCCATTGTTTGATGAAAGAGTAAAACTCCCTGTTGGTTCTGAACTGAACTCCTTCTCCTTCTACTAGTGAGAGTGACACCAGGCAGGAGGACCCTTGCTGGGGACTGACTCAAAAGGATCGGTCACAAATTACAGACACATCTTTGACACAAATTTCATGACAATGACTTATTAACTCATCTCAGATTTCTAAGACTCCTTCTTATTCATAACCCTGCTAATTAATTTCCCTGTTTTTTCCATTCCTGTGAAGCAAAATTCTCCTGGCCCTCTGTGGTTACATTCGCTTTCAGTTCCTCTGGATGACTCTGACTTTTGTCCAATAATCTCAGAAGCTGTCACTGTCAATAGTAATCAGGAAACAGATGACAAGCCAAAATGAGGCAAATTGAGGTGAGTTGAATAAAAGGTCCATTTTCAAAGGTATGGGTAAGATACATGGGGAAAAAATGCAGTGATGTGGTACCAGAGGTTATGAAATCAGGCAATATTCTTAGGCCTGAAAAATAAAAGGAACAGGAGTAATAAAAGAACTTGGAGAAAGTGCTCCACAGAGAGGGTCACCTAAGAGAAACGGTGACCTTTGGTAGAGGACTGTCTAACCATGGGAAACTGGCAAGGACTTCCTCCCAGCCTCCAGACCTCTTGTTGGTGCCTCATATTGGCAAAATCCCGCGGGAAACCTTAGAACAAAGAAAGACTGCTGATGGTCATTGTCAGGTCATTGTCCCAGGACACTGAATTGGTAGAGTGAAGAATGAATCTGGAGCATTAAATGTCATTATTGGTTAGTTGCAATCTGAGTCAATAAAATGCTTTTCACAGACAGTTTCCAGATCAAGCAAAATGAACTCAGGATTACAAAGAAGGAATTAGCATGTTAAAGAAACAGCACATAGCTTTCAGTTCATATTGCAAAAGGTACTTAATATGTGGGATCAGATTTTCATTCCAGGTAAATTCCTAGGAGGATTTCTGTAAATTTTTCAGGTTAAAAGTTAATCATGACTATGTTCATAAATTTGTCAAACAGCATGACTAACAGGGCATAAGAATCTTTATTAAATAAACCTCTTTCCTTTGCATCTACAGCACGACTCAGTGGGTTTCTGAACTGAAATGACGTCTCCCTTTCTGATCCTTTGCTCCTTCCAACCTTGCTCTGTCCCCACTCCCATTCCAGGTCACTGTCCAGCATACTAATGCCAAGCCTGCTTTTACCCAAAGTGCCTGTTTCGTATGCTGTCATATATATACTGCCAGTTGGATCTCAGCCAGTGGAATTAAATGAAATGGTTTTCTGTCAGACTGAATACTAATTATGTCTTCATGCTGAAGCTAGGTCTGCATAATGACATCATTTGCAAGTAGGTTGGAAGTTGAAGCTCAAATAGTTTGCTCTTATATTTATGGATGTAAGCAAAGTGATTTTATGCTGTTTAGTCTACCTGTTTTGTGTGAGAGTCTGCTTGTTTGATAGATTTGGCTTTGAAAATCTGAGGTTTTCTCTGGGCGATATTGTGTTAAGTAAATTTTTTCATTGCCTAAATCAGTTGTCAAGGCTTCAAACCCACAACTAAGTTCCCCAGGGAAACCTTTGGGCCACTACTTTTCTTTTTTTTTTTTTTGGTATTGTCAAGAGCCTGAGATTCCCTTCAGGTATGCATATATGCCTAGCGTGATAAAATATCTGATTCTCTGAGACAGCTTGGTTTACGTCTGTTGGTTACTCTCAAAACTTTCCCACTTTCTACAATGTCTGCACTTTGAGCTCATCAACCTGTCAGAAGTAATAGTATCCTTCACCCTTCAAATAATGCTCACATGTTTATTGTGCTCAATTAGCTAAATTACTCACAAATCCATGTTATGATGAGAATGAGTAGAACCCCTCCAAGGCCCTCATTTTTCTCTTGGCATTTTAATGGTCTTTTTATAGGAATAACTGTCCTCATGGGAATAAAAAGACAAGAAGCAGATTAAATGTTAGGGAGGCCCACTGGGGACAAAAGTTCATTCAGGAGAAAACACATGATGTCCATTTAATTCAAAACATGCACAACAGGATCCTTTCTAGTTCAGGGCATCTTGCTAAGTATATGATGCATTGAAAGACTAACATGTGAATCCTATACCCCAACATCTTGTAATTATATGGAATCATGGAAACAGAATCAGGCAAATTGTTAAGAGATGTCATTTTTAAGTCAATCTGTATTAATAGAGGTGTATAGCCTTGGAAAACCATTTAACGCTTGTGGATATTGAATAATGGTAATATACTAGAAGATCACTGGTTGATACAGGCTCTAAAATTATCTTCTCTTCCGAGACTGTTATATGTTTGGATTGAAATAATTCTTTTAAGCTCTAAAGAATTTACTGTTATAATACAAACAGAATTGCTTTCTATTGCTGTCAGAGAACAGCAATTATTCCTGAGCATCATGACATGTTCTACTAATTTTTAGAATGGCAGTAACAAGTTAGGCTCTCAAGAGTGGTGAGTTTTAACATAAATATTTGGCCTATGATTTGAAAATACTTTTTTCCCAATGAGTAATCTGTACTGTTCAATCAGCCCACAAATGTCCCTTATATGGCCTATATCTATGTTTAACTGAAAGGAAGTTTGTGTTCCTTTCCACTTTGTTATGTAGAAGCAGGCAAGAAGCAAAGTCAAACAAGCAAATGTCAACAAGGTTGAAGGCAGTGAAACACAATGTCTGGGAATTCTGAGGTCAAGACTCTAGACCAGTGCCCTGGGCAACTCAGTGACAATCTACTACTGACTCTTTTGTCAAAAAATCCTTTCTTTTATTTCCTTTTACCACTATAGCTACAAGGTATGACTCAACGTGACCCTCCTGAAGTTGAAAAAGCTCTGACCCTTCTAAGTTCATGTTCTGATGCACCTGGGGAAAGGAAAATCTCTCCTTTCATAGCTGTGTTGGAGAGTAATCCATCATGAGAGTGACCATTAGGAGGTCTTAGTTATACCCTGCATATTTGGTTTGTAAATAGCTTTCCCCCTTATACTTCAAAGTTTTTAAACCCATAGGTTCACTAGATTTCCTGAAAGAGGGGCCAAGATGCTGACCTGTACATGATATGTACGATTGTGTTCTATTCTGGTGTTCATGCCATAAAAGGAAGTTTTTTAGAAATGAAAATATCTTCCAGAGAGAACTAGCCAACAAATAGGAAGCCAGATCAAATGGGTAATGGTTCATTATCAAAGGCTATCTGAAAACATAACTCACCTCCAAATATTTCAAGATCCAACAAATAGGAATCAAAAGATCAGAGTAAGAAAAATCTTTCTGATCTTTTGTGCTATCCTATGATGGCATGAACTATTTGGGAAAACATGTTTCCCTTCCACACTGCTCCAAAAATAATTTAAGGTCATATTCAAGGATAAATGGAATATTGGAGATTTTCATGAATTAAGTGCAGACAAGAATATATAGGAGAGAGCAGGCTCTTAGTGGTTCCATAAGCATATGTCAACGTAGTGTAGAAGGAAGTTATATATAGAAGGTTGAACTACGTGATTCAGAAGAACAGAGTCAAAAGTGATTTAAAACTCTAGACCAACTATCTTACCCAGATGCAGAAAATCTTTCTACAAGAATTCTGACACAAGATCATCGACACTAGTTTTTATTGTTTGATGTTAACCTTTCTGGTCAGTACTTCTTAGGGAAGCCTGTTCTTTTAAGAGATAATCATTTTTGATAAAAGTTCTTTAAATTGAGCTAAAATCTAGTTCTGTTTAATTTCTTTATTCTGAGCTTTATAGCCACTGGAATGGCCCAGGTAAAACCTATCCCTTTCTAACATCAGCCCTTCCAAGTAACTGGAGGCAGCTCCTATGAATCTTCTCTTGTATAACAGTTAAGAACGTGGGCTTCGAAGCCAAATAGATTTTGGTTTGAATCTTCTATTTAAAACACAATAGCTACAAAACAAACAAGCATGATAGCTTTTGCTTTTGGACAAATTACTTAAATGCTCTGAGTTTATTTCCTCAATTTTAAATATGAAAATCCTACTTATTACTTAAACAGGTTATTGTGAACTTCTATTTTGAGGAGATCCCTCAGAAGTTGTGTTTTTTATTACCCCCCCAACCCCCCACACCGCATAGCATGTGGAACTTCCCTGACCAGGGATCAAACCAGTGGCCCCTGCATTGGAAGCACAGAGTCTTAACCACTGAACCACCAGGGAAGTCCAACTTTTTTTTTAAGTAATATAGGTGATTCCCCTGGCAGTCCAGTGATTAGGATTCTGTTCCACTACTGGAGGATGCAGGCTCAATCCCTGGCCAAGGAATTAAGATTCCACATACTACCTGGCACAGCCAAAAAAATAAAAAAGATTTCAATTAAGAATATTAGAGAAGTATAATCTTGGCATATAATATATATTCAATTAATTTCCTCTCATATCCTCTTGGTCCTCAGAATCTGACATTTTCCTTCAATGGTCTGTATTCCAGATTCCTTATGATCATATCACAATCCATTAAGTTCACTTCAATTCTAAATCCTAGAGGATACCAAATCTTTGTATAGGTGAAATATAGACATTTCCATCAGTGGTTCTGGACTCTTTGTGATTCAATGCCTCTTCTTATGTGTGTGTGACTGTGTACTCAGTGTGTGTTCGACTGTGCGATCCCATGGACTGTAGCCCACCAGTTTCTTCTGTCCACGGAATTTTCCAGGCAGGAATACTGCAGTGGGTTGCCATTTCCTACCCAGGGGAGCTTCCTCTTTTTATGGTAAATATTATATAATGCTGTCTTTACTATCGCTAAAAAGATTAATAGAAAATCAATCTATCTACAAAAAATAATTTCAAAAATTAATATCCTAAGTGTAATACGAGACATTTTAAGTCGACATATAATAAAATAATGTGTACTTCATTATTTAAATACTTTCACAAGACTACAATGGCAGACACAACAGAAAAGAGATTTGCGATCCATATATATATTTCCATAAATGCACTTATTTCAAATGCCAGCTGATAGTTGATACAGGAGCAAATAGTGAAGCCACCAGTGACATAATTTTTTGAAATTGTAAACAGGCCCTGGTAAAGTTCTGAATAAAAACCAAAGAACAATCTTTCCACATAGTAGTTATACACCTGGAAAAAATAATACCCTGCAGAAATAGTTTAGGATTAATGCTATGTGAAATTAGGTTTTAAGCTTAGATGATTATAAACAACTTTTACTTATCCAGGAGGACATTTGAAGCTCATAAATGATATAGGACAATGCCTTGAAGGTTTGACCTGCCTTGTGCATTGCAATGTATCTGGCATTGCTGGCCAGTAATGCTGAACATACAAGAAGCACTGGGACAATTTAAAAATATATTAATAAATACACCCCCAGATTGCCAAAACCCCTCCATTAAGAGTTACTATTTGAAGGGTACCAGAGTTATCTACACTTCTATTCTTTATCTGAGTTATTTTTTTTAAGAAGCAGCTATGTTATCATTCTGGTGACCTATCTGGCAAGTTTTAAATTTTGAACCCATGCTACTTCTTTCAGGAATGTCCTTGATTTTACTCCTTAAAATAAGCCATATCTATCATACTTAGGTAATTTACATTAAAACCAAATTCTGTATTTTACATTTATTTTTGCTAAATTTTATTTTCTTTGTTTCACTTTATCTTTTCAGTCAATCATTTTGCATCTTGATTCTGGCATATTATATTATCTCTTCTTGGTTTCCATCACCTGCAAATTAGGTAAGTATTTCTCATCTGTCTTTATCCAACTTGCTAGTGAAAATGAGAAATCAGACCAATGAATGACAGCATTTTATGGAACTTGACTAGAAATTTCCCTCTGTGTTGACATAGCTGATGACATATTACCTTTTTATTAATAACTATCATAGCTAGAAGAGATTTATGACACATGTGGTCAATGGCCTTGCTAAACCTAAGATAAATTATGTTCCTGTATTATGTATTTCTCTTAGAAATAAATTATATATTTTCCTTCCATGTGAAATTAGTAACATTACTAATATTACTATCTACTTCTAATTTTAGGGCAAAATGCTTACACAGTGAACCTGAAGTACCAATAATGCACCTTTCTAAATAATTTCACATGCTTCAGTTTAATAATAAGAATTCTGACATAAATATACACAGTTTTAAAACATTACTCTATTAGTTTAGTTGCTGCAACAGCTAGACTCTGACCTCTCAGCTGTCTCATGTGACAGAAGTGCATTTCTTGCCCAAAGTTGAGTCAGGTAGGGATTGCAGGATTCTGCTTCACTTCTGATTCAGGCAGCCAGATTAACCTATGTCATTTTCAATACACAGGACCCAAGCTCAATCTGAATACTCACAAACATCCAATAAAGCAAGGGAAAAGAGAGCAGAAGGTCATGGAGCAAATTCTTATGGGTCAGGTCAGAAAGTGGCACGTACCACTTCTGTCTACATTTCACTAGCTAGAACTCACCTGGTCACACCTAAGTTTAAGGAAGCCTGTGAAATACAATCTTGCTGTTTGCCTAGAAGGAAATGGATTTTGGTGAACTAGTAGATATCTCTGCCAATTTATTCTTAAAACTGCTCTGGAGAGTTTCCTTCTCTGAGCCCCCACGTTTCAGGTGGCCCTACATTTTGGAATGCCTTCCAGAAAATATTCTAAGTCACCCTCCTGTGCCTAGGACTAGCCAGGGGCAGCAGTGTTCTCTGGGTAGCTAATCTAGAGCCTGGACCTGGTGCCACATGTGCCCCTTTCACTGGAAGCATCAACCTCCAAAAAGTTTAAGTCCCATTCCAGAAGCTGGACCTGCCAAAGCTAATAGTGCTTTTCAGGTGTGGTGCCCTGTGTGAATACCAAGAGCTATGTGGGCTGTAGTCCCCGCTTCTCCGCTTCAGGGTATTCTTAGATCCTATACCAGACTGTGGGGTTGACTAGATGTTCCACGGACATGGTTCTGACACATTGGTTTAGGACAGCTTTGATCCAAGTTAGCATGGCAGACAAGCTCAGAGCTCTGGGCTATGATGGTCTGCTGTCGGCCCTTGGACATGGGCCCTGTGGGGAGATCCCTACATGGATCCTCACCCCTCTGTGTTGGACCTCCACTTTATATAGCACCAAGGACAGCATGGATGCCAGCATCCAATATTTAATCTTGGGACTCCCCTCATCAGCATCCAAGGAGGTCACCAAGCCTCTTCACAAATTTTGAACCACATTCCAGGTAATCTATGGGAGTGACTGCACATAATTCTTCTAAAGGTGATGAGACATTTACTCCACAATGACATGAGGGCTTCTTGATTAATGTCTTCTGGTCTGCCATCAATGTGGTAAGGTTGTGCTCTTCTGAGTCAGACTTCATGCTGGATGAAGGATGACTATTCCTTGCAGAATGGAATCATTCTCCTTGCTTTGAACACTGAGTCCTTGCCTCTCTTCACTGGTGGCAGTGTTTAGAAGGCAGAAGTATGGGCAACACTGAATAAGATCACATCTTAGGAATGTAGTGATTACTGCCTAAAGTAGTCAAGAGAAGATGTAGTTGGAGATATGTTATTTTATATTTGCAATCACAAGTTTAACATGACCAGAAAATGGATTATTGTTTATATTTTCCTTTACACTCTGGATAATATTCGTCTCTGTGTTCATTATCAGTGAAGCATAGTAGCAACTTTTGAGTCATTAGGAACCAGTATTCATGGGCTGCACAAGGGAAGATGCAGTACCCTGGGTAATGATGCAACCAGCATTAAATAAATGGTCTTCAGGAACTGCAGAAGGAAGAAGATACATATTGTTTCTGTGCAAACAGAATTCTAAAACCATGGTATTGTGAACAGTATTATTACTACTTTTTTCTTTTAGTGATAGATATGAAGTTAGCCAGCCTTCCCAGGTGGCACTGGTAAAGAACCCGCCTGCCAATGCAGGAGGCATAAGAGATGCAGGTTCAATCCCTGGGTCAGGAAGATTCACTGGGGGAAGGCATGGCAACCCAATTCAGTATTCTTGCCTGGAGTATCCTCATGGAGAGAGAAGCCTGGCAGGCTACAGTCCATAGAGTCACAAAGAGTCAGACAGGACTGAAGCAACTTAGCATGCACACATGAAGTTAGCCAGGAATAATGCATATAGCAATGAATTGCATTGACCCATAGATCAATTTTGGGAATATGTTCATATAAACAGTTTTAATTCTTCAGATCCATGACTATAGGATGTTCGAAAATTTATGCAGATCTATAATTTCTTTCAATGATATTCTGCAGTTTTAAGTGCATGCTTATGTTAAATTTGTTCTGTAAAAATTTGGGGGTTTGGTGCTCTTTAAATGGAAGTATTTTCTAATTTGATTGTTCATTGCTAGTGTACAGAAATATAATTGATATTTGATTACTTATTTTGTGTCCTACATCCTTGCTGGATTTATTACATATTTAGTGTATGATGGTATCTGTTTTCAGTGTTCGAGTAGTCAGTTTATAACTCTGCCTTAGTCTTTACTTCCTGCTTGTACAAAGCCTCAAGTCAACCAAAGGTGAGAGCCTGGGATCTTCTCAGGTTTTTTCTCAACATGTGCATAGCCCTGCACATGCTCTTAGCTGTGAATATGTATGTGGCCTTGTAGATTCCCAGGAATATAGTAAAGCTCCTTAAAGCTCTTAAGGATATCTTATTTTTCTTTTAAGTTTTTTGATTAGCAGCTGCAATGATACACATTTGCTGATTTTTTTTTTATAAAATGCCCTCTGGGCAGCTCACATGAAAAGAACTCCAAGTCAGGTCAAATGATATGAGAATGGAGCTTTTCTAAAATGGTCAAATAGTGGCAGATCTGGAAGAAAGGGGTTTTGAGGTACACCAAACTCATTATTCCAGCTTGTGCTAAGTTGCCGGTTTTCACATCTAACATAATTGCTTTTTAAGACTATTATTGAGCTGGGAGAAGGGGATATTAATAGGGTAAGTTAAAAAGCCTTTGACTATGTGGATCACAACAAACTGAAAAATTCTTAAAGAGATGAGCCAGACCACCTGATCTGTCTCCTGAGAAATCTGTATGCATGTCAAGAAGCAACAGTTAGAACTGTACATGGAACAACAGACTGGTTCCAAATTGGGAAAGGAGTAAGTCAAGACTGTATATTGTCACCCTGCTTATTTAACTTATATGCAGAGTACATCACATGAAATGCTGGACTGGATGAAGCACAAACTGGAATCAAGATTGCTGGGAGAAATATCAATAATCTTGGATACACAGATGACACCACCCTTATGGCAGAAAGTGAAGAAGAACTAAAGAGCCTCTTGATGAAAGTGAAAGAGGAGAGTGAAAAAGTTGGCTTAATATTCAATATTCAGAAAACTAAGATCATGGCATCTGGTCCCATCACTTCATGGCAAATAGATGGGGAAACAATGGAAACTGTCAGACTTTATTTTGAGGGGCTCCAAAATCACTACAGATGGTGAAGAAAAGCTATGACCAACCTAGACAGCATATTAAAAAGCAGAGAGATTGCCAAAAAAAGTCCTTCTAGTCAAAGCTATGGTTTTTCCAGTAGTCATGTGTGGATGTGAGAGTTGAAAAATAAAGAAAGATGAGCACTGAAGAACTTATGCTTTTGAACTGTAGTGTTGGAAAAGACTCTTGAGAGTCCCTTGGACTGCAAGGAGATCCAACCTGTCCATCCTAAAGGAAATCAGTCCTGAATATTCATTGGAAGGACTGATGCTGAAGCTGAAGCTCCAATACTTTGGCCACCTGATGTGAAGAACTGACTCATTGGAAAAGACCCTGATGCTGGGAAAGATTGAAGGTGAGAGGAGAAGGGGACGGCAGAGGATGAGATGGTTGGATGGCATCACCGACTCAATGGACATGAGTTTGAGTAAGCTCCAGGAGTTGGTGATGGACAGGGAAGCCTGGCAGGCTGCAGTCCATGGGCTCGCAGAGTTCACATGGCTGAACGACAACTGAAAAAGTGACAAGACTCTGGGTTCTTACTAAGAATCTACTGTTTATCTTTTAGTAAAAGCATTCCTCAAATTGTTGCAAGTCATTAGTTAATTTCCAGATTTCTGAAAATACTGATTTTGAGAGATTTTGCCAGTGTTTCTGTTTTTATATAAAGCAGCAAGATCTTCAGAATACTTTGCTCTTCCAATTTGGAAATGAGATGTCCACACATACAATGCTTAGAAAGAATCCAAACACACACAAAAATGCATACTATGTGAGTTCATTTATGTATTGTTCAAAGTCAGGCATAACTAATTATAGTAGGAGAAGTCAGAATAATTTTCCTTTGAGGAAAGCAGCACAAGGAGGGCTTATCTTGTATTTCTGTGTTTAGTAATCTGGATGCTGGTTACTCAGGTATGTTCAATTACAATATTCATTATCTATATATTATGATTTGGGTATTTTTTGTATGTTTGTTACGCTCCAATATAAAGGGTGTATTTATGATCAAGAAATTAGGGATAAGCTTTTAGGTATTGGTGGGATAGGCAAGAGTCCTGTAGATAACTTTAGAGATATTTGAAAATGTTCCAGTGCTGAAGTTGTTAGGTGGTTCTTGCATGTTCTTTTAATTATGCATCAAATTATGTTCTTCTTGTTCAGTTGCTAAGTCATCTCTGACTCTTTGTGACCCCCCATGAACTGCAGCACATCAGGCTTCTCTGTCCTTCACTATCTCCCTGAGTTTGCTCAAACTTATGTGCACTGAGTCAGTGATGCCATCCAACCATGGGATTGAAGCCATGGGATGGATGGCTTCAAAACATGGCTTCCTTATGTTGAAGCATTTCCATATAAGCTCAGAGATATATTAGTTCCTTGGACTGAATTTGCTATGATTTTCAAAGGCCTAAGGCATAATATGTTTATAGATATATTGTTGTTGTTCAGTCGCTCACTCATGTCAGATTCTTCTGTAATAAAGATTTTTTTCCTTTCATGTGCATCCAATATTATATCATAAAATTTATTTAAAACACTGCCAGCATTGTCCAATAGCCATTAATAGACATTGAGGTTTAAATACTGCAGTTTTTCACCCGTTATTTGGATATTTAGAGTAGTTCCAATATTTTAGTTTTATGATGTTTCAATTAGTATGCATAAAAATAAATCTTTGAGTATATGTCTGATATTTCCTTAAGATATATTCCAAAAGTGGATTTAAGGGGTCAAAGTACATAAGCATTTTAAATACTCTTAGTACATAAAGTCTATTGCTGCAAACATTTTACATATTAACTCCCCACTCTCCTCAGAAACACATGAGAGATATCACTTTTCTGCCTGTTATTGAACATATACAAACAATATACAAAAATTTTAATATATATACATAATTATGAACGAATATATTCATAAAACATTAATATACTTATAGAATAATATTTATATATCTATCAAATATAATTTATTTGCAAGTTTGCAATATGTTGGTGTTGGATAGGGAGTTGGTGATGGACAGGGAAGCCTGGCACACTGCAGTCCATGGGGTCACAAAGAGCCAGACATGATCGAGTGACAGAACTGAACTGAACTTGCAATATGTCAAAGGAAGCATGTCATTGCATTTTATTATGTAATTCTGTGAGTAGCAGTTGTGTTGAATATTTTTCAGTTTGTCTTATTTTTTATTGACTTGTTTCCGATATTTAATGATTATTTTTATTTATACTGCAGTGTTGCTATTATTCTTACTGATTTGTGAGACCACTGAGCATTTCTAATTCTTCTTTCTAAGGTCTATGATCCATATTTGATTAAGCCTTATGTTTAATTTTCTTTGATATTTTAACCTCAAATATTGTTTGAGCACATTTGCTAACATTTCAGCCACTTGCATTTCACCAAGCATCTTTTCATTGATGTTCAGAATGATGTACAGAATAGTTTTCCTCATGACTTCCTTTCCTTTCTTAAAATAAAATTTCAGCCTCAATAGCATCAAAGGTAATGGAGCTCTCACAGAGTTCTGTATGTTGTGATCCTTTTTGGGTTCTTAAAGCTGCCTTTGAAAGAAGATGCCAAGGGATGAAAACAGAACTTTATGTGCTCCTGCAGCCCTCTTCCCTTCCTCAACAGTTATAGTATCAGCATTCAAATCTGTCTCAGAGATCATCAGAAATAATCCCACCAAGACCCTTGTCCCTTTTTATGTCAGTCACCATAGAAAATACAGGATCCCCAGGTTACCTGGGGCTTCCCAGGTGGCACTAGTGGTAAAGAACCTGCTGGCCAATGCAGGAGGCTCAGGTTAGATCCCTGGATTGGGAAGATCCCCTGGAGGAGGGCATGGCAATCCACTCCAGTATTCTCGCTGGAGAATCCCATGGACAGAGGAGCCTGGTGGGCTGGAGTCCATGAGGCCACAAAGAGTCAGACACGACTAAGTGACTGAGCAGTAGCAGCAGGTTCTCATCACGTGATTATCTTGCCTGCATTGTTTATTGTTCATTGAAAAAGACCTTGATGCTGGGAAAGATTGAAGGTGGGAGCAGAAAGGGATGACAGAGGATGAGATGTTTGGATGGTATCACCAACTCGATGGATATGAGTTTGTGATGGACAGGGAGGCCTGGTGTGCTGCAGTCCATGGGGTCACAAAGAGCTGGATACAACTGAGCAACTGAACTGAACTAAACTGACTGACATTGTTTATAAAGTCTGAATTGACCCAATCTCATATTTCACCCTCCAACTCCCACACTGAGTCACTGTGCCCTCTGGACCAGTCAACTTAAAAATCTTAAATATCTTCAACTTCTTCTGTGAACCCAAGCAAGGCTGCTCCTGAGGATATTTCTCTCCATGCAATTCTTTCAGGTGTGCATATTCATCATTGTTCTTCATATCTCCTTAAAAACCCATTCCTTTTTCTAGGTCTCTAAAGAAATTAATCACCTAAATCTTTGAAGATGTAGTCCATGGATCACCTATCCCCACCCCTCTCTAAAAACTTCATAAATATTGATACTTTTAATATCATGATAGATGCTCATTCAATACCTCAGCCTGTTATTGAACTCCTCTCCTACAATGACCTTTGCCTTCACCCAGCCTCCAGCACTGATTCCCATGGTTGAACTGCCTTGAAGTTGGCATTACCACTTGCAGCACACTCCCTATTATCCAAATATCAAGCCTCACCCTCTTCATCCACCACCTCTCACCTTTTCAGTTCATGCTTCTTGGCTCTCTCCATCCTGCCATTACTGTTCTTTTTTTCCCAGGATAAATTTCAATTCTGCCACCACACTAACACCCTGCATTCACACTCAACTCTCATTTTCCTCTCTCTCCACTGAACATGTTTGTAAATTCCCCAATTTTGGTTCTAATCAATTCTTCATCCACTTTTTCTCAAGCCCTTGAATGGCTGAAGTCAGACAGAAAAGACAAAATCAGTCTCACTTTAAATTCCTGATCACTAAAACCAAGTGGGCCCAATTCTGCAACAGTTCCTCAGGCCATTCAGTCTTTTACTCCCCTAAATAATTTATATTTTCCCTTTTGTCCTCAAGCCTTTAACCCCTTAAAGTGAACTTCCTCATAGTTAATCACATTGTTTCTATTTCACAGAGGGTATAAAAACAGAAAGTAATTTCAGAATCACCAAAAAGTGGAATCAACAAAATGTCTATCTTCTAATCAATGAATCAACAAAATGTGATATACCCATGCAGTTAAAAATTATTGAGTACTACAATGGAATGGAATACAAATAAATGCCGGGACATGGATGAAATCAGGAAACATTATGCCTAGAGAAAAAAATACAGTCACAGAGACCACAAATTGTATAATTACATTTATATAAAATATCCAGAAAAGGCAACTGTGTACAGACAGAAATAAATTAGTGCTTGCTTTGAGTGGGTTTAGAATGGAGAACACAGAGTGAATGAAAATGTGTACAGGGTTTCTTTTGAGAGATAAAAATGTAAAATTAGATTGTAGTGATGACTGCACAACTATGTGAATATATTCAAAACCATTGATTTGTGTGCTTTCAATGGGCGAATTATTTCGTATATGAAATGTATGAGCTGTTTAAAATAAAACAGAATCAGAGAGCAAGTATTTTTTAAAAGTGCACACTTTCCACACTTAGTTCATCTGGCAGACTATATTCCTTCAAATCACATCTTAGCTGTTGGGCTTGAAAGTTAAAAAATGGGGCAGAAATGATTAAAGGTAGTTCACAAAAGAGAGAGAAAGAATGAGAGAACATGGAGAGGAGATAGCAAATCATTAGACAATTAATTTGAAGGATTCTCATTTGGATTGTGTTGACTCTGCAGGTCAGTATGGGGAGTAGTTCCATCTTAATAATATTGTCTTTAAATCCATGAATATGTGAATTTTCCCTTTATTTTTAGATCATATTTAAATGGCTCTCAACAATGTTCTCTAGTTTTCATAATGTTTTGTACTTATTAAACTTATTCCTAAGTATTTTATTCTTTTTGCTGCTAGTGTAAATGGAATAGTTTTAGGAATTTCATTTTCAGATTGTTCGTTAAAGTGTATAGAATACAATTGATTCTTGTATATTGATTTTGAAACCTTGATCAATTATCTTACTAGGTCTCATAGATTTTCCCTGTTAAAGATATATCTTCTTCAAATAAAAGCTTTATTTCTTGCTTTTCATTTTGTATACTTTTAATTTCCTTTTCTCTCTTAATTATTCTGTATAGAACTCCAGTACAATTAAGTCGAGAGAGCAGACATTCTTGTCTTATTTGTAGTCTCTGTAGTAAAGAATGCAGTCAACAATAAGTATGCCAGTGATGGGTTTTTAAGTAAACTTAATCAAATTAAACAAGTGTCTGTCTATTTCTAGTTTTTTCTAGGGTTTTTATATTGAAATGTGTTAGATTCTTTCAAATGCTTTCCAATTGAAATGATCATGTGCTTTTTATTCTTTTCTCTTAACATAATGAATCATATTGACTTAATTTATATTTTGAACCAATCTTGGAACAAGATCAGAATATATATGGAACAGATACTAGTCTTTAAAATAAGCCTTGATGAATTTGAAAGGCTAGATTAATACAAAGTATGTTCTCTGACCACATGAAATGAGATTAGAAATAAGTAACAAAATTAATTAGAAATTGAAAACTAAATTGAAATTAAACAACACATTCCTAAATGCTCAATGGACCAAAGAGGAAATCATATAGGAAATTATAAAATACTTTGAGATTAACACAAATACAAAAGCCTTGGGAATGTATACATAGAGGCAAATTTATATTTATAAATGCCTATACTAAATTTTTTTTTTCTTCTCAAATCAGTAACTTGAATTTCTACCTTAAAAGACTGGAAAAGGAAGAACAAACCAAACTCAAGCAAACAGAACAAAATGATAAAGATTAGAGAAGAGATAAATGAACTGGAGAAGAGAAAACCGATTTAAAAATAAATAACAACAAGACTTTTTTTGCAGGAAATTACAGAATGATTCTAAAATTCACATGGAAATTCAAGAGACCCAAAATAGTCCAAACAATCTTAAAAAGAAAATAACAATAGATTGTTGATGGATTCACGTTTCCTAATTTCAAAACTCATGAGAAAGCTATAGTAATCAAGACAGTGTGGTGCTGACATAAGGATATACATATACATCAATGAATTTGCATGAAGAATTCAGATATAGATTGCATTTACACCCAATTGAATTTGACAAGCATATCAAGAAAACTATGTTGGGGAAACAATTGACTTTTCAACAAATTGTGCTAGAACAACTGTTTGTTTACATATAAAAGAAAATTTGAACCCCTACCTCACACCAAACTCAAAAGCTAACTAAAAATAGATAACAGTCAGTGTATGGCAAAACCAATACAATATTGTAAAGTAAAATAAATAAATAAATAAAACTGAGATAAAAAAAATAGATAACAGACTTGAATATAAGAGCTAAATCCATAAAATTAATAGAATAAAACCTAAAATTAAATCTTTGTGTCCTTGAATTTGACAATTCTATTAAACTAAAAGCAGTTTTCCTGCTGGTCCTTCTTGTATCTTTTTCTTCATGAAAATATGCACACACATTATCATTTTCATCACCAATTTGTTTCAGCTCAGCTCAGAATGCTTCTTTGCCTAAATCTCAAGTACTGAGAATTCTCTCTCTGGATGGAGTATTCTACCTTCACCACTTCATATGTTGTTTTAAACTTTCGATTTAGCTTCAGAACTATTCCTACTCCTCAATTATTTACAATTCTTAAAATTTTCTGTTCATATCTATATCAAGACTGAGCTTCAGGTTGACTATATCAAATCTTCTCCCTAGAGGTCAAGACCTTTTTCTTTTGCTTGGTACCTAGTATGTTTAATTTTCAGTGACAATTTTCAGCCAAAATAAACATTTTATATTATCCAGCTTTTAATCCAAATCTCCAAAGCAATGAAGATATAGATAGATAAATATAAAGCAACCAACTGGCTGCATTACAAATTCATGCTATTTGCTATCTCAAATGTAACTGTAAATAACTTACCTAGATTTTCTTAGTTTAATCTGTGTTTTCTTACATAGAGTTGCTCTCTTGTGAATGGAACATATGGCTCTTCATATCACTGCTTGATCTCACCTTCTCCTTTGATGAAAGATTAACCATCCCAAAAGAACTCCATCAGCTTATCTGCCATCAACTTCAATGTGTTTCTATAACTGTTCATTATGTAACCATTTTATCTCAGAAGACAAGAAATTTTCTTTTTAATTTTCAAAGTCCTTCAAACTTCACTTGATCTTACCTATGTCATGTTCTATAGGAACTGCCTCCATGGTCTTTACATACACACCTTCAATTTGTCTATTCATTAGACTTCTTTGTAAATGTTCAGTCATTCCATATAAAAATAAAATTGTCCTTATAAAAATAAAATGCTACTTGACCTCAATCCAATTCTCTTCTACTAAACTAAAATATTGATTACACTCTGCTTCCAATTCTCCTTCTAATCATTCCTCAACTTATTATAAACTATCTTCAATCACAGTATTAAAAAATCCCTAATTGTTACTGATAACAGTCCAGTGACCACTTTACAGTGCCTTTACTTTTCTGAAGCAGCACCCTGTGGAACAGTTACTGTTTATGGAAATGGTGACATCACTCCCTTGCCATAAACTCAGTTGATGGACTTTCCATCTTTTTGACAACTACTCACTATTCAGTTCACTTCAGTTCAGTTGCTCAGTCGTGTTCAACTATTTGCAACCCAATGGACTGCGGCGTGCCAGGCCTCCCTGTCCATTGCCAACTCCCAGACTTTACTCAAACTTATGTCCATTGAGTCGGTGATGCCACTCAGCCATCTCATCCTCTGTTGCCCCTTTTCCTCCTGCCTTCAATCTTTCTCAGCATCAGGGTCTTTTCAAATGAGTCAGTTCTTCACGTCAGGTAGCCAAAGTATTGGAGTTTCAGCTTCAGCATCAGTCCTTCCAATGAATATTCAGGACCGATTTCCTTTAGGATGGACTGGGTGGATCTCCTTGCAGTCCAAGGGACTCTCAAGAGTCTTCTCCAACACCACAGTTCAAAAGCATCAATTCTTCAGTGCTCAGCTTACTCACTCTCTTTTCCCTCAATTTTTCCATACTTCAGTCCTTAATACAATGTCCTTCTATAGTTTCAATTTTTAATTCCATGGATGACTCTTGGAAATTTGTCTTTTACCTTCCTGATATTTACACTTGTTCAGCTACATTCAGGAGACCTCCCCCAAACTGTACCTCAACACTAAACTCCTACTCATCATGAACATTCTCAAACTTTGTCTTGATCCTTGCTTCCTACATCAATCAATATCATCACCTTTCTCTTACTCATTCAGGTTTTGAAGATCAAGGTTATCAGCGATATTTTCTCTCTAGACTCTCTCATGTATAATCAGTGACCAAATGCTATAGAATCTATAAGATTTTGACTTATCTTAATTATGCAGTTTATACTTTTTACTTCTTTTCTGGGACATTATAATATTTATCATCTTGCTTCCAATTTTCCACCCTTGAAAAATATGATCCACATTGTCATTGGTTATTTTTCTATAACACAGATTTTATCCAGCCATTTACATAAAACTCAAATGTGGCAATTATGTGCTTATATATTCATATATACTCTATGCCAATAATAGCTAAACATGCAATATCTAAGCTACCCTTGAGTAAATCTTTGAGGGAAATAATATTATCATCAAGAGAGAGATTAGTGAATTTGCTACAAACCACAGGGTTAGTGAGTAATAAAGGTGAGAGGTGCAGTTTAAATTCTGGTCTGCATCCAGAGATCAATACATACTGCCAAGCAAACTAAACAAACAAAACAAAAAGCAAAAAACTTCATTAGGTCTCTGCATGCATGCTAAGTTGCTTCAGTCATGTTTGACTCTTTGCAACCCCATGGCCTGTAGCCCGTCAGGTTCCTCTGTCCATGGGATTCTCCAGGCGAGAATACTGGAGTGGGTTGTCATCTCCTCCTCCAGGGGATCTTCCCAACCCAGGGACTGAACCCCTGTCTCCTGTGGCTCCTGCATTGCAGGCAGATTCTTTACCGCTGAGCCACCAGGGAAGCCCTCATTGGCTCTCTACTAAAATCTAAATTCCTAAATTGGACATTCAGTTTCATCCATAACATGAATACAATTTATCCTTTCAAGTCAATATTTCTGTTTGCAACTTTCAAGTCTTTGTACAATAAGAGATTATATAAATAAAAGTGTATAATATTTCTTCCAGCTTCAGTTTTTATATCAGTGAAAGTTTCATATAGTAGATCATCTCTATGAACACATTCACTCTAACCCTATATGATTCTATACTGCTTTTCCCACTATAAACATCTCAAAATAATGCCCCAGCTTTACTGAAAAAAAAAGAAAAGAAAAGAAAGAAACAGTAAACCACAGAGACTTTCTTTTCTTTGGCTTATACTTTACCCTCTACACAGAAATTGTAATTCTATAACTCTACTTGTCCAAATCTTTCATAAAGCTTTAAAAGCATGCTCATTCATAAACATTTGTCTGACACCATAATTAAGATAAACTTATCCCTCTGAACCTCCTATTGAATTTGTATTTGCATTGTAATACAATACACACAACCTTACATCTTATTTAGCTTGTGCCTTCCTATCTGTCACTAAATAAAAAGTTCACTTAGTTAAGAAACTATATTTTACCCAGCTTACAGTAATACTTTGCTATGATTATTATGTTGCAAAAAATGACCACTCAATACATTTTTAATGAATGAGTTGATTACCAACTCACTAGCTTAATTCACTTTCATATGTTTTAGCTAAATGGAAAAATAGATAAGAATAGTGGTTATTAAGAGCTTAGATGGTGAGTAGTTCAATCCTTATGCCACTACTGGCTTAAGCTCTGAGCCTTATTTTCTCCATCCATAAAATGGTGACAAAAACAGCACGTATTTCTTAGGGTTTTCCAATAAAAATTACTTGACTCAATTCATATGAAGAACTAAAAGAGTATTCTCGTGTTTTAAGCCCTCAATAAATGTTAGCCATGATTATTAATTAACATATATATATATATACAATAAAACAACGATATGGACTTTAAAGGCAGATCTAAAATTGTTTCCAACAGATGTGCTTTTATGTGCTTTGCATGCAACTTCCTGGCAGGTGACAAATAACAATAAACTTAATTAAGGGGTGACTTTTCTGGTCAGTATAAAGGACAGAGCAGTTTTAATCCTGGCAAGAAGCAGAGTCTGGAAGCTTTTCATATTTAATCATTTTCTTTAACATGAATAAGTCGAGTGCTCCATTAGTTCTGGAGAGGAGAGTATAATAGAATCAGTTCTATAATAGGGGCATTAAGCCCTCCTGCATTATAGGAAATTGTTGAAAAAGGCTGCCAGGCTCTGATTTCCTTGCCAAAATAGGGCTACAGATACTCAACAGTAACATCCATCCTGATTAAAAAAAAAAAAAATTACTTTAAATAGCAAGAAATTCAAATGGCAGCATAGAATGTGAATGTCAGTTTTGAGCAAGAGTAGAAATCAAAAGATATAGACACACTCCGTTCTTAAAGCAGGTGCTTATTAGCACTATCGCTTTATTTAGATGGTTTAATCAAGATGAAATGGTATTTCCATTGCTTGTTTTTAATGTACATTGCCTCGGTAAGCTAGAATAGAAATTTAAGCTAATATCAACAGTCTATGTAAAACAGAGACTTTTTTTACCTTTTGAACGTTGACATCAAAGAAGGTCAACTCTATAATAGTAAATTGAAAAAAATTTCACCACATCAGTTTTTTTTTTAATTACCTTACTTCAGAATTGGACAATTTCCCTTCAATGACAGGCTTTATTACCACTGCATTTCTTAAAGGCACTATTTTGTCTATTCATTATACACTGCTTTCCAATTCGAGAGAGAAAATTTTGAGTTCATCTAATACCTGCTAGGAAAATCCTGATGCTGGCATTTACCAGCCTGGCCCCAAACCCATGTTATTACTGAAACTCTGTGCAGGGCATAGGCTATAGAATGAAGAACAAGACAAGTAACTGTTCAGAGGCAGAAGAGCCTCTCTATAACAGTGCCAGCAACCTCCCCAGAAGCACTATGCAGCGTGGAGCATGCATCAGGCGACATTGCTGTGCTTTAAACTGAAAGAAAACATAAGCCCATTGACAGGCACATAGACATCCTTTAATAAAATATAAATTTGACAAGCTGACTCCACAAGCATGCTTTCCTTATCAAATCTGTTCTAATCACTTGATAGTCACACTTCTCATATACAGCCTGCTCATATCCCCATCTACTGAAATAAAATGGATGCACTTGAGCAGCCCCAGAAAGAAACATTTCCCAACTGGTGTTCCCGCCTGCTTCTCGAGAACAACTCCATGAATCCACATGGATTTATATCACCAATGGATCCAGATAGCTAACATCAGCTCTCTCTCCACATCACATGTAAAAGAGTTATTTATTCTTTCTTTGGCCTCAGAGTACTTTATCACCCTAAACATCTTGTTCTTCATGAAGACATTTTTAAATAAAAAATCAAAAGTGAAAGTAAAATTATTCAATACTACTACAAATGCATACTTTCAAAGAGCTTATATCCAACAGATGTCTTATTTAACCTTCCATTTCATTCAACAATCTATTAATGCTTTTGATAACAGTGTTCCATTTTCTTTTCTTATATCTTTTAAATGAGAACCAGTAGTGCCTTTTCAGATTGGTTCTTCACTAAACATTATCAGATCTTAATAATTCAAAAAGAGAGAACAATAAAAATTCAAAGAAAGAGATAGTGCTTATAGATATTATTATAGTAAGATAAGGGTGGAGAAATTTTATCTCTACATTTTTATGAAACATATCTTTCCATGAAGAAACCTAAAAGATAATTCTTAATAGTATCAATTCATGTTAAAGAACTGATTTCTCTATTTTCCTGCTTCCTACCATCTACTTGCCCACGTCAAATCCTTGGCTCTAAAAATGTCTTACTTACTTACAAATAAATAAGTAACAAGAGGCTGAGACACTGACTTGGGAAGTTGGAGAAAAGTAAGAAGTAACAATTTGAAGGTTACTTGAGCTCCATCCTCTAAAGCCCAATTATGTATCTTATAATATAGCAAGGATATGTTTATATTATGTGGTAAAATAGACAAAAATGGAATATAGATAGGTAGTAGTTTAAATTTACTTTGTGACTTTTTTTATGTTTATGGATGTTGTTACTTTCTTTTAAAAGGAGGAGGATACCAAAGATGACTCTAGAAAATAAAGCACAGCAGGGTGTGACAACAAATATCCAAAGACCATAGAACTACAGTAATGAGAATGTGATACCTTATAAGAAACCACTAATGTTACCAGTAACACTGAAGAAGCTGAAGTTGAACGGTTCTATGAAGACCTACAAGACCTTTTAGAATTAACACCCAAAAAAGATGTCCTTTTCATTATAGGGGACTGGAATGCAAAAGTAGGAAGTCAAGAAACACCTGGAGTAACAGGCAAATTTGGCCTTGGAATATGGAATGAAGCAAGGCAAAGACTAATAGAGTTTTGCCAAGAAAATGCACTGGTCATAGCAAACACCCTCTTCCAACAACACAAGAGAAGACTCTACACATGGACGTCACCAGATGGTCAACACCAAAATCAGACTGATTATATTCTTTGCAGCCAAAGATGCAGAAGCTCTACACAGTCAACAAAAACAAGACCAGGAGCTGACTGTGGCTCAGATCATGAACTCCTTATTGCCAAATTCAGACTTAAATTGAAGAAAGTAGGGAAAACCACTAGACCATTCAGGTATGACCTAAATCAAGTCCCTTATAATTATACAGTGGAAGTGAGAAATAGATTTAAGGGCCTAGATCTGATAGATAGAATGCTTGATGAACTATGGAATGAGATTTGTGACATTGTACAGGAGACAGGGATCAAGACCATCCCCATGGAAAAGAAATGCAAAAAAGCAAAATGGCTGTCTGGGGAGGCCTTACAAATACCTGTGAAAAGAAGAGAAGCAAAAAGCAAAGGAGAAAAGGAAAGATATAAGCATCTGAATGCAAAGTTCCAAAGAATAGCAAGAAGAGATAAGAAAGCCTTCCTCAGTGATCAAAGCAAAGAAATAGAGGAAAACAACAGAATGGGAAAGACTAGAGATCTCTTCAAGAAAATTAGAGATACCAAGGGGACATTTAATGCAAAGATGGGCTCGATAAAGGACAGAAATGGTATGGACCTAACAGAAGCAGAAGATATTAAGAAGAGGTGGCAAGAATACACAGAAGAACTGTACAAAAAAGATCTTCACGACCCTCAGATAATCACGATGGTGTGATCACTCATCTAGAGCCAGACATCCTGGAATGTGAAGTCAAGTGGGCCTTAGAAAGCATCACTATGAACAAAGCTAGTGGAGGTGATGGAATTCCAGTGGAGCTATTTCAAATCCTGAAAAATGATGCTGTGAAAGTGCTGCACTCAAATTTGGAAAAGTCAGCAGTGGTCACAGGACTGGAAAAGGTCAGTTTTCACTCCAATCCCAAAGAAAGGCAATGCCAAAGAATGCTCAAACTAGCGCACAATTGCACTCATCTCACATGCTAGTAAAGTAATGCTCAAAATTCTCCAAGCCAGGCTTCAGCAATACATGAACCGTGAACTTCTTGATGTTCAAGCTGGTTTTAGAAAAGGCAGAGGAACCAGAGATCAAATTGCCAACATCTGCTGGATCATGGAAAAACCAAGAGAGTTCCAGTAAAACATCTATTTCTGCTTTATTGACTATGCCAAAGCCTTTGACTGTGTGGATCACAGTAAACTGTGGAAAATTCTGAAAGAGATGGGAATACCAGACCACCTGACCTGCCTCTTGAGAAATCTGTATGCAGGTCAGGAAGCAACAGTTAGAACTGGACATGGAACAACAGACTGATTCCAAATAGGAAAAGGAGTACGTCAAGGTTGTATATTGTCACCCTGCTTATTTAACTTCTATGCAGAGTACATCATGAGAAACACTGGACTGGAAGAAACACAAGCTGGAATCAAGATTGCCGGGAGAAATATCAATAACCTCAGATATGCAGATGACACCACCCTTATGGCAGAAAGTGAAGAGGAACTAAAAAGCCTCTTGATGAAAGTAAAAGTGGAGAGTGAAAAAGTTGGCTTAAAGCTCAACATTCAGAAAACAAAGATCACGGCATCTGGTCCCATCACTTCATGGGAAATAGATGGGGAAACAGTGGAAACAGTGTCAGACTTTATTTTTTGGGGCTCCAAAATCACTGCAGATGGTGACTGCAGCCATGAAATTAAAAGACGCTTACTCCTTGGAAGGAAAGTTATGACCAACCTCGATAGCATATTCAAAAGCAGAGACATTCCTTTGCCAACAAAGGTCTATCTAATCAAGGCTATGGTTTTTCCTGTGGTCATGTATGGATGTGAGAGTTGGACTGTGAAGAAGGCTGAGTGCCGAAGAACTGATGCTTTTGAACTGTGGTGTTGGAGAAGACTCTTGAGAGTCCCTTGGACTGCAAGGAGATCCAACCAGTCCATTCTAAAGGAGATCAGCCCTGGGATTTCTTTGGAAGGAATGATGCTAAAGCTGAAACTCCAGTACTTTAGCCACCTCATGCAAAGAGCTGACTCATTGGAAAAGACTCTGATGCTGGGAGGGATTGGGGGCAGGAGGAGAAGGGGACGACAGAGGATGAGATGGCTGGATGGCATCACTGACTCGATGGACGTGAGTCTGGGTGAACTCCAGGAGTTGGTGATGGACAGTGAGGCCTGGTGTGCTGCGATTCATGGGGTCGCAAAGAGTCGGACACGACTGAGTGACTGAACTTAACTGAACCAAACTGAATGTTCTGTTTAAATGTCAGATTCACGAAACTTAAGGAAAGTGACCTAAACAAAGATCATCATAATTTCTCCTCAGATCACTCTCTCCTGAGTATCTCTTTCTACTATTGCCCTAGAACCCAGAATACATTGGTTCAAGCTGGTCCCAAAGAACCTCCTTGGTCTCCAGTTTCAGGGAGATATGGTGAGACATTAAAGCAAGTACAGCAAGAAGGAGTCTCAGGCCACAAACTATATTACCTTCTTCTGTTTAAGGACCTTTATCCACCTAGAGTTGTGACTCTGCCACAAGGAGCATATAGAGATCAGATATAAGAGTGTGTGTGTGTGTGTGTGTGTGTGTGTGTGTGTGTGTGTATTAGGGAGTTGGGAGAGCACCATCAGAGAGTCAGAATAATTTGACCAAACAAGACTCCACTAAGGCACCTGTCATCACTCCTGGTCCTTGGAGAGCTCAACACACAAACTGCTACAGAGATGACAATTGATGCTGTTCACATGGCACCTCAGGATCTGGTAGCTCTTTCCACCATGCTTCCATCATATTGAGTTTAAAGTAACCATTTTATTCTGCTGCTTTGACAACATGCTAGGGTTCAAGAAACTGTGACGTTATCTAAGACTACCTCTGCCCAGATGCATTTCTTCTCTAGGGTCTTGACATCTTTCCAAGGAGTCCTACACCCCCAGAAATTGGCTTAGGTCTCACTCTCTGATCCTAAAGAAACATCAGGAAGTTTTTTCCTCATCCCAGGATTTCTCCAGGGGAACCACCAGTCTGGAGAAATTGATGATTCAGCTTCATTTGCTTCCATTCCACTCTCCCAATTCTCCTAACTTTATTGTGTGGCTTTTATTTTTCCTCAGGACCTAAGCTTTGAAATGCAGCTTAGAGAGAAACTCTTTTTTTAAATTTTGGGTTGTTTTATCTATCCCTAGTGAGAAGGAATAGAGACCAACTGAGCTACTTAATGAAGGCAGGTCAATAAGTTAATTTTAAAAATCTAGAAGGAAAGAATTTAAAATGATACTTTTTTAAAAGCTAAAGAATAAAAAAAATAAGATAAGGCATAGAAAGTAAACTGAAGTTAGATTATCTTTCCTGCAAGGAATAATTTTACTCTTTAGTTACGTCTCCTGGTCAAGTTCCTTTCATAGCTTCTTAGACTCTTTATGCAGCTCTTGCCACCTAAATGCAAATGCTCTAACCTCTGCCTGATCTGAACACTAAGTAGAAGACAGCAAGGGATTAGGGCATAAAAAGGAGCCTCACCTTGACAAGGTTCCCCTTCTTGACCCTGTGATTTATCTACATAGTAATGAAATGTTATAACCTAAGTTCCATGAAGGTAGGAATCGTATGTTCCTTGTTCATCGCTCAGTCAATTCAGTTCAGTGGCCCAATCATATCCGACTCTTTGCAATGCCATCAATCTTTCCCAGCATCAGGGTATTTTCCAATGAGTAAATTCTTCCCATCAGTTGTCCAAAGTATTGGAATTTCAGCTATAGCATCAGTCCTTCCAATGAATATTCAGAATTGATTTCCTTCAGGCCTTTCATTACTCATTTCCTGCATTGAAAACTGAGCCTGCTCCATAGTAGCTGCTCAATCAATATTTTTTTTGGATAACACATCTTGTAAGATCATGTATTTATATCCATGAAGATATATTTCAGTAATTCCTGCTGCTAAACACTACTCATTATTCTGAGGTTCTCTGAAGCACCCAGTAAAAAAAAAAAAAAAAAAAAAAAAACCAAATAGACCACCACCAACAACACAAATTATAGAAAACTATTTGAAAGGAACTATTGGATAAGTACATCTTGTAAGATCATGTATTTATATCCATGAAGATATATTTCAGTAATTCCTGCTGCTAAACACTACTCATTATTCTGAGGTTCTCTGAAGCACCCAGTTAAAAAAAAAAAAAAAACAAATAGACCACCACCACCAACACAAATTGTAGAAAACTATTTGAAAGGAACTATTGGAATGAGTGCAGACACAGTTCTCCTAGTGGCATGGAAGACTGCTCCTTCCACTACAGCCCAGAGATCCATAGATTTCCCCCAAATTTCAGATGAACTATGAGGATGCTCTAATCACATAGCAAGCATGATAGAAGGAAAATATTTTCTCAGAGATCTTAACTCATCCAAATAAGCAGCAGCAGCTATAGCTCCTCAACTCCTGTCAACATATTCTGAACCATAAAGGCAAAAACAGATTTCCCATGAGGAGGATTCAACCTACTGACCATTCATAGCTATCTTTCAAACCTGCTCCATTAGTCACTCTCCATATTATACTCTAGAATTAGAGCACAGAAATAGAGTTATGATCCAAGTACTATCTTGACAAATTCCTGATATGAATCTGAGCCTCATGAGTTTTCTTATCCATCCCATGTATTAGATCCTTTTCTGTGATACTAACATTACCTGACAAACCTAGACAGCATATTAAAAAACACAGACATTACTTTACTGACAAAGGTTCATACAGTCAAAGCTATGGTTTTTCCAGTAGTCATGTGTGGATGTGAGTTGGACCATAAAGAAGACTGAGCACCAAAGAACTGATGCTTTTGAGCTATAGTGTTGGAGAATACTCTTGAGAGTCCCTTGGACAGCAAGGAGATCAAACCAGTCAACCCTAAAGGAAATTAGTCCTGAATATTCATTGGAAGGACTAATGCTGAAGCTTAAACTCCAAAACTTTGGCCACCTGATGCAAAGAACTGACTCATCAGAAAAGACCCTGATGCTGGGAAAGATTGATGGCAGGAGGAGAAAGGGGAGACAGAGGATGAGATGGTTGGATGGCATCACCAACTCTATGGATATGAGTTTGAGCAAGCTACAAGAGTTGGTGACGGACAGGGAAGCCTTGCATGCTGCACTCCATGGGGTTGCAAAGAACTGGACACAACTGAGTTATGACCAACCTAGATAGCATATTCAAAAGCAGAGACATTACTTTGCCAACAAAGGTTCGTCTAGTCAAGGCTATGGTTTTTCCTGTGGTCACGTATGAATGTGAGAGTTGGACTGTGAAGAAGGCTGAGCGCCAAAGAATTGATGCTTTTGAACTGTGGTGTTGGAGAAGACTCTTGAGAGTCCCTTGGACTGCAAGGAGATCCAACCAGTCCATTCTAAAGGAGGTCAGCCCTGGGATTTCTTTGGAAGGAATGATGCTAAAGCTGAAACTCCAGTACTTTGGCCACCTCATGCAAAGAGTTGACTCACTGGAAAAGACTCTGATGCTGAGAGGGATTAGGGGCAGGAGGAGAAGGGGACGGCAGAGGATGAGATGGCTGGATGGCATCACTGACTCGATGGACGTGAGTCTGGGTGAACTCTGGGAGTTGGTGATGGACAGGGAGGCCTGGCGTGCTGCGATTCACGGGGTCGCAAAGAGTCAGACACAACTGAGCGACTGAACTGAACTGAACTGAGCGAATGAATTGAACTGAACTAAGCATTACCTGGAAGTTGAATTCTTCACCTACAGGTCCTGGTCCCAAACTTGAGTTCTTTTATCCTCTAACCTTTTCTTCAAAGATCTAGCTGACATGACTCAATACAGTATTCTTTCAGTCACTGAGTTAAACTCATTTTAGTAAACTTAAATTTTTATGCCAGAGGAGTGAGTGTTTTATTTTTCCACTAGTGACTATAAATGGGACATTTTATTGAAAATATCTCTTGAGCTATTACTTGAGTATTATAACTAGAATGCCCTACCAATGGAAAATGAAACATACATCCATTATTAGTTCCATAATAATGTTAATAATATGAGCCAAACTCAATAAGCCTAACTAAATATGGATCTACAGAGTAATCTCCCGGATATGCAATAAGTGCTACACACAATGATTCATTTTAACATGCAACAGTGCAGAACAATCTCATGTGATGGGGTAGTTACATTCTTAGAATACTGCAGCTTTCATTAAAATGCTTTCTCTAAAAGGAACACAGGCAAAGTATGGAGCTACATCGCTCATACCTGGAGACAATCCAAATCTATGGTGTTAGAAAACAGATAAAAGATTAGAGCCCATTACAGATTCCTGAATTAATGAGGACACTTTCGAGAAGCTCTGCTACAGAATGCACTTTCTGAAAGCAGCCTGCTCTCTTGTCATCTCAAAGCTTGCTGACTTTGCTCTTTTTGCCTGGAACAACCTTCTGGTCATTCTTCAAGTGGATGGCTCCTTTTCTTCATTAGAACTCGGCTGATACATCAACTTCCACATGAAGGTTTATTCAAGCCTCAGTCCCCTGACCATGCCAGATGCCTCTCCTCTAAGCTCCTAATCGCAGTGGGTTTACCACTCTTACAGCATTTGTCACAATGTTGCCATTGTGTATTATTTATTGTCATGCCTCATTATGTCAAAAGCTGCTTCAAGACAATAAGCATGTCTTTATCTCTCTGATTCCTGACCTTGTAGTTGGCCTGATATATAGCAGGAGCTCAATAATCATGTGTTGATGCCTCTTTCTTTGGCCAATTCTTTCTCATAGCTGAGTCCTCAATTTAAATATGACTTTAACCAAAAGGCCTTCTTTGACATTTCAGTTTACTTTGGTATCCTTGTGATACCCACACTATATTCATCACAATTATAATTATATAGTTATTAGTGTGATGACTGTTTGAAGCCTTTCCCCATTAAACTAAAAGCTCTATGAGGACAGGCACTGTGTCTCCCCTGTTTGAAGTTATACCCCTCTTGACTTACTGAGCCTGTTACATAATTTACACTCAAAAATAGTTATTGACTCAATTACTAATACTTGCTACAATAGGGATGAACTTTGAAATCATTATGTTTTCAATGAAAGAAGCTAGTCACAAAAGACCACATATCACATAATCTCATTATTATAAAATATCTATACTAGACAAGTCTATAAAGACATGAAGATTAGTGGCTGCCTATGACTGTAGCAGGGGAGAAAGAAGAAAGAGGAGTGAGAAATGGTAGTGACTATTAATGGGAACAGGGTTTCTTTTTGTGCTAATGGGAATATTTAAAACTTAGATTGCAGTGGTAATGTCCTAACTCTGTAAATATACTAAAACCTATTGACTTGTGTACTTTAAATAGATGAATGTCATGATAGGTGGATTGTATTTCAATAAAGCTACTGAAATAATTATTGAATAAATAAATACTTGAATTAATAGATGAACATGAAGTTCAGGGATCTGTCATTTAGCAAAAGGAACATATTTCTGGAAATGGAAACCCTGCTACCCTTTGTCCTTTGATCTTAATCTCTTCAAAGATGCATTTCTGGCATTGACATAAAACTGTCAATCATGTTTCCTTTATTTTCATATTCTCTGAATCCATGCAGTGATGCTTGCTATAGTTCCTTTCAGCTTTCTCTCATATAATTAATTGATCTCTGGTCCTCTGAGGCATCAATGAGTTTTATAAGAATTTCTGCCAAACCCTAACTGTCATGTGTTTCCTCTGTCCATTATTTTCACTCACTATCTCCAACACCACAGCTCAAAATCATCAATTCTTCAGCGCTCAGCTTTCTTTATAGTCCAACTCTCACATCCATACATGACCACTGGAAAAACCATAGCCTTGACTAGATGGACCTTTGTTGGCAAAGTAATGTCTCTGCTTTTGAATATGCTATCTAGGTTGGTCATAACTTTCCTTCCCAGGAGTAAGCGTCTTTTAATTTCATGGCTGCAATCACCATCTGCAGTGATTTTGGAGCCCCAAAAAATAAAGTCTGACACTGTTTCTACTGTTTTCCCAT
Source organism: Bos javanicus (assembly GCF_032452875.1). Classification (NCBI taxonomy): domain Eukaryota; kingdom Metazoa; phylum Chordata; class Mammalia; order Artiodactyla; family Bovidae; genus Bos; species Bos javanicus. Next base: position 100,881,763 of record NC_083871.1, on the reverse strand, counting down.
CTATTTCTTGAGAGTCCCTTGGACTGCAAGGAGATCCAACCAGTCCATCCTAAAGATCAGTCCTGGGTGTTCATTGGAAGGACTGATGCTGAAGCTGAAACTCCAATACTTTGGCCACCTCATGTGAAGAGTTGACCCATTGGAAAAGACCCTGATGCTGGGAGGGATGGGGGCAGGAGGAGAAGGGGACGACAGAGGATGAGATGGCTGGATGGCATCACTGACTCGACGGACATGAGTTTGGGTAAACTCCGGGAGTTGGTGATGGACAGGGAGACCTGGCATGCTGCGATTCACGGGGTTGCAAAGAGTCAGACACGACTGAGCGACTGAACTGAAATGAACTGAACTGATGGGCCACTGAAGAAAACTACATTTAAATGACAACTAGGAGTTACCAAATGACTTCATTGAAATGCCCCTTTTCCTCCTCCTCTACTGTGCCACTTGTAACATAAGTGATGGCTGTAACTCTGGCAGCCACTTTGGATAATGAGAATGAGTTCCATACCTTCAGAATGTCAAGATTCAGTGGGAAGGAGATTGTGAAACTTTTCTCAGTTTAATTATACCAAAACAAAAATTTCAAAATATGGGTGCATGCATGTGTACTTGTGTGCTCAGTAATGTCCAACTCTTTGCAACCTCATCGACTGTAGCCCACTAGGTTCCTCTGTCCATAGGTTTCTTCAAGCCAGAATACTAGAGTCACTGCCATTTCCTACTGCAATATATGGATATATCTTGTCTAAACTCTGAGGAAGTAACCTTTAAATCAAGGAGAGAACATTTTATTTCTATAAGGAATAACTGAATTCCACAAGAAGTGCCACCGAATACCTTGAGGAAGAAAACATGAGTTGTCATATTAGAAGGAAGCATTTAATTATTAATTCTATGTTTTATTATCTGTGAGAACTTGGAGAGTTAATTCATCAGTGGGTCATACTATTTTTCATCTGTAAAACAGTGTTAATAAAACTTACTGTGTTATCAAAGGATAAAAATTATGCAATATGTTTGATAGTACCCAGCAACTATTTGGGATACTGGAAATACTTTAAACATGTTGTTTCTTTCAAACATAATTACTTGAATCAAAGAGGTAATCCAATCTTATCTTTCCAAAAGATAACAGTTTAGTCAATAACCAATCAAGAACTGTTACATGTGTGCTTCCAATGTACCATAAAATCTCTTGAGAGTCATAAAAGAAACAAAAGTAAAAGGCACATTCTTGCCATCAGAGAACCTACATTAAGTTAGAGAGTCATGACTGATCCAGGAGAAACCATAGAGAGCACTACACGGCAGCACCTATTTAACCTGGCATCACGTGCTAACAGGGGGCTTCAGAAGACTATCAGAGTGAGGGATAGCATCGGGAAGGAAGGTAGTGGGGAAAGTTTCATGAAAGAGGGTATACTTGATCAGAACTTGGAAAATCTCAATAGAAATATTTATATATAATAATTCACGAATCATTATTATTGTGTCAAAACACCAGTGTTGTTAATTCCTTAGTTCTCCTAGCCAGGGTAATTCATACCTATTCTAGACAGAGAAAATATATTCAGACATAATGCAACTGAAAGAGGGAAACAGCAGTTCACCACTCAAAAGCCAATAAAGAAGTCAGGTTGGTGGAAAGGAAAGTTTGCTTTATTTTGGATGCCAGCAACCAGAAGGGGAGGGCAGACACCTGTCAAAAGGTCAATTCCACCTCCTGGCACTCAGTGGACAAGAGTTTTTATAGGCTGAGGAAGGGGCTACATGCAGAAATAGCAGTCAGTTCTGACAACGTCATCTCGACTGAGTACAGTGACTCTTCAGTTGCATATTGATTTATTCCCATTTCTTTGAGGCCAGCTGACAGAATTGTGGTGGCATAAGTCATGGCTGCAGTCTGGTCATCATCTACTTAATTTTGTCTACTAGGTGGGGATTTCAGTATCTATAAGACACCCCAAAGGATATGGCTTGAATATTATCTATAGCCTTTGAGAAGGAACTAAAGGTCTTTGACTATGCCTTAAATGACTAAACTACTGTTATTTGGTCTTCTTTGACTGCTTTTCTTTGTTTCTGCATGTTCTCACTTCTATGATTAAACTTATTCTTCAGCTAAAGTTTTTCCACAGACGAAAGTCAGGCTGAGGACATTGAGGGGCAAGAACCGTAGGGTCCTACTCCATTTAAATAACAGTTAAACTATGGCTGCTGATGATACACTATCCAAGCCCATTCCTTCCCACTTGGGAAGGAATGACATCAATAAATGACATCAATGGTTAAATGACAAAATCAAAGACACTAAGTATCATCATACAGTTCTTTTGGTCAAGGATTAAGGGGACAATTCAACCATGGCAACATCTACAAAAAGGAAAGCTGGGGAATATATCTTTTACAATGGGGGAGGGGAACAAATATTAATAGAAGGCTGGGAATGAACTGCATTCATTTATATGGAATGAAAGCAAAAAATAAAATAACAGACACACATGTAATATAGATGAAAAATTCTTTGGAAAATGCATCCAAACAAAACAGAAAGAAATGTAAGGCAAATTTTTCTATATGCTTAAGGAATTTAGAGATAACTTGAGTTCATGAATTAAGTGGTGAGAGAGACCAAAAATAATGCAGGATATCAATGAAGGTTCAAAAATAGAATACAAAGGAAAGGTAACTGACAAGCCTACCAAAGAAACTGAAGAGGAAATTAAAACCTTTAAAGTATTTGAAATCCCATTAGAAGCAGAAAGGAATTGAATTACAGTAGAGTAAGTCTTTTCAGTGGTAGGAAAGTAAATCTTGGAGGAGAGGGAATCACATAGAATTCAGAGTAAAAAGATGAGATCACAATGACTAGACAGAAAACAATAAGAAAAGACAATTAATTCAATTTTTGAATAATTGCTCTTGTGAAAGAAAATTAGAACACAAGGAATAAATTTTAAATATATAATAGAAATTTCCTGAAATAAAGAAGACCTGAATAGTCAGATTCCAAAGAAAGATGACTGAAAGAAATATGTACCTATCCCAGTGAATTTACAGAAATCCAAATATAATGAAGAAATTCCCTAATTATTCAGGCACAGCCTGCATGTCATTCAGAAAGAAAACAATCAGTAAACTGACCTCTGACTCCTCTCCCAAACAACGTTAGATGGCATTGTATTGATCTACAATATATTAGGAACAAAGAGATGTACCTCAAAACTTCTACATGCTTCTAAGTTTTTATTCCAGTTGGAGGATATTTCATAAACTAGAAGGCATTTTCCTAAGCAAACAAAAAAATCAGGAAATATAGCAGTAAGGTTTTCTTCATTTCACACCCACTTGAAGATGGAAAATCTTAGGAATCAAAAGCCAAAGTAGCATGAACAAATTCTAACTAAGTGGCTAAATTAGGGAAAGAAAAGCCTGACAGAGCACTAAATACATATAAAGGTATAAAAGGTCAATAATGATACATCTAATGAGGAGCAATACATGGATATTTTATAAATTCTGAAAGAAATCTACCTACTTAATAATGAGTTGCTGAAAATGGACAAGGACAAAAGTCACAGATATGCCTAGAGGAAGTGGAAAAAGAGGAGAAATGAGGTAATATAATGAACAAACTTTATTATTTATTATCTGCTGTGAAATCAATACATTCACTTCTACATTTGACATTAAGGCCTATGTACATATATACCTCAGAAAGCTTTTCTTAATTAATAATGCCAAGAAATAGAGGAAAACAATAGAATGGGAAAGACTAGAGATTTCTTTGAGAAAATTAAAGACACCAAAGGAATATTTCATGCAAAGATGGGCACAACAAAGGACAGAAACGATATGGACCTAAAGGAAGAATAAGATATTTAGAAGAGATGGCAAGAATACACAGAAGAACTGTACAAACAACATCTTCATGACCCAGATAATCACGATGGTGTGATCACTGACCTAGAGCCAGACATCCCGGAATGTGAAGTCAAGTGGGCCTTAGAAAGCATCACTATGAACAAAGCTAGTGGAGGTGATGGAATTCCAGTTGAGCTATTTCAAATCCTAAAAGATGTTTCTGTTAAAGTGCTGCATGCAATATGGCAGCAAATTTGGAAAACTCACAGTGGCCACAGGACTGGAAAAGTCAGTTTTCACTCCAATCCCAAAGAAAAGCAATACCAAAGAATGTTCAAACTACTGCACAATTGCAGTCATCTCACATGCTACCAAAGTAATGCTCAAAATTCTCCAAGCCAGGCTTCAACAGTATGTGAACCAAGAAATTCCAGGTGTTCAAGCTGGATTTAGAAAAGGCAGAGGAACCAGACATCAAATTGCCAGCATCTGTTGCATCATAGAAAAAGCAAGAGAATTTCAGAAAAACATATACTTCTGCTTCATTGACTATACTAAAGCCTTTGACTGTGTGGATCACAACAAATTATGGAAAATTCATAAAGAGAAGGGCATACCAGACCACCTTACCTGCCTCCTGAGAAACTTGTATGCAGGTCAATAAGCTACAGTTAAAATAGGACATGGAACAATGGACTGGTTCCAAATTGGGAAAGGAGTACATCAAGGTTGTATATTGTTGCCCTGCTTATTTAACTTCTATGCAGAGTACATCATGTGAAATGCTGGGCTGGAAGAATCATAAGGTGAAATCAAGATTGCCGGGAGAAACATCAGTAACTTCAGATATGCAGATGACACCACCTTTATGGCAGAAAATGAAGAGGAACTAAAGAGACTCTTGATGAAAGTGAAAGAGTAGAGTGAAAAAGCTGGCTTAAATTTCAATATTCAAACAACAAAGATCAGGACATCCAGTCACATCGATTCATAGCAAATAGATGGGGAAACAGTGGAAACAGTGACAGATTTTATTTTCTTGGGCTCCAAAATCACTACAGATGGTGCCTGCAGCCATGAAATTAAAAGACACTTGCTCCTTATAAGAAAAGTTATGACCAATCTAGATAGCATATTAAAAAGCAGAGACATTCCTTTGCCAACAAAGGTCTGTCTAATCAAAGCTATGGTTTTTCCAGTAGTCATGTATGGATCGGAGAAGGCAATGGCACCCCACTCCAGAACTCTTGCCTGGAAAATCCCATGGACAGAGGAGCCTGGAAAGCTGCGGTCCATGGGGTTGCTGAGGGTCGGACACAACTGAGCAACTTCACTTTCACTTTTCACTTTCATGCATTGGAGAAGGCAATGGCACCCCACTCCAGTGTTCTTGCCTGGAGAATCCCAGGGATGGGGGAGCCTGGTGGGCTGCTGTCTATGAGGTCGCACAGAGTCAGACACAACTGAAGCAACTTAACAGCAGCAACAGCATGTATGGATATGAGAGTTGGACCATAAAGAAAGCTGAGCACCAAAGAATTGATGCTTTGGAACTGTGGTGTTGGAGAAGACTCTTGAGAGTCCCTTGGACTGCAAGGAGATCAAACCAATCAATCCTAAAGGAAATCAGTCCTAAATATTCATTGGAAGGACTGATGCTGAAGCTGAAGCTCCAATACTTTGGTCACTTGATGGGAAGAGCTGACTCATAAGAAAAGACCTTAATGCTGGGAAAGACGGAAGGCAGGAGGAGAAAGGGACAACAGAGGATGAGATGGTTGGATGGTATCACTGACTAAATGGGCATCAGTCTGAGCAAGCTCCAGGAGACCGTAAAGGATGGGAAGGAAACCTGATGTGCTGCAGTCCATGGGGTCACAAAGAGTTGGACGTGACTAAGCGACAGAACAGTAACACCAACATATATATACATATTTATATAAGCTTCAAACCCATCACTTTCTTAGGTTGTATAGGTATTACTAGGATTATAGTTTCCAAGTGAAAAAATAAATATCAGGAAATAAACATTAGAAAACTAAAAGCAAGCCACAAAGAAGAATGAAAAGAATCACTTATTAATTCAAATTCCTACTATGATTCAAGCACTGTATCAAAATCTAAGTTGCTGTTAAGTCACTAAGTCTTGTCCAATTCCTTTTGACCCCATGGACTACAGCACACCAGCCTTCCCTGTCCTTCACTATCTCCCAGAATTTGCTCAAACTCATGTCCATTGAGTTGTCATACCATCTAACCATCTCATCCTCTATCACTCCCTTCTCTTCCTGTCATCAAAATTTTCCAGTATCAGGGTCTTTCCTAATGAGTTGGCTCTTTGCATCAGGTGGGCTTTTGATTAAAATTGTGTGACTGTCTTGAGTTTGATTAGAATTAAACTTAATTCATACATTTATTAATATGCTTGCTGCTTGGAAGAAAAGCTATCACAAACCTAGACAGCATATTAAAAAGAAGAGTCATCACTTTGCTGACAAATGTCTGTATACTCAAAGCTATGGCTTTTCCTGTAGCCATGTATGATTGTGAGAGTTGGACCACAAAGAAGGCTGAGCACTGAAGAGTTGATGCTTTCGAATGTGGTGCTGGAGAAAACTCTTGAGAGTCCCTTGGACAGCAAGAAGATCAAACCAGTCAATCTTAAAGGAAATCAACCCTGAATATTCATTGGAAGGACTGATGCTGAAGTTGAAGCTCCAATCCCTTGGCCATCTGATGCGAACTGCTGACTCACTGAGAAAGACCTCAATGCTGGGAAGGATTGAGGGCAGGAGAAGTGGGTGACAAACAAGGAGATGATTGGATGGCGTCATTGACTCAATGGACATGGGTTTGAGCAAACCAGGAGATAGTGAATAATAGGGAAGCCTGGTGAACAGGACTGCTCATTAGACTATTACAAATATTTTCTAATTTCTTTGTTATGGCCTCTCAGATACATCCACCATTTAAAAGTGGACATTTTTACATGGGATTTTGTTTAAAGTATCTTTAATATTAATTTTGTATTTTGATATGCTGCAGTCCATAAGGTCATAAAAACGTGGACACAACTGAGCAACTGAACAACAAATCCAAGGACAACTGATTTCCTTATACTGCCTTTCAAATAAATTTTAAATCTTCTCAGTGTCTTTCAATGAAGTTTCTAAACAATTTTCTAGCCAAAGACGATGAATTTCTTTTGTGAGACCTATTTCTAGTTACTTGTATTACACTGCTGTAGTTGCCATAACAAAATACCATACACTGGGTGAGTTAAACAACAAATTTATTTTCTCAGAGTCATGGAGGATGTTAAGTCTAGTTCAAGGTGCTGGGTGATTCGGCTTCAGTGCTCTCTTCCCAGCTTACAGATGGCTGCATTCTCACTATGTCCTTACATAGTGGAGAGAAACAGAGAGAGAGACCTCTATGCTGTTTCTTATAAGATCACCAATGTTGTTGGATCAGGGACCCACCCTTACTGACCTCCAATAGGGCTTCCCAGGTGGCGCTAGATAAGAGACTCGGGTTCAGTCCCTGGATCGGAAAGATCCCCTGGAGGAGGGCATGGCAACCCACTCCAGCATTCTTGCCTGGAGAATGCAATGGACAGTGGAGCCTGGCAGGCTATAGTCCATGGAGTAGCAAAGAGTCGGACACAACTAAAGCTTTTAGCAAGCACACAGGACTACCATTAAGGCTGGGGGTTGAGACTTTTGCATATGAATTTTGGTAGAAAAAAATTCAGGCCATAGCAATACTTTAATGTTTGTTGCTATTGGAAATGGTAATTTAAGTGATAGGTTTTAAAAAAGATCTTTCTTAAATCTGTTTGTTGGTATTAAAGAATTCGGTTGTACCAGCTCCTATTTCCAAGCTTTGGAAGCCTGGGCCTTTTAACATGATTACAGAGGGACACATCAAGCTGAGGTAATCTCACACCCACCATGTGATCCAGCCACTCCACTATCAGGAATCCACTCAAAAGAAATAAAAGTATATGTCTGTACAAAGACTTATACACAAATTCTCTAGAAGCTTTATTGTTAACAGCCAAAACCTTGAAATAATCCAAATGTCCATCAACATGTGAATGAGTAAACAAATTATAGCATATCTACACAGTATTATTCAGTAATAAAAATGATGAACTTTTGGTATATGAAACAACAATGGATGAAGCTCAAAGTAATTGTGCTGAGTGAAAGACATCAGATAAAATAGTTGTATGTGATTCCATTTATATAAACTTATAAGAAATGCAAACTAACCTATATGACAGAAAGCCAAAGAGAAGTTGTTGGCAGATGCTAAGAAGTGGTCAGTGCAGGGTGAGAGTGAAGGATTACATGAGCATGAAAAAACTTGGAGTGGGGGGCTGCAGTGATGGCTATGTTCACTATTTTTATTGTATTTGTTTCACATGCATATGTAAAAATTTATCAAAATGTATATGTTAAATACGTGTATTTCTTTCCTGTCAATTCAACAAAGCATCCCTTTCAACATTTTTCTTGTCTATGAGCACTTACAAAGTTAGGTAAGAAACAAATTGAGCTTTGCAACAGCACATTTATTTAAACAAATAAAAAGTATATAGTCATACAAATAATAAATAGATAGTAATGTTATTTTAATACAGTTCCAACACTGCTTTTATAATAAGGTACCTACTATTTAAATATGTTGTCATAGCAGCTCTGGTTGCTCATAATTTATATTTAAAATTTTTTACTCCTTTGATTTCCTCATTGGTTGGCTATCTTGCCTTATAGTAGAGGTTTTGTTTACTTTTATTATTCAGTGATTACAGATTTTGATATAATTTTTAAATTTAAAAAACCAAATCACCAACCTAAAGATTTTCAAATGTGCATTTGGGCTTCCCATAACTTAGTGGAAGACATCTATCTTATTTTTTGCTGTTTATTTTACGGAAATATCTTACAAAGAGGTAAGAGTTTTTCCAAATGTTCAAGTGACTATTCTTTATATTAACTGCAAAAATTCTTACCATTGCACTTATAACATTCAACTATCTTTAAATCTCATAATTAACTAACGTTACTAAGAATTTTTATTTTAAAGAAATTTAAGAAAGTGTGGTTCTTATTGACCACATATACTGTATTCCTCCAACAAGCCTTTCATTAAGGTTTCTGTTACTCCGATAGTTCCTTCATCACACAAGCTTTCTATGGAGAGTCTACATCACTGTGTGAGATTCTCCACCACTAACTTACCACACTATCCATGCCTTGTTTTGTACCAGGAATTGTATATTCTAAGTAAGTACAGAAATAGAATTTCCAGTGAGATACAAATGGTATATAGAGTGGAAAGAGAAAACTGATTAGGAGACAACTCCTAAATTTCTACTGAGAGGCACTTTGGTATTAGATTTTCGTTTTCAAGCCAGATTTATACAATATTTTGTTGGCTGAAGCTATTAATTAGATTGACCTAATCAACTAATTGTGATTTTTCTGTAAGTTTGTCCATGTAACAAACAATAGAAAATTTTTTTTTCTTATAATAAACCGCTGACTGCTATCCATAGCTTCCAAGTGAATAGCTTTCTGTTTTATTTGTCATTATTATTTTAATGAGAAGTTAGAAAAGGACATAGTGGAGACTGTTAATCTCACTCCATCATATCCCAGATGGGCTGAGACTTTTATCTAAGTAAAGCTTGATTTGCATATGATTTTTAATCATACAGGACATGGAGTGAGAAACTAGAAATCCATGGTAGCATAAACAGAGACCTGGAGGAAAGAGAAATTTATTCACCTAAAAGTAAAACTGGAAAGAAAATAGCAGAGCAGAGACTTTGAAAAGCATATGGAAGTTAATCAGAGAAATGGCGAGTTCCTAAAAACTGTCACCAAGGGTGGAGGTTTACTTCCCTCTCAGTGTTTCTTGATGGACCTTGAGGGTGCTCGAGACCTGACATGCCCCATCATTTGAAAGTGTCAGTTGTTGGAAATGTAAAAAATGCCAGATAATTGATTGACCTCGTTAATAAATAAATAAGAGCCAACTGTTAGCCAAAAAGAAGATACACTGTAAGCCTTTGGAGACTTGAGGGTTTCTGAAATTTATCATCAGTCAAATAAGATAAGCTGATACTTAAAATATTATTAAAGGTAGCCATAATAAAACTGATGGTAGTTAAGACACCTTCAGTTCAGTTCAGTTGCTCAGTCGTGTCCGACTCTTTGCGACCCCATGAATCGCAGCACGCCAGGCCTCCCTGTCCAACACCAACTCCCGGAGTTCACTCAGACTCACGTCCATCGAGTCAGTCATGCCATCCAGCCATCTCATCCTCTGCTGTCCCCTTCTCCTCCTACCCCCAATCCCTCCCAGCATCAGGGTCTTTTCCAATGAGTCAACTCTTTGCATGAGGTGGCCAAACAACTGGAGTTTCAGCTTTAGCATCATTCCTTCCAAAGAAATCCCAGGGCTGATCTCCTTCAGAATGGACTGGTTGGATCTCCTTGCAGTCCAAGGGACTCTCAAGAGTCTTCTCCAACACCACAGTTCAAAAGCATCAATTCTTCGGCACTCAGCCTTCTTCACAGTCCAACTCTCACATCCATACATGACCACAGGAAAAACCATGGCCTTGACTAGATGGACCTTTGTTGGCAAAGTAATGTCTCTGCTTTTGAATATGCTATCTAGGTTGGTCATAACTTTCCTTCCAAGGAGTAAGCTCTTCTAATTTCATGGCTGCAGTCACCATCTGCAGTGATTTTGGAGCCCCAAAAAATAAAGTCTGACACTGTTTCCACTGTTTCCCCATCTATTTCCCATGAAGTGATGGGACCGGATGCCACGATCTTTGTTTTCTGAATGTTGAGCTTTAAGCCAACTTTTTCACTCTCCACTTTCACTTTCATCAAGAGGCTTTTGAGTTCCTCTTCACTTTCTGCCATAAGGGTGGTGTCATCTATATATCTGAGGTTATTGACATTTCTCCCAGCAATCTTGATTCCAGCCTGTGCTTCTTCCAGTCCAGCATTTCTCATGATGTACTCTGCATAGAAGTTAAATAAGCAGGGTGACAATATACAGCCTTGACGTACTCCTTTTCCTATTAGGAACCAGTCTGTTGTTCCATGTCCAGTTCTAACTGTTGCTTCCTGACCTGCATACAGATTTCTCAAGAGGCAGGTCAGGTGGTCTGGTATTCTCATCTCTTTCAGAATTTTCCACAGTTTATTGTGATCCACACAGTCAAAGGCGTTGGCATAGTCAGTAAAGCAGAAATAGATGTTTTACTGGAACTCTCTTGCTTTTTCCATGATCCAGCGGATGTTGGCAATTTGATCTCTGGTTCCTCTGCCTTTTCTAAAACCAGCTTGAACATCAAGAAGTTCACAGTTCATGTATTGCTAAAGCCTGGTTTGGAGATTTTTGAGCATTACTTTACTAGCGTGTGAGATGAGTGCAATTGTGCGCTAGTTTGAGCATTCTTTGGCATTGCCTTTCTTTGGGATTGGAGTGAAAACTGACCTTTTCCAGTCCTGTGACCACTGCTGACTTTTCCAAATTTGCTGGCATATTGAGTGCAGCACTTTCACAGCATCATCTTTCAGGATTTGAAATAGCTCCACTGGAATTCCATCACCTCCACTAGCTTTGTTCATAGTGATGCTTTCTAAGGCCCACTTGACTTCACATTCCAGAATGTCTGGCTCTAGATGAGTGATCACACCATCGTGATTATCTGGGTCATGAAGATCTTTTTGTACAGTTCTTCTGTGTATTCTTGCCACCTCTTCTTAGTATCTTCTGCTTCTGTTAGGTCCATACCATTTCTGTCCTTTATCGAGCCCATCTTTGCATGAAATGTTCCCTTGGTATCTCTAATTTTCTTGAAGAGATCTCTAGTCTTTCCTATTCTGTTGTTTTCCTCTATTTCTTTGCACTGATCGCTGAAGAAGACTTTCTTATCTCTTCTTGCTATTCTTTGGAACTTTGCATTCAGATGCTTATATCTTTCCTTTTCTCCTTTGCTTTTTGCTTCTCTTCTTTTCACAGGTATTTGTAAGGCCTCCCCAGACAGCCATTTTGCTTTTTTGCATTTCTTTTCCATGGGGATGGTCTTGATCCCTGTCTCCTGTACAATGTCACGAACCTCATTCCATAGTTCATCAGGCACTCTATCTATCAGATCTAGGCCCTTAAATCTATTTCTCACTTCCACTAAGCAAATTCTAAACTAGCATACGTTCATATGAAGATGAAAGGTGTATCAAAGGCCTTTGTAGACAGAGACCATTAACTTAGGTGCTTAGAGGTAGTCTGTCAACAATAATAGATCTTTGGGTTAAAGTCAATAATCTCCTCTACTTAGTGGCAAGTTCTTTGATCAACTCCTTTGAAAAGATGTGCTTTTAAGCAGAATTTTCTGCATCATCTGTTTAATGGAGAGTAACAGAATAGCAAGATGGGCATGTGACCTTATCTTGTCCAGCTTAGGTGGTGATAAGCCATGGAGATTCTAGCACCTGGCTCACAGTCTGGAATTAATAATCATTTCTGGCAACTTTTCAGAAATAAATCACACTGTAAAAATTATTAATAATCACATGTATGGTATCTGGTAGTGCAGTAAGGGAAGAAGAGAAGCAGAACACAGATGATGCAATTAGCTGCATCAATCCTGTGTACTAAGACAGTGAAAGATGCTCGAAGATCCCTAAATCCCACCAAAGAGAACAGTTTTAGCTACTCTACATTGTTCTGTGCCTTTTCTTGAAAAGAGTGTCTGATGCAGATTATTTAAAAATACTTTTTTCTCAGAAAATAAATCACTTTGATGAAAATGTAATGTTGATAACAGTATAATCCTTTCCTCTCATGGAATATTGACAAATCTCAACATAATTTTACTTGCAATAACCAATGAGCCCTGTCTTCTGCTCACAATACTGTGCTAAGCACCTGGGATAAAAGGATGGGTCAGGTGTCCTCCTCCTCCACCCTCATGTTATAGGCCACATCTCTCCACCTTTGCACTGATTGTGCTGTGGTGGGACTGTCTTTACAATCTGCCCCTCTCCCTCTGCAGTCACCACCATGAACATCCTGATGAGCAGGGCTTGTCTCATTCATCTTCATGTCCTTAATACTCTGTCTATTGCTGTGCCTCACACATGGCCTGCATCCCATCCCATCTTTATCTGTTCAACTAGGACATGAAACCACAATCTTGTAGTAGAGATAGGCAACAAATGCACCTATCGCAACCATAGTAGAAAGTTAGGTGTGATTAATACTAAAAGGTGAAGGTAACTAGAAATCATTCTTCAGAGTTTCTTCAAGCCCAGAAGTGAAACTCTCTGCAAAAAAAAAATACTCCTTCATTTTTTATACATGTCACTAAAATAGTTGGGGATACTCAGCACTCCAACTTCTTGGTGAACTTGGGAAAAAATAGGAATTAAAAAAATGAGATAGATAAAACACAAGGTGGAAAATTTTCAATCTGGAAAAAGCAATAGATCAATGCATTTGGTCAAGTAACCAGGCTGCCATCTACCCAGCATAAAAATCTTTGGTGTATCCAACTGTGCTCATAAATATACATATTGTAAAAATGATACATCTGTATACTGTGGAGAAAAGTTGCTACTCCTGTTTATAACCTTAACTGACTTCATTTCAATGTTATAAGCTTAACTTTATTTTTTCAGTACTACAACTGAAAAAAGTCTGGTACCAAGACTACCAGAATGAAGTCGATGGTATCTGTCTACTATTTCACATTATTTCCTCATTCTTTAAACTGTAGAGCAGGAAAATCCACTGAGATTTCCCCAGATGGTAAAACCGAGTAGCATAATCCTTGAGTTTATTTTTCTCTTTAAACATCTGTCATAAAGATTGAAATCAAATGAAGATAATGTATGTTAAAGTGCTATGCAAAGTTCAAAACATTATACAAATGTGAGATGGTATTTTTATCATAATTTCCATGTACACTTGTCTCTCTGATTACATGATTTTGGCACTGTTATGGATTTGAATATAGGATCACCGAAAACAGAAACAAATGTTGAATCTAAAAGCATTACTTTAGTTGGCCATGATTCTATGCTGTTATTATTTCTCAGTGGTACAATCTATTCTATTATCCAAGAAAAGTCTACCAGGACAATTCCATGCTCCATCTTTGAACATGAAACCAAATATTAAACTGTAACTCTCTTTCTAGGTTTTATTAAACTCTCTTTGTTTTGGAAAGCAAAATCTAAAATGCACTGGCCATGAAAGTGCCTCCTCTTATTCCCTCAAGAAAGATGCTCTAAATGCTTGACTTATTAGAGCTCTTGGTCCCTTGTTTACAATGTCAACACTCTTGATGTAAGTTGACCCTGACATATCAGAAAGCTATGGACTTATCAGACTAGTAGGTCCTATCAAAAGGAGTGAGAAGCCAAACTAAATGATACAATTGCATAAAGAAGGGACAATTTAAGCACCAAAACAAAAGGCGATAAATGCAATAGATTAAACATATTCAATACATTTAAGTCCATGAGAGCAGCATGATACTAAATACAACATACACTACTGGTCAGCTTTGGGAGATGCTAGATAATTGGCTTATTATTTTTAAACTGATTAAATATATTTTAACTGATACTTTTATTTAAACTGATATATAAAGGGAAGTAAGTGTTTACCCTGCTTTTCTTGCATAGTCTTCACATTATGGTTATAGGAGAGTTGAAGAAAGGATGTTTCTTTTTATATGTCTTTCTTCCAGCTAATAATGAATGACAGAATTTAATTACGAACATCATATAACATCCAGTGGATTAGTGAATCTATGCAATGGATGCCAACAGCTGCTAATGTTGCAGAAATAGAGGCAACCAAACATCACATAGCCCCTAATGGAAGAGCACAGCAAAGCACCACCTATGCAGTAGTATTGCAAAAGTAAATAAATAAACAGGAACCTGAATCTGATCAGGTCTCCAGATCTAACTAATGAACTTTAAGTAATTCAAAAGTCAGAGAAACATACAAAATATATTAAGCGACACTGTGTGGATGCAATCAGAAAATTTAAACTGTGAGAAGTTCTACAGGATCCATATATATAAATACATATGTAAAATTTATTCAAAACAATATAAAATTTCACAAACTGTAGAAATGAAAAGAGCCTTAAGAGAAAAGGACATGCAAACCAGTTAAAACACATATATAATGATTCAAACAAAATGAAAAATTAAAATAAAAGGAAAGAACAAAGGAAAACTAGAGTGAAGTCAAGAAATAAATTTAAAAATAATTTTGGAAATGTGACTACAATCTGAATACCTGATGATTCTAAGGATAATGTTTATATTTTATTGATATTCCTTTTTAGTTATAATATTCTTTTGTTAGAACAAAGAGGCCTTATTCTTAAAATATACATATAGCAAATTATTTAGAGATAAATTGTGGTTGCCTCAAAATAATTCAGGCAGAATGAGTACGGGTATAGATGAGACAAGATTGGTCAGGAATTTAAAATGGTTGAACTCAAATGAATTGAAAGGAGAGGCATATTGAATTTACTGTTCTGTTCTTTTTGGTTCTGTATATATTTTTAAACGTCCACAGTAAAGTATGTTTTTAAAAATCTCCTGGTACAACCCTGCAATCAAAAGTGAGAGAAACAGACTGATGATCCTAAGAGCCTCATAGATTATGGTTCTCAGTTAAATATCTTATTTTTGGCACGCTGATGAAAACCAGAAAAAAAATAAACATCCTCTCCCCAAATGGTCACAAGAAACCAGAGTCAAGATGTTTACTGCTGAGTATCCCTTCCTGTCATCTGAGAGCATTCAGTGTTGATTTTTTGATCCAAAGATATCTTTAATAAAACAGAATGATTGATACAGTCTCTCAAAATGAAAATTAATAAAAATCTATGTAAGGTAATTTACTTCTGTACAATTATAAGTCAAATTAATGGATTTTGGGTAAAATGCAGACATATGAGATAGTTTAGTAGACAGTAAGCTCAATGGAAGTCAGCCATGCAATGTGGCCTCCATAAAGAGAGTGGACATTTCAGTGAATTCATAGCCATATACTGGGACAAGGTGTCAGTCCCAATTTGCTCTCTCTCTCTCTCTGTTAGAGACAGAGACAATATCTCTGCTCTCTATTAGAGACAATATTGTCCCCATTAAAGGTAGCTTACCATCTTGGAAAGATTGGAAAGATTCTAGGATTAGTTACATGGTTAGAAAGTCTAAAGACTTGCCATATCAGAAAATTTTGAAGTAAAAACATGCTTATTTCAGAAAAGAGTAGGTGTGGGGGGTGGGGGTGGCAGATAGGTCTATGTTGAGAATGGAAAAACTGCCAAATAAAATGAGTAGTTCCTCCCTACTGCACCCAGTGGGGAAGGACTACAGGCAGCCCAGAGCCAGGGATCATAGGAAGGTTTCAGCAGTAGACCAGCTTGCCAAAAGCAGAGCCCCACCCCCTCCCTGGAGGCGTGCGCGTACACCCTGGACAACCCGCTTGTATTGTGTCATAAAAGGAACGATTTTCAGTTTCTTATAACCCTGAGAATCTGAAATCAGAACTATACTTTATCATACCCATTCTGCTTGTTTGGCTTTTTTCTCCTCTTGTTCTAAGTGGCAGGTATATTCAGGGATTATTACCAACCTATTTGTGTCCAAATCACAGCTTCCATTCTTTAAAATTAGCCACCTTTCCCTCCTCCTGCCTGACATGTTCCCTGTTGTCATGATGTGTGGCTTGGAGGAGAGCATTTGATCACAGATAGGTGGTTGTTACCTAGTTTGAGCTCAGCAAGAAGCAGATGGGTGACAAGAAGGAAAAAAGCTTCTATATATACACACCTAAGCACAAATGATGGGGAAGGGAAGAATCAAGATAAAGAACATGGCAAGTAAATTGTAGCCATTACTTGTAAAGTTTTTGAGTGGAAATAAAAGGCTTAGATTGCAGTATGTGTAAGTAGAAACTCTGCCCTGTAGATTTAGGTTTCTAATTTACAGGAGAACATTGGGAACTTTAAGCCAGTGGGTATATTTGGTCTATGTCAGTTCCAGTGCCCTGCATTATTCTGTTGTCACTCCTTGACCTAAAGAAGGTAAGACTATTGTCAGCACTCTAAAAACACAGATATACAGTTAATAACATTGACTGATTTGGGCATTATTCTGAGATGATTGATTTCTGGCCCTCACAAGCCCTTTGATTTTGTTTTGAAATATGTAGCAACACAACTGAGTATTCTTTTTCCCTTTCTTCCCCCAATATAATAACCAGAACAATTTGTTGAATTGATAAAAATAGAGAACTTTCCTCCCAAGCAGAATACATTCTGCTTTTATATTACCCAAGATATTTGGCCAGATTTTATGAATGCATGACATGACCAAGCCTAATAAAACCTGATAAATCTAATGTACACTGAAGACAAAATATTAGACTTCTATTTATGTATGCCAGTGAAAAGTTATTTCTTTAATCACATCATGCCACCACTAAAGCTAAATAATTGGAAATGAGTAATACAAACAATAATTGGGTGTTACAAATAAGTTTCAATTGCACAGCAGAATTTAGCTTTATATACAGCTATGCTATGCTATGCTATGCTATGCTATGCTATGCTAAGTCACTTCAGTCGTGTCCGACTCTATGTGACCCCATAGATGGCAGCCCACCAGGCTCCCCGTCCCTGGGATTCTCCGGGCAAGAACACTGGACTGGGTTGCCATTTCCTTCTCCAATGCATGAAAGTGAAAAGTGAAAGTGAAGTTGCTCAGTCGTGTCCGACTCTTAGCGACCCCATGGACTGCAACTTACCAAGCTCCTCCATCCATGGAATTTTCCAGGCAAGAGTACTGGAGTGGGGTGCCATTGCCTTCTCCATTATATACAGCTACTGGAATCCAAACTCTGGTTACATGCTTTATTAACTATGTGATATTTGTGAAGTCTCACCTTCCCTATTTGCCGGGAGCCGGCATATTGCATATTGAGTGCATATTGCATATTGAGTGCATATTGCATATTGAGTGCATATTGCATATTGAGTGCATATTGCATATTGCATATTGAGTGCAGCACTTTCCACAGCATCATCTTTCAGGATCTGGAATAGCTCAACTGGAATTCTATCACTGCCGGTAGCCAGTGTGAGGAACTCCGCCCATGACAAAGGTCATGAGGAAGGAGGCTCGGCATATGCAAAGGCGGGATCGAGCCTCAGGAGTCCCCCATCTACCCCCAAAACCAGAGTCTGCCTACTTTCTGCTTTGTGCTTTTACCTACACCTCTGACTTTACGGGGGGCTGTCCCCCACTACCTCTCTGAAAAAAGAGCTTACAGCTCCAGTTAATAATTCCTGGGTGTGACAGTGTTTCAACCTACAAACTCCCTTGGAAGTCCTCTAGCCTGCCTGAATAGATTTTTCCGGCCACATGTGATTGCTCAGAGCCTCCAAACTGTGAGAGGCATGAGATGTTCTAAACTGTCTAAATACAGATTCCTTTGAACAGTTAAAAGATTGATTAGAAATTGTATTGGCGAAGGGATTTTCACTTGTTGGGCCAATGTTTGCTGCTAAGTCTCCATATCCCTTACCTGCTGTGTCCCTGGCAGTGTATTGATTAATATAATTGGTGTAAATAGTAGCTTTAATGTTTGTAACCTGGGACCCTTGAGTTAATTCTTTTTCTTGTTATAGCCCACCACACCTTTGCTCTGTAGGAATGCAACTTTATCTAATGCTTTTTGAGGGTGGCGCTTGACTTATCACCTTTAGAGAAAAATAAGTTTTCTGAAGAAAGGGTCTTAAAATGTTAACAGGCCTCCGGGCCAGAAGATGATGCAAATCACCTAAGCTTTTGCATATGATAAGTTTGCAGGAAGAAAGCCTGGCTTGCTGCATGACTCTACCCCTTCCCCCATTATCCTCTATGCATAACTTAAGGTATAAAAACTACTTTGGAAAATAAAGTGTGGGCCTTGTTCACCGAAACTTGGTCTCCCCATGTCGTTCTTTCTCTTACCTTCTGGCTGAATTATTCAGCCTCTTTTCTCCACTGAACTTCCTCACTGAGCTATCCTTATTTCAGCCTCTTTTCTTCACTGAATTTTCCTACTGAGCTATCCTTATTCTATTACTCTTTATATCCTTAATTAACGTTTAATTAAGCAGTTGTTTCCTGATCCTGGCCGATGCCATCCCTGCTTCGAATTCCCTGGATCAGCCGGGGCTGGTCCCCGGCACCTATTAGTGAAACAAGACATTAGGAATGAGGTCATCTTGTTGATTCCTTCTAGTTTCAACAGTTTTTGAATTGAGAAACTAAAGCTGAAGTGTATGTATATCTTAAGTTTAAAAAATTCATAGAAATACATATGGGAAAATATTAGAAGAAAACATACCCAAAAGATAACTCCCTGTTTGGCAGAGGGGAAGACAAAATACTGCATGAGTAATTTATTTTTCTTTAATTTGTTTTTTCATGTTTTCTAAAGATTTCATAAATCACCAAGTGATACATGTATAATTGGGGAAAACAGACACTTTTTCAGTATTTAAAAGCGATATTTATGTCAGGCCACAACTCTGTATAAGGACATGAGACATCAAATGTTGTCAACACAGAAAAATGAGGTTTGCTTCGTATGTGTTCCTTGTTTAGGATAAAGTCCAAATAGAGCATAGCAGCAAAGTAGTTCCAGTTGAATAAAGCCAGTGATATTGGTAATGTCACTGGGCTAGTTATGAATAAACAATAAGAATCAGGGACTAAAATTAAGCAAATGGTTTAGATGTCACAGTATTTTACACTATAGTGTAAGCATAAAATACTCAAGTTCTAGTTTAAGATGTTTTGCTAGATTAAAAACAAACCAACAGGTTTGGCTTGTAACATATCAATTCATGTTCCACACATCCCTGAAGTTCATCATGGGGGTCGGCTAGACATGGTTTCATTTATTTCAAATACTTACTTGGAACTTGAAGATTTTGACACTCATATCTGAGGTCCAGGACCTGGTTCTAAATTTGCCATTAAATGATCCACAATTTGCTGTAGACGGGTGAAGAGTCGATTATGTCCTATAGTCACATTGTTTTAGCAGAAAGGAAAAGATAATCAGTTCCTCTGGCAGAGAAAAGGGGGTTCATAAATAAAAAAACAGAGGATGTGATGCTTATGCTGAATCCTGGCAGATGGTTGGCTGGTCCTTAGAAAGTAGGGAAGATGGGCAAGTGAGAGATGGGGAGAGCATTCCAAATAGAGAAAGATAAAATAACAATAAATTATAAAGAGCTTGTATTGATCACTACAGAGTGTGCATCTCAACATTCAGGCAATGAGTCAGAGAAGGACTATTTCAAGGCAGTAACAGATTCAGATTTTGCAAAGACTACTGCGACAAACAATGCAGAAAGGAGACTAAGGGGTTGGGGAAGTAAAAAAGGCATACAGGGGAAAAAAATGAAATATTAAGAATATACATGAGGCTCAATTTAACTCTTCTCATGGTATTCATTTCTAAATTGAAAGCGCATGTTAATTAGAAAATATAACATAAATATTTTTTATATTCTGTCCAACTTCCAGGATATATCTGATTGATGCTGCCATTCTAAGCTGGGATTAGTTTTCTTTAAGCATGAATTTCCAAAGTATATTATATTAACACAACTCATTGAGAAATGATTTCCTATTCTTCTGTTAACATAAAACTCAGAAATGACTATAACAAAGAGAAAAGTAGAATAGACTCTAGTAGTGAAGATAGTTCTGAAGTCTAATCAAGCTTTCTTTTGCTCTTTGTGATTGAGATAGAACATCCAATGTAGAAAAGTCTTGGAGACAGGGAATGCCCTGGACTGCTTGAGGGAATGTAGGTCGTGAGAGGGGTAATTATGGTATCCAAGTGGAAGCACGAAAGGGAAACATTCATGAAATACACATGCTTTCAGGTAATACAAATGAAGGCCAAGAAGAGTAACAGAACAAGAACGACAGAACAACAGAATGCTACAACGATTGAGTCTGGTCAGGCTGAAGACTAGCAGCAAAGAGAGGCTTCTGAAGGCTTAAGAGTTGCAGCATGATGAGAAATGGACACCTATGCCTATCTGAATGCACCTAGGATGCCTGTGGAGGGCACAGCTGTTGCTTAGTTGCTCAGTTGAGTCTGAGTCTCTGAGGCCCCATAAGAGCCTCTTGATGAAGGTGAAAGAGGAGAGTGAAAAAGCTGGCTTAAGATTCAACATCCAAAAAACTAAGATCATGGCATCTGATCTCATCATCTCATGTCAAATAGACAGGGAAACAATGGAAACAGTGACAGACTATTTTCTTGGGCTCCAAAATCACTGCAGATGGTGACTGTAGCCATGAAAATAAAAGACGCTTGCTCCTTGGTAGAAAAGCTATGACAAACCAAGACAGCATATTAAAAAGCAGAGACATTACTTTCCAATCAAAGTAGTCTTTTTTTGTTTTTGTATTATTTATATATGGATGTGACAGCTGGACCATAAGGAAGGCTAAGTGCTGAAGAACCGATGCTTTTGAATTGTGGTGTTGGAGAAGACTCTTGAGAGTCCCTTGGACTGCAAGATCAAGCCAGTCAATTCTAAGGAAATCAATCCTGAATATTCATTGGAAGGACTGATGCTGAAGTTCATTTTGGCCACCTGATGAAAAGAGCCAACTCATTAGAAAAGACCTTCATACTGGGAAAGATTGAAGGAAGGCAGAAGGAGAAGGGGACACCAGAGGATGAGAGGGTTGGATAGCATCACTGACTCAATGGACGTGAGTTTGAGCCAGCTCTGGGAGATGGTGAAGGACAGGGAAGCTTGGCGTGCTGCAGTCCATGGGGTCCCAAACAGTTGGACGTGACTGAGCAACTAAACAACAAATGGACTGTATCCTGCCAGGCTTCTCTGCTCACGGTTTTCCCAGGCAAGAATACTGGAGTGGGTTGCGATTGCCTTCTCCAGGGGATCTTCCCAACCCAGGGATTGAAATCTCTTGTGTCTCCTGCATTGGCAGGCAGATTCTTTACCACTAGCACCACCTGAGAAGCGCCCATGGAAAATGCAGGGACTGGTATAAACAATCAAGTCTGGGGTCACATCAGGAGAAAAGATCCAGAAATATACAGAAGGAACTGGTGGATACAAACAGGAAAACCATTAACAAGTAGTAACATGGTGGGAATCAGGGAACAAGAAAGACAACTGTGATCACAAAAGAGGGTGGATCACATTCACATATTTGATAGGGAAAAAAGCACCATATGCTTTGACTTTGGGATAACTGAGAACTCCCTCCAGGAACTTGGACCAATTCCTTTACCTTGTTGTTTGCTTCTGCACAGAAGAATGAATGTAATTATATCCTCTACAGCAGAGCCGCTGTGCTACTTCAATTAGAACACTGGGAAAAGGCATTGAGACCACAGATGAAAAGCTCCATAACAGCACAACTTATAAAATCAGGAAGAGGATGTGTGATTCCCAGCTGCAACCATTAGACAAACCCTGTTCCCAGCACAGCGCTGAGGTCAATGGATGAAGCTGGTTCACAAAAAAAGGACTTTGGCAACAGCAAGAGCTGCATGAATCAAAGTCATGAAACAAAACAACCGTCAGCTGCATTCAAGCCCCATTGTGGAAGGGAATCAATATTTGACAAACACTTTGTAAAGGACACAAATTAGAAAGGCAAAACATTTAAAAATATTTCATAGGAATCAAACTACAGGAAGTAAATATGCAAAGAAATGGTCTTAAGCATCACTGCAGGCATTCCTTGGCACAAATGCTGACATACACCCTATAAGCAAGAACCTAAACTTTTCTGTGAGAGTGCCCTGATAGTAATGATAGATTCTGGATCAAGTATATCAATAAATATTTGACCTTAACGAGGAGCAAACTGTATCCAATTGCCAGACCAGGCAAAACCCATGGTTGCCAGAGACTTATTCAATAAACAAATTTGATGAGTAATTCTAATTAGTAAGAAGCAACTGCTCCTAGGGATTCAGTGATTATGTGATGGACTGATTTTTAAAGCAGGAAAAATATGACTAATTCATTGAATAATAAAAATGACTTTCATGTGGGTAGGTTATTCAGATGTTCTTATAGCAGAAGATAGCAAATTTTTCTGTAATGAGCCAAAGGATAAATATTTTAGGCTTATAAACAATACAGTCTTCTGTAAGGCTGCTCATCACTCAGCTGCGCAGGTGTTGTGTACAAATAGCCACAGACAGTATGTTAAGAAACAGGTGTGACCGATTCCCAATAAAACTTATACACACAAATGGCAGGTTCAACATAACTCACTGTGTTTGCTGACCACAGTCCTATTGTGTAACCCTAACTATTCCCAAGGCCACTGCTGATCAAGTGAATACCAACAGTTAACAGCAACCCAGATGACCACCAACAGAGGATTAGATCAAGATGAGTTGCATATATGCAGTGGAATATTATTCTGCCATTAAAAACAATGAAATACATTATTCTTGTTTAGTCGCTAAGTCGTGTCCAACTCTTTGCGATCCCATGGACTGTAACTCGCCCGGCTCCTCTGTCCAGGGGATTTCCCAGGCAAGAATACTGGAGTGGGTTTCCATTTCCTTCTCCAAGGGATCTTTGAGACCAGGGCTAAAACCCAGGTCTCCTGCATTGGCAGGCAGATTCTTTAACACTAAGCCACCTGGACTAACACAATATTGTAAATCAACTATACTTCAATTAAAAAAAAAATGTAGCTTTTGTAGCTTGCCCTATCTCTTCCCAATTAATCATCCAGCCACCTGATAGAGCCCATTTTAACTCTGCATAGTTAACACAGATAAGAATTTGCTATTTTCTGATATTTTTATCATCTTTTCCTCTAGACCCCCCAACTCTCCAGGAATGATGCAACGTCATTGAAAGCAAAGAGCCTATCTGGGATCTTCAGTACCTAGAACAGTATCTGGTACTTAGTAGGGCCAGTAAATGTTGTTTGTAGAATAAACCTATACTAGGTGGTTAAGGGGGGGCTTTCCCTGTTATCTCAGATCTTTAGCTAAAGCTTTGGACAATAGGCAATTGATATGCCCACCTTCCTCAAAAAAATCAGTAGGCTTATCCTTATAAGATTTATTACAATGCACGGATAAGGATCTCATCCTCCTTCTACTTTCTACCTTCTACTACTACCTCCTTCTACCTTCTACCTACTAGAAGACTAGATATTCAAAAGAAAGACATAGATTCAAGGAACCATGGACCTTGGTAGGGACAATTTTTTTTTACTGCATTTCTGTCCTACCTGACAGCGACCCCCAGATTCCCATCCTTCAAGATAATGAGGGGTCTGGAAGAAAAGAGAACTGACACCTCATTCTCCTACTAGTTGCATGCTAAGCTTCAGAAAATCACAGGCATAAGTCCACACACTAGGAGAGCTGTTATCTGATATTGAAACTTAGAGACGGAATATCACTATGACTAATGCCTATTTCTGGCCTAGAGTATTCTGATAGGAGGAGGTTTCTAGAGCAAGGCAAAAAGAGAGGGCATTTGATGTGTATTTCTGCCCTTTGGAACAGCAAAATACATGATGAGGTCAAGCTCAAACATCATCAACCCACCTTGTGGTGATGCTGGTGGGCAGTGATGAGCAATAAAGGGACACAAAGCTGGACTTTCACTTGCTTTGGTTCAACTTTGCTTTGCAATCAAGGACAGAAATCATATGGACCTAACAGAAGCAGAAGATATGAAGAACAGGTGGCAAGAATACACAGAAGAACTATACAAAAAAATCTTCATGACCCAGATAACCAGGATGGTGTGATCACCCACCTAGAGCCAGACATCCTGGAATGCAAAGTCAAGTGGGCCTTAGGAAGCATCACTACAAACAAAGCTAGGGGAGGTGATGGATTCCAGTTGAGCTATTTCAAATCCTGGAAGATGATGCTGTGAAAGTGCTGCACTCAATATGCCAGCAAATCTGGAAAACTCAGCAGTGGCCACAGGACTGGAAAAGGTCAGTTTTCATTACAATCCCCAAAAGAAGGCAATGCCAAAGAATGTTCAAATTACCTCACAGTTGCACTCATCTCACATGCTAGCAAATCAGTGCTCAAAATTCTCCAAGCCAGGCTTCAACAGTATGTGAACCAAGAACTTCCAGGTGTTCAAGTTGGATTTAGAAAAAGCAGAGGAACCAGAGATCAAATTGCCAAAATCCACTGGATTATTGAGAAAGCAAGAGAGTTCCAGAAAAACATCTACTTCTGCTTTATTGACTATGCCTTTCACTGTGTAGATCACAACAAACTGTGGAAAATTCTGAAAGAGATGGGAATGCCAGACCACCTGACCTGCCTCTTCAAAAATCTGCATGCAGATCAAGAAGCAACAGTTAGAATTGGACATGGAACAACAAACTGGTTCCAAATTGGGAAAAGAGTATGCCAAGGCTGTATATTGTCACCCTGCTTATTTAACCTATATGCAGAGTATATCATGCGAAATGCTGGGATGGATGAAGCACAAGGTAGAATCAAGATTTCTGGGAGAAATATCAATAACCTCAGATATGCAGATGACACCACCCTTATGGAAGAAAGCAAAGAGGAATTAAACAGCCTCTTGATTAATGCGAAAGAGGAGAGTGAAAAAGCTGGCTTAAAACTCAACATTTAAAAAACTAAGATCATGGCATCTGGTCCCATCACTTCATGGCAAATAAATGGGGAAACAATGGAAACAGTGACAGACTTTATTTTCTTGGGCTCCAAAATCTCTGCAGATGGTGACTGCAGCCATGAAATTAAAAGACGCTTGCTCCTTGGAGGAAAAGCTATGACCAACCTAGACAGCATATTAAAAAGCAGAGACATTACTTTGCCAACAAAGGTCCATCTAGTCAAGGCTATGGTTTTTCCAGTAGTCATGTATTGATGTAAGAGTTGGACTATAAAGAAAGCTTGGAAAGTGAAGAGAAGTCTCTCAGTCATGTCTGACTCTTTGCAACCCCATGGACAGTAGCCTGCACCAGGCTCCTCCATCCATAGGATTTTCTAGGCAAGAGTACTGGAGTGGGTTGCCATTTCCTTCTCCAGGGAATCTTACCGACCCAGGAATTGAACCCAGGTCTCCCACATTGATAGACAGAAGCTTTACCATCTGAGCCATGAGGGGAAAGCTTAGCGCCAAAGAACTGATGCTTTTGAACTGTGTTGTTGGAGAAGTCTCTTGAGAGTCCCTTGGACTGCAAGGAGATCAAACCAGTCCATCCTAAAGGAAATCAGTCCTGAATATTCATTGGAAGGACTGATGCTGAAGCTGAAACTCCAATACTTTTGCCACCTCATGTGAAGCACTGACTCCTTTGAAAAGACCCTGATGCTGGGAAAGATTGAAGGCAGGAGGAGTAGGGGACAACAGAGGATGAGATGGTTGGATCACATCACTGACTTGATGGATGTGAGTTTGAGCAAGTTCCGGTAATTGGTGATGGACAGGGAAGCCTGGCATGCTGCAGTCCATGGGGTCGCAAAGAGTCAGACATGACTGAGTGACTGAACTAAACTGAACTGAACTTGCTTTGTCTGGGCAGCTCCTGCGAAGGATAGACCCTGAAGTCAGGGTATTTTCCATGTCCTAAAAATGTTTAGAGGTAAGATCTTTGAAAAGAGATAGCCACAGAATCTCTCCAAATGTGCTCAGATGACAGCTACCCTTTGAGTTTCTGCTGAACAGACAACTATAAAACATCAACCAGGTAAAACATTACTTTGTCTGTTACTCATCTGTCCTCCTACCTCGATAACATCAATTATCTCACATTTGGGGGCTGGGCAGTGAGAGGAAGAGTGAAAAATCAAAACATGTAAGAAAATAGATTATGCTCCTTTTCCATGCATTCCTGAGGATCAGAAGGAGTGAGAAGTATAAATGTGATCTAAATATGAGATTCCATTTTCAAGTCATATAGGACTGGATTTTAGTACCTAGCAGAGTTTTAATGACCAGAATGAGATTGTTTTAATAATCAAAGTGAAATCATAGAATCCATAATAAGATGTCATCAATGGACATGGAAATGAGATCTAGAGAATGTTTAAATACATTGACTGGAAAAAATAAAACCGAAATAAAAACCACTTTCTCTTCTACCAAAATTCAATCCAGTAAGTAAACTCATTAAAATCACTTGCTTTTTCTTTCCCAGGCTTACTAGTCATTCAAAAACAAAGGGTTTCTTGTGTCTCAGTCAACAAGCTTTTCCTACAAAACATAGATTGAAACTTGCCCTGTAGGTATAACCTCATTCATGTTGCCTCAGTCAGGCACACAACTTGTTCAGCTGGCTACTGCTAGTATCTCTTTAATAATGTTCAAAAACTAAATTTTCTCTCTTCCAAACCAAATATCTTTTCCAGTTCATTTAATGGTGTTCTATTGCCCCTAAAGCCCAAGATTTGGCAATTTTGTCTTTTTATGCTTTTCTCTCTTGCTTCCTATAATCATTTACTGTCTCTCAGTTAACACTTTCATGTGTTCTCTGCTTTTAACCATCACAGTTGCCATCCTAATCCAACTAGCTGGACTACCATAACAAAGCGCACTGTTTCCCCTCATCAGCCAATGTCCATTTGAAGAGACAATGCACTCAATACTAAATTGCTGAATACTACCCAAGGGCTTCCATGGTGGCTCAGGTGGTAAAGAATCTGCCTGCAATTCAGGAGATCTGGGTTTGATCCCTGGGTCAGGAAGACCCCCTGGAGAAGGGAATGTCTACCCATTCCAGTATTCTTTTCTGGAGAATCCCATGGACAGAGAGGAGCCTGGCAGGCTACAGTCCATGGGGGTGCAAAGATTCTAACACAACTGAGCAACTAACACTTTCACTTTCTACCCAAACCTTCACCTACACTGTACTTCCTGCTGCTAAAGTCAGCCTCACCTTGACAGATCTCTATAGCCAATAAATTGGTATATGTCCTACCTGATCACCCCTCACTTTATGTATAAAAACCTGTTACCTATTCACCTTTCCATAAAAGTACCTTTCCTTCCCACATGCTAACTTTTTTACTGTACCTCCCTCCGCCTCTGAAGAGCCTTCAGAGGAAAAGGAAATCTGGGCATGAACCTAAGAGACAATATTTTATAGTAGTCCAGTCATCATCCAGACTGACATCTTCAAAAAATGGGTCATATTAGACATTGCATTCCTTAGGATTCATCTAAACTCTAGAATCATAGAAAAAGGAAGCTAAATTCTAAAAATAACTCCTCAGAACAGAAATTCCCAAGCATTCTGTGATTCTGATTTAGTAGCTCTAGGATGGAATCTATACGTCTGTATTTTAATAAGATGACTAATTAATTCTGTTGGTCAGATAGGTATGAGAATCTTGGTCTTCTGCCCAAAGGTGCTTGGCCTGGGATCCAAATCCTAATCAGGAGTGGTGAGAGAACTCAATACATAACACACACCACAACCAGGATCATCCCTGAGTTTTGACACAATGAAGGGGGAATCATACTATTTTGAACCCCTGTTCATAAACTACATCTCCCAAGAACCAGATAGCAATGGTACCAGCTCATGTTCCAGGCTTTCTTTAAAAAGTAGATCACTGGTCCTTGGTTCCATTCCGTATGATGCACAAATACATAATCTAAAGGAATTTAATCCATTAGCATGGCTGCAATGTCCTAATATGAGTAATTTGTGATTCCCTTTCTGAAGAGAAAAAGGTGACATACCCCAGTCCACCCCTTCCCCTCCTCTTCTGGACACAACTTTTAAGTATAAAAGAGTTACCAATGAGAAAAATTTCAGGCTCCATATCAAAGTAGGAGAATGGATAAGACATTTCACCCAGCTGGAGAATGGTCCTTGTATAAAGAATATTCACTATTCACCCAGTTGAATAGGCCAAGACACTGAGTCACGGAGTCCTGGGCTCTTGGACAGAATCTGGGAAGGGCTATCTCCAGAGCTAACAAGTATCTTAGTGTTACAGCTACAGTGATGATTTGAACAGAATAAAATATGGAGCCTCCCTTTCACTTCTCCATTCCCATCCCTAACTTATGCTAGGACGGACAGAAAATCCTTACCACATTTCTTTCTGGAGAGTTCTTTCTATTTGAGCTGAGGTATCTGTATTGTTGTTGTTGTTTAGTTGTTAAGTTCTGTCCGACTCTTTTGTGATTCCACAGACTGTAGCCCACCAGGCTCTTCTGTCCGTGGGATTTCCCAGGCAAGAATACTGGAGTGGGTTGCCATTTCCTCCTCCAGGGGATCTTCCTGACCCAGTGATTGAACCCATCTCTCTTGCATTAGCAGGTGAATTCTTTACCACTGAGCCACCTGGGAAACACCTATATTACATTAGCACTGCCATAATATTATGGCAATTGCCATAGCACTTGGTGATTAAAAAGATCAGTTAGGCAACTTTTGGAGGCTGTGAACCAGGTGAGACTAATTAGGGCTTAAGAAAGCCAGACTGTTCTCACTGTCCCTGCTGAGTCCAGGCCAGGAGTAATTCATCTGCTCCCCTATCAAAGCAGAAGACCAAGTATTACTCCTCTGGGGAAGCAGAGGCCATACTCCAAAACACACCCAGAAAATAAGCGGCCAGGGATTTGCTATTTAACAAAGACCTAATACCTTTTCATTAGTGACCAGTTAAAATTGATTCAAATGCAATTATTTTTTTAAAACGTGACTTAAGTAAATGATTTTCTCACATGAAACAAGCCCAAAGTTGAGCAATTCCAGGGATGATTCAGAGGCTCAGCAATGTCAGGACTCTGAGTGAACATCTCTGTCACTGCCTCTCCTTTCCCTCATGGTCACAGGGTGGCTTCATTGATTCCAAGCAACATAACTTCATAGAGAAGTATTCAAGTAGAAATAAAGGGGTTGGAGAGAGGAGAGATGTTTTCATACCCTAAGGGAAGAAAACATATCTCCAAAAGACCTGATTCCCTTACATCACTAGTGAGAGACACATGTTTTCCCCTAGACAAATTAATGGCAAATAAGAATTTGATTAACATGACTGGCTTAAGTCAATCACATTCCATAACCTGTGATTTATAATCTTGCTGCTAGAACAACAACTAGTTGGACAATGGACTGTCTGTAGGGAAAATGACATCCATACAATGAGGAAGGCTGCTGCTGCCGCTGCTGCTGCTAAGTCACTTCAGTCGTTTCCGACTCTGTGCAACCCCATAGACGGCAGTCCACGAGGCTCCTCTGTCCCTGGGATTCTCCAGGCAAGAACACTGGAGTGGGTTGCCATTTCCTTCTCCAATGCATGAAAGTGAAAAGTGAAAGTGAAGTCATTCAGTCGTGTCTGACTCATGAGGAAGGCAGTGTCCTTCATTTTATAGAGGTTAGAAGGGATAAGGGATGATGTGCACATCGTTTAGTTTTCCCAAACAGTTGTTAAGTGTCAGCCTCATTTTTATGGAATCTGAAGTAAGTGAGGGGTTCACCAATGGGATATTAAGGTAGAATTTCCAGCAAGTTTTTAGGGTACTGCTTTGTTCAGTTCAGTTCAGTTCAGTTCAGTCGCTCAGTCATGTCCGACTCTTTGCGACCCCATGAATCACAGCACACCAGGCCTTCCTGTCCATCACCAACTCCCAGAGTTCACTCAGACTCATGTCCATCGAGTCAATGATGCCATCCAGCCATCTCATCCTCTGCCGTCCCCTTCTCCTCCTGCCCCTAATCCCTCCCAGCATCAGAGTCTTTTCCAATGAGTCAATTCTTCGCATGAGGTGGCCAAAGTGCTAGAGCTTCAGCTTTAGCATCATTCCTTCCAAAGAGCTGATCTCCTTCAGAATGGACTGGTTGGATCTCCTTGCAGTCCAAGGGACTCTCAAGAGTCTTCTCCAACACCACAGTTCAAAAGCATCAATTCTTCGGCGCTCAGCTTTCCTCATAGTCCAACTCTCACATCCATACACGACCACAGGAAAAACCATAGCCTTGACTAGATGGACCTTTGTTGGCAAAGTAATGTCTCTGCTTTTGAATATGCTATCTAGGTTGGTCATAACTTTCCTTCCAAGGAGTAAACGTCTTTTAATTCCATGGCTGCAGTCACCATCTGCAGTGATTTTGGAGCCCCAAAAATAAAGTCTGACACTGTTTCCACTGTTTCTGCATCCTGCTTTGTCAGTAATGCAAATATTAAGATGCCAAAAAATGCATTTAGAAGAAGTCTAAACTAATGAAACTTCCATTAAGTCACAAGACACACACCTTTGAGAATATAGGGTGTCAGAGTTCCAAAGGGAAGAGAAATTATTTTATTGGTAATATCATCAAGAGGCTAAAAAGATAAATGAAATCTGTGAAGGCATGCTAGCTTACTTCAGAAAATAAGGTGCCAAATACCCTAAGCATTATTAGACCTAGAAGACATTAGGATGGAAGGGGAAGTGCCAAGTCTCAAGCTTTCATATGAAAATAAGAACTAGAGATGGAAAGTAACTTCCATACCCCACTCTCTTATCAGTGGCTAAGAGAATACTGAGTTGCAATGAAAGGGAAAGAGTAAAGCATCTCATTAAAAGATGAGAAGAGAGGTACGTAATGCTGCAGAAGTTCCCACACAGCAATAATTGTGATCAGAGTGTTAATCAACACTTTATTCATCGGATGTGACCTATGTTCTTACGAAGACCAGGCCTCTCAAGAGTTGTACCTCTCTAAACCACAGTTTCCAAGTGTGGCCCCCAGACCAGCAACATAACTGTCATCTGGGAACTCCTCAGAAATGCAGATTATCAGGCCTTAGCTCAGCCCTCCTAAATCTGAAAGTCTGGGAAAGTGGCTCAGCAATCTATTTAACAGCACTCCAAATGTTTTTTCTACTGCCTGCTAACATTTTAGAGCCACCCCCAAAGTTTCTGGTATTTTAAAATATTAATATTGAAGCCAGAATCAGAATGTTGAACTGGCTTCTTTGGTCCCAGGTTTTGATTTCTATTTTGGTTCTCATTTCTGGCTGCAGAATCCAGTCCCTAATCGATATTTCTGTGCACTAAGCTGCTTTTGCATGCTACCTACTACAATATATGTAGACTGTTTCTAAAGGTGAATTACAGCCTTGTCTTAAAAAGTAATGCTTTCCCATTAAAATAAGCTTATTGCTCTACTTTGCAAAATCATTCAGGTCTCAAACCGAGAAATGGTCAATGAAAATCAGTTAACACAAAGAGCGTGCTCATCTAAACATAGTTTCTTTATTCAGCAGAAATAAACAAACTTGTCTTTCATGCATTCTCTTTATAAAACTAAGAAACTTGTGTCCAGGTGTCTTGTCTAAAAAAGAATTCCTATGGGAGTTCTTGGTCATGCTCTTGAAGGGGGAATACTGTGCTTATCTCCTTTCCCCAGCAGAGCACAAGCCAAGGCTATCATCAGAGCCACATTCATGCTGTTCTCCCAAGGAGCCACATTTAGCAGACAACTATTTTCTTCTCTCCCAATAATAATGCCTACACATAAGGACAATTAGCTAAAGGAAGTACTTAACATATTTTAGAGCTTAATTTTCCCTCCTCAGAGCTTCAATTTGTACAACTCAAATATAAAATGCACTCCTAAAGGTTTTTTCTCTTTGCCTTTGGTCCATTTACTCTATTCAACTATCAGTACTGAGAGACAGCTCTGGCCCCTGGTTTGGCAGATAAAGATGGTATTTAGAAAAAGCCCTTCAGATGATTCTGATGTCCTGCCTTCTATCACTTCCCATTGCACACCATTTGTTATTCTATATCTAGTAGACCACAATCTCTGGGTGAGCACCTGGTATTCTGAGAAACACAGGCCCTAATACTGTGATGAGAATCAAGGCCAGAGGAGAGAAGATGGATACCATCTAGAAATGAGATTCAAGAATCAACGATCATATCTCTTTTAGTGTAAGGAATTTGAAGACAATGACTGTGCACAAAGCTCATCTTCAGGTTCAGTTCAGTCGCTCAGTCGTGTCTGACTCTGCGACCCCATGGACTGTAGCAAGCCAGGCTTCCCTGTCCATCACCAACTCCCGGAGCTTGCTCAAACTCATGCCCATTGAGTCGGGGGTGCCATCCAACCATCTCATCCTATGTCATCCCTTTCTCCTCCTGCCTTCAGTCTTCCCCAACATCAGAGTCTTTTTTCCAAGCAGTCAGTTCTTCACATCAGGTAGCCAAAGTATTGGGGTTTCAGCTTCAGCATCAGTCCTTCCAATGAACATTCAGGACTGATTTCCTTTAGGATTGACTGGTTTGATCTCCTTTCAGTTCAAGGGACTCAAGAGTCTTCTCCAATACCACAGGAATATCCACACATCTTCAGGTATATCCACACAAATCTATCTCAGTTTGCATAGTCCTAAACCTCCAGGAGGCAGTAGGTAAAAGCTAAAGGAAGCCTTGGAGTGTGTGGAGAAGGTAAGGGGAAAGAATTCCAGGAGACAAGAAGGTATTTTAGCTAAAATGTGAATTGTTGAAGCTATACTTGCAGATGGATTGCCCTGTAATCCAGGGCAGTTAGGATCTGTTATGATTTCTTGTCTAGTTTCAGAAGTAGTTTGTATATAAGAAGTCTTACATAAATATTGAAATGAAACTGCCACTTATTTTGTATATTAATTTATTAGGATAGTGATAACACTCAAGTTGGCTTCTTCAATCTTCTGTACAGCAATGCTATAAAGAAATCAGCAATGGGTATGGTTCCAACTCCAAAAGCCAATAGCAATACAATTTCTGGTTCCTTCTTCTCAATTAGGGGTTTTGTAAAATGTTAATGTCAGAATGCTTACAGTCTTTGTTATCTACACTTTATGGTTAATCAACCTTGGGATGAAGCTAAAGCCACTTGACCAGCACTACTGTTGGTGTCATAACTCATGGTGATGAAGAGATATCCAACTAGCACATCTGCCTCCATCTCGCTCCTAGAAATTCTTGAATTTGGTACAGGTCAGATGACCTCTTTTAATAGAACATGGCTCAAATCATCCTGAGCTTATAGCACAAATCCTCAAGAAAAAGCATTATAATGCCCAAAGGGCCAAAGTTAGTTTTTATTACAATGGTCGTGGCCCTTTAAAGGTCAATTATATCTGGAAATTTCTTTAAAATTATTTTAAAGATATTTATTTAATAATTTGGCTGTTTCAGGTCTTAGTTGCAGCATTTGGGATCTTTGATCTTCACTGCTGCACAAGGGATCTTTAGTTGCAGCAGGAGAACTCTTACTTGCAGCATATGGGATCTAGATTCCTGATCAGTGACGGAACTCAGTCCCCTTGCATTGAGAATTCAGTCTTAGCCACTAGACCACCAGGGAAATCCCAATGCCTGAAAATTTATTCCTTAGTATTTAACTTTTCTTAGAATTTAAATTTTTATCCCTAAGGAAGTTACTATGAAAAAAAAAGGGCGGGGGTTGAGAGACACTGCCTTTGAGACTCTTACATCTTTGCTGACTTACAAAATTTCTACTCTGCCTTGACCACGTAGCTTCCTCCCAGTGGCTTTGAGCCAGCTTCGGGGAGGGGTGTGATTTTTCACAGGTTTGAGTCTCACAGCAGTTACAAATGTCAACGTTACCTTCTAGAGGAGACCACCTGGAAGATGGCAGCAAAAAGTTCTAATCCTTATTATATTTCTAGCAGATTAATAGTCAACTATGACAATACTCATCTAGAAGATTCACAGAAGTGAAAGCATAGTAACAAAAAATCAAGCAGGGATATGACATTACTTATTTAACTGTTTATTTTTTATTTTGTGAAATAAAATTCCTAAAACTTGTATGTAGGAACTGCTCACTCTAATAAAAGTCTTTAATAGCCTTAGATAAGATTCAAAGTATAGTTTCTTCAGAGAGAAATAGACTAGGTTTATATCAAATGACAAGGTCAGGGTAAAAAGAAAAAAGAAAAACATGATACAAGAGGGGATAAAAAGTTTTAGTATAAAGAAGTTTCTTCTTTCCCTAAGAGAAAAAAAAGAACATGGTATTTCTTGCAGCCAATGGTGAGAACTCTCCTAAATTCTTTAATTAGGAAATATGGTTTGAGAGACAGAGACACTGATTGAAAACCTAATTTGCCAATTGTCTTAGTCATTATTAATAGCTGCTAACTTCTCTCATTTAATTAAAAAAGATCTCTCATATTAAAATTGTAAAGTGCTTAGTTCCTTGATACTTTAGCTATATATATATATATATATATGCTGCTAAGTCCCTTCAGTCGTGTCCGACTCTGTGCGACCCCATAGACGGCAGCCCACCAGGCTCCTCTGTCCCTGGGATTCTCCAGGCAAGAACACTGGAGTGGGTTGCCATTTCCTTCTCCAATGCATTAAAATGAAAAGTGAAAGTGAAGTCACTTAGTCGTGTCTGACTCTTAGCAGCCCCATGGACTGCAGCCTACCAGGCTCCTCCATCCATGGGATTTTTCAGGCAAGAGTACTGGAGTGGGGTGCCACTGCCTTCTCTGAGAGATATATATATATATATAAAATATATAATAGCTTTAGCTATTCTTTCCCTTTCTGTCCTAACACCTGGGAAAAACATATATATAACTTGTTCTATGCAGCCTCAAATGGCTACTGATCTCTTCCTAACAACTCTGTATTTTTACTGAACTTGACTCTGCTTGGTAAGAGTGGTTTACACAAACTTATCTAGAGCCAATGACATTCAGGTCAAAACCTATGGATGCTCCAACAACTATACCCACAATTTGCTTGATCTATTGAAAGAGCAAGCTTTGTTTGAAGAATCTGGCTCTGCTGATGCTTTAGTAGCCTTGAGATGGCAAGCAATATAGGACTAGAGTATAATTTGTAGTTGAAACACAGGTGGGCTTAGACTCAGACATTTAGAATGATAATGCCAAATTATCATAAAAGAATAGAAAGGTAATTCACCAGATTTGGTTTGAACCTTAAAACTCAACATTCAAAAAACTAAGATCATGGCATCCAGTCCCATCACTTCATGGTAAATAGATAGCGATACAATGGAAACAGTGACAGACTTTATTTTCTTGGGCTCCAGAATCACTGCAGATAGTGACTGCTGCCCCGAAATAAAGACACTTGCTTCTTGGAAGGAAGCTTTGACAAATCTATACAGCATATTAAAAAGCACAGACATTACTTTGCTGACAAACGTCTGTCTAGTCAAAGCTATGGTTTCTCCAGTAGTCATGTATGGATGTGAGAGTTGGACTATAAAGAAAGCTGAGCGCTGAGGAATTGATGTTTTTGAACTGTGGTGTTGGAGAAGACTCTTGAGAATCCCTTGGACAGCAAGGAGATCAAACCAGTCAATCCTAAAGGAAATCAGTCCTGAATATTCATTGGAAGAACTGATGCTGAAGCTGAAGCTCCAATACTTTGGCCACCTAATGGGAAGAGTTAACTCATTGGAAATGACCCTGATGCTGGGAAAGATTAAAGACAGGAGGAAAAGGGGATGACATAGAATGAGATGGTTGGATGGCATCACCGACTTGATGGACATGAGTTTGAGCAAGCTCCAGGAGTTGGTGATGGACAGGGAAGCTTGGCATGCTGCAGTCCATGGGGTCACAAAGAGTAGAACACGACTGAGCAACTGAGCTGAACTGAATGTGAAGGTAGAAGCAGCATCTTTCCATTGATCATATCCAAGTCAGCTAGATATTTAAAGAGCCTGGCTAGGACTTCATAACTGGGAATTGACAAGGGAGCTTCATGTAACCCATTTAAATCAATAAGGACCTGTCAAGGAGTCAATTTTGTGTTTGGAGTCTGCATGGTTACACCCAAATAAATGCAGAGCCTTAAAACAATTAGACTCCCAATGTTGATATCAACTTGAAGGTGAATAACATCCCCAAATTGGACACTTTTAGAATTCATCTCAGAACTCCAAGAATCCGTATTGAGATATCACCCACAGAGCAACTGGAGGTGAGGAGTAGCCTCAAATTTAGCCATGCCTCTATCTACCATTCATCAATCTCAGAGTGAATTTTTGTCTCTTCTGAGAGGACAGAGTAGAACTGAATGGAATCTGGGTGGGTTGAATGGCTTTGTTTCTCACATTCTTCCTCCTGAGACATTAATCATAAACCGGCTGAAGAAGTTGAAGTAGGGAGTCATGGTAGGGCAGTAACAGCTATGAGGCATCTCATCTGGTATAGGAACATTTTATTGGAATGATAATTGGATTAGTTCTCAGAATACCAGAACTGTTGGCAGACAATGAACTGTACTGTAGAATTATGGCATATATCAATGTGTCAGGAATCATCCAGATGCAATCAGACAAGTCTTTGTCACCATAGTGATTAGATGATTTCTTGGAAGGAGAGCTAGCACATTGTAGCAATACTTTCTGTGGCATTTTCCACCACTTCTTGAATTGAAGAAACTTTACAAATAGCCAGTTGGTATCTATAGGTTCATACCACAGGAAACTTAAAAATATCCCAAACTGGTTTCTCCAGAGATTCATGAAAATTAATTGTATCAAGTGTGTGTGCTAGTGGCTCAGTCATGTCCAAATCTTTGTGACCCCTTGAGCCTGACCCCGCCAGGCTTCTCTGTCCATGGAATTCTCCAAGCAAGAATACTAGAGTGGATAGCCATTCCCTTCTCTAGGGGATCTTCCTGACCCAGAGATCAAACCCAGGCCTTCTGCACTGGAGGAAGATTCTTTACCATCTGAGCTAACAGGGAAGCCCCAAATGTGGCACAGACACAGGTTAAGGATATGAATTTAAAAAAAAAATTCAGGTTTTAATCCTAATACTGCTAGTTATCAACTGTACTGCATCAAATTACTCAAACTAAGTCTCAGTTTCTTCATCTATAACTTGGTGGAAAATAGGATTTGCTTCAAAAGACAGAGAAAAAGTAATTGTTACCACATTGCATCCCTCACTTTATTCTATGGGCAATTGATTCTCATAATTAGATTGTTAAGCTTATAGAAACTACTCTTCATATTTTGAACTATCACAATAACTGACTTTTTCAAGGATAGAAAACAAAAATGAAGCAACTTGAATATTATTCAAACACTCTCCATCATTTGGTTAAGTTTTAGGAGCTGGACAGTACTCAGACTACCTAAAATGATGCTGACAGTGGCAAGGCAAGAATTCAAGTCACTCATATTTTATGTTATCTTTTGTGCAAACATCAAGAAGGTGATTTGATAGGTGATGAGGTCAATATAGTTAAGGTAGTTTGACCAACATCTCAAAACAAGTCTTAAAAGCAACTAGTAAAAGCTACATCTTTTAAACAAAAGGACTCTGAGTTACCCCTCCTCTTGGCTTCTCAGTCAAACTATGTCATCTTGACAAACACCCATGGAGGAGTATTACCCATATTGCACTGACACATTCATGGAGCCAAATTTCAAAGACAGCAGCATTGTTTACTGAGTCCAAATAGTTGTACCAGCAGCCAGCTGGGCCAAGACTCATAGGATGGGCTCCCCAGCTGCCCTTTCCTGAACACTTCCTCTGAACAGTTACCACCACCTTCTCCTCTGAACCTGTACTTTAACAGGCAACCTTGAGTAGGAAGGCCTAGAAAGAGGAGTCTCTGGAGAAGCCCAAGAAAGAAAAGGGACATGAGAAGACTCCTGAGTGGACTCTTATCTCTAGTCAGGAATTTCTGGGAACAGAACCTGAAGTAGGAAAACCTCAATGAGCAACAGATCCCAAAGGACTCCCTGCCAACCAGATTAAGTGAAGTGCCATCAGGTACCTCTGGGCCATCTCACCTGCTTGTTACAACTAGCTTCCTAGCAACCTAGAGGCATTGGTCTTTATGTGAAAAAGTGGTGGAAGTGGTACTTGCTCAGTCATGTCCAACTCTTTGTGACCCCATCAACTGTAGCCCAACAGGCTCCTCTGTCCATGGAATTCTCCAGGCAAGAATACTACAGTGGGTAGCCAATTACTTCTCCAGAGGATCTTCCCCACCCAGGGATCAAAGCCAGGTCTTCTGCATTGCAGGCGGATTCTTTACCATCTGAGCCACCAGGGAAGTCTGCTGCTGCTGCTAAGTTGCTTCAGTTGTGTCCGATTCTGTGCGACCCCAGAGACAGCAGCCCACCAGGCTCTCCTGCCCCTGGGATTCCCCAGGCAAGAACACTGGAGTGGGTTGCCATTTCCTTCTCCAATGCATGAAAGTGAAAAGTGGAAGTGAAGTCACTCAGTCGTGTCCGACTCTTCACAACCCCATGGACTGCAGCCTACCAGGCTCCTCCGTCCATGGGATTTTCCAGGCAAGAGTACTAGAGTGGGGTGCCATTGCCTTCTCCACCAGGGAAGTCTAGTGGCCTTTATATCCATCCTCAAACCATTCAGTAGCTATTGCAGGCCCTGAAATCAGGCTGGATATACAGGAAGCAAGAATGATAGTCTACACCTGGAACTCAGCCAGACCCTTCATGATTTAAGAAAGAGCCTCAAGGAGGAAGGAGTGAGCTGTTGAAAGATTTTCAGCTCTCCTTAAGAAGGCACAAGTTGTACCCCTTTAGAGAAGCTTGATGAGGCCTGGAAGGGAGTTATAACTCACAAAGATTCAAGGTATACTCTCCCTGTAATCAACAACTGCCTTAAGTTGGTGAATAATTTGATTAAATGGAGTTTTAAATCAAAGACATAAGAGTTTAATTAGGAACTATTCTTGTCATACTGAGGTTAACAGGCAGCTGTGCTGATTTTATTCCCCTGCCAGGATTTTTACAGACTCACAGAAAAGGGGGACTTTGAAACCAGCATTTAATGAAATGTATAGAAGGAAACAGTTACCACTGAAATAGGTAGGCCACCAAGTGTTTTCCAAGCCACAAGGACTGATGAGGTAAGAGTCTAGCAGAAGAAAGTATGTGTCCTGGAGGGTGCTAAAAATTGCCCCAGACAAGCAGAGCTGGAGGACTCTCCTTCCAGGTTTTACTTGCTGTATTTTAATACTCCATTTATTTATTCCCTTTGATACTTTTTCCCTGCTTCCCAATAGTTTAATTCTCTGGTTGCTGAACCTCGAGCCTTACAATTTTCAAATATCACTGTGCATAAAATACATTTTGCAAAATTTTTAAAAATGCAGGTCACCCCCACTCCCAGCCCGAACTCCACCTCCAACTTTGTTTGATAGGTCTGGGTGGGACTCGTTCATCTTCAGCAGATCTCCTGGGTGATGTGATGCAGTTGAGACACTTCCCAGTCCCAGTGTTTGTGTTCTCGAAGTTATTCACCCTCTACCATCCCTATTTCCTATGACCTATATACACTTCAAGTGATCTGTTACCTGCTTTTTCCTATCCCCCTGCTTCAGGGATCACCTGATCAACTATGAATCTTTGATCAGTAACAACCCTGGGACATACAGAAAGGAAGACAAAACCTGTGTAGCTGTGGTTTAGTCACTAAGTCGTGTCCAACTCTTGCGATCCCAGGGACTGTAGCCCACCAGGCTCCTCTGTCCATAGGATTTTCCAGGCAAGAATATTGGAGCGGGTGGACATTTCCTTCTCCAGGGGATCTCCCTGATCCAGGGATTGAACCTAGGTCTTCTGTACTGCAGACAGATTCTTTACCAACTGAGCTACAGATATTTGTGTAGCTGTGGC
This sequence comes from Bos javanicus, assembly GCF_032452875.1. NCBI lineage: Eukaryota > Metazoa > Chordata > Mammalia > Artiodactyla > Bovidae > Bos > Bos javanicus. Next base: position 100,841,123 of record NC_083871.1, on the reverse strand, counting down.
ATTCCCCAAAACAATGTTAGTATTTTTATCAAAAGGGTCAGATCCAAATAAGTCCAGAACTTGGAGAAATCCCTAATTCCGGAGACTCATGAACTTCTCTCCAGAAAGTCTCCATGGTCCCAGGAATGTAAAACAGAGGTGGCTCTACCAGAAGAAAACCCTTAGATCACAAAACTAGAAGGGGGCTTTGAAACAATTTAGAACCTTTAGGTCAGAAAAGCAAAACTCAGAGAGATTAAGTAATAGAATCATGGCAAATGTGTTATTTAGTGGTTAGTGACATCTCTGAGGGTACAATCTGCGTGACTGATCTCTTTCCATGGGTGGTGAGTGTGCACGTGTGTGGACTGGAGGAGTAAAAACTCTATAGATCCTTGAACAACACTAAAGATCAACGTTATAGATCCTTGAATGAATCTGACTGCTCTGGATTGTAACCAATTTGCCATTTTGGGTCTACTCCAATCCCAACCACCATATGGACGTTCAGAGATCCACACTGCTAGCAAAGACTGGAAAGGGACAAGCAAGGGGTTTTGGAGAGCATTTATGTCTATGAAATAGGTTTGCTATGATTCTGTCTAAAAGTCATACACCGAAAGAATATGCCTAAAATAATATTAAATGTACTCTACCTAATAATATACCATACAAAAAAGCAGAGGTCTAGACAAGGGAAGAGCTTATGCGAAATCATCCATGTGTTCAGAATTGGAATCACATCGAAGTCCACATCTAATTTCAAATGGCTTGGTAACTGTTATCACCTCTGTTATCAATCACAGTTATGGTCATTCTTGATGAGCGTTCCTGAGAGACATGAGTCTTATATTTTAGATATTTTCAGAAGGCATTTCTGTAATTTAAAAAACCTTTGTAAGAATGAAAAATTTACATAATAATAAAACAAGCATTACTCAAAACTGTATGCCTTAGCTATGAAATTACATTTTAATTTCTGCTCTCCTGGCTCTTCAAGTAAATAATACTTTTAAATGTAATTCGGCCAACTCCAAATTCCTCCCCTAAAGTACATACTTTTTATAAAAAAAGTATGTATACTGTCAATATGAACTATGACAAAGGCAAGTAGTAGGTCCAGTCTGACTTTGTCTTGTATATCTGTGGTATGTGTGTATATGTTTCTGTGTGTGCCTGTGTGTGTGAGAGAAAGAGAGAGAAGGAGAGACAGTAAGAGAGAGGGAAATTCAGCTTGGAGTGTCTTTATAGAGTGAGACTTTATGAGGGAAAAATATAACATGTTATATTAATAGCATTAGAAGTATCAAAATACAAGAAAATAATCACAGTAAAAAAACAAATCACTGGCAGAACCAAAGATGTCTTGGGTAGAATGCTTTTCCTCACCATTCATTTCTAAGAGGAGTACTCTTTCCTAACCCCACTCTCACCCCCCTTTCTCATTCCTGATTACCAAACCAGAGGAGGAAACCTGAGCAAGCTCATGTACCCAACACTTTAGCCACTTGGATGAGTCTGTCCCAAGAGACTTCACTGCTGCTATGTGGTGGAAGTCTTCCTGGGTATTGATGGGTTCAGTTCAGTTCAGTTCAGTCACTCAGTCATGCCCAACTCTTTGTGACCCCATGGACTGCAGCACGCCAGGCCTCCCTGTCCATCACCAACTCCCAGAGTTTACCCAAACTCATGTTCATTGAGTTGGTGATGCTATCCAACCATTTCATCCTCTGTCATCCCCTTCTCCTCCTGCCCTCAATCTTTCCCAGCATCAGGATCTTTTCAAATGAGTCAGCTCTTCACATCAGGTGGCCAAGGTACTGGAGTTTCAGCTTCAACATCAGTCCTTCCAATGAACACTCAGGACTGATCTCCTTTAGGATGGACTGGTTGCATCTCCTTGCAGTACAAAGGACTCTCAAGAGTCTTCTGCAACACCCCAGTTCAAAAGCATCAATTCTTCAGCGCTCAGCTTTCTTTATAGTCCAACTGTCACATCCATATATGACTACTGGAAAAACCATAGCCTTGACTAGATGGACCTTTGTTGGCAAAGTAATGTCTGTGCTTTTTAATATGCTGTCTAGGTTGGTTGGAGAAGGCAATGGCAACCCACTCCAGTGTTCTTGCCTGGAGAATCCCAGGGATGGTGGAGCCTGGTGGGCTGCCGTCTATGGGGTCGCACAGAGTCGGACACGACTGAAGTGACTTAGCAGCAGCAGCAGCTAGGTTAGTCATAACTTTCCTTCCAAGGAGTAAGCATCTTAATTTCATGGCTGCAGTCACCATCTACAGAGATTTTGGAGCCCAAAAAAATAAAGTCTGCCACTGTTTCCACTGTTGCCTCATCTATTTGCCATGAAGTGGTGGGACCAGATGCCATGATCTTAGTTTTCTAAATGTTGAGCTTTTTTGTTTTTAGGGTCCACTATCAGTAAGCTGTTTAGGCAACAGATCTCAAGACTTGTTATTTTTTACCTTTTCCCTTTTTTATGTCTCCAGTTACACTGGACTCTTTTGAGATATATTTATATGCAGAATAAGAACCCTCCAGAAAGCCGTGGGAGAGAAGGGCACAGTGACATACAGTTCCCAGGCTCATCCAGGCGGGGCAAAGACCCTGATACTTGGTTTAGTGGCAGCTGCTCCAAGCCCTTTCTCCAAGCTTGCTCCAGGTCCACCTATTTAGTAACTCCTATGCCCTTCTTAAGTCAAATTCTTGAGCCTTGCCTACGATTTACTGAATCAATAGTGGTCATAGGGCCCAGAGATGCACACATTTAACAAGTTTCTCAGGTCATTCCTTCTTATACAAAGCTTGAGAGGTACTATTACAGAAATACTTTCTTTACTACACAATACTGTCCCCATATGAGAGCACTTGATATCTCTCAGGGAAGTTTCAAAAACCTTTCTCAAATATACAGCTCTTCAGCAAGTGTGTGCTGATTTTAAAAATTTCCTTTCTATCCTAGCAGTGCTTCTTGGTTGGAAGTCCATGTATAGACTAATAGAGGTTTCTGAAACTTCCAAAATGTATGAAGTGAATGTGTGTCTTTCTAGAAAGAGGGTTTATAGATTTCAAGATTTTTACAACCCAAAGCATTCTTGGAGTTGCAAAATTAGATAATATCCATCCAGAAAGACTGATTTGTTCTCAACAGCTCTTCCGGGTCCCTAAACATAACAAAGTACAAGGCTGAGCAGTTAAACTTTTGTTAAATGGCCTTATTTGTCTGCATGTCAGTTCCTTATAATTAAGCATACTTTGACTAATTTGAATTAAGTGTGCCTGCATTTTAAATTTCCCATGCTATTTGCCTTATACAAACAGAGAACAAAAGGACAGGACCGTCTGTGCTCCCTTTTCAGTGTTAGTTACCTCTGAGGAGCATAGGTATCTTTGCTTTTCTGTGGAATAAATTAACATCTCTCTGATGAGAGTCACAGATTCATCTGATAACAGGTGCAGAAAGAAATCTTTAACCTCTAGACAGATTAAGAATAAAGGAGGACCCTAGGGCACAAAGCAGATGTTGTAAGCAATCACAGAGACAGAAATTTTAATCAGTTCTTCTGTTTTCAGAGACAATTCTGTTTCCTGGATTAACAGGGAGCTGCTGTGAAGTTGAATTGCCCAGGTGTGGCAAGACACTGTCCTACCCTCCTAACCTGGGGAAGCTTAGAGAACCACGTTCTTTCTAAAACTTAAAGTTATCTAGAAAAGAGTTGCTTGTTAATTTTTTAAAGTAATAATTCCTGTTATTAACAGGGATTAATTAACAAAGCTTAACATACAACCTGTTAAGCTTTGGAGCTAAACAGAGGGTTTTAAGGGGAGGGGGAGGGTATCTGGGGAAGGCTACATACTTCTTCCATAATTTTCAATGGATTAAAAATATTTAATACATAAAGTTGATGAGCATTACATGAAAATATATGCAAAACAATTTCCATTTGGCATTACTTGCTGTTACTTTCCTTTCCCTTACCAAGCTGCATGGGAAGACTAAACATTTCAAATGATCTGAATTTCATTCCAGTAGTGTTGCAGGCAGCTTCTAAAATGTCTCTCAAAGATCCGCATCTCCTGATATCCATGATCTTCTGTGCCCCCCACCCTTGAGGATGGACTGAACCTAGCAACTTCTTTCTAGTGGTAAAATGGTAAAAGTGATGGGATATCTCTTCAAAAACTAGGTAACAAAACATTATGACTTCCATCTTTCTGTCTTTCTCTCTGCCCCTGCTCTGGAAGAAGCAAATTGCCACATTGTGAGTAGCCTTATGGAGATGCATTCCTATCAAGTGTAGGGAAAGAGCAAATTAGCCAAGATGGCATGGTCAAGCTCTGTCACCCCACAGACTCTCACTCTTGCCCCACGTTTTATAATGATTCTGTAACAGCTGAGATCACTTACAGCACATGTACAACACGAGGTACTCACTTAGCCATGGGCTTTGTATAAGCACATATAAGCTCCACCTGGAAAGGCCTTGTGGTTTGGTTGTTATGGCTGCTACATTAGCTAGGACAGAAGGTTGTGTTACGGCTGCTACTACAGCTGCTGCGGCAGTTCGGAGAGAATAAATGTTTTTGCAGTTCCTACAGCTTTTTACCAGAGAAAGCGATGGCACCCCACTCCAGTACTCTTGCCTGGAAAATCCCATGGAAGGAGGAGCCTGGTGGGCTCCAGTCCATGGGGTTGCTAAGAGTCGGACACAACTGAGTGACTTCACTTTCACTTTTCACTTTCATGCATTGGAGAAGGAAATGGCAACCCACTCCAGTGTTCTTGCCTGGAGAATCCCAGGGACGGGGGAGCCTGGTGGGCTGCCGTCTGTGGGGTCGCACAGAGTCAGACACGACTGAAGTGACTTAGCAGCAGCAGCAGCAGCACAGCTCTTTACGTCTTCGTCTAGCCTTTTAGCTCATGCTTTGCCTGCCATGGGTTCAGCAAACAATGTGCACTGTTGACAAGAATCACAAACAGCTGACAGAGAAGGAGGTCTTTTCATCCAGTACATCCACATAATTTCACTCTACAAATGAGAAAATGGAGGTCTTAATTTGCTTATAGCCACATAACTAGCTAATGGGAGCACAAATTAGAACCAGATCTACTAATCTGCAATTCAATGTATAGTCTGCTGCTGTTTATGGGCCAGTAAATTCCAGGTAGTATTGAAAAAGCACCAGTTTCATTTACTCCAATAAAAAAGTGGAATCAAATTAACCAGCAATGAATTATTAAGCTCTCTTTGGAGGCCCAGGTAAAATATAAAATACATACTGAAAGAGCAACAATAGACTGACAGCTAATTCTTCCACAGAAATAACAGAATTTCAACTATAACGGGAAGATCTCTTTAAAGTGCTTAAAGAAAATACTTCTCAACCTAGAATTCTACATTTTTTAACTATCCTTCAAAAATGAAGGTTAAGATTAAGAGGTTTTCAGGAAGCTAATCATTTATCACTAGCAGGAACACTGAAGGGAGTTTCTGAGGCAGAAAAAAAAAAAAAAAAGGTTCCAAACAGAAACACAATAATGTAAAAAGGAATAAAGAAAGAAAAGGCTAAACACACTGGCAGAAAATGAGTACTGAATGCATAAATAATAGTAATAATGATTTGGAGGGTCTAAAATATATTTTGCATAAAAATGCATGACAGCAATATTACAAAGAGGAAAGGATAATTGGAGTTTGAGTGCTCTAAAGCCTTTGTATTTTGCTGGAAGTTGGTAACAGGACATATTTAAGGTGGATTTAATAAGTCAAAAATATATTATCATCTCCATGCTAACCACTAAAAAGAATGGTAACACTTACAGAGAAGGGAAAACTGAAAATTTTCAAATATTTGAAAAATACAAAATAAATCAAGATAAAAGAAAGGAACAAAGAACCTGTGAGGAAAAAACAAAAACAATAGAAATGTAGATTTAACCCAATTATATTAGTAGTTTTATCAACATAATAGACTGAATATTCCATTTAAAGGACTATAATATTCAAGAAAAAAATAAAACTGAACTATGTGCTCTTTACAGGAAACACACTTTAAACTTAAGGACACAGAAATTTTGTAGTCAATAGACTGGGAAAATATATAACCAATGTAAACAGCATATCAGTAGTGAAAAACTAGACTTTGAGGGAAACTTTTTTAATTAAAACTGAAAGAATTGGAAGAAACAATCATTTTTGGAGCTATTAGAATACACTTTCCAGTAATTAAGGTAAAAACTGGTAAAAAATAAATCAGTAAGGATACAGAATATTTGAAAAACCTGATTGATAAAAATAACCTAATTAGCCATAACACTACACTTAAGAGCTACAGAGATATTTTACAAAAGTTCACAGATGAAAATTGAACATCTGCTGTGTCATTAAATAAATCTCAACAAATTTTGAAAAACTGAAATCATAAACAGTGCATTCATTGAACATAGTAAGCCAAAAACAATAATAGAAATTTGAATTTTAAAATCTCAAATATTTAGAAATTATGCAGTATACATCTAAATTACCCTTGAGTCAATAACCAACACAATGGAAAGTAAAATGTCTTTGAAATACTAAAATTTGTAAAATTCAGGTAAAGCAGTGCTTAGCAGAAAATTTATAGCATTATGGAGAAGGGAAAGGCTACCCACTCCAGTACTCTGGCCTGGAGAATTCCATGGACTATATAGTCCATGGACTCACAAAGAGTTGGACACAACTGAGTGACTTTCACTTTTCACATGTAGAAAAGAAGAATGAATTTGAGCTTCTATCTGAGGAAGCTATGAAAAGAACAGCAAATTAAAACTAACAAATAAGAAAGGAAATAAAAATAAGAACAGAAATCAATGAAAAGCAAACATAAAGTTGAGAAAATCAGGAAAGGCTTTGAGGATTAACCGAAATTTAAAGTCTCACAATCCTATGTCAGGGTTGGGAGGTGGGTCAAAGAGTAGGGGACAGAACACAAATGATCAAGATCAGGGATAAAAAAGCCACCATTACTTCAGATGCTACAGATGTCAAAAAGATAAACTATTGTGATCAATTTTATACCAATAATTGTGATAATTTGGATGAGAAGTACATGTTATCCCAAGAGCTGCATTATACCCAAAAGCTGCATTATAACAGCTGAAAAAAAAAAAAAATAACAGAAAATAGAAGCCCACAGTTCCTTGCCAGGGAGGCTTTCTCAACATGGCTATTCAGTACATTAAGCTACCAAGTAGTACCTCTTGTTCCAACCTCCTGAGACACAGTCTTATGTAGTATATATAACCACAGGAGTTACAGATCATCTTTGTCTCATGATGTAGCCTAATCAAAGGGGTTGCCAACATAATGTGGCAAATATAAATTTTCCATATTATACTGGTTAAGACAAGTTACAAGTACAATCTTTATGTGGGGTTGGGGGTGGGGGAAGTGATATATTACACAAACATATGGCTACCATGAGGCAGAGATCATTAAGGTCATCTTAGTATCTGTCTATCATACTGTGCCCAGACAATATGACTACTGAGCTTGTTATAAGAACATTCATAATAGCATTATTTGCAAATGTCAACAAATTAGAAATGACTCTAACATACATTACAGCAGAATGGATGATAAATTACGGTATATTCTAATACTAGAAACTATACAACAATGAAATAAATGAACTATTGCTTCACTCAACAATATGGCTAAATTTCCTAGACAAAATGATGAACTAAAGACATCAAACACAAGTATCTGTGGTATGTGTGTGTGTGCAACTGATTGTGTCCAACTCTTTGTGAACCCCCTGGACTGTATCCTGCCAGGTTCCTCTGTCCATGGAGTTTTCCAGGCAAGAATACTCGAGTGGGTTGCCATTTCCTCCTCCAGGGGATCTTCCCTGATCCAGGAACTGAACCCGTGTCTCTTGTGTCTTCTGTTTTGGCAAGCCCATCCTTTACCACTTTGCCACATGGGAAGCCCCATGTGTGGGTGTGTACTCAGTCACGTCCAGCTTTTTGTGACCCCATGGACTATAGCCTGCCCGACTCCTCTGTGCAAGGAACTTTCCAGGCAAGGATGCATCTGTGGTATAATTTCATTTATGTAAGATTCAAAAAGCGACAAAAGTGGTTATGGAAATAAACCACTTTTGGATAGAATGACAGGTAAGGAGGGGGCTTCTGAAGTAAGGGAAATGTATGACTTAGTCTGAGTCTTAGTTAAAAATTTATCAACATTTAGATTTTGCATATTACTTCATATATTCTGTCAGTTCGGTTCAGTTCAGTTGCTCAGTCATGTTCAACTCTTTGGGACCCACAGGCTGCAGCACACCAGGCCTCCCTGTCCATCACCAACACCCAGAGCTTGTTCAAATTCATGTCCATCTAGTCGGAGATGCCATCCAACCATCTCATCTTCTGTCGTCCCCTTCTCCTCCCGCCTTCAATCTTTCCCAAGATCAGGGTCTTTTCAAATGAGTCAGCTCTTTGCTTCAGGTAGCCAAAGTATTGGAGTTTCAGCTTAAGCATCAGTCCTTCCAATGAATATTCAGCATTGATTTCCTTTAGGATTGACAGGTTGGATCTCTTTGCAGTCCAAAGGACTCCCAAGAGTCTTCTTCAACACCACAGTTCAAAAGCATCAATTCTTTGGTGCTCAGCTTTCTTTATAGTCCAACTCTCATATCCGTATATAACTACTGGAAAAACCATAGCTTTGACTAGATGGACCTTTGTTGGCAAAGCAATGCCTCTGCTTTTTAATAAGCTGTTTAGTTTGATCATAGCTTTCCTTCAATGAGCAAGCGTCTTTTAATTTCATGGCTGCAGTTACCATCTGCAGTGATTTTGGAGCCTAAGAAAATAAAGTCTGTCACTGTTTCCATTGTTTCCCCATCTATTTGCCATGAAGTGATGGGACCAGATGCTATGATCTTAGTTTTTTGAATGTTGAGTTTTAAGCCAGCTTTTTTACTCTCTTCTTTCATATTCATCAAGACACTCTTTAGTTCTTCTTTGCTTTCTGCAATAAGTGTGTTGTTATCTGCGTATCTGAGGTTATTGTCACTTCTCCCAGCAATCTTAATTCCAGCTTGTGCTTCATCCAGCCTGGAATTTCACATAATATACACTGCATAGAAGTTTAATAAGCAGGGAGACAATATACAGCCTTGACGTACTCCTTCCCCAATTTGAAACCAGTTCATTGTTCCATGTCCGGTTCTAACTGTTGCTTCTTGACCTGCATACAGACTTCTCAGGAGGCAAGTTAGGTGGTCTGGTATTTCCATCTCTTTAAGAATTTTCCACAGTTTGTTGTGATCTACACAGTCAAAGGCTTGGGCATAGTTAATAAAGCAGAAGTAGATGTTTTTCTGGAATTCTCTTGCTTTTTCTATGATCCAACAGATATATATTCTATGCTTAAAAACAAAAATTATCCCAATCTCTTTGAGTTATTTTTTATTTCCTGTACAAAAACATCAACTAGTATACTAACGCATATATATGGAATTTAGAAAGATGGTAATAATAACCCTGTGTACGAGACAGCAAAAGAGACACTGATGTATAGAACAGTCTTATGGACTCTGTGGGAGAGGGAGAGGGTGGGAAGATTTGGGAGAATGGCATTGAAACATGTAAAATATCATGTATGAAACGAGTTGCCAGTCCAGGTTCGATGCACAATACTGGATGCTTGGGGCTAGTGCACTGGGACGACCCAGAGGGATGGTATGGGGAGGGAGGAGGGAGGAGGGTTCAGGATGGGGAACACATGTATACCTGTGGCGGATTCAGTTTGATATTTGGCAAAACTAATACAATTATGTAGAGTTTAAAAATAAAATAAAATTAATAAAAAAAAATCAACTATTCTTGATTGTTCAACTCTTCATTAAGACTTTTCCTTCTTATATTTCTTTCAAAAAAAATAAACAGACTCTTTAAATGGTCAATATGCACTTTCAGAGAAACAAGGAAAAGTGAACAAACACCTATCAGCTTCTCTTACATGTGGCACTCATGCCCTGGTTTCAGGGAGCACATTTTCTCTTGTTTCATAACCCTCATGCTCATCCTCTAAAAATCTCATGACCCCGTGGTTTGGTCAGCAATTGGTTGTTCAATAAAGTGATTATTCAACCAGCATTTTTAGGTACTGTAGCTAGGAGCCTACAGTGTAGGTTTCTTGAAGCATAAGATCATCAAAGAATAACACCAATAAAATCCACTCTTTACAGGCTCATAGGTGAATGGAGAGGAGAACTACTAGTGTGAATATGGAAACATGAATTAAATGCTGCAAGTGATCAAGGAAATAAACAGTTCATATAGAAAATACAGGACTGTCTACTCAAAGTGTCATGCAAACTGGTATGCAGGGATGTGTAAACAGTTCCCTGAAAGCAATGGTCCACAGCAGCTAATATTTAACTAACATCTACTTTCTGGGCACTGTTCCAAATGCTATATACATATATATATATATACTTATTTAATTTGCATATCATCCAAAGACATAGGAACCATGTAGCCAACTCTACTTTGTAGACGGGAATAAATAGAGGTAAAAAAGTAACTTGTCCAAGGCCAAAAGCTGGAAATAGAAGTGTAGAAGTTTGAATAGGAACCCTGGAAGTCTGTGCTTCTAACTGCTTTGCAGCAGCAGAAATAAAAACACCACCACCACGCTTTCAAGACTCCTCTGAAGAAGGCAAGCAACAGAGCAGGGCTGGAGAGTAAGAGGTGAGGCTGGAAGAGTAGCAGGAGCAAGAGTGTTATTCCATAAATTATGTTTGTATTGATGAAGTGGGGATCCTATGGAACACTTTAAGCTATTGAGTCACCGTAAGATTTTTATTTAGAAAAACCACTTTGGTAGCAACTGGGGTAGAAGGTATATAAGGTATAAATCTAAAATAATAGTCCATCTAAGAAATGACTAAGACCTCACTAGAGCAGTGAGGATAGGGGTGAAGAGGAGTAGAACCCAGAGAAGGGGTTCACAAAGTCCAGGCAAGAGAGTGGTGTCAGCATTACTTGGAACTGATCGAAATGCATACGTTCAAGCTCTGCCCTAGACATTTGCATCTGAAGTGTGGGAGTAGGACCAGCCTTTCTGGTCACCGTGGTTCACACAAAAGTCTAAGAACCACAGGCTTAGGGGATTCATTTTTGGCCCAGGGTCCATGGTAGACTTACCTGAAAGGTGCTCACGGCTCACTGTCCCTCCATCCAGCCATTTGAATGTAGTAGATCTGGTTTGGTGTTCCAGCATGTGTGTTTTTTGTTTTTTGTTTTTTTTTTGAAAGTTCCTTGGGTAACACCAATACGTCCCCTGATTAAAAATAACTGAAACAGAAAATGGAATCTGATCTGGTTCTTTAGTTACTTAGTTGGTTAGTTCAGTCATTCAGTCGTGTCTGACTCTTTGTGACCCCCATGAACCGCAGCACGCCAGGCCTCCCTGTCCATCACCAACTCCCAGAGTCCATCCAAACCCATGTCCATGGAGTCAGTGATGCCATCCAGCCATCTCATCCTCTGTCGTCCCCTTCTCCTCCTGCCCCCAATCCCTCCTAGAATCAGGGTCTTTTCAAATGAGTCAGTTCTTCGTATCAGGTGGCCAAAGTATTGGAGTTTCAGCCTCAGCATCAGTCCTACCAATGAACACCCAGGACTGATATCCTCTAGGATGAACTGGTTGGATCTCCTTGCAGTCCAAGGGACTCTCAAGAGTCTTCTCCAACACCACAGTTCAAAAGCATCAATTCTTCAGTGCTCAGCTTTCTTTATAGTCCAACTCTCACATCCATACATGACCACTGGAAAAACCATAGTCTTGACTATGGACCTTTATTGACTAAGTAATGTCTCTACTTTTTAATATGCAGCCTAGGTTGGTCATAACTTCCTTCCAAGGAGTAAGCGCCTTTTAATTTCATGGCTGCAGTCACCATCTGTAGTGATTTTGGAGCCCAGAAAAATAAAGTCTGATACTGTTTCCACTGTTTCCCCATCTATTTCCCATGAAGTGATGGGACCAGATGCCATGGTCTTCGTTTTCTGAATGTTGAGCTTTAAGCCAACTTTTTCACTCTCCACTTTCACTTTCATCAAGAGGCTCTTTAGTTCTTCTTCACTTTCTGCCATAAGGGTGGTGTCATCTGCATATCTGAGGTTATTGATATTTCTCCTGGCAATCTTGATTCTAGCTTGTGCTTCTTCCAGCCCAGCATTTCTCATGATGTACTCTGCATATAAGTTAAATAAGCAGGGTGACAATATACAGCCTTGACGTACTCCTTTTCCTATTTGGAACCAGTCAGTGCATTGTTCCATGTCCAGTTCTAACTGTTGCTTCCTGACCTGCATACAGGTTTCTCAAGAGGCAGGTCAGGTGGTCTGGTATTCCCATCTCTTTCAGAATTTTCCACAGTTTATTGTGATTCACACAGTCAAAGGCTTTGGCATAGTCAATAAAACAGTAATAGATTTTTTTCTGGAATTCTCTTGCTTTTTCGATGATCCAGCAGATGTTGACAATTTGATTTCTGGTTCCTCTGTCTTTTCTAAAACAAGCTTGAATCCGGTTCTTTACTCCTCCATAAGTAGATACATGCCCACCTTGCACACAGGGTATTCCCTGCTTCAGAAAACGCTGAAAGAGTAACTTGCTAATGTCCCTTAGAGACAGTCTCTATCTCTAAGTCTAAATCTTTTCCCGAGAATGCCCCTTCATGTCTGCCTATTTGCATACGGATGATCCTGCCCTCTAATTCACATGCCGTTTGGATGTTTAAACTTCATCTAGCAATAAAAACAGGGAAAGTGGCACATCTACTAAATGTTTATTTCTGAAATGTATCAGATAATGGTTTTTGAGTGAATGATTCAGTCCCTAATAATAACACTGTATTAGCTAGTGGATCCAATTTAACCTGAATTCATGGGAATATTCAAACAGCTGTATACTTGTCAGTACTGAAATTTAAAAAGCAAACAAATCAGCAGCAGAAGAGAGGTAGGCAACTGTACAAAGATCAGCTTCACAATGGCCTCATTTCATACCTGTCTCCTTCCATCACCAGACTCATCTTTCTTAGACCATTTGAGTCTCTTTCTTCGAGGCTTGCACTGCTCTTTACTCTTGAAACAAGCAGATATGACCACCAAAATATAGACATTCCCAGTGGCTGGTGAAAATGTTAAAAGCCATACTACCCCTGGGGCACACTCTTCACCTCAGTATCTCACTCAAGTTTTGGCATAAAGTCCAAACTCCTTAGTGTGGCTTATAACAGAACGGCCATGTCTATCATTCACTGCAAAGCATCTGAGAATGAGAAGCGATGCTAACAGTAATGACAGTGGGAGAGCTGGGCAAACTGTGACTGCCCCAGTCAAACAGGAATCCCCATTAGCCCCACATGCGGCAGTTCAAGACCAGTTCATGACCTGGCCTCTAGTTCCATAACCAGCACTTCATCAATGTCCACCTTGTAACACATACTATTTCTAATCCATACAAAAGTTCTGCAATGCTTTATTATTACCCTTATTGTACATATAAGGAAATGCAAAGAAATTCAACAGCTTACAAGACAGTAAACAGGAAAAGGCAGAACCAGAAGTCAAATCCTGATGTGTTTGGTTTCCAAACTTTTCTTCAGGTGGGTGTTTATTTTTAGTGCCATTGCCTTCTCCAATAAATTCCTAGAATAGAATAAATGGGGAGTTATTGAAATTCCCACAAATACCAAAATCTGTTTTTTTCATGTGAGTGTATAGCACTCTTCCCGAAGAACAAATCAATCATAACAAAATCAAAGAAAATTTAGATAGAAGTACATAAAGTCAAAAATATAACTTCCCCTCTGCCCCAACTCTAAGTTAACTCAATCCCCCTCCCAGAGGTAAACACTGTTGGCAAAATCCTGTTTATACTTTCCAAAGTTTTTAAGATGAAAACATAAATGTGGGTTTCTCTTTTTTCTTGGAATATATACATGAAGCACTCTCTTAATACTTCATTAAGAAATCTGGACAATTTTAAACCAAAGATATAAAGTACTTTCACATACCAATCTGCTGACAAATAAAAATGTTCATATTAATTCTTAATAAATGACTAGGAGACATCTAGCAATAAACTCATGGGAGTGGAAGAACAAAATATATTTTACGCTTAGTAAACTTCCTTCCTTGGTTGGCATCTTCAAAGAGTTCAAAATATAATAATGAAAGGCTGAGCCTGTTATGTGGAGGTTGAAGAATACGTCTTTGATTCCTGGGACTGGGTTATTACTTTGAAGCCCCAACTCTGCCGTGAATAACCTGGGTCACCACACTATTATTCATCTGAGCCCCAGCCTTTAAGTTAAAAACCAATGAGTTCAACTTCATTAGACGAAAAACCCCATGTATCTAGATGATGCTAATGCATCAGCAACACCAAACAGGGCCCCCCATTAGACAAACTCACTACCCTCTCTTGTCTATCAGCTTGGCCATTTTCATCAAAACAGAAAACAAACATCCAAAGGAAAACTTTATTGCAGAATTACTGAACTGTGGAAGGAGGATCATTTCTTCCCTCACCCTGCTAACTTCAGGGCTTGTTCCCACGAATATTCACTTCTAGAGGGAGAAGAGAAACACAGTTTTCATGATGGATGTTTCTTTTCCACTACTAAAGTTTCCTTCTTGGGAAGAGAGGTCACAATAATATACCCTATGGGCATTCTCTACAAAGTCCCTTGTGTCTCTTCTCATAAAAGTGTCTCCTCCCCATGACCTTGTCTGAACTTAGTTATTTCCCAAAGGCTGCATCTCCAAATTCCACTACACTGGGGGTTAGGAAATCACACTTTGAAGGAGCCACACGGCTCAGTCAATAGCAGTAGTTCAACTCCATTCTTTTTCTGATCATAGGAGTGAAACTGCCCACCAGAATCATAAGTGTTGGGTCCATCTACATTGCAAGTCTCACTGGCCCAAGGGGGATAACTTGCCTGATCCTTGAGCTCACTGTCAACAGTTCCATGTTTTTCATAGAAAAGTCAAGTACTTTGTCCTGGTCTTTATCTACTATAAAGGTGATACCATGTACATAGCATACTTTTTGTGGTCCTATTCATCAGTACCAACAATTGTCCCTTCTTCCAACACATGTAGGATTGTGACTGTCTTTAGCCATATGCTTTAACTGAGGGGCAGTTGGTTCTTTGAGAGTATTCTTCCCTCCCTATGAGTACACATTTCTGTGTGTGTACTGGAGGGGGAGCTGATGGTAGTGGTTCATCCATAACTATACTTGGCTAGTATTCTGCACACATGCCAGAGGCACTTTTGGGCAACAATCTGACAGTGCAGCACGAGCCTTCTTTTCATGTAACACATCCTCCACAACACATGCTTCTTTAGAAATGAGAGACTCTGCATGACTCACCAACATTCAAGGGTAAGGTCACTGGTAGAAAAACCAAGTAAGCAAGGCACACCTCTTTCAAAGAAAGGACACAACCACCAAAAGAAAGAAGGGTCAATCCTATCAGTAAGAACACATTAAGGCAAACATCACAGAAAAGCCTTGATACAGTAGGTTAAGAAATTAGCAAACAGTTTAATCTCAAATAATGAGATAGCAGGGACAGCTCCAGGATTGATTTGTTCAAGTGGCTCATTGACATATCAAGAACTCAGGATCTTTTTTACTCTAACATCAATAATGCGTCAGTCACTCAACATAACTTCCTTTATGGTCACTAAGAGATTACCACTGCTCAGGCATCTCATTCATGGAGACATAACAAGATTCACTGGGAAAAAAGGGGCACATCTCTTCCCATGTGTCCTATTTTAAGAACAATAAATCCTTCACCCAAAGTCCTCCAGCCAATTCCTTACATTTCAGGAGCCAGGACTTGTTCATATCCTCCCCCTCAATAGCATCACCAGCTCAATGAATATAAGTTTGAGCAAACTCCAGGAGACAGTAAAGGACAGGGAAGCCTGGTGTGCTGTGGTCTATGGGGTCGCAAAGAATAGGACATGACTTAGTGATTGAATACTAACAACAAAACCTATCAGTGAAATAAAGGGAATGGGATTAGTATGATTCACTTTGGAAAAATCACATTTTATACCTGAATTACAATGGAAACTCAGAACTAAACCAGCAAGAAAGGAGGAAAGCCGATTGAGTTGGCAACCAGTAGTGTCTGTTATACCTAACAGTCAGGACTGATGGATAATGCAAGAATATGCTCTTGGTAGAATATAGGATCACTTCTTACAACCAACTGAAATCACCCCAGCCCCGTCATGTGTGCTTGAGAACTTCAAGGAAGATAGAAGACTGGGACTAAAACATTTGGGATGTTATCAGTTCCATCAGCATTTTGAGATAAGAAGGCAGTGATCACATTTAATTAAATTATGTAAATCCTTTCCCAAATGGCTGTTGCTCTTGTTTCCTTTCATAATGGATGAAATGAACAAATAAATTATAGGACTACTCAGATTCCATTCCTTGGGAACTGTCACAAAGTCCTTGCCAGTGAAACCAGGGGGGCAGATACAGAACACTGACCATAACAGAATTTCAGCAGGACAGTAGCCTGACCAGGTTATCCTGAGGTTTAAATTAGATGTACTTCTGCCAATACAGGAGAAAAACCAGTTTGCTGTTCTGACAGTACCTTTGCTGCAACCATTTATGTAGAATATACACAATTAGTCAAAAAGTGTTGGCAGTGATGTTATTCATATTAATTAAATAAGAACCATCTGAGAACACTAAAATTTATCCTATTTTCAGCTAACAATTAAGGACTGTTCATAATAATCAGGCTCTTGAAACATTTTCTCTAAACATTTCAATTTCTATTAACCATTTTAATTAAATTCAAGTTGTAATAAAAATATAGAATGGTGCTGCCCTCTTTAAGCTATGATGTTAAGAGCCAGCCTGTGGATTTTTAAACAGATATAAGCTGAGTTTCTAGGTAGAAGGCACAGTGACACAGTATAAAAATGAGATATTCCATGAGAGAAGGCATGGAAGTTTCATCTCTGCTACTTAACTCTGTTTCTTACACATGTCAATCAATTACTGTCAAACTGCTCATCTCTGAAGTGGGAGTAATATTATCTGTTGTGTAAGTTTGCTGTATAAAGCACTCAGAGCAGTACCTAGCACATAATAGGTACTTGAAGATCAGAGACATTAGTATTTATAATGGGTTTGAAATAACTTGTATATACTTTCCACTGTTATTCTATCTAACCTAAACCTAGAAAACACAGATAGCACTAACATTATTTTTATGATTATGTAAATTAATTTGTAAATGTATAAGAATTCAGACCACAACACCCAAATGAACAAACTTAGAATCCCCGTGATGGCTCATTTTATATGATAACCTGTTAACTACACGCCATGTCTAGATATATGGTAACACATTATTCCAGATGATTCTATGAGGATATTTTTTGGATGAGATTAACATTTAAATCAGTTGACTTTAAGCAAAGCAGATTGCCCTACATAATATAGGTGGGCCATATCCAATCAGTTAAAGGCCCCAAAAGAACAAAAGTACTGAGCTCCCCTGAGCTAGAGGGAATGCTGCCAACAGATGGCCTTCATACATGAACTGCAGCATCAGCTCTTCCTGGTTCTCCAGCTTACCAGCCCACCCTGCAGAGTTTGCACTTGTTTTCATGATCACAATGAGAAGTCCATAGCTCAAAGGGCAAAGATTCTGCCTGCAGTGCAGGAGATCCAGGTTCAATCCCTGTGTTTTGAAGATCCTCTGGAGAAGGAAATGGCAACCCACTCTAGTATTCTTGCCTGGAGAATCCCATGCACAAGGAGCTTGGCAGGCTATAGTCCATGAGGTCACAAGCATTGGACACAACTTAGTGACTAAACCACCACCATAATCACCTAAGCAAATTCCTTAAAATAAATTTCCTCTGCATATATAACCCAACAGTGGCCACAGAACAGAAAAGGTCAGTTTTCATTCCAATCCAAAAGAAGGGTAATGCCAAAAAAGGTTCAAACTACTGTACAAGTAAGTGAGCAAGTGAAGTCTCTCAGTCGTGTCCAACTCTTTGCGACCCCATGGACTGTAGCCTATCAGGCTCCTCCGTCCATGGGATTTTCTAGGCAAGAGTGCTGGAGTGGATGCCATTTCCTTCTCCAGGGATATTCCAGACCCAGGAACCAAACCCAGGTCTCCTGCATTGCAGGCAGACGCTTTACTGTCTGAGCCACCAGGGAAGCCAAAACTACTGTACAGTTGCACTCAATTCACAGGATAGTAAGGCTGTACTCAAAATCCTTCAAGCTAGACTTCAGCAGCACATGAACAGAGAAGATTCAGATGCACAAGTTGGGTTTAGAAAAAGCAGAGGAAACAGAGATCGAATTGCCAACATTTTTTAAATCATAGAGAAAGCAAGGGAATTCCAGAAAAATATCTACCTGGAATCAAGATTGTGGGGAGAAATGTCAGTAACCTCAGATATGCAGATGATACCACTCTAATGGCAGAAAGTGAACAGAAACTAAAGAGCCTCTTGATGAAGGCGAAAGAGGAGAG
This sequence comes from Bos javanicus, assembly GCF_032452875.1. Lineage (NCBI taxonomy): Eukaryota > Metazoa > Chordata > Mammalia > Artiodactyla > Bovidae > Bos > Bos javanicus. The sequence goes on along the minus strand of NC_083871.1, from coordinate 100,822,516 downwards.
TGAAAAAGCTGACTTAAAACTCAACATTCAAAAAACTAAGATTGTGGCATTCGGTCCCATCACTTCATGGCAAAGAAAAGAGGAAAAAGTTGAATCAGTGACAGATTTTATTTTCTTGGGCTTCAAAATCACTGCAGTGACTGCAGCCATGAAATTAAAAGATGCTTGTTCCTTGGAAGAAAAGCTATGACAAACCGAAACAGCATATATTAAAAAGCCGAGACATCACTTGGCCAACAAAAGTCCATAGAGTCAAAGCTATGGTTTTTCCAGTAGTCATGCATGGACGTGAGAGTTGGACCATAAAGAAAGCTGAGTGCTAAAGAACTGATGCTTTTGAATTGTGGTGCTTGAGAAGTCTCTTGAGAGTCCCTTGAACTGCAAGGAGTTCAAACCAGTCAATCCTAAAGGAAATCAAACCCTAAATATTCATTAGGAAGACTGATGCTAAAGCTAAAGCTCCAATACTTTGACCATCTGATGAAAGAGCTCGCTCATTGGAAAAGACCCTGATTCTGGGAAAAGTTAAAGGCAAAAGGAGAAGGGAGTGATAGAGGATGGAGTGGTTAGACAGCATCACCAACTCAATGGACACGAACCTGAGCAAGCTACAGGAGATAGTGAAGGACAGGGGAGCCTGGTGTGCTATAGTCATTGGGTCAAAAGAGTAGGTCATGACTTAGTGACTGAACAACAACAACATATATGCACATCCTTTTGGTTTGGTTTCTCTAGTTGGGGCTTCCACAATGGCTCAGTGGGCAAATAATCTGCCTGTAATGCAGGAGACACAGGAGACATGGGTTCAATCCTTGGGTCGGGAAGATCCCCTGGAGAAGGAAATGGCAACCCACTCCCGTGTTCTTGCCTGGAAAATCTCATAGACCCTAAAACCCTGGCTAATACATCTCCTCAGGCAAAAAGTATCCTATGGTGTGTTAGATCCTGACAGCCCCTGTCAGTTATGATAACATTATGGCCCTTCATAACAGGCAGGTTCTCCTCTCACTGGGTATGTCCCTTGCCAGTGTATAAAGGACAAAGTAAACTCTGTTCACATTCCTTACAGCCAGAACCACAATCTACTATTCTCATTAATTCCCTTAAGGACAATTCAGTCTTGGAAATATCAGAGGACTAAAACCCTATTTACTAATTGTCCAAAAATATATATCTACCTTCAAAATATCCACCTGCAGTGCAGGAAACCCAGTTTCGATCCCTTGGTTGGGAAGATCCCCTGGAGGAGGAAATGACAGCCCACTCTAGCATTCTTGCATGGAGAATCCCATAGATAAAGAAGCTTGTCAGCCCACAGTCCATGGAGTCCCAAAAGAGTCTGACAGGACTGAGCGACTTACACTTTCTTAATACCCACATGTCTATTTCAAAATTTATCCAGGCTTCCTGTCAAAAATGTATTGTCCAGCCACTTAGGTCTCTTACCTCCTGCCCCTTATCTATCTATCTATTGATAATCTTCTGGTTTATTACCAGGTTTTGCCTCTCTATTTTGTTATTTTTCCTAAGGAAGAGACCGACTTGTTAGAGGAATGAGATATAATTTCTAATGGCAAAATTTGGGTCACTTTTTAATTAATTTGTGGGAATATATCTATCCTTAAAGATTGTTATACTTTTTTGGAAGTGGTCTATAGCAGTTCAAGATAGAGATTAAGAAGGGAATTTAAATCATTTCATTTAAAAACAAAGAACAAGAAAAATATAGGATTTTTTTTCTTCACACTCCCAGGAAGAGGGCTTGAGAACTTAATGTTTATCTAATCTTTGGAGCTTATCTCTTTGAACCTAGTTTACATCCATAAAACCCAAATCCATAGTACGACTACACATCCTAGTCAGAGTAGTGGTGATAAACACAGTTTAGGTTAAGACAAATGCATAGAACTGAGACATAATAGACAAGTATTTGGAAACGGGAACTAGACTGTAGAAATATACGGCTGTGTAATAAATAGGTCACTTGCATATTAATGAGCTCCTATGACCTTGGAATTTGTTCCTGAATCCTCTACAAGCTACCCTCTCTTGTAATAGTGTATTATTTGGGAATAGCATATTTGTGTTCCATTTTCTTAGCCAGGTTGAAAATAAACACTCCCATGAGGCTTAAAAAATCCATTTTGAAATATCTAGACAAAACTATTCAAGGTGTGGATTTGGAGGAACTATCTCTCTGAATATCTGAGATATGTCAAATGTTTAGGTATAAGCACTGAAGGTTATCAATACTACATTAACCTTTTAAAAAGAGTGTGAATACTTTTATCCCTAAGTTTTGAAGGAAAAAAAATACAGTGGAAAGAACTCTAAAGCTGTTCCCCTAAGATTCTGTCTCCTGGTTATTCAATCAAACACTATCTAGGTAGGGATATGAAGGGATTTTGTAGATGTAATTGAGGTTATGGACCTTAAATTATGGAAAGTAGCCTGTATTATCCAGATGGACTCATTCTAATTACCTGACGTCTTAAAAGCAGAGAAATTTCTCCAGCTCAAGTCAGGAGAGAGGAGACAGAAGAGGCGAGTCACACTCAAAGGAAGTTGCAGTCATCCTCCCAAAGCTGAGAATGACCTCAGGCTGACAAGCAGCAAGGCAACTGAGACTTCAGTCCTACAACCACATAGAACTAAATTCTGCCAACAACCTAAACGATTTTCTCCCAAAGCCTCCTGATGAAAACCTAGGGGGCCTAAAACCTTGAGGTTATACTATGGGATCTGGAGCACAGCTCATGGGTCCTCTGGATCCCTGAACTGCAGAATAGTCAGATCATAAATCTGTGTGGTTTAAGCTGCTAAATCTGTCATAATTTATTATGGCAGCAACACAACACACTAATCTAGTACTTAAAAATAATTTCTCATCTTCCTCCATTTCCTCTATTCCTTCCCCCTTGATAGGAGCAAAAGCAGTTTTCAGAAAATCTACAGCAGTTTTCAGAAAATCTATGCTTTGCAGAGGCACCCTACAAATTTAAATTAGCCAATAGCAATTATTCAAATTAGCATTTTCCCCTAAAATCAGACTGGTAAAAGAAACAAGCACACATTTCCACTGAGAAGAAAGGACTCCAAATTCGCATTCTGTCATTTACTAGTTTACATGACTTTGGATACATTTTTAATCCTTTAAAACATTATGAGGACTAAAAATGATTTTTTTAAGTGAATATCTCATTTATAAGAGATTTTAAAATAATTTTTAAAGATACAGAAAGATAAAACTCTATTACCTAAATCCATCATTTCTTGAGGAAGCAATCTATGTTTATTGTAAAACAAATATGAGAAACACCACATGAGATTAATCTTTAAAAAAAAAAAGATAAAAGCATATTTTAAAATTTCAGAATAATTCCTGTAAATATTCTGCTGCAAATATCCTTCCAGACACTCAATTTTTGCAGCATATAACATACATATAAGTATTAAGAAAAGGTGGCAAGGATACACAGAAGAACTATACAAAAGTATCTTAATGACTAAGATAAACACAATGGTGTGATCACTCACCTAGAACCAAATATAGTGGACTGTGAAGTCAAGTGGGCCTTAGGAAGCATCACTATGAACAAAGCCAGTGGAGGTGATGGAATTCCAGCTGAGTTGTTTAAAATTCTAAAAGATGATGCTGTAAAAGTGCTGCACTCAATATGCCAGCAAATTTGGAAAATTCACAGTTGCCACAGGACTGAGAAAGGTCAGTTTTCATTCCAATCCCAAAGAAGGGCAAAGCCAAAGAATGTTCAAACTACTGCATAATTGCACTCATCTCACATGCTAGCAAAGTAATGCTCAAAATTCTCCAGACTTCAAAAGTACGTGAACCGAGAACTTCCAGATGTTCAAGCTGGATTTAGAAAAGATAGAGGAACCAAAAATCAAACTGCCAACATCTTTTGGATCATAGAAAAAGCAAGAGAATTCCAGAAAAACATCTACTTTGGCTTCATTGACTACACTAAAGTCTTTGACTGTGTGGATCACAACAAACTGTGGAAAATTCCTAAAGAGATGGGAGTATCAGACCACTTTACCTGCCTCCTGAGAAATCTGTATGAAGGTCAAGAAGCAACAGTTAGAACCGGACATGGGACAACAGACTGGTTCCAAATTGGGAAAGGAGTATGTCAAGGCTGTATATTGTCACCCTGCTTATTTAACTTCTATGCAGAGTACATCATGCGAAATTCCAGGCTGAATGAAGCACAAGCTGGAATCAAGATTGTGGGGAGAAATAACAATAACTTCTGATATCCAGATGACACCACCCTTATGGCAGAAAGCAAAGAGGAACTGAAGAGCCTCTTGATGAAAATGAAAGAGTAGAGTGAAAAAAATGGCTTAAAACTCAACATTCAAAAAATGAAAATCATGGTATCAGGTCCCATCACTTCATGGCAAATAGATGGGGAAACAATGGAAACAGTGACATACTTTATTTTCTTAGGCTCCAAAATCACTGCAGATGGTGACCATAGCCATGAAATTAAAAGATCCTTACTCACTGGAAGAAAAGCTATGAGCAACCTAGACAGCATATTAAAAAGCAGAGACATTCCTTTGCCAACAAAGGTCCTTCGAGTCAAAGCTATGGTTTCTCTAGTAGTCATGTATAGATGTGGGACTTGAACTATAAAGAAAGCTGAGTGCCACAGAATTGACACTTTTGAGCTGTGGTGTTGGAGAAGACTCTTGAGAATCCCTTGGGCTACAAGGAGATTAAACCAGTCCATCCTAAAGGAAATCATTGGAAGGACTGATGCTGAAGCTGAAACTCCAATACTTTGGCCACCTGATGCAAAGAACTGATTCATTTGAAAAGACCCTGGTGCAGGGAAAGATTGAAGGAAGGAGGAGAAGGGGACAAAAGAGGATCAGATGGTTAGATGGCATCTCTGAGTTGATGGACATGAGTTTAAGCAAGGTCTGAAAGTTGGTGATGGACAGGGAAGCCTGGCGTGCTGCAGTCCATGGGGTCAGAAAGAGTAGGATATACTGAGCTACTGAACTGAACTGAATGCATATATAATAAACAATGTACATATATAGTATAGCAGGGAAATATATTGATGATTTTTCTCTTTTCGTATTGCTATAAAGACATCAGAAAGAATGAGTACTTCTTTTTTCCAAGGGAAACTCAAAACTGAGTTTCACAGACTGAATTTTACATACATACTTTCTCTTCCACCTGCCTAGGGACAGAAACTTCCCTTTACTGCGAAAATAAGGTTCACTTAGGTCCTTGTGACGGGACCATCCTGGACATCGGAGGAAGAGGCAGGGCATCCAAAGGGAATGCCTGCAGTGACCTCTCAGAAGATCCAAATCACACTCAGCAAAGATCAAGTGCCAAAACAAACCTCTAGCTGATAAGATCAGAACACTTGCCACCTAAAAATATATCATAGTGAAATTTTAAAATGTGGTGCTTCTTATATCCAAACTGTGTTGTTAATAATATACTCATATAAAATTTCACAAAAATTCTAGAACCTCTGTTTTCTACTTCATGTCTTTATATTTTTTCACATCAATAAATATAGTTACAAAATGATTTTAATAACTATGTAGTGTTTTTTTGGATAGATGTTCCATAGTTATTTTATTAATAAATATTTTTGGACATCAGTTAAATACAAATCTTTACTATTGTAGACAACTGTGCTGTCAAGCTCCATTATCTTTAACAAAATGAAAGAGTAAGTCAAGGTGACCTGTGCTTTACCAAGACCAAAGCCAGGAAGCCTAGAGGCACAGTTGATGGAGGTTGTAACTAGGATACTTATTTGCTTCCCCATGAGGGTGAAAGGTATCAATAAGATCTGCCACAGCATATGGACTCTTTACAGCTTTCTGATAGCTCGCTCTCTAATACTTATTTTTCAGTGCTTTTTTCTTTGTTTGGTTTCCTCAAAGACAGATAGCATCTTGCAAGCAAGACAACAAATATATTGTTTTCCATAGTCTCAGACTCTCTTCAATATTCTGCAAACAGTAAATGCATAAAAATATAATTACAATTATACTTTATAATTATTTTCCTGGTGAAACATATACTAAGATAAAACATGGACTAAATTTGTCTTTAAAATTATATTATGACTTGGCTTCTCTAAAAACCATAAACCTATGATGGTTGAATGCTGTTTCTAATATCTAAAATTTTATTTCATGATATGTGGTTAGTCCTCTGCTATTTTTTAATGCAGTTGGACTATGAGTGCACCCTCTAATATCAACAAAGACAGATAATTTTGCTATGGAACCTGTATGCCCAGTTATCTTCCTGGTGGTTCAGATGGTAAAGAATCTGCCTGCAATGCAGGAAATTCAGGTTTAATCCCCTGGTCTGCAAGATCCCCTGCAGAAGGGAATGACTACCACTGCAGTATTCTTGCCTGGCAAATCTCATGCACAGAGGTGCCTGGCTGACTACAGTCTATGGGGTAGCAAAGAGTCAGACACAACTGAGCAGCTAACACTATGCACACTATGGTTCAATAAATTTATCTGATGTAACTTGATAAGCTCATGTTTTATTGTATTTTACTGCTGAAATTTTTTGGTTTCTTATCAGTTCCAAGGAGTTGAATTTGCTTAAATATATGAAATTATGTCCCCAAGCAGAAACTTCAAATACATTTAAATAAATATAAACATTGGGCAAAAGATATTGAGAGAAGGGAAATCCCATGTATTGAATCCAGCAACAGAATCTTGATATAATGCCAAACCAAATCAATGAAATATTTGATATAAGTTCTCCTTAGTCCCATTCTCCCCTAGCTGTTGTGCTTTTCTGTCCAAATGGCTCATTAGCTATTAATACAAAACTTCAGACAGACAGCTGGTGTGTCCTACTGCCTGACTTCTGGCTGCTTTTCCCCTGAACTCCATAGGCAAGCAATGAGTTCCCAATATTGAAGAGTTATTATTTCCAAGTAACCAGGAATTAGCTCTTAGTGTAGAATCTAAATTTATCATCATGTACAACCTGGTCTTTAAATATCTTAATCTGAAAAGTTTCATATAACTAGGAGAAGGTGGAAGTATCCAGAAGAAACTCAGTAGTCTCAGGAGGCAAGCCTTGCCAACACTGTGCTATAGGGTGAGTCCACTGCTCCCCAGCAAAGGGGTCTATTCAAACTTCCCCGCGTTTTAAATCCTTTAACAGGCCTCAAAAATCCATATTCACATAAATTATTTAATGGATAAAGAATGCAGTGAAAACCACTATGTTTTTCCTCCCACCCTGAACATGTTACAAGTGTATTTTCTATTTTCCTAGCCTTTAAAAAACCGTTTACTTTATATTGGCGTATAGTTGATTAACAATGTTGTGTTAGTTTCAGGTGTATTGCAAAGTGATTTAGTTACACATATACATGTGTCTCGTCTTTTTTTCAGCAGACTGGTTCCAAATCAGGAAAGGAGTACGTCAAGACTATATATTGTCACCCTGCTTATTTAACTTCTGTGCAGAGTACATCATGTGAAATGCCAGGCTGGATGAAGCACAAGCTGGAATCAAGATTGCCGGGAGAAATAACAATAACCTCAGATATGCAGATGACACCACCCTTATGGCAGAAAGCAAAGAAGATCTAAAGAGACTCTTGATGAAAGTGAAAGAGGAGAGTGAAAAAGTTGGCTTAAAACTCAACATTAAGAAAACTAATGGCATCATGGCATCTGGTCCCATCACTTCATGGGAAATAGATGAGGAAACAATGGAAACAGTGAGAGACCTTTCCTTGATGGGTTCAGTTCAGTTCAGTCCCTCAGTCGTGTCCAGCTCTTTGCGACCCCATGAATTGCAGCACGCCAGGCCTCCCTGTCCATTACCATGGGGGTGGCCTCCAAAATCACTGCAGATGGTGACTGCAGCCATGAAATTAAAAGATGCTTGCTTCTGGGAAGAAGAAGCTATGAAGTGAAATGAACTGAAGTGAAAGTCGCTCAGTCATGTCTGACCCTTTGCAACCCCATGGATATACAGTCCCTGGAATTCTGCAGGCCAGAATACTGGAGTGGGTAGCCTTTCCCTTCTCCAGGGGGTCTTCCCATCCTAGACAGCATATTAAAAAGCAGAGACATTACTTTGCCAACAAAGGTCCGTCTGGTCAAAGCTATGGTTTGTCCAGTAGTCATGTATGGATGTGGGAGTTGGACTATAAAGAAAGCTGAGTGCCAAAGAATTGACGCTTTTGAGCTGTGGTATTGGATAAGACTCGTGAGAGTCCCTTGGGCTACAAGGAGATCAAACCAGTCAATCCTAAAGGAAATCAGCCCTGAATATTCATTGGAAGGACTGATGCTGAAGCTGAAACTCCAATACTTTGGCCACCTGATGCAAAGAACTGATTCATTGGAAAAGACCCTGATGCTGGGAAAGATTAAAGGCAGGAGGAGAAGGAAACGACAGAGGATGAGATGCTTGGATGGCATCACCAGGCTGATGGACATGAGTTTGAGCAAGCTCTGGGAGTTGGTGAAGGACAGGGAAGCCTGGCGTGCTCCTCCATGGAGTTGCAAAGAGTCAGACACGACTGAGTGACTGAACTGATCTGATTCTTTTTTCAAATTCTTTTCAGGTTTAGGCTGTTACATAATATTGAGCAGGATTCCCTGTGCTATACGGCAGGTTCTTGTTGGTTACCCATTTTAAATATAGTAGTGTGTACATCTCAATCCCAAATTCCCTAGCTACTCCCTCTGTCACCAGACAAAGGCATTTTCTATTTTCAAACAGGATAGTTTTAAAAGACAGAAATGTTATGAAAGGAAGTAATTCAAAGTGATGAGTACTATATAGGAGAGAAGCTTGACAATTCTGCCCTAGCTTTTCTTGGTGGGATAAAGAATAGAGGATCACGCCTATACACACACACATAAATAAGCATACACTGCCTGGAGAATCCCAGGGATGGGGGCGCCTGGTGGGCTGCCGTCTATGGAGTCACACAGAGTCGGACATGACTGAAGCGACTTAGCAGCAGCAGCAGCATTTGTTTTGGTTTTTTAACCACATTTTTCATAAAAGCCCCAGATGATGAAACTGTCTCTTTCTGAGGCCATATCCATGAATCACTGTGTAGCTTCCAATAGCTTAGAGACCCCCTGCCCCGCAAAATCTGGTCTTCCTGATTTGTCTGTCTCCCAAAGAGTGACTTCACTTTCACTTTTTGCTTTCATGCATTGGAGAAGGAAATGGCTACCCACTCCAGTGCTCTTGCCTGGAGAATCCCAGGGACGGGGGAGCCTCATGGGCTGCTATCTATGGGGTCACACAGAATCAGAGACGACTGAAGCGACTTAGCAGAAGCAGCAGCAAACAGGCAAACTCCAGTAAACATTAACACAAAGGTCAGTCTTGAAAGTCATTTTAAATACATGGAAGATTTTTTAAAAATTAGGCTTCATTTTAACTGGCTTATCAGGATTAGTGGAGAGAGACAGAAGATGCTGCATCTATACCTGGAATGCCATGTACTCATGACTGCTTACATTTTTCACATTTGTGTACTTGGATGTCACTGTAGCCCCATGTATCTTGCTAGAATATTCTCTGGTCCTATGCACAGTTAATGTACATAATCAATATTGTGAATTGAATGAATAACAAGAAAAATACATCTGAACTATTTGACTTTCCTGTCTGTTTCAGCAACAAATAAAGGAGACATAGTAAAAATTATTTGGATCCAAATATAATCTTGGGCTTCCCTGGTAGCTCAGGGGATAAAGAATCCACCTGCAATGCAGGAGACTCCAATTCAATTCCCGGGTCAGGAAGATCCCCTGGAGAAGGGATAGGCTATCCACTCCAGTATTCTTGGGCTTCCCTGGTGACTCAGATGGTAAAGAATCTGCCTGCGATGCAGGAGACCTGGGTTTGACCCCTGGGTCAGGAAGTTCCCCTGGAGGAGGGCATAGCATCCCTCTCCAGTATTCTTGCCTGGAGAATCCCCATGGATAGAGAAGTCGGCGGGCTGCAGTATCTAGAGTCACAAAGAGTCAGACACAACTGAGTGACTAAGCCCAGCACAGCACAGAATCTTAGGCTTCTAAAGGAAAAAAGGGCAAAACAGCTGGTGGGTAGAATGAATTTCATGTTAGTAACACATACAACCGGAGAGGCAATGGCACCCCACTCCAGTACTCTTGCCTGGAAAATCCCATGGATGGAGGAACCTGGTAGGCTGCAGTCCATGGGGTTGCTAAGAGTCAGATATGACTGAGCGACTTCACTTTCACTTTTCACTTTCATGCATTGGAGAAGGAAATGGCAACCCACTCCAGTGTTCTTGCCTGGAGAATCCCAGGGACGGGGGAGCCTGGTGGGCTGCCGTCCATGGGGTCGCACAGAGTCGGACATGACTGAAGTGACTTAGCAGCAGCAGCAACACAGCAACACATACAACAATATGTCTGAACTCAAATTTATATTTTTTAATATTTTTATATTTTTAATATTTTAAAATTTTTAATATTCTCACTCACAAGAGTAAGATATCTTGCAAGTCTTCTGACAAAACTTGATTTATAATTTGCTAGATTCTGTTGCATGAATCCTTCAGCAAAATTGTTACTGAGCATGACAAATGGAAAGGCACTGCCATTCTTCATATTTTCTTCTTTGTAGATGAAACTTTTGATTTAACCAAAAATAAGAGACTTGCCCTTGAGAGTCTAAAAAATAGTCTTTGGAGTCAGTGGTGTGTCTCATACAAAGTACATTTCAAAGTAGTAAATTCTTCCTGTGCTGTTTCTGTGGAATATATGCAGAAATGTTTCTTCGGATGCCAAGGCAGCATTGGGGAACCAACTCTGGTGTACTGAAAGGGTAATAACGGAATCATTTTTCTCTGTAGTCCTTTAGTGTAAGAAGGAAGTCACATCAGTCATATCCAGACATGACTGAGTCAAGCTACTCTGACTCTTCTGTCCATGGAATTCTTCAAACAAGAATGCTGGAGTGATAGCCATTCCCTTCTCCAGGGGATCTTCCCGACCCAGGAATATAACATAAAGCTCTAATTTTAAATAAATAAAACTACACAATGACTTAACTTCTGATGACCATAAGTAAGATGATCTTTCAGAAACCAACAATATACTCTACCCATGACCTGAATTAAATCATTTGTAGCAAGGATGAAAACACTCATGGCCAATTCATTAGTACTTTTTTTGCAAACCCATGACTTCTAGTTCTCCCCCCAAAATTAAGTGATCTACTTAAGAAAGGTTAATGAGAAGAACACATATATTTCATTTCTGCTACACAATGTTTTTGGTTCACAATGTTAGTATGGTTTTTAAGAACATTTGTTGTCAGTTGTATAATCCAGCCCACTTTTAAATATAGCATTATTTGATTTTCAAGTCTACATGCTAGGTGTGAGATGGGTATAAATGATGAAAAAATTCTTTGATGGTTTTACACTCAAAGATGATATTTATCTATGTTCCTCCTCAATTCAGGAAACATATATATATATATAAAGCTACCATGTTTAGAGTGCTTAAGCATGTCAGGTATGGTGGTATTTTCCATGAATTATTTACTAACTCTCATAGGAATTCTCTGAACTAGGCATTACTACTATGTTTTATAGATGAGGAAACTCAGGTGTAAGAAAATTAATATGTCCAAGTTCAAATGGTAAGTGATGAACTTGTAGCCTCATTTTTTCTGACTTTAAAGCTACCTTATTTTGTTTTCAATATTTTTCTATAAACTGGTATAATTTTAACTTCTTTTCCTGATTAAGTGATTTTTAAAAACAAGTGAGGTTTTGAAGATCTTAAGTCACCAAAACAAAAGAGTAGACTTAGATTCCCAAATGTTAAATTTATTATAGTTATCAAAAACAGAATGCAATTTTTAAAAAGATTTAATATGTTTAAAGAAATGAAATAGGCAATCAAAATATGAGCTGGTAACAGAGAGATGAAACCATAAAAATTTATCAGTTTTTTTTTTTTTTCCCTTCTTTGCTCTACAGTAGTTTTATTCATATCTCTGTTCAGAGCCCAAATTCACCATGGAAAACTATTTTCCTCTTCTCAGCATCACTTTTTTTAAAATCAAAACTTCAAACATATACAAAAGTAGAGAGGATAATATGACAAATAATAATAAATCTCCATTTGCCCAGCAATAATATTCAGCAGTGATCAACTGATATCCACTCTTATCTACAGCTCCTCCCCAAAACTCCCAATATTCCTACTGGATTTTGAAGTAAATTTCAGGTATCATTTAATCTATAAACATTTCTGTATTTAACTCTAAAAGATAGTCCTTAAAATATATAACCACAATATCATTGTCACCATTAAAAATATTTCCCCTTTTTTCAATTGTTTAATAATGTTGTTTTATAATTTGTTTTTATCAGGATTCTAATGAGATCCATACATTCCCCTTGTTTTTACATCTGTTAAGTTAATTTTAATTGACAGATTGCTCTTTCATCATTTTTTCCTTTTCCTTATAATCTGTTTATTGAAGCAACTGGGCCATTTATCTCATATAGTTTATTACAAACTGAATATTATTGACTGACTGTCTGTGGTGTTACTTAATATTTCTTCTATTTCTTGTATATGCTGTTAATCAGTAGTTAGATCTAAACTATCAATTCAAAAGTCTGTTTTTGTTTTGGCAATAATGTTTTATGGGTGATATCACACACTTCTATCAAGAGATATGTAATATCTGTTTGTCTCTTTATTGATGTGAATAATTAATAACTATTGCCTGGATACTTTATTTCAGTAGAGGCTGAAATATGATTATTCTCAATTGAATCATTCTTTCTTCATTTATTTGCTAAAAAGCATCTATAAACAGAATGCTCTCATCAACCTTGAGATGTAGTCCGCAAAGGAAATGCAGCATAAAAGGTTGATTCTATTCCTTTATTCACCAGTTTTCAAAACAATGCATTGGATCTCCAAAGCTATCCAAAGACACTATTGTTTTATAAATTATTATTATTATTTGATATATTTTAATTTAATACATTTATTTTTCTTATTATCAAATTGTCCTAATTTTGGCCAGTGATAACTTTTTCAAGTTGACTCTTGAGTCTTTTTGGTCCTAATAATCTTGTAAATCTTTCTTGCTTCTTAAAAGAAAATCATTTTTAACTTTTTCTTTTTTATTTCTTTTTTATTTCTTCACTATAAAGTAAAGCTTCCTTGCTTTTAGCCATACCAACTGAGGCTAATACATGGGAGTGAGCTCAAAGCTCTCCATTGCCATGTAACAATTCATGGACAAAATGAGTAATAGAATCACCCAGTAAGCCCATCAGAACATAGAAAATAATGCATAATTCTTGGTTTAAGACAAGAATTTTGTTTTTTTTAATGAAGCAACATATAATCTTTAAAATATTATACTGACATAAGTTCATCATTGTTAAAATTTGTTCACTTTTATTTGGACTTAACAACTTCATAGCAATATAGAGAGCTGTTTGACATCCTTTTATAAAACTACTTGGTACTCTGTTATATGAACTTATGCTAGACATAAGCACTCTAGTGATAGCATTCAGTCTGTTTTGATTCTTTCACCATTACAACAATGCTTTAGTGAAAGTGTCAGTGAAAAGCACATGTTTCTTTTTACATTTTTTCAACATCTGTTTTGATAAAGAATAATAAAATATTATGGAATACAACAAGAACCAAAGAAATGAAAAATATGGAAGAATGAATAAAAAACATAGAGAACAGATGGGAAAATCACATTTGTGATAAGAGTTACAGAAGACAAGAAGAGTCTGGGCAAAAAGCAATACTTGGAGAGTTAACGGCTGAGAATATTCAAAAGGGATGAAAGATTTGAATCATCAGAGCTGGTACACAGACCCCACGTAGTTTAATCAAAAGAAATCCTTTGCTAGATGAATGATGGTAAATTATAGACACCAAAGACAACGTTTTCCAAGGAGACCAAGAGAAAAGAAAGAAAAGACCGCAAAAAGACTATATTTACGCTGACAGCTACTTTCTCATTGGCACCAACAGAAACTAACAGCAAACTATATTCAAAGACTTGTCAGAAAACACCTGTCAACCTAAAATTGTATATCCAGAAAAGGTTGTCCTTCCAAAGTGAAGGCAAAATAAAAATCCTTCAGGCTTAAAAAAAAGAAAAGAAAGAATGATCCTGAGGAATTTCACCACCTAATAGATCTTCATTAAATGAAAACCTACAGGATGTACTAAGAGAAGAAAGAAAATGGTCCTAAAAGAAAGGTCTACCATGAAAGTTACACTGACAAGCAAAATGTGGTTGTAAACATGTGGATAAATGTGTCAACACAGATAGATAGATAGATAGATAATAGATAATTTGTAGGATTATAAAAGTCATATTACAATACCAGATAGTACAATGATATTTGGGAAATGGATTATTTGAGTTAAAGCCTTTTAAGCTACTCATTTTGATATATGATGGGGTCAAGACATTGATTAGTTTTATAATTAATATGTACATTGAGATTTTAACAGTGCCATTAACAACTTGAAAATAAAAGTATAAAACTACCAAACACATAGAAAATAAAAAAGGAAAAATACAACAGTTATTTAATCTTAAACAAGAAAAATGAAACAAAAAATGCACTGTAAATGGAGAACACAAATATGGTGATATGGATAAAGTTAAATTAAATTTAGTAATCCAAATAATTTAAATGAATTAAGCTTATTCATTAAAAGGAAATTAGTCTCAAAAATTTTTACATTTCTGGTTCTATACTGCTTACAAGTTACATATACATATCATAAAAAGAGAAAGGATGAGAAATTATGTGCCAGGCAAATACTATCCAAAATGAAGCTACAGTTTCTTTCGGACAAATAAAACTTAAAGCCAAAGGCATTGATAAAGAATCCAGTTTACCAAAAAGGTATATCAATTTGAAATCTGTTGCTACAGAATAATATAGCTTTGAAATAAAGCAAATATCACCATAAATATAGGAGGAAATTGATAAATCTATCATCATGGCGGGCAGATCTCAGTAATCAGTAGGTTGATCAAATAAAAAAGAGATCAGCTAATATAGAGAAAATCTGAACCATACATTAGCCAGATTGATCAATGGATTTGTATAGAACCACATATTCAATGTTGTAAACTACATTTTTCTTTAGCATAAAGGGGTTTCTATGGAAATTGTCCATATGCTAAGCTATGTTTTATGAAACAAGACTCTCTCCCTCTCTCTCTCTCACACACACACACATACACACACACAAAGAGCCTAAGAACTGGAAAAAAATTTTCTAAGCACAATGAAATTAACTTAAAATACACCAGAAAAAAACTTCAGATTGATCAAATTTTTAAAAAAATTAAAGAAGTAATCATAATAGAAACTATAAAGAACCTAAAAGTGAATAACAATTTAAAAACTGAATATTTTAAAATGTATTAAGGTAGTTAAAATTGTCTTTAAAGGAAAAATTTAGTCTTTGAACCCATTTTTTTTTTGAAGAAAAGTTCTCAAAAATTTTATTACAAAACTGAGCCATGACAGAATATAAGCTTACACATGTAAATAGTATTTACATTATATGCAAAATATATTACAGCTTTAATTTATGAACCGATATATCCTGGTTTTTCTTCTTTTTCTTCTCGGTTTTCTTTGCATTGCTGATTTGCATTTTCACTTGATCTTGTAATTTAGAAAAGAATGCCTGAGATGATTTTAAGGCTTTGTCTTTACCTTCATCCTTTAGCAGAGAGGCTTTTCCTGTCTTGGTCAGCTGTTTCAGCTTCTCAGAGGCTACTGCTTTGGTGTATCTCCCTGCCTGGTCTGGGTTATTCTTTTCAAGAAGTCTTCTCCGCTTTTCTTTCTCCTTTATTTTCAAATGCTTTTGATATTTCTTTTTCCTCCTTTCTCGTTTCTTGTCTGTAGCTGTTTTCTCAGCAGCTGTTTTTATATCTCCAGCTTTATTTTTCTCCTTGACCTCCTCTGGGGCCAGGAGGGCTGCATCACTGACACTCACAGGGACAACCTCCTCCATGGTGACAGCGGGCAGATTTGATACCACTTTAATTTCTGGAACAGGTGGCTTGGGGATGAAGTGGAAGTTTGAGAGCACATCCAACTTTAAGAAGAGGGAGTCCATCATCTTCTGGATTTCTACATGCTCTGGATTTTCTTCCTCTGCTGTTTTTTGCTGGTTGAGTTTGATGTACTCCTGTTCGTAAATTTCAGCAAGGCTCAATTTACTCTTTTCGTGGTCCAGTGTTAAACGCTTTTTATACTCAAATGCATCCTCTTTAGGCTTTTCTTTGCGTACGACATCATCCCAAGCCTGATCTTTTATCCTCTGCTTAATGATATCCTCTAGTTGGAGAGTGGTTTCCTCTGTGATCACAGGTGCCATGCGCACGGCGTGGTCGAAGTGCAGGGTCTCTTCCAGGAGGCTGTTCTCGGGCCGCTTCTGCGCTGTCACTTCTTGAAGCTGCCAAGGTTTCTTCTCCAACAACTCTTTTTCCAAAGATGCAATTTTTTCATTCATCTTTTCTTGTCTTTTTTCAAAAGAGGATTTTACTTCATCAGAGTCTTTCTGTACATTTAAGACATTTGTATCTTCAGTGTCCTCATCATTGGGCAGAGCAAAGGTCACTCTTTTCGAGGTTTCTTTATGTTGTTTACTGTCTCCACTTTCTTCAAGGTCATCATCTTCATCCGTCTCAGAAATGCTTTCTTCTCCTTCAGCTATCTCTTCCTCTTCATTTGAAGCCAGTTCATTCCCATCATTGTGGACACTTGCTACGTCTTCATCACTTTCAACTGGATCAAAGAAATCTTTGTATTTCAGGTTTCTGGAACTTTTACCTGACTTAAGATCCTGGCCTCCAAATAGTCCTCCTTCATCTTCATCGGAATCCACATCTTCAAAAAAATCAATATCATCTTCCTCTTGGTCATCTCTTTGTTCCTCTTCTTTTTCCATGTTTTCTAAAAAGGTCTCCATCTCAGAGAGCTTGAAGAATTTATCATCTACTATGGACTTTTCTGTTGGTTTCCTAGGCACTCTGCTTTGCACCTTGCTCTGACGTTCCAGTTTGCTGATATCAAAATCAAGATCAGAGTCCTCATTGCTGAAATCTGGGCTTTTCCTCAGATCCAATTTTCTTGAGTTTTTGGCTCTCTCATCTGCTTCAGGATCATCACCACTCAGGTCTGACACTTCCACCTCCTCTGCTTCCTCCACCTCCTCCTCCTCTAAATCTTGTTCCAGGTCCTCCTGGCCAGCAGCCTCCAGCTCCATCATATCCTCTTCACACTCCTGCTCTTCACTGTCTGGGAGAAGACTGATGTCTTCATCTTCAATGGTTTCACTAACTGCACTCTGGAAGTGCTGTAAAATTGGTTCATTTTGCAGTTCCAACTGTTGCCAAATCTGCTCATCATCGAAATTATTTATCATCAATTTTTCTAAAGGACTCCCATGTTTCCTGTCATTCTCTAGTACTTTATTAAAGTCATAAAGTACTTTTGTTAAAGAAGTATACTTTGATGCCAGTTCATCTTGAATGGTGAGGAAACACTCTGGGCTGTCAGTGGCTTTACCGACCTCCCTCAGGCACCGCTCCAGGGTCCGCCAATGCCAGGCTGGCCGGGCCATGGCTAACTGCCCCTCGGGACACAACGCTGCATGCAAAGGAAGTGCTGAACCCATTTTTGAAATTTAAAAAAAACTGAAAAAGTACTGAACTATTAATTCAATTTAAAAAGTTAAAATAACAGAATAAACACCAAATATAGTAGGAGGAAAGGAACTGCTCTAGTCTGAATGTCTGTGTCTGACTTGCCCCACCAAATTCATACGTTGAAATCCCAACTTCCAAAGATGATGGTATTAGTAGCTAAGATCTCTGAGTGGAGATTGGCAATGAGGGTTTCACCCTTCATGAATGGGATTCATGTCTTTATAAAACAGGCTTCTAAGAGATCCCTTGCTCCTTACACCACATGAGAACATAGCAACAAGGCACCAGCTATGAACCAGGAAGGGAACCATCATCAAAAGGCTACCATGCTGGTGCCTTGATCCTGAACTTCCAGCCTCCAGAACTAAAAGAAATAAATGTCTGTTGTTTATTAGCCACCCAGTCCAATGTAGTATAGCAGTCCGGATGGACTGAAACAGGGTTTGGATTTAGGGGAAAAAAAGAAGTTAATAAAATAGACAAAAATACAAAGATACAAATTGCAAACCAAACTAATACAGATACTCAATTTAATGTTGTCTATACGGAATATAACAAAGGGAATAAAAAGGAATATAATTTGCTTACATTTAAAATAAAAAACAAAGAAAAACTGAGAAAAGCTGAGCTTATATATTTTAATAAATTTTAAGTCTAGTGAAAGAGGGGGTGGTATTAGTCCCCTTACTCCTAAATCTAGACATGTGATTATTCAGACCAGAATCACTGAAAGAGCAGCCCTGGATGGAATTACATTTTTGTGAGGCCCAAGTATCTCAGGGGAAGTAGTAAGACAAAAGATGGCCAGGGAGGCAGTAGGGCTCCAGATAAGGAGAGGAAAGCCATTGAAGGGAACATGCTCAATACAGAATTTGTGCAACTTTAGATAATGTTCAATCATCAGACCACAGAAAGAACAGTTAAAACTGGACGTGGAACAACAGACTAGTTGAAAATTGGGAAAGTAGTATAAGGTTGTATATTGTCACCCTGCTTATTCAACTTGATGCAGAGAACATCATGCATAATGTCAGCTGGATAAATCACAAGCTGGAATCAAGAGTGTCAGGAGAAATACAAATAATCTCAGATAATCGGATGATACCACTCAAATGACAGAAAGTGAAGAGCAACAAAAGAGCCTCCTGATGAAGGTGAAAGAGTAGAGTGAAAAAGCTGGCTTAAAACTCAACATTCATAAAACTAAGACCACAGCATCCAGTCCCATCACTTCATGGCAAATAAAAGGGTGATAAGTGGAAACAGTGACAGATTTTATTTTCTTGGGCTCCAAAACCACTGTGGACTATTATTGCACCCATGAAATCAAAAGACGCTTGCTCCTTGGAAGGAAAGCTGTGACAAATCTAGACAGAGTATTGAAAAGCAGAGATATCACTTTGCCAACAAGGATCCATATACTCAAAGCTAAGGTTTCTCCAGTAGTTACGTACAGATGTAAGTTCAGTTCAGTTCAGTTCATTTGCTCAGTCATGTCTGACTCTTTGCAGCCCCATGAACTGCAGCACGCCAGGCTTCCCTGTCTATCACCAACTCCCAGAGTTTGCTCAAACTCATGTTCATCAAGTCGGTGATGCCATCCAAGCATCTCATCCTCTGTTGTTCCCTTCTCCTGCCTTTAATCTTTCCCAGCCTCAGAGTCTTTAAGATGTGAGATGTGAAGTCTCACAGATGTGAGAGTTGGATCATAAAGAAAGCTGAGCACCAAAGAATTGATGCTTTCGAACTGTGGTACTGGAAAAGACTCTTGAGAGTCCCCTGGTCTGCAAGGAGATCAAACCAGTCAATCCTAAAGGAAATCAACCCTGATATTCATTGGAAGGACTGATGCTAAAGCTGAAGCTCCAATACTTTGGCCACCTAATGCGAAGAGCTGACTCATCAGAAAAGGCTCTGATGCTGGGAGGGATTGAAGGCAAAAGGAGAAGGGGGTAGCAGAGGATGAGATTATTAGATGGCATCACCGACTCTAAGAACATGAGTTTGAGCAAACTCCAGGAGATAGTGACGGACTGGGAAGCCTGGAGTGTTGCAGTCCATGGGGTCACAAAGAATCAGACACAACTTAGTGACTGAACAACAACAAAATTAGACCATATGACTCAGTGGGAGATTACTATCCTGTCATCTGGCAAGTTTATAGATATGGAATGCAATGATTTGATCTTGAACTGGTTAACCATTTTCCTCACTATCCCGCCTCCTTATCTTTCTGCTATGCTTTAATACTGCAAATCCCGAGAAAAATATGTTTTAGATTGTTCCAAGTAGTTGAGATAGTTGGCAAAACAAATCTCTAACAAATTTAAACTTCTTAATCTGATCAAAGAAAATGTTGAATATGGTTTACTGTCAAGATGAGTTTCAGCTTTTAGGAACAAAAGGATGAATTCATTAAAAGAGGCTGAGAATCTCTACATTGAACACTGCATTTTATTAACAAGTTTAATGAAATCAGCTCAAGAAATCACAGGAGAGATTTTTTCCCCTTAATTCAGCTTTATTGACTTACTTTGATTCAAAGCACCAATGTTTATGTGGCAGAAATTTTCAATTGCTTCTTAAAATTTGGTTTATTTGGTTTTATATGAGAAATTATGCTAAGAAGGTGGTTCAATGAGTAAGCTTTTTGTACACATTTTCATAGAATGTTTCTTCTCTCCCAGCAGTAAATATTTTCACCTGGTAGCACCCCTGACTTGCAGTTACTGTTGTGGAAACAACTGGGACTATTCTGATGTTCAGCAAAGACATTTTTGAGTGGGTGGATGCCATTCTAAACACACACACACCCCCCAAGAAAAAAAGGAAGTGAGAGCAAGATGGAACAGCAACTTGGTGAAAGAGAATAGAAGGGAAGGAGGGAGAGAGAAAGAGATTATTGATTGTTCCTGGGAAGAAATTTGAACAGATACTTCACCAAGGAAGAAAATGGATGGCAAGGAAAAAAACAAAAAAACACACACATCAAGAGATTCTCCCCATTTTAGTCATCAGGAAATGCTAATAGAGACCACAATAAGTTACTTCTATATATCCACAGAATGACTTAGAGGAAAACTAAGTGTTGGTGAGAATGTTTATCTAGATCTCTTATACACTGGTGATGGGACTGGAGAACGGTACAGTCATTGAAAAGTGCTTTGACAGTTTCATACGAAATTAAACATATGACTCAGTAGTTCCACCCATAGGTATGTACCCAAGAGAAATGAAAATATACTGCCACAGAAAGACTTGTACACTAATGTTCATAGCACCTTATTCATAATAGCTTAAAATGGGAACAACTCAAATAGCTGGGAACAACTCACATAGCCAGGAACAGAGGAATGAATAAACAAAATACACATTAATAAAAAGAAATAAACTAGTGGAACAGGCAAGAAATCATGGATATATCTCAAAAAGATTCTAGAAGCTAGATACTAAGAGTACATACTGCATGACTACATTCATATGACACTCCAGGAAATGCAAACTAGTCTATAGAGATATGAAGTAGATTGGTGGTTGCCTGGAGTCAGACATGAAGAAAAATGGAAAGCAAAAAAGCATTAGGGAATTTTGGAGTGATGAAAATATTCTGCACAATGATTGGTATAATACTGACAAAAATGTTTACACTTACCACAACTCACCAAAGTTTACATTCAAATTGGGTCAATTTTTTTGGATATGAATTATACCTCAAAAAAATTTAAAGGTTTCTAAACACATATACATACAGAAAGTATTTAAGAAAAATGAAGAGGATGGTGAGAGAATTAGAATCAGCTTTATTTGCCTTTGAAAAATAATATGCTATTTGTCTTTGAAAACATGTCAGAGTTAGTGGTAGATGCAATAATTGCCATAGCACTTTAGGTAAAGTAGAAAGGAAAGGTCAAAGTCAGTCCTTTAGCTCTGAATCAAGTGGACAAAACATCTCCAGTGCATGTTGGTCGTTCCGATCAACTGTAAAATTCATGACTTTATATTCTTTCAGCGCTAATATTTTATGATTCTTTGTTCTGTGATAATATATTGAAATTCATTTGTCAAATATACAGAAACCTTACAGCTAGAAAGGACAGCTATCTAATACTCTGGATGACAGCTTCAGGATTCAAAATCATTTTGATATACAGAAACACTGGACTGAAACCAACAAGAAATTTAAAAGGACAAATATCTCAAAGTTAGATTTAAAAATTCAATTCTGCAAACAGATTTTGGATAATCTGGCTTCCTTTAAAGAAAAAAATTATCCGAAGGAGAAAAATCCTTTGCAATGGATTATCTAAGTGTGTATGATTTCATTTATACAAAGCTTCAGAAAATGCAAACTAATTTATAGTGACATAAAGATCACTGGTTGCCTGGGGTCAGAGGTAGAGATGCTATTAACAGCAAAAGAGCATTTGGGAACTTTGGAGTTAGGGAATATTATAACTTATTTTAAAATGATCAAACCAGATTGTCAAATAACTACTAAAAATGTCATGCAATATTAGACTACATGAAAGGAAGTAAAGATCCAGAACATTGTAAATAAGAGCCTCATTGAGTTTTGTACTGGTCAAACCGTATCTAAAATATATTCAATCATGAGTATCAAGTTATAAAGAAGTTGCCTATGAAAGACAATCTGATGGGAAATTCTCCAAAACATGTCATGAATTACAAGACTAAAGTGAAAAGAGTAATAGTAGTTTCCAAATATTTGAAGCATCACAACATGCAAGAGGAAGAGGAACAGAAAATGTGTGCTTTAAAAATTTAAGATCATACATCAGAAATTAACACAACATTGCAAAGCAACAAAACTCCAATAAAAAATTAAAGTTCAATGTAAGTTACAAAGAGGTAGAAATACCTTAAAATAAAAAAGAAATCAAATATGGCAGCTAGTTCAAAAGTCTGGACTATCTCTTGATGTACCATGCAAGGTGTAATTGTAATTGTGCAAAGGATGCACAATCAAATTACAGAGATATTATAATAAGAACCCTACCATTAAGTGAAAAGTAAGACTGATGCCGGTGATTAGAAAATGCCATAGGCGGAATTCAGTGCAACCTTACTGATGGAAAATATCTGGAGAGGCAAAGAAAAAAGGGTGGAGGGGATGGTGGAAAGTAGGAAGGAAAAGACAGTGTATGTATTGATGCAATGATGCTGCCAACATTTAAAAAAGGAGGATAAAATAGTGTAGCATGCCACAAGACACTAACCTGGCTAAAATGCAGTGTTCTCATTAAGAAATAGCGCCCTAAACAGCCTGGGTAATTAAGGAAAACCTTAAAATTATGGCAGGTGATTTGACACTTGACTATCTGAGCCAAAAGCTAGAAGGTGTTGCTTTCAAATATGTTTTAGAGTTGAATGCCTTGCTTCCTTGTTTACATCATTAATAAAAGGAGGTAATTCGTGGGCAGATACTGCCCATGAGATTAAGAAGGAAAAGAGAAGGAAGAAACAAAACTGGGGAGAGTATTGAGAGAAAAAGACCAAAAAGATAAAGTAGTTCAGTTCAGTTCAGTTCAGCCACTCAGTCGTGTCCAACTCTTTGCGACCCCATGAATTGCAGCATGCCAGGCCTCCCTGTCCATCACCAACACCTGGAGTTCACTCAGACTGTCCATCGAGTCGGTGATGCCATCCAGACATCTCATCCTCTGTCGTCCCCTTCTCCTCCTGCCCCCAATCCCTCCCAGCATCAGAGTCTTTTCCAATGAGTCAACTCTTAAGATAAAGTAGAGTTATCATCAAACAAATTTTAGCTCAAGTTTGATAAATTCAGTGTTGAACTCTTTTTTGTATGTGCAGGGGGAAATTAAGAGAATGCAGCAATTGATGGGCTAATAAAGAATTTGTGGACAATGGAATACTATCAACAAACACAGCAACAACCGGAAGAGAAAAGAAAATGTATGAGGAAGGGTTGATCTTTTGAGTTGATCCTTCTCTACCCACAGAAGAAACGCAAGGCACTCAAGAAACTGCAAGCTGATGTTTGTTCTGAGCGAAAGAGAGACAGCACAAGCACATCTGAGGTTCTTTTATTTGCTCTCTTTGTGTTTCTCTGTATTTGTTAAGATGGATGGATTCTCTGCTTCATTGAGCACGATAGTTAAAGCGAATGAAAATTAAATGTTGACTCAGTCTGATTAAAATATAAATCCAAATGCAGCACTGAAAGAGAGAATCAAAAAGTAAGGAGCAAGGGATTCATTAAATATTTATGTATACAGAAATGTGGCTTTTAAATATCTTTATAATGGGTTAGATGTTCGTAAAGTCATAGACATGACACTTTCATTTTAGCCTGCATATTACACCCTATGAACTTAAAATTCCAGAAGCTAGACTTACCTACAAAGGCCAAAGAATTTACATATCCCTAAAGCTTGGGGCAGGAGGTCAAAGAGCCCAAGCCCTTGTCATTTTTATAAAGGAAGATATGGTTTTAGTTAAAAACCTGTATATTCAAATAGCCAGTATATGTAAGAAAATCTGTAAAACTTCAGATCTAGTGAAATTAAGTTAATAATGTTGTCTATCAGTTCAGTAATTTCACTTCTAGAAAAATATTCTAAGGAGATTAGGTAAGAGTATAAAGAAGCAAGTATGAAAATGTGTACTATAGTACAGACACTGAGGTAAATAAATAATAAGCTTATTCATAAAATGAAATACTAGGTAACTGCTTAAAAGGATGAATGCATCATAATTCATTAATATGCCATTATATATTGCTAAGTGAAAATAAGATTGAAATATATGTACAATATGCTATGCAGGGGATTCCTTGGTAGTCCAGTGGTTAGGACTCGGTGCTTCTCTGCCATGAGCCAGGATTTGATTTTTGGTTAGGGAGTTAGGATCCCACAAGCCACACACCACTGCTAAAAACAAACAAAAAAACGCTATGCTATACTATACTTATAGTATGCTTTCATTTAGGTACATTAAAAAATCTATGAAAAAGTCTAGAAGGGTGTGTTTTTAACTATTAATTACATCTAGCTAGCATTATATAGAAGTTTTCATTTCTTTTACTACTAGCTCCATAGAATGAAGAGGCTGGGCCAAAGTAGAAATGACACTCAGTTGTGGATGTGTCTGGTGGTGAAAGCAAGGTCCTATGCAATATTCCTTACATAAGGAATATCACCTAGGCACCTATAATGTTAAGGTTCACAAATCAAGGTAAATTGGACTTGGTCAAGTAGGAAATGACAAGAGTGAACATCGGCATCTTAGGAACCAGTGAACTAAAATGGATGGGAATGGATGAACTTAATCCATATGACCATTATATCTACTACCATGAGCCAAAGTACCTTAGAAGAAATGAAATAGCCCTCAGAGTCAACAAAAGAGTCTGAAATCCAGTACTTGGGTGCAGTCTCAAAAACAACAGAATGATCTGTTCATTTCCAAGGCAAACCATTCAACATCACAGTGATCCTAGACTATGCCTCAACCACTATTGCCAAAGAAGAAGCTGAAGTTGACCAGTTCTATGAAGATCAATCAGACCTAGAACTAACACCAAAAAAAAAATGTCCTTTTCATCATAGGGGATTGGAATGTAAAAGTAGGAATTCAAGAGACACCTGAAGTAACAGGAAAGTATGGCCTTAGACTAAGTACAAAATGAAGAGGGCAAAGGCTAATAGAGTTTTTTCAAGAGAACGCATGAATCATAGCAAACACTTTCTTCCAACAACACAAGGGATGACTCTACACATGGACATCACCAGATGGTGATGGTCAATACCAAAATCAGATTGATTATATTCTTTGCAGCTGAAGATGGAGAAGGTCTATATTGTCAGCAAAAACAAGACATGGAGCTGACTGTGGCTCATGAGCTTTCATTGAAAAATTCAGGCTTAAATTGAAGAAAGTAGGGAAAACCACTAGGCCATTAAGGTATGACCTAAATCAAATCCCCTATGATTTTATAATGGAGGTGATAAATAGATTCAAGGGATTAGATCTGGTAGACAGAGTGCCGAAGAACTATGGGCAGAGGTTCGTAACATTGTATGCTGCTGCTGCTAAGTCACTTCAGTTGTGTCCGACTCTGTGAGATCCCATAGATGAGGTGGTAAACAAAACCATCCTAACGAAAAAGAAATGAATGAAGGCAAAGTGGTTATCTGAGGAGACTTTACAAATATCTGAGAAAAGGGAAGTAAAAGGAAAGGGAGAAAGGCAAATATTTATCCAACTGAATGCAGAGTTCCAGAGAATAGCAAGAAGTTATAAGAAAGACTTCTTAAGTGAACAATGCAAAGAAACAGAGGAAAACAACAGAATGGGAAAGACTAGAAATCTCTTCAAGAAAATCGGAGATATCAAGGGAACATTTCATGCAAGTGTGGGCATGATAAAGGACAGAAACAGTAATGACCTAATAGAAACAGAAGTCATTAATTAAAAAGTGGCAAGAATACACAGAACTATACAAAAAAGATCTTAATGACCCAGATAACCATGATGGTGTGATCACTCACCTAGAGCCAGATATCCTGGAGTGTGAAGTCAAGTGGGCCTTAGGAAGCATTACTATGAACAAAGCTAGTGGAGGTGATGAAATTTCAGCTGAGCTATTTCAAATCCTAAAAGATGATGCTGTTAAAGAGCTACACTTTATATGTCAACAAATTTGGAAAACTCAGCAACGGCCACAGGACTGGAAAAGGGCAATTTTTATTCCAATCCTCAAGAAGGGCAGTGCCAAAGAACATTCAAACTACCATACAGTTGCACTCATTTCACAAGGTAATGCTCAAAATCCTTCAAGCTAGGCTTCAACAGTACATGAAACAAGAACTTCTAGATGTATAAGCTGGATTTAGAAAAGGCACAGGAACCAGAGATCAAATTGTCAACATTCGTTGGATCATAGAAAAAGCAGGGGAATTCCAGAAAAACATCTATTTCTGCTTTATTAACTATGCTAAAGCCTTTGACTGTGCAGATTACAACAAACTATGAAAACTTATTAAAGAGATGGAAATGCCAGACCACATTACCCATCTCCTGGGAAACCTACATACAGGTCAAGAAGCAACAGTTAGAACCAGACATGAAACAATGGATCGGTTCAAAACTGGGTAAAGAGTATGTCAAGGCTATATATCGTCATCCTCCTTATTTAACTTATATGCAGAGTACATCATACTAAATGCTGGGCTGGATGAAGTACAAACTGGAATCAAGATTTCCAGGAGAAATATCTGCAACCTCAGATATACACACAGATCATATCACCCTAATGGCAGAAAGTGAAGAGGAACTAAAGAGCCTTTTGATGAGGGTTGAAAGAGGAGAGTAAAAAAGTTCACCTAAAACTCAACGTTCAAAACATGAAGATTATGGCATCCAGTCCCATCACTTCATGGTAAATAGAGGGGGAAAAAGTGGAAAAAGTGAAAAAAGTGACAGATTTTAGTTTCTTGGGCTCCAAAATCACTGAGGACAGTTACTGCTGCCCGAAATCAAGACACTTGCTCCTTGGAAGGAAAGCTATGATAAACCTAGACAGCATTTTATAAACAGAGACATAGCTTTGCCGACAAAGGTCCATATAGTCAAACTATGGTTTTTCCAGTAGTCATATTCAGATGTGAAAGTTGGACCATAAAGAAGGCTTAGTGCCAAAAAATTGATGCTTTCAAGTTGTGGTGCTGGAAAAGACTCTTGAGAGTCCCTTGGTCTGCAAAGTATTAAACCAGTCAATCCTAAAGGAAATCAACCCTGAATTCATTAGGAGGACTGATGCTGAAGCTCCAATACTTTGGCCACCTGATGTGAAGAGCTGACTCATTGGAAAAGACCCTGTTGCTGGGAAAGACTGAGTGCAGGAGGGAAAGGAGGATGAGAATGGTGATGAGATGGTTGAATAGCATCACTGACTCCTTGGACATGAGTTTGAGCAAACTCTGGGAGATAGTGACAGACAGGGAAACCTGGCATGCTGTAATCCATGGGGTTGCAAAGAGTCGGACACAATTTAGTGACTGAACAACAACTACATGCCCGTTAGTGCATTTGTTCTTAAATAATAATTTAATGCTTATAGAAAACACAGCGGGAAAGGTCTTGACTGAATGAAGAAAAAAGCAGACAGTGAAATGGAGATAAAGTTCATGACCAGATAGCTTGTGTGGATGTTTTCTTTTGAATGGCAACTAAGGATAGTGATGACAATAATGTTCCTATTATAAGGGCTAGCCTGCAGAAAGTAGGAACAATGAAATATGAATGGCAGTTTTGAATATGCCCAAATACTAAATATATAAAGATGGAAATGTCAATACATGAATACATCCTAAAAGCTAGAAATGCCAGATTAAGGATAAGACTTTATCATCCTCTAAACTCTTGCTACTCAGAGTTTGGCACATGGGTCATCAGCCTTAGCATCACCTGGGAGCTTGCTTGAAAGATAAATCTGAAACTTACTTACTAAATCATAAGTTACATTTTAACAAGTTCCCCTAGGTGATTCATAATTATATTAAAGTTTGAGAAATACTGCTCTACAACATAGATTTTCAACAGAGATTACTCAAACATAACTGGTGGGATTAGAGGTGGCTTTACAGCTAGGATGGGCTTCCCAGGTGGTTTGGGGGTAAAGAATCCACCTGCCAATGCAGGAGATGCAGGTTCAATCCCTGTGCTGGGAAGATCCCCTGGAGCAGGAAATGGCAACGCACTCCAGTATTCTTGCTTGGAAAATTCCCATGGACAGAGGAACCTGGCAGACTACATACAGTCCATGGGGTCACAAAAGAGTTGGACACGACTGAGCACACATGCATTACAACTAGGATAGCAGGAATCGGGCATAAACCTATATCCTGTTGTATCTATGCAGTCATCTACTGGGGTATTTACTGGTGAGAGTGTAAGGCTGGTGAAGCTTTTTTTCCTGAGTTTATTTAGGTAAAGGGGGGAGGGGATGGTTGTAAAAGACAATTCCAGAAAAATAGATCTGCAAACCCATGACTGTATGCTCCAGGAGACATTGGTGCCTAAGATTGATGGCAAGTTGTTAGACAGCCATGAGGATTTACATCCTATTGAAGAGAGAATTCTGCTCTGTAGAGAATTGTAAATGTGAACTGAGACTATAGGCAGGCTGGCCTCTGCCTCTGCCAGCACCTTGACACACCAGGAGACCTAGAGGATAGGGTAAGTGAACGTGCTGGTCCAGGGAGGAGGACGGCACCAGAAAAGGCGGGCGGCCCAGCTGCCTTGTGGTGACATTATGACCATAATGATAAAAGTCTGCTTTATACTCCCCCAGACTCAGGCCAAGATATAATTTATAATTGTATTACCAAAAAAAAAAAAAAATAGCCTGGGTAATGAGGGTGGCCAGCAAGGGCAGAAGCAGGGTTTGAATTCACCTCAGTTTCTAGGGGGTCCATAAGAGTCTGTCAGAGATTCAGCCTTAGCCCACAGGAAGCAACCCCAGCTGTGGGGCAGGGAGAGAGACCCAGCCTTGGAGGAGCCAACTTTTGAAGAAGCACCCTCTCAGGTGGGAGGAGAGGCTACTAGTCCTGCCATTGCAAGAGAGAAGTGGGCTCCAACCATTCAAAAGCAAGCTCCCCTTTCTCCCACCTTCTACTACGGCATTGCCTTTACAGAGAAAGGTTTGAGAGAATCTCAAAGGTTGGTGCAAACATAATTTTGGTTTTGCATTGTCGAACTTTGCTGTTTGATACTGGAATACATTCTTAAATGAATGTGGTTATGTTATACATCATTTTAACACATATTTCTCGCTTCATTTTTTTTTCTTTTGCTAGTGACTTATTCCTAGCTGTTCATTTTACATTTATTTTAGACTAGAGAAATGATGTTAGACAAAAAGCAAATTTGAGCAATTTTCTTATTTGAGCTCAAAATGAGTTGTAAAGCAGCAGAGACCACTCACGCCAACAATGCATTTGGCCTAGGAACTGCTAGCGAACATACAGTGCAGTGGCAGTTCAAGAAGTTTTGCAAAAGAGACAAGAGCCTTGAAGATGAAAAGTGCAGTGTTCAGCCATCAGAATTTGATAACGACCATTTGAGAGGATCAACGAAGCTGGTCCTCTTACAGCTACACAAGAAGTTGCCGAAGAACTCAATGTCAACCATTCTACAGTCGTTCAACATTTGAAGCAAATTGGAGAGGTGAAAAAACTTGATAAATGGGTGCCCCATAAGCTGACAGCAAATCAAAAAACTGCTGTTTTGAAGTCATCTTCTCTTATTCTGCAGAACAACAATGAACCATTTCTCTATCGGATTGTGACGTATGACAAAAAGTGGATTTTATACAATAACCAGTGACAACCAGCTCAGTGGTTACATCTAAAAGCTCCATAGCACTTCTGAAAGCCAAATTTGCACCAAAAAAGGTCATGGTCACTGTTTGATGGTCTCCTGCCCATCTGAGCCACTACAGCTTTCTGAATCCCAGTGAACTCATTACATGAGAGAAATATGCTCAGCAAGTTGATAAGATGCCAGCACTCATCAACAGAAAGGGCCCAATTCTTCTCCATGACAACGCCAGACCACACACAGCACAACCAGTGCTTCAAAAGTTAAGGGAACTGGGCTACAAAGTTCTGCCTCATCTGCCATATTCACCTAACTTCTCACCACCTGACTACCACTTCTTCAAGCATCTCAACTTTTTGCAGGGAAAATGCTTCCACAGCCAGCAGGAGGCAGAACATGCTTCCCAAGACTTTGTTGAATCCCGAACCATGGATTTTAACACTACAGGAATAAGCAAACTTATTTCTCATTGGAAAAAAAATGTGTAGACTGTGATGGTTTCTATTTTGATTAGTAAAAATGTAACTGGGCCTAATCACAATGATTTAAAATTCACGGTCCAAAACTGCGATTACTTTTTCACCAACCTATGCCTCCTAGGGACAGTGAGCATGCTGAGCTGAGAGGAGGCACATAACCTCTTTACCTCCCTTGAGAAAATACCCTGAGGTGAGCCATATGGACAGTCATCACACACCTGCTCAGAAAATTCTATCAATGAACTTGCCTACACCTCTTCTTTCACTCCTCCTTCCGTGCCTACCACCATTAGTTTAAAACTAAAA
The DNA here is from genome assembly GCF_032452875.1 of Bos javanicus. Classification (NCBI taxonomy): domain Eukaryota; kingdom Metazoa; phylum Chordata; class Mammalia; order Artiodactyla; family Bovidae; genus Bos; species Bos javanicus. Next base: position 100,791,571 of record NC_083871.1, on the reverse strand, counting down.
TCAGTTTGTGCATTCCTTCCCCTGCATATGGATGTGGAAATTAACTTATGAGAAGTCAGAGCACAGCGTAGAGTGATATTCTAACCATGGAATGGGGTAGGAGTCTCAGTTAAACTGAGAGGGGTATTAATTTTTACTACTCTATTTACCTTTTTTTGTGGGGCTTCTCAGGTGGCTCAGTGATTAAAATTAAAAAAAAAAAACAACAAACAAACACCTGCCAATGCAGGAGACATGGGTTCAATCCCAGGGCTGGGAATTCTCCAGGCCAGAATACTGGAGTGGGTAGCCTTTCTCTTCACCAGGGGAATCTTCCCAATCCAGGTATCGAACCCGGGTCTCCCACAATGCAGGTGGATTCTTTACCAGCTGAGCCACAAGGGAAGACTTTAAACTGAATTACTGAAGATACTGCCAGTCACCCTCATTTGAGATACCTTCATCTTTCTCAAATCAGTATCTCAGGAGAGCACAATTAGAAATTAAAAGGGTGGGAAGGAAAAATATCCTTAGATTAGTAGTTGTTCATTACATATTCAATGGGGGAATGGTAACTCCATTATTCTGGATCAGTTGTTAGCCCATTTGAACAAAAATGTCCTTCTTCAGCAACAAAATGGCTCCAATGGGTTGAGTTTGGCTGAAGAGTTCTGAAATGCCAGAAGCTCTGATTTGGAGGTGTGAACAAGACAACTTTGCAGAGACTTTTTCACTCTATTGTACTTCCTTGGCATTCACTTGTATTTCATCATTCAAAATGGATAAACATTTTATCCTACTCCAAAACTTCCTCAAATCCTTGGAGGAGCAAATCAAAATCACTCCCCTGTGGGTCCAGTAGCAGGCTGAGAGGTATCAGAATGATTCAGTCATTGAATCTGCCTTGGATCATTTTCCAAATCTTCTACACTTAATTATACTTGTCCTCTCTTTGATTTCATGACAATCCATGGAGGAACAGCTAAATTATTCTAGAATGATAGGTAAAGAGTGACAGTCCTGAGTCACAGTCAATTCATTTTCTTAACTGAAATAATCACTGCTTCTTGCAACATCACTTGGATTGAAATATGAAGGATTTGATTTGTTCTTGAGGGTTACTGAAAAAGCTAAACCATAAGACCTCTGAGAGAATTATTCCTCTCATTGTAAAAGCAGAGTCAGATACACTGGGCAGTTATCTGCTTCATTATTTGTCCACTGTCAATCACAATAGCTGAAACGGAAATTAATGACAGAATAGTTGTCTTAGGTGTGCTATATAAATAATGTCTGAATGTATCTGTCATGGACATATGTTATTTTTCCAATTTTTATACACAGTGGATCGATTTGCTGCCAAAAGTCTACAGAGCAACCATTTCACCAGCTTACAAACCGTTCTACCATGGGAGAGGAAAAGAGAGGGAGAGAGATGTTTTTATCAAGGAATACTGTCTTGTATATATGCAAATAAATAACTGTTTTCATTTTGCAAGGCCCCACTGAAAAATGTAAAGTGTTCATTATGCTTCCATGATACAATGTATTAGTAAGTATCCAGCTATTTAAGTTTTCTTTTTCAAGTATTTTACACCCACCTAGAATTCTGCACCATGCAGCAATTGAAATATAACACATGTCCACTCCAAAATGAACCAACTGGCCATTGTAAACTGCTTCCATTCTAAATGAAAAAAAAAAAAAAAGTGTGTAGTCACTTACAGGGCAATAACCAATCATTGGCCTCCAAGAAAGGAGAAAACCAGAACGCACTGTGTAATGTAAACATTCATAATGACTTAAAACTCTTATTAAACCTATTTTGTGAATTCTAGTATTTTAATTATTTAAATGTTAATTCTTCAAATGTCAAATACTTAAATTTCATAGTTTTATTTTTTAAATTATCTGTAATGACAGGAATATGAGGGTGCAAATAGTGAAAAAAGGGAAAGTCTTTTAGAGGTTTTTAAAGATTCAATTAAACAGTCATATTTATACCTTTCCCCCCTTTATCCTTTTTTTCTTTTTGCTGGAAAAGCATTAGTTAAACCACTTTGCAATGGTAGACGACTACAGTCTTTAAAGGGCTTTAAATACTAAATTTCTAATATTTTAAATCTACCTAGAAACAAACATCTATATGTCATATTTTAAACAAAGAAATAAGCTAGTTTTTTTTTTTAACTCCTAGATCTACCCATAAGAGAATACAATGAATAGAAGCAGATGGAAGGAAGGGTGAGTGGCTCCCAACAATATACAGAAAGACAAGGTAAATCTTGCAAGTCAATTCACTGTAAATCAATAAACTGATTTACAGATAGATAGATAGATAGGGCTCAACAAATATCAACATAAGGCATTTCACAATCCTTGTGAAAAGATTAATCTGATACTGACACCTGAAAATCTCATTATAAAATTGACCTTTGGCATGTATTTGGGGGCAGCTCTAAGAGAAGGATCCAGCATAAATATTTGGAATCAATAAGATTCCTAAATTGGACTGGGTATATACTACATATACACAGGGCCGATGTCTCCTGAAGAACACAGTGCATACTTCAAAGGTTCCACAAATGGTTTCAAAAGGCATATAGACATTCAGTTCAGTTCAGGTCAGTCGCTCAGTCGTGTCCAACTCTTTGCGACCCCATGAATCGCAGCACGCCAGGCCTCCCTGTTCATCACCAACTCCCGGAGTTTACTCAAACTCATGTCCATCGAGTCAGTGATGCCATCCAGCCATCTCATCCTCTGTCGTCCCCTTCTCCTCCTGCCCCCAGTCCCTCCCAGCATCAGAGTCTTTTCCAATGAGTCAACTCTTCGCATGAGGTGGCCAAAGTATTGGAGTTTCAGCTTCAGCATCAGTCCTTCCAATGAACACCCAGGGCTGATCTCCTTCAGAATGGACTGATTGGACCTCCTTGCAGTCCAAGGGACTTGCAAGAGTCTTCTCCAACACCACAGTTCAAAAGCATCAATTCTTCAGCACTCAGCTTTCTTCACAGTCCAACTCTCACATCCATACATGACCACTGGAAAAACCATAGGCTTGACTAGATAGACCTTTGTTGGCAAAGCAATGTCTCTGCTTTTGAATATGCTATCTAGGTTGGTCATAACTTTCCTTCCAAGGAGTAAGCGTCTTTTAATTTCATGGCTGCAATCACCATCTGCAGTGATTTTCGAGCCCAGAAAAATAAAGTGAGCCACTGTTTCCACTGTTTCCCTGTCTATTTCCCATGAAGTGATGGGACCAGATGCCATGATCTTTGTTTTCTGAATGTTGAGATTTAAGCCAACTTTTCCACTCTCCTCTTTCGCTTTCATCAAGAGGCTTTTTGGTTCCTCTTCACTTTCTGCCATAAGGGTGGTGTCATCTGCATATCTGAGGTTATTGATATTTCTCACGGCAATCTTGATTTTAGCTTGTGCTTCTTCCAGCCCAGTGTTTCTCATGATGTACTCTGCATATAAGTTAAATAAGCAGGGTGACAATATACAGCCTTGACATACTCCTTTTTCTGTTTGGAACCAGTGTATTGTTCCATGTCCAGTTCTAACTGTTGCTTCCTGACCTGCATATAGGTTTCTCAAGAGGCAGGTCAGGTGATCTGGTATTCCCATCTCTTGAAGAATTTTCCACAATTTATTGTGATCCACACAGTCAAAGGCTTTGGCATAGTCAAAGCAGAAATAGATGTTTTTCTGGAACTCTTGTTTTTTCCATGATCCAGCGAATGTTGGCAATTTGATCTCTGGTTCCTCTGCCTTTTCTAAAACCAGCTTGACCATCTGGAAGTTCACAGTCCACGTATTGTTGAAGCTTGGCTTGGAGAATTTTGAGCATTACTTAACTAGCGTGTGAGATGAGTGCAATTGTGCGCTAGTTTGAACATTCTTTGACATTGCCTTTATTTGGGATTGGAATGAAAACGGACCTTTTCCAGTCCTGTGGCCACTGCTGAGTTTTCCAAATTTGCTGGCATATTGAGTGCAGCACTTTCACAACATCATCTTTCAGGATTTGGAATAGTTCAACTGGAATTCCATCACCTCCACTAGCTTTGTTCGTAGTGATGCTTTCTAAGGCCCACTTGACTTCACATTCCAGGATGTCTGGCTTTAGATTAGTGATCACACCATTGTGATTATCTGGGTTGTGAAGATCTTTTTTGTACAGTTCTTCTGTGTATTCTTGCCAACTCTTCTTAATATCTTCTACTTCTGTTAAATAACATCAACTCCCATAGCAAAACTTATTTCCTCTTTAATCAGTATGATTATGTCAAGAAACAAGTCTTATTTTAGTGCCACTGTATCATCAAAAACTCTCTGGCATGTGGTAAACTATTTTAGTAAACAAAAAACAAACAAAACAACAACAAAAACTCATAAGCAGACTTCTATTTAACAGATATCCAAATAAACATCTACTTCCTGAGTTGCAAGTCACAAACTGACATTAGGTCATGGTATTTCACCAAAGGTGTTCCAAGCAGTCTTGCTCTGCTTGGACATGAAATAGCCTTTAAGGAGCTTCAGACTGAGTGACTTCACTTTCACTTTTCACTTTCATGCATTGGAGAAGGAAATGGCAACCCACTCCAGTATTCTTGCTCGGAGAATCCCAGGGAGGGTAGAGCCTGGTAGGCTGCCATCTATGGGGTCACACAGAGTCGGACATGACTAAAGTGACTTAGCAGCAGCAGCAGCACACACATGACTCTAGAATTGACTGACAAAAGGAGTGTTCTGTGTTTTCTTGAACTCATACTTCTGTGGTCAAGATCTTTATCACATGAGAAATATTTTAGCTTTAGTGTTTCATCACAGCTGATGATGCAAGTACATTCAAGGGACATTTAAATTTTGTTGAGCCTTCTTTTCTTTCACATCTCTACCTTCAACCAGTCCTGATACCACATAAGGCAGAGACCCAGCATAATGCTAAGGTAGATATTCTGTCAACTGGATACAGCAATGATCTGTTACCTGACCAAACAGACTGATCCCCTGTCACTTTATATTTAATAATCAAGATCAAATAACATAACAATAGCAAATACTTTAAAAGAGCCTAATAAATAATTTGCAAAGAGAATGTGACCTCGATAACATTAAAGTACCTGTCTGATCAGCTTCCTGAAGTGCATCAGTTTCCAAAATTTCCCCTTAAAAACCACGGCCAATCAGATCCCACCCTCAGGGACTCCACATGGTGGCCAAGGCCAGTACTCTAGGCCATGCTACCCCTCTCCCTGAGTGGCATCGCCTGCCTCCTTCACATTGGAGTCTCTGCGAGTGCGAGGCTCATCTTCTCCAGGAAGTCTGCTTCACTTGTCATATGCAGTGTTCAGTTTTCTCTCACCCTGGTCCAATAGCACTTTCCATGTGCTTCTAAATTATAACATATAACACACCATGGGCATATTTTTTTGCATGTCAGTTTCCCAGAAAAACACCCTTCCCTCAATGCAAGGTTATAGAGAACAGGACTCTATTATCAACCATCTGTGGATCTCCAGCCACAAAACCTACCAAGGTGTTATACTCTGGGAGCGATGTAATACCTCTACATTGAATGAATGCATTAGTGCATGACCTCAGAATTGTTGCAAATTTCTGCACTAGGAGAAAATCAGAAAAATTCTCTCATCATCTCTTATATATGGTAGAGGGTGGAGGAAATGTCTGGTATATGAATTTAAAAATGTGACTGAATGAATCTCTAAGCGGTGTTCGTGAAGAATCCAAAATGTGATGAAGTCCAGTTTCTTATGTTTTAAAAATCCTTATTATTAAATACCTCCTACTTTAAATTTTTAGCTGAGAATGCTATACTACTTACTTGTTTATACAACAGTCTGGCATTTTTCATTTAAATAAGACCCTCTATCATTTTCCCTTAGTTTGTTAGTAGCTGTCACGTATAAAATAACCACAAATAAAAGGAGGTGGAATATAAATGTTCAGAGACAACGCAGCCTGACAAGAGGAGGTGAGAAAGGACGCTGCACAGCACTGGCCGGTTCCCCAGGGGACGAGGAATATGGGGCAAGTCACATCAGGAGCCTCGTGGCCGTTCAGTACAGATACATACACATATGCCAGTGTGCGCACACTGGTTTTCTCTTGGAGGTGTAATCTTTTAGAATCTTTTGATTCGCTATGTTGTGCAGGCCTCTGCTGCTGTAACTTAAAATACCACTTTTTTTTTTTTTTTTTTGCTTCATGAAGCTAAGGCTAAGTTCCTTCCTGAAATCCTTCCTCAGCTTCTAAACTCTTACCACAAAGAAATTTAATTTCAGCAAGGGAAAGTCAGAGAGGAAGTTTCCCAGGTGGGAAGCAAATGAGAAGGGGAAGAGGAGAAGGACGTATTCTGACAGAGCACCAAAGCATTCTGGGGCCAGTGTCGCCGAAATACTTTATGCTCAGGTGTGTTAACAGGCTGGGACCCTGAAAACCTAGGATCTGGGTTCCCGGTTGGCCTCGGTTCAGGTTAGCTGGGTAATTAAGCGCATGTCATTTCCTATTCTGTGACTTGGTTTAATTACCTATAAAGTGAGGAATTTGTCTTTTCCAGGATTGATCTTCTGTGCCTCAGGGAATTTCTATAAATTATTATTTCATGCTTTAATTTGCATCCCTGGTGGCTCAGACGGTAAAGCGTCTTGCTTACAATGCAGGAGACCTGGGTTCGATCCCTGGGTCGGAAAGATCCTCTGTAGAAGAAAATGGCAACCCACTCCTGTACTCTTGCCTGGAAAATCCCATGGATGGAGAAGCCTGGTGGGCTACAGTCCGTGGGGTCGAAAAGAGTCGGAAACGACTGAGCGACTTCTTTCACTTTTCACTTTCACTAGTAAATGAGAATCATTGACTCATTCAAGGTATATTAATTGGCCTGGAGTCTGCTAGGTCAACAAAAATAATGTGGTTAAAAAATAGAACTGATGTGTTCCTTCTTCGTGCCAATTTAACAAGGAAAAGCTTTGCTTCAGAGTGAAACAACATGTTCTAACTGGCACCACAATGTACAATATACACCACAGGGAAAGCACTGCCAAGCAGGGAAAAGCAAAACTTTAATTTTTTCCACTTGGAATTAAAAGTGTTTTTCATTGCATTTTATGCCTACTTCTTTAGAGTTTCAACCAGGTGCTATAAAGCTGATGAAAGAGAGCTTAGAGCGTTTGATGACACTTTACATGTTTATCTCCCTGGGCTCTACTGCACAACGGTGAATTCAGAGTGGTGCCCTCTAGTGGAGAAACACTCTGGTTGCAAGTTCCTTTTCCTGGGAGGAGAATCATCAGAGCTACAACCATTTGGGATTTTTGTGTGATGGGGGCACCATTTCAAGTGATTTATGTCTTTATTCTTATCTGTGATACTGTATAAAGAGCACACAAGACTTGGTTAAAGAGTCCCAAGTCTGAGTCCTGGGTTGCCCATCACATAACTATGTTAATTTCGGAGTTAATTTCTGAAAGTCCCAGAGTTTCCATCAGTTATGTGAGTGTTACCTTCCAAGATGGGTTCTAGTATTAATTAAATGAAGTAATATATCCACATGTGCTTTTTAAAATGTAAAGTATCCATTTTTATTATAAGTAAAGTTAAAAATAATACTGAGACCTTTCAATGATTAAATCAATAGTAATAAAGTACATCTCTGAATACTAGGTAAATCAGCATATATTTGAATTGTTTTTAAGTTTTTTTCATATTTATCATCTTTGTCAATCTCCTCTCATACTTACCCAGCATCTTCTCTGAACTCATAATTGCATTATTCAAGTAAAAAAATCTTTTATGAAATTTAAATAATTTATTTAAGAACTATCTCAAATCAACTGAAGAGTTAATAAGAGATCTGCCAAATTCCTGGACTTAAATAAACGCAAAAATTACAAGTTAACAAAATCAAATAATTTAACTAAAAATGTCACCTATAGAAATCCCAGGCTTCCCTTGTGGCTCAGTTGGTAAAGAATCCACCTGCAGTGCAGGAGACCTGGGTTTGATCCCTGGGTTGGGAAGATCCCCTAGACAAGGGAAAGGCTAGCCACTCCAGTATTCTGGCCTGGAGACTTCCACGAACGGTATAGTCCATGGGGTCACAAAGAGTAGGACATGACTGAGTGACTTTCACTTTCACTTCACAGAAATCCCACTTTAAATAAATATATAGAGAGTAAAAGTATGATAGAAATATGACACTTTAACATTAGTCCAGTTGAAGATGAAATTCCTTCCCAAAGAGCTTTTCAACAAGCTACTTCTCTACAGCAGAAGCACCTAAAATGTATGAGTGATTATCTATGGATGGTAAGATTATCTGTCATTTTTTCCTTCTTTTTATTCTTGTATATGTTAACAACATATCACCAAAATTATCTTTATTAGGGGTAAAAGCACTATCCTAAATGAATTCAAAGTACTAGGTAATTCTGTGGGACGTGAAATTGACAGAGATGTTTATCACTTTAACTACCTAAGAGGGTGGAAACCTCCCTTCCTCTCTCCCTGGTGCTGTCTCCAGGTAGCACACCTGTCCCTTGTTACATGCAGACAGTGGCAGGCTATACACTGGCAAAGCATTCCTCCTGTTTTCCCAGATGTCTTTATGTATCACCCCAGTCCACACACTCTATCTGTCCTTCCTCCTGCTCTCCATCACATGGTTTTAAGACTAAGAACTTTTAAAATTAAAAGCACAGTCAGTAATTATGTAATGTAACACTTTTTTGTCTGAAACTAATCAATTAAAATTCTACTATAACCAAGCAAAATAAATGATCTTTCCAGGTCTGCCTCTATGGTAACACCACAGAATCAGAGAGAAAAGCCATGTTCAAGATTAGCCAGGAAGACAGATGGAGAGGAGATGCCAGGAGCAGAGCAGTGACATTGAAAGCGGGAAGGTAGGGCTTAAGTGGGGCAGATGTGAGAGTCTGAATCAGGTGGCAGAAGCAAAGTACAATGTGGGAAGGAGAGGGGGGAATTAGTGTTCAGCCCGGCCCCTCCAAGCGCACTCTGTCCTCCTGTGTAGGTTCTGAGGCCAACTTAAACCTCCGGGAAACCCTAGACTACAGAACTGCTATGTTCTGAGCCACGGGAAATTTCTAGCTTCCCGAAGACACTGGATTATTTTCCTGAAACCCCTACCAGCCAAATCAAGGCTCTTAGTTCTACTTTTCTCAGAACACCCTGAACTTTTCTTCACAGGACTTACTACAATTTAAGCATAAATTTATTTTTGTGAGTAGTGAACCTTATAATCAACAGGATTCTGATAGAAGGGTTAAAATGGTCCCAATTTATAGATGATCACCAAACTCAGAAGGACTCTGTGGATAGGCCCTCAAAACTGCTAGCCTGGTTAGCATTTCCAAACCTCTCCAAAAGTCAGTCCTGGATTGGACAAGTATGTGTAAAATCTCACAAGTCTCAGTTATTATCATTCAGGTTCAGAATTACTGTAAATCATCTCATCAACTTCTTTAACTTTTATAATAGATTTTATAATTAGTGCCCTGAACCACAAGAAACAAAGCAGAGCATAAGGGAGAAGACATATTTCTCCTTATTAAATACCTGTGATTATGGATCTAGAGCAACCCCATAATCAAAAATAATGAAATTACTTGTAGGAGTGGACCTTCACTGCTCAGTCAACGCTATTCTGTCTGCTCTGCATAATCTGTGAACTGGAAACTAATTATCTAACTATAAATGGGCCCACTTTAACCCTTAATCCTCACAGCATTAACCAACTAATCTATTCAGCACACAGTCTCACTCACCATGAGAACCATAAAGCAACTGTCCTAAAACTGTATGCTTCTTCTCAATTTGCTCTTCCTCCTCAAACATCTGAATGTCCCTTTGATGGGCCATCTGAGTTCAGCTTCCAGCAATCAAAACAGTAGCTAGATAGAACCCTCCCAACCAATCTAATTATGAGTTAAAGAAAAAAAAAAGAACAGAGAGGTGATTGTTAAAAAAAAAAAAAATCAGTTAATCTCTCAGGAGTCTAGAAAATAAGATTTCTCTCTAAAGATATCAAAATGAATTTCTGACTTCTGCTAATCCATCACCAAAGCCTTAACAGGGCTCCTACCAGAATTGTGTGCACAGGCTGTGAGGAATTGCTCCTTTGGTCTAATACCTTGATCAGCCCTCTTCTGTTTTCCAACGACTTTTCTTCTTGTGAAGTATTTTTGGCCCTAGAAACCAAAGCAGGTTATGCTCCTTCTTTTAGAAGAGAATTTAAGTCAAGAATGCCTTTAAAAAGAACCCCATATAAGTGAAAACATACAGTACTGTGAAGCCAAAAAAAAAAAACAAATGAACAAATCTAACAAAACAGAAATAGATCCACAGATACACAGAACAAACTAGTGATCGCCAGAAGGGGCGGGGGCGATGGACAAAGTACGTGAATGGATTGAGAGGTTCAAATCACTAGATATAAAATAAATAAGTCACAGGGTTGTAACATACAGCACAGGGAATATAGTCAGTAATGATGTGTACAGTATGCGACACATAAAAAAATCTAATCACTATATTGTTACACCTGAAACTAATATAATATTGTAAGTCAACTATACTTTGATGAAATAAATAAGATAAAAATACAATGTATGATATTATAATGGCGGATACATGTTCTTATACATTTGTCCAAGTCCTCATGACACTAAGAGCGAACCTTTAAATAAACGATGGACCTTGGGTGATTCCGACCGGTCAAGGTAGTAACAAATGCACCACTCTGATGAGGGGTGTTGATAATGTGGGAATTGTGCATGTGAGGGGCAGCGAGTATATAGAAAACTTCTGTACCTCTCTCTCAATTTTCCTGTAAATCTAAAAGTACTCTTTCAAAAAAGCAAATCTTGAAAAAGAGAGAAAGAAGTATTCACCCCCAAGGAGTTTCCTTACCCAAAATGTTTATCATGGAGCATTGGTTTTCATTCCATCGTCGTCACTGTCAATAGAGCACACAAGGGTAGGAAAGGCGAGCTTTGAGGGTCTCCCTGAAGGGGTGAGTGGCCCCTGTAGACAACCCCTTGTTTACTCTGCCTCACTTCATAGGGAAGCTTAACCACCTGTTCTTTGAAAGGGTCTCCCCACAGGCACTTTCATCCCTTCTCCCACTGTTCATCCTCATTCCCACTGTGAAGTACTAAAGAGATCGATACCATTAAGTAGGTCATGAGGCTGAAACCTTATGATGAACAAGCTTCTTTATGAAGATAATCCCCATTTCGCTAAAAGCTTTACATCCTGGGGAAACTAAAACAAAAACTACCCTTGTCATGACTCACCAAAGAGAAAAGAGACTAAAAGGTGTTTGTAGTACACTCTATGCATTTTACGGTCTGTTCACTCACAATGATCCTGCTTTCTTTGGGACATTCCCCTGAGAGTATCTTTTTTCTTTTTTCCCCTGTAATGACGACATTGTCATAGTGCTGTGATGTGGCTATAACTGATTGGCCAGAAGTTGGTATCTGAAGGAAGCTGGATCAAGTAAGTGTGTACCTTCAGAAATCTGGGCGGAGTTCTGAGATGTCCAGTCAGTTCCTGGGTTGTGATGGATAATGGTGGGAGTGGAAACATTGTAGTGTCCACAATCCAGAAGGGAGGCCTCCAAGCTTCTACTGCAGAAACCCATTAACTATCCCTAGTTCCCAGTCATCTCAAAGCACAGCTCTTCATTTTTTCCCAGCTCCTGTGAGATACCACAAAATTCTTTTTTCTATAAGCTAGCTACCTCACTTCATTTCTATAATGAATAATGACTTATTTAATGCATCTTTTGCTAAAATCTCATTTGAGTGGCACAAAGTGAAGCAAATTATTTGTACTTGGTCTTATTTCTGACACAGGTAACCATCATTGCCTGTGTTGCTGGAGAGGGTATGAATATTCAACTCTCCCCACACTTCCCTATGAAGGAACACTTTGTGTCCAGTCTCAGTATCTTCTCTGGTCTTGCATTTATGTGCTTCTTTGGATTGGCAAAGCAAGCTATATAGAAATTCGTTCTCTTTCTCTACAAATTTGCTGACTTTATCCTGAAAGATTATAACTCACCATATGATTGTAGAAGTGAATTCTGGGAAACTATGTAGAAGGATCCTGGACTTTGATGTGAATGACAACTCACCAATCAATTCACTGTCTTTCTCCGACCTGTGTGTGTGCGTTTTGGTCGTTCAGTCACGTCCGAATTTTTGTGACCCCAGGAACTGTAGCTTGCCAGGCTCCTCTGTTCATGAATTCTCCAAGCAAGAATACTGCAGTGGGCAGCCATTCCCTTCTCCAGGGGATCTTCCTGACCCAGGGATCTAACCCAGGTTTCCTTCACTGCAGGCAGATTCTTTACCATCTGAGCCACCAGACCTGCATTGCTACACTTTAGTAGATGGCAGCTACAGTTAACTTGACAAACACTAGGCAGCCACCAGCCTGGAACTTGTGTAACTTTTTATGTTTTTCTTTCTTCTTATTTTTCATAAACCCCTTGGCACCTTATGCATAAAAGAAAAGGATAAAAGCATGAATAAAGTATAGATAAATAAATGAGATTCCCATGTGAGGTCCAAAGGTTGAATAATGTTATCCTCCTCTGTGAAACCCAGCAGAAGAAACACGCATATATATGCATACATATACACACATACAAATATGTTTCTTACTATTCAGTATCATATGTTTACATTTAAATTTGTGCGAAATGTATATAATAGATATGTATATAACATAGGAAATACAGATGTACATATGTATGTACATATATATGTATGTAGAAAGTGAAGAGGAACTAAAAAGCCTCTTGATGAAAGTGAAAGAGGAGAGTGGAAAAGTTGGCTTAAAGCTCAACATTCAGAAAATGAAGATCATGGTCTCTGGTCCCATCACTTCATGGGAAATAGATGGGGAAACAATGGAAACAGTGTCAGACTTTATTTTTTAGGGCTCCAAATTCACTGCAGATGGTGATTGCAGCCATGAAATTAAAAGACGCTTACTCCTTGGAAGGAAAGTTATGACCAACCTCGATAGCATATTAAAAAGCAGAGATATTACTTTGCCAACAAAGGTCCGTCTAGTCAAGGCTATGGTTTTTCCAGTGGTCATGTATGGATGTTAGAGTTGGACTGTGAAGAAAGCTGAGTGCCGAAGAATTGATGATTTTTGAACCGTGGTGTTGGAGAAGACTCTTGAGAGTCCCTTGGACTGCAAGGAGATCCAACCAGTCCATCCTAAAGGAGATCAGCCCTGGGTGTTCATTGGAAGGACTGATGCTGAGGCTGAAACTCCAGTACTTTGGCCACCTCATGCGAAGAGTTGGCTCACTGGAAAAGACCTTAATGCTGGGAGGGATTGGGGGCAGGAGGAGAAGGGGACGACAGAGGATGAGATGGCTGGATGGCATCACTGACTCAATGGACATGAGTTTGGGTGGACTCCAGGAGCTGGTGATGGACAGGGAGGCCTGGCGTGCTGTGATTCATGGGGTTGCAAAGAGTCGGACACGGCTGAGAAACTGAATTGAACTGATATACACATATAGATGTATATAGATGAACTAATATATGTATATAAATGTGTATGTGTGTGTGAGAGAGTCACTCTGTCTTATCTGACTCTGTGACCCCCATGGACTGCAGCTCCTCAGGCTTCTCTGTCCATGGAATTCTTCAGGCAAGAATACTGGAGTGGGTTGCCATAGCCTTCCCCAGGGAATCTTCCCTACCCAGAGATGGAACTCAGGACCCCTGCATTGCAGGCAGATTCTTTACCATCTGAGCCACCAGGGAAGCCCATAAATATATGTATATGCATGTAAATATATATGTATATATCATAGGAAATACGCATAAGAAAGCAAATATTTTTATCCCTCATGCATGTCCTTAGAAGGGACTAATCAGGAATACTTTAAAATGAAGGCAAAAACCACATGATTCAAAAAGGAGATAAATTAAACTCATGAGCTGGTCTGTATTCTGCCCATTTAAAATAATTTAACATGAGTTTCAAAGTGCTATTGTAACCAGGTTCACTTCACTGAACCTATTTGCATATTCATCTGAATGCAAGCACAAGATTAAAGTGAATTGCTGTTTAGCTTTCTTCTCTGGAGTTCTCCACAGGATCCACACTCTTGCTGACAGGCACACCAAAGCCCCTAGGGAAGCATTTACAAAACGGGTTTACAAATTTGTTTATCTGCAATACACTCCTTGCCAAAACAAAAACTATCACCAGGATCCTGCAACTGAAGCAACTCTTACCATTTAATCAGCTTCTCCTACTCATCCTTCACTCCACTCTTATTCTGTACAGTTTTAATTTGAGCTTATCATTATCCTATTTAACATTTTAAATGTTATTTCACGTGTGTAGCAAGATATCGAATATTCATTAGGTACCTCTTACACACTTAGTTTTATGTTAGGCTCTGGGTAGGCTCAGCAAAAGTTTAAATACATTGTTTTCTTACCAGAAGAATAAAACATACACATATTAACATTTCAAATAACATAAAAGGATATTAATTTGACTCAGTTCACCCCATTTTCAATACCTCTTCTGAGTTTTAGCCACTTTTATTTCTCTTGAATCCTCCCAGAAAGTACATGTTTGTTTATATGTGTAAGGCTGAGGATATACAGGACACCCTCTGATGTATACATATCTCTCTATATTAATTTAATCTTCAAAATAGCACATAACACTGATTTTTAATAAAATAAGTGTCTGACAATATATTCGTTAACTCACCATCCCTTGATATTCTTTTCCCATTAATCCATTCTAGTGTTGGTCGCTCAGTCGTGTGCAACTCTTTTCAACCCCACAGACGGTAACTCGCCAGGCTCCTCTGTCCATGAGATTTTCCAGGCAAGAATACTGGAGTGGGTAGCCATTCCCTTCTCCAGGGGATTATCCCAAACCAGGAATTAAACCCAGGTTCTCTGCACTGCAAGCAGATTCCTTACTGTCTGAGCCATGAGGGAATCCATTCTAGCTTGGATATTTAACTCTATGCATGGCTTGTCACTTCAACTTCTACTGCATTAAACAACATTTGGTCACGTTCCAGTTTAAACATATTGAATGAACTTATTTCTGAAACATTAGGCCCATCTTGAAAAGGATTACTCTATAGCTTGTCTATTTTAGAATTCTACTGTATTTTATTGGGGTTTTTTTAAGGAAAGGCAATTGATAGCACTAGGACAGGCTTAACCAATGATTTTAACATTGGATCTGAAATGCTGTGAGAAATATTTTTAAAATCCAGTTTATATATCATATGTTCCTTCATTCACTTCTTTTAAAATAGTTGCCTAATATACACCATACCCAGACAGCCAGGGTTTTCCCGGTGGGTGCAGTGGTAAAGAATCCGACTTCCAACACAAGAGACATGGGTTCGATCCCTGGGTTGGGAGATCCCTTGGAGAAGGAAATGGCAAGCTGCTCCAGTATTCTTGCCTGGGGAATCCCATGGACAGAAGAGCCTGGTGGGCTACAGTCTGTGGGGTTGCAAACAGTCAGGCATGACTGAGCACCATCACCACCTGAGAGCCTTGGTAAAGGGAGAAGCGCTAGCTTTAGAAAGATCAGAGGAGGAAGGGAGGGCCTACAGCTCAAAAAGTGTGCTCGGGTGGGACTAGCAGGGAGCAGTCCCATTTGCATGCATGGAAAGCTACAGCTTGTGCACAGAAAACAGACAAGGAGAAAACCCGAAAGCAGCAATTTGGAAACCAAGGTCAACTCTGCAGGTCAACTATGCTTTCACAGCAAAGAGGAAAGCTGCTTGAGCAAGATTTAGATGTTATAAAGAAATGAAGCTGCTACAGAAGTGAGTTCATCTGTCACAGAGATTTCTATGACATTGAAAACTGCTGTTACTGACAGTGTTAAAATAACCACATATTTATGTTGTCCAACAATAGATGTAAAAGAGTTTTAAAATGATAATACCAGTTTCATTACTAATAACCAGAAGCCTGAATAATCTTTAAAATGTGTTTGCAACTCTATTGTTCTTAAAATATATTACACTAAATATATGTAGTCAAAGATTGCTTCTAAGCTACTTGAAATAATTTATTTTCTCTATGGTTAATATCGTCAACTTTATATATATAGTTAAGTACATTCCCTTTGCTTTTTAATTTGTAGATACTCTACTGTGTCTTTTCAATTCAATTTAATTTTTAAAATGTAAACAATTTATGTTTCCAAAGTCAACATTATTTTAAAAGGTGTTTTCAGAGAAAGCTTGCTTTAATATCTGTTCCCTTTTTTGAGTGTTTTTTTAAATACATCTGCATAGATACACACAAATGTCATGGGTCTAATATACTCTTCTGAACCTTGCTTTTTTAAAAATAATTTTACTTATCTATTTATATTTGGTTGTCCAGGGTCTCCCGTGCTGTGTGGGGGCTTTTCTCTAGTTGGGGCACATGGGCTTCTCATTGCAGTGGCCTCTTTTGTTACAGAACATGGGCTCCAGGGCACGCAGGCTTCGGTAGTTGGAGCGCATGGGCTCTAGAACCCAGGCTCAGCAGTTGTGGTGCCTGGGCTTAGTTGCTCCCATGGTATGTGGGATCTTCCAAGATCAGGGATCGAACTCTTGTCTCCTGCATTGGCAGGCAAATTCTTTACCAGTGAGTCACCAGGGAAGCCCTGAATATTGCCTTTTTCACTTAACAATACATCCTCCAGATCACTCCATATCAGCTGATAGTGTCCTCATTGCTTTTTGGGACTGCATAGTAATCCATTGGGGGAATGAACTATTTTATGTTTAGCCAGAGGAATGAACTATTTTACATTCAGCCAGAACCCTATGAATTGATATCTGTAACATTTCCAAGCTTATGGGTTAAAGCATTTTTAATTGTTGGATTATACGGATATAACAGAACTGATTTAGCTAGTATCATATTTCTAAACATGTAAGTTATTTCTAATATCTTCCCATTACCAAAAAAAAAAAAAAATCCTCCGAGTAATAATTCTTTAGCAAATTACCACACAATTGCACTGATCTCACACGCTAGTAAAGTAATGCTCAAAATTCTCCAAGCCAGGCTTCAGCAATATGTGAACCATGAACTTCCTGATGTTCAAGCTGGCTTTAGAAAAGGCAGAGGAACCAGAGATCAAATTGCCAACATCCGCTGATTCATGGAAAAAGCAAGAGAGTTCCAGTAAAACATCTATTTCTGCTTTATTGACTATGCCAAAGCCTTTGACTATGTGGATCACAATAATCTGTGGAAAATTCTGAAAGAGATGGGAATACCAGACCACTTGATCTGCCTCTTGAGAAATTTGTATGCAGGTCAGGAAGCAACAGTTAGAATTGGACATGGAACAACAGACTGGTTCCAAATAGGAAAAGGAGTACGTCAAGGCTGTATATTGTCACCCTGCTTATTTAACTTCTATGCAGAGTACATCATGAGAAACGCTGGACTGGAAGAAGCACAAGCTGGAATCAAGATTGCCGGGAGAAATATCAATAACCTCAGATATGCAGATGACACCACCCTTATGGCAGAAAGTGAAGAGGAACTCAAAAGCCTCTTGATGAAGGTGAAAGTGGAGAGTGAAAAAGTTGGCTTAAAGTTCAACATTCAGAAAACGAAGATCATGGCATCCGGTCCCATCACTTCATGGGAAATAGATGGGGAAATAGTGGAAACAGTGTCAGACTTTATTTTTCTGGGCTCCAAAATCTCTACAGATGGTGACTGCAACCATGAAATTAAAAGACGCTTACTCCTTGGAAGGAAAGTTATGATCAACCTAGATAGCATATTCAAAAGCAGAGACATTACTTTGCCAACAAAGGTCCGTCTAGTCAAGGCTATGGTTTTTCCAGTGGTCATGTATGGCTGTGAGAGTTGGGCTGTGAAGAAGGCTGAGCTCCGAAGAATTGATGCTTTTGAACTGTGGTGTTGGAGGAGACTCTCGAGAGTCCCTTGGACTGCAAGGAGATCCAACCAGTCCATTCTAAAGGAGATCAGTCCTGGGTGTTCTTTGGAAAGAATGATGCTAAAGCTGAAACTCCAGTACTTTAGCCACCTCATGCAAAGAGCTGACTCATTGGAAAAGACTCTGATGCTGGGAGGGGTTGGGGGCAAGAGGAGAAGGGGACAGCAGAGGATGAGATGGCTGGATGGCATCACTGACTCGATGCACGTGAGTCTGAGTGAACTCCAGGAGTTGGTGATGGACAGGGAGGCCTGGCGTGCTGCGATTCATGGGGTCGCAAATAGTCGGACACGACTGAGCGACTAATCTGATCTGATACGGACCCTAAATTATTTTATAGAATAAGCTTCTAGAAGTGAAATTTCTGGTTTAAAACTTTTACACTTGTTTAATGTTTTATCTTCATTGATTTAAGTCCTATTTAATGGCCTATAGAATAATCCTGAATTTGACCATTCAGTAATATCATTCTGTCATCCTGAACATAAAGTTTTTTCAAATCTTACAGATATCAAAAATTTACAGATATCCAAAGGCTGTATTAAAACAGAAATAAAAACTATTCTAATATATGAATCTATTCTCCACCATGGAAAAATGCCATTGGGTTCTTATACCTATAACATGGCAAACAATTTGCTCTATCAAACTGAGTAAATAAATAAATGCAAGTTTTTATTGAAGGCGTTATACAAATGAATTTTATCTTCAGAGATTGTTTCAATTTAAGTAGTTATTGAAATATAATATGAATATTTACTTTGGGTTATAAGGACATGCCTTTCCCTGTTTTACATATGCACTTTTGCCTGTGATACAAATGTAGAAAACTTTGAAGCTATTGCCAAGTTCCTTACAAACCTGAAGTTTGACTTTTCTGAAGAAAATGAATGTGCTCTACACTGTTTTCATTGAGAGGCTACCAGTAGGGATAAAGTCATCTCTGAGTCAAGTGTAGAAATTCAAGAAGGAAAGAGAGTTGGGATGTCTTCCTTCCTCTAGACAGTCATAAGGCCTCGAATAATTTCCCCTGAAGATGCATCCCTCAGAAAACATATGGCATAGAGGAATTCACTCGAGAATTCCACATAAAGCCATGTGTAGAGGAAGCCCTGGAGGAAATCGAAATGACTAGTCAATGTTTTGATTCTGACCAGGGAAACACGTAATGAACCTAGTTTGTACCTAGGGAACCACATACCCAGTGACAGACTACAAACAAATCAGCCAACGCCTGAGAGAACAGCTGGTATAAAGATAAAAGAGCTACTGTTTACCAAAGATAGATTCAACAGAACAGAGATTCTTGGCCAACAGAAACTACTGGTACACAAGATCCAAAAAAACTATCTGAGGAGCCATCTTATAGAACACTGATATGAAAGCAACTCTGCTGCAGACCTCATGTGAGCTTCACAGCAAGTACAATTAAAGGAATAAAATATGAGGTGGTGCTGGGGACAGAGAAGAGAGGCAATATGAGAAAACAGGCTATAAGCAGAGCTCCACTGAATGGAGCAAATAATTCTGGCAGGTGGAGATTCTAGCAATAAAGACTCTCCACCCTAATCAGTAAACTCAAATATCTTAATGAAATAATAATTCATATTTTAAGGCAAGACAAGAAAAATGTGAACATACGGTTTTTCTCTGCCAGTTTGGGCCGCCTCCCTCCCCTCCCATGCGTGTTGTGCGGCTGCATTATGCATCAACCAGACCTCCCCAAATGCACACATACTTGCTCAACCATAAAGATTAATTTTTCTTCTTTCAGAGCCAGCCACGTAACTCCTTAGAAGATAATATTGCTTTCTCAGTCGTGTAAGGGATCACGATGATCCACCACTTGCCATGTACCTGCAGATATCTTTGGTGAACTTTATGAGTAATTCCAGTGTATTTTTTCCCTTAAAGATAGCAATTGGTACAGGACAGACTCAGTCAGATGACCTGAGGAGATACTGGTCCACACCTAATGGAAGTTTTGAGCTTAAATACACAGGACTTTATTAATGTTACTAGTGGTATTACTTGTATCCTATTTTACCAGGTTATTTCTTGCCTTGCCAAACGTGTGACTGAGCCTCTAACAAAAATAATGATGACTGATGACTAGGCAAGTTGAAATGACTGATCAAATATACAGTCTTATAAGGTCAATGGTTGTTATGGTGTAACTATGGATACGGGAAGAAGTAACAAGGGGGTCATTTGCAGGACCATAACAGACTAGTAAGACAGATAGTCCAGAGGCTTCTGGATGCTGTTAACAAAGATAGTCAGTAATAGCACAATAAGTGGCCTATCAATGAAATCCTTGCCTGACCTGAGAATGAGCATTCTGAGTATCATGGGACACACTGATGATGAAATGCCTCCCAAACCCTGGTCGAAATGAAGACTGAAGGGGAGGGAGAATGGAGAACATGGCCCACCATCCAGCTCTACAAGAATCAAGTCATTAGCCACAGCAGGCACTGACCTATAGCACACCCACCCTGAAAGGAATTCAGGGTGAGGATCAGGATGAGGCATTTTGTGCTCTGGTAAAAGTGGTAGAACTGACTTTCAGACAGATATACTCAGGAGAAAATTCTGTGAATCCTGTTTCTTGCATCTTCCTATATTCAGAGAAGCACTAAAGCCATTAACTTAGATATACTATTTCCTACAAATAGCAGTGACCTTCTATCAAGATGTATGTTTGAACTGCATCCACCCCTTGGCCAATATCACATATATACTGGCCTCTCCCTTACCTCTTTGGAACAGTTTTCAGAGCTCTCTGGGTTATGATCCCCAGGTTGGCACAGGTAAGTTTTTCCATTTCTTTCTTAGATTGACTATCAATTAAATGTTTTATTGACAGTCTTATAGAGCCAAATACAAGACATCATTGCCTGAAGCCAACCAGATGATAGGAATGGTGAGTACGCTGAGGCGCTAAGGGTGTTCTCCCACCTAAAGACAGCAGGGGCCATGCTGGCTTAGCTAATAGTTGCCTTTAAGGAATTTGGATCCAGTATTGCCATACTGCAGGGCTTCCCTCATGGGGCGTCCCAGGTGGCAGCAGGGGTAAAGAACCATCTGCCAATGCAGGAGACTTAAGAGATATGGGTTCAACCACTGGATATGGATGATTCCCCGGAGAAGGGCATGGCAACCCATTCCGGTATTCTTGCCTGGAGAATCCCATGGACAGAGGAGCCTGGCAGGCTACAGTCCATGGGGTAGCAAAGAGTTGGACATGACTGAAGCGACTTAGCCCACATGCACATTGCCATACTGTCTGATTTTTTTCAGGAAAAGCTAGAAAACATTTGTGTGAAGAAATCAAACCATTATGTTACCAACACAATTTTTTAAGTTTTAAAAAAATTATGTATAAGCCAATCAAAACATGTCCACAGGGCCCTAATTTTCTATCTCTATAATTTTCCTCAGGCTACTGGGCCTTACCATCCTCTTCTCCCAAAAGGAATGAGAGAAGCTCAGAAATAATGAACATTACAGGGAGAAACCATCTATTTTTAAAGGGCAATAAATAATTCTTATTTACCTTTGAATTGCACAAGCTTTGTGACATCCCAGCTTAACAATGTTCACTCAAAATAACTTCAGATATCTTTTACTTTGTTAAAAAAAAACAAAGCTGAAATAGGACTGTCACTTCCCAAATTTCAAACTGGTTCTTAATGGTGCAATTCAAGCCTTTTTCATCTTGCTAATGAAAATGGTACACTGACTAGGCATTTCATGCATTCAAAGGTGCTGACACAGCCCTCTGAAAAGAAAAGACCCATACCTTCCAATAATCAGTTGATTAATCTTCTGACTGAGATGATCAAATATTTTGTGACTGCACAGATAGGAAACATTACCTGCAAGGTCAGCCTAGTGTATTTTGAGAGCACAGATTGGAGTTGATATTTTACAGCTCCCAGAAGAGTATTAACTGTATTTCTATCTCTTTTCAAAGGCAATAGCTATTTTTAGTCTGAAAAAAATTTTTTCTATATATTAAAAAAAAATCACCCTGCCTCTCACAACCCCATTTCTGCAAATATGATTTTTTTAGAATGAGGGAATTTACAGTTGCAAAACACACTGGAGGTCATTCAGGTCAAACCTCTGATTCAGTGGGGAATGCATGCTATAGAGCCTCAACAAATGACGAGTAGTCTCTGCTTAAGGAACTGGTGAAACTGAACCAACCTCTAAGGATTTAGGCTCCCATGCAGAATAGTAAAACTATGACCTGGAATGCTTTCTCTTCCCCAATCTCAAGTTCACACATAACAAAGTGAAAGATCCTGGTTTCCCTGGAGGCTCAGTGGTAAAGAAACTGTCTGCCAATGCAGGAGATACGCGTTCTATCCCTGGGTCAAGAAGATCTTCTGGAGAAGGAAATAGCAACCCACTCTAGTATTCTTGCCTGGGAAATCCCATGGACAGAAGTCCATGGGGTTGCAAAGGGTCAGACATGACTTAGCAACTAAACAACAAGAAGGATTTGGGCTTGTATGCAGAATGGCAAAACTGTGGCTTGGAATGCATCTCTCACCCCATCCCTGCTATTAACTCTCGCTATCATGTTCTGCTCTCTCCTTAGTAATCCTCAGCACCAACAAACACCCAATGGGCTGGCGTCCCAAGCATCATTCGTGACTCACAAGTATCTGATTATTTAAAGCAGTGAAATATCACATTTGGCACCTCTCCTGAGAGGCAGCTGCTGTGTTTAGCTGGTGTGGTGAGCAGTTGGTGGGTCCTGCCCACTGACAGGCCAAGTCAAAAATAATCAGTGCCCACATCAGCAGTCAAAACAACACAGTTTCACTGAAATCCCCAAATCTGTGGTACTAATGTGGCCAAAACAGGAAACAGAAACCTGTGTGGAAAACAGAAAGGCAGACCACCTTTCCAGTTTGCTGGCCTTTTGGTCCCCTTAAAGAAGAACAGATCACTTGTCTTTATAGAATTGGTCTGAAATGCTTGAATCTGTGTCGAAGATATATTACCATCATAAGTCAAATGAATGTATTATGCCCATTTATTTCAAACCAAAGTAAATTGTTTCAATTTTTAGAGAAAAAATATATTTGCTATGGAAGTTGGACATTTTAAAATATTGATTTAATGTGGTGTCGAATTTCCAATAGTAAGGGTATCTGTGGTTTCTAGGGCTCTTAAAATAATGTTTTGGAAGCTAGCTGTCTTCATTTTCCCTATTTGTATCCATGACACAGCTATTAATCTTTGGACAGTTACATATTATTAAAATATCTTCCAATTAATGTCTTGTCCTTTCACTTTCTTTCCTGGTTAATTTACATGGAAAAGAAGCACTTAATTTGATGCATTCAGTTTTATTAATCTTTTCTTGTACATTTTGTGTCTTATGTGTTTGTTTAAGAAATATTTTCCATCCTAACATTTAAAATAGCGTTTGATATTTTTCTCCTAAAAGATTTACAGCTTTGCCTTTCAGAAATAAGCCTCATGTGAGGTAAGACTCAAATTCTATTTCTGTCAGCATGATAACAAATTGTTAGACCTATATTCTCACTGACTGATGATGCCATATCTGTTGCATTATCAGCATGTCATAAATGCAGATTCTGCTCTGGGCTCTCGATCCTTATTCAGGAGTTACTTTCTCTATGAAGCATAAATACCACTTCATTAAATGCTGCAAATGCAGACTAAGTCAATATCATAGAGAGTAAGTTCCCACACCACATTCTTCTTCAGGCAAGTTTTGGCCATTTTTCTTTTCCTCAAATTTTTAGAATCAGCTTGTCAAGCTTCTCAAAAATCTCTATTGGTACTTTTATTAAAATTGTGTTGAATCTCTAGCTTAATTTGTAGAGAACAGGTATCTTCTGATGCTAAATTTTCTAATTCACTAATTAAATATCTTTATTTATTCTATTCTTCCTTAATGTCTTTGAAGAAGTTTTATAATCTTCTCTACAAAATCTTATGCAGTTTTTGTTATATTTATTCTTATATACTGTTATACTTTTGTGCTATTGCAAAGATTATTTTTGAAATACATTTGTTTGTTGATAGTGTATAAAAATTCAATTAACTTTTTTATATCTTACAGTCAGAAACATTGCTAATTAATTCTACTAATAAGTCTAAAAACATTTTGAAGGTTTTATTTAGATAATCATTTTTTTACAAATAATAATATTCTTTCTTCCTGCTTTGTATCTTTTATTATTTTTCTTTTGTAATATCTTGGCTGCCCTTAATGTAATGAAGATAGAAAATAAAATAATCTTAAATTTCTTTGGAAAAAGCACTATTTATTAAGGATATATGATCTTACTGTTCATAGAGATTTAGTTCAGAGCATTTTGCTCAGGATTTCTTGTGTGACTTTAGAAGTAAGATAACATTCACTTTCTAAAACTGTGTTCAAAGAATATTCTTTTGTTTTTCTATTTCTTGGAAAATGTATAACATTAGGACTACCGCTTGAAAGTTTGATAGGGTTCTTTTGTGCAACTAGCCTTTTTCACTGCGGGAAGAACTGAGATTACTCAGTTTTTTAAATGTTACAGAAATTGTCCTGCCTTCTATTTCTTCTGGAGTCAGTTTGGATCAATTATGTGTTTCTCAGAATTTGTGTTTCATTGATGCTTTTAAATCTGTTGACATAAACGTGTGTAGTAGCTTCTGATTACCTTGTCAATCTCTTTCATATTTGTAATTATGACCCTTTTCTCTATCTAACATGGGATATTTTTGCCTTCTCCTTGGCTTTGGATGGGTCTCATCAGATATTTATTTTATTAATCTTGTCAAAGAACAACTTTTGGTTTTGCCGTTCTCACTATTTATCTTTGACTTCTTATTTTCTTAGTTTCTGTTCCTGGTATAATTATTATCTTTCTTCTATATTTTCTTGGGTATATTCTGCTGTTCTATGCTCTTCTTAAGATAGTTAGCTCAGTAATTTTAAATCCTTTCACAGTTGTAATAGAAACCAAGTAAGTATTTGTGACTAACAATAACAGATGTTTTTACATTATATTTTTATAGTTGCTGAAATCTCAAAATATCATTTACATTTATAATTAAAGTTACAGTTATTAGAACCACCACTAAATCTTACTACTAATAAAGGCATGTCTGTTACTAAATCATACATTTTTAAAAAGACTTTGATAACTATTCTTATGTAATGGATTTTATTTTACTTTTACATATTTTATTTTATACATTGCTGTTGCTGTTGCTGTTAAGTCGCTTCAGTCGTGTCCGACTCTGTGTGACCCCATAGACGGCAGCCCACCAGATCCGCCGTCCCTGGGATTCTCCAGGCAAGAACACTGGAGTGGGTTGCCATTTCCTTCTCCAATGCATGAAAGTGAAAAGTGAAAGTGAAGTTGCTCAGTCGTGTCCAACCCTCAGCAACCCCATGGACTGCAGCCTTCCAGGCTCCTCCGTCCATGGGATTTTCCAGGCAAGAGTACTGGAGTGGGGTGCCATTGCCTTGGAATTACTATTATGTGAAGGAACCTATAAGCTCATCAGATTTCTATAGAGAAAAAAATGTGTAAAATCCCTTTGGTTAGATCTTAATGCAGGATTAGCAGGTTTGGCTTCAACGCTTTGCCAGGAGCCAAAGTCTCCAGGTATTCAGTGCCTTCATAGGTGTTTTCCTTCATGTAGTTTGCTTTCTTTTTCATAACTTACCCCTCTGTGAGTTTTCAGCTCATTTAGTTTTTATTTTTGTTAGGGTTTTTTGTTTGTTTGTTTATTTTTGCCATTGGATATTTCTCTTATTTTATAGCAAACCCAGTGATAAATTAAATATATTACTGGTAATTTACTAATTACACATTATATTTTAACAAAAAAAAATCCCTTAGATTATGTAGCCCATTGAAGTGAAGTGAAAGTCACTCAGTCATGTCCAAGTCTTTGCAACCCCATGGACATACAGTCCATGGAATTCTCCAGGCCAGAATACTGGAGTGGGTAGCCATTCCCTTCTCCAGGGGATCTTCCCAACACATGGATGGAACCCAGGTCTCCTGCATAGGAGGCAGATTCTTTACCAGCTGAGCCACCAGTGAAGCCCAAGAATACGGGAGTGGGTAGCCCATCACTTCTTCAGCTGATGTTCCCGACTCAGGAATCGAACCGAGTTCTCCTACATTGCAGGCAGATTCTTTACTGGCTGAGCTACTAGCCCATTATTCTGCTACAAAAAGATGTCTCATCCAGAATTTTCCAACTTTTACTTAAGCTGGCTTGGGAAAAATGTCTATCATAATTTATTAAAAATTCTGACCTTTAGATTTATAGTCAAAACAGATTCTGTCCCTGGAAGAACAATTTTCCACAGTGAGATCTTATACCTCTTACACATCTAACCCGAAATAGTCTTTTCTAATGGCAAAATTCAAAATTTTAAACATGGAAAACTAGTCTTCAGATTTTAAACATCAGTTGCTGTTTCCTGGTTTAACAGGGACATATACAACCTTCTCTCTTTTTTAAAAAATTGGAAACAACCCTTTCTTTAATGAAATGGAAACTCTGGATGCTCTGTGTCTTGGTCCTCCACCTGGCCTGGTCTCCACCATGCCTTCTCTGCTCCCTCAGCCTCACAGCCAGAACTTCAAAGGTCTCAGAATCCTGTTTCCTGTTATATACTATAATATCCATACTGATTGATCAGTTATTTTTTCTGTATCTTTCAAAATTCTAAATCTCAGTGCCATTTTGTTTAACTTCTTACCTAAAAGGGTAAAGGCATTCCACTGGTAGAGGAATAATTTGTTTCTTGGAACACAGTATATACTTAAGATACAGTATCTTGTACAATATGCATAGTTGTTGTTTAGGCTCTAAGTCATGTCCTACTCTTTGTGATACCATAGATTCTAGCCCTCCAGGCTTCTCTGTCTGTGGGATTTCCCAGGCAAGAATACTGGAGTGGGTTGCCATTTCCTTCTTCAATATGTACAGTATATGATATTAAACATACATATATATAGTATAAGATATTAAACATGCTTGAGTCATAATTATTTTCCTTTGTTTTCAAGTAATTCTGCACCTGGTTGCTCTAATTCGTATTTCCCTTCCTCTTTACACTTCCATTGGTTTTAGTTATTTTTGTTCTATTTAGGTTTTTCAAATTAAATAGGCAAAAAAAAATTCTTGTTTTAACTTACATTTTTATGACTAGTGCTGTTGAATATTTTATCTGTGTTCTTAGAAGAGCTGACTAAGATATTCCAGCAAAAAGTCATTCTCCTTTCAAATGTACCTTATTTTTCAGACTTACGGCCAGTTTATGGTTAACTTAATAATTAACTACCAGTTTTCATATTATCAGCTTTTTGACTGACTTCTATGATGTGATTATTTTCCAAAGTGATTAGATCCAATTCCTTGTGCCTTGCTTCTCAAATTCTTTTACGGTTTCTTGCTAGCTAATTTGTTTTAATTATC
Organism: Bos javanicus; assembly: GCF_032452875.1. Taxonomy (NCBI): domain Eukaryota; kingdom Metazoa; phylum Chordata; class Mammalia; order Artiodactyla; family Bovidae; genus Bos; species Bos javanicus. Next base: position 100,764,052 of record NC_083871.1, on the reverse strand, counting down.
TAGGGATCAAACTAAATAAACTGAATGATTTGAAGTACCTGAATGATGGCATCTGGTCCCATCACTTCATGGCAAATAGATGGGGAAACAGTGGAAACAGTGGCTGACTATTTTCTAGGGCTCCAAAATCACTGAAGATGGTGATTGCAGCCATGAAATTAAAAGACGCTTACTCCTTGGAGGAGAAGGCAATGGCACCCTACTCCAGTACTCTCGTCTGGAAAATCCCATGGACGGAGGAGCCTGGAAGGCTGCAGTCCATGAGGTCGCTGAGGGTCGGACATGACTGAGCGACTTCCCTTTCACTTTTCACTTTCATGCATTGGAAAAAGAAATGGCAACCCACTCCAGTGTTCTTGCCTGGAGAATCCCAGGGACGGGGGAGCCTGGTGGGCTGCCGCCTATGGGGTCACACAAGAGTCGGACACAACCGAAGTGACTTAGCAGTACTCCTTGGAAGGAAAGTTATGACCAACCTAGACAGCACATTAAAAAGCAGAGACATTACTTTGTCAACAAAGGTCCATCTAGTCAAGGCTATGGTTTTTCCAGTAGTCATGTATGGATGTGAGAGTTGGACTATATAAAGAAAGCTGAGTGCCAAAGAAATGATGCCTTTGAACTGTGGTGTTGGAGAAGACTCTTGAGAGTCCCTTGGACTGCAAGGAGATCCAACCAGTCCATCCTAAAGGAGATCAGTCCTGGGTGTTCATTGGAAGGACTGATGTTGAAGCTGAAACTCCAATACTTTGGCCACCTGATGCGAAGAGCTGACTCATTTGAAAAGACCCTGATGCTGGGAAAGATTGAGGGGAGGAGGAGGAGGGGACAACAGAGGATGAGACGGTTGGATGGCATCACCGACTCAATGGACATGGGTTTGGGTGGACTCCAGAGTTGGTGATGGACAGGGAGGCCTGGCGTGCTGCGGTTCATGGGGTCGCAAAGAGTCAGACACAACTGAACAACTGAACTGAACTAAATGATGGCATCAGCTATTTTAGGGGTAGAATATTTTTATAAAACTTCAAAATGGTCATTTGATTCAGTTGTAGCTATAAACACTTACAGATATAATTGGAGGAGAGAGAGAGAGTCAAATCCAGCACTCCTTTTTTTGTAAATCTGACAACCAATATCCAGAAAGGAAAACTGATTTACCAATATTACAGAGAAAGTTATTGGTAAATCTAAGATTTGAACCCAAATATCCTGGGTCTTTTTTACTGACTTATATGGATTTTGCCATCATACAATTTTTTTCCAAATTGGAAAAAGAAATTATGACAAACAACACATTTTTATATTCAGATTGACATTTACATGTCAACTTTAGAAAAATATTAAATTTTCTCTGACCAGGATGTCAACCCATTAGAGTGGGAGGTATATGTTAAACCCTCATTGGTTTTTGCTTGATAGTTTCAAACTCTTAAAAAACAATTAGGCTATATCCCATTTAGTAAGTGCTAGATAAACAGCCATAGATTGAGCCTGCCATAATGATGTTTCTGGCATAATTTTAAAATGAATCTGTTTCAGTGCCTTTATTTTTTTTTTAATGAGCTTAACTAGAGTTAGTGATTTAATGAATGACTTTTTTTCTGCACAACATCAAACTGAACATGGAACTTAGTCCTTATATCACTTATACCAAACCCAACCCACACAAACAATTTGGGTGTATAGTAGATCTTGTTAAAAAGCTGGAGGCTGCCGCAGCTTCAAATTTCTACCGGCATGTATGTATATTAAGTCACTTCAGTCATGTCTGACTCTTTGCGACCCTATGGACTGTAGCCTGCCAGGCTTCTCTGTCCATTGGGATTCTCCAGGCAAGAATACTGGAGCAGGTTACCATGCCTTCCTCCAGGGGATCTTCCTGACCCAGGGATCAAAGGCACGTCTCTTATGTCTCTTGCATTGGAAGGTGGGTTCTTTACCACTAATGCCATCTGGGAAGCTTCAAATTTCTACCTAGAAGGTGAATATGAACATTCAGCAATCAGGTTGGGAGAAGAGGTAGGTAGGGGCATGTTTTGAAGATGCTTTTGCAGATCAGCTCACTATTTTGATTTAGATTGTAGTTTTCTTTGAGGGATCAGGAAGGCATTTGGATCTAAGAAATGTCTTTATAGGGAAGAACTTTCTGGTCAGCCTGCTATTAAATGAGTGTCCTGGACCTTTCCTGATGACATAGCATCCAGCACACATCATGTTATGCCTCCTTCTTCTTCCACCTTTCTCCCTTCTCTGCCTTCACAGCTCTCTTTGCACTTCATGAAGAGCCAAAAAAAAAAAAATCTTTTCCACTGACATATTTGCCCTTTTCTTGGATGTCTTGGTGCCAGTATGCCTTCTACAAACATTTAGATAAAATTCCAGCCAAAAACAGTTCACTATGTATGAGCAATTCTAATGCCAGCCATTTAGGTAATAACACTTTTTCACCATAGTCTACAATAAGCAGAGAATCAGCTATGAGGGCTTAACGCAGACGTACAGTTTACCACAGCACTTAACAGTTTCTAAACTCTAAATAATCTCTAAACCATAGCATGTAACAATCTTTCAACTCTGCTTATCTTTCTCTGCTAAGCAGCTTCAGCCGCATCCGACTCTTTGCAACCCTATACACTGTAGCCTGCCAGGCTACTCTGTCCATGGGATTCTCCAGGCAACAATACTGGAGTGGGTTGCCATGCCCTACTCCAAGGGATCTTCCCAGTGCAGGGACTGAACACATGTCTCTTACCTCTCCTGCACTGGCAGGTGGGTTCTTTACCACTAGTGCCTTCTGGGAAGACCTATCTTTCTCTCCTAAATTTGTTACATTCCCGATCAATTGCTTTTCTACCTAAGAAAGTAAACATTATCTTGCTTGTTCTACCAATTTCTCATCTTGTTTTCAAACAGAGTCTTTCTCAGCCCTCTTCTCCACTGAAAAGGCCCCTTCTCCCAATTTCCTGTCTGGCCCCAATTGGCTGCCACCCCTTGCCTGGCTCTCCTAAATCAAGGAATAATTAATCTAATAATTCCCAATGTTTAAAGAATTCTGAAAATATATTCTTCTCCTTCTTTACTCATGGTTCTCAATTTTCAAATCAAGCACTCAAATATTTATTATTCTTCTATTCTAGATCTTTCAAGTGAAAATGATGGTCTCCAATTTACATGCTCCCATTAGCACATACGGCAGTAATTTAAAACTCCTACATTGAAAACACCCCGAGTGTCTTCCCTCCAAAAAGATGACAAGTGAACAACAAGGTTAGAGAATTTTCATCAAAAATGTCCACATCTTTGTAATGATGTTATACTGTTTCTCCCAAAACCAAAAGGATATATTTCATTATCCTCTCAGATACTGATTTTTATAAAGAAGTGTTTAAAAGTCATTCTACCTATAGTATCATATTCTGATCTCATTTCCCCCTGCTTTTCAGTCTCTAATAAAAATCACCACTCAATCCATAAGTGAAACCATCCTGTAACAAGGGAATTTAAGTTTTCCCTAGTGGCTCAGTGTGGAGAAGGCAATGGCACCCCACTCCAGTACCCTTGCCTGGAAAATCCCATGGATAGAGGAGCCTGGAAGGCTGCAGTCCATGGGGTCGCTGAGAGTCGGACACAACTGAGTGACTTCACTTTCACTTTTCACTTTCATGCACTGGAGAAGTAAATGGCAACCCACTCCAGTGTTCTTGCCTGGAGAATCCCAGGGATGGTGGAGCCTGGTGGGCTGCCATCTATGGGGTCGCATAGATTCGGACATGACTGAAGTGACTTAGCAGCAGCAGTGGCTCAGTGATTAAAAATCCACCTGCCAATGCAGAGACACAGGTTGAATCCCCGATCCAGGAAGATCCCATATCTTCACAGCATCTAAGCCCGTGCACCACAACTATTGAGCTTGTGCTCAAAAGCCCAGAAGCCACAACTATTGAGCCCATGTGCCACAACTACTGAAGCCATTGTGCCCAGAGCCCATGCTCTGGAACAGCTAAAGATACCACAGTGAGAAAGAAGCCTGTGCCCTGCAACTAGAGAGTAGCTCCTGTTCTCCACAACTAGAGAAAAATCTGAGTAGCAACAAAGACCCAGCACAGCCAAAATAAATAAATAAATAAATAAAATCAGTTTAAAAAATTTTTTTAAATAAGGGAATTTAATGTCCCTGGGAGAAATGTTTTTGTTGTGCTCAGTTAAGTGGCTCAGTAGGAGAAGAAGCATTTGTAAGGCTTTGCAAAAGTACTGATTCAGTACTTCCAAACAAATTGCTTCAGGAGTCTTCAGATCCATCATATCCTTTGACGATGGCTCTTCATTGTGAGAATAACTTTCTTTAATGAATGTCTTAAATCAGGCACTGATTTCATGAAATATTCTCTCTAGTTCTTATTTCTTCTTTCTGCCTTTTAATATAACTATTTGGCTAGCCAAAGAAGGAATTTAATTCAGGAGGAGTGGGAAGGAAGGCAGACGGGAGAGAATGGACAAAATCTCAGAAGCAAACAAAATTAATTTTGAGGTGCTGTATAATCTAGCGAGTATCAATACAAGAGGCAGCATTATGCTCAACAAGTGGATATTTTACAAGAAATATCACTTAAGTTTTAGAAATTCTGCAGTGACCAGTCAGTTGAGGCAGGCATGATATTGATGAACAGTGATTCATAAGGTGAGATTCAATGCAAAATATATTGTGCATCTCCCACCTCATGGAACTTTTCAGGTTAGAGTTTTCTTTTTTATCTAGTTCTCAAATTTAAGCCAAAATTGAGATGTTAACTCCATCAGGTAAGGGATAAATCTAGCAGTTCTCCACTTGTATCATAAAGGAAACTAGAGATTTGAAAGAAAATCTTCAAGGCACCAATCCTGGCCTTCTAGTGATAGCTAACTAGTATGATAAGTTTTCTATGGTTCTTTGGGTCTTCAAAAATCCTCAGTTTTTTCCCCTTTATTATCAATATTTCTTTCTTATCATTTAGTATCAATATGTATACACCATGTGACCCTGACTTAATATCTTATTATGTATGACATTTCAAACCCTATCAGACTGCAGCCCACCAGGCTCCTCTGTCTATGGGATTTTCCAGGCAAGGATACTGGAGTGTTTTGCCATTTCCTTCTCCAGGGGATCTTCCTGAGCCAGGGATCAAACCTGGGTCTCCTGCACTGCAGGCAGATTATTTACCAACTGAGCTACCAGGGAAGCCCATCAAGTAATAGGAAACAACCAAATATGTCTTCAGACCCTGAGAAAATCTACTTCCATTTTTTGCAGGTTAAATCATCCCCATCCCAATAAGTCTCCACACAGAACATTATTTTCTAACTACATATTTTGGTTTGTCCCTTAGAGAATCTTAAAAATGTTCACATGTATCTAAGCTCCTAGAACTGATAATAAGATTCTAACTAGTTTCTGACTAGTGAACATTAATACAACTTCTTCTACTAAATATTCTAATACAGAAATACGCAGTTGAAAGAATCTTATCTCCTAATGATCCTCGGTATCCCACAGGTACAAAGTAGGCTTGTAGCAACTCTTCCCCGAAGTCAACCATATGGAGAAGAAACCATAAACTCCCACCACTGCCACCCTCTTTGTGATGGGAATAAGCTCACAAGCCCTTGCTGCTCCCTATTCTGTGGGTTACCAAGGAAACTGCATGTCACATAAATATACTTGGCATTTGAGAGGTGTTCCCTGAAGACCTACTCTTCCATTTGCTTTTAATGAGATCTTTTTACTGACGCACAGCTAAGTAACATAACAAACTCTAACCAACGGTTCCCTGAATTCATAGACGTTCCTTGCAGTAGGGGAATGTACAATGCCAATAACATGGTAAAATTTGGTGCAAGCAATGGTCCCTCCTACGTCCAGGGGTCAGAGAATGCTTATAAGCTGAATGTCTTAGAAGCCTCTTCACAGACCAACCCTCCTGAGAAAGATCAAGTCAGAGATACAGTGTTTCTTCAATGACAAAGCCCTCAGCTGTCTTCATCCTCATGGGCTTTCATTCCACTCTTCTTCCTCTCATGCCAAAGCCCCAGCTCCTCTGAAGTCCAGGATCCATTGGAGGGTATCAACCATTCATACCTCCATTTGATTCCACATGGCACAGAGGGAGGAGGAATTTTAGATCCTAAAGTTAGGGTAAGAAGGGGCTGGAAAAAAGCCTCATAGTTGTCTGGACTTCAAACTGGATATCTGAAAACTGGTAAGAATTTCTGTACTAAAAAGGTGAATCTACTAACAACATATCTCCTATTTCTCATACTGAAATGGTGTCTGAATCTTTGCTAGCTTAAAACTCACTTTAGAAACACTTCTAGCATAGCCAGGCTTCAGGAAGAGAATATAGGTAGAGGTGGGAATGAAGAAAATCATTCCAACATAAGTTAAAAAGTAAATTTTAATATTCATTTATCCATGTCCAAAAACATTTTTATTTTTACCATAGAAAATTTTGAACACATACAAAAGCTGAGAAAACAGTGCCATAATTCTTACATACCCATCACCCAGCTTCAACAATTATCAAGCTTAAATTGTTTTGAAACAAATCCCAATTATTATATCATTTCATCCATAAATATATCAGACTGTACCTCCAAAAAGTCATAACACCATGACTCTTTTAAAACATAACTATAATAATATTATCCAAAAATAGCAAAAAGTTTAGTACCATCAAATATCCAATTAGTCTTCAAATTTCTCAAATTGTGTCACAATTTTTTAATGTATTTGCTCATATTAGGATCAAAATGTTCTGCACTTGGTTGATACATCTCTTAAGACTCCCTGAATCACAAATTCAACTCTCCATCTTATTTCATTCTAATGCGCTTGTTGAAAGAATGAGAGTATTTTTCCTGTGTACTTGGCCCAGCCTAGATTTTGAAATTTCATCCCTGTGGTCATTTAGCATGATTCTCTGTCCCATGTATATTGATTAGATTCAAGTTCCTTTCTTGAAAAGAATACCTTGGGGTGTGTGTGTACTCAGTCATGTCCGACTCCATGGACTGTAGCTCACCAGGCTCCTCTGTCCATGGAATTTTCCCAGCAAGAATACTGGAGTGGGTTGCCATTTCCTACTCTAGAGGATCTTCCGAGCCCAAAGATCGAATCCACATCTCTTATGTCTCCTGCACTGATAGGCAGGTTCATTACTACTAGCGCCATGTGGGAAATCCTAGGAGTACCTTAGAATGGTTTATGTACCTTCACTACAAGGCGGTTAATGGCTGAGTGTCTCTATTTCATAATGTTACAATGCACTGCAATAATTACCTAGATTGTTTTAATTCTTTAGATGGAACTCTAAAAGATTTAGGCAAATTGCAATGTGTATATCCTAGAAATAAGCACTGTGGACTCAAAGATGAATAAGATATGGTCTTGCTCAGTAAAATCTTATAACTTAAGGGGTGGGAAATAAGAAGCGGAAATAGAAACCAACTGTTATAATGCCAGGCAGGCTCTGACAATACCAGATAAGTTGGTAGTATGAGGTTGTCTAATAGAAAAAGATCCACTGGCTAAGCAGTAAAGGAGTGCATCCCAGATTAAACCAACGTCGGAAAGAAGGAGGCATACAGAAGACCACTGGGAGTATATAGTGAAATTCAGCCTCTCTGATCATCAATACTTTTTTTTCAGCTATACAATGAGAAAGCTGATTTAAAACTTCTTTAGGGACTTTACTGGTGGTCCAGTGACTAAGACTCTATGCTCGCAATGCAGGGGGCTAGGGTTTGATCCTTGGTCAGGGGACTAGATCCCACATGCTGCAACGAAGATACAGCAAAACTAAATAAATAAATAAATATGCAAGCTTCTTAAGTTTTATTTGTCCTTCCTTTCACCTCTAAGTTTCTAGCAAACCATATATTTAACCTACAATATGCCCAAAATACTCACATATTTGTAGCAAAAGGATAGTTAGCAAATCAAATGATAACAAAATTTGATATGAAATTATTTGCTATTCACTTCTCCAATGAAAGTGTCAGAGGAAGATAAGTCAGTGGTTAAGATATCTGAAGCATTTCTGCAAAATATTTCTGGCTAACTTCAAAATATGATCACTCCAATTCTTCATTGAGTTAAATTTAATATTAAAACATGACTTTCCAAGCACTCAGTGGATTGTGGGCAGGAGTATAAATTAGAATAATAACCATTTGAGGAGGAAATTTGGAAATATCTGGTAATAACATAAATTTACATACATTTCTAGCATTATAATTTAGGCAATAAATTCTATATGAACACTCACACAAATATGCAAATATGATGACTGTATCTTTATTTGTGATAGTCGTAAACTGAAAACAATTGGTGGCATTGTTCAGTTGATAAGTCATGTCTGACTGCGACCCCATGGATTGTAGCACACCAGAATTCCCTGTCCTTCACTTTCTCCTGGGGTTTGCTCAAAATCATGTCCATTGAGTTGGTGATGCCATCCAACCATCTTATCCTCTGTTGTCCCCTTCTCCTCCTGCCCTCTATCTTTCCCAGCATCAGGGTCTTTTCCAATGAGTCATTTCTTCCCAGCAGGTATCCAAAGTATTACAGCTTCAGCTTCAGCAACAGTCCTTCCAATGAATATTAAAGGTTGATTTCCTTTAGGACTGACTGGTTTGATCTCCTTGCAGTCCAAGGGACTCTCAAGAGTCTTCTCCAACACCATAATTCAAAGGCATAAATTCTTTGGCACTTAGCCTTCTTTATGGTCCAACTCTCACATCCATACATGACTCATGACTACTGGAGAAACCATAGCTTTGACTATATGGACCTTTGTTGACAAAGTGATGTCTCTGCTTTTTAAAACACTATCTAAGTTTGTCATAGTTTTTCTTCCAAGGAGCAAGAGTCTTAATTACATGGCTGCAGTCACCATCCTCAGTGATTTTGGAGTCCAAGAAAATAAAACCTGTCACTATTTCCAGTTTTTCCCCTTCTATTTGCCATGAAGTGATGAGACCAGATGCCATGATCTTGGTGTTCTAAATGTTGAGTTTAAGCCAACTTTTTCACTCTCTTCTTTCACTTTCATCAAGAGGCTCTTTAGTTCATCTTTGCTTTCTACCAGTTTCCCTGATAGCTCAATGGGTAAAGAATCCATCTGCAATGCAAGAGCTGCAGGAGACGTGAGTTCAATTCCTTTTGGGAAGATCCCCTGGAGAAGGAAATGGCAACCCACTCCAGTATTTCTGCCTAGGAAATCCCATGGACAGAGAAGCCTGGTGAGCTACAGTCCTGAGGTTGCAAAGAGTTGGACACGACTAAACACATAAGCACATTAAATTGGTATCATCTCCCTATCTGAGGTTGTTGATATATCTCCCAGCATCTTGATTCCAGCTTGGCATTCATCCAGCCCAGCATTTCGCATGTTGTACTTTGCCTAGAAGTTAAATAAGCAAGGTGATGATCTACAACTTTGACATACTCCTTTTCCAATTTTGAACAGTCCACTGTTTCATGTCTGATTCCATTTATTGCTTCTTGACCTGCATACAGGTTTCTCAGGAGACAGGTAAGGTGGTCTGGCATTCCCAACTCTTTAAGAATTTTCCACAGTTTGTTGTGATCCACACAGTCAAAGGCTTTAGCGTAGTCAATGAAGCAGAAGTAGGTGTTGCTCTGGAATTCCCTTGCTTTTTCTATGATCCAATGGAAACAATTACACCCATCAAAAGAGGACTAATTTTTAAGATGCTAGTGATTTGTTTACAAAAAGAATACCCTAGATTTCCAACTACTTATATGAACATCACTGCACAGTTTCAAGTGAAATCAATTAGTATACGTATGTCCTGTTTAATTCTTAAAGTGTCTTTCTACTTGTGTATCTCTATGTATGTGTGTATGTATATTCATGTTTTTAGTAGAAAATGTCTGCAAGGATGAAAAAAAACAAAAGTTTTGTCAGTATTTTACTTTTAGAAGGTATAACTAAGGGTGATTTTCCTTACTACTACTTCTATATTATTTGAATGATTTACCTATATTTATTCTATATTATTTGATTGCTTTTCAAATTAGAAAAAGGGCAACAATTTTTTTAACAAATGCTTTTATATTCCCAGGTACATTTCCTTTGTCTCCTCTCTCTTCTGCTTCAAATCCCCCATCACATTGACCATGTCTTATCTTACCACAAACTCTAAGCAAGTAGATAAGAAAACCCTTGCTTGACTCACATGTTCCCCTGGCTTCTGTCCCATCTCCTTCCTTCCCCTCACAAACATGTCCAATTCTGAGGCCACTCACACGGCTGTCCTTCCACACCTCTCCTTCACTTTTTGACCCAATATCACTGGGCTTCTCTCCCTGTCACTCCATATCACTCCTGTCACTGCACTAAAATTTCCTTGATTAAAGTCATCAATGGCTTTCTGATTGTCAAATGATGTGAGCCATGCTGAATCTTCATCTTGGACGTCCCAACTACACTGAACACTTTTCAGCACTGTGTTCCCAAGACTTTCAAGAATTTCCTCCTTGAGATACTGCAACACCATCCTCTTGGCATGATCTTCACACTTGTGCGATCACGTCTGGAGTCTCCTCTCATGAACCCACTCATTTGTGTTACTCCCCAAATGTTCTTTCCTTTGTCCTAGCTCCCCCTGATTCCATCCTTTTCATGTCCTCAGGGTTTTTGATCTACTTTTCATGCCCTCTTATGTATCTTCCACGTCTCCCTTCATCCCTTGATGTCATGTCACTGAGCTCATGTCACTCCATAAAGTAAATGCATACATAATCATCCTATGCCCTCTGTTCTCTACCTCCACACAGAGTGATTTTTCAATTTTTCTTTTCTTTCAAAGCCTAATTTCTTAAAGGAGGATGCTATTTAATCATCACCCACTCACTCTTCAGCCTGAATGTAGATTTGGTAAAGAGCAAATGAAGCTGAATGTCAGGGCCTCTCAGTGCATGGACCCCTTCCAAGGCTTTATACATGGTTTTGAATTCATAATTGTGTATTCTTTTTCTTATAAAGAGCCCCAAATTGTACAGAAGGCTACCCATAATTTGGATTCTTTCCTCCCTCAGTACATTAAAAACTGGCTTCTAATCTAAACATTCCTCTGAAATTACTGTGACAGAGACCACAATTTCATTCCTAGCTTATAAATCCTTAAGTAATTCCTAGTCTGTTTGACCTCGTGGTGATTTTGTTGCTGTTAACCATCCTTTCCATCTTCCAACTGCTTTTTTATTTATTTTTATTTACTCCTTTTATGTATACCTTTTTAGCTGTGCTGGGTCTTCCTTGCTGGTGCAAGCTTTCTCTAGTTTCAGTGAGCAGGGGCTACTCTCCGTAGTGCTGGGCAGGCTCTTCATTGTGGGAGCTTCTCTTGTTGCAGAGCATAGGCTGCCTGGGCTGCAGTAGTTGTGGCTCACAGGCTTAGCTGCCCCATGGCATGTGGAATCTTCCTGGACTGGGGATTGAACCCAAGTCCCCTGCAGGCAGACTCTTAACAACCACCAGGGAAGTTCTGCCCTTTCATTTCACTTCCATCTTTCCCTGGGTCTTTATACATTAATATCCTCTTCTCTTACTCCTTTTCTCTTTGCTGGCCTACGCGCACATTGAATGAATCATCAGGGCTATCAAGTACATCTCTGAAATTTTCCCTTCCATTCACTGCCACCCTCTTTTAGACTTGCTCTCAGCTTCTACTCTCATAAGTCCCTAAAGTTATGTCATCTCTCTGCCTTCACCCATCCCCACCATTAAAATCCTTAAATATGGCCTATAGCTTGAGGATGAAATTCAGACTTTATAGTGTACAAAATCTCCATGGCATGTTCTTGCCCTTTCTAGCCTCATCTCAAAACATGGCTCAATTACTACTCTAAGCTCCAACCAAAATACTTACTTTTCCTAGAAGGCATATCCATGCTCTGTACCTACTGCTTTCTGTACCTAAAAAATGATTTCTCATTCCCTTCTATTCTCCTACCTATCATTCTATCTAATTCCTACTCAACATCTAATATTCAGCTTAAGAATCACTCCCTGACTACCGTCCTTTAAATTAAGTTGGTGCTACTTATCTATGCTACAACAACACCTGTTTTCTATACCTGCTAACCTGCAGTATTTATCATACACCTTGCAATTGTTGATTTAGTTGTTCCCCAACCAGACAGAATTCCTTAAGAACAAGGAACATGCTTCACTCATCTCGTGCATTTAGCACCAAAAATTATGCTTGGGACAGTAGGCTCTCAACAGGTATTTGTGGAATAAATGAGTAAATAAATTAATGAATGTTCAAAACACTTGAATAGAATTAGTTTGGGGATCTTTTTCCCTCTAAATCTTTCTGCCTAAAGCTTCTTTTAAAATTTAATCATAAGCTGAATACCTTGTTCTCTGTCTCAAATGAAGCTACTAGTTTGATTCTTTTGAATAGTTTATGTTCATAAAATATTTCTTTTCATCAGTCTAATTAATATGTATTCAGTGCCAAATGGTATATGTACTAGGGTCTTTGGGGTTCCAACAAGAACCAGAGAATAAAAGATACTCTTACTAACCAGGTTAATGTCATCTGTGATTATCAGCCACACTCCCAAGTTTTAAGACAATTTATTCACGTTAAAGGAATCAATGGTAGTACAAGTAAGTAAAATATCTATGGAGATATAATTTTAACAAATAGCATTACAAAGAATGATAGTTAGCAACAAAGTTAGGGTTATTAGAGTAAGAGATCTGAAAACCTAAATTCATGACCCTATAACCTCCGTTGCTTTTTATCTAGAAATCAAAAAGATAATTTCTTAGCCTGCTGTTGGCTTCATGTCTTCTCTAGGACACCCTGAAAAGCATCATACACAGGATATGTTCCAGGTGAAGGGAAAGAGAGATAGGCAAAATAAAAGAGAAGATACATTTGATGATACCAGGATATTAACAAAGTATATATTATGAATAGGAAACAAAGCTGGGATAAAGTATATTTGAATCATGCCCCAAAATGAAGCAGACAGCTGATGAATATCCACTTCCTTCTCTACCTCTAGGAAGTAAAGTTATGATTATGAAGAGTCATTGGAGAGGGGGGCTTTGGTGTGTTCTGCTCTCCAATGCTCATTTTCTCTCTTTTTCAGAGAGTGCTTTGGTTTATGAAAAAACTGGATCTCTACAGAACACAGACTGCTCCAAATCAGAGTCCAAAAAAAAGAAACAAAGCAAGTTAGTATCTGTAACTTGTAGTACTCGCAGCATACTAGGACTTACTCTGCACTCTTTCAGGTCTTAGGCTCAAAGGATAAAGTTAGAACATGAAGGTTTTCTTCTAGGTTAGCCTGCCTTATTAATATGAATAGGAAAACAGCCAAGATTTCAGAGGTAGCATTCTGATCTACAGTAAATATTACTCATTTTAAGAAAACTCTACTAAAAAATACATCTTTATGTATTCATTTATGCCTTCAACAAATAGCTAGTAAATGCCTACTATGAGCCAGGCATTGTCCTAGGTACTGGTAATACAAAGTGGACAAAATATATAAAAGTACTTTCTTCACTAAGCTTCACTGCAAGGCAAGCAGCCTGGCAATCAATGAAGTAAAATTCATAAAGTGCCAGATGAGGTAAGTTCTATGGAGAAAAATAATACAGAGGGAGTCAATGGAGAACACTGGGCAGAGATGGTCATTTAAATAAAGTTGATTTTAGAAGCCTTCACAGAGAAGATGATATTTGACAAAGACCTGGAGGAGATGAGGGAATGAGTCATGGGCACATTCAGGAAAAGAGGGGATAAGCCTTGGGGGTACCTGGGAGATTAACTTTTCAGGAAAAGAGAACAATCGTGTGAAGTTTCTGAGAAAGTAGAGTTTTAGAGAAAGAAGGATATGACTGAGTGGGAGGAAACAGATGGAAATGTGCTGAGTCACATGTTCACTGTAGAGACTGAGTGACAGGTCCACAGGGTTCCATTTTCTATTATCTTTGCTATTAGACATGTTTGAAATTTTATACAGTATACATTTTTTAAAGCAGAATAAGCTGGATCATTACATAAAATGAAAAACAATCTAGTTCAAAATATATAAAAGTGGGGCACTTCAAATTTGATGTAAAAACAATGACTTTCAAAGAAAATCTCCATCAATTCATATTTGTGATGATCAAGGCTTTCTGTGCCTATTTTTAAGCATTTCAATAATGAAGAAGGCACTGGGCTGGGAGAGTGGACACAGGCATTCTAGGTTTCTCTCTGCCACTAACTGACCTTGCAACCCTGAGCTAGTGAATTGAACATAAGGGCCATGCTGTTCTGTCTCCCTCTCTAAAATAATAAAGGAGTCAGACCAGATGGCCACAAAGGTTTCTTCCAAATCTAAGACATAATCTTTGTGATGGCTGATTTGCATTAATTTTGATTTTAGTGACTGCCTTGAAGCAAACATATGTTACTAAAGGGTAAAAAAAAAAAAAAGAAAAAACATTGTACCAATACAGAATCCTGAGAGATACAAAGAGCTGCCTGAGAATTAGGCAATTCCATTATTTCAACTCCAGACTCTTCTTACAAGATAAATAATAAAATGTAGAGCATAATCTCTGCAGAGATTTGAAAGCTTTTTCAATAAAGGCATAGACAGAAAATACTTTAGGCTTTGGTGCCAAAAAGTTTTTGTTACAACTTCTCAAGTCTGCCATTGTGATGCAAAAGTGTCCATATGGAATATGTAAGTGTTGGGGTTCGGGGGGCTTTGTTTCAAAAACTTTATTTACAAACCAGGCAATAGGCAACATTTATCCCACAGGCTAGAGTTTGCCAAGCCTGGCTCTTTAGCATAGACAGATATTAATAAAAGGATCTTAATATAACCAGAAAATAATATAGAGATAGTAAGTCATATTCATATTCCTCTGCTTCACATTAATGCTCATTTTCCTGTAGCTTAACAGTGATTAACAATAAGATCTAATGTTGTTGAGTTTTATGTCCTAAGCCTAGCGTTTTCTCATCATTCTGCTGCTTCCACACCAGTGCAAGCCCAACATCTCTTAGTTGAATAACTACAGGTTATTCTTCAATTGCTCAGTAGTGTCTAAGTCTTTGAGACCCCTGAACTGCAACCTGACACGTTTCCCTGTGCTTCACCATCTACTGGAGCTTGCTCAAACTCATGTCCATTGAGTCAGTGATGCCATCCAATCATCTCATCCTCTATCATCCCCTTCCCCTCCTGCTGTCTATCTTTCCCAGCATCAGGGTCTTTTCTAATGAGTCAGCTCTTTGCATCAGGTGGCCAGAGTATTGGAGCCCAGCTTCAGCATCAGTCCTTCCAATGAATATTCAGGACTGATTTCCTTTAGGACTGATGGGTTTGATCTCCTTGCAGTTC
The DNA here is from genome assembly GCF_032452875.1 of Bos javanicus. Taxonomy (NCBI): domain Eukaryota; kingdom Metazoa; phylum Chordata; class Mammalia; order Artiodactyla; family Bovidae; genus Bos; species Bos javanicus. The sequence continues at coordinate 100,748,625 of NC_083871.1, read as the reverse complement.
AAGGGACTCTCAAGAGTCTTCTCCAATACCACGGTTCAAAAAGCATCAGTTCCTTATTGCTCAGCCTTCTTTATGGTCCAACTCTCACATCCATATATGACTACTGGAAAAACCACTGCTTTGACTATACAGAACTTTGTTGGCAAACTACAGGTTGCCATATTGCAATTCATTCTCTATCTAGCAGGTAGAAAGATCACTTGTTTGAAGGAATCAGATCATTTCAATGTTCTGCTTAAAACCTTCTTGGCTCTGGGACCCCCTTACCATGGCCTCTCGGACCTTCCGCTATCTGCCCTTTCTGCAACTTCATTCGAAGTCAATCTTTCTCTCACTTTCAATTCTCCAAGATTTCTTTCTGTGTCGTGAACTCCTATTTCAAGGTGTCTGCATTTATCAGACTCTCTGGCTGCAATGCCTCTTTTACAGATTGCCATGTTCAGTTCAGTTCAGTTCAGTCGCTCAGTCATGTCCGACTCTTTGTGACCCCATGAATCGCAGCACGACAGGCCTCCCTGTCCATCACCAACTCCCAGAGTTCACTCAGATTCACATCCATCGAGTCAGTGATGCCATCCAGCCATCTCATCCTCTGTCGTCCCCTTCTCCTCCTGCTCCCAATCCCTCCTAGCATCAGAGTCTTTTCCAATGAGTCAACTCTTCGCATGAGGTGGCCAAAGTACTGGAGTTTCAGCTTTAGCATCATTCCTTCCAAAGAAATCCCAGGGCTGATCTCCTTCAGAATGGACTGGTTGGATCTCCTTGCAGTCCAAGGGACTCTCAAGGGTCTTCTCCAACACCACAGTTCAAAAGCATCAATTCTTTGGCACTCAGCCTTCTTCACAGTCCAACTCCCACATCCATACATACTCTTGCATCTTCCCACACATGCTGCTGCTGCTGCTAAGTCGCTTCAGTCATGTCCAACTCTGTGGGACCCCATAGATGGCAGCCCACCAGGCTCCCCCGTCCCTGGGATTCTCCAGGCAAGAACACTGGAGTGGGTTGCCATTTCCTTCTCCAGTGCATGAAAGTGAAAAGTGAAAGTGAAGTCACTCAGTCGTGTCCGACTCCTAGCTACCCCATGGACTGCAGCCCACCAGGCTCCTCCGTCCATGGGATTTTCCAGGCAAGAGTACTGGAGTGGGGTGCCATTGCCTTCTCTGAACAGTAGGTAAATGAGTCCCCAAATTCAAAACTGCATTTAGTCTTAGTTCATCCTCTAAAAGTAGGCCTTTGTTACCCTTCCTAAACTGAAGACTCTCAATGTGTAAACAAAAGCAAAATGTCACTCTGATGTCTCTACAGGTGACCCATAGAGACTATGGTTGAGCAGTTCAAATACATGTAGTACAGGGCTCCTTCCACATCTTAGTACTATGGAGGCAAAAGTCCTGCTCCCATTCCTTAACCTATTCCCATTCACAGCTCCCCAAACCAAGTCAACATGCTTTCACCCAGTTTTAAATATATATATGCACACGTGCATGCTTGCGTGGACTTTTTAAAACAGCATGACGTGACTGGACTTATTTGTGACCACTGAAGAGGAGATCTCGGTGCGCTGCCAAGATATCCATTCATCAAAATGGCAACATCATGGTGCTAGGTCCAACCTCTTGCTCACAGAGATCATCAGCTTCTTAGAGATCATGGTTTCTTTGAGAATCTGATAAAGCTGCAGATCCTGTCCTCCTAAGATATCTGTAGTTATGTGTACACAGACTTGTGTGCGTGTGCGCACATGTACATACACATACTCAATGGGATATACAATTCAGAATGTTCGCAGACTTCCTTGAGGCCCATAGATCCCCAGCTTTAGAATTCTGAATTCCCAGTTTAAGAAGCAATAGCTCCAGCTGTGTGAAGTAACCAGTATCAGGCCATGATCTAGTCTCTTCCTTAAGAAACCAACCCTATCATTTTTTTCCTTAAATGTTATTTAAGACTTTAGATATTTAGATGCTCTCTTTATTTCATTCTTCCCCTCTCCAGTGTCTCTCAATACTCATGTATATGTTTTTCTCTCTGACTCTCTGTTCTCAATATCTTAATCTCTTTCACAGGGTTTGTCTCTATCTTTATCTCTCTTTCCTTCTCTTTCTCTCTCTCTCCCTCCCTCTCACACACACACAAAGATGAACATCATTTGTGAGTTCTATCATAAGTATGATTTAAGAATATGACATTTGTTTTAACACCATAGCCTATTTCTCCAGAATTGCTCTACTCTGTACTCATTCAATCAATTCTAATTTTTCCAGATCATTTACATTCTTTCTATTGTTTCACTCTTGCTGAATAACAATCTCGCCATCTGGCCTGTAATAGTTCAGTGAACGAACGTCAAAGTTCTAAATGTAAAAGTTCTTTACTAACAAAAGTTAGTTATTTTTCCAGTCTTCACCCTGTGGCACAGCATGGCATGCTCCAGTGCGCTGACTGCTAATTGAATCTCCAATCACATTTAAACACGTCTACCTAAAAGTGACATGTACAATAACATAGGAATCAGATTTCCTACACTGATGTCTACACTTTCTCTCCCCAACAATGGAACATCACTGTGTGGCTATGCATGTGGAACTATAGCCTGCATATATCTATGTAAAATATAAACATAACTTGCTCATGTGCACACATGCACAGAAACACACACTTGTGATGAGCTAAGTTTGTAGAAGGAGGAGGTAAGAGTAAGTTGAATGACTACAGAAAGGAATCATTGTTTGCAGTTGACTAAATCAGTTGACTCACTGATCCTCATCCATAATGTGCCTGTATTATAAAGTACATTTCTAAGAATTGTATCTTTTCACTGACTTCTGAATACTAATTTGTGCCTATCTATACTATGCCAAACCTTTGACTGTGTGGATCACAATAAACTGTGGAAAATTCTTCAAGAGATGGGAATACCAGTCACCCAGTGGTAATTGTGACTTGACTGTTGCTAAGCTATTAATAGGGCTTCCCCAGTGGCTCAGTGGTAAACAATCTGACTGAAATGCAGAAGCTGTAGGAGAAGCTGGCTTGATCCCTGGGTTGGGAAGATCCCTGGAGGAAGGCGTGGTGACCCACTCCAGTATTCTTGCCTGGAGAATCCCATGGACAGAGGAACCTGGCAGGATATGGTCCATAGGGTCTCAGAAGAGTCATACTCAACTGGAGCAATTTAGCATGCACATAAGCTATTAATAATGTAGTTATAAATCTCTTCATGTATTAATTGCGGTCACACTATTAGGTATTATCTCCGTATCTTAGTGATGACTTGACTGTGCTGTATTCCTCTACCTGTGGCCACAGCAGCTCCTCTCCTTGGCCCATAGCTCTCCACATGTTCTGGCAACCATTTCCTCCAGTTGTTCTCTCAAACCTGAAGAAAGTAAAGGCACTTCTAATTGTGCTAGATGCTATTTCCTAGATGCTACCACATTCCTTGTTGAATCTCTCAACCCTGCCTGTTCCTCTTCATTAATAAAGAGCCGCTACATTAGACTCTCCTCACTAGTCAAGTCAAAGGAGTACAGGCTTATTCAACAGCACAAAGGTAGACGCTAAGAAAGATGATGTAGTCATCTAAAAGCTGGGTAGATAAGATGGAGAGGAAGGAGGGAAAATGAGGAAGACATTAATGTTGCTTCCAGTCGGGAGTCAATGGAGACCATCTAAAGCCAAGCACTAAGGCTCTTTTATCAAGTTATTGTTATAATGATCATTCTTGAACAACAAATACACAAAACAAGGCTGGTCAAACAGGCAATTCAGTCAAGCTTTTAAAACAGAAAGAATAGCTACTAAGACAAAACTAAGACTAAACGTATTTCTGATATGAGAATGTACTCAACTTGATAGCATAAAAAGATGTTTACACACATCTTTGATCACAAAGCCTACTATTGGCCTGGGACAGTCACAGGCCAGCGGCCAGCCCAGACGCCAACCCCCCTCCCAGGGCAGGGCAAGGAGGGTGGTGGAGCAGGGGGGTAGTGACTTTACTGACAAGATCTGCTGAGAGCCATTGTGAACCCTGTAGCTAGAGTCAGAGGATAATCACTGCCAGGACCACTGCCCCATCAATCAGCCACTTCACTCATTCAGCAAACTGCTTTCCAAAACACTGGAAAAAATTTACCTCTACAATGTAACAGAATTTATCTCACCATGCATACTGTTCTGCTTTTTTTTTTCTTTTCAAGATTGGTGTTTATTTTTTTAGAGTTTGGTAACTGTAATCTTTGTTTACTTTCCTTTTGCACTTTTATTATAAAGTACATTTCTAAGAATTGTATCTTTTCACGGACTTCTGAATACTAATTTGTGCCTATCTATACTATGCCAAACCTTTGACTGTGTGGATCACAATAAACTGTGGAAAATTCTTCAAGAGATGGGAATACCAGACCACTTGATCTGCCTCTTGAGAAATTTGTATGCAGGTCAGGAAGCAACAGTTAGAACTGGACATGGAACAACAGACTGGTTCCAAATAGGAAAAGGAGTTCATCAAAACTGTATATTGTCACCCTGCTTATTTAACTTATATGCAGAGTACATCATGAGAAACGCTGGACTGGAAGAAACACAAGCTGGAATCAAGATTGCCGGGAGAAATCTCAATAACCTCAGATATGCAGATGACACCACCCTTATGGCAGAAAGTGAAGAGGAACTCAAAAGCCTCTTGATGAAAGTGAAAGTGGAGAATGAAAAAGTTGGCTTAAAGCTCAACATTCAGAAAATGAAGATCATGGCATCCGGTCCCATCACTTCATGGGAAATAGATGGGGAAACAGTGGAAACAATGTCAGACTTTATTTTTCTGGGCTCCAAAATCTCTACAGATGGTGACTGCAGCCATGAAATTAAAAGACGCTTACTCCTTGGAAGGAAAGATATGACCAACCTCGATAGCATATTCAAAAGCAGAGACATTACTTTGCCAACAAAGGTCTGTCTAGTCAAGGCTATGGTTTTTCCTGTGGTCATGTATGGATGTGAGAGTTGGACTGTGAAGAAGGCTGAGTGCCAAAGAATTGATGCTTTTGAACTGTGGTGTTGGAGAAGACTCTTGAGAGTCCCTTGGACTGCAAGGAGATCCAACCAGTCCATTCTGAAGGAGATCAGCCCTGGGATTTCTTTGGAAGGAATGATGCTAAAACTGAAACTCCAGTACTTTGGCCACCTCATGTGAAGAGTTGACTCATTGGAAAAGACTCTGATGCTGGGAGGGACTGGGGGCAGGAGGAGAAGGGGACGACAGAGGATGAGATGGCTGGATGGCATCACTGACTCGATGGACGTGAGTCTGAGTGAACTCCGGGAATTTGTGATGGACAGGGAGGCCTGGCGTGCTGCGATTCATGAGGTGTCAAAGAGTTAGACAGGACTGAGTGACTGATCTGATCTGATCTGATACTACTAAATTCTCTTATTGAGTGATTTTTCAGCATGAATTTTCCAAGCATATGCTTGCATCATCAGAGAACAATTTTACATCTCTTTTCTAATTTTTTTATCTCAAGTCCAATATTATATCCTTTAGTCTAATTCTGTAAGCTACTATCCCAAGAATATTGTTAAATAATAGTGATGTAAGTGGATACTTCTGTTTTATTGTTTACTTTAATGAAAATGGTGCTAATGTTTCTTAAACACTTGCTGGCTTTGGAATAAGAAGGATATATTTTATCATTTTACAGGCTTTAAAAACCTTTCATACCCAATTATCTATAGTTTCTGAGGTATAGACCAGTAATGGGGTTTAGAATGATTCACAGATAGCAACTGTTAGCAAAAATAATTAGAAAATAATCTGCTTTTTGAAATAAACCCTAAGAAAATATTTAATAATTACAGCCATATAGAAGAGTTATATACAAAGATTTTTAGCCCTGTGTGTATATATCATAGTAGCAGCAGGACAATCTAGCTCCATATGGTAGTGAACCAGTGTTCACTGTTTCACTGAACCAGTGATTCAGTGAGGAATGATTCAGTGAGGAATGATTCAGTGAATCAGTGTTAATGGTACCACCAACCAGAGGGAATACAACACAGTCATTAAGATATACACTTAAGAAATACATAGTAACATTATTAAATAAAAAGTATAAATTATACTGCTAAGCATAAATATGCAAAAATACAGATAGAAATACAACATATGAAAAATCATGGAGCTTTAAGTAACAGAACCATAATGTTTAACCATTTTTTCTACTTCTCTATATTGTAAAAATTTAATGAGAATGTATTGCTTTTATATTAAAGAGTAAATAGTAAAATTTATTGGATGTAGGGAATTTGGTATCAAGGAGGAGGTTAAGCATAAACTACTCCAGCACTCTTAAGTTACTTTGATTTTAGATTCAAGGAAAAGAAGTGCAACCAACTGTTGACCAATGATACATGCAGTTAATTGTCAGTTAATTATTTGGGCTTTTTTTTTTTTTTTTCCAAAATTAGTTGGCAAGAGCCTCAATAGAATTAGCCATGCTAACCAGATATTTTGGCCATTCATATGCTTAGCTGGAGAACAAGGCTATAGAGAAGATGATTCTCTTACACCGGAAACCAGAGCAACAGTTACAGCAGGTGCCTGGTTGTGTCCATTTGACCATAGGGAGGAGTGTGATGTCAAGTGCGCACGCTGACATTTTCTTCCCCAAATGTATAAACATACCTCTACTTACTCTACCTCTTTTTCTTCCTTTCCTGCCCTTACACTGTAATTATCTATTGTGAGCTTCGTATTTCTGCTCTGTTTTGCAGTCCTATTTAACTTTGAGGAGCAATTAACCATGGCAAGGGAAATGGGGATATAGAAAAGACTTATCTCAAGACTCACCTAAAGAAGGTGGTGATCCAAGCCCCATCCGTGGATACAGTCTACAAGCTTCAGAATTCTAGACGGAGGCAGTTTCTCATACTGCACTTGAGTGCACTCCTTTTTCTTTTGTCCTCTCTGGGTTTTATTCCCTTATTTATTGGTAACACGTTATACCCAGACAATGAAAAACATTCCTTTTAAAGATTCCTTTAAAGACTAAAAGTAATTATTCAATCAAAATAGCCTGCTCAAAGGTCTGACGCCCTTCAGTTTTGTGTCTGTCATTTTTGTCTTTTATACCAAAATCTTTCAAGTCTTTCTCTGATAAATTTTCTAGGTCTTAGGCTCCAATTCTCATTCGCACATTGCTCTTCACATTGGCAGCTTGCCTTTCCATTATCTTTCAACTGAATAGTTTTATAAATTAGTCAGTGCTTTTCATATTAACAACCTGACAGCTCTTTCTGTGTATAATAACTTGCTGACATGAATATAACTTTGATTTGATGTTGACAGACAAATCTGTACCACTGGTGGATTTTCAAGTTTTACAGGAATAGCACTCAAAGGTGGCCATGAAGTTACTGGTATGACTGATTCTGTGGCAGTAGAATTGAGCCATAGACCCATGCAGGACTAGGATACTTGATAATTATGGAATTATCAAGTTTTTGTCAAATTATTAAATATTTTCTAATTATTTAATGAAAACTATAACATATAAATGCCATTTACAGCACACTTTCACATTCATACTTTATTCTATCTTTCAAATGACCTTGAGACTGAGGTATTATTGTTGCTAATAGCATAAGAGTCCAAGAATCTGAGGTGGAAAGAGAGTGAATAGCTGCTTTCCAAAGCCACTTAACAAATGGCAGAAAAGACATTATTGTTCAATCAAATTCTTATCATCACGGATGGGCAGTAACACCTGCTCCTGTAAAGTAAACCTATTAAATTTTAATAGCAACAATATGATCCTGCTACTGTAAATATATTGAAGCAAGGCTACTGACTGGTCTGCCATTAATATCTTTTATTCATTCTTCTAATTATCTTGTATATGTGCTGTCATTGCATAATTGAAACCAAACTATATGCATACATTATTATCTATTTCTTTTTCATATAAATCATAACATTCTCTTTGAAAACATCATTTTAAATGTTTCCATAATCACTCATCTCATTTAACCATCCTCTTACTGTTAACCATTTAAGCTACTAGTAATATAAATGTATGTTTGTGTTTCCAGGATCATTCTTATGCATAAGGTGTTTCACTTTATTTCCTTAGATAAATTTCTATCAGTGAGTGAAAAAGTACTACTATTTTCTAGGTTCTCAACACACTTTGGAAAATTACTTTCCAAAGGACGGTGTGATTAACATTTCCATAGCAGTTTATGAGAAAATACTCTTGCAAGAATTATTATTCATGTTTTTTAAATTTAGATAAGTTCATAGTCCAAACATATTGTTTTGTTGTTTTAATTGACTTTTTATGACTTGTGACTTAATATTTTCCCATATGTATATACCATTTTGCTGTTTGTATTTTCACTAGTATAAATTGTTTGTTGATTACTTATTTTTTGGAATCTGTCTTAAGTGCACAATTTATATATGTGCCTTGTATAGGTCTATTTGTTAAACACTTTAGTCCTTTCTCTGTAATATGTTTTGTAAATATTCTCCAAATGTGTAGTCTGCTTAATACATTGGTCTTTTAATTGTGAGCAACAGATTTTTTTTAAAAAGACATTTAATTTGTTGTGAAATCTAATACTATTGCCAAGGTGATGTCTTTCATTGCTTTTCAAAATACAAGATGTCCATGCAGAGGGTTGAAAAATATTTATTTATATTTTTCTGGTCTCTTATGACTCGGGGTTTTATTAAAACTATTACTTCAAATTTTTCATTGAATATACTCTAGTGCTATTGAAAAAACTTACGTTAATAATTGATACTGATTAATCAACAGTCTTAATAAGATTTATTGGATGATTCACATATCTCACTGATTTTTGATGTTTAATCATATAATTGTCTTTTACATAAAAGAGTCTCTTCTGATCTAGTTATTTTGTTACTTTGGTTTATATACTGTCATTTTTATGGTTTAAATTATTATAGCATGCTGCTGCTACTGCTGCTAAGTCGAGTCAGTCGTGTCCGACTCTGTGCGATCCCATAGATGGCAGCCCAACAGGCTCCTCTGTCCCTGGGATTCTCCAGGCCAGAATACTGGAGTGGGTTGCCGTTTCCTTCTCCAGTGCATGAAAGTGAAAAGTCAAAGTGAAGTCTCTCAGTCATGTCCAACTCTTCGAAACCCCATGGACTGTAGCCTACCAAACTCCTCCGTCCATGGGATTCTCCAGGCTAGAGTACTGGAGTGGGGTGCCATTGCCTTTTCCGTATTATAGCATACGAAGAACTTAATATCTGAAGAATCTCCTCTATTCTAATAGAATAACTTAATCTATTCTAAATATATTTCAGAGTAAATAATTAACTTCAGAGTCATGGACAAGAGTTCTCAGGTTGTCCTGACCTTTTTCTCTTTTGAAAAGAGTGGATGGTACGAAGCCAGAAGATATGAATACAAACTCTTTGAAAGATATACAAATCTGCTGGGGTTTTCTCTCAGTGTTAAAATACTTGGTCCTGTCTGTCACTTTTTGTAAGGAAGCTGATAAACAAATGAAGGGCTCCTTACTAAAAGCTTCAAAGTTACTGCCGGCCTCAGGCAATGAATGCAACCAAATACCCAGTGGGAAGAGGACAGGTAGACAGTAATAGGGAGGGGACTGCCTTCAGTGAAACACAGAGAACTCATGACTTATTTTCCTATGCAATGTTTTTATTACTTCAATTTCTATGGAAAAAAAGGAAGAACGTGGCTGGTTTGAGTTCAGTTATATGATTTAAAGAATTGAAGAACTGATGCTTTTGAACTGTGGTGCTGAAGACTCTTGACTTGGACTACAAGGAGATCAAACCAGTCAATCCTAAAGGAAATCAGTCCTGAATATTCATTGGAAGGACTGATGCTGAACCTGAAGCTCCAATACTTTGGCCACCTGATGCAAAGAACTGACTCACTGGAAAAGACCCTGATGCTGGGAAAGATTGAAGTCATGAGGAGAAGGGGACAACAGAGGATGAGATGGTTGGATGGCATCACCAACACAATGGACATGAGTTTGAGCAAGCTTTGAGAGCTGGGATGGACAGAGAAGCCTGGCATGCTGCAGTCCATGGGGTCTCAAAGAGTCAGACATGACTGAAGTGACATAGCACCCACACAATCCCAACATGACATGACCCCAGGCCATGACATGATCCAAACATAATTATCTCTCAAAGGCCCCATCTCCAAAAACTATCATGCAAACTGGGAAGCAGGGAGGACACAATTCAGTCAATAGCATTCTGCCCCAACTCCCCCAAAATTCACATCCTTCTCACATGCAAAACATTTATTCCATCCCGACAGCCCAGTTTTAATTTGCTCCAACATCAACTCTCAAGTCAAATGTCCAAAATCTTACATAAATATCATCTTAGTCAAATATGGGGAGATTAAAGGTACAATTTATCCTGAGGCAAAATGTATCTCCAGCTGTGAACTACACAAAGCAGACAGGTTATGTGCTTCCAAAATAGAATGATGGGACAAGCATAGGATAGATTTTCCACTCAAAAAGGGAGAAATCAGAGGGAAGAAAGAGGTGATGGGCCCCAAACAAGTTCAAACCTAGCAAGGTAAATCTCATTAGATTATAAGGCTTGAATATAATCCTCTTTGGCTCCATGTCTTGCCTCCTGGCCCTATGGGGGCGGCAGCATCACCTCCAGGGATCTGGTACCAAAATCCATATTAGTCAATGTTCCCAGAGAAACAGAGCCAGTAGGATATCTATTAATATATGTATATATATAGATATAGATATACACACATACATGCATGCTAAGTCACTTTAGTCATGTCTGATTCTTTGTGACCTTGTGGACTATAGCCCATCAGGCTCTATCCATGGGGATTCTCCAAGAAAGTATACTGGAGTGGGTTGCCATGCCCTCCTCCAGAGGATCTTCCTGACCCAGGGATCAAACCCACATCCCTTACGTCTCCTGCACTGGCAGGTGGGTTCTTTGCCACTAGGGGCACCTGGAAGCCTGTGTGTGTGTGTGAGTGTGTGTGCCAGCTGGAGACCCAGAAGAGTTCATGGTATATTTATAATTCAAGTCCTAGTCCAAGTCCAAAAGCCTAAGAACCAGGAAAGTCAACAGTGTTCAGTCTGAAAGCTGTCAGGCTCAAAACCCAGGAAGAACTAACTTTTCAGTTCAAGTCCAAAGGCAGGAAAAGACCAATGTCCCAGCTTATATTGTCAAACAGCATTATATTCTGGCTTTTGTTCTATTCAGTAATCAACTGATTGGATGCGATCCACCCACATTAGGGAGAGCAATCGGCTTTACTCAATTCAAGTGTTAATGTCATTCCAAAACATCCTACAAATATGGACACACTCAGAATAATGGGTTGCCAAATGTCTGGACACCTCATGGCCCAGTTAACACATGAAATTAATCATCACAATGTTCTTCTTGATTTGTGGATTCCCTTTGACTACAAAGAGTGAACACAGACAAGTATTATGTCTATTTGATGAAATTCATCTTATAAATGCTTAGCTCTGGCTCATATCTTCTGTCTTCATGATTAGCATAATCTGCCTGCCAAGGGTAAAATGCTCAACATATGGATGTTTTTAAATCTCTAACAAAATGTTTCAATTTTATGTCCTGGAAAAGCAGCTGTAGTTTGTTAGTTTATAATAGTGTTATTGGAAAATGTTACATAAGTTAATATTTCAGATAACCACTCCCATCTTTTTATTGGCCTTCTAAGGAAAAATTTCTCCTCTGCCCACTTTAGGTACCTGATTGGACCAAAGAATTAAACTGATAGAAGATAGACTAATAGGAGAAAAGCATAGTAATTTTATTTAGCAATTTTTTACATGGGAGATTTCACAAAAAAATAAAGATCCAAAGAAGCCATCAGAACCAAACACTTAACACACCGTGGGAAAAAGAGTGATAAACTATGAAAAGGTGACAAGAAGAAGGATTTGAGGCTGGGCAGCTAGTTATGGAAAAGTAACTAGTAAAATAAAGGTTATTCCAGTAAGATTTGTTTCTATAAATTTCTCTGCCTCAATACCCTGTCTCTGCTGATAAAAATGTTCTCCTTCTTCCTGGTAAGGTTAGGCACTTGCTTTTAGGAAGAAAAAGCAAGGTCAAAGTGCCCCTCTTATATCTACTGTTTTTAAGGTGACTTTAACTCAAAATATGGAGAAGGAAATGGCAACCCACCCCAGTATTCTTGCCTGGAGAATTCCATGGACAGAAGAGCCCAGACTCCACGGGTCCACAAAGAGTCAGACATGACTGAGCACCTAACACTAACTCCAGTGGTCATGTATGGATGTGAGAGTTGGACTATAAAGAAAGCTGAGCACCAAAGAATTGATGCTTTTGAACTATGGTGTTGGAGAAGACTCTTGAGAGTCCCTTGGACTACAAGGAGATCCAACAAGTCCATCCTAAAGGAGATCAGTCCTGGGTGTTCACTGGAGGGACTGATGCTGAAGCTGAAACTCCAATACTTTGGCCATCTGATGCGGAGAGCTGACTCATTGGAAAAGACCCTGATGCTGGGAAAGATTGAGAGCAGGAGGAGAAGGGGACGACAGAGGATGAGGTACTTGGATGGCATCACCGACTCAATGGACATCGGTTTGGGTAGACTCCGGGAGTTGGTGATGGACAGGGAGGCCTGGCATGCTGCAGCTCACGGGGTCGCGAAGAGTAGGACACGACTCAGTGACTGAACTGAAGGACAGTTTAGAGAAATTTTGAAATTATCTTGCAAAGCTTTTGCTTGTACTTCTAACATACATATTTGTCATTTGTTGTTCTCCTTGTATATATAGATTAGACAATTTCCCAACACAACTGCAAGTTTCTATAAAGAGTTTTCATCTATCCATCCATTCATTAATCCATCAGTTCATTAAATACATATACACAGACACACACACCTATACACACACATTCACACACACAAAGTAGGAGAGAAAGCAAGCATTAACAAATATTATGAACAAAAATAAACCGATCCCTGCCCTTGAGCAACTTACAATCTAGTGGAGAAGGAAGATGTTAATGAAAAAATCAGATAAATGTAAAACTGCAATGCAGTGAGGATATGATAAGAGGATTTCACCTAGCCAGGGAGATCAGAAAGAACTTCTCTTGGAAAGGAATGATGGAACCAAGATTTATTCAACAGATAAATAGAAATTAACAAAGGAAAACCTGGAGAGAGTTGTTTAGTCTTGGTCAAAAACCTGAGGATAGAGCATGGCCTGTACACAAGAGAGAAACTTAGCCGGTAGATGTGGAATGAAGAAAGCTTGAATGAGAGGATGAAACCAGGTTGAGAGATCACGAGGGGCCTTTTAAAAATTCATTTTGGGAAGTGACAGAGAAGGAAAGGAAGAATTCAGATAATGAATCCAGGTGAGGAAGAGAGGTTTGAAAAGTACAGAAGTTAAAAAATAATTCAGGCTTATATCCAGAGACACCAGGGGACAAAGAATGGGGCCTGGACTTGCAGGTTGGAAAGGTGAGCTGGAGACAGTATCCTGGAGATCGAGAAGTCCTCAGAAACAGCAGTGAAGAGAGTTAGCCTCTCAGGCGTGGCTGCCTGGGGGTTTCTCTCCTACTTTGTGTTGTCAGTGAATATAGGATACCCATGGACTAAAGGAGATTTAGAACCACAGAGCGGTCAGAGAACTGCAGTGAAGCCCTGCCATCACTACAACTGCTTTGCTGTAGACCTTGAACCTTGCACACACTAATCCAGAGAAGATCTCTAATCCCCAAATTCACAAGCTTGGAGAAATCCTCTGGTTTCCCAGGTATCTCACTTCCTCCTGAATTAAGTTTATTTCAGGCATCACACTTTTTTGCTTAGATGTTCACACTACAAGTAATTCTCTTTTTTTAAACTTTACTAGAATATTGCCTCTCAGTGAATGGCAAGTTAAAAAAAAAAAAAAAGAAACTAATATTATGTAACTTCTGAAAATGTTTGCTTTTCACAAACAACAAAAGCAAAAATCAACAAATGGGACTACATCAAGTTCAAAAGCTTTGGCATAGCAAAAGAACCAACAAAATGAAAAGGCAGCCTACAGAATGGGAGAAAATTTTCACAAACCGTATGTCAGATAAGGGGCTAATATCCAAACTGTATAAAGACGTAACACAACTTAATAACAAAAACAGTCTGTTTTAAAATAGGTGAAAAACTAAATGGAAAATTTTTCCAAAGATGTATCAAAATGGCCCTCAGGCACATGAAACAATGCTCAACATCACTAATTATCAGGAAAATGCAAATAAAAATCACAGTGTGCTATTATCTCACATTTGTTAGAATGGCTGTCATCAAGGAGACAAGACGCAATAGGTGCTACTGAAGAGGTAGTGAAAATAAACCCTTTCCCACTGCTCCTGGGGAATATAAACTGGTCTAACCACTATGGAAAGCAATATGGAGGTTCCTATACAAGTCAAAATAGACCTACCTTACAATCCACAATTCCATTTCTGTGAATATACACAAAAGGAAATGATAACTATAATTCGACCATGTATACACACCTATGCTTATGGCAGCGCTATTCACAGTAGTCAAGATATGGGGACAACTCAAATGCTCATTGAATGCTGAATGGATAAAAAAGATGTGGTATATATACAAAACAGAATATTATTCAACCATGAAAAGGAGGCTAACCCGCCACTTAGAACAACATGGATGAGAGCGTTATGCTGAGTGAGATAAGCCAGGCAAAGGAAGATAGATACTACATGATGTCACCTATATGTGGGATCTTAAAAAAGCAAAAATGTAAAAGAAAAATCAGAGTAAAATGGTAGTTACCAGGGGATGGGGGGTGTTTAGGGGACAAATTTTTAAAACACTAAAATAGTCATAGAAATTTAATGCACAGCTTATTGAACATAGACAACATTGAACTGTATGTTTTATGATAAATATTGTTACAGTGGCAATAATATTATAATTTATAAATGTTTCAAAATAACATGAAGCCTTAGATTTGTACAGTGTTATATGTCCAATTAATAAATAAAAATAATAAACAAATAAAAACTATTACTTTTGAAAGAAAAAAACAACAGAGCAACCCAGAGAGGCAAAAGTTGAGGGTCAGCTGCTGCCACCACTAGCTGGGTGATACTCTTGGAGCGTGAGCAAGCCAGACTCACACTTCAGCCAAATTACTGGTGACTTCATGTACATCTTCAGGGGTGCTGCCATAAGCATAGGTGTGTATACATGGTCGAATTATAGTTATCATTTCCTTTTGTGTATATTCACAGAAATGAATTGTGGATTGTAAAGTAGGTATATTTTGACTTTTTTACCTTGTTGCCCTCTTATAAGGATGTGAGTAGGTCAAGAAGGCCTGCAAAACTGAGGTGTTTATATTCCCTCTGTTCTTTCTAGAAATTATTACAAATTCTTAAAATATTAAGCATAACAAAAATTACCTTTTTTGCCTCAGAGAAGTCGTTTTAAATTGCCTATTATTGCTTTGACCTAACTGACCTCAATAATTAACCTAAAAATACTACACTATTTAACCTAGAAAATACTACCTCCACAAAATGAAATAAACAATCAAGAAAGAGAAAGCAAAGTTAAAAAAAAAAAAAAAGGAAGAAAAGACCAAAGTAGCACACTAAAAAAATAGTTCTCAGATCAAAGGCTCAGAGAGTGAGATTTATTGTGGGCACAAAATAGCTAGTCAGGAGAGCCTATGTCAAGTGGACAAATTAAATCATCTAATATGTAAGTGAAGACACAGGCCATAATGTCTAAATTAAAACTGCACATATCAATCATATGCTAATTATGACCAGTATAGTCAACCTCATTAGGTAGACACGTTGTGGTTTTACTTTTAAATTTAAATAGCTGGACAGAAAAATCATCAGAAAGAATAACATGATAATTATACAGTAACAAGCTATCATTTGAAATAGGATATTGATCACTGGGACGATGCACATTTGTTATGCACTAATGCACTTCAACATACCTAAGTGGGATGATAGATCTGGAGTAATTATACAAAAATAGACAGCACATTTATCACTGTTTGTGGTTATTTCATAGCATTGGCATTTCCATGAATTACAACATGTCATCTCACATGTATACAAATGTTAAATCACTTATGGCAACAATTAACCATAACAGATGCTGAAGGGTGGCTCCTGTAAGACATTCAATTAAAGAAATGAATTTGGTGTTTAGGCTGTGCAATTAATTTGACAGGCATGCTGTAAGTTTTAAAGGTGATTCATATTTCATTCATTTTGTTGTTTCCATCTATAAAATGTTACTGACACGAGATAAATAAGCATGCTGAGAGTATGAAGTATTTTTCAATTCAGAAATAGGCTGTGATGTAATATTTGTGCTGGGGAATACCAATTAACCTAATCTCTGGGAGGAACAGAGCTATCACTTCATCTCCCAAGACATATTGCTATCCAAGTGTCTGAGCAGCTAGTAAGATTATTTACTAATTACTCGGGGACTAACCTGGAGAAGGAAATGGCGACCCACTCCAGTATCCTTGCCTGGAAAATCTTATGGACA
The DNA here is from genome assembly GCF_032452875.1 of Bos javanicus. NCBI lineage: Eukaryota > Metazoa > Chordata > Mammalia > Artiodactyla > Bovidae > Bos > Bos javanicus. The sequence continues at coordinate 100,732,006 of NC_083871.1, read as the reverse complement.
GAGGAGTCTGGTGGGCTGCAGATGATGGGGTCGCAAAGAGTCAGGCACAACGGAGCAACTAACACTTACTTACACACTGGGACTAAAGTAAGGAAAAATAAAAGGATGGGGGGGGGGGAAGCAAGGTAAGACACAGAAATAAGCATATACAAAGAATAATCAAAGAGAATGGACAATAATCTGAGAAAGAACAGAGAGGAAGAAAAAGAATTAAATTTGTAAACAAAAGTTTCATTCAAATTTTATTTAATTCAACAAATATTTAAAGAGCATCTACTAAAAGATAAATCACTTTGACCTTCTTTGTCAATATCAAAATCAAAGTCTTCACTAAAAGGTTCTTTAACTCATTTCTTCCTTTTTATTTATACCACCATCACTTAAGTTCAAATTCTTCATTTTTATTCCAGAATTTTTTTAAGAGGGTCATACGAATTTTCTGTCTCTCAGCTTGCATTTTCAATGTATCAATGTCAGATTAATATGTCTAAAACTGTTTTTGAAAGAATTATTCTTCATTTCAAAAGTTTTCAGTTGCCTACTGAAAAAGTTCAACTTGATTCAATGTTTTATACTGTCAGTAAGAGTAGTATAAATGGGGTCAGTAGTTGTAAATTACGCTCTCAAAAAAAAAAAAAAAGAAAAGAAAAAGCCCTAATTTTTACATTAGCTGATTTCTGTGGTGTAAATGCTTCCACCATAGCTGATTTCTAAGTATCATCTGATGTCACTAAACCAGCTGGAATTCTGAGACCAGATAAGGTGTACAGTGCAGGGCTGCCAAAAGGAATAAATTACTCCTTTTATCCTACAGAGTGGATGCCAAATGCTTCCCCCAAAATTGTTAGGTTCAAAACAGCTGTGCATAATACACGTATGTCAAAAATAAAATAAAAATTATAAACCATAATTAAATAATATCAAATCCCTTATTTGGAAATAAAGAGGGTTTACAACTTGTATCTTCCCCCAGTAAGTGCTAAACAAAAACTTAATACACAAAAATAAAGAAGAACCACCTAGGAACTTAACTAGTGGTCCAGTGGCTAAGACTCTAAGCTCCAAATGCAGGCAGCTTGAGTTATATCCCCAGTCAGGGAACTAGATCCCACATGCCACACACCCAAGAGTTAACATCCTGCAACTAAAAAAAAAAAAAAAAAAAAACCAACTCACAGGCCACAACTAAAAGATTTCTCATTGCACAACTTGCCCCTCACAACCAGCACACCACAACCTGCCCACAGCAACAAAAATGGAAGATCCCATGCACCACAAGTAACACCAGCACAGCCAAATAAATACTACAAAAAAAACAGGTTTAGTTTTTTGTTATTTTTTTTGTTTGTTTAGTTAAAAAAGAAGAAGAAGATCCACCACCTAGATGGCTGTATGTCTCTGTGGAGTCCTAGGTCACATTCATAGGCCAAAAAGTATTTTTGCATATTCAACCCCGCTTTAGAAATTCCACTGCTCTTCAAATCTCTCCCAGGTGATTCTGGAAATCGTGAACAGTTTTTGGTGTGTTTTGTGAATCAGCCCCCTTGCCTGCCACACAGTGTAAGCCATTTCATTTCTCCCTTGGCCCTGCTCTCGATGGGTCCAGTCCCCTGTCTCTGCCAAGACCAAAGGCAGGAAGTCTGCTGCTGGCACCCTCCAAAAGCACAGACTCCACACCTGCCCTACCGAGACACCGCAGAGTGCCAGCACCTGCCAGCATCTCCACCAGGCTGCCAATGCTCTATGTCAAGGACTGACACTTGAGCAGAGGGCAACTGTGCCTGATGTCATCAACCTTGTTATCTGCACTCAATTCCTTGTCTCTCAGCCTAACAAAAGCTGCTGGCATTGTCTTCTGTTGCTGTGAAATTGTTGGCATGAATGCTGCTGATGCTTTGCATCCTCCGTGGTCCAACCCTGTTAATGTTTTCTTGGTCTTCCACTGCTGCTTTATCCTTCAAGCTTTTGACACAAGTCCATGAGACCAGTCAGAAGATGCCCAAGGGGAGGAAACCATGTTTTCCAAAGAACCACACATACGACCAACAAACCTGACTATGCCCTTTCATTTCCCGTTAGGTAGAGGTTTGCCCAAACAGTGTAAACAGGGGTAAAGATTCTGATTTGGCTTGAAGATGAAGACTGGCAAGGCTTTCTGGCCTGCTAGAGAGCAATGGCACCGCACTCCAGTGCTCTTGCCTGGAGAATCCCATGGACAGAGGAGCCTGGTGGGCTGCAGTCCATGGGGTTGCTAAGAGTTGGACACGACTGAGCGACTTCACTTTCACTTTTCACTTTCATGCATTGGAGAAGGAAATGGCCCACTTCAGTGTTCTTGCCTGGAGAATCCCAGGGACAGGGGAGCCTGGTGGGCTGCCGTCTATGGGGTCGCACAGAGTCAGACACGACTGAAGTGACTTAGCAGCAGCAGAGAGCTGGAGACAGAGACATCATTCAGACCCCCCTGGCCTTGAGTCTTTTTCCTCCCTCCTGAAAGGAGGTGGCCATGCAGATACTAAATCAGTAGAGTCAAATCATGGTAAGCTCTCCCTTATGACTGTTAATGCAGATTTTTTTTTGGAATAGAAACACAGGCAGAGTATAGAATAATTTGCTTCCTTTATGAGTTCTGGTGTATATTTCCTGTACTAAAATTATCATAGGCACCAATGTACCCCAGAGAAGACTACAGACAAAAGTGGAAGTGCTAGTCACTCAGTCGTGTTTGACTCTTTGCAACCCCATGGACTATAACCCACCATGCCCTTCTGTCCATGGAATTCTGCAGGCAAGAATACTTGAGTGGGTAGTCATTCCTTTTTCCAGGGGATCTGCCTGACCCAGGGATCGAACCTGAGTCTCCTGAATTGTAAGCAGATTCCTTACCATCTGAGCCATCAGCAAAGCCCACTATAGACAAAGGAAATACACAAATATATTGCCTTGATTCCTGCCACCATCAGTATTATAGGCAAAGTAAATCAAGAACTTATAGCATGCCGGTCGGTGTGTGGTCTCTTGCCACTAATCTGACCCACAGCAGCCGTGTTAAGAGAAGGCAGCAGCACCCCAACAAAGGCAGAATTGAAAACCAAAGGGACACTCCAAGGCATCAATTCCAAGGGTATAAGCATAAGCTAAACCAAGGCCAAAGTATCAGTTTTGTAAGCAGCCGGTAGAATAACCAGCTTAAGTCTCTAAGCAGTTCCTTGGAGCTCCTGGCTCAGCCATGTCACCCCCATAACGCAGAACTGTCCTTCAAACTATACGGCACAGACACGTGGGGCTCACTAAACACCCATGTGCTTTCCCCCACACCTTGCAAAGAGCAACTATTTAGCTGATTCTGGCCAATGGACAGTGATGGAAAGGACTTGGCTCTCATCTCAGCCAAAGCATTTAAGAATTGATGAGCAGCTCTCCAGCCTTCTCAGCCATGGTGAATGCAGAAGACACACACAGATATTCTTGCTTCCCCGTGCCCGGGTAGAAGAGGGACCATATAGGGCCCAGCCCCCCACCACTGTTGGACTTTAATGAGTGAACAAACATTTGTAAAGTCATTAAGATTAGAGGACTGGTTTTTTACATCATTATGTCCCAACTATCAAAGTATCACCAGCAAAGCCCACTGGGGTCCCGGGGGAAATCAGACAAAATTCAGGTGATGAGGTCTAACCTCTTCCTTTGTGCTTAGTCTAATTTCACTTGCCTCTTGGGGGGCTATGAGCAGAGGACTCTCGCACCCACACTTCAGTCCAGAGTTCCCAGTGTAAACGGCTGAGCAACACCTCAAGCTATGTGAGCTGCATCTGGAAGTGCTGTTGTGGCACCTCAGCCCAAGAGGCCAGGTATGTGCAGAGACGGTGCCCCAACCTGGCACAGAGATCTGGAGCATGCGCAGAGCAGCTGCACCAGCCTCGCGAGAGCTCCGCCCCCTCCCTGCAGACCAGATGCCTCTAAAGCAGCCCCACCCACCATCTCTGCCTAAAGGGTGGGTAGGAAGTGCGGGGTCTTCCACAGTAGCCCAGTGGCAAAGAATCCACCTGCAATGCAGGAACCATACAAGATGAAGGTTTGATCCCTGAGTGGGGAATATACCCTGAAAGAGGGTACAGCGTCCCACTCCAGTATTCTTGCCTGGAGAATCCCAAGGACAGAGAAGCAGGGTGGGCTACAGTCCATGGGATCGCAAAGAGTCAGACATGACTGAGGCGACTTAGCGATCCCCCGCCCCCACCACACACACACACATGCACGCGCGCGCGCAAAAAGGGATGGGGGAAACAGTGAGTGTGTGCCCTATAGCAGCGCAGCTCACACCTCTCCATTCTTTGATTAAAGAATACAACTTTGCTTCTGGACTAACTTCATCTTATTCTACTGACTTGAACACCACTCATTGGAGAAGACCCTGATGCTGGGAGGGATTGGGGGCAAGAGGAAAAAGGGATGACAGAGGATAAGATGGCTGGATGGCATCACGGACTCGATGGACGTGAGTCTGAGTGAACTCGGGGAGATGGTGATGAACAGGGAGTCCTGGCGGGCTGTGATTCATGGGGTCGCAGAGAGTCAGACACGACTGAGCGGCTGAACTGAACTGAACTGAACTGAACACCTCAGCAGAAGGACTCTTGTCAGTGCCTGACTCAAAAAAGTTAGTAACAAAATCTTTTACATCAGATCTTGCCAGTCTCTACTAATGACCCCATTTCCCTGGTTTGTCTATTCTTTACTTAAGATCCCATATCTTATTTCTAGTTGATCCTTTGGATAGTCCTGTATTTCTTGGACTACCTGTACTCAGACTATGAACTTGACTCCCTTTGATGAAACCAAGTGTTGTTGTTCAGTCGCTTAATCCTGTCTGAATCTTTGCAAACCCCGTGGACTGCAGCATGCCACACTTCCCTCCCTTTCACTATCTCCCAAAGTTTGCTCAAACTCATGTCCACTGAGTCAATGCTTCCATGCAACCATCTCATCCTCTGTTGCCCCCTTCTTCTGCCCTCAATCTTTTCCAGCATCAGGTCTCTTCACATCAGGTGGCCAAAGAAGTGGAGCTTCAGCTTCAGCATCAGTCCTTCCAATGAATATTCAGGACTGATTTCCTTTAGGATTGCCTGGTTTGATCTCCTTGCTGTCCAAGGGACTCTCAGGAGTCTTCTCCAACACCACAGTTCAAAAGCATCAATTCTTCGGCACTCAGACTTCTTTATGGTCTAACGTTCACATCAGTACGTGACTACTGGGAAAACCGTAACCTTGACTATATGAACCTGTGCTGGCAAAGTGATGTTTCTGCTTTTTAATAAGCTGTCTAGGATTGTCATAGCTTTTCTTCCGAGGAGCAAGCGTTTTTTAATTTAATGGCTGCAGTCACCATCTGGAGTGATTTTGGAACCCAAGAAAATAAAGTCACTGTTTCCACTGTTTCCCCATACGTTTGTCATGAAGTGATGGAACTGAATGCCATGATCTTAGTTCTTGAAATGTTGAGTTTTAAGCCAGTTTTTTCACTCTTCTCATTCACCTTCAGCAAGAGGCTCCTTAGTTCCTCTTTACTTTCTGCCATTAGTGTAGTGTCATCTGCATATCTGAAGTTACTGATATTTCTCCCAGAAATCTTGATTTCAGCTTGTGATTCATCCAGTCTGGCATATTTGCATGATTCACTCTACATATAAGTTAAATACAAAGGGTGACAATATACAGCCTTGATATACTCCTTTCCCAATTTGGAACCAGTTAGTTGTTTTATGTCTGGTTCTAACTGTTGCTTCTTGACCTTTTTCTCAGGAGGCAGGTAAGGTGTTCTAGTATTCCCATCTCCTTAATAATTTTCCACAGCTTGTTGTGATCCACATGGTGGTGGTCTACTAGCTAAGTCATGTCTGACTCTTGCGACCCCATGGACTGTGGCCCGCCAGGCTCCTTCATCCATGGCATTTTTCTGGCAAGACTACTGGAATGGGTTGCCATTTCCTTCTCCAGGGGATTTTCCCAACCCATGGATCAAACTCTGGTCTCCTGCATTGCAGGCAGATACTTTACCAACTGAGTCAAAGGCTTAGTGTAGTCAATGAAGCACAAGTAGATGTTTTTCTGGAATTCCCTTGCATTTTGTATGATCAAATGGATATTAGCAATTTGAACACTGGTTCCTCTGCCTTTTCTAAATACAGCTTGTACATCTGGAAGTTCTTGGTTCACGTACTATTGAAGCCTGGCTTGAAGGATTTTGAGCATTATCTTGCTAGCATGTGAAATGAGTGCAATTATATGGTAGTTTGAACATTTTTTGGCTTTGCCCTTCTTTAGGATTGCAATTAAAACTGAAATTCTCCAGTCCTGTGGCCATTGCTGGCATGTTGAGTGCAGCACTTTAACAGCATCATCTTTTAGGATTTGAAACAGCTTAGCTGGAATTCCATCAACTCCACTGGCTTTATCTGTAGTAATGCTTCTTAAGACTCACTTAACTTCACACCCCAGGATGTCTGGCTCTAGGTTATCTGGCTCATTAAGAGCTTTTTTGTATAGTTCTTGTGTGTATTCTTGCCACCTCTTCTTAATATCTTCTGCTTCTGTTAGGTCCATACCATTTCTGTCCTTTATTGTGCTCATCTTTGCATGAAATGTTCCCTTAGTATCTCTAATTTTCTTGAAGAGATCTCTAGTCTTTCCCATTCTATTCTTTTCCTCTATTTCTTTGCATTGTTCATGTAAGAAGGCTTTCTATCTCTCCTTGCTACTCTTTGGAATTCTGCATTCAGAAACCAAGTGACTCAGGGGCAAAAAAGAGGAGGACCAGGAGAGAGCCTTAAGACACTGTGTGCAGAGGTAGAGAATATTTTTTTAGGAAACGTGTTCCTCTTCTACACCTAAACATTGCCAGAACAAGCTCTGTTTGATCTCAAACCAGAACCTTCACTATATATTTGAAAAAAACAGCACATTATTTCTGTGTTAAAACTACATTCACAATGACCAACTCTTTGCAAAGCTACATTTGACTACTTTTTCAGAGCTAGAACCTCAGTAGAGCACCACACAATTCTTATCTGTGTGTAACCACTACTAGAATCAACATAGTTATGATACACAAGAGTTAGTTGATGTTGTTAATAATCTAACATTTAGAAATAGGAAATGTTCCCACTTCTACCTAAATGTCATGTGTAAATGATTCTGGACAGATACCTGTGATGAGAAGAAAATGATTATGGATTTTAAAAAAAAATACCCTGTACTACTCTCTCACCATTTGAAAAGCATATAAAAAATATTTATGAGATACTTTAAAGGGCTTATTTTGCTAGTGTCAACTCTAAATGACCATTTCCAGTGTTCTCTAGAGTATATTTTTATAACAGTATCAATTTATTATAAAGGTCAATATTTTTTTCTCTTTCAAATTCTTTCAAGTAGATTTTTAAAGTCTATTTTCTGAAGTATTTAAAATTCTAATAAACCACTGCAAAATTACCAGGAAAGTCCTATGGGGTTCTTTTCTAAAAACATACCATTTGATGCAACATGAACCTGGGTTACAGTAAAACATCATTAAGAAAAGGTCAGCTCTGAAAAACAAAGAACAAAGATAAAAAAAAAAAAAAATCAGGCATCTTGGAAACACTAGGGTCAACAGAGTTTATTCAATGTAGCCTTTCAGAGTATAAAGCTTGAAGTTCTTAAGTGATAGTTTTCCAAGGAGATGAAAACTCCCATTTTGTGTTAAAACTGATCTGCTATTCTCTCTTTATCCCATCATTTTGATGAATAGTCATTTGGTTGGATTTTTTTCCCCCTGGATACTGTGTCTCTCAAATATGAAAGGAGATTTTCATTGTTAAGACCACTTTTTAGTGATCTTTGCAGCCACAAATTCTATTTTGGTATGTAGTGCTCAAATACAGAGATTTGCTGAATGAATAAATGAGTCTTTTCTGGGTCCCAGGAGAGGTATAAAAGTGAAAAATACTGTCAGTTAGGTCACTTATCTACAAAGCACCACTAACTGGTTTGATGCTGAGTTTTCTAAACAGACCAACTATCTCATTAATGAACAAGCAGGCTTGGGTGGTTTTCGCCCCACACCCAGCCCTCAACTGTCTACTGAGAATGGGTCAGGGCCAAGGAAAAGAACATTCTATTTATAGGCTGTGCCCGGGTGTAGAGCTCTGTCTGCAGTGAGCCTGGCTGAGTGCATCCTTTCTTCTTGGCAAGACTTCTTTGATGCCACACTTGGTAGACGGCTCCTCTTGAGGGCAGCCTGCCCGACCAAGCAGAACTCTAGATATTGAGGTCATTGCTTTCTTGTTCTTGCTCCTCTCTGGTTTGTTTGTTTTCTCATGGAGGGATGAAATTCCTACATGCACTTAGGAGGAAAGGGGCAATGCTCATATGTTTTGAGAACACAGATCTATTTCTAGCTTGGATTAAAGCTGCCGCCTGCAATCCAGCCAAGATCACTATTCATATTGCAATTTGTGCCCAAAGCCCCAGCGAATAACCTCAGATTCCTTGTCCTGCCTTTATCCTTCACACACTTTTCTTTTCTTTCTCAGAAGCCTTGATGGCTCAGATGGTAAACAATCTGCCTGCAATGTAGGAGACCTGGGTTTGATCCCTGGGTCAGGAAGACCCCTGGAGAAGAGTATGACAATCCACTCCAGTATTCTTGCCTGGAGAATTCCATGGACAGAGGGGCCTGACGGGCTACAGTACATGGAGTCACAAAGAATTGGACATGATTGAGTGATCAGCACTTTCTCACCCTCAAAAAAGTAGTAACTGTTGTATAATAAACTTTTACACACTTCTGAGATTCTGTCATTTCTCTTTTTACCTAGGAAATTATATTTCCACAACACTCCCCTTAGCATAGCTCAGATCTGCTTCACTTCTGACAACTCAACAGCATTGTTTCATATCTACAAACTCCAACCAGTATAGAGTTATAAGGAAGCCCAATAACTGATCATCTTATTCACCATCTTGACTTCCCTAGCCCTTTGTTAAAAGAAAAGGAAATATGACAAATAAAAATAAGGTGAGTTTAGTATTTATTCATTATAAGTTTTACAAAGGAAAATATTAAAACCTGGAAATTTTTATCTAGTTTAAAAATAATAGAAATGTTGCCTTTCATATATTCTTAAAAATATATTCAGGCCAACATTGTTCATGATGAAAGATCATCTTGAAGGACAGTATCACATCTATCTCAGCCAGCAAGGAGATGTGAGGGGAGTTTTATTTTTTTAACCTCTGCTAGGATACCTTCTGAATTGCCATAGTAATGTTTCAGTATTGTTTCTGAATTGATACCACCTGTACAGCAACCAATTAGGCATACATAAAGGGAAATGGCTGAATCACTATGGCCAAATAAACCCATGCAGAAAGGTCCTTTGGGGCATTTTACACTACAAAGTCCCTCTTAACACTGTAAAATGGATTTGTGTAGAAAGGCCCCTGAGCCTACTTTGGCCTACTGTGGGGTCGATTAGAAACACCTAAGCAATAGTCCTTTCCTGGTGGCTCAGAGGTTAAAGCATCTGCCTGCGATGCTGGAGACCTGGGTTCTATCCCTGGATCGGGAAGATGCCCTAGATGAAGGAAATGGCAACCCACTCCAGTATTCTTGCCTGGAGAATCCCATGGATGGAGGAGCCTGGTGGGCTACAGTCCGCGGGTCACAAAGAGTTGGACATGACTGAGTGACTTCACTTTCACTTTCAAGCAATAGATTAAAAAGCACCAGATTCTTGAGGAGAGATCATTGCAACAAAATCCTATCTTTTCTGTCCATCTACAGAAGCCAACAGCAACTGTACCTTCCATCTGTTGCCTAAAATCCACTCCTTTGCTGTCACTTTGATAAGACACTATGTATGGAACAAATTTCAATCCTTTAAACAGAGAGTTGGGAGAATGAAGTCAGTCTGGTACATGGGAACTAGATCAGAACATGGATTCTAACCCAGAGTCTGCCACTTATGTGTGTTACCACAGGCAAAGTGCCTAACCCCCTAAGCTTCAGTTCAACTTTCATACATAAACTGGGTACATTCTGAACCTCTTAACTAGCTTTCAGAGCTGCTGTAAGGATTGTTGCTGCTGTTGTTCAGTTGCTAAATGATGTCTGACACTGCAACCCCCTGAATTGCAGCAGGCCAGGCTTCCCTGTCTTCCACTGTCTCCTGGAGTTTGCTCAAATTCATGTCCATTGAGTCAGTGATGCTAGCTAACCACCTCATCCTCTGTTGCCCCCTTCTCCTTCTGCCTTCAATGTCTCCAGTATCAGGGTCTTTTCCAATGAGTTGATTCTTTGCATCAGGTGGCCAAGGGATTGGATTGCTACAAGGATTAAAGGTCTTCCCAGGTGGCTCCCTGGTGGTTCAGTCGGTAAAGAATCCACCTGCAATGCTGGAGACACGAGTTCAATCCCTGGGTTGAGAAGATCCCCTAGAGGAGGGCATGGCAATACACTCCAGTATTCTTGTCTGGAGAATCCCATGGACAGAGGAGCCTGGTGCCCTACAGTCCATAGGATGCAAAGAGTCAAGACATGATTGAAGTGACTGAGTATGCACACGTAAGGATTAAAGCTGTGATTCTCAAGCTTTAGCATACACCAGGATCACTTGAAGGGATTGTTACAACAGATGGCTAGACCCCAGAGTTTCTGATTTAGTAGATCTGGGTTGAGGGGTGGGCAAGAGTTTCTAACAAGTTTCCAGATGCCATTGATGCTGCTGGTCCAAAGACCACAGGTTGAGAACCACCAAATTAAAGGAAAAGAGATAGATGTCCTTCGGTATAAGAAAAGCTCCAACATCTGTGCTTCAAGTCCTATCTTATTCTGCCTTCCCAAATGTCTGTCATCCTAAAAAATCCATCCCATTTCCTTCCCAGTGAATTATCACTACTTCCTCAGATCTAGCTCTTTAGGCTGACCCCATGTTAGGCCTTCAATTTTTTTTTTAATCAATGAAATGAAGTAATATATTTTAAAGTGTTTAACAATAGTAAATCAGTATATACACATGGGAATATGTGTTAATCATTGAATAGACTATCCTGTTACAAAGATACCCAAGAGTGAGCCATGGTAGGGCAATCATGACCTATGAGGTCCTTCAAGAATCCAAGTGTCTTCCAATTTGTTGTTCTACCATCTTTTGAGGGTATTGTCTTCATCTATATGGTTAAAAACAGTTCATCACTATACTTATAAAAACAGTTCGCAATTATGACCATATTCCAGGCCCTCTGCAAAGGGAAGAGGAAATTTGGGCAAGGGAAATGACCCATCCCCTAAGACATCCACTGGCCTACATTTTGACACCTATCTGCAAGTGAGGCTGGGAGATGAAGTCTCTATATGGTCATTCATGTGCCCAACTACTGTTAAAAGATAAAAGGAAAAATGTATACTAAAAGTAGAAATATTCATACAAGATCCTTTTTGGTCACCACAATCTTCCTGCACACAGAACACACTTAATGCTCCTTCCCAAAATTTATACCCTAAAGACCCATCTTAAAAGGTCTTAAAGACCCTTTCAGCCTTAAGCTCAAAGTTCAGGATCTCTGACTTGTGCACAAGAAGATGAAAAACAAATTCCAGGAAGAGCGTTCATATTTAAGAATATTATCTTGAAGTTGTGCATTTCACTTTTCACATTCATTGACCCTAACTTAGTCAAGCTCTCTGCAAAGAAGACCAGAAAATACAGTTTCCAGCAGGGGTAGAGAGTTGGGAGGAAGAATGTATTCTGCTAACTCATAGGTTTTTGATTGATTTTTTTTTTCAATTTGGAGGAGGAAGGAAAATTAGTTGTAATTAATCTCTATACAGGTATGTTTTTTATCTGTCACATTGTCTTCCTCATTGTGGATGTTTAACAATTCTTTGCTGAATTGTCATATTCTAAATATAAAAATCAATACCAGGAAACTAGATGTGTAGACCAGAACACTTTCACACTTTTGAAATAATTCACCAATTAGTTTAATGTGTCCAATATGTCATACTATTTCTTGAACATTATGGAAATAGACAACTAGTTATGTTAGTTGGGATTTTAGCATGATTAGATTTTTAATGACTACTATTGTGAACAGAGTCCTCTATGATATGTTACAGGTGAAAAATGGTGATGCAATGTCATTAACTATAAGCCATCTTTCGAAATTCAAAATCAAAAACAGAAGGGCCAGAATTTATTTTTCTTCTGATGATCTGCCATATAAGTATACACAAACAATATCTACAAATAGGCATAAATAGTTATATCATTTATTAAATATCTCATTGATTTATGTGTAATTTTCTATGCCTCCCAACAATTCTACAAAGGTGGTACCTTTGTCCTTAGTCTTAGAATAACAAAATTCAGAGAGGTTAAAAGAATAATAATAAAATTCAGAAAGGTTTGGTAACATTTATTGACACTGATATCCCACAAGTTTGGTAATATCAAGAACTGATTTTTTGAGTGTTTAATGATTGAGTAGCCAGTATGTAGGTGCAGTCTCACCGAATCGAACATTTGGGGCAACAAAGACTTGGTGTAAAAAAATAAGCCATTTTTCTCTTATTAAAGTGTATGATGCACAGACCTGACAACTTTGACTATTACTGAGAAACAGTTCTGTCATGGTATTATACCTCCCATATTGAATTATATTTTTCTTTATAACTGGGGGCATTAACATGAAAACAAGACTTTGTTTCCAAGAGTGTAGCTGTTTATGTATTGCCTGAAGTCATGATTCTTCCTTTGGGTATGACAATTACTTCCATCATAACCAATTGAGAAATGAAATATAAAAGCAAAATTGTTTCTAAATTAATGGTTTTTAAAAGTTTCCCAGGGAGTTGTCAGACAACTCTAAATATCTCTATGCTCCATATCAATTTCCAACCTGAAAAAATGGTAAAACTATACTAAAAAGAAAGTGGAACCATTGTAAATAAAATTAATTTTGCCCCCGGACTTCCCTTTCACTTTTCACTTTCATGCACTGGAGAAGGAAATGGCAACCCAATCCAGTATTCTTGCCTGGAGAATCCCAGCGACGGGGGAGCCTGGTGGGCTGCCATCTATGGGGTCGCACAGACTCGGACACGACTGAAGCGACTTAGCAGCAGCTGCATAAAGGAACAAGTTTCTAAATTACAGAAAAGAATTTAAAGTAGAATTTATGCTAATATTTGTAGCAGATATTGTTTTACACAAGCAAAGGGTCTGTTCCCAACTTAACATCTCCAACTGAGATGTCCTTTCATATGAAGTCACTATCATTGGGGCCACAGGCATTGTGACTAAGCTGATGTGAGAGGAAGATTTACATACACAGACCTCTGAGGAATCACAACTGATCAAAGTAAACTCATGTACACACACATGTTCCTCTGTGATCGAGGCTCCCCTCCCTTGCAATTGTAGAGGACCAAATATTCTCTGCCATCTGTAAAGTACCTAGTGTTCAGAGTGGGTGGCACTTAGTAGCTCTGAATTGATATTATTTGGAATGGAAACGTTCTTGAACCATTCAGTCACTATTGCTGAGTGCCTATGTATGCATTCACAACAGAGCCTTTTCAGAGATCATCTTATCATGATTGGCCCCACCCAATGTCTAAACACATGTACACCTTCACATTTTGCTGTTGTTATTGTCGTCCTTACTACAAACAGTCATTCTATGCATGTTTAATAAATGGGGAAATATGAATGTTAATGTTATAAAGAACCAGGTATTAACAAGAAAACAGATCAATGAATAGACCATAAATAGGATGTTCAGTTCAGTTCAGTCACTCAGTCGTGTCTGATTCTGTGAGACCCCATGCATTGCAGCACGCCAGCCCTCCCTGTTCATCACCAACTCAAACTCATGTCCATCAGGTCGGTGATGCCATCCAGCCATCTCATCCTCTGTCGTCCCTTCTTCTCCTGCCCCCAATCCCTCCCTGCATCAGAGTCTTTTCCAATGAGTCAACTCTTCGCATGAGGTGGCCAAAGTACTGGAGTTTCAGCTTTAGCATCATTCCTTCCAAAGAACACCCAGGGCTGATCTCCTTTAGAACGGACTGGTTGGATCTCCTTGCAGGCCAAGGGACTCTCAAGAGTCTTCTCCAACACCACAGTTCAAAAGCATCAATTCTTTGGCACTCAACTTTCTTCACAGTCCAACTCTCACATCCATACACGACCAGTGGAAAAACCATAGCCTTGACTAGACGGACCTTTGTTGGCAAAGTAATCTCTCTGCTTTTCAATATGCTATCTAGGTTGGTCATAACTTTCCTTCCAAGGAGTAAGCGTCTTTTAATTTCATGGCTGCAGTCACCATCTGCAGTCATTTTGGAGCCCAGAAAAATAAAGTCTGACACTGTTTCCACTGTTTCCCCATCTATTTCCCATGAACTGATGGGACTGGATGCCATAATCTTCGTTTTCTGAATGTTGAACTTTAAGCCAACTTTTTCACTCTCCTCTTTTACTTTCATCAAGAGGCTTTTGAGTTCCTCTTCACTTTCTGCCATAAGGGTGGTGTCATCTGCATATCTGAGGTTATTGAGATTTCTCCTGGCAATCTTGATTCCAGCTTGTGCTTCTTCCAGCCCAGCATTTCTCATGATGTACTCTGCTGCTGCTGCTGCTGCTGCTGCTAAATCGCTTCAGTCGTGTCCAACTCTGTGCAACCCCATAGAGGGCAGCCCACCAGGCTCCTCCATCCATGGGATTTTCCAGGCAAGAGTACTGGAGTGGGGTGCCATTGCTCTGTATATAAATTAAATAAGCAGGGTGACAATATACAGCCTTGACGTACTCCTTTTCCTATCTGGAACCAGTCTGTTGTTCCATCTCCAGTTCTAACTGTTGCTTCCTGACCTGCATATAGGGTTCTCAAGAGGCAGGTCAGGTGATCTGGTATTCCCATCTCTTTCAGAATTTTCCACAGATTATTGTGATCCACACAGTCAAAGGCTTTGTCATAGTCAATAAAGCAGAAGTAGATGTTTTTCTGGAACTCCCTTGCTTTTTCGATGATCCAGCAGATGTTGGCAATTTGATCTCTGGTTCCTCTGCCTTTTCTAAAACCAGCTTGAACATCTGGAAGTTCACGGTTCATGTATTGCTGAAGCCTGGCTTGGAAAATTTTGAGGCCAGGGGTGGCGGCCAGGAGGAGCTACCCCATGTCCAAGGAGCAGTGGCTGCGCGGGTGCAGGAGGGCCTAGAGGATCTACTCCACGTTCAAGGTCAGGAGGGGCAGCGGTGAGGAGATACCCCTCATCCAAGGTAAGGAGCAACAGCTGCGCTTTGCTGGAGCAGCTAAGAGATACTCCACACCCAAGGTAAGAGAAACCCAAGTAAGACGGTAGGTGTTGCAAGAGGGCATCAGAGCACAGACACACTGAAACCATAATCACAGAAAACTAGTCAATCTAATCACAATAGGACCACAGCCTTGTCTAACTCATTGAAACTAAGCCATGCCTGTGGGGCCACCCAAGACAGGCAGGTCATGGTGGAGAGGTCTGACAGAATGTGGTCCACTGGAGAAGGGAATGGCAAACCACGTCAGTATTCTTGCCTTGAGAACCCCATGAACAGTATGAAAAAATAGGATGTAGATGTCTTAAAAAAGGAAATTAGAGGGGATTAGGTTAGCCAAGATTTGATACATGATCCTGGGACTGTGGTTTATACACCCTGTCCTAGATTCACAGATCAGAAAGGTCCAGAAGACCTTGAATGTTAAGGTGCAGAGCTTAGAGCAGTCCAGAAGTGTAGATGATTAAGATTTTATGTTTAATAATTACACTTGCAATAATTTTTATGAACTGATGATGAGTCATAAGAAGTTTACAATGTTTTGCGAAAACTGGAACAGAATTCTGAAAGAGTGACTGGCATGTATAAAAACCACAAGAGGGAGTAAATTTCAAGCTCTGACCCTCTACCATAAGAGAAGAAGGATCTTGTGTGCTCAGTGCTTGGCATAACCCCTGACATATACTAAATATCCAACAATCTTGGTGACATACATACAGGATGTCACCAGAAGGATGACATCAGGATGAATATGTGATCATTCACGTGACTGGTGAGAAACAGTGTCACTTACAGAACTGAGAAATCAGAAGAAGGTCTCCTTCTCTTGAAAGTGGAATCTGACAGACCAGCAGTGAAATGGAAAAGTATTAAGAGCAACCCTAGCATTTTTGAACCTCTCATTGGCCCAGTTCAGAATTCTCAGCTAGGGATGTAGCCCCAGGAGACATTTGACACTGACATGACTGGGAAGGGGGTAGGGTGCATGTAATGGGTTGAGTATAAGGATGCTGTTAAGCATTCTGCAATGCACAATGCAATCCCTCCAAGGAAAGAACTGTCAAGCCCAAAATGTCAATAATGTCAGGTTTGGGAAACCTTGACCCAACTGAATGGACTTCTCCACTCTTTCTGACTCCTATCTATCTTTCAAAGCCCAGCTGTTGCCTCTTACCTGGAGCTTAACTGAACCATTCTTCTCCATACTTCTCAAGAGAACTGAGTGCCTCTTCACCTGGGGTTCCTTTTCCCAAAGTACATTTTACCTATCTCTAGCCTTGAACATATCACAAAGCATTGTAATCACAGTTATGCATCACTTTGGCTGAACTAAAATATAAAAATCACTACTACGAATTAAGCATAAGGTCATATAGTAAAGGTCAATTTCACTGTGGCATGTGTCCTTCGAGTACAAAGGTAAGAAGTATTAGATGGAGAATTACCATCTTAGCAATTTTGAATCAGAGAAAGAAAACATTCAAGACCAGTCTGTAGACCCACCTACTAAGATGAACAGGGATAAGGGAAACAGGCCTATGTGTAGAGACTGACAGTGGATGTCCTGGGGATACTCAAGTGTTCAAGCGGTTTAGAAATACTTGATCAAAATCCAACCAAATAGGGATAGGAAAGTTTAAATGATGTGGTAGTGGTTTAGTCACTACCCAACTCTTGATACATGGACTGTAGCCTGCCAGGCTTCTCTGTCCATGGGATTCTCCAGGCAAGAATACTGGAATGGGTTGCCATTTCCTTCTCCAAATTTACTCATTTGGCTGCATGAGGTCTTAGTTGCAGCACAGGAGCTCTCTAGTTGTTAGTTGCCCAGTAGCATGTGGGATCTTAGTTTCCCTGCTACTGCTGCTAAGTCGCTTCAGTCGTGTCAGACTCTGTGCGACCCCATGGACTGCAGCCTACCAGGCTTCTCCATCCATGGGATTCTCCAGGCAAGAACACTGGAGTGGGTTGCCATTTCCTTCTCCAATGCATCAAAGTGGTAAGTGAAAGTGAAGTCGCTCAGTCGTGTATCAGGGATCAAACCTTTGTCCCCTGCATTGCAAGGCAGATTCTTAACCACTGGACCACCAGGGAAATCCTGAGTATTTCATTAAATAAATGAATGAAACGAAAAGACAGATAAATATGCTCGTAATCAAGTGTTCTGGCATGTAAACAAAAACCCTGAACAGGCTATTGGCAGTGGGGGCAGGGGGAGTGATGTGGATAGAATATCTAGGGATGGGAGGCCTATTCTTACTCTATGATTCAAGAAGAGGTTTGATGAGAGGGTCTGGGGGAAATTATCAAGGCCCTGGACCAGGAGGAGGCAGCAGTGGGGGTCACTTACCAAAAGCAGATCTAATAATGTGAGCTGAGAGATGGGTGACAGGAAGAGTAGGCAGGAATTGAGTCTGGCAGGAATTGCTACCTTGGGAGACCTGGTACCAGTTTTGAGTGAAACATGAAACAGAGATGGTAAACTCTGCAGCCAGGTGAAACTGATAAGGATCTTACCTCTGAAAATGGTGGGATCAGTCTTGTTCTCCAAGTCAGAGTCATCACATCATTCACAGAAAAAAGATTATATTACAGATAAATATATATTATATTATAGACAAAAATTATAGAGACTGAGAGGAATAATAGTTAATTTAACATGGTAAGATGTTAACATTTTCCCAAATGCAACAAAAAGATTTTTGTAATATTTGGGGAACATTGCTCCGGATTTGAAATAACTTCAAAAAAAAGTCCTCTGTGATCTGCCCCTACATGGGATGGGAGAAGTGCTGTCCTCTGTAAGTTTCAACCAGGAGAGGAACTTCCTGCGTATCTCACCCAGTGGGTTGACCAGGTTGATGAGATGGTGGCTCAGAGGAGGTCCCACCATCCGAGAGGACCCTAAATTCTCTCACTGTCTGATTATTTCCTCAAAACAGTGCAAGCAACAGGCTCCCATTTCTATTATAATGACACAAGTTGTGCCCATTTAAATTGACAGATACTGCATTAACCGGGAGACTAGTTACCCACAGAAAAACAAAACCCTTCAGTGGTCCTCACTAAGTAATCCCTTCCCTAATCTCCCAGCAAGAATCTCCCTCACAAACTTTTTAAAAAATTCCTCCTATGAATTAACTCTATGTGCTTTAAAATACAGAGAAGTATGCTCAAATTCCATTTCATGTGTCATTAGGGGCACTTCCAAGGTAAGAGCCTCTCTCTTCCCAAGTGTTTCTAAGCACAGTGAACAAGCCAGCTGTCTATATGGAGGACTGAATCTGCCTATTTTTCATGTGGCCTGGAAACCCCACTTGTATTAGGACATTAGAGGCAGTTACGGATGCTCTTAAACAATACATCTGTTAATTCTCTCATCTGATGCATTTCCAGCCAACTCTAAGTAGAAAGGAGGAAAAAGCTGATTACACATAGCCAGTAGCTAGAATCACTTAAGCTAAATTAATAGTCTATAAATAACTTTGTCCTTCCTTTAAAAAAAAAAAAGAGAGAGAGAGTGACATGATGAGGTTAGTGAACAATCAGAGGAATGGCCTATTTCAGGTTAGGCTGTCAGAACCTGAAGAAATTTCAAATTAAATTCAAGGAAAATGTAACCACCTAGTGTCATATGCTGCTTGCAGAGAAGATGCAATAAAAGTCTATTAACTAAAATTCCAGTACCACTCCTTTATCAGCACACTTGACAGTCCTTCTTTCTGTAGCAGCTAATATTGCATTATTTGGTTTTAATGTAATTTTTTATGCAGTGAATTAGATTTTAGACTTCTCAGGGACCTTCCACCCCCAAATTTGTCATCTGAAATGCAAAAAAGGAATCCATTCATTTGGGTGAGTCGTAAGCCAACTGTGGATAATTTACAGCATACTAGGAAGTAATGTATTAAGATACCTTGCCCAGAGCTTGGCAAGGTGAAGGGGGAATAAATTTCATGGTATGAGTGGGTGGCCAAAATAAGTTTGGATCTTGATGCCTTGGCCCTTCCACCACCAAGAGATCAGGCACCTGATGCCCTATGGAAGTGCAGTCAATAACTCCAATGGTGACACAGAGGAAGAAGACATGGAAGAAGCTGGACACTGCACAAAACAAACTTTACTTCATTTATTCCTTCAGTCAGTCAAATAAGAAACATTTATAGCATCTCTAATAAATGCAAACTGCAAGCTTTGGTGTGTCTTCCAGTTTTGACCCACATCTGTCTTGCATTAAAGACACAGATGATTGCCCCATAATTCCATGACAACTACTCTTTCTTTCAAATCTTAACCTTCAATATTTCAAGGGTAGAAAGGCTAAAAAAGCATATGAGCAAGTATTTTCTTTCATCCCTTACCTACATTAACAAAGCATTTCCTAGGGCAAATCATGATATCAAATGTACAGTATACCCAGGATTATTCATCTGTAGCTTTAAAATTCTTTGAAATCAGGACTTTGAGAATTTTAGTGACACTGCAAGCTTTCCACCAAATTAAATTTGCATCACAATATGTCTGAGATCCTCCACTACAGGACAAATGCAGCTTGTATTAATGGGAATTAAGGTTATTCATCCAAACAGCTGAAAATTGCCCTGGTTTAACTCTGAAAGACTTTGATGGGTATCCTTTTTAGTTATTTCTTCTAGAAATGACCAAGCATTGAAAAAAATTAGGCACTTTGTTATTTTTTCCTTTGCCAACTCAGAAACTAGGTTATTGCTTCCCAGATTCCAAATCAGAAATACCCACTGAATTTTTTTTTTTTTTTTTTGAGATGCTTCTTTCTTCCCTTCACTGTACTATCTACATCATGGGTGCTGTGCTGGATACAGGCCACCTCCACAGCCAGCTGAACAAATGATTAAACACGGCATAGGGTGTGCTGCGTTGTGAAGTGAGCCCCCTGCTCACAGTGCCAATTAAGAGCCTGGGATTTGTCTGTTCTGTTTTCCTGCGTCCTGGCCACTTGTTACGGCCTGAGTTTATGTCACCTTGCTGTTTGGGGCCCTGGACAGACTCTCTTGCTCACCACAGTCTTGGCTCACCAGCAGTTGACAAACAGATCCTTCTCAGCCTTGGTTATCTCTTTGAAATCATCTCTAGGTAGCGTCTCGGAAAACATTCTTTTTTCCCCTCAAAATCTTTTTCTCTAAGTTGTGTTCTGCAGTGTTGATACAGACTAAAATAGTTAAATTAGCTCTAAGTCTGTGTATTTGTCTCTGAAGTCACCTGAAAAGCTCTGGCTACACTTTCAATTTAAAATTTTTAAATACCCATGAGCGGTCATTACCTTTTAAACCTTTTAAAATTTAGGTTTCTTATTTCAACTATGGTGAACATGGAAATAGAGGATGGAGCCTCTGATTGGCTGAGGAGGCTGCCGCGGGGCAGGAATGTGGATGGTACCCCTATGATGGCAGCCACTGGATGATGCACTTGTGAGTTACACTCTGAGGGTGTGTGCCAGCTTGGAGGGGACATATGCGCCCACCTGTATTAACCCTGAAAAGCTAGGGTTGATCCCTCAGGTGAGTTGGCAGAACTCCAAAAGGGTAATTGATTCAAGTAGTTAATCATCCCAACCCAATGACAAAGATATAGACAGGATATATTTCTCAAGCTGTTTAAAAACCAGCAAATCAGCAAACATATGCTAAACTTTGACCATTATCCACATATGCAAAGTAGTCTTGATGTACATTAATTAAGATCTCATCAATCTAGGGAAACTGGTAAATAAGATGACAGAGTTTTGGACAAGCATTCTTAGTAGGTTTTTTTTTTTTTTTTTCCCAGCAATCATCCTGTTCATTTGATACCAAACAGATGGCTGGACAAAGGTACTTGAAACCACATCCCAAGGATTATTTGCCAACTGCTGGGTTCTGTGTGCCAAGGCTTACAGTCAAGAAATTAAATTCCTTTGACAAAAAAGAAGAAATAAAAATCCTCCTAGAGTAAACACACAGAGAACTCATATCTAAATCCTGCAAGGCTGGCTAAATTCTAATTTTATCCTTTTCTACTACCTACACTACTCTTTAGAGTGGGGTCAGGGGTATTTATTACTTTAGTTTATGTGCAAACTTTAATTCCAATATGAAATCAAGTGAAGTTATTTAAAAATCAAAGCTGATGTTAACAAGATGATCTTTTTCATCCTCCCAAAAGAAACTAATGAATCATTGTGAATTTATTGTGGTAGAAAGACAGTGGCTGCTGGCAATTATACTGATGAGCAGAACTCCTCACAAGTGGGTACTTTAAAGCAATTATTTTCCATTTGGTTCTAAAAAAGCCTCTGAGTACAACTAAGCTTTGATTACCTGGCATCTGAAAATATACATTCTCAGAGGGATATTTGTGATGATTATTTTAGTGGAAAGAAAGTAAACAGCTACTGTTTGTGAAACCTCAGTTGTGAGCCTCTTTAAAGTTTAAATATGAATCGTGCAAAAGATGGAGCTCTGACTTAACAGACTAGCACAATACTATTACATTATGTTCCCAACTAGAAAGAGTCAAGAATTTATTGGGTTTCTGAGGATCAAAACGCTGTTTGAAATGCATTCTCTCAAGAACATACTTCTTCCAACTCAAAAGCCAATGGCATTTTTAATAACAGACTCTCCAGCCTTAGGACCAAAACTCATTCCTCCATTTTTTCCTTCTTGGCCCCAGGTTCATGAAGAATGTTGTATCAAAAAGTGACAACGCAGAGGTCACTGGAACAAAAATTGATCCCTCCAAGAGACAGAAGCCAAAGGCCATCCAAAGAGGGAATCAGGTGGAGTATTTTGTACTTGATTTATTTTTCAAGTACAGAAAGGTTGTGGGTTCTTATGAAGAGGTATTACCTTCTTTTCTGTCTAATTCAAGTTCATTGGTATTCAACGGAAGCCAAAAGACCACTTTTTAAAAGGAGAGGAGAATGTGTACCCAAGGTTCAAAACCATAAGAATGAGTATTCAGATTTGTAAACTCAGCTCATAACTCCAGGTCTGGAGATTGTGAGTACAAATACAGATTGAAATAATGAACTTTTTCACTTGTCTTTTCCCCAAATAAGAGAAATATTAAAGAAAATACTGATGATGCAATTCAGTAGAATACAGAGAGACAAGAAAAGGGGAGATGTACTGGATTGTGTAACCAGCAGTTACCAAAACCAGAATCACCATTTTCATAACCATTTATATTTGCCAGACCCATCATGGTTTAATGTAGTACCAACAAAACTGTTAAAATTCAACATTCAGAAAACTAAGATCATGGCATCTGGTCCCATCACTTCATGGCAAATAAATGGGGAAACAACGGAAACAGTGAGAGACCTTATTTTGGGGAGCTCCAAAATCACTGCAGATGGTGACTGCAGCCATTAAATTAAAAGACATTTGCTTCTTGGAAGAAAAGCTAAGACCAACCTAGATAGCATATTAAAAAGCTGAAGCATTCCTTTGCCAACAAAGGTCCATCTAACCAAAGCTATGGTATTTCCAGTAGTCATGTGTGGATGTGAGAGTTGGACTCTCACAGAAAGCTGAGTGCCGAAGAATTGATGCTTTTAAACTGCAGTGTTGGAGAAGACTCTTGAGAGTCCCTTGGACTGCAAGGAGATCAAACCAGTCAATCCTGAAGGAAATTAGTCCTGGATATTCATTGGAAGGACTGATGGTAAAGCTGAAACTCCAATACTTTGCCACCTGATATGAAGAACTGACTCATTAGAAAAGACACTGATGCTGGGCAAGATTGAAGGCAGGGAGAGAAGGGGATGCCAGAGGATGAGACGGTTGGATGGTATCACAGATTCGATGGACATGAGTTTGAGCAAGCTCCAGAAGTTGGTGGACAGGGAAACCTGCCATGCTGCAGTCCATGGGGTTGCAAAGAGTCGGACACGACTGAGCGACTAAACTGAACAAAGCTGTTACTGTGATGATGGCCCTATGAAAGGGGCCAATTACCTAGGCTCTCACAGTGAACAAATCATGGATCTTGAAATAGGTGCCAAGTGTTCATTTCTTTGTATTTTGTTCTCAATATGAGAACAATACATAATCATTTCAGAGAAAGTAGAAAAAATATTGAAAGTGTTTTAAAAAACCATGACTTCAATCCCTAGAGAAAATGTTAAAACGTTATCATTCGTGCATATGTAGGAAGTTAATTCATCGTGTCCAACTCTTTGCTACCCTATGGACTGTAGCCCATGGCTCCTCTGTCCATGGGATTCTCCAGGCAAGTGTACTGGAGTCTGTTGCCAAGACTTCTTCCAGGAGATCTTCCCAACCCAGAAATCGAACCTGCCTCAAGTCTCCTGCAATGGCAGGCAGGTTCTTTGGCACTAGCACCACTTGAGAAGCCCAAATGTTATCATAATTTCTCAGTTTTTCTATATGTTGTTTTGCCTACTAAATACTAATTTGTGTTTTTCTTTAAAACGTTATCATAAGCATTTTCCATATTTGTAAAACCTAAACATGAACACCCTATACAATGTCTGCATAGTATTTAAAAACACTATTTCTCACTTTTAAGTTCCTAATGGCTAAACAGTTTGAAAGTCATAACTTGATGGGGAACACATGTATACCCATGGCTGTTTCATGTCAATGTATGGCAAAAACCACTACAATATGGTAAAGTAATTAGCCTCCAATTAAAATAAATTAATTAATTTTTTAAAAGTCTTAACTTTTGCACTGTTATAAATTATCTTATAAAAACATCAGCAATTGAATTTCTGACCTTAAAGATACGAACGTCTTTAAAACTCTACACATATTCCCAAACCACCTTCTTGAAAAGTTAAAACAATTTGTACTCTCAGCAGTGTCTGCAGTGCCCACTACATATTTGCCAACACTGGGAATTCCCTTTAAGAATAACTTTGTATATTTAATTAATGCAGTTTATATCTCATATTTATTTATAAGCTTTGACTATGAAGTAACCCAAATGATTGTCTAATGCCTACTAATTATTTTATTGTTTCTTTGGTGAAATAAGCATACATGGTCTTCACCTATTTATTTATTGGAATCTCAGGGGTTTTTCTCACTGATTTTTAAGACCACGCCCAGCATGCTTAGTGGTAGAACCCTAGCACTGCATGAAAAGAAATAAAAATTAATTGAATTACTTCTTTATAAATCAGTTATTAAATATTTTAATATTTGTCACAATAATTTTTCTTTGCCATCTTTTAAGTTAACATGCACAGTTTAAACTTTCAAAAGTAGCTGAATCTGCTTTTTATTTTTTGCAAATTCTTATTTGTTTTAAATATAAAGGGTCTTACCCAAAGTAGAGCTCAGATAAAATGTCTGAGTTTCTTTCTAAGCATTTTATGGCTTAATATTTATAAGTTAATTATGATCTGGAATTTATTTTAGTATTGGATAAGAGTTGAAGACAACAGTTTTACTTAAAAGTAAATGACCTAAACCTACTTATTAAATAACCCTTGCCTTTCCCAAAGATCTGTTAATAGGGTTAGGGTTAGGGGCGAATTCATATATGCACTATCTTTTTTAGTATTGTTCTGTTTCTTTGATCCTTCTAAAGGTGCCTATGACTGTATCCCATTGATTAATGTGATACTATAGGTTTACACTGATTTAATATCTTACAGCAGCAATTTAAATCAATCATCTTTTCACATTAAATAATATATTCTTGTATATTTATATATTCCCACATAATTTTTAAATATATTTAAATAATAAAAGTTTAAAATTTTGTTAGAGAAATAAATGCACATGTTTTTTAAAAACATGCGCAAGGAATATGCACAATCATCCCCCAGTTCATCTATCCCTACTCTTTGTTCCTACAAAAACCTAGGTTTCACTCTTCTAAGGGTTTATGTTTTAAATTCATCTGGCTCCAAGACTCTAAATAATATGCTCAAATTTATCTATTTCAAACATTTTTTTCCAACAAAACAAGTTAAGATTCAAAAATGTGACTCTATAAATCCCTCCCTGATTCTTTCTACTACAGTTAATCCACTATTACAATTCATCACTGTTACTTTTGGAACTTTAAATCATATATTTTAATATTATTCTTGTTCAAACAACTAGAGATTTTCTCTGGATTCCTTACTCCACACAATATTTATCATCCCTGTCTATTTCATCACCAATTTTTTTGTCACTACTTCCAAACTTCTTTCTTGCACACATTTATTTTAGATTGACTAGTTTGATAAAATTTATGTTCTTTTCCTGCAACCAAAGTTACACAGATTTTTCACTAACTTACAGTGTGATTCCATAATACTCACTATGACTGTCCTAACAGTTCTTCTCCTACCCAGATAAAAAGTCAAAAATGTTTCACCCTAAAGTTTTCACTCACTAAAATGAGGCAGTGAGTTCTCTCTCTCTCTAGGGAAAGTGGACTCAACAGGACCACTCAGAGAGCTGATGACTGTGCCCTGTATGTAGGGAGACCTAATGAGCTGGTGTCTGACTCCTACCTAGAAATCCCAAAGAGCAAGACACGGGGTTGCCAGCTGCTTTGATAGAGAAATAAATGAGACTTGGCTGTGCTGGAACTGGTCAGTATTCTCAGAGTTTGTTGGAGTGTGAGTACATCTGGAGGACAAGAAAAACAGAAAGTGAGAAACCAGAGAGAAAAAGAATTGGGTATTGTTTGATGTAAAGGGTCTAAGGAAGAATCAAGCAACCAGTGGAAATAGAGATGCACTAGCCAGTCTCCAGAGAACTTCAGCTGGGTGATCCCAGCAATGGAGAGAGTCTCTGAAGAATCCTTTAAAAAGCATCACTGGATATGAAGAAAAGTGAGCTTCCATACCTGGCCAGGTCTAGAGAACACAGGAACTAGATCACAAGGGTACCAAAAGTTTCCTGCACTTTCCTCTCCTCCCTCCCCTTTTCTGATCTGTGAGAGCTGGAAACTACTCATCAAGGGAGAAAAATTCTCTTACAGGAAGAAATAGAAGAAGCCTTAATATTAAAGCAAAACAAAAAAGACTTTTAAATATTTCATACTAAGACTACATCTTGTGATTTGTAATGAGAAAAACTTCTAGCATTCCATAAAAGCTACCACAACCTGCCAGACTTTCCATCCACGAAGTGGAATAATTAGCTCTGAAGATCGATTTCAATGGAAAGAGAACAGAAAAAAGTTATTTTCCGTCTACTCATTTTCTGCTCATTTAAAGCAACAATCATTCAAAGGTTAAAACTCAGATGAGATTTTGGGGTAAATAACTTTTCAAAGAAATTTTTACCCTACAGTTCTGATTCTCATTTTTCATCTTTTACTGGTATCTACATTATCTCAAGAGTACAGACAGGACTAGATGCAAAAATAAATGTAATTTTGAAAGGTTGCATGCAAATACATTTTAATTGCTTCATAATTACTTCCTGTTTCCACTGAAATTATTTTAGTTTCACGTCTAAAGTTTTTCAGATAGCCAAAGATTTCGAGTCTATATATCCTTTGGAAAAAAAATTGAGACATGTAAAACCAAAAGCAGACAGCTGTTTCCCACTAGCTATTTAATACATGGTAATGAGTGTATATGAGGGGGTAAGTGAGAAGCTCAAGAGGGAGGGGATATATATCGCTGATTCACAAGGCTGTACAGCAGAAACAAACACTACATGGTAAAGTAATTATATTCCAATAAAAAAGAAAGGAAAAAAAAGCCAATACAAGAAATTTAAGAGAAGCTAATGTTTTGAATCCTCATGAAAGTGAAGGTGTTGGTAGTCACTCAGTCGTGTCCAACTCTTTGTAACCCCATAGACTGTAGCCAGCCAGGCTCCTATGTTCATAGAATTCTCCAGATAAGAATAGTAGAGTGGGTTGCCATTTCCTTCTCCAAGGGATATTCCCAACAACACAGATTCTTTACCGTCTGAACCACCAGGAAAGCCCTTTGAATCCTCATGGTGTTTCCATTTTGATACAGATATTTGGTCCACTTATTTATTTCATAATCTTTTGTTAAAGGATCCTATATAAAGAATTTTAAATCCACATATAATTAATCATATTCATTATCTCTCTCAATCAATAGAGTCCACAGAAAAGTAGTATATGATAAGGCCACAACTTGCTAAGTCTTACTATAAATGACCATTGTTGACTGGAGTTACTCTAGCAGTAAAATGATGATCAAAAATACCATTTGCCTTTTATGTTTCTACAGTTTATAGAAGTTTATAGAATCATTATTCTCTGCCCTTCTCAGCAGCCCTTTTTATCCTACCCTTAACAGTCCGTTTATAGTTTCTGCTTTTCATAGGGATTTAAAGCACCTTAAAATAAAATGCATGTATACAGCAAAGTTCTGGGGGTGGAAATAATGTATCAAAGATATAAGAAGGAGTAGAAGAAAGCAAAAATGCTAAGCATAAGCTATGATGTAATTATTGTGATTGCCTATTCAATTTTGCTCTGAATTTCCTCAGGAGCAAGAAAAATAACAACAGCAAAAAACCCAGGCTAAAAACTTTCTGTTATTTGATTGAAGAAAGCAAAGCAATTTTATAAGGGAATAAAAGAGATAGAGAGAGAGAAAGAGAGAAAATGGGCACATGCATTTCTTCCCAGGTTATAAATTCTAAATGGACTTACCAAATGAGACTATATACAGAAGTAATAGGCAATATGCCTTTGACCAAAATTATCTACCAAATACAGACAAAACCAAAGATAAAGCATTTAAATCTGATTTAGACACGGTGGTTGTTCAGGCGATATGATAATGTGAAACAGTTATGTAATTTTCTAGAGCTCTGCCCTGATTCAAGGGTAGGCCTGATGATTAGCCAGAGCAGTGAGTTGATATCCTGTTTCTCCAACAGTTTTACTCATAAGGGACTGACCTCCATTGAGTTTGAAGCAGAAGTTGGTTGGCAGATGGTTTGAGGTCAAGCACCTCAGCAACAGTCTATGAGAGCAGCATCATTTATCACAGGACAACCACATGCTCAATATCACACTGGTGGATAGCAATGCCAAAGCATTGGACCAGAGATCATGCCTTGAGAGACATGGCCAGAGTGGCAAATGTTCACCTTTCTTCAGAAATGGAAATTCTATCATCGTCCATGTGTCTCCGAAAATATATCGACTTCTTTCTAAGGTTTAAGTCAAGAGTAGCATTAGACAACAACAGGTTTCCAACAGTATCCTGTGAAAAGGCTTGAAACTTCGGGTTCCTAGGAATGAAAAGCATTCTTTTCAGAAGCAAGGTTATGTCTATTCAAACTTCAAAATATTTTTCACATGTGCTGGTCTTTCTCTAAAAAAAATGCCCCTCAACTCCTTGGTATTTCACAGTTTCAAAGCTTTTAAACTAAAACCCCTAACATAACCTGCTTTATTTTTTTAAAAAAGAATTCATTTTTTAAAGTGTTTTGATCATGCTAATATATTTTAAAAGTCAATTAAACATAATCTAAACATCTCAAGAGAGAGGAAGATTTATTTCTTCTTTTATCTAAAACCAAAGACACAAAGCCCTTGGTAAATGCATTTTCATGCTGTGCTGGGAATACATAACATCCAGGCTAACTGCTTAAATGTCATCCAGCAAAGTGCAAATCCAGTGTGTAGTTTGGAGGAACAATGTTTGAAAATCTAATACACCCAGATTAATGACGAGTCATAGTTATATACAATGATGTTCTTGTGCCAAGAAAGAATGCTAGCCAGATGAACTTGAGAATAGCTTAGAAAACTTGATTGGAGAGTTTCTCGTCTAAGAATGGAATGTACAGTCTATTAGAACTCTCTTAAAAATTAATCAAAGTCCAGAAAAATGTTTTATGCTAAACTCTAAAAGAAGGTCAGATTCATGTTTTGACAGCTGAATAAAAATCAGATAAAGCCAAATTGTTTATTAGCTCCAATATGCCCTCAGCTGTCAAAATAGTCCCAACAGGGAGAGGAAAGTAAAAATGCAAGCTCACCAAACAGGGTCATCCTAACAAATGAAGACCGCTGGACCCATTAAATCTGTTAAACATTTTATTCCATGAAAGTAAAAATACCTCTGTAAGCAAAACATCATATCCCCCTCATCAGTCTCTTCTCTGACCATCTTGGCTCCTGAAACCTGACTAAAATGTCAGAGGCATCTTTTGCAAATCTATCTCCTACTTAAGGAAGGCCCAAGCAGATGGAGAATCTCTATTCAATGTCTGCAATATATCCTAACACAGAATCAAAATTCATTATGAGACATATTTGTACCTCAAATAACAATCTGGGTGAATAACTACAAATATCAGGAATGCCACCATGAAGGACAAAATCAAAAAAGTGGGGGAAATGAACAGACTGCAATTAAATACATAAGAAATTGATAATTGTTATAATCTAGGATTATGGATTATCTTTTACTTTCCCCAAAATTCTATACTGAGAATGTATTGACTTTTGTATAAAAGAGAACATCTTAAAGATTGTCTTATAAAATAGTTGGGAGAAGAAAAACAAAAATACACAAAACGTATCAAGGAAAAAAATTCAGAAGTAGTATATCAACATGTGAAAAGAATATGCTGTCAAATGAACATAAAACTGTTAAGAAACAAGCAGAGCGCTGAAGCTGGTTCAGGGTGGCTTCCTGAAGGAAGTGACTTTCTGGGCTCTAGGAAACAAAGTTATTATGCAGCAGAGCATAATAAATTTATGAGGATACCAGAAACCCTGGAACAGATGTCATATGCATTCATAAGACTGCTGAGTCTGCAATAAAGAAGACAATTGCCTGCACATTGCAAGACTATTTAGAAGAAAAAAAAAAAAGACTTTTTTTTCAAAAGCAATTGGGAGGCAGGAAATCTTTTTACTAGGAATTAAATGACCTAAGTTTTTGTGCTGGCCTTGCCATTTTCTTGACTTTTAAGTAATTCACATGAATTTTCAGAGTCTCAATTTCCTCATCTGAAAAATAATGACAATAATTATACAGATTCCCACCTTCCTTTGTTACCATAAAGGTCAAATGATATGATGTTTCTGAATATGAAAATGGAAAGTGCTACTTGTGTAAAAAGGATTTTTATGAAGGACATGCTAATATACATCTGTCAAATTTTCCCCATGGCCCAGTCTTCACCTCTAGACTTCTCATACACTCTCCTAAAAGAACCTCATTCACACGCATGGCTTCAACCACCATCCATATCCTGACGACTCTCAAATCAATATTTCTAACTCAGCTCTGACTA
Source organism: Bos javanicus (assembly GCF_032452875.1). NCBI lineage: Eukaryota > Metazoa > Chordata > Mammalia > Artiodactyla > Bovidae > Bos > Bos javanicus. Next base: position 100,701,399 of record NC_083871.1, on the reverse strand, counting down.
CTTATTAGCTATTTCCACAAATGATCCAAATGCACTTAAAATCAACACGTCCAAAGTGAACTGATTCTTCTTCCTCTAAAGTCTGCTCCACATACGGTAAGTTCTATCTGAGCAAAATGCAAGGTCCACAAGAGCGCTGTCTTAGGTCAGGTTCCACAGAAGCAGACTCTGAGATGAATATTCATGTGAGGGGCAGAGAGAGAAGTGTGTTCCCAGGAGAACGCTGTAAGGGAGTAAGGAAGAGAAAACTGAAGGGAAAAAGTGGAAGCCAAGAAACAGTGTGATTGCAGCAAAAATTCTAGCTTCAGCCTGATCCTGTGGGGGAGCCCTGGGGTGTATTTTACATCTCCAGTTTGTTCCATCTCAAGGAAGGGGAGCTGAGCTTTCATATTCTGGGACAGTCAGTCTCTGGCTAAAAGCCATCTCACGGTTGAGCTGGGGAAACATAAATTCCCAGGTACTTGCAGTCTCTGCACAAGTGAGCCATCAAGTCATCTCCCAAAGAAGCGAAATAGCACAGAAGCCTGGAGAGGAAACAGAGATCTGAGAGGGTGTGAGCACAGTGCGTGCTGTTAGCATCCCCTGAATTACATGACCCAGGAGCCTGCAGCACTCCGGAGTCCTCACTTCCATTCATTCTGTGCACTGCTCCAGTCCCTAAGTCCTACAGAGATCCAGGAGTCCCCTCAAAGTGATTCCCACCGCTCCTTTGCTCTCCTTTGAGACCGCATCACATTGAGCTTGAACCACTAGGACAGCCTCCTACCTGGTCACTGTGCCTTCTCTCAAAGCCACCCCTCAGCTAAACCACAAAGCAAGCCTCCAAAGGACAGGCTGGCTGATATTTCCCAACACAGAAATATATAGATTCGATTTGCCCTCCCCTATTTAAAAATCTTTCACTTATCTCCCCATCATTTTAAAGATGAAATTAGAATCATTTTGCAGACAAAGGTCCATGTTGTCAAAGCTATGATTTTTCCAGTAGTCATGTACGAATATGAGAGTTGGACCATAAAGAAGGCTGAGCATCAAAGAATTGAGGCTTTTGAACTGTGGGGCTGGAGAAGACTCTTGAGAGTCCCTTGGACTGCAAGGAGACCAAACCACTCAATCCTAAAGGAAATCAACCCTGAATATTCACTGGGAGGACTGATGCTGAAGCTGAAGTTCCACTACTCTGGCCACTTGATGCAAAGAGCCAACTTATTGGAAAAGACCCTGATGCTGGCAAAGATTGAGGGCAAGAGGAGAAGGGGGCAACAGAGGATGAGATGGTTGCATGGCATCACCGACTCAATGGACATGAGTTTGAGCAAACTCCCGGAGATAGTGAAGGACAGAGAAGCCTGGCGTGCCACAGTTCACAGGGTATCAAAGAGTCAGACACAACTTAGCGACTGAACAACAGGAGAATGTCTTAGCTTCATACACCCAGCCACTTGTGCTTTCATCTCTGTCTCAACAGCTCAGTGGTTTATACCTTTTTGGTCTTAGGACCTCTTACACCCTAAACATTTATGTAAAGACTCAAAAGGCTTTGAATTATGTGAATTCTAGCTACTAGCACAGCAACAAAGATTCAGCACAGCCAAAAATAAACAAATAAAAAAAAATTTTTTTAACTAATGAGATAGAATATGGAAGAAATATTAGAGGCCTAAAGGAGGTTAGTGAAAAAGAAGAAAAGAAAATAAAGCAATTGAGAGGGGCCTAGGAGGTAGATTAGATAGGACTTTATTCTTAAATGTGGTGGTCAAAAGAAACAGAAGAATGAAGAGTGGCACACGTTTTCAAGACATGAATTTGATTAGAAAGAACATAGAACTTCATTTAAAATCTGGTTTCCCCATTTAAAAGATGCGTGGTCTCAGAGAAATTTCTTAGACTAAAGTTATAGTTTTTTTTCAGGAAAAAAAATGTAAAAAAGGTAAAAGCTTTAACTAAACCTCAGAAGTTGTTGTGAAACTAGATATTGTATAAATAACAGCTATTGCGGTGCCAGACACCTAATAAAGTATGCTTATTTGCTCCTTCCCTATTTGTTCTTTTGCCCTATTTTTTTTCTTTACTTTTTTTTTTTTTTTCTCAATTTCTTTGATGTCTGCATGCTTTTGAACTTGGGCTAGAGAATCGGTAGAGACTACTGTTAGAAACGAGTGTTTTTTCAAAAATGTTTGATGGTGCATTTACATGAACACAAAATAAAAATGAGGGGCTTTGCTAAATTACAGGTGACCGTGTGCCTCCAACCCTTTCACACATATTCTCGCCTTCTGTTCTTCTCCTCCTTCTAAGACCTGCTTACATTTCAAACTGGACCATGAATTATTCCTTGGGGTAAAGACCCTAGCCACTTCAAGGAAACAGCAGAGTTGCACTTCCAGATGATTATGAGGAAGAGAAATTAATATTTATTTTTTCCTTAATTTGTTTCTTTTTCCCCCCAAGGCTAAGAGTAAGGCTCAAGAGTAAGGCTAAAAGGGAGTCATCCATCTCCCCAACACAATATTTTTCCACTGCCCTCCTCAGAGGCTCTATCTGGCCCCTCATGAATCATTTACAACCAGTCGTCCTTCTCACTTCCCAACAATAGAAAATAACCCACAGGGTTGTATAACGATGTTGTCCATCCTTTTCCAGCTCTCATTTACCTCTCCCTCACTTCATCTCTCTCACACACTCAGTCATCCACACCTACCAAAATAGCTACTGCTCCGCTCTTAAATGACTGCACTTCTGATTTGCACGAATGTACACATGTCCTCGTGTGTTTCTCTATCTGAGGATGTGGATTGGTGTCCTAAAAAGTAATTCCATTTTTTAAATCTTTACATCAATAATAACCATGGAGATACATTTCTTTCCATGATCACATTTTGAACTGTTCTTTTCTTCTCTATCAGTTCTTTTTGGTAATTCTGACTTTCTCGAATACCATTTTAATTCTAAGATCTAAAAAAAAAGAGGAAACACATCATTTTTTACAATGTGGAACACAGATTCCCTTTCACATCCCCAGAAGGTGTGCCTAGAGAATGATCTTTGCCTGGAATTACTTTTACCAAAAATAGTTAATGGTGTCAATAATTTAGCTTTAAGGCAGCTTTAAGGCTTTAAAGCTCCTTCCAGATTGCTGGACATTTAGCCAAATGAGTGGTACAACCTTGTTGGTGTGACTTTGGACATCAGAGTACTATATACATACCATGGCTATAAGCAATGAATGGCTATTACTCAATTTCAAAACACTCTTTTTTGTTAAAAGTAGTGACATGTATAGGAAGCTAACTCCCCAAGCCTTACTTCAAGGTATTCATTCTCTGAAATATACCACTTGAAAGGCTCTCATACAACTCAAGTACTTATATCTACTATTAACTAAAAGAAATAAAGGTTCTAACAACTAAGAGGACTTCAATTTAGTAAATTATTTGAGTTTCCAGCAAAAGTTTAATTGTAATTTTGATAATTTGACCATTATTCATTGCCTACGTGTTTAGTATGAGTTAGACTCCATACAAGATTCAAGCATTCTCTACTATTTAAATGGTATTAATTTAAAAGAAAGGACAGATCAAAACATCTTCACTTCTCCTGAAGGCATGATACTTATAGAATGGCCAAAAGCCTCCCCTGCCCACTAACTAAAACCACTTCAATTTTTAGGTTCAGTTTTGCTGACTATATTAAAAATGCCTGCTGTTACCTAAGTATAGTACTGTCCCACTGCCTCTCTTGGCTGAATTCTATTATCACTAAGCATCCTATTGAAGCCTATTTCTCCTGCTTGAGTATCTTCTAATTTATCATTTCTGCCTTACTTGAGTAGCAATATTCCTTGAGACAACAACTATCTTTCACTTTACTCATCACTTCCTTTTTCTGAAATACTATGTTAGTGACCAGGAAAACTGGGGCTACTTATCCACTTCTGGAGTACCACCTGCACTCGAGCAATTATGTGGTAGACTGGACAAGCTCAAAGACCCTGTGCTGAAATGATTCTAACAGGAGGGAAAGAGGAAAGTCTGATCATCTAACCCAGGGTTTCTGTAGGTCTAGAGAACTGTAATGCTCTGAGTCACAGAGGGCATCTGAGAACCCACTCAAGAACAGATTGAAATCCTGAGTCATGGCACTAGAATGGAGGCCAACCATTTCACCTCCCTCATTCGGCAGTGGGAGAGCTTGCTTAGATCCAGACATCCTCGTTCAGCTTCAGATTATAGCTGGGAAGCCTAGAAAAACTGGAGCAGTCGGCTGACTCCATGCGCTACTGAAGGGCCTGTTGTCCTCTCGTCTATTTGGCAATGCTGTAAAACAAACAGGGCAAAGCCTGCTTCACCTGTAGTCTCCTCAATGCGTTATATACCACTGGGTCAGACAAGCATCTTTGCATGGCTAAAACACAATGTGGTAGAAACAAGAGGAAACCAGGTCATCAGTGAGACCAAAAACAGACCGTTTCAACAGATCAATCAATAAATCTGATAAATGTCTAATCCAGCTAGTTATACAAATGTAAACTCATCCAATTATCTGACTATTGGAAGGATCTTTAGACTTTGTGACCTTAGATCTTTGGACTTTATAACTCTCTACTTCCATCTAATGTCAGAGTATAGACAATGCAGAAACTTTCTTTTAAAGGGGGAGATTTCTCCCCCCAAAATGTTCAAATTTCAATATAGCTTTATGGCTGCTTATGACACTTGAGCAACAAACGTCTCCAGTAACACTTCTTTTTAAGACAAGGAGCTGAATCACAACTAAATGGCATGCATGTGAAGAGTAATCTGTGGAGAACTCATGTCTTAATTCTTGTTAGCATCTCCACTGGAACTTTCCCTCTGGCCTCCTTCCAGAATCTATAGCTTTGCTTCCCAAAACAGGATCTCAACAACTGCACTATAATAAAGTTACCTGAAAAGCAAAATTTATTTGGTCAAAACTCCTTTACTTAAGAAGGAGCTTTGCAATTTTCCTGATGTGTTTTTTAAGATTTGAACTTTTTATAATTATTCCAAACCTAGGGCACTTCTGTTGATGAAAAACTCCAGTCATTCAGTAGCTATGTAGACCTATGCCCTCAAGGAATGTGCAATTAAGTAGGGAGATCACAAAATAAATACACATAGAAAAGCAAGGAATTTGGGACTGTAAGTGATGCTAAGATGCCTGTGGTACCAGCTGTGACCCCAGAAGTTTAGAGAAAGGGGAGATGAGGACCTCAGTGAGAACTGGAGCAGCCTTCACTTATGAGGGTGTAGTTAGAGAAAGATAAAGGGTGCTTGGAAAAAAGGGAACCACGTGGTTAAAGGCACAGAAATAAGAACATCCAAGTGTCAGGAAAGAGACCAATGTGACCAGAGTACAGAATGCATACATGAGATGAAATATGGTCTGAGAGACTTGAAACCAAGCAGAAGAATTCCAACAGAAAACCACGGCAAATAGGTTCAGTGAAGTGATCGACTTGAAGAAAGTGGTCTTTGGGGAAGATGAGTGAGGCAGAAGTGTGCACAATTCTTCAAGAGGAGATTGTCTGACATGAGACAGCCCACCAAGAGTTGTACCTGAACGGCGGCACTGAAGAAAGTAAAAGAGAGACGTGCAATATTTTCAAAGGTGGAACCCACTGTACTTAGTGAGTGGAAGCAGGAGATCAAGAAGCATTTTAGTTTCTTGGAGAATGTGAGAGATAAATTAAGAGAGTGGCAAAAAAAGAGACAGAAAATAAAGGAACATGGAAGAAATGATAACAGGATAAAATCCTTGAAAACATTACATATGACATGATGGCAACAGTCTTGAGTGGTAATGTACACACCAGAGATTAGAGCGATAGAACAGGATCAGAGACAAAAATTTCTGAATTGTCCAAATAGACATGATAGTTAAATCTACACACACACAATGATGTCTTAGGGAAAAGTGTCAGTGAGAGAGGTAGGCTAAGGATCATAGCTGAAATTTTCCATGTATCCAGTTAGGAAGGAAGGGGGAAAAAAACAAGTTTCCTCTCCTTGGGGAGCAGAGAAGCAGCTGGAAGCAACAGAGAAGCCAAAGAACAAAAACAAAAAAAAAAACACAGAGCTTTTCAAAAAGCCACAGTTGGTCAATGGTGTCCAGGGCTACGGAGAGGTAAAGGACCACAAGAACTGAAAGAAGGCAGCTGAACTTGAGAACTGAAAGTTTTGGTCAGCAGCGACCAGGGTCTAGGGGGTGCAGGGAACGGAGTCAATGAGGAGAGAGTTTCAAGTCTGAACTAAGAAGCGTTCTAGAGGTGGATGGTGATAATGATCACATAATGGTATCAATGTACTTAGTGTCACTGAACCGTATACTTAAAAATGTTCAAGATGGTACTTATGTTATTTTACCACAAATAAAAGTGAAAGGAAAAAAGGCTTTGGCCATTGTGTATACAAAAATCTACATCTCACTGTGTGTAGTTTGGAGAGGGCACTATTTTCTTGTCCATTTCAGAAGCACATTCTTTTTTTCTGCCTACAGATAAGATAATGGGGCTTCCCAGGTGGTGCTAGTGGTAAAGAATCCACCTGCCAAGGCAGGAGATGCAACACATGGGCAGAGGAGCCCGGCAGGCTAGAGTCTGTCAGGCTGCAAAGAGTAGGACATGACTGAGCAACTGAGCATTCACCCACTCACATATAAGAAAACAGTCAGTTCATAACACAGGAATCTTCAGCAGTTCCCAATGGTCAACACTGCTCAATATTTATTCAGATATACTTTTATCAGAGAAATACCTCCTTTGGAAACAATTGCTCATGAAGACTTTTGCTGCAAAAAAGGAAAGAAATAGCATATGCTTGTCATCAAATCCAGACAACTACATCTTTTGTCTGCAAACTTCTGAGTATGTAGATCATATTCATCCTAGTCTCTAAATGTTAGAGTTAAAGGGAACTTACATCACAGTTCTAATGTCCTCACACTGAAGATGGAGAAGGGGCTTCTCAGGTGGCACTAGTGGTAAAGAACTGCCAACGCAGAAGACAAGAGACTCGAGTTCGATCACTAGACAGGAAGATCCCCTGCAGGAGGGCATGGCAACCCACTCAAGTATTCTTGCCTGGAGAATCCCATGGACAGGGGAGCCTGGCAGGCTACAGTTCATGGGGTCACAAAGAGTCGGACACGACTGAAGTGACTTAGCACACATGCATAAAGATGAAGAAACCAAGGTGCAAAGAGGCTGAATGATGTGCACAAAATCACCCACAAACCGGTGCAAGAGCTGGAACAGGAACCCAGGTCTTCCCAGCCCTGCTCAGAACCCCCTCAACCAGGTAACCCTCTTCTGAAGCAGAGTTTTCCTCTGCTTAATAATAATCCAGTAAACCTGTGTAGGAGTCTCATGGAGGACTCACACTGATAACAGTCTCTGTAGGGAAAATAATTCTTTATTTCAGAAAGAGGACATAAACTACATTTGTGTACATTTCAAATTAATTGCTGTATTAGATTATTATGCATTCCTATTAGTCTATCAGTCTGCAAATGACTGAAAGACATGGTTACAATGCTGTGCTCAGTAGATACTCATAAATATAATTAATCACTTAATTAGGTATTTTACCAGAATTATCAGTTCAGTTCAGTTCAGCTGCTCAGTCGTGTCTGACTCTTTGCGACCCCATGAACTGCAGCACACCAGGCCTCCCTGTCCATCACCAGCTCCCGGAGTCCACCCAAACCCATGTCCATCAAGTCGATGATGCCATCCAACCATCTCATCTTCTGTTGTCCCCTTCTCCTCCTGCCCTCAATCTTTCTCAGCATTAGGGTCTTTTCCAATGAGTCAGCTCTTCATATCAGGTGGCCAAAGTACTGGAGTTTCAGTCTCAACATCAGTCCTTCCAATGAACACCCAGGACTGATCTCCTTCAGGATGGACTGGTTGTACCATAAGCTAATATTATTCGTGAAACTAGAAAACCGTATGATTTATAACCTGAAAACTGGTTTTGCCCCTAAATCATTTGCAAGATGGGAGTGGGAAAAAAGGTGAAAAATAAAAGAAGTGAGGGTCACCCTAACCATTCTTCATGTTTCTGAATCTGTTCCTTTCTCACAAACCCATCTCTTGGTAATTTTCTTTTTGATGCTTAAAAAATTTTAGTATGTTTGACTGTGCTAGGTCTTTGCTGCTGTGAGGGCTTTTCTCTAGCTGTGGTGGATGGGCTTCTCACTGCAGTGGTTTCTCCTTATGGAGCATGAGCTCTAGGGTGCACAGGGGTCAGCAGTTACCAGGAGTGGGCTCAGTAGCTACGGCTTCCCGGCTCTGAGCACAGGCTCATCAGTTGCAGGCACACGTGGGTTAGTTGCTCCACGACATATGGGATCTTCCCGGATCAAGGATCGAACTTGCATCTCCTACACTGGCAGGTAGATTCTTTACCACTGAGCCACCAGGGAAGCCCTTACTTGGTAATTTCAAAATTACAGACTTACTGAAGGTTATTCAGCAACATAAGAGTGCTGTTTCCCCTATGGATTCACAAATTACCATGTCTTCTATAAAGAGAAAGGATACTTGGGGTTTACTCCATCTCTTGGGTATAACTAATAACAAATAAATGCTTGAGAACTGCAGAGTGACATCCCTCTGAGCAGGATCCACTCAGAACCTGAATATGGCACACTTTCCTCATAATTGGAGGTACTCCATCTGAGGTAAGTATAGCAAATAGGCAGCTTTGACTTGGCAGAAGGGGATCCACACATCCACAACGGGACTGATGGACATCTGAAAAGTCAGCCTTAATATCGCAGCCAAGTCACTTCTGGCCACTTTTGTAGCTTGCTTTAAATGAAACAACTGCACTTGGAATTCTAGGGAGAATGGAAGTGGAATTCTTAAGTTATAGGGTGAGAAGAATCACCTCAAATCATGAACAAAGTACATACTGAATTGTGAGAGTACAAAGGCTCTAACTGCCTTTCAAAGTGGATGTTTTTCATCAAGAAGGAAATTTCTTTTGAGTTATCCAAGATAAAAATTGGATTTATGAATCTCACAAATATGGCAGTAAACACCAATTACTAGTTTGTGATAAGTAATAGTAAGCCTTCAGTGCTGATGGCTTGAAAATGTACAATTTACCTCTATGGTGTCCTCACTGTTACTGGTTAGATTGCTGGTCACATTTCCTAGATCTTGGTACCTTCTTTTCCAGAGGGTATAATTCTGATAGCTGGTGATCACAGGGCTAGGTTTAGAGTAAGGGACGGAAAGATTTCTTCAGGCACTATCAGCTGAGACTCAGCATACAGCATGACTTCCATATGAAATGTGATTTTCTCCCCCTAAAAATATTCCATTGCTAAAATAATAACTTGAATGATCCTATAAATAAGAAAGTGAAGTTGCTCAGTTGTGTCTCACTCTTTGTGACCCCGTGGACTGTAGACTGCCAGGCTCCTCTGTCCGTGGGATTCTCCAGGCAAGAATACTCGAGTGGGTTGCCATTTCCTTCTCCAGCGGATCTTCCCAACTCAGGGATCGAACCTGGGTCTCCTATGCTGTAGGTCGATGCTCCAGGGAAGTCCATAAATAAGAACTCATGCCATATTTTAATAGCCAAAACATCATTAAAAACAACAACAACAACAACTTTTATCTCCTTGAGGATGAAAAACGCTTTTTTGAATTAAGAAGAAATAAGCAAAGCTCACCCACTGGTGGCTCAGTGCTAAAATATCCACCTACCAATGCAGGAGATGTGGGTTCAAACCCTGGGTTGGGAAGATCCCCTGGAGAAGGAAATGGCAACCCTCTCCAGTATTCTTGCCTGGGAAATACCATGGACAGAAGAGCCTAGTGGGCTGCATAGTCCATGGGGTTGCAAAGAATCAGATACAACTTAGCATCTTAACAACAAGCAAACCTGAAATTTCACAATATTATAGAAATTAGACAATGAGGCTAAGATATGGAAATATTTTTGTGAAAGAAATCAGAGAAACATTCAAGTCAAAACTGCCTTTATTATTGAAGAAGAAAAAATAAAAATTAATTAGGATAAGCAATTAACTCAAAAAGCTTGGAGAGCAAACCAAACTCTCAAATATTCAGTTCAGTTCAGTTCAAAAACTCAGTTGTGTCCGACTCTTTCCGATCCCATGGACTGTAGCATGCCAGACTTCCCTGTCCTGGAGTTTGCTCAAACTCATGTCCATCAAGTCGGTGATGCCATCCAACCATCTCATCCTCTGTCATCCCCTTCTTCTCCCGTCTTCAATCTTTCCCAGCATCAGGGTCTTTTCCAATGAATCAGTTCTTCGCATCAGGCGACCAAAGTATTAGAGCCTCAGCTTCAGCATCAGTCCTTCCAATGAATATCCAGGACTCATTTCCTTCAGGATTGACTGATTTGATCTCCTTGCAGTCCAAGGGACTCTCAAGAGTCTTCTTCAACATCACAGCTCAAAAGCATCAATTCTTCAGTGCTCATCTTTCTTTATATTCCAACTCTCACAACCATAAATGACTACTGGAAAAATGATAGCTTTGGTTAGATGAAACTTTGTTGGCAAACTTTTTAATATGCTGTCTAGGTTGGTCATAGCTTTTCTTCCAAGGGGCAAGTGTCTTTTAATTTCATGGCTGCAGTCACCATCTGCAGTTATTTGGGAGCTCCTCAAAATAGTTAGGCACCGTTTCCACTGTTTCCCCATCTATTTCCCATGAAGTGATGGGACCAGATGCCATGATCTTAGTTTTCTGAATGTTGAGTTTTAAGCCAACTTTTCCACTCTCCTCTTTCACTTTCATCAGGAGGCTCTTTAGTTCTTCTTCTCTTTCTGACATAATGGTGGTGTCATCTGCACATCTGAGGTTATTGATATTTCTCCCAGCAATCTTGACTCCAGCCTGTGCTTCATCCAGCCCAGCATTTCGCATGATGTACTCTACATATAAGTTAAATAAGCAGGTGACAATATACAGCCTTGATGTACTCCTTTCCCAATTTGGAACCAGTCTGTTGTTCCATGTCCAGTTCTAATTGTTGCTTCTTGACCTACATACAGATTTCTCAGGAGGCAGGTAAAGTGGTCTGGTATTCCTATCTCTTGAAGACTTTTCAAAAGTTTGCTGTGATCCACACAGTCAAAGGATTTGACATAGTCAATAAAGCAGAAGTAGATGTTTTCTGTAACTCTCTCGCTTTTTTGATAATCCAACAGATGTGGCAATTTGAGTTCTGGTTCCTCTGCCTTTTCTAAATCCAGCTTGAACATCTGGAAGTTCATGGTTCACATACTGTTGAAGTCTGGCTTGGAAAATTTTGAGCATTGCTTTGCTAGCATGTGAGATGAGTGCAATTGTGCAGTAGTTTGAACATTCTTTGGCATTGCCTTTCTTTGGGATTGGAATGTAAACTGACCTTTTCCAGTCCTGTGGCCACTGCTGAGTTTTCCAAATTTGCTGGCGTATTGAGTACGGCACTTTCACAGCATCATCTTTTAGGATAAAATAGCTCAACTGGAATTCCATCATTTCCACTAGCTTTGTTTGTAGTGATGCTTCCTAAAGCCCACTTGACTTTACATTCCAGGATGTCTGGCTCTAGGTAAGCGATCACACCATTGTGGTTATCTGGGTCTAAAAGATCTTTTTTGTATAGTTCTTCTGTGTATTTTGCCACCTCTTCTTAATATCTTCTGCTTCTGTTAGGCCCATACTGTTTCTGTCCTTTATTGTGCCCATCTTTGCATAAAATGTTCCCTTGGTATCTCTAATTTTCTTGAAGAGCTCTCTAGTCTTTCCCATTCTATTGTTTTCCTCTATTTCTTTGCATTGATCACTGAGGAAGGTTTTCTTATCTCTCCTTGCTATTCTTTGGAACTCTTAATCCAAATGGGTATATCTTTCAAATATTAAAACAGCAAAATCTGTCAGCAATATTAAAATGTTGCTCCATGTTGCAGAGCAATCTAAGGCATATCCATATAATAGAATGTTCTGGAGTATTTTGTGTAATGAGGTATTTTCTATAAGTATTCATATGGCACATATCCCAAAGGATGTTAAATGAAGAAGTTTCTGAATCACTAATGTTGTCTCTAATCATTTGTTTCCTTTTTTTCTTTTTTTCTTTTCTGGGTGAAAACACACATCTATTCCTAGATAAACTCTAAATGAAGCAAGAAATGGATAAGGGAAGTGGGGAATTGAAAGTCAGTAATGGGGAATGGAGAGTAACTTACTTTTTACACTTTGTATGTTATTTTCTTTTTCACGAGAATATTTTATTTATTCAAATAAATAAATTTAAAATAAAAGTGGTCCAGGAAATACCTTCACCTACCAGCTCATTTTTTATTCTCTTTGAAGACAGAAAAGTTTCTTCCTGGTCATCAGCTCTCCATTTCCAGCTCTTTTTATCTCACTCTGCTTCAAAGATGAGCCCTTCTAACCTGTTCTCATTCTCTGCTGCCCTCTTCTCCTCTTACCTTCTACCTTTCCCAGCATCAGTGTCTTTTCCAATGGGTCAGCTCTTTGCATCAGGTGGTCAAAGTATTAGAGCTTCAGCTTCAGCATCAGTCCTTCAAATGAATATTCTGGGTTGATTTCCTTTAGGATTGACTGGTTTGATCTCCTTGCAGTCCAAGGGACTCTCAAGAGTCTTCTACAACACCACAGTTCAAAACATCAATTCTTCGATGCTCATCCTTCTTTATGGTCCAACTCTCCAATCCACACATGACTAATGGAAAAACCATAGCTTTGACTAGGTGGACCTTTGTCACCAAAGTGATTGCTTTTTAATATGCTATCTAGGTTTGTCATAGCTTTCCTTCCAAGGAGCAAGCATCTTTTAATTTCATGGTTGCAGCAACCCTTTAAGTTGGCTAAAAATTGAATCTACTCAAAGGCAGAAAAAAAAAATTCAGTGATATTGCAACTCATAAAAAAACAATGTTTCCTGCAGTTTGAACTTTAAGTCCTTTTGTGTGATTCTTCAATTCACACTTTCTATTCACACTTTTCATCTCACATTCCCTGCATACCTGAGCCTTTGCCAGCTTCTGAAGAAGTCATTTCCCTTGCTCTTGGCACCCCAGATTTCTACCCAGCTTCAATTTCCTTCAAAAATTGTTGGATACATTGACATGTTGATGGAAGTTGACATGTTGAAACCACTGATAGGTTTTTTAAGAGTAACCTCCCTAAGAAGTGGGATGTGTGTGTTCAGTCACTCAGTGTCCAACTCTTTGTGACCCCATGGGCTGTAGCCTGCCAGGTTCCTCTGTCCATGGAATTTTTCAAGCAAGAATATTGGAGTGGGTTTCACTCTAGGGGATCTTCCTGACACAGGGATCAAACCCATGTCTCCTGCACTGGCAGGTGGATTCTTTACCACTGAGCCACTAGGGAAGCCAGAAGTGGGACAACACAGCCAAAATGACTTCTATTCCTATGAAAATGTAGAGGTGATTTTCTTTCCTTGCACAAATGTTGAATGAGAATTGCCTCTAAGTGCAAAGCTGAGCTGAGTTCCCACTTACTAGATGAAGAATCCAACTCTTTTACGTTTATAGCCGAAATAATTATAGCTTGCCTTTCCCATAATATCCTCAAATAAAGAGAAGTGATTATTCTCTGCCTGGGAATTTCCTTTGCTTTTCTGGATACTATGTGAACCACAACACTCCATGCTTATGTTCATCATTTTCTAAGGAATCCATAAGTCTTAGGATAATACAGGATAAAACCCAGAGCTCTCAAAGTTAGCCCCAAAATAAATTGAACCTACAAAGAAACAGAGAATGAATGGCCCTGGAATAAAGCCTTCATCCATCTGACATAAATATCTGTCTCCTGGAATGGCTGAACAGAATTCATACCTGGACTTCCTGCTTCCAGGGCCAGGAATATAGAATATATTTATAGATGTATAGAATGTAGAATATATTCTATAGCCAGCTACAGAATAGCTCCACTACCCCTTGCCATCAGCTATTATTACTCCATCAGTCACCCTGATGACTGTCTACACCTGACACCCTTCTCAGTCTGTTGTAGCTCACTCCAGGTGCAACTTTGCATTAAAAATATTCATCAACTGTTGGGTACCAGAGAGCAAACATACAGGAGACAGTGTTTATCCTAAAGGAACACACAGAGCTGTGAGAATTCAAACAAATAAGAAAATAAGAATAATTTAAGTAAATAAGTTTTATAAGTTAACATATAATGTTATATAACCTTACTTTCCCCCCCAAAAGCCTCAGTCCTATCTTCTCAATTGCATTATAATCTATTTTTGTGCAGGAATCACAAAAAACCTAAAACAGTTTTCTTGAACAACTTTTGAAAGAACAGATGAAATGCAATTTTCTTTGGCATTATTATTAATATTTTAGTACAATGCTGGGTAGAAAAGAATCATTTCTTTAACCACTGAATGCAGTATACTATATGTAATTTAATTGACTTATAATTTGAGCATATGTATTGTATTGGCTTGCTAGGGCCACCATAACAAAATACCACAGACTAGGTGGCTTAAGGGCTTCCCAGATGGCACAAGTGGTAAAGAATCCTCCTGCCAGCTCAAGAGATGCAAGAGACTTGAGTTTGACCCCTGGGTCAGGAAGATATCCTAGAGAAGGAAATGGCAACCCACGCCAGTATTTCTTGCTTGGAAAATTCCATGGACAGAAGAGCCTGGTGAGCTATAGTCCATGGGGACACAAAGAGTTGGACACAGCTAGGCATGCACACACCACACCAGGTGGCTTAAACATGGAAATTTATCTTCTCACAGTGCTGGCAGCTGCAAAGTCCCAAATCAAGGAGTCAGCAGGTTTGGGTTTTTTTGAGGCCTCTCTCCTAGGTTGTGGATGGTCACTGTGTCGCCCATGACCTCTGCTCTGCACACATGTCTGTGTCCTGATCTCCCTTCCATGTAAGAACATCAATCATACTGAAGTCGTCATGGTGGTTTAGTCGCTAAGTCGTGTCTGACTCTTTGTGACCTCAGGGACTGTAGCCCACCAGGCTCCTCTGTCCATGGGATTGATTCTCCAGGCAAGAATACTGGAGTGGGTTGCCATTTCCTTCTCCAGGGGATCTTCTTGACCCAGGAATTGAACCTGGGTCTCCTGCATTGCAGGCAGATTCTTCACCAACTGAGCATATACAGACCCCATATGACCTCATTTTTACTTTCATTAACTCTTTAGAGGTGATACAGGTAAACTTGTATCTCCAAATACAGGTACTGAGAATCCATTTTAAGGTACTAGGAGTCAGAACTTCAACATGAATTTGGAGGGGGCATGGTTAAGTCCATAAAATTTACTGAAATACACTAGACTCTCACTATAACACTGTTCTTTAGGACTATGTTATGGAATAACTAGGTGAAACTTTACAATAAATTTCTTCAGAGACGAAAATAAAAATCCTCCCAAAGTCAACTGATACCATAGTAAGTCAGCTACATGATGGCAAAGACATATTAGCGTCAGGCACAGGCAGAGAATGCTATCAAAATGATGTCAGAATAACTCAAAAAAGAACATTAAGGCAGATGGAGTCAAATTACAGCTGCTACAGTGAAACATAACCCCGTGCTGTAGGATTCCCTTGTGAAATGAGATAAATTAAAACTAATTTGGGTGAAGACTAATATAGTTCAGTGTAGAAATTGTGCTGTGCTGTCACTTCAATTGTGTCTGACTCTTTGAGACCCCATGGACTGTAGCCCACCAGGCTCCTCTGTCCATGGGATTCTCCAGGCAAGAATACTGCAGTGGGTTGCCATGCCCTCCTCCAGGGGATCTTCCCAACACAGGGATCGAACCTATGTCTCCTTCGACTTCTGCATTGCAGGCAAATTCTTTACTGCTGAGCCACCAGGGAAGCCTGGTGGTAGAAATTAATTATAGGCTATTTGAGAAGAGAATATCATAGCATTTTAAGCCATGGTATCAGTGGAAAACAAATCATGGCTAAGAAAAGACTTTGTAAAACCAACTATAATTGATAAGCAAAATGATTTGCTATTGATTCCTGAAGGATATGCCAATAAGGCACAAGCACGCTGAAAAAAACAAAGTAAGTACTTTTTTAAAAAAGGAAAAGAATTTAAAAAAAGAAAGAAATTTCATTTCAGCCTAGACTAGCAGTCCTGTTAACAAACATCAAGGAATTCATTTGGCAGAAGAGGAAGAGGCGGAGAGAGATGAGGAGTTTTCAAATATTGAAGGCTGTGGATTCTAGGCTGATGACTCAGCTTTCTGAAGCAGGCAATTCCCTGTGCAAAGCCCAGCTCAGCAGCTCTAAGGAGGCGAATTGTTAATTACTCATTCATCTCACCAAGATAAATTAGCCTGCCTGTCCTGGTGTAAGAAGATAGTGGCTGCAAAGCCCACACTGGAGTTCTATGGCCAGATGTGACCATTTGTAATGAGAGCTTCCTGGGACCCACTAAGAGTGTAAGGCCACCTGAGACCCCTCACCAGCAGGGATAAAAACTGGGAAGCACAGGGTTGATGACAAACGAGCAAGAATGACAGCATGCAGGCTTACCAGTAAGGGTGACAATATAGTATATTGTCCAAACTGAAAAAAACTGGGGGAACAAAAGGAGGTTCCATTAATAATTACTCTGAGACCACAGGGGTGGAGTGAACTGGAGCTGCCCCAACTAGACCCGAGTTGGCAGACTCTTTATTATATATAAGTACGTATCATAATCAAAGAAAATCAAAAGGATTTTTCATTTCAAATCTCTTAAAAAGTACAAGGGCACCAAGAGGAAATTGGTCAAAGATTGTGACTTAGCAAGAAATGACAAGACAGTCCTGAGTGATCCTCTTGGGAAGAGGCAGCCCATACTTGCTACATCCAGGAGGAAAGAGCCAAGAAAGATCCAGAAACCAATCAACCGCCTCAGGAGAAGAGATGCATCGTGGGGGCTGGTGACTCACTGCTGAGAAACATGACTGCTTATGAAACAACAAAGCTGAGCAGACAGTAAGCAATATTCCTGGTGCAGATATTTAAGAAAGAAGCTTTTAGAGGTATAGTATCTGTTCATTTTTAACAAGTGTTTACTGCTACTGCTACTGCTAAGTCACTTCAGTCGTGTCCGACTCTGTGCAACCCCATAGATGGCAGCCCACCAGGCTCCCCCATCCCTGGGATTCTCCAGGCGAGAACACTGGAGTGGGTTGCCATTTCCTTCTCCAATGCATGAAAGTGAAAAGTGAAAGTGAAGTCGCTCAGTTGTGTCCGACCCTCAGCAACCCCATGGACTGCAGCCCACCAGGCTCATCCATCCATGGGATTTTCCAGGCAAGAGTACTGGAGTGGGGTGCCATTGCCTTCTCCGTAAAGCAACTCTGCTAAACATTCCTATAGGTATGAGTAACTAGACAGACACGGTCCCTACTCTCAGGAGCTTACTTTCAGGTGGGAGACACACAATAAAACACATAAACTTATGTCCTTATAATCGAGGTAAGAGCTATGAGGGTAATGAGAACAATGCTGTAATAGACAGTGTCCATTCGTGGTGAGTGAAGTGATAAATAATCAATAAGGAAAGGCCTGAGACAATGACTTCTGAGCTGAAGTTCAGAATGGAACTCGTCATGCAAAGATCTTGGGGAGAAGAACATTTCATACAGAAGAAAAGAGCTGCTACAACAAGTTCTACAATCAAAATTAGCCAGTGTAGCTGAAACAAAGGAAGGGAGGGAGACAGTGATAGAAAAGGGGATGGAGAGTCTGAGAGGGACCAGATAATGTAAGAATTTGGGGTTTTCTTTGCATGGGCCAAAAAGTCATTAAAGGTTCTCTGCAGGAAAAGACACAATCCAATTTACCTTTGAAACTAAGCACTTACAAAACTGAAAGAGACTTACAGACTTAGAAAACAAACTTATGGTTGTCAGGGGGAAGGGATATTTAGGGAATTTGGGAAGGTCATGTACACACTGCTATATTTTAAATGGATAACCAATTAAGATTTATTGTATAGCACAAGGAACTCTGCTCAATATTATGTACCAGCCTGCATAGGAGGGGATTTGGGGGAGAGTGGATACATGTGTATGTATGGCTGAGCCCCTTTGCTGTTCACCTGAAGATGCCACAACATTGTTAATCAGCTAGACTCCAATACAAGATGTTTTTGGTGTTAAAAAAAATTAAAAATGTTTAAATAAACAAATAAACTGAGCACTCTGGCTGATCCCTGGGGACCAGGTTCTAACCAGATAGGAAAATTTGGAGGAGTCAGTGGACTGACTGGAAAGAGTCACTTTTCATTCCAATCCCAAAGAAAGGCAATGCCAAAGAATGCAACTACCACATAACTGCACTCATCTCACACGCTAGCAAAGTATTGCTCAAAATTCTCCAAGCCAGGCTTCAACAGTACATGAACTGTGAACTTCCAGAAGTTCAAACTGGATTTAGAAAGGGCAGAGGAACAAGAGAGCAAATTGCCAACATCTGTTGGATCATCAAAAAAGCAAGAGAGTGCCAGAAAAACATCAATTTCTGCTTCATAGACTACACTAAAGCCTTTGACTGTGTGGATCACAACAAACTGTGGAAATTCTTCAAGAAATGGAAATACCACACCATCTTACCTGCCTCCTAAGAAATCTGTATGCAGGTCAAGAAAGAACAGTTAGAACTGGACATGGAACAACAGACTGGTGTTCCAAATCAGGAAAGGAGTATGTCAAGGCTGTATATTGTCACCCTGCTTATTTAAGTTCTATGCAGAGCACATCATGCAAAATGTCAGGCTGGATGAAGCACAAGTTGGAATCAAGATTGCCAGGAGAAATATCAATAACCTCAGGTACACAGATGACACCACCCTTATGGCAGAAAGCCAAGAAGAACTAAAGAGCCTCTTAATGAAAGTGAAAGAGGAGAGTGAAAGAGTTGGCTTAAAATTTGACATTCAGAAAACTAAGATCATGGCATCCAGCTCCATCACTTCATGGCAAATAGAGGGGGAAACAGTGGAAACAGTGTCAGACTTTATTTTGGGGGGCTCCAAAATCACTGCAGATGGTGACTGCAGCCATGAAATTAAAAGATGCTTGCTCCTTGGAAGAAAAGTTATGACCAACCTAGACAGCATATTAAAAAGCATAGACATTACTTTGCTGACAAAGGTCCGTCTAGTCAAAGTCATGGTTTTTCCAGTAGTCTTGTATGGATGTGAGAGTTGAACTATAAAGAAAGCTGAGCGCCAAAGTATTGATGTTTTTGAGCTGTGGTGTTGGAGAAGACTCTTGAGAGTCTCTTGGACTGCAAGGAGATACAACCAGTCAATCCTAAAGGAAATCAGTCTTGACTATTCATTGGAAGGACTGATGCTGTAGCTGAAACTCCAATACTTTGGCCACCTCATGTGAAGAGCTGACTCATGTGAAAATACCCTGTTGCTGGGAAAGACTGATGGCGGGAGGAGAAGAGGATGACAAAGGATGAGATGGTTGGATGGATCACTGACTCGATTGACATGAGTTTGAGCAAGCTCTGGGAGTTGGTGAAGGACAGGGAAGCCTGGCGTGCTGCAGTCCATGGGGTCAAAAAGAGTCAAACATGACTGAGTGACTGAACTGAACTGAAGTGGACAGTTACAGATATCAAGCAAAGAAGTGATTTGCATAAGCAGAGATGGAGAGAAGCTGTTTAGTTTGGGCTCTGTTCTGCTTGTGGTTCTGAAGTAGAGCTTGTGAGAGAGAGAAATAGAGACCAAGGTGGGCTTTTACTTGGTGAGCTGAAGGGATGGTGCTATACACTGAGATACTGAAAACTGGGGAAAATACAGGTTTACTTCTTCCTTGTAAATATTAAACTTGTTGTTGTTCAGTCACCAAGTCATGCCAGACTATTTGCAATCCTATGGACTATAGTACACTGGGCTCCTCTATCCTCCACTATTTCCCAGAGTTTGCTCAAATTCATGTTCATGGAGTCGGTGATGCCATCCATCTTCTCCTTTGTCTCCTGCTTCTCCTTTTGTCTTCAATCTTTCCCAGCATCAGGGTTTTTCCAATGAACCAGCTCTCCCCATCAGGAGGCCAAAGTATTGAAGCTTTAGCTTCAACATCAGTCCTTCCATTGAATATCAAGGGTTGATTTCCTTTAGGATTGACTGGTTTGATCTCTTTGCAGTCCAAGGGGTTAAACATCAAGAATATAATTTTATATAAGACTCTAAATGAAAGGAAATGCCAGAAGTTGAGTTATAAATTTTGTAATCATTGAATATAAATGTCATTTAAACCGAAGGACTAAATGAAATTAGCAATGGAGGAAGAACAAATAGAGAAGAGCATGTGCCCAAAACCCAGCTATGTGACACTCTAACATTTAGATGATGTGCTGATGCAGCCAACTCAGACAAACAGGAAAGAGTAGCCAATGAAGTAGAAGGAAAATGCAGAAAATGCCGTGTCATAGAAGCCAAGAGAAGCCAGTACATTACGAAAGACAAAGCAGTCAGCTATATATACACTGCAGAGTGATTGGGTAAGGAGAGACAGAGAGCCATCTTTGGATTTTATAACATGGAGACAGATAATGACCTTTTCAAAAAGCATAGTGGGCAGAGAGTCTCTACTGAAATTGAGAAAGTAAAGAACTGGAGACTGCAATTTCAGAAAGGTCTTTCTAGAAATGTTGCTAGGAGTCCTATCTTCTCCTGTAGATTCACGAGAAATTAATAACAGTGCTCCTAGAGTCTAGTTCTGGAGGTTCATTCCAGATTGCTTTTGTAGCTTAGCAGAGCTGACTCAGTCAGTCAGAGTTAGGTCAGTAAAAGAACAGGCTGACACAACAGGTATTAAGTTCCAAGAGTTCTCCCTTTCTGTTAAGACCACTTTTGAATAGAAAGTGCTCATTGTTACCTAGATAAATGGTTAGTAAACGGGCCTCACATCAGACGCACCACCTCCTGTGTAAATAAAGTTTTACTGATACACAGCCATGCCCATTAATATACAGATTGGCTCTGTCTGCTTTTGCACTACAGTAGAGAGTTGGGTAGTTGTGACAGAACCTATGTCTCACAGAGCTAAAAATACTTTTTAGTCCTTTAGAGAGAAATGTTTCCAATCCTGATCTAACAAATTCCTACAAATATATGGTACCTATAAACATATAGATCCTATAGAAATAAATTTATAAATAGAATGTATATATATATATGTATAACTGAATCACTGCTGTACAGCAGAAATGAACACAACACAATAAATCAACTATGCTTCAATTAAAAAGGGAAAAATAGAAATTTAGTTTCTATAAACATGGAGAGTTTTACAGGGGCAAAGTCTGGATCATTGGTTACAGTGCATCCTGTCCAGCTATGCCCAGCTTGAGTCAACAACTCTCTAGCAAAAGAAGTGCTTCAGGGAGCATGCATGCTCTGCTACTTCTCTGCTTGCACATTTTCGCCATCTATTGTTGCTGAGTCAGTCAGTCATGTCTGATTCTTCCACAACTCCATGGACTATAACCTACCAGGTTTCTCTGTCCATGGGGATTCTCCAGGCAAGAATACTGGAGTGGGTTGCCATTTCCTTCTCCACAGCATCTTTCCAACCCAGGGATTGAACCTGTCTCTCCTGCACTGCACATGGACTCTTTACCACTGTGCCACCTACGAAGTATTTTCCATTACATCCCATTTTATATCTTCTCCACCCTAACTATAGTGGCCAAGGACTAGGACCCCTTTACCACATGACACGTAATGACTTGACCATTTTTTTCCACATTGTACTGCAGCTTTAAAATAATAGTATGTGGGAAGTAGATTATAGATTATTAGAAAATGGGGGATAATATAGATATGTTTTCACTTTCCAGACCAAAACCTAAAGTTTCAAAAAGGATAGGATTTTGGCTAGGTATGCTGATTATCACTGATGGAGAGAGATATTTGACTGGAATCCTAGGTCGCTGAATCCTTGACTAGCTGACTCTGGAACAGGTCACACTGTATAAGGAGAGACATATATTCAGAGAATAAATTCCAGGAACATGCAAAGCTCTTTTCCTAGCTAATTCTGTGTTATTGCAGTGGGATCTACTTCCATGGTGAACTGGGTGCTGAAAGTTCAGTGTGGGATTTGGTATCCAAATTAACAATTTTCTCTTGTCCTCCCCAGGGTACAAACACAAATAGCTAGCTAAATCAGCACCAAACCATCAGCTCAAATAGGAATCAGAGGCCATTGCAAGGCTTCCTTTACCACTCCTCAAACCTAGAGTTTGGGCTTCCCTGGTGGCTCAGCAGTGAAGAATCCATCTGCAATGAGGGAGACATGGGTTTGATCCCACTGGTGTGGGTTGCCATGCCCTTCTCTGGGGGATCTTCCCAACCCAGGGATCGAACCCAAGTCTCTTGTGTCTCCTGCACTGGCAAGCAAGTTCTTTACCATTGCACCGCCTGGGAAGCCCACTGACCCATAGATCTAGATAAATAGACAGGTATCAGTACACATCTTCTTCCTTGACTTTGGAAAGAGGGAGTAGGGCATGCATCCTTGAGTTCCACCTAGAGGTTATAGAATGTCTCTGGCAAAAGATATATCATGATTACTAATGAGAAAATAATTTGTTATTCTGATTGAAAGGACTTTTAATTTGAAATTGAAAAGGAAGATGAAATATTCTCAGTTAAAATGGGAAAAAGTATTGACAGTCCACATTGCTTCTGACATTGAAAAAAAAAAGATTAACAGTGGATGAAGTGCCAAGTAATTCAAAGGAGAACATAGCTGAAAGCACAAGAATCTACATATGTTTCAATAGATATACCAATGCATTCGATCTAGGTTAGGGGGAAAAAGTCAAGGTGAACTTGAGGCTTAGCAAAGAAGATCAATTTTACCTCATAAGCATGGTTGAGACCCGATGGTACAGAATTCATTATGAAGTCAGTGATCAAAAGGTATATCTTGTTCAAAAGAAATCAATCAGATGGAAATGGAAGCAAAATGAAACTGCAGCTTAAGGAATTTGTAACTGAATGTAAATTTACAAATATGAGGATGTCAGTGCCTAGGAACTGTTAGGATGAAGGAAAAAAAGGAGATTTGCAGGCAGACTAACATAGTGGGTGTGTTGCCACATGAGAATATATTAATGTATTTCTGAAATGGATAACAAACCTAGACTGGAGTTATGACAGAGATATATAGGATGTTAGAAGGGATTCTACTCTCCTGGCTTCAAGTGTCAGTGAAATAACTTTCATCCCAGGAAGGGCCAGCATGACTGTAAAACTTCTCTTTTTCCCACCTCTCCTTGACTTCCCAGCATTGGAAGAGGAGGAAATTGTCCATCTGGTTAAGTAGAAAGATTCTGAAATCAGTTGATTTGCTTTTCTGATAGGAAAAAGACAATGATACAAAAGTCAGGTGTCACCTGTTGTCTTAATCTCTCTGACCCCATTCTCAGGGCTCGGTACAGTTAAGACAGTGATTCCTCCCCTGGATGGATAATCATCTACCTGGTTAGGAGCTCCACCTTGAAGTTACAGACTACTACTGAGAACAAGAATATCGTGGTGACTGCCTTAAGGGCTCCTCTCCCCACAAAGATTCCTGAGATCCAATCAGGAAGTGCAGTGGTGGTTGCAGATCCAAACCACCTGCTCCAATCGAAGTCTAGTAATAATAGTAATGGAGATAGATCTAGATACAGTAACCTCATTTGTCTGTTTTGATATCTATTTCTCACTTGGAAATTTCTAAATTTCCAATTTCTATTTCTCCTAAAATTCTAATAATGGGGTGTGTGTGGGTATGTGTCTGTGTGTGTGTGTGCCCTCAATCACTCAGTCATGTCCAACTCTTTGTGACCCCATGGACAGTAAGCCTACCAGGCTCCTCTGCCCATGGCATTTTCCAAACAAGAATATTGGAGTGGGTTGTCATTTCCTACTCCAGGAGATCTTCCCCACTCAGGGATTGAACCTGGGTTTCTTGTGTCTCCTGCATTGGCAAGCAGATTCTTTACCATTGTGCTACCTGGGACCCTCAGGAGTTATTTCCATTTTTTAACTATTTAAATAATCAAGAAAAATAGTTCTATGAAAAATTTTATTTTCAGAGCTCATGGCACTGGGCTCACCTTGGTCTTATGTATCCTTTTATCTTGAAAGTGAAAGTCACTCAGTCTTGTCCGACTCTGTGACTCCATGGACTGTATAGTTCGTGGAATTCTCCAGGCCAGAATACTGGAGTGGGTAGCCCTTCCCTTCTCCAGAGGATCTTCCCAATGCAGGGATTTAACCCAGGTCTCCTGCATTGCAGGCAAATTCTTTACCAACTGAGCCACAAGGGAAGCCCAGGAATATTGGAGTGGGTAGCCTATCCCTTCTCCAGCGGATCTTCCCAACCCAGGAATAGAACGAGGATTCTTTACCAACCAAGCTTGCTGGAGATCTAAATCCTGCATTTTCTTGTGATCCAGCTCAGATCTCATTTGTCTGTCACAGCCTAGAAAAGTTGAGTTTTCTCTTTTTTTTATTTTTTATTTTTAAACTTTACAAAATTGTATTAGTTTTGCCAAATATCAAAATGAATCTGCCACAGGTATACATGTGTTCCCCATCCTGAACCCTCCTCCCTCCTCCCTCCCCATACCATCCCTCTGGGTCATCCCAGTGCACTAGCCCCAAGCATCCAGTATCATGCATTGAACCTGGACTGGCAACTCGTTTCATACATGACATTTTACATGTTTCAATGCCATTCTCCCAAATCTTCCCACCCTCTCCCTCACCCACAGAGTCCATAAGACTGTTCTATACATCAGTGTCTCTTTTGCTGTCTCGTACACAGGGTTATTGTTACCATCTTTCTAAATTCCATATATATGCGTTAGTATACTGTATTGGTGTTTTTCTTTCTGGCTTACTTCACTCTGTATAATAGGCTCCAGTTTCATCCACCTCATTAGAACTGCTTCAAATGTATTCTTTTTAATGGCTGAGTAATACTCCATTGTGTATATGTACCACCGCTTTCTTATCCATTCATCTGCTGATGGACATCTAGGTTGCTTCCATGTCCTGGCTATTATAAACAGTGCTGCGATGAACATTGGGGTACACATGTCTCTTTCCCTTCTGGTTTCCTCAGTATGTATGCCCAGCAGTGGGCTTGCTGGATCATAAGGCAGTTCTATTTTCAGTTTTTTAAGGAATCTCCACACTGTTCTCCATAGTGGCTGTACTAGTTTGCATTCCCACCAATAGTGTAAGAAGGTTCCCTTTTCTCCACACCCTCTCCAGTATTTATTACTTGTAGACTTTTGGACCGTAGCCATTCTGACTGGTGTGAAATGGTACCTCATAGTGGTTTTGATTTGCATTTCTCTGATAATGAGTGATGTTGAGCATCTTTTCATGTGTTTGTTAGCCATCTGTATGTCTTCTTTGGAGAAATGTCTATTTAGTTCTTTGGCCCATTTTTTGATTGGGTCATTTATTTTTCTGGAGTTGAGCTGTAGGAGTTGCTTGTATATTTTTGAGATTAGTTGTTTGTCAGTTGCTTCATTTGCTATTATTTTCTCCCATTCTGAAGGCTGTCTTTTCACCTTGCTAATAGTTTCCTTTGATGTGCAGAAGCTTTTAAGGTTAATTAGGTCCCATTTGTTTATTTTTGCTTTTATTTCCAACATTCTGGGAGGTGGGTCATAGAGGATCCTGCTGTGATGTATGTCAGAGAGTGTTTTGCCTATGTTCTCCTCTAGGAGTTTTATAGTTTCTGGTCTTACGTTTAGATCTTTAATCCATCTTGAGTTTATTTTTGTGTATGGTGTTAGAAAGTGTTCTAGTTTCATTCTTTTACAAGTGGTTGACCAGATTTCCCAGCACCACTTGTTAAAGAGATTGTCTTTAATCCATTGTCTATTCTTGCCTCCTTTGTCAAAGATAAGGTGTCCATATGTGCGTGGATTTATCTCTGGGCTTTCTATTTTGTTCCATCGATCTATATTTCTGTCTTTGTGCTAGTACCATACTGTCTTGATAACTGTGGCTTTGTAATAGAGCCTGAAGTCAGGTAGGTTGATTCCTCCAGTTCCATTCTTCTTTCTCAAGATCGCTTTGGCTATTCAAGGTTTTTTGTTTTTCCATACAAATTGTGAAATTATTTGTTCTAGGTCTGTGAAGAATACCGTTGGTAGCTTGATAGGGATTGCATTGAATCTATAAATTGCTTTGGGTAGTATACTCATTTTCACTATATTGATTCTTCCAATCCATGAACATGGTATATTTCTCCATCTATTAGTGTCCTCTTTGATTTCTTTCACCAGTGTTTTATAGTTTTCTGTGTATAGGTCTTTAGTTTCTCTAGGTAGATATATTCCTAAGTATTTTATTCTTTCCATTGCAATGGTGAATGGAATTGTTTCCTTAATGTCTCTTACTGTTTTCTCATTATTAGTGTATAGGAATGCAAGGGATTTAGAACACCCTAAACACTCCACCAGAAAATTACTAGAACTAATCAATAACTATAGTAAAGTTGCAGGATATAAAATCAACACACAGAAATCCCTTGAGTTTTCTCTTGACTGTAAATTTCTTAGAGCAGAAAGCAACAAATCACAAACTTCTTTGTACATAATCATCTTCACTTTTAAACCTGCTCCCACCTCTGTCAATTAGTTAGGAGCCTCAGGGTCACTCTAGGCTCCTCTTCAATTCACACTCCTTTATGTCTTCTCTGACAATATGCTCCATTTGCCCTGTACCATTCCAGTTAATGCCAGATGCCCCTGGTGTAATTATCAAAATGCCAGCTTTCACTCTCCAAAGTACCCTTGATAGATGATAAATTATATGGTTATCCTAGACCCATATCCAACTCTGCTTTCTTCCTATGTTTTAAATTGAGTCTCCCTTTTTCTCCAACCTTAAAATATAAGTTTTAGTTCAAATGCCCATCAAGTCTCAAAATTGTTAACAGCCTAATTACTCTTGCAGAGGCAAAACTTCAAATCCATCTTTCACAGCTGCCAGAGTTTCTGTCTGAAACTCAAATGTGTCCATGCTACCTCCTTATTGAAGACCATTCCATAGTTCCCAAGAGAGGCTCAAACTGCAATGTCTGGCTTCCAATTATATCTAATATCTCACTCATTTCTATTGTAAATCCTCTTTTGGTCTCTGCCCATCTATCTCCTCTACCTGGAAGACCCTTTCCTTCACTGCCTCCTTTCCTCAATCTTTATGACAAATTGTTGCTAATCAGAACTCAGTAGAAGCAGCATGTTTTACCTCATCACCTCTGATCACCCCTGGTTTAGATTATAGGGCCTTTCTCTACATAACAACTTGTATTCATCACTATTGAATTTATAGTACCATGTTTTTATTATTTACATCTTTGTTTCTCTCACTGGATTAGGAGATCCTTGAGAATGAAGAATTGCTTCTTCCTGATTTGGGGGACAACAGTTAGAAATAACAGTCTATGTAGACAGTCCAGAATTTTTCTCACAATATTTATTACAAAACATCAAACAGAGAGAGAAAAATAATACTAGAAGCATGTGAAGAGCTGCCACTTGGATTTGATCATTATCATTTACTAATCTGCTTCATCAAATCTCTATTCATTTCAAAGCTATGACAAACCTAGACAGCATATTAAAAAGTAGGGACATCACTTTGCTGACAAAGGTCCATATAGTCAAAGCTTTGGTCTTTCCAGTAGTCATGTATGGATGTGAGAGTTCAACCACAAATAAAGCTGAATGACAAAAAATTGATGCTTTCAAGTTGTGGTGCTGGAGAAGACCCTTGAGAGTCTCTTGGACAGCAAGGAGATTAAACCAGTCAATCCTAAGGGAAATCAACCCTTAATATTCATTGGAAGGACTGATGCTGAACCTGAAGCTCCAATACTTTAGCCACCTGATGCAAAAAGATGACTCACTGGAAAAGACCCTGATGCTAGGAAAAACTGAGGGCAGGAAGAGAAAGGAGACAACAGAGAATGAGACGGTGTAAGGATATCATGGGCTCAATGGACATGAGTTTGAGCAAACTCTGGGAGCTAGTCAAGGACAGGGAAGCCTGGAGTGCAGCAATTCATGGGGTCGTAAAGAGTCGGACATGACTTAGCAACTGAACAACAACAGTAAATTGAAGACACTGATACATTTCACTCCTAAATCTGTCAATATGCAAATCATTAGTTAAAGTTCATTATTTTTTCTTTTAAACATGCATTCATACAATGAAATGCATAAATCTTAAGTGTATAGTTACAGAGTTTTGATAAACATATTTATGTAACTTATCTTTTGTCCATTGAATTATGTTTGCATCTCTGTCAAAAATCAGCTGACTAAGTTTGTGTGGATCTAATCCTGAGTTCTTTATTCTATTATACCAACTGATGTGTCTATTCTTTCACCAATACTATGCTGTCTTGATCACTATATCTTTATGATAACTCTCAAAATAGGACATTTTTAGCTGATATCATTTCCTTTCAGCTTGAAGAACTTATTTCTATACAAGGTATACTGGTGACAAATATTCTTAGTTTGACCTAAAAATGTCTTCATTTTGCTTTTATTCTTGAAGGATATTTTTTCTCGACAGAAAATTCTGGATTAACAGTTCTCCCTTTCAAGCTCTTTAAATATTTTTGTTCTAATGTATTCTAGACTCCATTTTACTCTAATAAGAGATCAATAACAATTTGGATTTTCATTCACATTTATAAAATCTGTTAATTTTCTCTGGCTACATTCAACACTTTCTCTTGATCACTGATTTTCAGAAGTTTGACTATGTTTTGTATGGCTTTCTTTGTATACATTCTGCTTAGGTTTTTCTAATCCTCTCGTGGTGATGGCCTCCACCAAAGTAAAAAAAAAAAAAAGGCCATTATTTGTGTAGGGCAAACTGAGGCCTTTACTCAGTTTATAAACCATACCAATAGGAACTTACCTAGAGCCATCTGCTTTTTCTAAGTGTTGATTCCCCTTCAGAAACTACCTGCATTTTGTTGCTCTCCAGCACTTTCTGGCCACTGGTTTTGATTTTTAGTTTTGTCTTGATTTTGTCTAGACTTTACAGTTGTTATCTGCAGAAGGGTCAGTCAGATAGAATCTTATTCAGACATTATTAGAAACAAGACTCAACAATTCATAAATATTTATTGAATTAAACTTTAGTCTGGCACCTCAAGGACAGAGATCTTTATCTATTTATTTATTAGTATATCACAAATGCCGAGAATTGTGCATGGTATATTTTAAGTATTCAATAAGCCTTTGTTGAATAAATGAACAGATGAATGGTTATTACTGTAATGCCTTATACACAATTGACATTTACATTTCCCATGTACCTTAACTACCTTTCCCAGAAATTGAGCATATACTAAAAAGCAGTATAACCCATAATCTCTTTCCAAAATTAACAACTGTTAACATCTTGTCATATTTTTTATGTATCTTTTTAAATGAGAGATTCATAAAATTAAATATAAAGTAGAAGATCCCTTAATATATTAACTTTTTGCCCTAACTTTGGGCTCCCGTGTACATATCTTTTAATCTCAGTTACACAGTATTTATTAATCTTTCAATTTTCCAAAGAAAGGAAGGAATTTAAAACTCAGAATATAAGTGATTCTTCTAAAAGAGTTTAATAGGCAAATACGTTAGAAAAAAGTGCTATATGCAGTACAATAAAACTTTATGTCAAGTCTTCTCAGAGCTGTTCGGCTGGCCAAAAAGTTTATTCATGTTTTTCCTTAAGATATTACAGAAAATTTTAAACTTTGGCCAATCCAATAATATTAACCCATGTTGTAAACCACTGAAGATCATGTGCAATGCCGAAGTGCATAGCACTTCCCAAACCTACCCAACCTTGGAACACTATCCTAGAACACCTCACAGGACGACTGTTACCTGAAACTCACTTTGGGGAAAGCAAATATGGAAGACTGCAGATGGTGATTGCAACCATGAAATTAAAAGACACTTACTCCTTGGAAGGAAAGTTATGACCAACCTAGGCAGTATATTGAAAACCAGAGATATTACTTTGCCAACAAAGGTTCATCTAGTCAGGGGTATGGTTTCTCCAGTGGTCATGTATGGATGTGAGAGTTGGACTGTGAAGAAAGCTGAGCGCTGAAGAATTGATGCTTTTGAACTGTGGTGTTGGAGAAGACTCTTGAGAGTCCCTTGGACTGCAAGGAGATCCAACCAGTCCATTCTAAAGGAGATCAGTCCTGGGTGTTCATTGGAAGGACTGATGCTGAAGCTGAAATTCCAATACTTTGGCCACCTCATGTGAACAGCTGACTCATTGGAAAAGACTCTGATGCTGGGAGGGATTGGGGGCAGGAGGAGAAGGGGACGACAGAGGATGAGATGGCTGGATGGCATCACTGACTCGATGGATGTGAGTTTGAGTGAACTCCAGGAGTTGGCGATGGACAGGGAGGCCTGGTGTGCTGTGATTCATGGGATCGCAAAGAGTCGGACACGAATGAGCGACGAAACTGCTGAATATGGAAGAATCCCATATTCCTAATGCAAAAACTTGGGACATGAAAAGTCATCCTTTGATCATATGGATCAGCTTCCTACTCTTTTGTTCCCCAAATTATCCTTCCTCCACTGAGCCTGGACTTCATTCCTACCTTTCCATTACATTTGCCTTAAGTCAAGTCAGCCATCGTCCTCAGTTATTTACATGTTGATCCAAACATAAAAGAGAATAAAACAGCTGAGCAGACTGAAGGAGCGATTAAGAACCTGGAGATATAAAAGGCAATTGCTTTCAAGAGGATTCACCCAGCACACAGAGCTTTCTTTCATGATTAAATTCTTTTTGAAATCCTAAATCAAAGGTACAGCCTATCAGAGAGCTAGGAAATCCATAATAAAAAAAAGTCATTGATGAGAGCCATTTTGTTATTATACTGAGTGCTTTTGACAGCATTTGCTGCCTAAGCACATGCGGGAAATGGCAATACACGCTGAACGCTTTCTTTATATACAAAATTCTACAAGAAAGTGCCCAATGATAGAGAAAAAAAGAAATCAAACACAGTTGGCAAGTCAAAGCAAGCAGAATTAATGCCTCCGAACCACAGCCCAGGCATCTCCAGCTCCCCAAGGAGACTGGCTGGAAACTATAGCTTTCGTTCAGTCCTTTCAGAACTCTATTAATTTTTTTCTGCTCGGCTGAGTCAGGACTATATAGGAGACAGGCAAGGGGCAGGACAATCCTTTTTTAAAAGTCTTCAAACCAATCCTGAATAGGCATCAGTAATATTCAAGAAGTAACAAGCATGAGTCATAAGTATCCTTGGGGACCCAGAAACATTTTCTAATCAAGGACGGAAGAGTCCCAAACTGGGACAGAACATACAAGCCAGGTTAATCGGTTATGCTGTTTCTCTTGATAAATATGTCTTCCATTGTGGTATTTTCATTTCTTGTTTTCACTTTGGAGACACTGAGGTCAAAAGCAGTTTAGGGAAGGGTATAAGGAAGTGAGGCTTCCCAGGTGGCAAGAGTGATAAGGAACCTTCCTCACAATGTAAGGGAGATAAGAGACACAGATTCAGTCCCTGAGCTGGGAAGATCCCTTGGAGGAGGGCAAAGCAACCCACTCCAGTATTCTTGCCTGGAAAATCCCCACGGACAGAGGAGCCTGCTGGGCTACAGTCCATGGGGTCACAGAGTCAGACGCGACTGAGACTGAACAACAACAACAAAATGCAGAAGGAAGTGACAGTCAGAGTGATGGGTCCTTAGACCTGCCCTAGTTTGGCAGACAAGAAAGTAAATTGGTAAAACCAAGTAAGCCTTTTTATGTGGAAACCCAGAAATCCACCCCGTGTGATTAGGGGGATCAGGTGAAAAGCAGAATGCTTTCTGGCCACAGCGTTCATCATGGACTAAGAACTTATCATTTTCTTTCCTTTTTAAAAAGTGAAAGCAATAATTTTCTGATTGCCATAGAAATGTTTTCCCATTGATTTCATCATACCAAAAAGAGAGGTAAAGTGAAGCAAGGAAAAATCCCCCCAAGTTCCAATATGCCTAGATCAGTGCTGTTAACAGCTTGGTTCATATTCGTCTAGATTCCATGATACACAGATCACACACTTACAGTATGTTATAAAAATGGATTCCTCCTTTGTACACTATTTTATAACTTTATTCCGCTTAACTGTATATCATGATCATCTTTCTGTATCAATAATTTCAACATCATTTTGAATAACTACAAAATATTCCTTTAATTGGCTATATCACAATTCACCTGCCTAAGCTCATGCTGAATATTTAATTTTTCACTATTATAAATGTACTTACTTACACAGCTTTGTTTATTTCATATTTATCCAGGGGGAAAAAAATCTATATATACAACTGCTAGGTCCAGAGCATACACAGATGAAATCTGTATACATTTTGCCAGGTTTCCCTGATGGCTCAGCGGGTAAAGAATTCACCTGCATTGCAAGAGATGCAGGAGATGTCTGTTGGGAAGATTCCCTGAAGAAGAAAATGGCAACCCACTCCAGTATTCTTGCCTGGGAAATCCCACTGGACAGAGGAGCTTGGTGGGCTACAGTCCATGAAGTCGCAAACAGTCAGATACAACCAAGCACACGAGCACATACATTTTGCCAGCAGGGGAGTGGAGAGTATATTAGTTTTCACTCACACCAACAGTATGTTAGAGTCAGCACTGAGCTTCCGTACTTGGGATCTGAGATGCTTCTCACCCAAACTGGGGCTTCCCCCACATGATAGAATCTGAACTCTCAAGAGAATCTGAACTCAAGGACAGAGTCTGACACTTTACCTTTATATCCTCCAATGCACTAAATGGCATTGGTTCTACACTGGATACCCAAACAAGGTTCTGATAAACAGGCCAAGTTCCTATCATGACCTCCAGACCCTACAGTTCTGTTCACCCCCATCACCTTTCCAGCTCCCTCTCCCATAATTCTTCCCCTTTGCTGGCTCCAACCACATTGATGGCATTTATGTCCCTCCAACATACTTAGCACACTCCCATCAGAGCCTCAGCATCTGCCTTCTCCTCTCTCTGGAACTTTCTTCCCCTGATACCCACAAGACTCATTCCCTTAGGATGCTGCTGAAAGGCCCCTTTTTTTATCAGTGAGGTTTTCCTATCTTAAATTCCAACTCCCTCAACCTTCTCTATCCTCCTTCCATTATATCTACTTTCTCCAGTGTCTTTGTTACCATTGGTGCTAGTGGTAAAAAAACAAACAAAAAACCCTGCCTGCACAGCATAGCACAGACCTGATGTATGTCTCTTGCTTACCTTGTTTCCCTTCTGCCTCTGCCCACTAGGGCAGGAATTTTTTCTGTTTTATTCACTGTTGTATCCCTGGTACCTAGAAGAGGTGCTCAGTGAATATCTATTAAATGAAGAAGTTAATTTATGAAAATAAAGAATGAATGAAGATATCGGCAAGCAGAAAGTTAATTGCTGGAATTATAAAGGAGGGCACAATGAAAGCATACTTGTAGGTGAACAGAATAAGCTAAATAGACCTGATAATGTCTGCATCATCTGAGTTATACAGCCATTCAATGACTGCCCAAAGTTGGAAGTAGAAGAATACAGATAATCTATGAAAATCTTATAGTCCTTTTGGGAACATAAAACTCGTGATAGTTTTTACAAACTATCATAAAGTAATTGTTGTCTGTTTTTTAGTCTATAAGTCGTGTCCAACTCTCTGAGACCCCATGGACTGTATCCCATCAGGCTCCTCTCTCCATGGGATTTTCTGGGTAAGAATACTGCAGTGGGTTGCCATTTCCTAATCCAGGGAAATAAAACTCAGACCTTGCCCTCAAGGACTCTATAAGCCAGCCATGTTGATTACCACTTAATACCAGTTAGGGGGTGCTATTTGTAGCAGACATGAGAGGCCCTTGACCCAGATGAGTCTATAAGGGAGGATGGGGACACTGCCAGGAAACGTGGTCCCCAAGTCCAGATGTGAAGAACATATCAAATAGGAATCAGCCAGACAGTACAAAGGAATGCTTGCAAGAAGGAGAGAGCCACCTGTGCAAAAGCACAAAGGCAAAGAGAAACTGTGGAACTGCAGGGAGGGGACCACCGCCCACCGAGGCAGAGAGCCTGAGACAGAAGCGGGACATTTGGCTGGAGAGGTGAGCAACCCAGCGGAGGGGAGGGAGGGGGGTTCTCTTCTGGGTCCATCTCTGCCTCAGAGATACTGGGCTCCACGGGAGGAATTAAGAAGGACAAGTCAGTCCAAATCTTTAATAAACTCATTTCACTACATTTCAGACATACGGAATGGGCTAAAAGAGAGCAAGAATTCATTTAATAGGATCTGAAGCCTCTGCCAGAACCTGCAGACTAAAGTAAAAAGATAAAAGGAGAGATTCAGATCTCAGCCCTCCTTAGGGCTGCAGAAACAGGTGCCCTGGGCGGCAGAGTGGGCAGGGTAGCCAAGCGCCCTGCATTCCCGAGGTGGTCCTGGCTGCTGCCTCTGGAGAAGCGGAAGCACTGTGAACAGAAATCTGAGATATACAGGGGGAGTTGGCTTATTTTCCCATCATTTCCTTCCCTCTTGTAGCTCCATCTGTTCTCCCATGGCTAGTGATTCATAGGGTGCTTGTCTGATCAAAATTGACATTCATTTAATAAAGAACTGAATCTATGACGAACTACAAAAGCCTTTCTACTTTGTGTTGTTTATCATCATTTTCCCTCCATTTTGACAAATAATTGAGGAAATGAACACAATTGGCCTCTAGCCTGAGCGTATGTACTAAAAAAAAAAAAAAGTAGTTTCATTACAGTAGCATTTCTGCATGCCAGCCTCACCAGGAAAATTTAAAAATCCTGATGCTTTAATCTCACCCTCAGACATTCCCATTAAGTGGGTTTGGGAAGGTTGCACGATACAGTGATTATGCTGCTACTGCTGCTAAATCGCTTCAGTCATGTCCAACTCTGTGCGACCCCACACACGGCAGCCCGATAGGCTCCTCTGTCCCTGGGATTCTCCAGGCAAGAACACTGGAGTGGGTTGCCATTTCCTTCTCCAATGCATGAAAGTGAAAAGTGAAAGTAAAGTCGCCCAGTCCTGCCTGACTCTTAGCGACCCCATGGACTGCAGCCTACCAGGCTCCTCCGTCCATGGGATTTTCCAAACAAGAGTACTGGAGTGGGGTGCCATTGCCTTCTCTGATAGTGATTATAACATACCTAGAGTCCCTTGGACTGCAAGGAGATCCAACCAGTCCATTCTGAAGGAGATCAGCCCTGGGATTTCTTTGGAAGGAATGATGCTAAAGCTGAAATTCCAGTACTTTGGCCACCTCATGCGAAGAGTTGACTCATTGGAAAAGACTGTGATGCTGGGAGGGATTGGGGGCAGGAGGAGAAGGGGACGACAGAGAATGAGATGGCTGGATGGCATCACTGACTCGATGGACGTGAGTCTGAACTCCGGGAGTTGGTGACGGACAGGGAGGCCTGGTGTGCTGCGATTCATGGGGTCAAAAAGAGTCGGACACGACTGAGCGACTGATCTGATCTGATCTGATTAAATCTTCTAAGAAGTCCAATTATAAAGATCATATTTGACAGTGTATCATCTCAAATCTTCCAAATTTATTTCACCATGGGACCAACTATTTTTTGGCAGATCTTTTTTTTTTTTTTTTGGCCATGCTGAGTGGCATGGAGGAACTTCCCTGACCAGGGATCGAACTCTCACCCACTGCTGTAGAAGCACAGAGTCTTAACCACTTGACCACCAGGGAAGTCCCTGGCAGAACCATTATTAACATCTAACAAAACACTAATCTTCAGCAAAAAATAATTTGAGAAGTGCTAGTCTTTCTAAGGAAACAAATTCCCAGGAATAATTCCATATATTATTACCATTTCTTATTTATTATCAATCATATTTGAATAAAACCCTAGAGAGAGGAGAAAGGCCTGGGCTTTCATTAATCCTCCTCATTTAGGTATAATTATTTTAAGACAAATGATAAGCAAATAAACAAGCATGAAGACTTTGCTCTTCTACAAAAGACCACTTTTTAAACAGAGTATGAAGGGCTTTCCAGGAGGCTCAGTAGATGAACAATCTGCCTGCAATGCAAGAGACTCCGGTTCAACCCCTGGGTCGGGAAGGTCCCCTGGAGGAGGAAATGGCAACCCATTATAGTATTCTTGCCTGGGAAATGTCATGGACAGAGGAGCTGGTGGACTACAGTCCATGGGGTCACGAAGAGTCCCACACGACTGAAGTGACTGAGCACACACAAGAAGCCCATTACCCACTGATTCTGTCTTTCGCTCATCCAGTTGAGCTACAGTAAAATCTGCTCCAAGATAGCAAATAATATTTTCTCAAAGCAAATGCATCAATAATTTACAACTCTGCCTCATTTTTATTATGACCTCTGGGCATAGGTTTGTGATCCACAAAATAACTAGTCCATGTAAGTAACGTAATAAATATTAAATAAACCCTTTGGAGGCAATCCATAGGAGTGAAAACAGCACACCCTCTTGAAGCAGGCAACCTGAGTTTAAAGCACATCACCAGTACTTATTCCAGAGAAGGCAATGGCACCCCACTCCAGTACTCTTGCCTGGAAAATCCCATGGATGGAGGAGCCTGGTGGGCTTCAGTCCATGGGGTCGCTAAGAGTTGGACACGACTGAGCGACTTCACTTTCACTTTTTCACTTTCATTCATTGGAGAAGGAAATGGCAACCCACTCCAGTTTTCTTGCCTGGAGAATCCCAGGGGCAGGAGAGCCTGGTGGGCTGATGTCTATGGGGTCACACAAAGTCGGACATGACTGAAGTGACTTAGCAGCAGTAGCAGCAGCCAGTACTTATTAGTTTTGTGTCCTCTGGCAACCTTACCTCTCAGATCTCAAGTCTGGCCACTAAAGTGAAGATACCTGAAATACCTAATTTTCAGGACTCTCGGAGGACTAATTTATATACAGAAGCTAATGGACTTAAATACGGTACTCCTTGAGCTATTTCAAATCCTGAAAGACAATGCTGTGAAAATGCTGCACTCAATAGGCCAGCAAATTTGGAAAACTCAGCAGTGGCCACAGGACTGGAAAAGATTAGTTTTCATTCCAATCCCAAAGAGAGGCAATGCCGAAGAATGCTCAAACTACCCCACAATTGCAGTCAACTCACACGCTAGTAATGCTTAAAATTCTCCAAGCCAGGCTTCCGCAATATGTGAACCGTGAACTTCCAGATGTTCAAGCTGGTTTTAGAAAAGGCAGAGGAACCAGAGATCAAATTGCCAATATCCGCCGGATCATCAAAAAAGCAAGAGAGTTCCAGAAAAACATCTACTTCTGCTTTATTGACTATGCCAAAGCCTTTGACTGTGTGAATCACAATAAACTGTGGAAAATTCCAAAAGAGGTGGGCATACCAGACCACCTGACTGCCTCTTGAGAAACCTATATGCAGGTCAGGAAGCAACAGTTAAAAATGGACATGGAATAACAGACTGGTTCCAAATAGGAAAAGGAATCCATCAAGGTTGTATATTTTCACCCTCTTATTTAACTTCTATGCAGAGTACATCATGAGAAACACTGGGCTGGAAGAAGCACAAGCTGGTATCAAGATTGCCAGGAGAAATCTCAATAACCTCAGATATGCAGATGACACCACCCTTATGGCAGAAAGTGAAGAAGAACTAAAGAGCCTCTTGATGAAAGTGAAAGAGGAGAGTGAAAATGTTGGCTTAAAGCTCAACATTCAGAAAACGAAGATCACGGCATCCCGTCCCATCACTTCATGGGAAATAGATGGGGAAACACTGGCTGACTATTTTTCTGGGCTCCAAAATCACTGCAGATGGTGATTGCAGCCATGAAATTAAAAGATGCTTACTCCTTGGAAGGAGAGTTATGACCAACCTAGAGGGCTTATTAAAAAGCAGAGACATCACTTTGCCAACAAAGGTCCATCTAGTCAAGGCTAGGGTCTTTCCCGTGGTCATGTATAGATGTGAGAGTTGGACTATAAAGAAGGCTGAGCACCGAAGAATTGATGCTTTTGAACTGTGGTGTTGGAGAAGACTCTTGAGAGTCCCTTGGATGCAAGGAGATCCAACCAGTCCATCCTAAAGGAAATCAGTCCTGGATGTTCATTGGAAGGACTGATGTTGAAGCTGAAACTCCAATACTTTGGCCACCTGATGCGGAGAGCTGACTCATTTGAAAAGACCCTGATGTTGGGAAAGATTGAGGGCAGGAGGAGAAGGGGATGACAGAGGATGAGATGGTTGGATGGCAACATCAACTCAATGGACATGGGTTTGGGTGGACTCTGGGAGTTGGTGATGGACAGGGAGGCCTGGCGTGCTGCAGTTCATGGGGTCGCAAAGAGTCAGACATGACTGAGTGACTGAACTGAACTGAACTGAAATAATTTCTAAAGTAATGACAGTTATTTTTATCAGAAATTGCTTCAAAATTTTTTCCAGGTATAATGTGAGGTAACGTTTTAAAATAAAGGCATCTTTCTTTGTTCAGGAGTATTTTTGAAAGAATGAGCATTCTGCTGGAAACTCAAACATATATAGCCCTCTGGTATAGTTGAGGTCACAGTCATTCTCATAAATCCTCAATTTTCTATTCCTGAGCAGATACTAACAATGAACTCCTTTACATTTGTCTGCACAAGCATCTTATGGCCAAAGGACAGGTTAATGGGCAGCCGAATTTGGAGTTATTGACAAAAACAAACATACTTTATGTCTACGCTCAGGCTATATTTTTGAGCAAGAATATTGAAAGACTGAAGAAATTGTAGGGAAAACTCCTGCAAATATCTATTCCAAATCAGATCTAAAATACTCAGAATGCTCCAATCCCAGAAACTCACTTCTTTGAGCCAATGACAATGCTGTTTTATTTGTGTTCTTAGAGACCAAATGTAAAGTAACCTGGAAATGTAAATATAATGAGTAAGGTATTCCATCTCACAAGGTAATCTACATCGCTATTTATTACAGATTTCTGAACTGTGACCACTCTTATCTTTACAAATGGATTCCCACTCTAGGACACTTTATAAAGGAGCCAAGAAGAAATGGTTGTCTTCTTCTCTCATTCAAACTCCCTGACACTGAAGAATCCTTGAGTTGCTTCCTTTGGGTTAGAGCTTAAAGTTTAAAATTCTTTAATTCTCTCCTTTTTTAACAGTTTTATTGAGGAATGATTGACATACAGAAAGCTATAGATAGTTAATGTACACAACTTGTGAGTTTGGAGATAAGTTTCCCTGGTGGCTCACTGAAAAAGAAACGGGTTCGATCCCTGGGTCAGAAGATCCCCTGGAGAAGGAGATGGCAATCCACTGCAGTATTCTTGCCTGGAGAATCCCGTGAACAGAGGAGGCTGATGGGCTACAGTTCATGGGATCACAAAGAGTCAGATATGACTTAGCAACTAAACAACAACAACAACAATACATCCCTGAAACTCCCATCATTATCAATGCCACAAGCTTGCCCAAAAGTTTCCACTTGCCCCCTTATATATTGAGGGGTTTCTTTTCCCTTTTGTAGTAAGAGCACTTAACATAAGATCTGCTCTCTTAGCATTCAATACAAAATTATTCATCATGAGCCCTATTTTGTACAGTAGCTCATCACAAACTATTTTGCAAAGTGGAAACAATCTATCTTTTGACCAACATTTTCCCATTGGCCCATTCCCTGCCCTCCTCCCTGGAAATCACCATTCTACCCTCCACTTTTATGTGTTTGACTATTTTGAGTCCTCATAGAGGTGAAATCATGCAGTATTTGTCTTTCTGTATTTGGCTTATTTCACTTAGCATGATGTCCTGCTGATCCATCCCCAATGTGGCAAATGGGAGGATTGCCATCTTTTTTCAGGCTAAGTAAGATTCCGTTGTATGTATATGCCACAATTTTTAAAACTGGAGGATAATTACAAGATTGTCTACATTTTTTAAAATCCATTCATCTGTTGATGGACACTTTGATTGCTTCCCTGGTTTGGCTATTGTCAATAATGATGCAATGAACATGGAAGTAGAGATACTCTTTGAGATTCAGATTTCAACTCTTTTGGATATCTGCCCCAAAGTCAGATTGCTGAAAATTTTTCACATGACCTAGAAAACCAACTTGTCTGTCTGGTTGCCACTCACCCTCTGCTCATTTCTAAGTCTTCGTACTCCAGTCATATTACACTACCCTTTCCTCCAATTCTCCTGTTAGTCTAATTACTTATTCAGTCCCCTTTCATCATCTTTTTGCCATATCCAGCTGGGTTTTTGTCCCTATTAGTCATTATGAAACTTACCATTACTTCAGTTCAGTTCAGTTCAGTCGCTCAGTCGTGTCCGACTCTTTGCGACTCCATGGACTGCAGTATGCCAGGCTTCCCTGTCCATTGCCAACTCCCGGAATTTACACAAACTCATGCCCATTGCATCAGTGATGCCATCCAACTGTCTGATCCTCTGTCGTCTCCTTCTCCTCCCGCCTTCAATCGTTCCCAACATCAGGGTCTTTTCCAATGAGTCAGTTCTTTGCGTCAGGTGGCCAAAGTATTGGAGTTTCAGTGAATATTCCAATGAATATTCAGGAATATTCAGGATTGATTTCCTTTAAGATGGACTGGCTGGATCTCCTTGCTGTCCAAGGGACTCTCAAGAGTCTTCTCCAACACCACAGTTCAAAAGCATCAACTCTTTGGCACTCAGCTTTCTTTATAGTCCAACTCTAACATCCATACATGACTACTGGAAAAACCATAGCTTTGACTGGATGGACTTTTTCAGTAAAATAATGTCTCTGCTTTTTAATAAGCTGTCTAGATGGGTCATAGCTTTTCTTCTAAGAAGCAAGCGTCTTTTAATTTCATGGCTGCAGTCACCATCTGCAATGATTTTGGAGCCCCAGAAAATAAAGTCTCTCACTGTTAACATTGTTTCCCCATCTATTTGCCACGAAGTGATAGAACCAGATGCCATGCTCTTAGTTTTCTGAATGTTGAGTTTTAAGCCAACATTTTCACTCTCCTCTTTTATTTTCATCAAGAGGCTCTTTAGTTCTTCTTCGCCTTCTGACATAAGGGTGGTGTCATCTGCACATCTGAGGTTATTGTTATTTTTCCCAGCAATCTTGATTCCACTTTGTGCTTCATCCAGCCGGCATTTCACATGATGTTCTCTGCATAGAAGTTAAATAAGCAGGGTGACAATATACAGCCTTGTATATTTCTCCCTGAGGACTGGGGCTTTTCCTATCTTTTTCACACTATCACCAGCATCAATATAATGTACTTTAATAAATAAATGAATATGATGAATATAAAACAAGTGAGGGAAGAAGTTGAGCTTTTAACCAGCTTTCTGCTTTTTCTGATCTTGCTATTTACCTCACAGAAGGAAAGGGAAAGAATGTGCTATTTGTAGCATGTATATTTTATGTGAGCTGTATCTTAATGTACAAGTAATTTCACAGGCATCAGTCAGAGTTTTTTACTCCAAGAGGCTACTTCAAAAAAGCCTTTAATTTTTAATATTCTACTTCTCCAAATAATAAGAAATGTAATTAGCATCCCATGTTTGCCCATTAAAATGTGTGTAATATGTAACTGTTAGCCATGGTAGTAGAATCTGAAAATAATTTAGTAAGTAAACATATTTAAATGACTTACTGTGCATACTTTTTTCAATAAAGAGCCTGATGCTATAAGTAAGCTGTCAATCAATGTTTTTGCTAATTTTCTTCTGTGAGTGTGCTTTATTCACATTTTAAATTTCAAATGAAACAAACATATAAAATAAAACAGAATACATGCATTACATTTCTATTCATTCTTTACTTCTGTTTAATGGTAAAAGCCTGCTGGTGAGCATGGACCTGTGTCAGCAGTCATCCTAAATTACAGCCATAAAATCCCCAAATGAAAATCATCATAAAAGAGCAACCTAGTTTCCTATGAAAGAATAAACCATTATTTTAAATTAAGTGCTATATTTTAGATTTAAATTAAATGTCATTAACCTTAATTTTTATGAGCATCACTGTTTATGTCTCAGCAGATCTATAAAATGGAAAGTTAGATGCAATTACTATGAAATCAAAGCTATAAAGTTTCACCTTGGTGGTAGCAACTAATATGTAGATGGTTTATGTAGACAGAAAACTACATGCATCCTAGGGAGACAAATTCTGTCCTGATAAACTGAAGTCTCTTGTTCATAATCATTTGTTATAACCTTCTTTAGAGCATCCATCCTAGATTCTTAAGGGCCTTATCACCCCTTGACAATCCATGTCAGTCATGGGATTCACTCTTTCTTTTAGTTTTAAAACTTAATTACTTATGATTTTTCATGACTATTTGTTTCAGTTAAAAGAATTTTAATTATTTTAGGCCCCAGGTTGACAATAAAGGGTAGAATGGGGTTAGGGTTAGAGTTTTCAGAGACTCCACCATCCAGAAATAATTTAGTATCTGCTAAAAATACATGTACTCAATATTGTGGGCTTCTCAGGTGAGTAATTAAAGAATCCACCTGCCAATGCAGGAGACTCAGGTTCATTCCCTGGGTTGGGAAGATCCCCTGGAAGAGGAAATGGCAACCCACTCCATTATTCTTGCCAGGATAATCCTATGGACAAAGCCTGGTGGGCTCCAGTCCATGGAGTCACAAAAGAGTTGGATACAACTTAGCAACTAAACGGCAACAACATTCAGCAGAGTATGGAGAGTCTCCAGATTGTGG
This sequence comes from Bos javanicus, assembly GCF_032452875.1. Taxonomy (NCBI): domain Eukaryota; kingdom Metazoa; phylum Chordata; class Mammalia; order Artiodactyla; family Bovidae; genus Bos; species Bos javanicus. The sequence continues at coordinate 100,658,503 of NC_083871.1, read as the reverse complement.
TCACAGGAAAGCTTTGATTTAACTCTCAGGTTTCTTACTAAGTGATTCTGCTCTATAACCTTAAATAATTGGCTTTAACCTGCAGGTCTATTTCTCTGACTCAGTGTTTTTATGAGGGCTAAACAAGATAATATAAATGATTATTGTGGTGTCCAGCAAATGGTAAATTCTCAAGATATTTTAGTTATACATTATTATCTGTAAAGTAATGAAATTATCTGCTAGAATACTCAAGACCCCCTTGTAGATTTTAACATATTTAATTCTATAAGTACTATTTATAAATGTATGTCACCAAAGCTAATTAAAGTGATAGCCATAGTTATTAGCAGTGATGAATATGTGTCTTTAACTTTGGCTTAAAGCTCAACATTCAGAAAACAAAGATCATGGCATCTGGCCCCATCACTTCATGGGAAATAGATGGGGAAACAGAGGAAACAGTTCTTTTTTGGGCTCCAAAATCACTGCAGATGGTGACTGCAGCCATGAAATTAAAAGACACTTACTCCTTGGAAGAAAAGTTATGACCAACCTAGATAGTATATTCAAAAGCAGAGACATTATTTTGCCAACAAAGGTCCGTCTAGTCAAGGCTATGGTTTTTCCTGTGGTCGTGTATGGATGTGAGAGTTGGACTGTGAAGAAGGCTGAGCGCCGAAGAATTGATGCTTTTGAACTGTGGTGTTGGAGAAGACTCTTGAGAGTCCCTTGGCCTGCAAGGAGATCCAACCAGTCCGTTCTAAAGGAGATCAGCCCTGGGTGTTCTTTGGAAGGAATGATGCTAAAGCTGAAACTCCAGTACTTTGGCCACCTCATGCGAAGAGTTGACTCATTGGAAAAGACTCTGATGCAGGGAGGGATTGGGGGCAGGAGAAGAAGGGACGACAGAGGATGAGATGGCTGGATGGCATCACTGACTCGATGGACGTGAGTCTGAGTAAACTCCGGGAATTTGTGATGGACGGGGAGGCCTGGCATGCTGCAATTCATGGCGTCGCAGAGAGTTGGACACAACTGAGCGACTGAACTGAACTGAACTGAAGAACTCCATAAATAATGTGTGATATTTTGGTATCAAATAAATAAAACTAGCTTTTACCATAAATTTTATCATTTAATTCTTGATTTGTAATACTCAAACGTAAGGCCCATCAAAATGCTATTTTTAATCTAATAATTTGGATAAATTTATGGGAGAAATACAGTCTTATAATTCAATTCCATATCTGTTATTTGGGATTTTTAAAATTCATTCAACAAATATTAGTCGAACTTTAAGCACTGTGCTAGTTGGAAATAAACAATGTTAATTATGTTTATTATATTTTTGATAGTTAGATTCCCAGGAGAGTGAACAAAATCCTATGTAGTGGAAGTGGGAACTGTCAGTAGAAAACATAAAATACAACTCTTTTATAATGCTAGTAAGTGTGTGCCTGTCTCAGGAAGGACCCAACATGCAAACAGCTGAGCTCAAGAGTATTAAAATAAAACACATGGGTACAAGCCCTCTGAAGAATCAGCAGCTAATGGGAGATGGCAGAGGTGTGTCAGCAACAAGCTCTCAGGCCCATCTACCAAGTAGACTTATTAACTCGGGACAGGCTGGTTGCTCTCCAGAAAAGGACAATTGTCATAGAGGTAAGTGAGAGAGCACTTTATACACTTTCTTATTCTTCATTTCAGCCCAGTGAGAATTTGGGCTTGGCTGATTCACTATGTCTTCAAAAAGAGAAACAATTCCAAAATTAAAGGGAAATCTATCTTCCTTATGCCATCTTTTCCTTTGGACTTTAATCTTAATGAAAAACATTGGTAAATTATCTCTTTTTTTCCATGGCCAGCCCTTTATGAAAGATTTTTCTCAGAATTTGTATTTTTAATTATGCCTAATTTTAAAACTGAGATTTACATAAATATCAACTGATCCACGAGCTGAGGGAAAATGCCTCACTTTGATATGAAGTATTATTTTTCTTGGGTAATGGGGTGTAATGTCATTGTGTCAGACAATGGTTCTCACTGTGAACCCATTGAAGGCAGCTCAACTTGTGAGCTGATCATTACTCCAGTGAAAGAAAGAAAGGAAGAAAAGATGGAGAGGAAGGGAAAAGACAGGGAGAAGGAAGAGAGAGATGAGAGGGAGGAAGGGATGAACAGATAAAGTCAACTCCAGATAATACTGTCAACAACTGGAGTGTTCCTGGTATATCCACAGATGAGACATTTATTCCCAAGACACACCAATTTTTTTCTTTGCTCAGGTTATAGAATAATCATTCTTTAGGCCAAATATGCATCATGATCACATGAAAACTAGAGTAGGCTGTGTATTTGAAAGTCAGTAACTTCAGAGAATGTGCCTCTTTTTACATTTTATCAGTCTGTTGCTAGAATAAAGAAACTCGAAGTTGCTTACAAGTGGCTAACGAGTTCTATAATCAAGACTTATTAAGGAAATATGAAGCTTACTACTGAAAGAATGGGGAAGTTCATTCAAATGGAAAACCTACTACTTGGTGAGCTACAAGATCATGAGTCCTCGGGGAAAATTAAAAGAGGAGTCATTTGGTCTAAAGCATCCACATTTAAGCATAAGTGCAAGTAAAGATTCAATAACAGCTAAGTTTCCCCCAAGAAAAAAATTCATTGAGATTAGAGCTCTCAGTAGATATCTCTGTTAATTATGCAGAGGTTGGGACAAGATAATTATAATTATTTCAGGGGTAGAGACCATTGGATACCCTTACATAGTTGTAGAATGAAGTTTGATGTGGACATGAATCCCATTCCATCAAAGCCCACTAATTGAGGCTTTCAGAAAAACAAGTAAATCATTCCAAACACTAGAAAGAGATAATGGCTTTCATTTCCCTTGATCTCAGCTTAAACTTACTTATGCACAAGAGAGAGTACACACTTAATGTAGCCTTCTAAGCACATGACTCAAAATGTCAGATTACATGGAAGGTAATGGAAAGCAGATCTAAAATAAAATGCTGAGGAAGCCCACTTCATCTCTTCAGTGGATCTTATTGGCATTTAGAACCACCCTTTAATGACCATCTGTTGGGTTTGCTCAGAATCCCTTCCGCTTCTTTTGCTAAGTGTACCCTGCTTTTCCTTATTGCACCTTCCCTCTTCCACCCCATGTGTTCTCTGTGGGATGTTGTCAATCTCGATGTCTAGTAATTAGGCAAATTATTTTATAACCAAAGAAAGTTGCTCTGTCATGTCTGACTCTTTGTGACCCCATGGACTATACAGTCCATGGGATTTTCCAGACCAGGATACTGGAGTGGGTAGCCATTCCCTTCTCCAAGGGATCTTCCCAACCCAAGGATCAAACCCAGTTCTCCTGCATAGAGGGAAGCCAAGCCACACTTCTAAAACAAAGTTTACCTTTTTCTATCCAATACTAGGCTTCCCTGGTGGCTCAGACAGTAAAGCATCTGCCTGCAATGCGGGAGAGCAGGGTTCAATCCCTGGGTTGGGAAAATCCCCTGGAGAAGGAAATGGCAACCCACTCCAGTACTCTTGCCTGGAAAACTCCATGGACTGAGGAGTCTGGTAGGCTACAGTCCATGGGGTTGCAAAGAGTCGGACACAACCGAGCAACTTCATCCAATACTAAAGGATTCAAAAGGAATCTTGCTCCATGTCCTACCTAACAATGCCTGATTCCTCTTAACTCAGAGCCCCTTCAGTTCAGTTCAGTCATGTCCAACTCTTTGCAACCCCATGGGCTGCAGCACGCCAGGCTGCCCTGTCCATCACCAACTCCCGGAGCCTACTCAAACTTATGTTCATTGCTTCATTGAGCCCCTTAGAGCCTTCTTTCTGGGTGTGCAAAGCAGAGAAAGCTAGAATAGCAGAGGCAGAACTGAACCATGGCTTCCAGGCTGTGAGAAAGCTGGGGAGCATCTAGTAACTAAGCCAGAGTCATGTATTTCATCTGTTTCTCCCTCTTTTCTTAAGCCATGCCTCCAATGACATACACAACCCCAAAAATGGAGAAGACAAGCATCACAAAGTAGTTTAAACAATCCCCTGTCCTACAGAATCTTCAAGGAGAAATTGCCACTGAAATTTTATTGGTGCTTTTCTTATGATGGCAATTTATACAAGGGCTATAAAAATGTATCATTCTCTTAGACCCAAATATTCTGCTCCTGAGAATTTTTCCTAAGGAAGTCACTCAATAGAAGGAAAAACTAAGGGCACATTAATGTTATTTGCAGCTCCATCTAAAACAGTAAAGCATCAGAAGCAATCTGAATGTAAAGCAATAATGTTTAAATAAATTATTGTGTATAAGCCAATGGAATATTACACAGCCATAAAATTATAATTACACAATATTGATATCATATTCAGTGAAAACATAAGATGATGCACTCATTATTATGGTGACAATTATGAAAACTAAGAATGCATGGAGGTAAACATTAGTATCGAATACAAAAAAATCAAAGTAATCATATTAGGATTGTGAGGTCACTGGTGATCTTTCTTTTGTCACAATTTATGTTGTTATTATAAATCAACAGCAGCAATGACAAGAATCTGCTTTCTCTTTCAGGAGATAAAAGTTATCTGTAGTCATACACTCATTCCCTAAAGAGGCTTTTCCTCAGCAGCTCCCAACTCTGAGGGCCAGAGTTCACTCAGAATTAGGGAGTCAAGTGTGCTCTGGCCAACATTCCTCCCCTTGCCCCATAGAATTAGGAAGCATTACATGGCTTTGCCACCTGCTCTTTCTGTAATAACCATATTTCATCCAAAAGGGTACACTCATTTCCTCCCACATATTCGGTATCCCTGAAATTGAAATAAATTTTCTAACTGATGGCGTCTTAAAATTGCTGCTTTCCAGGTGACAGGTGTGATGAAGTTGTAGCTACTTGCCCACAGGTAGGACTTCCCAGGTAGCTCCATCAGTAAAAAATCCATCTGCAGTGCAGGAGACCTGGGTTCAGTCCCAAGGTTGGGAAGCTGCTCTGGAAAAGGAAATGGCAAACCACTCCAGCATTGTTACCTGGAAAATACCATGGACAGAGGAGCCTAGCCAGCTACAGTCCATTGGATCGCAGGAGTTGGACACGACTTAGCAACTAAACCACCACTGCCCGTATGCAAATTGGTGATAGATCTTCATAACTGAATCAATATTGTTAAATAAATGAATGAATGAGTGAAGGCTACAACTCCATTTGGGCATCTATGAAATAAAAGAGTCTATGACCTTTTATTTTCTCCCGAAAATAAAATTCGTGAGTTTTCTCCCGAATATAACATTCTGAAATTTTAATCTGTTGACAGGCTACTTAATTGATATTTAAATGATATTTAATGGAAACTATATAGTCATTGAGCAATAAGTGCTTATTTTATGTGCACTCTTGGGTGGTTCAACCAGGAATACCTGTATTAATTCCTTACCTATCAAAGGTTGTTGTCTTGGCCCCCAGAGGAGAAGAATTCAATCCGGGGCCAGAGACGAGGCTTGATCTCTCAGAGCTTTTATGTAATAAAGTTTTATTAAAGTATAAAGGAGATAAAGAAAGCTTCTGACTTAGGCATCAGAAGTGGGCAGAAAGAGTGCCCCCTTGCTAGTCTTCAGCTGGATGTTATATAGTCACTAGCAGTCTGTTAATGAAAGAAAGGAATGTCTTAAAACTCAGAATGGCACCAGGCTCCTCACCCATAAGATGCATTTTGGGATAATCTTGGCACCAAATGGCTTATCCTGGGCCATAAAATGTTTAACTTGAATCTTGAAGAAGGGCAGACCACCATACAAATAGTTTCATTTACATAGATTAGGGGAACAATATCTGAGTATAACATACTGGTTTGTCAAGTAGGTTATGAGCCAAGAGGCGGAACCGACTTGAAGACAAAGTTTGGGGTAAATGCATACTACGTTAACATAGCTTAAGACAAACATTTCCATAAGAAAAAGGCATTGGTTATCTCTAGGTTTGAGAACAGTTAACTTCAGGTGAAACCAGGTGTCATTATGGCAACACAGTATTTGAAGAGAAACCTCCTTTCAAATTTGTATAGAGAAGGAAAAAACATCGCTAGTTTGTTTCCTCCTGGCGCTTAAGAGAGATAAAAATGTCTGACACTTGCAGGCTATTTCCTCTGTTTGGAGACCCGTGGCCTTCCTGCCTGTTACCCTCTCACCTAGAGGGTAGGTGTGTTTGCCATTCAGTTGTGTCCAGCTCTTTGTGACCCCATGAACTGTAGCCCACCAGGCTCCTCTGTCCATGGAATTCTCCAGGCAAGAATACTGGAGTGGGTTGCCATTTCCTCCCCAGGGGATCCTCCCTACCCAGGGATCAAACCCAGGTCCCCTGCATTGCAGGTGGATTCTTTACCATCTGAGCCACCGGGGAAGCCCCTGAGGGTAGGTACCTAATGGAAAATGGAAATACAAGCACTGTGTTTCTCCACAAGGTCAGTTCTACAAGAGGCCTTGCAGATAATTAAAAAAAAAAAAAAAAAAATTCTCAATGAAACAAATGTAGGAAATGTTGCCTACCCTCTTCTTTCTTAAAGCCCCTTTCGTGTTCACATTAGCATCTCAAAGGCTCTGGGAAGTCCCACACTAAAAAAAAAAAAAAAGCTACTTAGAGCATTTCCATTAAAGCACCATATAAGCCTGGGAAATCTATTTAGCCTGACTGTGCTTCACTACTTCTGCACTGTGGTAGTATTGGGCCTTGCTTCCTACAGAAAATACTAGGAAGAACTGATGAACACAACTTAGAGGCACTTAGCATGTGGGAAACTGCTGCCCCTTGAAAACATGAGGAGTCTTAGGTTTGTGCCAAACACAGACAACTGTTCCGTGGCCTTCCTTTCCTGAAGCAGGCCAGTGTTGTCTCTCGAATTGAAGGGATGAAATCACACTCTGGCCAATACAGAGAAATTTAAGAGGGATAAATGGAAACAGACACAGAGAGCAACAGCCAGAGACAGAGACAGATCTCCCCCAAATAAGGTTTATTGTGAGACTAATGGGGCTTGCAACTTATAGGCCTGAGAGAAGACCTAGCCACATATGATCACGTATTTTCAAAAATTTGCAAACAAGAGATATTTAAATTGCAGTGGTTTAGATGACAGTATCTTTCCACTCTGATTTCCCATCTGTTATATTTTCTCCTATATTAGGCGATTTTGGTGTAACTATGAATCACTTTGGGCTTCCCTAGTGGCTCAGCAGTCAAGAATCTGCCTGCAATGCAGGAGACTCAGGAGACCAGGGTTCAATCCCTGGGTCAGGTAAATCCACTGGAGAAGGGAATGACTACCCACTTGAGTATTCTTCACTGGAGAAGTCCATGAACAAAGTACAAACACTGTCCACAGGGTCACAAAGAGTTGGACATGACTGATAGCGCGCATACACACACACACACACACACACATAAATCACTTCGGGTTTTGGCTAACAAGTCAAATTAGGAACACATTGAGTTGAGTTTGGGTATAATTGTGAATCACTCAGGTTTGGGCTAAGAAGTTGAGTTAGGGTCACACTGAGTTGAGTTTAATAGGATTTATTTATATCACTTTGAGTCATTTCTCTTAAGTTGTGACCAATCATCCCAATGTGGAAACAACCTACAAAAATGTTCTTATAGTCCACTATATCAACCTACCCGGCATCATGATCTGAAAGTCATGCTGAGAAGTTAAGCTGTGATGTTAGTATGTCCTATGGCTGACCCAGCACCAGAACCGATGGGTTGTGAAAGGGAAATAAGGCTTGAAATGTAGGAAATCAAAGTCCAATTTTTATAATATTTTATACAAAAGATCCCATTCTTATTAATGTATGATCAAAACTAAAGTCTTCTAGCAAAGGTGTACTTAGTTATGCAACAGATACAAATATAAATGCACCATATATTTTTCCCTTTTTTGATGAGAATTCTTTAATGGGATTTATCAGAATGTCTGTGTTTGTAGGGTGCAAACCTGCAACTGTTACATGTTTTATGTATTCCAAGATACTAGATTATACCTCAGAATATCTCTCACATATTGTCCTGATAAACTCTAGTGGTTCTAGATGAAACAGCACAAATACTGTCATTAACACAGTGAAAGAATGAAGAGACAAGTGCAAATATTCACTAATAAGTCAAGGTATATGATATAAGATTCATGTAACTACAGTACCTTTAGCTCAGTACAATAGAGAAGCAATTTAAAATACATTAAACTACTCATTTGTACTTTAATTTCAGATTCTTTTTTTTTTTTCAGAATTATGGATAATACCTAAATGCAAGAGTGATTTTTAGAAAGAAGTCAAATATAAACCAAAAGTGAATAGTGACTGAAGTTTCAATATCACCAAAATACTAATTATATCATCATGGAAACTATAATTTGTAGATCAATATCATTAACATGAGGAAATGAATTACACCAGGATAGTCCCAAAACAGAAATTTAAAAAGCTACAGAGAGATGTATATTGTCAAACACAAAAGCACAATCTGCATTGCTTAATGAATGTTGTCAGATCAAATAATATTCCAGATTAGAAACCTTCTGCATAAAAAAACTTCAAATGTCTGAAATCATAAAGTTCATATACAAAAGGGCTCCCCAGGTGGTGCAAATGGTAAAGAATCCTCCTGCCAAGGCAGGAGATGAAGGAGACTTGGGTTTGATCCCTGGGTCAGGAAGATACCCTGGAGTAGGGAATAGCAACTTGCTCCAGTATTGTTGCCTGGAAAATCCGATGGACAGAGGAGCCTGGCAGGCTACAGTCGATGGGGCCACAGAGTTGGACATGACTGAGCAAAACATAGTTTAAAGAGGTTTTCCTTAATCTGAGAGAAATCCCAAATATTTTCATAACATCATCAATAAAGGGTTTAAACTGAAATAAATGTTTCTAAACTACTAGTAACACAAATCAATTTTGTTATCAATCATGCTAAGGGAAAAGCTATTATCTTTCTACTCTCTACAAAAGATGACATTTAAAAATTTATTGTCATTTGAAGAGGCAAGGAGAATGCAACCCAAAAATGTAGCAATTACAAAAGTGCACCAAGAAGGTAAGTAATAAAAATAGTGTTCTTTTTTCAGGATTTTGTGATGATTTGGGAATTTGTGATGCATCCTAAAATGCGTAACTTGTGATTTCTCATTCTAAATAAATCTTTGTTTTGTATCTAATTTAAAGTTGCATTTCTTTTTCTTAAAGAAAGCTCTCCAAACCATTAAAGCCTCAGACCTGGGCTTGCTTCTGATTCATTCTTTTTTAGACTCTAGTGTGTGGATTCATGTGTCAAACAGATTGACCAGTTGACTATTTGATAAAATTTCATATTGACTCAACTCATATTGAATTTAACCACAATGTATCCTACACCTAGACCTCCCAAATAGGCTTCTCTGAGTCCAAATCATATCCTGATATTGAAACAATTTCTTGATATGAAAAAAAAAAAAAACTAATCAGAGGAAATATTGCTCTCTGTTCTGGAAGGTTCAGCTCTATACATTGGGAATGATTCCATAGCATTACTTAGACATTAGATTTTTGAAGATAAATTTTCAAAGTTTTTGTTGTTGTTGTTCATTCACTAAGTCATGCCTGACTCTGTGACCCCATGGACTGCAGCACATCAGCTTTCCCTGTCCTTCACCATCTCCCGCAGTTCAGTCAAATCCATGTCCATTGAGTTGGTGACACCATCCAACCATCTCATCCTCTGTTGTCCCCTTCTCCTGCCTTCAATCTTTCCCAGCATCAGGGTATTTTCCAACAAGTCAGTTCTTTGCATCAGGTGGTCAAAGTATTGAAGTTTCAGCTTCAGCATCAGTCCTTCCAATGAATATTCAGGATTGATTTCCTTTAGGATGGACTGGTTGGATCTCATGCAGTTCAAAGGACTCTCAATAGTCTTCTCCAGCCCCAGAATTTGAAAGCCAGTCTCACTGGGAAAGACTCAAGCAATTATGATGCTGTTTCTAAGCAAGGTGATATAAAGCTAATATTTGCCCCCTGGCCTGCTGCTATGACACTACAAATGGATTAATAGAGGAGGTTGAAGACGTTGCAATTTATCGTGGGTCTCTTCCTGCTTAGAGCAACTCTGCAGACTGAAACAAATCCCTGGAATATGCAACCCTTCCTCACTGCCACCCACCCCATACAGAGATCAATAACTCACTTTCTGTGCAATGTTAAGTAAAGTATGTGGAGTTTGAGGGAGATAGAAAATCTTTCCTAAAGATTGCCCTAAGTTCTAAATAGTCTTGGCTGTGACTCAGAAAAATTTAATTGCTTGCTTTCTTTGCTCTCCCCAATCTCTTCTCCACTGTAACAAAAAAGACTAAAGAAAATTTTAAAAGAAAAAAAAAGGCAGCAGCATACTAAACACGCAGAAGTTCGATAAGGATAAAAGAGTAGATGGGATAAAATATATCAAATTAAGATTCTTATGTTTCCAGCCAGGCCTCCTCCTTTCAGTGCTTAATAGATCATTAAAAATAGGTACACGCATCCCATCTACAAGAGTTAGTCTTCATAATTAGTGGTGGTACATGCCACACTCACAGAGAGCTATTTACAGAGATGACGACTCAGCAGCGTCTTGGTAACACTTCTATTTTTTATTGTTATGTTGATGAGCAATTGGAATGGCTGTAATTAAAATGACACCATAATTCGATTTTTAGTGATCTGTTCACTGTCAAAATTAAATATATATGGCAAGGAAAAGGAACCAGGCATGGTAAACAGTATAAAAGGAAAACCAATGTCACTCTCATGCGACCATTCCACAGTCACACAGGAGAATCACCGAAAAGTGTGTGATATGGTTCCTTTTCTAACAAAGTGGTTTACATATTCTCTTCCATATACTATAAATTATTTTTGAACTGCTCTGACCTCCTCAAATGACAAGTGTATCATCAGCCCTGCAAGAATTCCTCCTTGACTTGGCTGTAAAATCAGGTTAATCATGTGCTAGCTGGCTTGATCAGAGAAGGCAATGGCACCCACTCCAGTACTCTTGCCTAGAAGATCCCATGGATGGAGGAGCCTGGTAGGCTGCAGTCCATGGGGTCGCTAGAGTCAGACACGACTGAGAGACTTCACTTTCACTTTTCACTTTCATACATTGGAGAAGGAAATGGCAACCCACTCCAGTGCTCTTGCCTGGAGAATCCCAGGGATGGCGGAGCCTTGTGGGCTGCCATCTATGGGGTCACACAGAGTCGGACATGACTGAAGCGACTTAGCAGCAGCTGGCTTGAACCTCTGTGACAATGTAGGCTGTGAAAACCCTCCAATTCTGAGGGATGGTGATGGGAGAAGTGGAGACTGAGGCCATCTGGAGAGCACTGATGGGATGAGCCCTTTCTCCAGCTAGATGGAAGTGACTAGTAGCCCTGTGGGGCCATAACTGCTGTCCAAAATATGCAGAAGAAATGACCAGGATGAGCTGGTCAGTCATTCAGTCATTTAGGCTTCCTGAACTTCCAGCAGGAAACCCATCATCTATCCCACTCTCCCTCCCTCCCAGCAGGTGAACCTCTGAGCCATCCAGCACACATGGCCATCTCCTTCTCACCTCTGTCCACAGGGGAGCCAGGGCACCACTTGAGAGGGCTGAAACAGAGTCACATAACAATACAGGCATCAAGAGGAAGAAAAGAGCCCCCCAGTAGAAGCAATGTTCCTGCAGCAGAAAAGACTGCGCAAGAACACATCTGCATCACGGCAATGATGACTCTAACTCTGTGCCAGTTCATGCATAGCATACATCTATCAATGCCAACCTGGCCTTTCTATTCCAATTCCAATAGAGCAAGAGAAAATCACAGCTCTGACAGCTATCTATCATGTCTGTCATTTTCCTGTTTCAGCAAGACAGGGGAGAAATGATGACCTTGGAGACTTTGTGAGATATAATCTATTTCTCTCTCATTTTCTTTCTGAAGAAGAGGGACTTCACATTACTCATACCTTTTTATATCTATTTCATCAAGTCTGAACATCTACATAAATGTATGATATTATAGTCATGATCATTAATATTAACTCCCAATTAAAATTGTTAGCTCTTCTTTAGAAAGAGAAAACTTGGTAAAATTCTTAAGACCTAACAACCTAAGTTATCTCCACCCACTTAATCTTAGAAAATCCCAGCTTCTTCTCCTTTAGCCTATATTTAATTGAATGGAAAGCTGACACACCAGACCAGAGCTTGCATAGATGCTGCCTTTAAAGGACTCACAAGTCAGAAAATTATTACAGCAATGTGACGATTTCAATTACAAACATATATTCAGGATGCTATGTGAGTTGAGAAAGGGAAATCTCTTCCCTCCTCGCAGTCTTCCAACTACGCTGTTGCTCACTCTATGCATGTATGGATGTGAGAGTTGGACCGTGAAGAAAGCTGAACACTGAAAAACTGATGCTCTTGAACTGCGGTGTTGGAGAAGACCCCTGAGAGTCCCTTGGACTGCGAGGAGATCCAACCAGTCCATTCTAAAGGAGATCAGCTCTGGGTGTTCCTTGGAAGGAATGATGCTAAAGCTGAAACTCCAGTACTTTGGCCACCTCATGCGAAGAGTTGACTCATTGGAAAAAACTGTGATGCTGGGAGGGATTGGGGGCAGGAGGAGAAGGGGACGACAGAGGATGAGATGGCTGGATGGCATCACTGACTCGATGGACGTGAGTCTGAGTGAACTCCAGGAGTTGGTGATGGACAGGGAGGCCTGGCGTGCTGTGATTCATGGGGTCGCGAAGAGTCGGACATGACTGAGTGACTGAACTGAACTGAACTGATACATGTAATATTCCTGCACGTCCTTCATTCACATCTTGGCTTAAATGACACTTCTCCAGAGAAACTTTCTCACTTCCATCCTTTCAGGTATGGTCCACCTGTTAGATGCTCCCATTCACAGTGCCTATAATTATGAAAATAAAACAATCTAAATTGACTACTGGTTGGATGTATATATCCGCAACTGGACTGTGACTGTCTGACTCACTGTTTATATGCCCAGCATGTTAAAAAAAAGTGGGGGTGGGGGTGAGGGGGGTGGGGGGCTGGGAAAACAGCATATTTAGGATATCTTAAAGGATAAATGGACTTCAAAAAACACACATAGCAATCAAAGAAGAAATTATATTCCTGAAAAAGGAAAAAGCGAGTAGAACTTCACATCCATATGGAAAAGCATATTGCCTTCAGAAAACTAACTGGCTGATAGTTCCTTATGATTAGAAGTCAAAGGGGGTAGATGATAAAACAGGCAGGAACCAAATTATGAAGTGGTGACACACCAAGGAATTTAAACATAATCCTGTTTGTTTGGGGCAGCCACTGAAGACTTACATAAGAAAGTAATTTGATGAATATTTTAGAAATATGACTCTGGCAATCATGAGGAAAGGAAGAGATTTGACAGGAGGAAAAAAAAAAAACCCTCACTGAGAAAGTTATGTGAAATTGTGACTATCTGAATTAAAGTAGGATCTGGAATGTAGAGGAAGGGATGGATTTGAGGAGCTTGAAAGAAGTGGAAGTGATAGTTATTTGCAATCATTTGGATGTGGTTGGAAAGGGAACAGGAGGGGTAATGGATGACACTTGGGATCCTGGACTGGGTGACCTGTGATATGAGTACACTGAGATGTTGGTAAACAATATTGCGGATTGGAGGTGTAGGTTTGGGTTGAAGATAATAAAGTTAATTTTGCATTTACTGAGTCTGAAGTGTCTATGAGGCTTCCAGTAAAAGGAGGACAATCAACAAATGAATACACGGACTAATATCTCTGGAGAGATGGGTGGGCTAGAGTTGGGGATTTGGGAGCCCTCAACCAATAAGTTCCTTGGCGGCTCAGACAGTAAAAGCATCTGCCTACAGTGCGGGAGACCCGGGTTCGATCCCTGAATCAGAAAGATCCCCTGGTGAAGGAAATGGCAACCCACTCCAGTATTCTTGCCTGGGAAACCCCATGGACAGAGGAGCCTGGTGGGCTACAGTGCATGGGGTCACTAAGAGTCGGACACGACTGAGCAGCTTCACTTTTTTCAACCAATGGTGATTGATGCCGTGAGAGCAGATGAGAGGATAGGGAGAAGGCAGAGGATGAAAAGCAAAAGGGGCCAAGTACGGAGCCTTAAAGAACACCCACACTTAACTTCTCTGGCCTCTTACCACTCGCCATCCTCTGCTTGCTCAGCCCTCATCGTCTACAACAGCCCTCAGCCGCCCTACTCTCACAGGCCTTCCTCTCACCCTCATACCTTCCATAAAGAAATATCAGATGCCTCCAGAGGGAAGTAGGAAAAAGAAAGGTGGTAACTCTCAAGAATATGGCACAATCACAGATAACATGGATGTGCTGATGATTGCTATATTGGTAACTAGTGCTGCCAAAAAAGAGGTGCCACACTGAGTGGCTTAAACTACAGAAATTGTATCAGTTCTGGAGGCTTGAAGTCCAAGATCAAGGTGTTGGAAAGCCTGACTTTTTCTGCATCCTGTAAGAGAGAATTTGTTCTATGCTTCTTCCCTGCCTTCTCGTGGATGGTGCCCGCCTTTGGCATTCCTTAGCTTGTACTCACAAGGTATCTACTTTCATATTCACATGCCATGGAAAGTTGTTAAAGGTACCATAGTTATTAATTTTGATAAAACATCAGTAAATTATTTAAATACTATCTCAAAATCATTAAGGGTGAAGCAAAGGGCCCTTAGTAATCCAAATGCCAAGTGTCTGGACACCATAATATGACATGATCAACATGCGAAATTTATAGTCCTTTCTATGCAACAGAAACATGGAATCAGACTTTTGGTAGATGTTCCTCTCACTATTTTGGCTCTATGACTATCTACATCATTGCCCCCATGGATTTTGTAATGGCTTTGTGTGAAACGAACCCATTTATCTTCAATGATGTAAGACCCAGCTGTTAGGATTGCAGCCATCAGTCCCTGTTGAGTCACTGAGGCATCAGATGGGGCCAGTGCTCCCAAGATCATTAAGTCATGGCTTGGCACCCCTAGCAACTGAGTCTCCAGGGTGGTCTTTTCAGAGCTTGTGGCATGGCTGGGTGCAGGGCCAGCCCAGGGTGCATGCCCTGTCCCATGCAACGGTGCCAGCCTGATGTTCCATACTGTATTCCATGTTCCTGGGTAACTTTTAAATGAAATCCTGCTTTATGCTTTCTATTGGTTTCAAATCTTCTTTCTACCATCTTAGAACTGAATTTGTAGATGCTGACATACCTCTAAATTCCATTGCCCACCTGAGAAAGGGATCAAAAGCTTATACTTCTTGTTGATACACACAAGGCTATACTCAGAGCCTTTAGGCTGATGAGGGTTTGCTCCAGTTTTTCTGAGGGCATTTTTATTCAGAACAGGTTTTGCCAAAAAAAATCATAGCAAACAAACCTTTACTCTTCCTTTGCCTCTGCACTTTCTCCTGCCCCCAAACCTACACCCACACATTTAATTTCTCCCTCACAGTATAATTATAAATATTTGCATAGTGCTTTACATACTCCTGTGAGGAACTATAACCTCCTAATCCCATGAGGTGGCTGCAGCTCCTGTGAGCCTCCACACAACAAAATGTTGTTGTTCAGTTGCTCAGTCATATCCAACTCTTTGCGACCCCATGGACTGCAGCACACCAGGCTTCCCTGTCCTTCACTATCTCCTGGAGTTTGCTCAAACTCATGTCCATTGAGTCAGTGATGCTATCTAACCATCTCATCCTCTGCCACCCTCTTCTCCTGCCCTCAATCTTTCCTAGCACCAGGGTGTTTTCCAATGACCTGGCTCATTGCATCACATGGTCTAAGTATCAGAGCTTCAGTATCAGTCCTTCCAATGAATGTTAGGGTTGATTTCCTTTAGGAATGACTGATTTAATCTCCTTGCAGTCCAAAGGATTCTCAAGAGTCTTCTCCAGCACCAGACTGGAGGGCCACAAAGACAGCCTTCAAATACTGAGATGTTTTCATTTATTTATTATTATATTTGGAGAGCCACAAATCAATTAACCTGTTAACTTCAGTGAAACTGGTGTGGGAAATAGAAGGTTCTCTTGCTTTAATTTAAAATTCCTTCCCCCTCTTCCTCCTCAAGCTAATTCTAAAGTTCTTTCAGACTCTCCCAATAGTCTGTATAAAATAACCTATATCAAAATTCCCACCTTGCTAGTCACAAAATAGGAACAATACGTATTTTGGCATAATATCTACTCCCTGACTCAGAGCCAATGATGCTATATAAAATTTTAAGTGCAGAATCCTTAAAATTAAGTTACTGCCAAACCAGAGAGGACATACATTGTGAATCACTGAAGAGAAAAATTACAAAGGGCTTTGGTTGGCTGCATTCAGCTAGGTTGATAGCTATGGGATGGGGGGTAGTGGGGGAAGCAGGGGAGCGGAGTTAAAGAAAATGAAAATCTAGTTTTACAGAAAATTGGTCAGGACATGGTTGGAGGTGGCAGAAGAAGTCCTAATGTCCAGGATGACCTGATAGAGCAGGCCAGTTCTGGGAGGGATGAGGGCACAGTCAAAGAGATGAAGTAGGCAATAGAAAAAAATATTGCTAGGAGCACGGTGGCCAATTTGTGAGGACTGTGAGGTCATCATGTTCTCTGACCAAAAACCAGTGGAAATAGCTAAGTTCCAAAGGCTGACTGGAGGCAAGAGAAAGGGCCTGAGGAATGAGAGAGCAATGCCGACAGGGAGATGTTGAGAGGGAGCGCTGAGTATTTTGAACCAGACAAGATTGGGAGAATGCCATCCTTCTCACCAGAGAGGCACCTCACTCACAAGGCTCTTTGGTCTTCCTGCTATCATGGCTGCCAGTCTGCCTCCTGTACCTGGAGTGACATTGATGGTCACTCGGGTGATGGAGCACCCTTCTGTCTGGGTATCTAGTTCTTGTACTTTCTAATTGAAAGCCAGATTTTTCTATGGATGAGGCCAGAAGGTTAATAATAGCCTTTTACTCCTTAAGACCATTGCAAAAGGCTATTTACCAGCTCCATTTAACTCCTGAAATCTCCTCATCCCTTCACTCTTGCTGGAATTGTATGAAATTTATTTTCAATCACTGTTTGAGAGGAATCAGTAGCCTTCCCTACTCCTCACTTGAACCTTCTCAGATGATGACTCAAGTGCCAGCAAGTGAGGAGGGCTATTCAGTATTGTGAACATCTGCTTATTACCCATCTCCACTGTCTATAGTATATATCCTCAACCCAGCAGTGAGAATCTATATTTCAGCCTCTAAAGCAATGCCTGGATTTGCATGTGGCTCATTTAAATGTGCTTATCTGTACAGGAAAGGGTCAGGTTGGGGCTGTTCCACAAAGCAACAAGAACCCCGAGGTAAACACTTTGAGACTTCAAGACCCCGCCACAGCAACTCCTTTCACTTTTTTTATTCATGGGATAACGCAACAAAGCATTCATCTAAGATCTAAGAAATGGGACAAGATGTTGCATTTTATTTGGTCTTGGATAGATTAAAGTTGAAATGAATCAGAAAATAGCAGACAGCAAAAGCACCCTGACAGAGTTTTCCTTTTTCCTAAATAAAAAAAACACAAAAGGACTGAACTCTTGAGCTATACGGTACATCACAGATGCTGCTGACCAATAAATCAAAAAGGTAAAGGACATTTAGAAAACGCAAACATAAGCAATTTGACCGGATCCAGATGAAATGCTGCCAAAAGTGCTATCAGGAACTGCCTGGCTCCCTGCTCAGTCTGCTTTTTCTCCTTTTTGCTCTGTCTGTGGGCTCAGCACTGCCCACATGCTGGCCTCATCCTTGTCCAGTGCAGAGAGTGTAATAATAAAGAGCCCTTATAAGGCTCACAATACGTAATAGCAAGATCACTTTCTTGCTGTGTATTTCCTAATTGAATGTGCAGTCCAGCCTGGGTCTGGGCACTGGTATATTCTGTCTGAGCCTTTGGGCCAGTTTCCTGGCCTTCGTCACTCAACATGACTGTAGGTGTGTTTCCTGAGCGCCAGCATTCCTGCAGCTCTCCTCCAGACTCTTCTGTGGCTAGACTCCTTTGGACTTTATTTCTTCCTTGCTATTCCGTGTCCCTGTTAAGGTCTTGAACCTGGTGAGCTGTTCTGATACATGCGTTTCCTGATGTCTGTAGACTTGAGCGCTGTCAAAGCTCACCTCTGGACCATTTTTAGGCCTTACTCTAATTGCTACCCCAGTCTCTGCAGTAAAAGCATGAAGGAAAAGATTCAGGAGTTACAGGGGGATTATTTATTATTATGAGTTTATGGATATTTGCTAAGAGCTAGAGATAGCTATAAATATAAATCCATATAGATGTTCTCTACTTTATAAGGGGAGAAAATTATTACCCTTAGGCAAATCTGAATAATAACCGAAGTTAAGATACAAAGTAGGAAATGGATTGTAAGCAGTCTGAGGACAAAGAATTAATGAGTATTAAGCAAGAGGGGCAATTTTTAAAAAATTTATTCCAAACAACGAAATATTCCACAAAATAGAGACTGCAACAGTGCTTTGCAAAATAAATAAATTGAATAAATGGTTTCCCTGGTGGCTCATATGGTAAAGAATCTATCTGCATTGCAGGATACCCAGGTTTAATCCCTGGGTTGAGAGGCCCTGGAGGAGGACATGGCAACCCACTCTAGTATTCTTGCCTAGCGAATCCCATGGACAAAAGAGCCTGGCAAATCCCATGGGCAGAAAAGCCTGGCAGGTTACAGTCCATGGGGTTGCAAAGACTCAGACACAACTGAACAACTAACACTTTCTTTTCACTTTCCCTGTGGCATATGGCAAGTCATGCCTGGGTTTGTTGGAAGCTGTGGTTGCACTTTCTCTAACGGGCCACCTATTTCTACTGTCATGAAGCAGCTGATGGATTAAGGGGTTCTATTCTGTTGTACTTCATCACTGACCTCATCCCCTTTTTCTTTCTATTTTAAGTGTCTACTGACTCCTTCCAGGAACTCAGGGCTTAGAGGAATGGGCAGCTTTCACTCATAAATAAACTTGAAGTCAAGGACCCATCGGCTCAGAAGTTTTTGCCATACTGATGGCAATCCTGTTTCTGTCACAAACTGATAAATTAGCACAAGAGTGGGATTATGTAGCTATGCTCAAGCTACCAGGAGACTGGGAAACTGCATCAGAATATGCTTCCTGTCATCAGTACTCTTCCAGGTAGGAAATCTAACATTATCAAAAGTGCTAATGACAACTACCTCATGTAGAGGTAGGTATGCACTGGAAGTTGTGTTCTTGAACCTGACCCTGGAAAAACACTTACATTCAAGCAGTTTTAAAATACTTGGCAAATTGACTAATGCAACAGATTCTTACAAAATCCGAGAATATAAATGCAAAAATAATTGCCAGACTGCAGGACAAAAACCCTTAATACAACAAATGACCTAACACCTATAGTTCAAACTTGAAAAGAATCACTGATGTTGACTGCCTATGTTTAAAAAAAAAGTCACTGCTGTTTTTGTTAATAGAAAAGTTCAAGAAATGACATCCAAGGGTTCAAGACTCCTTTGGAAAGATGACAGACAGAAGGTGACGTTGGGAGCTGATCAAGTACCAAACCAACTATTCATGGTAAGAGAGAAGCATCGGCCTGAGGACCAGTTACCGTAATCAGGCTAATGGAGACCTCTGCTCACTGTTATCCAGAGAATATTTTACATAGTGACACTTTTTTAAGGCTGGGCCCACTACTAGCTGATCTTTTAATTTTTAATTAAAGAAAAAGAAGTATTTTGTAATCAATGATCCCCTTGAGAGTCTGATGAATTCTTAAGCTTCTCCCTAGTGGGGAAAAATGCAGATAAAATACAAATTTTACAAACAAATTTAGAGGATTTGTGGGTTAATGTCCAACTTGTGAATCCACAAGTCATATATTTAAAAATCCCTACATTAGGATAATTTTTTAAGATGGTTATAAACAAAATAATCTGCTCATGAACACTTCAAAGGATATAAATAAGAATAGGGAATGATGTCTTAACACAGTCCAAATTTGTATCAGTTCAGTTCAGTCACTCAGTCGTGTCTGACTCTTTGCGACCCAATGAATTGCAGCAGGCCAGGCCTCCCTGTCCATCACCAACCCCCAGAGTCCACCCAAACCCATGTCCATTGTGTCGGTGATGCCATCCAACCATCTCATCCTCTGTCGTCACCTTCTCCTCCTGCCCTCAATCTTTCCCCACATCAGGGTCTTTTCAAATGAGTCAGCTCTCCGCATCAGGTGGCCAAACTACTGGAGTTTCAGCTTCAACATCAGTCCCTCCAGTAAACACCAGGACTGATCTCCTTTAGGATGGACTGGATTGGATCTCCTTGCAGTCCAAGGGACTCTCAAGAGTCTTATCCAACACCACAGTTTAAAAGCATCAATTCTTCGGCACTTAGCTTTCTTTATAGTCCAACTCTCACATCCATACATGACTACCGGAAAAACTATAGCCTTGACTAGATGGAGTTCCAGAAAAACTAGACTAGAGAGTTCCAGAAAAACATCTATTTCTGCTTTATTGACTATGCCAAAGCCTTTGACTGTGTGGATCACAATAAACTGTGGAAAATTCTGAAAGAGATGGGAATACCAGACCACCTGATATGCCTCTTGAGAAATTTGTATGCAGGTCAGGAAGCAACAGTTAGAACTGGACATGGAACAACAGACTGGTTCCAAATAGGAAAAGGAGTACGTCAAGGCTGTATATTGTCACCCTGCTTATTTAGCTTATATGCAGAGTACATCATAAGAAATGCTGGACTGGAAGAAGCACAAGCTGGAATCAAGATTGCCGGGAGAAATATCAATAACCTCAGATATGCAGATGACACCACCCTTATGGCAGAAAGTGAAGAGGAACTCAAAAGCCTCTTGATGAAAGTGAAAGTGGAGAGTGAAAAAGTTGGCTTAAAGCTCAACATTCAGAAAATGAAGATCATGGCATCTGGTCCCATCACTTCATGTGAAGTAGATGGGGAAACAGTGAAAACAGTGTCAGACTTTATTTTGGGGGGCTCCAAAATCACTGCAGATGGTGACTGCAGCCATGAAATTAAAAGACACTTACTCCTTGGAAGGAAAGTTATGACCAACCTAGATAGCATATTCAAAAGCAGAGACATTACTTTGCCAACAAAGGTCCGTCTAGTCAAGGCTATGGTTTTTCCAGTGGTCATGTATGGATGTGAGAGTTGGACTGTGAAGAAGGCTGAGCACCAAAGAATTGATGCTTTTGAACTGTGGTGTTGGAGAAGACCCTTGAGAGTCCCTTGGACTGCAAGGAGATCCAACCAGTCCATTCTGAAGGAGATCTGCCCTGGGATTTCTTTGGAAGGAATGATGCTAAAGCTGAAACTCCAGTACTTTGGCCACCTCATGCGAAGCGTTGACTCATTGGAAAAGACTGTGATGCTGGGAGGGATTGGGGGCAGGAGGAGAAGGGGACGACAGAGGATGAGATGGCTGGATGGCATCACTGACTCGATGGACGTGAGTCTCAGTGAACTCTGGGAGTTGGTGATGGACAGGGAGGCCCGGCGTGCTGCGATTCATGGGGTCGCAAAGAGTCAGACACGACTGAGCAACTGAACTGAACTGAGTAGATGGACCTTTGTTGGCAAAGTGATGTCTCTGTTTTTTAATATGCTATCTAGGTTGGTCATAACTTTCCTTCCAAGGAGTAAGCGTCTTTTAATTTCATGGCTGCAATCACCATCTGCAGTGATTTTGGAGCCCAGAAAAATAGTCAGCCACTGTTTTCCCATCTATTTGCCATGAAGTGATGGGACTGAATGCCATGTTCTTAGTTTTCTGAATGTTGAGCTTTAAGCCAACTTTTTCACTCTCCTCTTTCACTTTCCTCAAGAGGCTCTTTAGTTCTTCACTTTCTGCCATAAGGGTGGTGTCATCTGCATATTGAGGTTATTGATATTTCTCTTGGCAATCTTGATTCCAGTATAAGATTGGTCAACCCAAGTGCTATCACATGTCAGATATAATCTCCAAAATGTTCTAAGGGAACTATTTCATTATAGCAACATCTACTAATAGAACCTCCCTAGGTTTCTATGTGCTACTATTTTTTTTAACCTGTCCATCTCTTCTTTACCCTCATATGTATTCGTCTCTCTTCTCTTTGTGATTTCTCTCCTTTGACCTCCATCAGCCAATTTCTTATTTTCTTTCTCGGTGGCTTTACTCCTGCCCTAGGAAGTATAAGGCAGGAATACATTTCTCTATAGCTTTAGAAACCTAACTACACCAAATAATCAACAAGTTAATAAGCTTCTTGAAAAGTTTCTTCAATGTCACTAACAATGTATATTGAACTTAAAATTGCAAAACCAGGTCGCTCCCACAAACTATAGGAATGAGACTGAGCTAGTCAATGCTGAAGCATGTCATTCATTACAGAGCTTTCTGTCACAGTTTCACTGGCTCGGCCATGGACAGAGAATGGATAACTGCTATATGATGATCTGAAAAAGGACATTCGGGAAGAGAAGTGATCGGAAACCCAGACAGCAGAGAGAGTAATCAGAGACTAGATGGCTTTCTGGAATAAATACATCATTTGGATTATGTTTAAAACAGCAGAAGACTCTGAAAATAGCAGCAGCAGCCAGGCTCTGAAGGATGCGTTTTAATATATATACAATATGCAACAGACATTTGTCACACATCCATCTTCCCAGCCATATGCAACACTTCTGGCTGGTGAGCACAGTCAACAAGGTCGTCTTCTATCACAAAGGACTAGCGTGATTTTACAAAGCACTATCAGACTTGTCAAGTAGGTCTAAAAGGACAGTGAAAAGTGTCGGCTACTTGATTCGATTATGATTATGAGCAAAAACTGAAAGAATGCATCTGATTGAGGTTTTGTCAGGGAGTTGGTAAAGCATGGAAAAGCACAGAAAAGAGGAAAAAAAATGAAGTAGGCAAGCTGGACCCAGTTCATGTCACTTCCCAGAGTGATTCAGCCTTCAAAACAAACAAAGAAACATTGTGAGCACTTACTAAATGCAAGGCAGTGTTCCATGCTGTAAGCCAGTGATTTTCAAATCCAACTGTCCATAAAAATTATTTGGGCAAGCTTTAAACAAATCAGATTCCAGAGACTCTCCTTAAAACTTCTAAATCGGGGAGACGAGAGGGAGGTTCAAAAGGAAGGGGATATATGTATGCCTATGGCTGATTCGTGTTGGTATATGGCAGAAACCAACACAATATTGTAAAGCAATTATTCTCCACTTAAAAATAAATAAAATATTTTAAGAATTCTAAATCAGAATCTCTGAACTAGCGCCCTGGACTTTAAGTTTTTAAAGGGCACCTCAGGTGATTCTGATACAGCCAGTTTTGAAACTGCTGCTAAGGACATACAGAATTAATAAGACATAGTCCCTGCCCTCCTGTACTTGACAGTACAATTTCTGAGAAAATGTATAAGTGTAGATAAAATGAGAAAGTATCAAGCATTACATAACAGTACAGCAAAGCAAGGGATATCACAAACGCAGTAGATAATAATGTTCACTTTTCTTTGTCCTTTGACCAACCCCTGAGAAATAAAAGTTATGATACCAAGACTGTCTGGGACCAAAAAAGAAAAAAAAAATCTCTCCAGTTTACTAAATTATTTCAGGTTCAAATCAAAATTTATGTGGCTGTAAAAGGCAAATACTGTGTAAGGAAAAAATTCAAGTAAATAAAAAGATTTATCTGTAGCCAAAATGATTTCTCCTGTATTCATAAACATGTAAATCATTCCCCAAACTAACCATTAGCACAGAGCTAATGATTAAGCAACATTTATAATAATAATGAAAGCACATTAGAAGAATGTGTTGACATCTTTCAAATTTTGACAGCTCCTAAAAAATAATTTTTATTTTAGCTTGTCTAATTAAATGGACTACAGTTGCTTGGCACTGACCTAAAAATCTGACTAAAAATTATAAGCTCATAATTGTATGAAAATAAAAGAGAAGAAGAAATAGAAGAGCATAAAAATTATAACACATTAACCAAGTTCTTGATAAATAACATAGGTTTCACATTCAAAACCCTAGTTCTGGTCACTGGTCTTGGCTCTTTGCCCTGAACCTGCTCAGGTAACCTCCAGGTGTGAGGCAGACCCTGGTTACCAAACAGCAGTTCCCTGAAGTCATCTGCCAACAAGCCTTGACTTTGGAGTTCTGGCTGCCCTAGAATTCCCAGGAGCCCTGTTAGAACACCCTACCTCATTACCTTGAACCCTTTAAAGGTAACTACTTCTCTGGGCTATGATATATTGATGCTTACCCTCCTTCTGGCCCACAACCCTTGTTCATCTTTAATCAACATGAATTTCACAATGTGGACAATATTTCTAACAAGAATTTCACTTGCGCTTGAAATGTCCTACCTAGTGGCATCTTATTCTTATTCCCCCACATAGATTGTTCTGAGATATTAATAAACCAATCATCAACTATTTTTGCCCCCTTAGCTCATCATTAGTTAACTTCAAAAATACAAAAGAATTTGAAATTACCTATTCTCTGAAAATTTAAAATAAATAAAATACCATATTTATGCACAAGAAACCATGAAAAGAATATAGAGCAAGGGTAAAAGTTGCGTGTGTCCTCCAAATATAGGATAATTTTTTAAAAGAAGCTGTCTCTAAACTTCCTGCATATAAACATTGTATCTTGAGTTTTTGAGAATCACATCCTAGCCCTAATTCTGCTCTCAAACTAAATAGAAGACCTTACCTAAACTGCTTTGCCTCTCAGAGACCCCGTTTGTTAAAAGAGAGATTGAATTAAATCAATGTTCCTGAGTAGAGAGGGGATATGAGAACCATCATAAAGAATTTCTAAACTCATATCATCCATCTTATTGTCTAGAGAATTCAGACATCACCTGCCTTATATCTCCACATGAGAGCACAGCAGAATATGGGAGACCTGGGCAAATTTCATTTGAAACAGCATCCCCATGTAATTCTATTATTGCTCCCTGCCTTCAATTGCCACTGACCTGATGGTCTTCAAGGACTTCTCTATTTCCCACATTCTCTGTTTCCAGAAAAAACAGCACTAGGACTTCCCTGGTGGTCCAGTGGTTAAGAATCCACCTGCCAATGCAAGGGCCAGGAGTTTGATCCCTGATCCGGGAAGATTCCACATGCTACAGGCAACCAAACCCCTGCGCCACAACTGCCAAGCCCATGTACCCTAGAATCTGCGTCCTGCAACAAGAGATGCCACGAAAATGAGAAGTCCATGCAGCGCAACTAGAAAGCAGCCTCAGCGCCCCAAATCAGAGAAATCCTGTGCACAGCAACAAAGACCCAGAACAGCCAAAAATAAAAAATTAAGTATTTTTTTAAAAAAGAAATACACTTCTTAAAAAAAATACCATACTGGAAAACCTTGATCTGTACCCTTGATATATAAGAAGGCTTTAAGTAGGCAGAGGCAGTTATTCTCGAGCCTTTGCGCACATAAAACTTTGATTTAGAGAGCATTTATTCAGTACCTAGTTTGTCCCGAAGCAGTCCGACGGAGTCAGTGGTAAGCAGATAAACACAACTGCACATGACTCAAAGCCAAAGTCCCTGATCCAATGAAGCTCGTCTTCTCTAGCCCTGTCCCAGAGATTTCAATTCAGTAGAGCTTAGATGTAGACCAAAAAGCTGCATTTGAAGATGAAGCCCAGGCAACCCTTATACAGATGATCCAGGGACCACACTGAGAAACATTAGATTAAGAAATCAGATTGCCAGATCGCTGGAACTCAAAGCTTTTATAAAGTTGGTGGACTCTTTTTAAGAACTATTCTGATTCCATGTGCAATAACTTAACTATACCCAGAGTGACTATGGAGCACATGAGTATATCCCACTGAGCACAAGTATATCCCACTGAGTTCATTAAAAGTGTCCTCATTTCAACCTCCCCTCAGTTAAGTCCCCACAAGGCCCACTTCAGCACTGCCTGACACCAAAAGAAGACAAAGCAGGATGAAGAGACAGTCATCCCAACTGCACTTAAATATCTTACTTTTACCAACCTTGCAAACACAAATGGCCATAACACATTGCTGGGGCTCTCCCCAGAGACGTGGGAGAGACCCCATCAAGTGAAAGGTCCTGAAACTTAGGCTCCATCAGCCTTACTGTAAGCCTCCTTCTGCTTGGGGTTGGGAGGGGTGGCCAATCTGGTAAAGACAGAAGCAGACACAAACACGTGTGAACGAGATCATGTGGGATCTGAACTTGATGCTAGCTCCATTGTAGGAGTTTAACAAATATTTTTGATGGATTATCATCAAAACCTGTTTGATGTTCCCCAACAGTAGTGACTCTTTAGGAAGGAAGAGATAAGGATTGTTTCAGATTGCTCTTTGGAAGTGGGATGTATATGTATTCGTCTGAAAACTCATATCCAATATTTCAATTGTTTTTTTTTTTAATACAAACTACAGAAGATTAGATTGGCAAAATCTTGACTTGGAGGATATACAGACTATATAGAGTGAGACAGCATTATAGCAGTTGTGTAGTTTAAAAAGGTTAATTCCTTTAAGGTTCAAGAGGTGGGAACTGAGGTGTCTCAGTTGATGGAGGACAGGTAGGATCGGAGAAGAGCTTGATTTAGTCTCTGTCCCAGTTCCTGCCTTTGCCTTCCCCAGATCCCTCTGAAGGCAGATGAGTGGTCAATCCAGAGAGGAGGCTGGACGTTCACAGGACCCAGGCTCCCCTTGGGGATAGGAAGACTGAAGTCAAGAGTCTAAGAGATTTCCATGCTATGCTAAAGAGGTTAGATTGATCCTAGAGCCCGTGGGGCTGATAGTGATGAACTTGGAGTTTGGCAAGATAGCTCCAGTTATCATAAGGAGGTTGGACTGGGGCAAGAAGGCCAAGTTGAGCCTAAAGAAGAGTCAGGAGTCTGTGGTACTGGTCCAGGCAAGAGGTGGTGAAGGACGAACAAGGGCAGTGGCAATGATGATGAAGATCACAGGACCTGGAGCTGCAAGGAGGGAGGGCAATGCCAACACCATTTCCCTCTGGCCCCAGCTCTGGCCCCTCCACTCAGTCAATATTCTCCTACCACCTTCCAGAGATAATCACTTCTCACAAGTCCTCAAGGGCCATGGTTCTATTCCAGCTTTATACCCACATCTGCCTAACAAGTTCTGTTCAGTTTAAGAGAAGAGACTGGGATCAAAGAACATGAAGGACTCTACAAGAGGGTAGGGCCAAACTTCCAATACCCAGCTACTTTTTTTCCTAAAGGATGATCAATATCATGTGCCAAACGGATTTCATCTTCCAGGACTGAATTTTTCTATGTTGTAACCATATAAAACAACTTTAAACTAATGCCTAGCCTGTCTGGATTTCTTCCTTCCTCTCAGACTCCCCCAAGCAATTTCCCATTAAGTTATACAAGCTTCAGAACCTTCCTTCTTGTGCCTACAAGTTAGAGAACTGCCTCCTCCATCCAATTAATTTCCCAAATATACTAAGTTGCTTGTTTCAGAACCATCCCACTCCAGATCAAGGGCTAAAAAGATCCATCTAGATCACAAAGGATCAGGAGCCAGCTGGGGCATCCTCTACAGAACACAGGTTAGTGTTTAAAAAAAAGTAAATAATGAAGATCTGTCTGCACCTGCCTTCAGTACAGGTTTTCCACAACTGCTAGAGGATGGGGAAGATGGACAGTATTTTCTAATTTTAAAAAAGTTATATTTTCTATAATACATTCACAAAAAAGAAAATCTGTGAATCTCTGTACTCTTTGTTCTGAGAAAACATTGTATGCATGTATTTTCTATGTATATTAGATATGTATTCTAACAATGCCCTTCAAAAGAGTGAGATGTCTGTGAGATTCTAAAGTCATTTTAAGCTTGCCTTCTCATTACAGCTCATAACTAGAAGGAAAACGGTGCCACCATCTCACGTCTGGTCACATTAAAGAAGACATTAAGGTCCAGAGAGGTTGAGAAACTAACTCAAGATCACACAGCACTTCCTCAGGCATAGAACTCTAAAGTGGGTTTCTTTCAACAATAGCAAGCCTCGCCCTTACACAATGGAGAGATGTAGGATCAGAAATGGTTAGCAATCAGACAGACTGGACTTAGACAATGTGGGATCCCAGACAACTTATTTAACCTCTCTGTGCCTCTTGAACTTATCTAGGTAATAGGAATAATCACAGTTGCCTACCTTATAGAACTACTGTGGGAATTACATAAAATGTGCTAAGTATCAGCATATGTAGGTATGTTATAAATATAAATTACATCAAATATAATGATAATAATAATATCAAATTTTAATGGAAGCAGTCATTAATGTATAACTCCTGAATGGTCTATTTTCACTGAATTTCTGGTAAGAAATAAAAGCCCAAATAAACAATTGAAAAATCCTAAATGGTTTTTAGGGTAGTACAACAAGCCAACAATTATTTCCATAATTTGAAGGTTGGTGCTTAAATGTATGTACTTACTCTGCCTTTTCAGATAAAGCCTCTCTAGTTTCTCCTCAAATACTTCTATATGCAAGCTGCCCCAAGACTTCTCTGAAGCCGGCAGACACAAACTGTGTATAAGGATCACTACTGCAAAGTTGCTTCAACAAATACTCCATGCTTTGCTCTTCATGTAATTTTCCTGGATTTTACTGTATTAGGTTCTATGATATTCCTGTATTTGAAGCTGACTGGATATAATCACTGATCTCTACAACACAACAATGTCCTTTCCCTTTTCCTACCAGCCCTCTCAGAATATAGTAACAGAGTCTCCAAAATGTAATACATACCTTCTTATTTTAGAATTTCTAAATTCTTATTTTAGGACAAACTTGGTTTGGTTTTCAAACTTGGATGCATGTTGGAATCACACGAAGAACTTTATAAGGTACCTATGCCTAGATCCCACCCCCATAGGGTATAAGTTACTTGGCATGGGCTAGAGCCTAAATATTGGGAATTTTTAAAGCTTTCCAAATGACTGTAAAGTGCAGTCAAGGTTGATCATCTCTGATGGAGGGATTTCATGTGGCTGCAGAGATCTGAAGCCTGGAACCGAAGCATTCCTTTCTCTGGGTGGCCTCCTAGAGCTCCCCAAAGTCGTGTTGTCCACATGTCCCTCTGTTCCCTAAAAGTATCTCCTTTATAGCATCTCTCATGATTATTTGCTTCTATGTACCTCCTTAATTCTGCACTGTGAGCTTCTGAGAGCAGTGATCACTTTTCTCTCATTCCCAACACCTCACAGAAGCTGGCACATAGGAGGTGCTCCATGAACACATGTCCCATCAAACTGAAAGAGTTTATCCCTTCTACCTCTCTGACCAAAGTAACCAGGCAAGAGCATCTCTTTTCAGAAAGCCATACTGAGATGCTGCACATGCAGCACCTGAAGTATCCCCCAAAAGAACCCCTCCACTGAACCTGCCCCTCACCAGTAAGTCAGAGACAGGTGTGCATAGCTCCATAGCTGACAGTTTATAACTTGCAAAGTGTTCTTTCTGGAGGCTCAAGAGTGAATGTAATTAAAACCTCTGCGTATTACCTCTTCTATTGTCCCTGGTACTGGTCCCTGCCTGTTGTTCAGATAAGACAAGACTGATGAATGTGAATATGTCTGAAGTTAAAGCAGGCAGTAGATAATGAAAAAGGCTGATTGGAAAGTCCTTATCAACTGAAGAGAGTCCTAAGATATGCAGAGCAGGAGGACTGCACGTAGTCCAAAGTCAAGAAGTGAAACAGCTGCAAATTCCTCAGGCTTCTCGCCACTGACACAGAACAGTCCCCTCAACTCCAGAGAGAATCATAGTCTACGGAAAGGTGCCCTCTGGAGTTGTACAACTCAGCAGCCTTAATGGCCTGTGATGGGAAGATTCCCAACACCTGTAATGCAAGGCCACTTTCACTATAAACTTCAAAACAAAATCACTTACGGTGATGATTGCTACTTTCATCCCATATCATCCCATATCCCATCTGACTCACTCCCAGACCTCACCTCTCCATTCGGACAATCTGGTCAATTCCTGAGAACCTCTACCTCTGAAGTCCTGTTCCAAGCTCCCGTCTCCTCTCAGCCCCGAGCTCTAACCTAGTGACATGGACATTGTTAAAACCACTGGAATTTTGGTGGATTTCTATACTGCAGATATTGATTGCTGCCTTCCTTCGTGTTGTTACCTTGCTGTGATGGAACAACATTAGAGACTCAGCCTTCACCCCATTCCTGCCATGGCAGAGGACAGTCGGTTTTTAACGCATCTATCCATCGTCACGCCCACTGTTCAAAGGCTCCTCCCAAGTCAGTAGGGTGTAACGATAGAGGTGACTGACCTTGGCATGGGATGGTCTGGGTTCCAATCTCAAGTTCACTACTTATAAGTACTAACACTTTTGGCAAGTAGTCATGCTTCAATATTCTCACCTATCATATGTGGCTGATAGTAATAGTATCCACCTCATAAGATTGCTATGGGGCTTAGCTACTAACCTTGTAGACAAGTACCTAACATGGGTACATCAGTATCATTCACACATGTGAGTTTTGGGGTGAGACTGACTTGGTTAGAAATATATTCATGGCACAAGTGAGCATCTGGTCACCTCTCATTAGTTTTCAAGATACGTAAGTTCTTCCTTGCCTCTTTCCTTTTCCAGCCTTTAACTTACAATGTTCTAGAGAATACCTATGTTGTATTCTCCCCTTGTTGATTAAATTAACTTAACATTGAAATAATGTCTTTCTTTCTACTGTAAAAATGGTATCCTTCTGTGGATCTAGGACTATGGAAATTTTCTCTACTGTCAGATTTCTAGTTTACACGCTCCGCTTCCATTATTTTTCTCACTGGCTACTTTCTCCAGTTACAACCTACCCAAGTCTACCCCAACCACATGTTCTCATCTCCTACCACAACCAGGAAATTACTATTTCCCTTTGTAATATTTTAGGATTTCCCTGTAGCTCAAATGGTAAAGAATCTGCCTGCAATGCAGGAGACCTGGGTTCGATCCCTGGGTCAGGAAGATCCCCTGGAGGAGGGTATGACAACCCACTCTAGGAGTCTTGCCTGGAGAATCCCATGGACAGGGGAGCCTGGCGAGCTATAGTCCTTGGGGTTGCAAAGAGTCGGACATGACTGAGCAACTAACTACTGCTACTGCTTATAATATTTTATTAATGCTCCTGAAATATAGAACTGATGTAAAAAACCAATATCATACTTTAAAAAAAAGCTCTTGGAACTATACATTTAGATTTTAACAAAGGACTCCATGTAACATTCCCACATTTAAAATCACTTATTGGGATTTGAGATATTTTCCTAAATTGGAAATAACAAGATAAAGCTTAGGTGAAATCAAATAGTGAAATAAAGAAACTGAATAGGATACTGCAAGATCAGGACAGGAAGGAGGGGACTGTAGTTTCAAGTCCCTCCAAGTATGGCAACAGAAAAGTGGCAAGGACTACTGTAAGTTAAAAATGCCAATGAATGCTACCTCCAAAGGCATCTCTGACTCAGATTCTCTGTGTCTCCTGCCTGTGTGTTCTTGGAAATTATTTCCTGCTTGGTTGTAACTTGATGTAGCTTGTTCCTTTGGGTGGAAAAGATGCAATTTTGGGAGAGCACATTATTTCTAAGAGCTTTTCAGAGCAATGAGCTACCCACAAATGACTCATCAGAAAAGCTTTCAGATCCCAGAATGGCTAAGTTTATCATCTAAAAATGCTCCCAGAGAACTTTTTTCTCTCCTTCATCTTCCTGTCATTTGAACTTTCACCCACTGGTCTTCCAGCAGTGTTTCTCAGGGACTCATGAGTCGGGCACACATCTCCCAATGAGTTCATCCCCTCAGTGAGTTCATCCCTCCTGCCATGCCTCGGCACCCCACAGCATGATGGGCGGCCACAGGGCAACGATGGCAACTCTAGGGAGAATGGCCATCTGGCCATGTGCACCAAAACAGAGAACCACACACCTTTTTCACTTAGTTTGGAAGTGTGCTTACAGTTAACAAATACTTGCCCTGGCCCAGTCTCCCCAACCTCTGCTGCTGCTACTGCTAAGTCGCTTCAGTCGTGTCCGACTCTGTGCGACCCCATGGACTGCAGCCTACCAGGCTCCCCGTCCCTAGGATTCTCCAGGCAAGATCACTGGAGTGGGTTGCCATTTCCTTCTCCAATGCATGAAAGTGGGAAGTGAAAGTGAAGTCGCTCAGTCGTGTCTGACTCTTTGCGACCCCATGGACTGCAGCCTACCAGGCTCCTCCATCCATGGGATTTTCCAGGCAACAGTACTGGAGTGGGGTGCCATTGTCTTCTCCGCTACCACTGTTTTATAAGGAACTCTCTCATTCTGTAGTAAACTAGGAGTAACTTGGGCCCTGAATTAATCACCCACCTCTATCAACAAATGTTACCAATGTACCCCTTCATCTTTCAGTTAATTGAGACTATTTAAGAAGAATGGGATTTGTTGTAGTTGTTGTTCTGTCTCTAAGTCATGTTCAGCTCTTGATGATCCCATGGACTGCAGCACTCCAGGCTTCTCTGTCCTTCACTGTCTCCTAGAGTTTGCTCAAACTCATGCCCATTGAGTCAATGCCTTGCAACCATCTCATCCTCTGACATCCCCTTCTCCGCCTGCTTTCAATCTTTCCCAGCATCAGAGTCTTTTCCAATAAATCAGCTTTTCACATCAGGTGGCCAAAGTATTGGAGCTTCAGCTTCAGCATCAGTCCTTCCAATGAATATTCAGGGTTAATTTCTTTCAGGATTAACTGGCTTGATCTCCATGCAATCCAAGTCTCTCAAGAGACTTCCAAATGAGACTTGGGTGGGTAGTAAAAAAAGTTAGTGTTTTTGAGGGGAAAGGGAGATTAGCAAGAACCAAGGTATAGAAAACTTGCAGACTGACGTCTCATGTCAAACTTGGAAATAAATAACAAAACATATAAATCTAAAATGTTGAATATTGTTTTGTGTTAAAACAGTTCTAAACAGAAATTAGGCAAAGGTTCTTTAAGTAACAAATGAATCTGGAGATCTGGATTAACAGACTGAATGCCTTGACTGGATGGTCAAAGCTATGAAGTAGGAAAGCTCTTTGAAATCATAGGACAAAATGGAATGTGAATCTGTGTAAACAGTGAATCTGTGTAATTGAGGATAAACTGTAATAGTTGCATTTGTTTCTTAGGGCCACTGTAACAAATTACCACAAAATGGATTGTGGTAACACAAATACAAATTTATTGTCTCACAGTCCCAGAGGTCAGAAAGCCAAAATGGTCTCATTGGGCTAAAATCAAGGTGTTGGTAGGGCTGGGCTGTGTTCTTTATGTTCTAGGGAAGAACTCATTTCCTTGCCCTTTCCAGCCTCTAGAGACCACTCCCACTCTTTGACCCATAGTCCTTTCCTCCATCTTCAAGGTCAGCAATGGCCAGTTAAGGCTTTATCACATCCTATCACTCATACAGTCTTCTGCTCCCTTTTCCACATTTAAGCATCCTTTTAAGTACACTGGACCCACCCAGATAATTCAGGACAGTCTTCTTAAAGTCAGGTCATCAGCAACCTTAATTCCATCTGCTACAATTCCTTTTTTCCATGTAAGGTAACATTTTCATAGAATCTGGGAATTGGGATGTGGACATCTTTGGAGGGCCATTACTCTGTCTACCACAAGAACTTTTTAAAAAAGCATTAAGAGTGACTTCCCTGGCAGACCAGTGGTTAAGACTTCACCTTCCAATGCAGGGAGTATGGGTTAGATCTCTGGTCAAGGAGCTAAGATTCCACAGGTCTTAGGGCCAAAAAACCAAAACATAAAACAGAAGCAATGTTGTATTAATAACAAATTGTATTAATAAAGACTTTATTGTATTAATAGACTTTAAAAATGATCCACATCAAAAAAAAAAAAAAGGCATTTAGAGAATGACAATCAGTGAGAGAAGAAAACCCAGTGGAGAGAAGGGAAACGGGAACTCACAGTGTAGCTCACAAATTAAGGTAGGAATTACGAATTGAAATGAGTTTAGGAACTAGCTCTCCAAAGGAACTGTATTAGACTACACTTTGTGTTCTAACTCAGGATCATTTGTTATGCTTCCCCATTGAAAGAGTAGGGGTGGTTGTTGCCCTTTTGTGAATCCATATTAAACGGAACAAAATTCTTTAATGGAGATTACTAATTCACTCATCAATCAAGGAAAGATTCAAGCACTGCTGTTCCATGAAGCTCTCCCTACCCTATGGGCAGAATTAACTTCTCTTCCTTGGATCACTGTCCCTTGTGCTTTCCTTTCCAACAGTACTTATTATCTGTAATGTAATTTGCTGTCTCCCTGCTGGATGATGAGGTCCTTTTGACAACAGGGGCCATGACTTAGACATCTTTGTATTCTAAGTACCCAGCAAGATGGCTAGCATAAGGAAGGCATTCAACATGCCTTCCTTACTGAAAGAAAACCTGCGGGATGAATTGAGAATATTCTGAACTACCTCCAGGTCTTAGGGGAAGGTGACCGGATGGTATTTGGGGATTGGAAAGTAGATGATAGCTTTAAAAGTAAGAATAATGCACAGTAAATCTTTAAGTCCTGAGATGCATCTGAGAGAGGGAGACAGGAAACTGAGAGGAATTAAGAAATGAAGACATTTTCCCTGATAGACTGCAGATTGAAAAAGCAAGGTCAAAACTCAGATGAGAAAATTTACCTGCTGTGCCTTTATACATTCTGGACTATACTTAGCATACAAATGAATGTGGGAAAAAATACCCCAAGCACCAAAATGACAGATCCAGGAAGAGGAGTGGAATATTACATAATTTTTAAGCAGTTAGAATTTTTGGTCAATGAATGATATATGTTAGAAAAGTGTCCTCCATATACAATTTATTTTCATACTACTTTAAGGAAAATGTTGACACTAACCACCTAGGAAGAAGAACAAATTTCTGAACTTCTTCCATTCCTTCTGGAAATATAAGATTGATTTTGAAGTTTCATGAATTCCATGTTATATTTGGAAGAGAAGAGAAACTAAAACTCTGATCTAGCAAGAAGAAGAAATGGAAAAGAGGGGTCAAGTTGTCACTAAACCAAGTTAGTCTTGCTCCATGCACAGCAAACCAAAATGCTGAGGTTCCGAGGGTTGAGGTAAAAAAGAGGGCTTATTCAAAAAGCAGGATAAGAAAGTATCAAAATATCTTAAAAGGTAGTTTCATTTCTAATTTTAATTATGGACCAAAGAAGTTACAGTAGAGAATTAGTAAGTCTCCATTTTTTATCTTGTACCTAATGACCAACAGTCAATTAGAAAGAGTAAGTGAACAAGGAGACCAAGAAAATCAGACTGTGTTCCATGAGCATGAGAATAGTGTGGAAGAGAACAGTACACCAAACAAGGAGGGAAAAAAACAGGTCATGAATAGTGTCCAGTAAACTCCAGTATTTTCAACGCAGGCAAAGAAAGAGGAGTTCATTAAAGTACTTGATAAGGATAAACTGAAGAGATGGGAGGAAAATTATGAGAACAATGTCTGGGAAACCATAGAGATGAGTGTTTCAAGCAACCAGTCAACAGTAGCAGCAGATACTGCAAAATAAAAAACATACGGTCAATAAGGTGACCATAGGTCTAAATATTTCCCCTGAGCATAACACAAAAGAAAGAATTCACTTCTGGAAATATTAGACTTTTCCTCCATATAGTTTATTTTTTAGCATAAAACCTTAATATCCCATCTTCACTCCAAATACATAAATTCAAACACACACACACATTCCTATTGACGCCTCACTAAAAATGACAAATGTTCAAGTAGGTAAGAAGAAAAAACAGTAATGCTGTTTTCATTTTCATAAAGGTCAGTGGACCAATTGGCTTCATTGATTTGGAAAGAAAAGCAACTAAAGCATTCAGCCACAAAGCTAAAGGTTAGGGCATGGTTAACTGACAGCAACCGTGCCATTTTCAGAGCTAGACAGGCAGTTTTCCAGCTAATCAAAAGTGAATTGTCTTCATCAGGTAAATCTCATTAGATCTAAATTATCTCACAATATGACTTCCACTAAATCTGAAGACCAAAGTCTATGGATTAGAAGTACTGTGCCAAAGAAAGAAAAAGAGAATAATGGGTATGAGTAATTAATCATTATTCATAAAGCATTCACTGCATCATGAGACAGGAAAGGTAGAAATTATTAGTTGGGTTTCCACATAAGGAATAGAGCTGAAGGTAGCCACATGATGACAACAGCAACACAAAAAGAATCTTAGAGGAAAGTTTGAACTCTAAATCACAATCACATTTTCTATACATGAAAAAAATTTTGAATTGTTGATGAAATTGTATAGATGGGCATGCATCAAAACAAACCAATTAAGGATAGACTAAGTGCTCTGCTTCCCTGGTGGCTCAGTTGGTAAAGAGTCTGCCTGCGATGCAGGAGACCCAGGTTCAATCCCTGGGTTGGGAAGAGCCCTGGAGAAGAAAAAGGCAACCCACTCCTGTATACTTGCCTGGAGAATCCCATGGACAGAGGAGCCTGGCAGGCTACAGTCCATGGGGTCGCAAGAGTCAGACACGACTGACTGACTAAACATAACCTAAGTGTTCTGCTAAAGCTGCTCACACTCACCAGTCATCCTAATGTGTGTATTTCTTTCCAACTCCATGTTCAGTGATATTGTGCTGGTATTTTGAAAGCAGGCTTACAAGGAGCATTTTTTCCCAGCTTTATTCAGGTATGGTTGACAAAGAAATATTGTATATATTTAAGGTGTGCAATATGATGTTTTTGATATAGGTACACATTGTGAAGTGATTACCACAATCAAGCTAATTAAAATATCCATCACCTCCCATGGTTATGTGTGTGTGTGTGTGTGTGTGTGTGTGGTTAGAATACCTGAGATCTACTCTCTCAACAAATTTCAAGTGAACAACACAGTTGTTAACTGCAGTCACCATGCTATATGTTGGGTCTCCAGATTTAACTTATAACTAAAAATGTATACCATTTAACCATTTGAATCCTGTGTTCTACATAAACTGTCATCTAAAGTTCCCTCTGATTTATTTACTCTCCCTTTGAGAATTTTATGGGTAAATTTTATCATAATACTATTATGGGAATAGATGCTGTAGGACCACTTCGGGCTTCCCAGGTGGCTCATTCATAAGGAATCTGCCTGCCAATGCAGGAGACATGGGCTTGATCCCTGGGTCAGGAAGATCTCCTGGAGATGGCAACCCACTCCAGTATTCTTGCCTGGGAAATCTCATGGAGAGAGAAGCCTGGCAGGCTCAGTCCATGGGGTCGCAGAAGAGTCAGGCACGACTTAGCAACTAAACAACAACAAAGGACTTGAGGAACTGAGGCTTCAGAGGTGCTTAGTCACATACACACTATGGTTGCCAGGGGCTGTTCCCTTACCAACGAGGCAGTTCATTTATCTATATCTATTGACAGTATCTGTTCACTATACTCGGGGGTTTTGCTCCCAAAATTTAGAAGTATTTTAGGGGCACATAATGCCCAGAAAAAGTTCTAATACTAATATGGAAAATGTGCTTGAATTACCCAAAATATATTATTTAACTTTGCTAATTTTCATTTCTTTACCTTCATTTGCTTCCAAATTCTTCACTGTTGCTCATTTTCCCCACTCCCTTTTAAATTTTCTTTCCTATCATACCTTTACTCCCTGCGATTTGCTTCCTGTGCCCCAAACGATCATCTCTGTTTTAAACACTATTAAGATCATTTTAAAGTATTAAAATATTCATGGGAATAGAAACATAATCTCTTTAATACCAAGTAAGTCCTCTGACAATGGCCAGGCTTGGGGAAAACATAATTAAGAAGTCAGCTAGAGGAGTTTCCAAGGAAATTAGTTTTAAATAGATGGAAGTAATTAATCAGTAAAAACAAATACCTGATGGAAGGAGAGAGGTTTCCCTGGTGATTAGAAAAGAACAATTAAGGCTAGATTCGGGATAGTGACCGGTGTGCACACTGTGTGGTAATCTCTCCTCTCTGGCCTTTGAGGGGCTAAATGGAGCATAAAGCTATCTTCCCATGATTCAGATAAACACAGAGTAAGCACTGAATAGAGGACAGCAGGACTGGACAGCCTGCAGAGACTCAGTTATAGGAAAACTGTAGGAACTTGAACACTGTGAAGGGGTTGCTAGGTGTCTCAGAGCCACAAATAAACCTCAAACAAACAGGAAAATACTGAGGGTTCAGCGTTAGGGCTGGATTAGGTAAATTTTGGAAATAGTACAAGATTCGTGAAGTAGCTACTGACTTGTGCCAGGTGTATCTATTCATTTAAAAACTGGTTTAAGCTACATCATATTTATTTAAATAAATGCCTGTTAATATTAAACAAGATTATGGGCACAAATGCATTCATCTATGCCTCTGAGAAGCCCAACTGTTCAATCAGCCGTTCAAATAATAGAGGCGATCCACTTTGGCTGGGAGCAATTTATCCAAAATGCAGCTGTACCCACTCTCTTAGTTATGCTCCTGCTGCTGCTGCTGCTGCTAAGTCACTTCAGTCATGTCCGACTCTGTGTGACCCCATAGATGGCAGCCCACCAGGCTCCCCCATTCCTGGGATTCTCCAGGCAAGAACACTGGAGTGGGTTGCCATTTCCTTCTCCAATGAATGAAAGTGAAAAGTGAAATTAAAGTCGCTCAGTCATGTCCGACTCTTAGCAACCCCATGGACTGCAGCCTACGAGGCTCCTCAATCCATGGGATTTTCCAGGCAAGAGTACTGGAGTAGGGTGCCATTGCCTTCTCTGAGTTATGCTCCTACCATTCCACTAATAAGGGCTTCCCTGGTGGTTCAGATGGTCAAGATTTTGCCTGCAATGCTGGAGACCCGGGTTTGATCTCTGAGTCAGAAAGATCCCCTGGAGAAAGGAATGGCTACCCACTCCAGTATTCTTGCCTGGAGAATTCCATGGACAGAGGAGCCTGGCAGGCTATAGACCATGGGGTCACATAGAGATGGATATGACTGAGCAAGACTTATTATGTAACCTTGTCTTTCTGCCACCACCACCCCCCACCCCCAGCAAATGTTAACTTCTTAAGGGTAGGATTTAACTACTTTGTTCAATATTATGTTTCCAGCACTTGGAATGGGTGCTTGCATGCAAAAGGTATTCAATAAATATTAAATGAATGAATGAACTGTAGGCATAGTAACAGGTTATTAAGAACATTCTTCAGTATCCCATCTGTTGCAGTTCCAAACACTTCAAGCAATGGTACCACAGAGACTCAGCTTCACAATTCTCCATTGCTGCTGCACCTTCCCTGTTCTCTGTTTCCATCTTGAGCTCACCCATACCCTTTCTCAGACTTACTCCCATTCCAAGTCCAAACAGTTTTTTTTACTACTTTTCTCACAATCAAAAGTCATTTGGACAACCTGGAAAGTCATTGGATAAGGAGTACATAGATAAAAGTTTCCTGCAATCACAATAAAGAACATCTTCCTATTTCCTGCCTTCCATCAGTCAATTCAGAAGTTGTATGAAACATCAACTAAAAGGGTATATTATGGACGGTGCTGGGGATGCAGGGAGAAATGGATATCTGCATTTATCAAGGTCAAAGTAATATGAGCAGCGTTGTTTATCTCAACCTGACAAAGTGCTGTAAACTCATATTCCAACTGCAAATTGTAATTCTAACAGCAATCTTGAATTGTAACCTTGAAGATGTCTTGCTTTTTGACTTGAATTCCTTCTCTCTTAAATGTTTTTCATTTAAGAATTGTACTATATGATGCTAACTTGCCTCTTTAATCCATAGTATATGACTACCAACCCCAAATATTTTGATCATAGAAACAGGATAGTAGACTGTGACTCATTCTCACCAAACTTTCAATTTATATCCCTTTAATGATATAGACTGAATGCATCTTCACAAAATGCATACATTGAAATTTGTTTCCCCAACATGATGGTACTAGGAAGTGGGGCCTTTAGGGAGTGATTAGAGCATGAAGGTGGAACCCTCATGAATGGGGTGAGTGTCTTTATAAATGTGACCTCAGGAAGCTCCCTTCCCCCTTCTATCATGTAAGAGCACATAGACAGCCATCTGTGAACCAGGGCAGCCCTCACCAGACATAGAAACTGCCAGTAACTTGATCTTGGACTTCCTCCAGAGCTGTAAGAAACAAATTTCTGTCATTTATAAGCCAATTGGTCTATGGTGTTTTAGTTAAAGCAGTCTGAAACAACCAAGACATATAACGATGCAGAAAAAGACAAAATCTGGCATGAATTATACAAAAATACCTAAACTAACAGTAATACATACTAACTACAATTTTCATTATTTAAAACTATTTTCCTGAGGCTTAGGACTCAAAGACTGCCTTAAAAGCACACTAAGCTGTAATTGCTCTGATCTTCTGGGACTTATGTTCTGAGCAAGAAGAGCCATATTAGCTTCTCTCTTCAGAACCTTGTACTATATAATGCAGAATATAAAATGCTGATACAGAAGATGAGTGTTGATAACACTATAGCCCTGGGTCTAATGACACAAGACAAGAATAGAAGAAATAAAAGCAAAATGAATGGCCCTTGGAGGAGCACCTGTATAATCATAAGGAATTTGATTTTAAGGAATTTTGAATTTAAGGGACTAGATCTGGTAGATAAGAGTGCCTGATGAACTATGGAATGAGGTTCGTGACATTGTACAGGAGACAGGGATCAAGACCATCCCCATGGAAAAGAAATGCAAAAAAGCAAAATGGCTGTCTGGGGAGGCCTTATAAATAGCTGTGAAAAGAAGAGAAGCAAAAAGCAAAGGAGAAAAGGAAAGATATAAGCATCTGAATGCAGAGTTCCAAAGAATAGCAAGGAGAGATAAGGCCTTCCTCAGCGATCAATGCAAAGAATAGAGGAAAACAACAGAATGGGAAAAACTAGAGATGTCTTCAAGAAAATTAGAGATACCAAGGGAACATTTCATGCAAAGATGGGCTCGATAAAGGACAGAAATGGTATGGACCAAACAGAAGCAGAAGATATTAAGAAGAGGTGGCAAGAATATACAGAAGATCTTTACAAAAAAGCTCTTCATGACCAAGATAACCATGATGGTGTGATCACTCACCTAGAGCCAGACATCCTGGAACGTGAACTCAAGTGGGCCTTAGAAAGCATCACTACAAACAAAGCTAGTGGAGTGATGGAATTCCAGTTGAGCTATTTCAAATCCTGAAAGATGATGCTGTGAAAGTGCTGCACTCAATATGCCAGCATATTTGGAAAACTCAGCAGTGGCCACTGGACTGGAAAAGGTCAGTTATCATTCCAATCCCAAAGAAAGGCAATGCCAAAGAATGCTCAAACTACCACACAATTGCAGCCATCCCACACAATAGTAAAGTAATGCTCAAAATTCTCCAAGCCAGGCTTAAGCAATACATGAACCGTGAATTTCCAGATGTTCAAGCTGGTTTTAGAAAATGCAGAAGAACCAGAGATCAAATTGGCAACATCCACTGGATCATCGAAAAAGCAAGAGAGTTTCAGAAAAACATCTATTTCTACTTTATTGACTGTGCCAAAGCCTTTAACTGTATGGGTCACAATAAACTGTGGAAAATTCTGAAAGAGATGGGTATACCAGACCACCTGACCTGCCTCTTGAGAAACCGATATGCAGGTCAGGAAGCAATAGTTAGAACTGGACATGGAACAACAGACTGGTTCCAAATAGGAAAAGGAGTACGTCAAGGCTGTATATTGTCACCCTGCTAACTTCTATGCAGAGTACATCATGAGAAACGCTGGGCTAGAAGAAGCACAAGCTGGAATCAAGATTGCCGGGAGAAATATCAATAACTTCAGATATGCAGATGACACCACCCTTGTGGCAGAAAGTGAAGAGGAACTAAAAAGCCTCTTGATGAAAGTGAAAGAGGAGAGTGAAAAAGTTGGCTTAAAGCTCAACATTCAGAAAATGAAGATCATGGCATCTGGTCCCATCACTTCATGGGAAATAGATGGGGAAACAGTGGAAACAGTGTCAGACTTTATTTTTGGGCTCCAAAATCACTGCAGATGGTGACTGTAGCCATGAAATTAGAAGACATTTATTCCTTGGAAGGAAAGTTATGAACAACCTAGATAGTATATTCAAAAGCAGAGACATTACTTTGCCAACAAAGGTCCATCTAGTCAAGGCTGTGGTTTTTCCAGTAGTCATGTATGGATGTGAGAGTTGGACTGTAAAGAAAGCTGAGCACCCAAGAATTGATGCTTTTGAACTGTGGTGTTGGAGAAGACTCTTGAGAGTCCCTTGGACTGCAAAGGAGATCCAACCAGCCCATTCTAAAGGAGATCAGTCCTGGGTGTTTTTTGGAAGGACTGATGCTGAAGCTGAAACTCCAGTACTTTGGCCACCTCATGTGAAGAGTTGACTCATTGGAAAAGACTCTGATGCTGGGAGGGATTGAGGGCAGGAGGAGAAGG
The DNA here is from genome assembly GCF_032452875.1 of Bos javanicus. Classification (NCBI taxonomy): domain Eukaryota; kingdom Metazoa; phylum Chordata; class Mammalia; order Artiodactyla; family Bovidae; genus Bos; species Bos javanicus. Next base: position 100,615,795 of record NC_083871.1, on the reverse strand, counting down.
GGACAACAGAGGATGAGATGGCTGGATGGCATCACCGACTCATAAGTTTGGGTGAACTCCAGGAGTTGGTGATGGACAGGGAGGCCTGGCGTGCTGCAATTCATGGGGTCGCAAAGAGTCAGACACGACTGAGTGGCTGAACTGAACTCAACTGAACTGCAGGAACACCTGGTAGAAGGGGAAGGAAGAAGGTTGACACAGAATGCATGAAGAAAAGCACTTTTCACCTGACCACCACACAGAGAACCTGAGAGACACTGCAAAGAGCCTAGATAAGTTCAGTAGCTCTATATCTGATCAATGCTTGTTGGGCCTTGGAAACTCAGGTACATTTTGTGTCAATATTTAGGAAAGAATAAATTCAATAACCACATGGACTGTGATGGGCTAAATTATACCAGAAACATTATTTGTTATCAAGATTGAGTTTATTTCTCCTCTTCAAAATTAATAATATAGAAGGTATATCAAATTTAGAAAAGTGCTTATCACAAGCAAAGTACTTGTTTCACAAAAATAAGTTTTTATTATCAATATGTTGTGGGGAAAAAAAGTGAATTGAAATGGAATAAGGAAAGACCATAAAGTCACTTAAAATATAATCACAGAACTGGAATCTACAAATGGGGGTGCTTCAGAGACAGAACAAAGTCTACTGAAAAGAAAATCAGTAATATGGAGAGCAAACTTGAGAAGGATTTCAAGGATACAGACCAGTATACTTCAGGTACAAATTATAAAGATATAATTTGTGTATTTGTACAAAGATACAATTTGTATGGGCTTCCTAAGTGGCTCAGTGGTAAAGAATCCACCTGCCAATGCCAATGTTGGATCCCTGGGTTGGGAAGATCCCCTGGAGAAGGGAATGGCTATCCACTCCAGTAGTCTTGCCTGGGAAATCCCATGGACAGAGGAGCCTGGCAGGCTACAGTCCACTGGGTCGCAAAGAGTCAGCCATGACTTAGCAACTAACAACCACAACAATAATTTGTATATTTGTATAATTTGTATACCAGCATATGTATGGTAAAAATTATAAAATAATGAAGATTATTTTTATAAAATTGAGTATATGAATAAGAAAATGCACACAATCCCAGAAGGAAAACAAAGCCGAAAATACGGAGTTAAAACCACAACTTACATTAGAAGCAAATGTCCTTAGCTTAAATAAGATACACCAAGTCCGTGAACTGAAAGAGCCTACCATGTACCAGGTGAAAACAAGAATGCATATTGGAGCATAAGCTGGCGGATTCTTAAAAAGTTGAAGAAAATAATCATGTAAACACCTAAGCAGGAAAGATCCAGTCATCTTCAAAGGAAAAAATAACTTTCAGGCTAAACTCAGACTTCTCCACCCCCTCAACCACATGAAACAGAATAATTTTTTAAACTTTATTTGATAAAATTTGTGAATCAAAGTCAGTTATTTTCATTTGTTTAAGCAAAGGGAAAGCATTTGTGAATAGGTAAAGATTCAGAGAAATCTTTAAAAAGGATGGATAAAACTCATATAAAAGAATTGGTAATGATCATATCGACTTAATATCAATCTTAAGCATGGGACAACAACAGATACATGTACAAAATGATTGTTAATAGGGAATATATAGAATATTAAAATAATGAGTCAATCTATCATAATCTCTCTTAAGCAAGCCATTATTGGAAACCAGGAGGGAAAGGACAAATTATTTAAACTATATGCGTAAGGAAACTCTAAAATTAATTTCTTGTTTTAGATTTTGCAAAAAGAAATATTTTTGAAGTATTTTTTAAGAAGTAAAACCATCCACTAATAACATTTAAAATAGGATATATAAGAAAGAACCCTTAACTTAGTATAAATAAGTCAAAAACAAGTTATAAAAATAAATGTTAATGATTTATATTATATTAATAGGAAGCAAACTCTCCTTAATGACTTAAAAACAAACCTCAACTACATTTTCTCTCTCATTGAGTTAATTTTGCTTCTTTGTCCTAAATTAATTGGTCATATTTGTGTGGGTCTGCTTTTGGTTTCTCTATTTTGTTTCTATTGGTCTATCTTCCATGCCTCCACCAATGCCAGACTGTGTTGATAACTACAGCTGAATAATAGGCCTTAACAATTAAGAAGAGTGGTTTTTTTCCTTTTTTTCCTCCAAAATTGTTTTGGCTATTTTAGGGCCTTCCTCCTACACTATAGATTTTAGAATAAGCTCATTTATCTCAACAAGAAGACCTACTGAGATTTTGGTAGAAATTGTGCTAAACTTAATGTCAGTTTAGGGAGACTTGACCTTTACTATGTTACACCTGAATGCAAGCACTTTTAAAGCATCAATCAAAAAAAAAAAAAAAAACACTAAAAAATAATTCAAGAATCATTAATAAAATTCAAAGGTACATAACTAACAAAATGATGGATAATATTAATATTCTTATAGATAAAACATTCACAGAAATCAATACTTATTCTCAATATACTAAAAAAGCAAACAAAAACACAAAATACCTGAACAGGACAATCCACAGAAGAAGATTTAAAGGCACAACTCCACTAATAATCAGACAAATTTAAATTAAGACTAAAACCAAACTAAAATAATAGTTTATACCCACCAAACTGACAAATACTTTCATATTCAGGGCTGAGTTATTAAAATGGATTAAGGCAAGTTCTTAATCACTTTTAGTAACAGTAATACTGGTATGAGTATTCTGCAAAGGCATTTGGGAATATCTATCTGGAATCTTAAAAAAAAGTTTGTCCTTTATCCCAGTATTTTCACTTATAGAAAACTACCTTCATAAAAATAATCAGAAATGCAGTCAACATTTTATATAAAAAATGTACATCACAAAATTGATTGTAATCAATTGTGAAAAAGAGGGGGAAAACTCAATGTCCAATGATAGAAAATCTTTTAATAAATAATTATACAGCCATATGATCCAGTATTATGCAGCTATTAATAAATTATGTATTTGAAGAATTTAGTGGTGTGATTCGGAGAAGGCAATGGCACCCTACTCCAGTACTCTTGCCTGGAAAATCCCATGGACGGAGGAGCCTGGTAGGCTGCAGTCCATGCTAAGGGTCGGACATGACTGAGCGACTTCACTTTTACTTTTCACTTTCATGCATTGGAGAAGGAAATGGCAACCCACTCCACTGTTCTTGCCTAGAGAATCCCAGGGACGGGGGAGCCTGGTGGGCTGCCGTCTATGGGGTCGCACAGAGTCGGACACGGCTGAAGTGACTTAGCAGCAGTGGTGTGATTATTTACCATATAGTATCGCATTTAAACAACTATATACAAATATGTGAATGTAATATGAATTTAAAATATTTGTTTATTTTATATAGAAAATAAACTGTTTGAAAATATACAAAAATAATTTGTCAGTATCATAAGATTCTAATCAGTTTCCTTTTCCTATTTCTCTCTATTGCCTGTCTCTACAATAAGCGTGTAATGTATTCACTTTATAATGAGAAAAGTATTTCTTCATAAAGTACCAAGCAACTTTAGTCAAGACCTAGTTTTCCTAACTCAGATCATGAGCTGATGTAGAAGTGACCTACTTGTGAAGTCCTTCTGAGGGATGTTTGTTTGTGTGGGCATAGGAGCAGCTGATTCCCTCAATAGGTAGAAATATTTTTCCTAATGAATAGTTTCAGGAATGAACTGCTGACTACAATTGAAAAGGAAGATTAGAATAAATCACAGAAACGGCACTAATATGAAGTTTTCCCAATAGAGAGTAGTCCCTTTAGGGGACTCAGTGCCTATATCCTGTGGATTCTCTGTGCTGTTTCCAGCATGGAGTTCCTCAAAGTTCCCACTGCTGGAGAGAGCTGGAAATGAGGTGAGGCACACACCAAGCCACATATGCATGCCACTTGGATCTGAGTCACTCAAAGATTGGTGGCCTGTTCCATAAATGTCTTAAAACTGCCAGAGAGGTACAGTGGGCTCAAGAATTTTTTAAATCATTTGTATGCAAATTATACCAAGAACAAAACTTAAAGCACACTTCAAAGTATTAAAAGTTCAAGCCTCATTAGCATCATAACCATACTCAGCAATTACTTAGCAATTTAAAGCAAACTTCAGGCCACATGAAATTGTGGCCTTTGAGTGATACAGTATATATCAGGTTGACCATCAGGACACTTTCGAATGTGAAGTGGATGGCATTCATAGTTAGGCTGGGACAATAAATGTAAACCAGAACTGGCTGGGCAAACTGGGATATATGATCCACTGCCTCAGAATGATAGTATTTTAATCCAGTCATATCCCATGCATGCTTCAACATCATAAAGACATTGGGTCTTCTTTAAATTAATAAATAGCTACCTACTAGTACAATCTGTAGACCTGGCAGAAAAATCCTTAAAAATAATTACCCAGTACTCCATTACCATATAAGTATTATTGTGTGAATCTTCTGTTTTTCTGACAAGTATTTTAGGGAGGAATACTGTGATTTCGAACAGGTGACTTTGAGTCCAGGGCACACAGAAAGATGTGTCAGCAAGTCCACAGTAAGTTTAAGGCAATATAAAAAGATATATATTCTAAAAAGAAATAGCACCCCCTGCATGGCTCCATTTGGATGATTTACCCTTCACGGGCCTTCTCAACTCTCATGACCTTCCCCACATTTTCCCCCCAACACTCAGTTGTGTACCCAAACCCCAAAATCTGACTCCAAAATATTGCATTTCAGTGTTTCCTGCAAATAAAGACCTCTACTCCAGGCCTCTTATTCCCTCAAAACCTATCTTTCTGCCTCATGGAAACTTTCACTGCTTTGAGCATGTTCTTTCTTTAAGTCATTAGTCCTTCTCGATTTCTCATCTAATCCTGGGTATGATGATACATGTGGTAAGAGGCATAACTAATGCTAGCTGTTATATCAGACAATTCCAAGATCTCAGAGGCTTAATACAGTAAAAGGCTTTTTCTTGCTTTGTTGTTGTTCAATTGTTAGTCCAGTTCAGTTCAGTTCAGTCGCTCAGTCGTGTCAGACTCTTTGTGACGCCATGAATTGCAGTACGCCAGGCCTCCCCGTCCATCACCAACTACCAGAGTTCACTCAAACTCACATCCATCGAGTTGGTGATGCCATCCAGCCATCTCATCCTCTGTCGTCCCCTTCTCCTCCTGCCCCCAAACCTTCCCAGCATCAGAGTCTTTTCCAGTGAGTCAACTCTTTGCACGAGGTGGCCAAACTACTGGAGTTTCAGCTTCAGCATCAGTCCTTCCAAAGAACACCCAGGACTGATCTCCTTTAGAATGGACTGGTTGGATCTCCTTGCAGTCCAAGGGACTCTCAAGAGTCTTCTCCAACACCACAGTTCAAAACCATCAATTCTTGGGTGCTCAGCTTTCTTCACAGTTCAACTCTCATATCCATATATGACTACTGGAAAAACCATAGCCTTGACTAGATGGACCTTTGTTGGCAAAGTAATAATGTCTCTGCTTTTGAATGTACTATCTAGGTTGGTCATAACTTTCCTTCCAAGGAGTAAACGTCTTTTAATTTCATGGCTGCAATCACCATCTGCAACCCCAAAAAATAAAGTCTGACACTGTTTCCACTGTTTCCCCATCTATTTCCCATGAAGTGATGGGAGCAGATGCCATGATCTTCATTTTCTGAATGTTGAGCTTTAAGCCAACTTTTTCACTCCCCTCTTTCACTTTCATTAAGAGGCTTTTTAGTTCCTCTTCACTTTCTGCCACAAGGGTGGTATCATCTGAATATCTGAGGTTATTGATATTTCTCCCAGCAATCTTGATTCCAGCTTGTGCTTCTTCCAGTCCAGCGTTTCTCATGATGTACTCTGCATATAAGTTAAATAAGCACGGTGACAATATACAGCCTTAACGTACTCCTTTTCCTATTTGGAACCAGTCTGTTGTTCCATGTCCAGTTCTAACTGTTGCTTGCTGGGGTCCAGCCCCAGCTGATCCAGGGTATTCGAAGGAGAGACAGCTTTGGCGACCTATTTATTTATTTATTTATCAAAGATAAAGAGTAATAGAATGAGGATAGCTCAGTAGGAAAGTTCAGTGGAGGAAAGAAGCTGAGTAGCTTGGTTTACACGGAAAATCAATATAACCCATGACACCAGGTTAGCTCTGACCACGGAGGCCGCAGGCGCTCTCTCGAATAGCGGAAGGTGCCCCACCTTAGACACCTTCTTGAGTGGGTCTTAGAAGCCCAGGCAAATAAATGGTTGCAGAGGATATCCGCGCTCCAGATGGAGACTCAGCTGGAAATTGAGGAGAAAAATGACATGGGGAGACCAAGCTTTGGTGAGCAAGGCCCGTAGCTTTATTTTCAACAGGGTTTTTATACCCTAAGTTACACATAGAGGATAATAGGGGATGCAAAGTCAGCAGTCTTTGACCCTTATCAAAAAGCAGGGTTTCTTTCCTGCAAATTTATCATATACAAATGGTTTAGGTGATTTACATCATCTTCTGGCCAGAAGGCCTATTAACATTTTATGACTCTTGACAAAGACTTATCAACCATAAGACTTATTTTCTCTAAGAGTAATTATTTTAAGGTTTGGCGCCATCTTCTGAAGATAAAATTGCATTCCTATAGGGCAGATGTGTAATGGGTTTACAACAAAGGAAAGAATTTATTACCTTAAGGGTCTAAAGTTACTAACACCAAGGCCACTACCTTTTTTTCTACATACCAACTATATTAATTAATACACATTCAAGGATACAATTCAGGGGATGTGGAAACTTGGCAACAAACATTGGCTCATCAATGAAATATTTTACTAGTTTTATTCTGACAGTTTCTAACTCTCTGAGAGGCTCTAAGCTATTTGAATATCTTAAGCTTCCCGTGCCTCTTGGGGCTGGGAGACTGTAAACAATTGTATGCATAGCTGTAGGAGTCCAGGTAAACCTGTCAGGCGAGTTAGAGAGCCATCTGAGGGGTTTGGATATAAACACTCCTAGTTGCCCAGGAACTTTATTAATTGGAGCTGTAAGTTAACTCTTTGACAGAGAGAGTGAGATGGTGGTGGGGGACAGCCCCCAGTAAAGTCAGAGGTGAGAACACAAAGCAATGAAGTAGGCAGACTCTGGTTTTTTTGGGGTAGATGCTCGAGAATATCCACGGGGACTCCTGAGGCTCGATCCTGCCTTTGCGTATGCCGAGCCTCCTTCCTCATGACCTTTGTCACGAGTGGAATGTCTCTCGCCGGCTCCCAGAAGTTGCTTCCTGACCTGTATATAGGTTTCTCAAGAGGCAGGTCAGATGGTCTGGTATTCCCATGTCTTTCAGAATTTTCCACAGTTTATTGTGATCCACACAAAGGCTTTGGCATAGTCAATAAAGCAGAAATAGATGTTTTTTCAGAACTCTTGCTTTTTCCATGATCCAGCAGATGTTGGCAATTTGATCTCTGGTTCCTCTGCCTTTTCTAAAACCAGCTTGAACATCTGGAAGTTCACAGTTCACATACTGCTGAAGCCTGGCTTGGAGAATTTTGAGTATTACTTTACTAGCATGTGAGATGAGTGCAATTGTGCAGTAGTTTGAGCATTCTTTGGCATTGCCTTTCTTTGGGATTGGAATAAAAACTGACCTTTTCAGTCCTGTGGCCACCGCTGAGTTTTCCAAATTTGCTGGCATACTGAGTGCAGCACTTTCACAGCATCATCTTGAAGTGGTCAAACAGGAGATGGCAAGAGTGAACATCGACATTCTAGGAACCAGCAAACTAAAATGGACTGGAATGGGTGAATTTAACTCAGATGACCATTATATCTACTACTGTGGGCAGGAATCCCTTAGAAGAAATGGAGTAGCCGTCATGGTTAACAAAAGAGTCCAAAATGCAGTACTTGGATGCAATCTCAAAAACGACAGGATGATCTCTGTTCGTTTCCAAGGCAAACCATTCAATATCACAGTAATCCAAGTCTATGCCCCAACCAGTAACGCTGAAGAAGCTGAAGTTGAAAGGTTCTATGAAGACCTACAAGACCTTTTAGAACTAACACCCAAAAAAGATGTCCTTTTCATTATAGGGGACTGGAATGCAAAAGCAGGAAGCCAAGAAACACCTGGGGTAACAGGCAAATTTGGCCTTGGAATACGGAATGAAGCAGGGCAATGGCTAATAGAGTTTTGCCAAGAGAACGCACTGGTCATAGCAAACACCCTCTTCCAACAACACAAGAGAAGACTCTACACATGGACATCACTAGATAGTCAACACCAAAATCAGATTGATTATGTTCTTTGCACCCAAAAATGGAGAAGCTCTATACAGTCAGCAAAAACAAGACTGGGAGTGGACTGTGGCCCAGACCATGAACTCCTTATTGCCAAATTCAGACTGAAATTGAAGAAAGTAGGGAAAACCATTAGACCATTCAGGTATGACCTAAATCAAATCCCTTATGATTATACAGCGGAAGTGAGAAATAGATTTAAGGGACTAGATCTGACAGATAGAGTGCCCGATGAACTATGGATGGAGGTTCGTGACATTGTACAGGAGACAGGGATTAAGACCATCCCCATGGAAAAGAAATGCAGAAAAGCAAAATGGCTGTCTGGGGAGGCCTTACAAATAGCTGTGAAAAGCAGAGAAGTGAAAAGCAAAGGAGAAAAGGAAAGATATAAGCATCTGAATGCAGAGTTCCAAAGAATAGCAAGGAGAGATGAGAAAGCCTTCCTCAGCGATCAATGCAAAGAAATAGAGGAAAACAACAGAATGGGAAAGACTAGAGATCTCTTCAAGAAAATCAGAGATACCAAGGGAATATTTCATGCAAAGATGGGCTCAATAAAGGACAGAAATGGTATGGACCTAACAGAAGCAGAAGATATTAAGAAGAGGTGGCAAGAATACACAGAAGAACTGTACAAGAAAGATCTTCAAGACCCAGATAATCACAATGGTGTGATCACTCACCTAGAGCCAGACATCCTGGAACGTGAAGTCAAGTGGGCCTTAGAAAGCATCACTACGAACAAAGCTAGTGGAGGTGATGGAATTGCAGTTCAGTTGTTAAGTCATGTCCAACTGTTTTCAACCCCATGGACTGCAGCAAGCCAGACTTCTTTGTCCTTTATTATCTCCTAGAGTTTGCTCAAACTCAATCCATTGAGTCAATGATGCCATGCAACCATCTCATCCTCTGTCACCCTCTTCTCCCCTGCCCTCCATCTTTCCCAGCATCAAGGTCTTTTCCAATGAGTCAGTTTTTCACATCAGGTGGCCAAAGTATTGGAGCTTCAGCTTCAGTATCAGTCCTTCTAATCAATATTCAGGATGGATTTCCTTTAGGATTGCCCGGTTTGATCTCCCTGCTGTCCAAGGGACTCTCAAGAGTCTTCTCCAGCACCACAGTTTGAAAGCATCAATTCTCAAAGTCAAATGCAGTCTGGGCAACTCTTGGGCAGAAACTCTAGGGTCACTAGAGACCTTCCATTTTAATACATGATTCCTCATACTTTGCAGAAGAAGAAAATGGAAAATCAAATCTTTGCTGGAGATATTGTTAAGGGCTACGTCAAAAGTAGATTATATTACCCATGTTTCGTTGACCAAAATTGAGATCCTTACCCAATTTCAGGTAAGGCAGGGAAATGTAGGCTGTGTGTCCAGAAAGAGGAAATGAGATAGGTGAGTATGTAGCCATGTCTCTGTCATTGTATAACTTTAACTTTCACTATAGTTAACTCACTCACCAGGTATCTTTCTCCTGCAACTATTTAGAACATGTTATTTGTTGGGGCAGGGGGCATGATTCATCCCACATCATGAAGGGATACAGAATGTGGGATAAGGGTACGTTGCAAACCCAGGTCATCAACCTATAAACACACATGCATAGCTATACGCACAAGTAAACAATTCACAAGACAGTTGGGTCTAGTGAGCAGTTAGAAATATAGGCAGCCTCACTAGCATACAAAGAAATGTAAATTTTAAAAATAAGACACTATTTTCAAAATTAGGTGAGAAAAGACCAAAAGATAATATTAAATATGAAACAGAATGTAATGAAACTTGGCCCCTAAGGGAGGCAGTGGCAGTGAACAATCTTCCAGAGACAATTCAGAAATAAGTATCAAGGAGGGGCTTCCCAGGTGACTTAGCGGTAAAGAATCCACCTGCCAATTCAGGAGACATGGGTTCAACCCCTGGGTCGGGAAGATCCCCTGGAGAAGGAAGTGGCAACCCACTCCAGAATTCTTGCCTGGGAAAATCCAGGACAGAGGAGATTGGCAAGCCACAGACCAAGCAGTCACAGAGTCAGACACGACTGTGCAGCTCAACAACAACATCAAAAATCATCACTCAAATCACTGAAGAAGTATTTATTGAATATTTACTAAGCACTGGGCACTGTTCTAAATCCTCTAATCTAGTAATTTCACTATTGGAAATGTATCCAAAAAAATTAGTGAACATGCAGACAAATATTAATGTACAAGGAATTCAGTGCAGTGTAAAAACAGCGTAAACTGACTAACAATAATGACAGGAATAAATACTTTCTGCTACATCTATATTTTAAATTATATAAAATGAAAAAAGAAAAATGTGAAGACTGTAGTCTAAATAAATTCTACTTGTATAATTTTATGAAAAGAGGAATAATAAAAATCTTGCACTTACATGAGATACCAACTTCTCCTGTATATCTATTCAGTCAACATATATTTTTACTTTCTGTCAAATATGTGCTAGGACTTATAAAGAGAGAATCTGTAAGACCTCTGAGTGAATAAAACTAAAGGTCAGCTGGTTTTATTTCCCATTATTGTTTCTCCATTTCACAGAAATTGCTGAAGAACAGGCCAGCATATAGTAGAGTGCTTTGTGCTTTGGTCATGAATAAAAATTTGTCTTAAAACATAATGGAAGAATAGAAGTCAGAAAAAAAAAAAAGTGCAATTTCAGCCTCAAGTACATTCTGTTTAAGAAGAGATGGAAATTTGAATTTGAATTCACCTGTGAGGGCAGGCAGGTCCTTTAGAAGAAAGGAAAAGGCTATAGTGAGTCTTTTAAATTATGCATGGGCAAAGAGAAGATTTTGCTCAAGTGAAGAAGTTTGGAAAATCTGACATTCAAAATCTGAAAAAACTAAATGGAAAAGAGAGGAGAGGGCAATATTTTGGGGAGAGAAGAAGATTGCGTCTGAGAGGCGTCAGGGAGGAAGAGATTCTCCTCTACACTTCTATGTTCTTCTGGCTGGTCTAAGAATTAAATTGACATAAAACAGATTAACAGGAAAAAAATCACACAAAAATTCAAAAACATGTACACATTAGAGAGACTTAAGTCCTTTATCTAAACTTTTTAAAAGCAGTTAAGGGGAAAGTAACAAGAAAAACTTCCTGAGTCTTCTATTTCTTAAAAAAACAATAATATTACTCAGCCATAAAAGGAATGAATTTGAGTCAGTTCTAATGAGGTGGATGAACCTACAGCCTATCATACAAAGTGAATTAATCAGAAAGAGAAAAACAAATATCGTATAGTAATGCATATTTATGGACTCTAGAAAGATGGTACCAGTGAAATTATTTTTAGGATACACAGACATAGAGAACAGACATGTGAGGAAGGAGAGGATGGGATGTATGAAGAGAGTAACATGGAAACTTACATTACCATATGTAAAATAGACAGCCAATGGGAATTTGCTGTATGACTCAGGGAACTCAAACCGGAGCTCTATCACAAGGGGTAGGGGAGAGGTGGGAGAGAGGGTCAAAGGGAAAGAGACATTGTACCTATGGCTGATTCATGTTGATGTTTGGCAGGAAACCAACAGAATTCTGTAAAGCAATCATCCTTCAATTTAAAAAATTAATTAATTAAAAAATAATAATCAGTCTAAATTAATCTTCATGTCAATGAAACACATTTTAGTGTGGCAAATTTCTCTCCCCAACCGAGGAAAGGGTTGAAACTCAGGGGACTGGAAAGCAATGAAGAGAATATTTATTAGTTTCTGGGGTTGTGCTGTACCTTTAAGGGGATGGTAAGGAGGAGGGTGACAGGTTTTCACTAAGACCAAGGGTTCTAGGCCAGGCTGAGCCCCATGGAGGCCCAGGTGGCCATGTATACATGGTTCAGAGTCAGAGCAGGGCCGACGCTGGATGGAGCCTGGCAATTTCCGGACCACGTCGTCAACACAGACAACAGTGTTCTTATAAGTGATGGTAGTGACAGGCCTTCCAAGTACTCATGACCAGTAGGCGTGGCTAGTTGCGATCTGAAGCAGAAAAGGATAAAAACAGACGTGATGGCATTTGATACCTGTGCCAAAACAATGGATGAGGGCACTCTCAGGTGATCCTGAGACTCCATCATCAAACAAGGAGAGGCTTAAAGCTTTGTGATCAAAACATGAATATTTTATTTGCTTTGCTAAGTTGTTTCAGTCGTGTCTGACTCTCTGCGACCCTATGGACTGTAGCCTGCCAGGCTCCTCTGTCCAAGGGATTCTCCAGGCAGGAATACTGGAGTGGGTTGCCATGCCCTCCTCCAGGGAATCTTCCCAACCCAGGATCACACAAGTGTCTCTTATGTCTCCTGCACTGGCAGGCAGGTTCTTTACCACCTGGGAATAAAAGCAAGAACATGGGTTTACTGTTCCTTTAATGACCAAGTTTCCACCATTTTCCACAATGAACACATACTTCTTTTTAAAAGGACAAATAGTTTCACGCTCTCTCTGCCTCTTATTTTCCCTATGGAAAGTGAAGACTAAAGAACCTCATTCCCATCCTCAACTGGGATTCCCCTAACCACAGACATATTCTCAGGAAGGTCGCCCATCACTTTCTAATGCTCAAAGCCAAAGGTAACTTCCCAACCTTTTTTTTTTTTTTTGTCTTCTTAGTTACACTAGATGCCATCAACCACCCTATGCTGAAAGTTCTCCCCTGAAGTCCCTGACTCTACTCTCTCTTCCCATTCCTCCTTCCATTCTGTCCACTCTTTGTCCAGCTTCTGGGCACCTCTTTTTCCAAACTGTCTTTCAGAAGTTGTTTTTTCCAGAAGTCAGCACTGAGTTGTCTTCACCTCCCTTACAAATTCTCCCTGGGCCATTTCATCCACACCAACCTATAAACTCTCATAGTTTCACTTACAGTTAAATCCAGAGAGCCTAAAACTGTTCCTTAGACATTGGAGGTATGGTCCTTACTTAGTCAGATTTCACATAAGATCATTTTTAACATTCTCCTCACCTAGGCAACAAAATTATTTTCAGAAATCATCACAAAATAATTAGTAGTAATCATAATTTTCACAGTTTGCTTTTAATTTTAATACAACACACAATGAAGGATAAATTTGCATTTTAAAACATTATTCAGTGGCAGCGGATGGGGAACAGGAGAGGCTGGTAAAGACAAACGTTCAGCTATAAGATGAATAAGATCTGAGGAGCCAGCATATAATGTGGTGACTATAGTTGATAAAATGTGTTGTATGACTGAGGTTTGCTGGGAAGACGGAACTGAGATGGTCTCACCCAAAACAAAACAAAAAAAGAAGAGAGAGCGGGGAGAGATAGATAAGTGAAATGATGCATGTGTTAATAAATGAGATACAGTAATCCTTTCTTGATGTCTATTTGTGTCAAGCCACTGTGATGTACAGTTTAAATATCTTACAATTTTGTCAATTATACCTCAATAAAGCTGAAATTTAAAAAAAAATGTTTTAAAACTTTATTCAAACTGAGTAAAATATTTCAGATATGAACTAAAATTCACACTTAATTTCCCACTGTTTTAAATTAAAACACAAATGTAAAATTTCCAAGTGTCAAATGGCATGACAGAATTGGCATAACACAAGTTCTGTTTCTTCACCTTCACAATTCATTATGCTAGCATTGTTATATCTAATCTACTGTTTAAATGCAAAAATTGCATCATAAAGAATGAAGACAAGAACTCAAGCACCAGTGTACTTCAAGTAATTCCGAACAATTATAAACTTACTCTTGAAACAAAAGCATGAGGCTGAGCTCCCATGTGTCAAGGGATGAATACATAACAAGGAAGTCTTTGAATTAATTCCCCCATGTAGAAGACAATGTTTGTGAATATCGGATAAGAATTAAAATGTGCTAATTTGTAGCTTGCAGATATATTGCTAAAATCAATAGCAACCGCAGCAATTGTTTAGAATTTAAATGAACAAAAGACTTTTTTCAAGGAGGAATATTTTATTACTGGCATTGTGGCACTTTGAGGACAGTAATAAGATCAACACTTACTCAGTTTTACTCTGTAGAGCCAATACACCGTCTCATTGCCTGCACCCCGGCCTGGCTGCTGTTAGTATAGTATTGACAACAGATATTTGCTGAAAGGCTGAAGCCATTTATCCCATGATTCTAGGGCTGCTTCTTCAGCTGAGACTTCTAAAGAGGCCCTGTATTTCTTCTAGGCCTGTATTTCTGTCACCTGACATGGGGAAATGAACAAGATGGCGCCAGACAGCCTCTCTCGCCCCCTGTTGTGTGAACAATGACTCTGCACCGCTGTGTAACAGCTGAGCTCGCTGATAGCGTTACACGTGCGCGTCACGAAGTACTTGCTTGTCCGCCAGCTACTTTGTGCGGTACACCTGCGTGAGCGTCCCCTGGAAAAGCCCGGAAGGGTTGTGTGCAGTTCTATTGTGTTATGTTATGTCCGGTGCTACCTCTGCTGTGCTAGCCAGGAGAGAGGAAACGTGTCAGCAGTTCCAATGGCTCCTCGAGTCTTCTTCCAGCCTCTTAGCTCCGCCTTGCCTACCCTGGGTTCAGCAAACAGTGCGGACAGTGTGACACAGCGAGACAGTTGCACTCTGAGCCGGAGCAGCGATACACCTGAATTCACCTGACTGTCCCACAGCAACCTCAGGTCTGTGGCCCCAAAAGTGCTCCTTTTTCTGCTCCTCATTGGTGAATGGCACCAAATTCTACTGTTTTCAGCCAGAAACTTGAGATTCCTGTCTTCTTATTGCTCCCAAACCCAGAAGCTACCTATTTCACTTCTTACACATTTCCAGAACCTATTCTCTACCTCTCCATTCTCACTAACCTGGGCTAATTCTTCATTTGATCTTCTGCCCAAGACCATTATGAAACAAAGTATTCCGTCTATTTCAGTCTTTCTTCATGCTAACCTCCCTGAACTTCCCTAAATCCCTCATCTTTAAAAGGGGTATTAATCTCTAGTGCAGAAAATTACTGTGGGGATTAAACAACATGTATGGCGTCTGGCCAACAGAAGATTTCAAAAGTAATATGAATTTTCCTTCCTAAAATATTGCTTGGTACTACTGCCTCCCATTTCCGTATATTTTCTGAGAGCAATTTTATTTTGAGTCTGACTTGATGAAGCACCATTATATATGTATAAAAAGCCAAATTACGCAGATAATTTTAGTTGTATAAATGCAACCTAATTCAAAGTATTCCCAAACTCATTTATTCATTTTTATCATAGAAACAAACACTCACTGTTCATTACAAACAGACCCAACAAAGTAAGGTCTGATATTGACATAGACACATATAGACACAAGAAGACATCTGTGTTCTCAAGGACTTTGTCATTCTATACACACGTGTAACTCATAATGATATATGCATGAGAAGTGCTAAATGAATGTACATGCATGAGAGAGAGAGCGAGCTCACCAAGCTGGGTGAGAATGCTATCTGAGGAGGAGAGAAACCAAGATGTGACGTAAGGAAAGGTATACGTAGTCCCCTCTTAACCTCAATTTCTCTTGCTGTAGTTACGGTTTCCCACTGTCAACAGTGGTTAGAAAATACTACATGGAAGATTCCAGAAATAAACAACTCATAAGTTTTAAATTGCCCACCGTTCTGAGGACTGGGATAAAATCTCACGATGTCAGGACCATCCCTACCAGGATGTGAATCATCCCTTGGTCCAGCATGTCTGCCCATTAGTCACTTCTCGGTTACTGTCACTGTGGGGCTGGTGTTCAAGTCTCTCTTATTTAACAAAGGCTCCAAAGTGCAAGGGGTGCAATGCTGGCAATTTACATACACCAAAGAGAAACTGTAAAGTGCTTCCTTTAAGTGAAAAGGTGAACATTCTCAGCTTAATAAGGGGGAAAAAGCGGTATGCTGAGGTGCCAAGATCTACAGTAAGAACAAATCTTCTGTCTGTGAGACTGTGAAGAAGGAAAAAGAAATTCATGCTAGTTGTGTTGTTACACCTGTTGGGGCTCAGGGTAGGTCACCCCAAAATATACCACAATGGCATATTGATTATTTTGAATTGGAGCTGCTTCAGAAGCAGCTGATACAAGAAAGAAAATCTGACTCTCCTTTCTGTCTCCCCGCAAAGAGGGAAATACATCTCTCATGTAGAAAGTCCACCCCCTGTATCTGGAGGTAAAAGCACCCTTATCATCAGAGACTGGGAATTCAGAGCCCAGAAGCCTGTGTAAACCAACTTTGTTGCTTCACTTATTTTAATCCACTACCCCAACACCAAACTCTGTTTACTCACTGATTAAGCACCCAAACCAAAGTTTCTTAGCCTAGTCAATTCCTCACAAATTTGTTTCTTTGCTTAAAAAGTATAAAAACTGCCTGCTTTGGTCATTTCTATGGGACCTTCATACCCATGAATTAAAATGTGTTTGTTTTTTTTTTCTCCTTTTGATCTGCCTTGTGCCAATTTTCTCGTTACTCCAGCCACAAGAACTCAACAGGAATAGAGGGGGAAATTTACCCCTCCTGACACACCTCAACTGGTCAGATGGAAAAGGTGTTATGTTTGTACAATAAGATACTTTGATGGAGAGAGACCATATTCAGATACTTTTATTACAGTATATTGTCATAATTGTTCTAATTTATTATTAGTTGTTAATCTCCTACTGTGCCTCATTTATAAATTAAGCTTTATCATAAATATGTCCATATAGAAGAAAACATAGTATATATATATATATATAATTCAGTACTATCCAAGTTTTCAGGCATCCGCTGGGGGCCTTTAAGTATATCACTAGCAGATAAGAGGAAACTACTGTAGAGCTATATTCTCAGGTAGGAAAAGAGAGATAAGTACAATTCCAATACAAAAAGGAACCACAATTCCTTTACAATTCCACAATTCCAATACAAAAAGTTCTGAGATAGGAGTGCTAATGGGACAAACAGCCTATCTTGAAGAAGACATGAAAAAATATAACAAGAGTGAGATTTGGGGAAAAGACTAAGCGTGTGTGGAGGAAATTTAATGCCAACAGAAGGTCTTTTCTTTGAAAGTAGTGAAGTATCAGTATAGAAATTGTGAGAACCTCCTCACTAGTTGCCCTGCTTTTGGTCATCTTCCTGTTTAATCCTGGCTTCCCTGGTAGCTCAGACTATCCTACAATATGGGAGACCTGGGTTCGATCCCTGGGTTAGGAAGATCCCCTGGAGAAGGGAATGACTACCCACTCTAGTATTCTGGCCTGCAGAATTCCATGGACTGAGGAACAGTTCATGGGGTCACAAAGAGTCGAACAAGACTGAGCGACTTTCACTTTCTGTATATTTTATCTTGCACTTAGTTGTCCTCATGACATTTCTGAAACCATATCTCACTATGTCATGTCGTTGTTTAAAATTTCTTCAGGGTTCTCCAAAGATGATATACCAGTGGCCAATAAGCCCGTGAAAAGTTGTTCAGTATTACTAATCATTTGGGAAATGCAAATCAAAAACTACAAAAAGATACGACCTCACTCCTATTAGGCTGACTACTATCAAAAAACAAAACAGAGAACAGCTGTTGGGGCGCATGTGGAAAAATTGGAGCCTTTGTGCATATAAAGGTTCCAATGTTTCCACATGTGCCCAACAGCTGTTCTCTGTTTTGTTTTTTGATGTGGGAATATAAAATGTACGGCCACTGTGGAAAATGGCATGAAGGTTCCTCAAAAAACTAAGAATGGAATTACTACATGATCTATAAATCCCACCTCTGTATACAACTGAAAGAACTGAAAACAGGGACTTCCCTGGCAGTCCATTGGTTAAGATTTCACCTTCCAATGCAGAGGGTGTGGGTTCCACCCCTGATTGGGAAGCTAAGATTCCCCATGCCTCCAGGCCAAAACAGAAAACAGAAACAAAATTGTAACAAATTCAATAAAGACTTTAAAAATGGTCCACATCAAAAAAAAAAAAAAAGAATTGAAAGAAGCAGAGTCTCCAAGAGATATCCACACATCCCTGTTCCTAGAAGCATTATTCACAACAGCTAAAAGGTTGAAGCAACTCCTGTGTCCATCAACAGATGACTGAACAAACAAAGGAGGTATATACATACAATAGAATTATTCAGCCTTAGAAGAAGATTCTGACACCTGCTACAATTCAGATGAACCTTGAGGACACTGTGCTAAGTGAAATAAGCCATCACAAGAGTACAAATGTATATGAGTCCACTTATATGAGGTATCTAGAGTAGTCAAATTCATAGAAACAGAAAGTAGACCGGTGGTTGCTAGGGTCTGGCGGTAACATAAAAATGGGGTGCCATTTAATGGATACAGAATTTCAGATTTGCAAAATGAAAAGAGTTCCGGAGATTGGTCTCATAACACTACTAAACTATACATTTATAAAATGGCTAAGATGGTAAATTTAACATTAGATATGTTTCACTGCAATTAAAACTAATTTTTTTACATTTCTTTCATGGGTTTCCACCAACAGGATAAATTTGAACCCCTGTAGAGCCATGTACAAATCTCTCTACAGTCTGAACTCTTTCTTCTGTGGAAAAACAAAACAAAACATTAGACTATACTTGAGTTTCGGGGGGAAGGGGGGAAATTAGGTATCATTTTATTCTCAAATGTGTCCTGCTGTGAGGAAGTAAAGAGTGGAATGACTCTTAAAATAAGAAGGGTATTTATAATCTTTGAATACAGTGCTTCTTTAAGAAACACTTATTAAAATTACTGTTTACATCAACTGATGCAACGTTTGAACCATCATTAATTTTCACAATAGCCACTCTTTTATGACTTAAGTAATTTATTCAAACAACGTTTCACAAACATTTGGAACTAGGGAGTCTTCTAAAAGTACCTTAATGCGTGTAACAAGAAAGTAAATTAAAAGTTGATTAGCACTAGGAGTCTTATCTTCTCTCTGCATGTCAAAACCTTGACAGAAGTCTTCTATCTAGCTAGTAAGCACCTTCCTGATTAAAAGCTAATTTCCATTTTTAAAGGGTAAAGTCATATTTCTGAGCCTCAATTTCCTTCTAAAAAGGAGCATGGATGCTGTGTTAGCTCAGGGTGCCAGAATACAGTACCACAGACTGCGTGGCTTAAACAACAAAAATTTGTTTTCTTACACGTCTAGAGGCTAAGATGTCTAAGATCAAGATGCCAACCAATTCAGTTCCTGGTGAAACCCCTGTCCCCGGTCTGCAGACAGCCCCTTCTCACTGTGTCTCCACGTGACAGACAGCACAAGCAATCTTGCGTTTCCTTTTACAAGGACACTAAGAGATGCTGTGAAAGTGCTGCACTCAATATGCCAGCAAATTCGGAGAACTCAGCAGTGGCCACAGGACTGGAAAAGGTCAGTTTTCATTCCAATCCCAAAGAAAGGCAATGCCAAAGAATGCTCAAACTACTGCACAGTTGCACTCATCTCACACGCTAGTAAAGTAATGCTCAAAATTCACCAAGCCAGGCTTCAGCAATACGTGAACCGTGAACTTCATGATGTTCAAGCTGGTTTTAGAAAAGGCAGAGGAACCAGAGATCAAATTGCCAACATTCGCTGGATCATCAAAAAAGCAAGAGAGTTCCAGAAAAACATCTATTTCTGCTTTATTGACTATGCCAAAGCCTTTGACTGTGTGGATCACAATAAACTGTGGAAAATTCTGAAAGAGATGGAAATACCAAACCACCTGACCTGCCTCTTGAGAAATCTGTATGCAGGTCAGGAAGCAACAGTTAGAACTGGACATGGAACAACAGACTGGTTCCAAATAGGAAAAGGAGTACATCAAGGCTGTATATTGTCACCCTGCTAACTTCTATGCAGAGTACATCATGAGAAACGCTGGGCTAGAAGAAGCACAAGCTGGAATCAAGATTGCCGGGAGAAATATCAATAACCTCAGATATGCAGATGACACCACCCTTTGGAACTCAAAAGCCTCTTGATGAAAGTGAAAGAGGAGAGTGAAAAAGTTGGCTTAAAGCTCAACATTCAGAAAACTAAGATCATGGCATCTGGTCCCATCACTTCATGGGAAATAGATGGGGAAACAGTGGAAACAGTGTCAGGCTTTATTTTTTGGGGTTCCAAAATCACTGCAGATAGTGACTGCAGCCATGAAATTAAAAGACGCTTACTCCTTGGAAGGAAAGTTATGACCAACCTAGATGGCATATTCAAAAGCAGAGACATTACTTTGCCAACAAAAGTCCGTCTAGTCAAGGCTACGGTTTTTCCAGTGGTCATGTATGGATGTGAGAGTTGGACTGTGAAGAAGGCTGAGCGCCGAAGAATTGATGCTTTTGAACCGTGGTGTTGGAGAAGACTCTTGAGAGTCCCTTGGACTGCTAGGAGATCCAACCAGTCCATTCTGAAGGAGATTAGCCCTGGGATTTCTTTGGAGGGAATGATGCTGAAGCTGAAACTCCAGTACTTGGGCCACCTCATGCGAAGAGTTGACTCATTGGAAAAGACTCTGATGCTGGGAGGGATTGGGGGCAGGAGGAGAAGGGGATGACAGAGGATGAGATGGCTGGATGGCATCACTGACTCGATGGATGTGAGTCTGAGTGAACTCCAGGAGTTTGTGATGGACGGGGAGGCCTGGTGTGCTGCGATTCATGGGGTTGAAAAGAGTCGGTCACGACTGAGCGACTGAACTGAACTGAACTGAACCCTATCAAATTAGAACCCCATCATTATAACTTCATTTAACCTTACTTACTTCCTTACTCCAAATACAGTCACACTGGAAGGTTAAGATCTCAGCATCCAAATTTGGAGGAGGTAAAAATTCAATCTGAGAGCTTCCATGGTGGCTCAGTGGTAAAGAAGCTGCCTACAGGGCAGGAGACACAGGAGACACGGGTTTGATCCCAGGATATGGAAGGTCCCCTGGAGGAGGGCATGGCAACCCAGTCCAGTATTCTTGCCAGGAAAATCCAATGAACAGAGGAGCCTGGCAGGCTACAGTCCACAGGGTCGCAAAGAGTCAGACACCACTGAGTGATGAAACAACAAAAACAATTCAATCTATAGCTTTTTCTCCCCAGCATAACCTCTCATCACCAACAACACAGCCCACCCCTGGAGTATTCCAGGAGGACAGTTGAAAGGCCACTCTTCTGTGCTCCCAAAGGGTTCTGTGCATCCTCAAAAATATCTCTGACTGATTTTTATTTAAATTTTGGCCAGTTTGTGTATCTTCTTCAACCGAATATAAGCCACTAGAAGACAAGAACTACTGCTGCTTGATGTCTGCATCCCCAGAAACAGCACAGAACTTGCCCCTTAGGAGATACTCAACAGTGTTTAGGAAGCAGAATTGAACTATTAAATTGATTTGATGAAGGGGCTTTGACAGAGCTGTGTTTGACAAACATTAATCTGGCCAAAATGTGCAGGATGGACTGGAGGTGGTGTATTAGTTTCCTATGGCTGCTGCAACAAACTACCACACGCTGGGTGGCTTTAACAACACAGGGTTACTCTCTTATAGCCATAGAAATCAGAAGTATGAAATCAGTTACACTGGGCTGAAACCAAGGTCCAGCAAAGTCATGGTCCCACCAGAGGCTCTAGAGGAGAACGGTTTCCTTCCTTTTCCAGCGTCTGGAGCTGCTCTGCTGACACTCCTTGGCTCAGAGCCCCTTCCTCCATCTTCAAAGTCTGCAGGGCAGCATCTTCAAATCTCTCCCTCTCCCTCTCTGCTGAGACTAGCACATGGCCTTCTCTCTTCTGTGTGTGATGAAATCTCCTCTGCCTCCCTCTTATTAAGACCGTTGTGATTACATTGAGCCCATCTGGATAATCCAAGCTGATCTCCCTTTCAAGATCCTTAGCTGGATCTTCCAAGTACCTATTAACATACCAGGTCACATTCACAGATTTCAGGGATTAGAACCCAGCTGTCTTGGGAGAGGAGCATAATTCAGCCTACTACACATGGGTTGAGAGGCAACAAATTAGTTAGGAAACTACTAATAACACCTGCCAGATGCTTCCCCCTTAGCTGCACTTCTAGTCCTGGGTTTTACAGGTCAGTTTGCATCAATCACATGACTCCCATGTCCCAGTATGGCACCATAAGCTCTTTGAGAATATTTGGCCTAACCATCCGTGCTAAGTGAATTGCAGCATTGATCAGTGACCCAGTGAATTTATTTCACAAAGCTCATCTGTTTCAATTAGATCAAACATAAAAATCAAACTACTTTCCTTAAATAAAACTTTTTTAGTTGAATTATTTGGGCATTTATTGCAGCTCATTATTCAGCTCCACCATGGGTCATAAGAGTTCATCATTTTAACTCAGATGGGAACCAAGACAATTTCCATTTTGTTCATAATTGGGACACCAAGAACCATAAGTGATAGGGTAAATCTGGGTATTAAAGCAGGCAGAAAACTAATAACCAAGTGGCTTTAGACATTTATCTGGAAGTGATGACAGATGGTTCCTGTCCCTGGGATACCTCCAGGGTAGAAGGGTTTATCTGCAGAGTTGACAAATAAACAGATCTTATAGGACTCATATAAAACCAAGTTTCTTAATTACAGACTAGTAAAATGTCAGCTGGCACAGTAGGGCAAGGGTAAGTGCTCATGAGAAGGTGCCATTTAGAGGACAATAGACTCAAATGGAAGAGAGAGGAGGGACTTTGACGGGTCCATCCCAATAAACAGCAAACATTGTCAGGCTCACAAGAAAGAACTATTTCCAGTGTGAACTGTGATCTTCATACACCCTGCTGAGATCCACTCACTTTTTCAAGTTTTCTGCCTTTTAAACAAAATGCAGAATTAAATCTTTTGAGGTTGCCACATGTTATTTGTGATTAGCCTCTCTTGATGCTGAAAAGCGTATTTATCTATGGCTTTTAATCAGCAATACAAATGACAAATAGATGAACACAAAACACACACACACACATATGCCTCTTATCTGAATGGACAGATGCAGAAACATGCCGCCCAGAATAAATTAGAGCCAAATGAACTCAAGATGAAACAAGCCTGGGGAAAACATTCCAGACCCACTAAAGAATGTGTTGTCATCAAAAATGCCCTGATCCCCTTTGGAGGGAGAGAGATATTTACAACCTCTATTCAGGCTCAGCTTGGGACAGAGGGTAAATGAGAGTCTCACCAGGCAAAAATGAGCCTGGGTCCCCTGGAAAAGAGAGCTTCTCTTTGGTTCTTGACCCCAGGAGCCTCCTGAACCCATGGAGGGAAGGAACAGCTAAGGAAGAGAAACCTCTGAAACAAGTTTCCACTGAAAAACAAAACAAAACATGGTTTTCGACTTTTGAAAATAAAACATTAAAGGCAATAATTTTCTTTCATCGTTCTGAAATAATGTTTTAGCAGTTGCATTGTTGAAACATGACTTCCTATCGCTATCTCTGTCTGTTAATATTCTTCAATATCAGGACAACACAAACAGATGGGGAAAGCTGGAACAACAAGCACAGCAGTGCAGGGCCTCAGGGTCACAGGGTGAGTGAGAGGTACCTAAAAATGTTCTGTGCTCCCCAGGCAGAGAGGTGGAGAGAGGTGCAGCAGACACCTCTGTGTGAAATCACCCAGGCCACGGAGGACCACTGTGTCTTTGATCTGGTGTTAATACTATCTCAGAAGGAAAACAGTTCCCAGACTCGAGTAGAGAATAAGGGCTGTGCTGGGTGAGAGTGATTCTTCATTCCAGTTCAGCCTGCAGATGCCAATGGCGGAGACACCACTCAGCATCTTCCACTGTATCTACAGTGAAGTGAAGTGAAAGTCGCTCAGTCGTGTCTGACCCCTTGGACTATACAGTCCATGAAATTCTCCAGGCCAGAAGACTGCAGTGGGTAGCCATTCCCTTCTTCAGGGCATCTTCCCAACGCAGAGATCAAACCCAGGTCTCCCACACTGGATTCTTTACCAGCTGAGTCACAGGGGAAGCCCAGGAATACTGGAGAGGGTAGCCTGTATCTCCTCCAGTGGATCTTCCCGACCTGGGAATCAAACCGGGATCTGCTGTATTGCAGGCAGATTCTTTACCAACTGAGCTAACAGGGAAGCCTATCTATAGTAACAGCCTCAAATCTATTGTTATAAGACATTTTATTTTCTAATGTAAGTTTTACTACTTTAATAAGTAAAGCATCACTACTGACAATAACTTAACTTTTGTTAAATGTAAAGCACACATCGTGTGAAAGCTGAATGACTAGAGACAAGACACTTTTCTTATTTTCTCCTTTTAGAACTCTGCTTCATATCTTTTCACTAAGATGGCATAAACCCATTGAGGAGGGATATTTTTATGCTTTATTTTTTTGGTGTAACAGAGTCTAACACAAAGCAGATGCCCAATTAAAAAAAAAACATTGTTAGTGAAATTAAACAAGAACTTTACTGGTGGCTCAGGCAGTAAAGAATCCACCTGCAATGTAGGAGACCTGGGTTCGATTCCTGGGTTGGGAAGATCTCCTGGAGAAGGGAATGGTTACCCACTCCAGTATTCTGGCCTGGAGAATTCCAAGGACAGAGGAGCCTGGCAGGCTACAATCCATGGGGTTGCAAAGAGGAGGACACGACTGAGTGACTTTCACTTTTCACTATCTAAGAAATATAATCTCCATCCATATGAGTTGAAATATGTAACTCAGAGTAAGAGGCAATCCTAGGTATTGTTTAGTTCCAGCAATGGTTTGCCAGTGACTGAGTATCAATCAATATTCTGAGTTTGTGTTGCTGGCACTAATTCCAGAATATTGAACCCTGATTTAGATTCCACACTGAAAAGAGAAATTGATATTTGAAATTGTGTTCAGAAGGATAAAGGGTCTTGAGATAATCTCTTGCAATAATATTAATATTATTACTATTAATGTAACAACAAACTGAAATGTAAAACCTAGAGAAGAGGAGATGCAATGTCTGTCCTCAAACATTCGAAAGCTCATGCTATCTTAGTGTAATTAAGCTTATTATTGCTGGGAAGGCAAACCAGGACCTATCATTGATCCGAATGAGAACTGAGCTATAGTGTAACCAGTCTTCTCACAAAGCAATGACCTCCATGTTCCGAAACATTTTCCTATTCAAGCTTGTCAAATGCCAGAAACAAATAGCTAACTACTGCAGGCAGGCACTGTGCTATAGGATTTAAACACATCATATCCGGCTCTTAACACGTAAAGGCAGATATTATCCTCACTTTACAACTAAGAACTTGAGGCTCAGAGGTTAAGAAGCTTAGCCAAGGTCATAAAGCACTAGAACCATAAGGAAAGTCTGCAAAATCTCAGAGACCATGAAACAGTTAAGAAATATGAGGGCCATAAATAGCTCCTGGGCTCTTCTGAATCAGTCTCACCAGGGTCCTATAACCGGGATTAAACCACAGCAGGAGGTAAATTCCAGTCAATGCCAATATTGACATTGAATCAATAGTAAGTATTTTAAAAATCAAGTGGCAAACCCAGCATTCAAACCTAGATCTTTGAGATGCCAAAATCCTAAGTCTTTCCACTATTTCATGTGGCTGCAAGGGGTCTCATCCTTCATATTCCTGTTGGCTCTAAAATTCTTCAATTTTGATACCACATACCCAACATAAAATATATAATACCTTTGCAAAAAAGAAGAGAAAACCTGCCCCTCCTCACAAAAATAAAAAGACCCACGTCACAAAAATAGGCTTTAAACATATCATATTCAGCTCTTATAACAACACATAAAGGTAGATAGTATCTTCACTTTGTAGCTAAGAACACTGAGACTCTGAGGTTGAGAAGCTTAGCCAAGGTCATAAAGCACAAGAACCAAAAGGAAAGTCTGCAAATTTTCAGAGATCATTAAACAGTTGAGAAATATGGGGACCATAAACAGTTCCTGGGCTTCCCAGATGGTGCTAGTGGTAAAGAACCTGACTGCCAATGCAGTGGTAAAGAACCTGACTGCCAATGCAGTGGTAAAGAACTGTAGCAGACTTGAGAGGTGTGGGTTTGATCCCTGGATCAGGAAGGTCCCCTGAAGAAGGAAATGGCAACCTGCTCCAGTATTCTTCCCTGGGAAATCCCATGGACAGAGAAGCCAGGCAGGCTACAGTTCTTGGGGTCACGAAGAGTCAGACACGACTGAGCACACACACACACACACACACACATCATTACAGGGATTACTGCAGTTCAATGTGTATTATGAACAGATAACTCTGATTTCAGCTTGAGTCCAAAGCAACAAGAGTTTATTTTATTGAATCCCATTAGTCCAGCGTTTTTATCTATTTATAAGGCTTTCAAATTAAACAGAAAAAAGTAGTTAAAGAAGTACTCTTGACTGTTTACAAACTTAATCTGCCTGTTAATAATTCATTTTTATTAATCACATTACCAGATTTCCCTTCACTGAACTAACAGAGGACATAAACTTTTGTGGTATCAGATTTCAGCCAGTGTCTGCTGTTGACTCATCTTGCAGTAGCTCATGGGAGAAAAAGGCTTCAATAGCAATTATTTTTTGTTCAGTGACTCTGTTTTTTCTGGATAAAAGGATTTAGTTTAATACCAAAAAGAAGTCATTTATGGATTAACATCTGATTTTATCATAATAACCTGAGCCACTTCACTTTTCCTAAGGACTTTCCTAATGCACAGAAAATGCCTTGGTCGGTTTCTGATTATAGTCAAATCTTTCCATACAGTTTTAAAGCTATCCTTGTGTAGGAAATAGGATGGCATCACCTTACATCTCCTTTTCAAACATCAGTGAGGACTTCCCTGGTGGTCCAGTGGTTATGAATCTGTTGCCAATGCAGAGGACACGGGTTCTATCCCTGGTCCAGGAGGATCCCACATACCTCGGGGCAGCTAAGCCTGTGAGCCATGACTACTGAGCCTGCACTCTGGAGCCTGGGAGCCACAACTACTGAAACCCACCCACTCTAGAGCCTGTGCTCAAGAACAAGAGAAGCCAATAAGAAGTCTGCACACCTCAAACAGAGAGAAGCCCTCCTCGCCGCAACCAGAGAAAGCCCGAGTTCAGCATTGAAGACCCAGTGCAGCCATAAATTATTAATTAACTAATTTTAAATGTATCAAACACCAAAGAAACCAGGAAATTAAGCCACAACCTTCTGTGAAAATTAGTGGAAGTTGTGGGTCTTGTTCCCACAAAACTTCACATAGCACAGATACACAAAATCTTGGAAATAGTTCCATACAGTGCATCAGAAAAATTTCTTCTCATAAAATGACGGGGAAAATCTTGAGTTGAATTTCCCTTTCCTGACAACCACCATAGCCATCTCTACCTTCTCCCCGAAAACCTAACATGAAGAAACAATAAAAATAGAATATGTAGGAAAATCATCTCTGATGGTCTGGACCACTCTTGGTTCACAAGCTGGCCCTAGACACAGAGGGCAAGTAGACACTGAAGGAAAGGCCAAGCATTCCCGACTGGCAGGACGCGGGCTGAATAAATACGGGAACTTACCTTTCAGGTTGGTCTCAGGCGCTGCAAGCAGAGTTGGTCTCTGGGCTGCCTGCCAGAATCTCAAAAGTTTAGAGGCCCCAAGAGGGTTCAGCCACCTTTTCAGGGTAAGTGGTCTCAGCAAAACCCTCCTCTCTCCAGGGCGCCTTCTTCAGAATGGCTCCCACTGCAGGAGCACTGGCCACAATGTATATTCCAAGGACTGGGGAGGGATGAGGATGTCCCATTGCCCGGAGGCAGCTACCTCCAGAATTCACCTGTCAGTCAGGTTATTCTCCAGGATCTCCTGCCAACAACCAAGCATGACCTGTAGAATCTTCATCCGATTTCTAAATAGGGCAACACAGCTGGGTGTGGGCTCCTAGTTTCCACTCTGAAGCTAGTACCTGTTTCCTTGTTAGTGGTTTTAAGGAAGGAACTTATTCAATTTGTCCTTGAAATGGTTCCAAATATCATAAGGCCCTCATTTGGTGTCTATCATTTCAAATTCTCTGATATGTTTCAGAAGGTCTATAACAGTATGCTGCTGCTGCTGCTAAGTCATTTCAGTTGTGTCCGACTCTGTGCGACCCCATAGATGGCCTCTCACCAGGCTTCCCCGTCCCTGGGATTCTCCAGGCAAGAACACTGGAGTGGGTTGCCATTTCCTTCTCCAATGCATGAAAGTGAAAAGTGAAAGTGAAGTCGCTCAGGTGTCCAACTCCTAGCGACCCCATGGACTTCAGCCTACCAGGCTCCTCTGTCCATGGGATTTGCCAGGCAAGAGTACTGGAGTGGGGTGCCTTTGCCTTCTCCCTATAACAGTATAGTATTTGCCATATCCACTATACCCAAAAATCCTTTAAAAATTCTGCAGACTAACATTCCTGGTCAATGGCCATATGACAGAAGTCTCTGTATCTAGGAAGAGATGGGATTGATAAACTGTCAAACACCACCCTCTTCCACAGGACCACGAAGTCAGCCCCTTCTCGCAAAGATAAAACAATACGTACAGATTACAGAGAAAGGGAATAAAAACATGGAAGTTCTGCAAACTCTTAAATGTTGCTCTTGCCCTGATTGACTAATCATACTTATTACTTTGTAATGGTGCATTAGAAGATAAACCTTGCCTTTCAGGAGAAAGGAACATTGTAATTAGACATTATAATAGACAATTATCTCTATTTTTTAAAAAAAGAGTAAAGGGTGACCCCGACCATAGGCAAGCAGTCAAGCTAAAACAAAACTCGAGTTGTTGTATGACAGAAATAAACAAAACGTTGTATAGCAATTATCCTCCAATTAATTTTTTTTTAATTCTAAGAAGATAAAAACAAAGATCTGGACCATGACACACCTCTTTTGACATTTTTAAGCTAATATAGAAGGTTTTAAGGTCAAAAGAGGTGTCTCATGGTCCAGATCTTTGTTTTTATCTTCTTAGAATTAAAAAAAATTAATTGGAGGATAATTGCTATACAACATTTTGTTTATTTCTGTTAATAATAACCCTGTGTAAAAGACAGCAAAAGAGACACTGATGTATAGAACAGTCTTATGGACTCTGTTGGAGAGGGAGAGGGTGGGAAGATTTGGGACAATGGCATTGAAACATGTATAATATCATGTATGAAACGAGCTGCCAGTCCAGGTTCAATGCACGATACTGGATGCTTGGGGCTGGTGCACTGGGATGACCCAGAGGGATGGTATGGGGAGGGAGGAGGGAGGAGGGTTCAGGATGGGGAACACATGTATACCTGTGGCGGATTCATTTCGATATTTGGCAAAACTAATACAATATTGTAAAGTTTGAAAATTAAATTAAAAAAAGAAGAAGGTTTTAATACTGCTCAAACTTCAAAAGAAAAGAGAGATCTTACTATCTGAGACTATTGGGACTATCTAATGGTTATGTAATGTAATTGTAAGTATAAAATAAAAAAAGGGACTTCCTTAGAAAACAGGCTTCCCTTGTGTCTCAGCTGGTAAAGATCCACCCGCAATGTGGGAGACCTGGGTTTGATCCCTGGGTTGGAAAGATCCCCTGGAGAAGGGAAAGGGTACCCACTCCAGTATTCTGGCCTGGAGAATTCCACGTGGCAAGAGTCGGACACAACTGAGCAACTTTCACTCATTGGAAAACACTGTTTGCCTGGAACTTCATGTCTTATAAGGTTCATTGCTTTAAAAAAAAAAGGACTAAGTAATTAACTGTGCTCTGGCAAAGAGAAGGAAGTCTGCCCAATCTCTAATCTAAATATTCTAAAATTCCTAGAGTAGCAGTATAGCCATAAACAAAAAAATATTTAATCTTAATACCAGATGTGTAAACAAACAATGAAAAAGTTTATATTTCATAATAACAATCCTCAGGATTACAACATAAATATGAATCTTTAAAAATTAAAAAAGTATTTAAAACTAGGTTAAACCTTTTTTCTACAATATATGTTAAAGGAAATGTCCAATACAAAGACACCTCATTCTCAAGGAACTCAATTCCAGTATTTTAAAGCATTTAATATATTTTGACAGTAATGGAATCTAAACATATCAGTTCATTACATATGTACATTTTCCCACCTCCAAAGTGGTTTGTTTCATAGGCTGAATTTCTAAGAAAAAAAAATGATAAATGGACAGTTTTAAATTATTTTTAGAGAATCTCTGAATCAGTTAACATATTCTTACTGCAGGTACTTAGATAATGCTTAACCTGAGAAGCAGATAATAGGAATAATTAAGAAGCAAAATAGCAAAAATGAAAAAAAACAGAGATGTTTTAAAAAAGAAAACAGGTAAATATTTTATAAACATGCTATAGAAGCTTTTGTGTTGAGATATTTCCAATAGCATTATAGACCTGGGTCAAAGGACATTTCTCAAGAAGTTCTTTAAATTTTCTTAGTAATTTTGACTATAATTAGGATAAGATGTTTCCAGGAGGATGGTAGTGTGAAAGCCTCATTGTCTAAATTGCTAACAACCTCTTTCCCATATGGTTTCCTGTGTGTTAATCTACTTCTCCATTCACTTGCTCTTAGAAATATAAAATAAGCACACTGTCAATTAACATTTCTATTCATTATTGAAGCTCCAATGTACAATCAGAGCAGCTTTTAAAGAATTTCAAAGAATATGTTTTCTCAAGTGTCTGAGAGATTGAAAGGGTTAAATTTTATCTCTCTGCATACAAAAGTATAAAATGAAGCATATGTTTTAATAACTAACTAGATTCCTTAAGAAAGCTGTTTGCAAACCGTGATGATGAGAGTCCCAGATTTCTAAGAAGTAAAGAAGAGACTATTGAAGGTGAGAGAGGCACAGACACTGAGGGCGAAGGCTCCCTTTTGCTTCACTCCATCCCGTAGCTACAACTGATGCACTGGGATCCCTCGTAGAGACTATTGAAGGTGAGACAGGCACAGACACTGAGGGCGAAGGCTCCCTTTTGCTTCACTCCATCCCGTAGCTACAACGGATGCACTGGGATCCCTCGTAGCACTTTACCTGAAAATGGAGTTCTGCTTTAGAACAAAGGCAGTTTTCAAGAGAGGCACTGAACTCATAGCTAGCCAAATGACAGTTTTCTAGGATAGAGAGAAATAAATGGTGATAAAAGAAGAAACAAAGAGAGAAATGGAAAGGTTTATTATAAATATGTAAACCTGAAAAAGGGACAGAGGGAATCCTGGCAAGTATGCAATAGCCAATCACTTTCAGACTCTCTTTAGCTTAAATATTTTTAAAATTTACTAGTTGAGTTATATAATCCCTTGGGTACATCACTCTGGTCTGGGAAACACATGTAGTCATATGCTAGTGTGTACATAAAGCCTCAGGATAAATATATGTCAGTTATTATTATTCCTAGAGCACCAACCTCATTTGAATTGTATATTAAAACAAATTTGGATATATTATTGAATGAACCTAAAGTTCAAGTAAATTATAAAATAAAACACTAGTCTTGGAAATTTTATCCTTGCAGAGAGCAACTGGGATCTACACTCACAGGCCCCCAAGATGTGCATTTACTATTCACTACCATTTGGAATACTTTTCATTGAAATGTACTAAATTACAGTGAAGTCCTGTCATAACATACCCAATGACAATGCTAACTAGAAGACAAAGTGATTGACTATTGGCTCCTGGTTCTCAAAAGAGGCAAGATAATGTTCTTATCTTCTGCAGTAGGGAGGGGAGAAGAGAGGAAAAAATGAATGCTCAGTATATATTTATTTATAATAACCAGTCTGTTTCTATATAGCTGATAGATGAAAAAAAGTTTTTTACCCTTTTTATTATATAACAACTAGAAAGCTGATCAAAAAGTATTGTTTTTCATTATTTTTGCAGTAATGAGATTGTGCATGTTATGCATTTGCAAATTTTTGGACCTTATTTATAGCATTATGGCAGCGTGTACTGTGCTTATTCTCCCTGGAACCGTTATTGGTCAAGACAGAAATCTATCTAGATTGTAGTTATCTGGTCTATAAAATTCAAATTTGACTATATTAGGGATAGTAATTATGAGAAACAAATGCTTCCATCTGCCTCATGACCATGGCAAACATGAGCCTGGAAATAGTCTCAGATCCTTTCTCTGTGTTTTCCAGGTAACCACAGCTGATCAACAGGGGATAAATTGTACAATATTTGCTATATCTGGACTAGATTATCCTCAAGTATTCTACAAACTAAATTTTATACTTAATATGCCAGAGATGAGTCACAAACACATAGCCCTTCTAAGAAAAGCCAGTCAAATTGTGTTTGTTTTTTCTTTAATTGAATATATTTTAACATATACCTTTGCATAAATTTAAGGTGTACAACATGTTGCTTTGATACACTTACATATGGCAACGTGATTCCTGTTGTAGCAACATGTAGCACCTCATATTCTTTATATAGACTTTCTTTGGCTCTTGTCATGTGCAGGGATGATGGCAACCAGCCACACTGGTCACAACTGATCCTCAGGGTAGAGAGCATAAATCAGAAGTAATTACATACAAGTTGGTCGCTGGAAGACAACCACCTCTGAAACCCCTCTCTCAGGAATTGAATCTTCTCTCTTGGCACATGTATTTCCAAGAGATACATGCAGTGAAAGACTGTCAACCTAATATCAGGTTAGATCCCACATGATATAAAGCTAACCTATCATTCCTCTTCTCCGTAACACTCTCCTGTATATCCTAGTCAAAAAAAAAAAAAAAGAACCAAGCCCTAGTGTAACAGGGACATTGAGGTCCGAAAGGTTAAGTAACTTTCCCAAAGTTACCCAGCACAGGAGTTAAGTAATGGCTTCCAGTTGTTTCTCACTTCATTTTACATGTTCAAAATTTAGATTTGAATACTGGAGTTTAAGGTTTCCCTCTGTAGAAATGCAAATCAAAACTACAACGAAGCATCACCTCACTCAGGTCAGCACGGCCATCATAAAAAGGTCTATAAATAATAAATACTGAAGAGAGTATGGAGAAAAGGGAACCCTCCAATGCTATTGATGAGAATATAAATTGGTGCAGCCAAGTGGCTGCCATCATAAAAAGGTCTCTTCAGTATTTATTATTTATAGACCTTTTTATGATGGCCATTCTGACCTGAGTGAGGTGATGCCTCGTTGTAGTTTTGATTTGCATTTCTATAGAGGGAAACCTTAAACTCCAGTATTCAAATCTAAATTTTGAACATGTAAAATGAAATGAGAAACAACTGGAAGCCATTACTTAATTCCTGTACTGTGTAACTTTGGGAAAGTTACTTAACTTTTCTGACCTCAATGTCCCTGTTACACTGGGGCTTGGTTGTTGTGGGTTTTTTTTGTTTTTTTTTTTTGACTAGGATATACAGGAGAGTGTTATGGAGAAGAGTATCCCAGGGACGGTGGAGCCTGATGGGCTGCCGTCTATGGGGTTGCACAGAGTCGGACACGACTGAAGCGACTTAGCAGCAGCAGCAGCAGCATGGAGGTTCCTTAAAAAACTGAAAATAGAATTACCGTATGATACAGCAATCCCACTCCTGGGCATATATCCAGAAACAACTCTAATTTGAAAATATGCATGTACCTCAGTGTTCACAGCAGTACTATTTACAATAGCCAAGACATAGAAGCAACCTAAATGTCCACTGACAGATGAATGGATAAAGAAGATGTGGTACATATACACAATGGAATACTACTCAGCCACACACACACACACACACACAATTAAATAATGCCATTTGAAGCAACAAGCATGGACCTAGAGATAATCACACTAGGTAAAGTAAGTCAGAGAAAGACAAATATCATATTTCACTTATATGTGGAATCTTTAAAAATGATATAAATGAATTTATTTACAAAACAGAAATAGACTCACAGACATGGAAAACAGACTTATTGTTACCCACGTGGAAAGGGAGGTGGGGGATAAATTAGGAGTTTGGATTAACATATATCAACTGCTGCTGCTGCTGCTAAGTCATTTCAGTCGTGTCCAACCCTGTGTGACCCCATAGACAGCAGCCCACCAGGCTCCTCTGTCCCTGGGATTCTCCAGGCAAGAATACTGGAGTGGGTTGCCATTTCCTTCTCCAATGCATGAAAGTGAAAAGTGAAAATGAAGTCGCTCAGTTGTGTCCGACTCTTAGTGACCCTACGGACTGCAGCCTACCAGGCTCCTCCGTCCATGGGATTTTCCAGGCAAGAGTAACTGGAGTGGGGTGCCATTGCCTTCTCCAATATAACCACTACTACATATAAAATAATGAACAAGGATCTACTATATAGCACAGGAAACTATATTCAGTGTCTTGTAACAACCTATAATGGAAAAGAATCTGAAAAAGAATTCCTATAGATATTCTTTTTCATATCCTGAAAACTGAACTGCTTTGCTATACATTGATATTGGCTCTCTTTGGAGAAGGCCATGGCACCCCACTCCAGTACTCTTGCCTAGAAAATCCCATGGACAGAGGAGCCTGAAAGGCTGCAGTCTGTGGGGTTGCTAAGAGTCGGGCACGACAGAGCGACTTCACTTTCACTTTTCACTTTCATGTATTGGAGAAGGAAACGGCAACCCACTCCAGTGTTCTTGCCTGGAGAATCCCAGGGACGGGGGAGCCTGGTGGGCTGCCATCTATGGGGTTGCACAGAGTCAGACACAACTGAAGCGACTTAGCAGCAGTAGCAGCAGCAGAGTTTTTTGTGAGGATTAGAACGTAGCTGTATAAAGCAGCGCCTGATACTTGCCCAGCGTTTTAAATGTAGCCATTTGTATTTGGTCAGTCTGAGGACACATGTGGGTAAGAGGGAAGGAGTGAAAGACTGACCTTGAGATTTGTCAGATGAAGGACGGTGGGCATGGGAACACTGCTAATCAAGATAGGAAACATTCATTTCCTTTGCATAACTGTATCTCAAAGTAAAAACAACATTAAAGCAACTATCAGAGAATAGAAATGTTTAAGCTTTAAGAGACTTCCAGAAACCATCCGCCCATATCTCTACCCTTATACAGGCAAACAATTCAAAATAAATAGTTATCTCTTTTCTTCTTTGAAGCCACTGGGGAAAGAAAATACATAACCTTCCTGAACATTCCATCTCAGTATTTGATCCCTTTGCGTTTCCATAGATCTTCATTAGATCCAACTGGAATCTCTCTTGCCTTAGTGTAAGCCGTCTTCATCCTATCCTGTTTGTTCTTTGCTGACAGAAAACGTGTTCTTGTGTGTGTGTGTGTGTGTGTGTGTGTGTGTGTGTGTGTGACTAAAACTCTTCCTAGATGGTAATTACCTCAGCCTTCTCTTCCAGAAGCAAACATATCTCCATAGCTTCCATTTTTTTCATAGCATCAGTTTCCAGCTCATTCATCCTTCTCATTCTTTCCTGACCTTTTTTTCCCTTTTGCTACAGCTATCTTTTCTTTCTTTCTTTCTTTCTTTTTTTTTTTTTACAAAAGATGAAAACTATGAGAATTATTTTCTTGCCTTGAAAAACTGAATTTCTTACCTTTGAACTGGTTGAATTCTTCGTCTTCCCTACCAAACAGAGCAAAACGATTGTTTAACCCAGAGGTTTCACACCCTGGGAAGCTTGAATTTTCAATAATTAGCTGTTAAATTACCTTTGTGCAGAAAGAGGGAGAATGTACAGCAGTCTTTTAAAATGTTTTCCTCAGACTCTTCACATGCTAATCATAATAAAACCTTGAGACGCTGAAACAATGCCGATACATTTAGAGGTGCATAAAGATTAAGTGCTAAAATAAAATTCTTGTTTTAAATCTGGGAATTCTGTAATAACCTCACATTTTTACTGTTCCTTAAGAAATAAACACTGACTTGAATACAAAACAAAACAATTGAAGCTGAAAATTTTAAACTGCAGGTTGGCAATGGCTACCTCTAGAAAAGAGGGCAAGAAAGCTGGGGTTTGCAGGGTCACCCTGGATGGGGGCAGAGGTTCTTAGCACTTTCACCCTGACAAGAGGTCAGGACCCTAGGGCAAGGTCAAACAGGCTTCAGTTAAAAGGAAGCTGACGGAGGGATGAAATCTTTTTAAGTACAGTTAGACAACAAAGGGGATATACAGTACTCAATAACTGTGCTCCCCAAAGACCCACTGAAAGAAAATGGAATAAAGAAACTAAGATGTTTCCCCACACAAACTTAATTAAAGTTTTTCTCAAAGGTTGGTCTGATTTTTGTTTTTTGGTGGGGGGTTGCGGGGGTGCGTGGGGTGGGGGGCAGCAGCATGAAGGAAAGGAGAGTGGAGTTTTCATAAAATCTGAAATCTGCTTCTTTTTTCAATCTTTCACCTGGGGCTTTAAAAAAAAAGTTGTTTTTTTATATATCCTCTCCAATCTTTGCTTCTAGCAGGCATAGTTCTCATTAAATCTCCCCCCCGCCCCCCAAAAAAAGCTTTTCCTTTGACGGCTTTTTTTAAATGCTTAATCTGGTTTTTCTTGTAATTGAATGGCAGTGCGTCCAATATACCCTTCGCTGTTGCAATGAATCACCATTTCCTGCATCTCCTTAATGCAGTTAAGGGATGTCAGAATTATCTCAGGGGTGGCAGGTTTTCCTTATCTTAGGATGATAGCAATGTCTCCAGTGAAGAGAACGCCTCATTGCTGTTTTTAAAGACTCCTCTGCAATATTCAAATCATTCTGAATTTAAAGAGTAAGAAAGGCCTTTCAAAGAAAAAGAAATGGCTAGAAATTATTACTGGAGTCAGGCACTAAAAGTGCAGAACTTAGTCATTAGCTGACCCAGGGCTGGGATCTACAAGAACTCTCATAGAGATCTGAGCTTCTGAGTAGCAAGACAAGTCTGTGGATTCAACTGTGGTACATCCAAGGAGTTCTCCTGAAAGGAAGCCAGATTTGTGACAGTAGAAATGGCACCTTGGAGAAAGCTGACTATTTGTTGCCTGCTTTTTCACTAAGAAAGTCAAAAAGGTTGAAGTAGAAGCTTTCTGAGCACCACGCCTTTCTAAGCTGCAACGCCCCACCACGCACGTGCACACACATGTACCATGACAGAGTTCAACTTCTCACAAGCCTCCACTGGCCTTGAAACAAGGGAAAAAACCACACCTTCTCTGGGGAAACAATGAGATCAGCAGGATTTAAGACTTTCTCTTTGTGATTCCTTCCCTTCTCTTCTGAAGCTCTTTGGAGTAACCAGTGACCATCTTGCTGATCTTCTCTGCAATCAAATTCAAAATGAACTAGACATCAAACATCCTTTACTTTGGCTCACTAAATGGATTTTACTTTAGCAGGAAATAAATATCCTGAGTGACCTCTGTTGTGGTCCGGGAGTGGGTTGGAAAAAAATTTCCAGACATGAGACAGAATGAGAAGGAAATAAAGTTTATTAGAGTGGGAGATGCTGTTAGAACAGTGGGCCAGCTCAAGGGAGAACCAACATTGAACAGGGGTCCTTAGTCCACTTTTATACCCAGGGTACAAGGAGTGGGATAGGGGTCTTGTGGGTCATTTGATGATTGGATGAGGCACGTATACTGGGTGGAGGGAAGAGTAAGGCAGATACCTTCTCCCTATGAGGTAGGAGGGGAGACACATTATACTGCTCAGGAGGACCTGAAATCCATTAATAGTTACAACATGGGGGAGGGAAGGATGATTAAGGGTCTGGTTTTTCCTTCCTGCATTCCAAGACCCTCCTTGGTTTTATATGCTCTTTCATCCTTGGGTCACCACAACCTCTTCCATGCATTTCTGTTTTTTTATGTCTTTGTAAGCTCCGGGAGTTGGTGATGGACAGGGAGGCCTGGTGTACTGCCATGGGGTCACAAATAGTCGGACGTAACTGAGGGGACTGAACTGAACTGAACTGATGTCTTTGACACATAAAAACACACTGAAAATTTTTGGCTCAAGGAGCCCCCTTGCTTTCCCTGAAATCTTACTGCACTTTCTGATACTGGATTCTGTCATGGATAAGAAGCCAGAAGAGACACTTGTCTAAATGGTGCCATGCTCTCCTAAGACAAAGCTACCCAGTTGCCCAGCTGGAGCTCATGAGTACCCCTTTCCCATCCCCACCAGTGTTGCTCAGTCATGTCTGACTCTTTGCGGCCCCGTGGACTGTAGCCCGCCAGGCTCCTCTGTCCATGGAATTTTCCAGGCAAGAATACAGGAGTGGGTTGCCATTTCCTTTTCCAGGGGATCTTCTTGACCCAGGGATTGAACCCATGCCTTTTGCATCTCCTGCATTGGCAGGTGGACTCTTTACCACTAACGCCACCTGGGAAGCCCCAACCCAGGTATTCCTTAAAGGCCAGGGAAGTGTCTTATCATTCTCTTATATCCAGCTGGAAGAAGTAAGCCCCTGGACCTTATAAAAAGAATTTTACCTGTGAAATTAAAGTTATTGAGAGATGGTAGCTGTCACTTACCTTAAGCTCATCTTCGCTCAACCAAGCTGACCTTTCATGTGTTTATTTAGCTCAGATGTGTCTCTACTCAGAAAGCTCAAGACATATTTGCTTTGTACCTAGAATAAAGATTAAATATATATAATCACTGAGCATTTCCTAGGCCCCAAGGTAGAACAGAAACTCATCAGATCCACTGGACAGACTCTTCTCTAGGGTAGTAATTACTGACTATTACACTGCCAAGACTATCCTTGTCATTTTCTTCTGTAGACCACATGATTTGAAAAATTTTGTCTACAAACAGGCACATATTAAGGAATAATTTATTTTCTTTTTTCATTAATCTAATAGATGCAGTTGTCAGTAGTCAGAACTCTGGATAGATTGAGATAAATATATTACAACAATGGATTTGTACAATCCCAGCCCAAAGCAAAGAATCTTAACATTTTAATTAGTCTGTTAATGCTATTATGAATAAACATGTCATTCCTATTTTATTTTTAGAGACATCAAAAATAGCTCATAAATCCTCATTACTATCCTGGGAGCTACTAGACGAGGACAAAGCTCCCAGACCATCCATCCCTCTTTGATTACCTTTATCCCTCGGTATTTCTCTTTTCTAGTGCCAGATTGTGAAATACCAGTGAAACATTCTGGCGCATCAAACAATTAATGCCTTACCCATGTCATTGTCTAATATTTCATGTCTTCATTCCTGCTTCCCAATAAAGTATTAACATGGCTTCCTAAGGTGGTAACACCCCTCACCCCTAGCTTGGCCCTGATGCCCCTGTGCTTGTGTACGAGACAGCAAAAGAGACACTGATGTATAGAACAGTCTTATGGACTCTGTGGGAGAGGGAGAGGGTAGGAAGATTTGGGAGAATGGCATTGAAACATGTAAAATATCATGTATGAAACGAGTTGCCAGTCCAGGTTCGATGCACGATACTGGATGCTTGGGGCTAGTGCACTGGGATGACCCAGAGGGATGGTATGGGGAGGGAGGAGGGAGGAGGGTTCAGGATGGGGAACACACGTATACCTGTGGCGGATTCATTTTGATATTTGGCAAAACTAATACAATTATGTAAAGTTTAAAAATAAAATAAAATTTAAAAAAATTAAAAAAAAAATAAACCACCCTCACAGATAGTGATGTCTGTGAACTAGCCTTGCAGGTTAGTTTTCCTGCAATGAAACTATGTTCCTGGGACATTTTCCCAGAAATGTCCAAGTACTTCGGTTTGGTTGAAATGCATCTTTGTACAATAAGGCTTTGTTAATTCAGTGGGGGAAATCCAACTGCTTCTAAGAATAAAGTAGTTGGCTTAAGAATTTTTTTTCTTTCTTTTATGTAAGTAATTTGTTTATTTATGGGCTTCCCTGGTGGCTCAGAGGTTAAAGCCTCCACCTGCAATGCGGAAGACCTGGGTTCAATCCCTGGGTTTGGAAGATCCCCTGGAGAAGGGAATGGCAACCCACTTCAGTATTCTTGCATGGAGAATCCCATGGATGGAGGAGCCTGGTGGGCTACAGTCCACAGGGTCGCAGAGTCGGACACGACTGAGTGACTTCACTTTCACTTTAAGTAGTTGGCTTAAGAATTTTTTTTCCTTTCCTTTATTTAAGTAATTT
This sequence comes from Bos javanicus, assembly GCF_032452875.1. Classification (NCBI taxonomy): domain Eukaryota; kingdom Metazoa; phylum Chordata; class Mammalia; order Artiodactyla; family Bovidae; genus Bos; species Bos javanicus. The sequence continues at coordinate 100,575,462 of NC_083871.1, read as the reverse complement.
GTTTATTTATGGGCCATGGAGGGAAGCATTATACAAACAAAACATCATTTAATTAATTGTACCCTATACATTTCAAATGGTTTGACTTGGGGTTGTGGACTCAAGATCTGACAAAGCCATTGAAGGGGTAATGCCTAACGCTATCCTATAAACTCCAACTTGTTGTTGTCGTTCAGTCATTAAACCATGTCTGATTCTGCAACCCCATGGACTGCAGCATGCCAGGCTTCCCTGTCTTTCACTGTCTCCTGGAGCTTGCTCAAATTCATGTCCATTGAGTCAGTGATGCCATCCAACCATCTCATCCTCTGTTGCTCCCTTATCCTTTTGCCTTCAATCTTTTCCAGCATCAGGTCTCCAAATATTCTACTTTAAAAAAAAAAAGACTTTGTTCTATCCCTAGAGAAATATTTGTAGCACAAATTTAGTCTGTGTGCTGTATTTTCTTTAAAATACTGTTGTCTGTCATAAAACACAGGGGGGCTAGAATGGCTAACCACATTGGAATGACACTGACATATCCACTGCCTGGCAACCATTCCTAGAATTGCCTCGCTCTTTAACCAGGAATGGGGATTTGAAGAGAATCCTATTTGCTGCTTTAAGCAAAAAAAGATTTCAAGTGATATGCCCATGATTATCTGCATTCTGTCCATTACTATTTCCTCTGTAAATTGTATCAGTGGCTTTAGCCAGATCTTAGTGCCTTCCCTCCACTTTCCTGGGTTCAGTGAGAGGAGAAGTCATGCTACATCTGATCACTCTGCAACCTCCCTGACGCTCACCAGGTTTGCTGGAATAGTCCTTTCTCAACATGCTACAGAAGCCAGGTCTCTGTCTATGCACCACGTGTGTCCCTAATCAGGACAAGAAATGTCTCTTAGAAACAGGAAATGAAAGACAAAGCAAATGGATTATGATCCCTTACATGACTCAGAGGAAAAGAGAGGCTCTGTTGAGGTTTTAGAGGAACAACATCTTGAATCAGCACATCCTCACCAAGATAGGGATCCTTTCCAGTGTTCAGTATCTGTTACCTTAGTTCTCTAAAGCCTATCAATTGAAAGAAGCAGTAATTTGTCATGAAATTATAGCCAAAAGTAATTGTATGGCGTTTTCATGACAGTGAATCTCCTTTTAAGACTTTTACACCCATTCATGAGAGGAGGTCATGGCAGGCAGGTGTGTTTCTCTCCCAACAGAATAACGTGGTGCCAAGAGGCTATTTTTCTTGAGTTACCACTGAACTAAGCACTTACTGGTGAAACATCCAGCCCTCTGGGCTAGTCAGCGGGAACAGACTCCACCACAGGTCCTGCTGTTTATTTACTCTCATTGGTCAAATGTCAGCACATCACTGTTTTGCCTGTAACACTAAACTGTTCATCCCCTAGAATGTGGAGAAACTGAAGCAGGTCAGAGGCACCTATGCCAGGACACCAACTCCAAGTCAAAACATCCTGCCCGCGACATGATGTGGCTCCTCCTGGAGGCCTGTTTATCCGTTCTGTCAGAGTTCTGAGCCGCCATTGGCTTTTAACTACCTTCCAAGGAACATGTCCTGACATTGATCCTTGTTCGTCTTTGGGGTCGTAAGATCTAATCTGCTCATCCAGTTCTAGCCCCCTGTGATCTCAGGAGCCCTACAGTGATATATCTTGTCTTTTTTTCAGGTTTGGACCTCTATGACCAATCACCCCACAGGAGCCCAGACCAACACAGTAGACCTCACTTACCCTCCTGGGGAGCTAAGGTCACATTTCCTGTGTGCTAAAGATTTGCCTAAAGGAACATTAATTCCTCACCCCCAAAGTTAACTGAAATGATCACAGTTTTTTACAAGGCAGCTCTATGATATCTATATCCATTCCTCTTCAAATTAGAGTTTTCTTAAGGCAGACACCATGTCCTTTTAGCCACAGTTCCTGGAAATCTCCTTCTTAAAGTGAGAATTCCAGAGACACTGGTTGAATTTAACTGAAACAAACGCTTCAGATATTATATATTTTTTAAAAAAAAGGCTTCAGGGACATCCCTAGTGGTCCAGTGGTTAAGACTCCACCTTCCAATGCAGCGGGGAAGAATTTGGAGAGAATCCTATTTGTTGCTTTCAGTGAAAAAGATTTCACTAGTTCGATCCCAGGTCCAGGAGTTAAGATCAAAACTAAAACAGAATCAATATTGTAACAAATTCAAAAGACTTTAAAAATGGTCCACATGAAAAAAAATCTTTTAAGAAAATAATAATAATTTTATGAAAAGCTTTCCTAGGTCCAGTTGGACTTGCTACTGTGTGAAGGAATTTGAGTGATTTAGTGCACAATTCCCCATGTGTGTTAGGCCAGGGATGAGATGGGGAAGCAGAAATGGAGTTGTCCTCCTCACCCCATGTCCCATATCTTGTCCTATAGCCCCTTTGAGAACCACTGCATGAGAGATGTCACTGAAGGTGGCATGCTGCCTGCACACATTAAAGTGAGAGAAAACAGGAAGGGTATGTGAATCACCCATTTAGTGATGGATAATCTTAAAGAGCTTGTAGCAGCAGCATCCATGTACCAGGAGACAGGATGCTGAGTGACAATGGAATTTATCAGCAGCCTGTGAATGTTGAAATGAAATAGAACAGGCAGTGAAGAACTAAGACAGACAATGTAACCCACCATGAAAACAAGGAGCCTGGCAGCCGGGAGTCACTGCATCCAGCAGCTGGCTGCAGACTGAGCGCTGCTTAGGGAATTGTAAATAAGCAGGCAGATCTCTGCAAGGCAATGATGGTGTTATCTGCCTTAACTGTGCATACACACAAATGAAATACTGGGACCTGCTCCCTGACGCAGAGGGAGCAAACCTCATGGAAAGAGAAGGCCTCATACTCCTCTTGGGGGACATGGAAAGTCCAGCCCCGTGTATGCAATCCTGCCTTCTGACATGCATCCTAAAGACCTGAAGAACAATCCAGGCTTCTCTGCACAATGACTCCCCAAAACACTGAGAACCTCAGGCAACAGGGCTCAGCTCCTCCAGGAGTCTTCCTGAGGTGTACATGACTATAGCAGCATGTGCACACACATGCACACACACTCACAGGCCTCTGTACACGCAGGACTAGATGTTCCCTTCTGTGCTCCCATTACTTTCTACCAACAGTTATAAGTGCCCAGAGGTTGCCATAATGAACTCTCACGGCACACCTAACAGAATGGCTACAATAAAATCTGGTGACAACACCAAATGCTGGTGACGATCTAGAGAAAGTGCATACATTGCTGGTGGGAATACAGCCACTTTGGGAGAGAGTTCAGCAATTTCTAAAAGAGAAAAAATTAAAAGCGTACCTTTATCATAGGACCCAACAATTGCACTCTTGGACATTCATCCCAAAAGAATGAAAACTTCCTGACACAAAGGCTCAAACACAAATGTTCATAGCAGCCAAAAACTAGAATCAGCTCAGACATGCTTCAACCAGTAAATAGTCTGAGAAATCACAGAAACATGCCATAAAATACGATTCAGCAATAAAGAGGAACAAATCATTGATAAATACAACAAGTTGGATGACTCTCTAGGGAATTATACTAAATGAAAAAAAGCAATTCCAGAAGATGACATTCTGTATGACTACATTATACTCTTTTGAAATGATGAAATTTCAAAAATCATGGACAGATTAGTGGTTGCCAAGGGTTAGAGACAGGGCAGAGGTAAGATAGGAGACAGGCAGGTGTGATTATCGAAGAGACACAGAGGGACCCTAGGGTGTGGAACAGTTCAGAATCTTGACTGTGGTGGGTAAATCCATCTATACAGGTGGTAAAAATTATATACATCTTAACACACACGTTTACATACACACACGAACACAAGTACAAGTAAAACTGAGAAAGATCAGTGGATTGTATCCATGTCAGCATTCTCATCGTGATATTGTACTATTATTTTGCAAACTGTTGTAACTGACGGAAAATGGACAAAGTATACAAGGGATCTCCACTCTATTTTATACCTTACAACTGCATTTGAATCTTCAACATCAATGAGAGAGAAAGAATGAGAGATAGACTGACTGAAAAGATATAACAACAAATTGCAACATGTCCCCTTGTTTGAGTTTGTTTTAGGCTATAAATGAAACTTTGGGGACTTCCCTGGTGGTGCAGGGGTTAAGAATTTGCCTGCCAATGCAGGGGACATGGGTTCCATCCCTGGTTCAGGAAGATCCCACACACCACGGAGCAAGTAAGCCCACTAAGCAGTGTGTCACAACCACTGAGCCTGCGCTCTAGAGCCCATGCTCCCCAACTAGAGAAGCCACCACAATGAGAAACCTGAGCACCACAAAGAAGAGTAGCCCCCACTCACAGCAAGTAGAGAAAGCCTCATGCTGCAACAAAGACCCAGCGTAGCCGAAGATTAATACGTTTTGAAAAAGAAGAAACTCTGGAGAAACTGGGAAAATGTGAGTATGGACAAGATGCTAGTGATACTGGTAGTGACTGTTAAATTCTTTGAGGTGATAACAGTATAGTTCTTAGAAGGTAGATGCTCATATTTTGAGATGAAGTGACATGAGTCTAAAATTTCCTTTTGAATGTGTGTGCATGTATATACAGGTATACATGTATAGATATATAAATAGCATTATTCACTTAACACTTTTATATTTTTAACTGTTCATTTTTAAAAGTTGGATAAAAGTTGAAAATGTTGTTGAAATGATTATGGCCAAAGAAATAATCAGAAATGGTGTCCAAGGGAGCGGCGGAACGCGGGCCCCGGGGTCGGCGGGAGGCGCCCGCGCTCCGAGGCTGCGGTGGGCCTCGTGGTGAGCTGGGGCCCGGTTCTCCCCGCGCGGAGAGCGCGAGCCTCGGCCGGGGCCGGGGGCGGCCCGCGCAGCGCCTGGTCCAGTCATGGCTTTAAAAAAAAAAAAAAAAAGAAATGGTGTCCAAGATTAATATGACAAGGATTATCTATGTTCAATATTATTTATAATAGCAAAAAGAAAATAGAAACAGTTGGAATATTAAGTAACTAGAATATGAGCTCTGGAGAAGGAAACAGCAACCCACTCCAGTATTCTTGCCTAGAGAATCCTGTGGACAGAGGAACCTGGTGGGCTGCTGTCCATAGGGTCACACAGAGTCGAACACAACTGAAGCGACTTAGCATTCATGCATGCATTGGAGAAGGAAGTGGCAACCCACTCCAGTATTCTTGCCTGGAGAATCCCAGGGACAGAGGAGCCTGGTGGGCTGCCGTCTATGGGGTCACACAGAGTCGGACACAACTGAAGCGACTTAGCAGCAGAATGTGAGCTCTAGGAAGACATGTACTTTGTCTCGGTCCCTGAAGTATCCCCAGCATCCAGGACATTGCCTGGATACAGTTGTTGTCTAGTCGTGTCCAACTTTTTGTGACCCCATGGACTAGCCTGCCAGGTTCCTCTGTCCATGGGATTTCTCAGGCAAGAACACTGAAGTGGGTTCCATTTCCTTCTCCAGAGTATCTTCCCAACCCAGGGACTGAACCCGTATCTCCTACATCGACAGGCGGAGTCTTTATCACTGAGCCACCAGGCACTAAGTAGAAACTCAGTAAAAGTTAATCGATTGAATAAATGTGTAACGTTAAGATAAATCATCATGTTGCTCTATAACAAAATATTAGCAAACTTTTAAAAGCTGCTTTTAGACAATATATAGTAATTAACAACATGGGGAAATGCCCAGCGTAAAGCAGTTCATTAAATTCTGTCTAACTCCAAATGCTAAAGATAAATGAATGGGTGGAAGACAAAAGGACAGCTTAGTAAGTCATGAAGAGGGGCTATTCCTTGGTGTAAGGCTATGAGGGGTTTTGATTCCTTATAATACTTTTTTTGTTTTCTAAGTTACCATAAAAGTTTTATATTATTTTTTAAATCAGAAAAAACTGAGTAAACATGTTTTTAAAACCTTGAAATCCAGTAGATAGGGCTCAGATCCTTGATTCTCATTTTCCATCAAACATGGACACTCTTGTACCTGTGTAGTCCTGGATTTGACACAAAATTCTTTCCCCCATACCATGTTAATCTGGATCTAAAAGTCAGGCTTCCACCTTAACTCCCTACCTAACACTGCAGTTCTGAGGACCCTGTCTCAGGACCTAACCAATAACTGAAAGTGCCGCTACCCTGTTTGGCTCCTTTTAGCCATCCTCCCCTTAAAAAATGACCCTGTCCTCCACGCCTCTCATTGTCCACCTCCACAGACATCAGTGAATGAATGCTCTCCTGACACTGACTGGTTTCTGGATCTCCTCTCTACTATGCCCTGATTGGATTAGTTCTCTTAGAAACAACGGTTGCTTTAATCAGCCTGGGCTCATTTATCCTTTTAACCACAGTCCTAGATGACTGGTTTTCCTCCCAGGGCCATCCTCTGTGGCTAGCGCTCTTCCAGCCTGATTTCCTCATCAATGCCCTCTGTTAAAGTTCTCCAATGGTTCCTGTGAATATTCATCGTCTTTTGGACATGACAGCTGTATGGGCAGAATTATATCCGCAAGACCAAAATAGTTCATCTGTCTCTTCACCATAAGTCTTCTATCCTATTTTTTTTTTTACCTGACAACAATAAGATGGCTCTGAGAATAATATAGATTGTGATTCTCATTCATCTCATGCCTATCAAAGAGATAGGACTTAGGTTCAATGTCAAGTCAGCGGGTCTCTAAGAGCAATGAGGTATTGTCAATTATGTGCAGAATTCAGATGACCTTTTATTGGGCTCTTTGAACAACACAAGCCAAGGGAGAAATTTTAGGGGATAATTAAACTCATCAGAGCTAAAGGAAGATTATTATATGTGAAACTAAAAGTCCTCCTTAATCATTACTTTGCGTGACAAGGAAGAGGGACAGAGTAAAAGTGTCCTAAAATAAATGTATGGATAGAGAAATTGTTGATGCTATTGAGGTGAGATGATGACGTTCTTTAAAAGTTTTTAGAACTGGATAAATGTTAGTTTATAATGAGTTTCAGTGATAAAGTGTTCACTAAAGTTCTATCTGCCTGCCTTTCAGACATTATCAGAAAGCGTTTTCCTCAGACTAAGGGGGAATCAAAAGTGACAAGCCTTTATCTGTTATATAAAGTTCCAGGGCCATTTTGGAAGAGAGAAGAGAAGAGTATTAGCAGGACAGATTGAATATAATGAAATATTAAATTGCCACCAATATATACAAGACAGTGTGATAAACAAACCTTAAGTCACAAACTAATGTTCTTTTTTCTAGAACAACATACCATATCAGAGACAGGCAGAAAAATAAGCTCTTTATCCTCACAAACCCATGTCAAGAAACTTAACTATTCACTCGCCTGAGACAGCCCACATTTAAAATAAGGAGCTAGTTCATCCCTGCTTGCCTGAAATGTGATGCTGCTGAGGATCAAGGGAGCAACCTGGTCCAAATCCTTTCTCAGAGCCTCTGATGCTAAGCCTGCCATCCTGTGGCAGCCACATTTGAGGAATTTGAGGAAGCAGAGTCAGGTAAACTGCAGCTGCAGCCCTTGATCCTGATCTCAGAGCCACAGGCCTAGGAAGAGTACACTTCACCTACCCTCCTGACCAGTTTCTCTTTTGACAAAAACAAAATTGTGTATGAACTTGCACAACTCACTTCTATTCAACATGGGAAGAGTTAATTATATTTAAGAAATAAGTTCTTTATTTACTCCAGCTGCTGAGATACTGTTACCAGATTGGTGGATAAGTGACATTCCTGTTACAGACAGTGCAAGAAGATGAAGGGCTAGATCTGTGCTGGTGAACAAGCCCCCCTCAGCACTCTGTCTTCACTTACCTCATCTGCCTCCATGATGGCATTTTCCAGTAGAAGGGCTCCATGGAAGCAACGAGGTAGAACAACTTTTCATTATGGGAGACTGTACATTTCAGGACATTTAGCATCTGTGGACCCACACCAACTAAATGCTAGTATTTCTCTCAGGCACAGTGACAATCCAAAAGCCCCTGGACATTTCTGAATACCCAGAGGGCAATCTGACCCCAGCTAAGAAATATCGGTGAATACTGGTGAATAATGGGGCTCATATAGAGTATTTTAGACCTAGCAATTTGGTCTCTGTGCCTGATTTTTTAAATAAATATAAACTTGTTTGTTTTAAAATACAATGAGAAGTAATACCAAGTAAAAATGCAAAGCAAATTTGAAATATACATGAGTACTTTGTTTCAAATGAGTTAAAATTCAACAATCTAAATTTGTTGACTTCTTTTCCTCCCTCTAAGAGAAAGCTTCAGTCACCCAAATATTGATTTTATCACCCAACAGTTGTCTCAGACTTTTCAATTTTTAAATTTTTTTAGCTTTATTAGAGTAAAATTGACAAAAGAAATTGTATATTTGAGGTGTGCAACTTGATGTTTTGAAATATGTATGCACTGTGAAATAATCACCACAATCCAACTAGTTGATATATCATTTCATATAATTACCATTTTCTGCGTGCACTATGAGAACACTTAAGATCTCACAAATTTGAAGTATGCAACACTGTATTGTTGACTAAAATCACATTACTGAACACGAGATCTTCAGAACTTATCCATCTTATAACTGAAACTTTGTGCCCTTTGACCAACATCTCCCACTTTACCCACCCCTTCAGCCCCTGGCAGCCCCCCAACTCCTTTATCCAGGCTGAGAGTAAAACAATATGCATGATGCAAAAGTATGCACAGCGAAGATGAGTAAAGAGAAAGAGAGCAAAAGCCAGCCACCACCACCACTCTGCCACTTCTGCAAAGGCTTGGCCTGCAAAAAGGGGGAAATAAATCTAATGATGAATTTTAATGAACATTTAAGGATAGGTTAATATCTAGGAGTAGACATTCTAATCACAAAGTTGAGGCTGTGTTTGTGACATCATTTAAGAGAGAACAGTAAAGATTTTATCCAGAGCCAGGGAAAGATTACTTTCACAAATAAAATTTCTAAAGGAGAGCAAGTGACAACAAATTTGCATTTTGATTACTTTATGAGTCATGCTCATTCAGAATATCTCTTACACTATTTTCATTATTCCCATACCACCCAATCTAAATTAATCACTGTGCTGTGATAGTCACTGTCAATCCTATTATTTGCTTCATAGCACTGACCTGAGATGAAATTATCTTATGGACTTCTTGGCTTCCTTTGGTATCTTTCACCCCACACTAGAATGCAGTCTCCTTGATGGTAGGCACCTTGCTGCCTAGTTCTCGGCTAGATCACAGCGCCCAGAATGGGGCCAGATACATCATACTCAGCAATATATCATCAAGACTTAATAATCATTTCATAAATAAATGAAACCTGAGTGTGTGATTAACCTCAGTGCTTTTTCAATTCACCTCATTACTTCAATTACATTTTCAGATCTAATGAGTGTAGCTTATTGCCCCAAATCTGAAGACCCAAGGGTCCTTTTTCCAACCAACAAAAGGAACAGACAACAGGCAAACTTAAGCTCTGAAAGTCAGAGGATGGGAGAGGTAAGGATTTGAAAAGAAAAAGAGGACCTAATACTACAATGAGATCTAAATCAACAATAAGGCAGGCTGAGTACTGTAGCCAATGCACTTGGGCGCCCAGGTCTCTTCCTCTCATCCTTCATGTGACCCCACACTCTCGATACAATACTCCTCCCCATAAACCCCAACCCAGCAAAGACATCAAATGCCTAGGCTATTTACTTATTTATTTTGGTTGCACCTAGTCTTAATTTCCAGGTGGCTCAGTGGTAAAGAATCTGCCTGCTGATGCAGGAGACATGGGTTTGATCCCCTGGCTGGGAAGATCCCCTGGAGGAGGAAATGGCAATCCACTCTAGTATTCTTGCCAGGGAAATCCCATGGACCGTGGAGCCTGGTGGGCTATAGTCCATGGAGTCACAAAGAGTTGAATACGACTGAGTAACTATGCACATGTGTATGTACAGTTTTAGTTATGGCCTGTGAACTATTAATTACAGCATATTGGATGTAGTTCCCTGATCAGGGATCAAACCCAGGCCCTCTCCATTGGGAGCACAGAGTCTTGGCCAGGGGACAACCAGGGAAATGCAACACATGCTATAATTTTGATCATTTTATGTACTTTAAAAAGTGGGGGGAGTTAATTTGCCCTAGATGATAAGAATATTTTTACAAAAGACTTAGTCCTCAGGTTCAATCACAGTTCTTGGTTTTTGCAGTGAATAATGTTTATGTAATTATTATATTGTAAATATTTTTTTGTTTTCAATGTTTAAAGTCAATAGGCATAGTACAGAAGCCTTACTTAACGTTACCATAAAAGAATGAAAAATGTTATTGTTGAAAATGTAAACAGTATACCTACAGAAGTTGGGCTTCCCTGTTGGTTTAGATGGTAAAGACTCTACCTACAATGCAGAAGACCCAGGGTCAATCTCTGGGTTGAGAAGATCCCCAGGAGAAGGGAATGGCAACCCACCCCAGTATTCTTGCCTGGAAAATTCCATGGACAGAGCAGCCAAAGAGTTGGACACGACTTTCACTTTCACAGAAGTTAGAAGATTATGAAGGACAATGTAGAAGTGAACTGAGCACTAATTTCATCTTAAATAGTGGAAAGGGAAAGAATATTATCTAGTGATGAATCAAAGAATAGAAGTTTATGTTTATAATTTAATATGATAAATTATATATGAAATGAAGTGAAAGTCACTCAGTCATGTCCAACTCTATGACCCCGTGGACTACAGCCCACCAGGTTCCTCAGTCCATGGGATTCTCCAGGAGTCTTGGATTCTCCACTCCAAGAATACTGGAGTGGGTAGCCATTCCCTTCTCCAGGGGATCTTTCCAACCCAGGGATCAAACCGAGGTCTCCCACATTGCAGGTGGATTTTTTATCATCTGAGCCACCAGGGAAGCCCAAGAATACTGGAGTAGGTAACCTATCCCTTCACCAGCAGATCTTCCCAACCCAGGAATTGAACCAGAGTCTCCTGCATTGCAGGTGGATTCTTTACCAGCTGAGCCACAAGGGAAGTACATGTATACTATATCCCTAACAGTTTGGATGAGAAGAGAAAAAATGAAAAGATGATATAAAAATTTTACGTAATCCTCACACACCTTGGATTCCCCCTTTTTGCTAGCTAAGCCCTGTGTCTCCTTCTCCTTTAAATGGCATTTCCTTAGAAGGGTCTTTCCTTGTTCCCATACACACATACACTAAGGGAATGCTTCTCTTATAAACTCACTAGTTCATTATGCTTCCTGTTTGGTAACAACCATCACATCTATAAAGTGAAAGAGAGAGTCGCTCAGTCATGTCCAACTCTTTGCGACCCTATGGACTATACAGTCCCTGGAATTCTCCAGGCCAGAACACTGGAGTGGGTGGCCTTTCCCTTCTCCAGGGGATCTTCCCAACCCAGGGATCTGTTGTTACTTGTTTAATCTATTTCTCCCTCCTGTTAGAGTGTAAATCCCATGAGGGTAGAAGCCAGTTCTTTTTCACTGCTCTGTCTCCACCACAGAAGTTTCTCAATAAATACTTCTTGATGGACTAAATGCTGCATGCAAAAAATATATGTGAAATAATCTAAATTCCTTATCTTTTATATTGGGGAGTCAGTAAATAATATTTAAATCTAGTAAATAAATCAATGCTAGTATAAAATATAATTAGTATTACAGAGACAACTTCAATCCCCAAACAAAAATGAAGTCTGAAAATGAGGGCTGGGGAGAGCTGAAAAAGACTTTTAATTTTGATTTTCATCTTCCAGTACTGCTTCAGTGCTTTTATAAACATATATTACTTTTATATTTCTTAAGACCCAAGGTTCAATCACTGACTAAAAACCTTATTGTATAAAAATTAATAAAAAAGAAAGATGTAAATCACAAAATTGGAAGGCTCTCCAGATTAAAAAAAAGAGTAGGAAAATGAAAGCAATACATGTACAAGAAATAAAAATAAAATAAGCTATAAAATTTATATCAAATTAATATATTCAAACTGAGATGAAAGTAAAACTAAAGAAAATAATGTCATTGCATATCAATCTTCTTTGAAATAATGGATTTTAAAAACGGTAATAAATGCTCAACACCAGGCAACCAGACAGGAGCTTAATCTCATAACTGGTGAAAATGTAAAATGGCACAAATATTCTGGAGAACAATATGGACGTTTATAATAAAAATGACAGAAACAAACTATTTTCTTCTTGTATGGGAATCCTATGGGAATTATACTCTAAGAAAGAGAGAATAATTTTAAAAAATTAAAATTTTAGTAAAAGCACATATTTAACAAACTATATTGTACTAGCCATAAAAATACAATACAATCAACAATAATACTTATGAAACAATGTGTTTAGATATATAATTTTAGATTTAACGTAATAAAAAAGATAAGAGCCGAAGGGTATTATGGGAAAAAATCTAAAACCTGTAAACATGAAATAAAAGTAATTTTTCATGATTTCCTAATACAAATGAATCAGAAAAGTAACATAAATAGCAATAAAATCACCAGAATCATAATCAAACCAATATAATTAAAAGAACTCTTTCAGACTTTTGAAGTTTAACAGTATGTCTAGAGTTGTCTAAACAATTGAACAGAATGTGTGTATTAATTTTTCTAAAATTTCTAACAAAAACTAATTTACAAAACATTTTTCAAAGCATATTCTAAGTAAATGGCTCTGAAATACATGTATTAACACAGAAAGCTCCTTTGAAACTCTGATCATCCTAAGATGCTCAAATGTGTTAATAGTTATTCTAATTACCTAGTTATTGACAGCTTCCTATGTTCCAGACACTAGCAAGGTGTCAGGGAGAAACTGAAGACAAAAAAGCATCCTGAGATATTTCTGGTAATTGGATTTTGGTAATCCAAGAAGTGAATGAGATTGAAAAACTAGTTCTGATGTAATTTTTTAGATGTAATGAAAACAACTGTAGTTTTTGAAAATAGCCTATAGGAAAATAAAAATTCAGGGAAAAACACAAATATACATCTCCAAGTATAAATATAGCTGAATATATGAAAATGCAAATGAAAAGTTCAATCACAAAAGAGAAAAGTGTCTGAGGAGAGGAAAAGAGAGAGAGCAATTTCTCTTATCAAGTGAATCGCAATTACTCTTCTGTCATCAGGCCAAACTTAAGGACCCTGCAAACTGCAGCCCAGCCAGAGAGTGCTCTTGCTGCTTCTGTCCAGAAAGATGAATAGCCTCTCCCCATTGCTCATAACTGAGCCCCCGCCTTTGAAATAAGGGTAATCTTTGTCCTATTAGTGTGTTTTTTTTCCTTAAAGTTCCTTATCTTTCCAGGTGTGAAGTGGCCTATGGTCTAATTCGTGCATGCATGCATGCTGTCGCTTCAGTTGTGTCCAACTCTTTGAGACCCCATGGGCTGTAGCACAGCAGGCTCCTCTGTCCATGGGATTCTCCAGGCAGGAATACTGGGGTGAGTTGCCAAACCCTCCTCCAGGGGATCTTCCCGACCCAGGGATCAAACCCACGTCTCATTCTGTCTCCTGCATTAGCAGGAGAGTTCTTTAGCACCAGTGCCACCTGGGAAGCCCATGGTCTAATTCCGGGGTCCTTAACCTCCAGGACCTAATGCCTGATGATCTGAGGTGGAGCTAATGTAACAATAATAGAAATAAAGTGTGCAATAAATGTAATACCCTTGAATCACCTCTAAACCACCTCCCATCCCCAGCCCATGGGAAAATTGTCTTCCACAAAACTGGTCCCCAGTGCCAAAAAGGCTGGAGACTGCTGGTCTAAATCACTCTTCACAATATGGTATCCAAACAAAGTTCATTCTTTCATTCAGTTATTTATTCACTCATTCGATAAATATTCTTTGAGTGCCTGGCACTGTGCTGGCTTAAGTGTATACAGTGGTGGAAAAGGGCTCTTCACTCCCATAAAGATAACAGACAAGAGTTAATGGTTTGATATAGAAAAGCAAATACAAAGCTCCTTCACAATAGGTCTCCAGACGTCAAATTTTGATGGCATTGTCTCCAGATTATTGATAGGAAAGTGATGGATGTCTAAGGAAAACAGGGCCCAAATTATTCATTTGACTGATTCCAAAGTCAACAACACAAATCACTTGTCCTCGGGTTGCTGAGGACAGGAGAAACAGACAGGCTGCTCACACCTTTAGTCAGACAATATGAGCTCCCTCAAGTTTCAGAAGGATAAATGCAGGAAATTTTAAGAAAGATACCAATATTGTTTTCCAGGCAATACAGAAAGGTTGCCTCAATAAAATAACTGACATCCAGTCCTAGAAATTATCTCTTTGGCTAATTAAATCTGAAATAGGATGCTTTCTTCTTACATAAACGTGGCTGAGACATAAGTATAAACTCAAAGAACACTAGAGATAAGCTGACTTGGACCTAGAGAGCCAAACAGATGCTGAGGATTATATTAATAACTCAAGATTGTGGCCGGGTACAAACTAGAATCCAGTTCTCCTAACACCTAGATTTCTTTAATTATTGTTCTTGTTTTCTCCCACTTTAAAATACTTCCTCTAGGAAGGACTAATTTTGTCTAAAGATAAGAGAATGAGTTTATTGGGGTTTTTCCTTACAGTCTTATACTTAACAAAACAAATTTCTGGTACATAAAAGCTGTCACTTCATTTACCATCATGCACAAAGCTAAAAAAAAAAATTTCATATGTTTTATAAAGAGAAATCCAATAGTCTATTTTCTAATGTGTGTGTTTCGCTCAGGCATGACTGACTCTGGGACCCCAAGAACTGGACTATAGCCCACCAGACTTCTCTGTCCATGGAATTTTCCAAGCAAGAATACTGGAGTGGGTTGCCATTTCCTACTCCAGGGGATTTTCCAACCCAGTGATCAAACCTGCATCTCTTGTGTCTCTTGCATTGGCGGGCAGAGTCTTTAGCGCTGTGCCACCTGGGAAGCCCAGTATATTTTCCAAAGTAACAATTAATAATTTGGATACTCTTAACCATGGTAATCAATTAGTATGAGTGGCCTTTAGAAACTGAAATCTACATTCTATACTCAATATACTAAAATTTAATGTCCCAGATGTCTCAAAAAAGGTTGTTTTTTCACAGAAAGCCTTTAAATACAGGTTCATATTACTAAATCTACAACAGAGTTTCACTCCTGTGAATGTTTTCAATATGTAGCTTTACCCAAAATGTCTCTTACACCTGGCCCTTTGCATCTGAGTTTGCAGCATTCCTTTCTTTACTGGAACTGCTCATTGTGAAGGACTATGATTCCAAAGCATTCAGGCAAGATCCTTTGCTAGAATCAAATCAAAAAGTCCAAGGACGTAGAAATTTAAAACTTCATGTAAAAATACAGACATTATTTACATTTTTATACATGAAACAGGAGGCCTGTAATAATTTTCTACCTCAATAATCATCTAGAATTTATGGTTATATAATTTCCAAGAATATGTGGGTTTCCCTGGTTGCTCAGTGGTGGAAGAATCCACCTGCCAGTGCTGGGGACATGGGTTTGACCCCTGATCTGGGAGGATCCCACATACTATGGAGCAACAAAGCTGGTGTGCCACAACCAGAGAAGGCCCTCACACAGCAACGAAGACTCAGTGCAATGAAAAATAAATGAATAAAAAATGTAAAAAAATAATATATGTGAAATATGCTCAAAAGATAAAAGAGAAGCAAAGAAGCACTTGTGTAAATTTTGGTCTAGATGATGACAAAGCTACCGCTATTCATTTATTTATTCAACACATATTTATTGAACATATACTATGTACCAGGCAGAGTGCTAAGAGTTTGGAATAAATCAGCAAAAATGAACCAAAAAAAGACCCCTGCCCTCATGAAATTTTACTGGATTGTAGGTAGACATACAACAAACAATGAACCTGATAAATGGGTTATATATATCATACGTGAGAAGATAGCATGCATGCATGCAAGCTAAGTCTCTTCAGTCATGTCCAGCTCTTTGCAACCCAATGGTCCTATAGCTTTCCAGGCCCCTCTGTCCATGGGATCCTCCAGGCAAGAATACTGGAGTGGATTGCCATGCCTTCCTCCAGGGGATCTTCTTGATCCAGGGGTTGAACCCTCTGTCTCTTATGTCTCCTGCATTGGCAAGCAGGTTCTTTACCACTGGTGCCACCTGGGAGGCCCGGGAAGATGGTACATGTTAACAAAAAGGAAGAGTCAGGCAGGATCAAGTGATGTCAGGAGTGCAGGGGGTCAGAGCAGTTTGTAGCATTGAAGAGAGTGGTCAGACAGGCTTGTTGGGAAAGGCAGACATACAGGCAAAGACTTGAAGAAGTTGTGCAGCGGAACCAAGAGGATATCTGAGAGAACATTCCAGGAAGAGCTCGTAAGGAATAAAGTACAGAATATATTTGAGGAGTATTAGGTGGCAGGTGTGTCTCAGGGGAGTGACACAGTGGGAGAGTATTAACAGAGGAGTCGGTGGGGCAGGGTGGGGGGACAGGAACAATGGCAGTAAGATCATGTTGGATCTTTGGCTCTGATTGAGATGTGGATTTGAAGGGAGGGGTGTCATGAACTGATGTGCATTTTAACAGGATCACTCTCAGCCACTGGGTTGAAAACAGTCTGTAGGAGAATAAGAAAAATACAGAAAACATCCAGGAGTCTCCCTCTGCAACCCTAGTGATAGATGATGATGGCTCAGGTGAGGGAGGTTATAGTGGATTGGTAAGAAATGCTCAGATTTTGCATATAATTTGAAGGTTTTCCAATAGATTAAATATAGAGTATGAGAGAAAGAGACAAGCCCAAGATGACTGCAAGGATGACTGGAGGAATCAAATTGCTATCAGTTGAGTTTGGGAAGGCTACAGGTGGAGAAGGTAGAGAGATCAGTTGCCTAATAGTCAAGAGTTTGGTTTCACACAGGCTGAGATTGGGATCCCTCTGAGGCTCCCAAGTAGAAATGCCAAGTAGGTAATTGGGTAGGTAAGTCTAGAATTTAGGAAAGAATTCTGGACTAGAAGTACAAATTTAAAGATCATCAGCAAACAGATATTATGTAGATCTATAGTATGTTATCTGGTCCTAAATGAAATAGATCTAAATAAAATCACCCAAGGAGTAAGTAATCATAGAGAAAAGAAGAGCATGGTCTGAACCCTAGGGGTTCTCCAATATCAAAGGCTGGGAAGAAGAGGAGAAAGCAACTAAGGAGACTAAGAAGGAGCAGCCAGTGAGGTAAGAGTCAAAGACCCACCTAGTGAATGGCTTGGATCAAGGAGGAGGGAAGGACCAAACACAGCCAATGGAAAGAGGTCCTGGACTGACGAATGGAACTGACAAGATGTAGGCCACTGGTAGACTCAATGAGGGCGGTTTTGGTGAAATTTGTATAAATGAAAGCTTGATTGGAGTGGTTTAAGAATGCATGGAAAATGAGAAATTGTAAGCAAAGAGCTTAATACAAACATGTTGGAGGGAGTGGAGTCAGAGAAGATTTTGTTTCATTTAAGAGAAAAATTATGTTTAAATTAAAAGGGGAAATGATGCATAAGGGAAAGGATAAAGAATTGCTAGAGCAATGTCCTCGAGTAGGCAAAAGGGGATGAGATATACTGAGCAAAGGGAGCAACTAGCTTTTGAGAGAAGCAAAGATGCTTAATAGGAACAAGCAAGGAATCTGAGGGTATGGATGTGGGTGTTGGTAGGGAGGTAACTGGGATGTGGGCTTTTAGACATTCTCCTCTGATTACTTCAATCTTCTCTCTGAAATAAAGATTCATCCCTGGGAATGAGAACAAGGATGCAAAGCAGAGAAGGAAGGAGAGGGTCCTGCTAGGTGAGTGAGGAGGGAGGGAACAGGGGATGGATAATTCAATAGCCTAACCAAGGAAATGGCAACCCACTCCAGTATTCTTGCCTGGAAAATCCCATGGACGGAGGAGCCTGGTCCACGGGGTCGCAAAGAGTCGGCACGACTGAGCGACTTCACTCTCTCACTCTAACCATTTCAAGAACCCGCTGAGCTTTACAGCCCTGAATTTAAAGTAAGACAAGACATGACCGTGTGTTTTTCCCCAGAGATATTCAGTTGCATGATTGCAAGTTTGGAAAGGCAGAGAGATTCTATTTTTCAGGGTTGTGACTTTGCCAAGCATGTAAGGGGCCAAGGAAGACAAGGATATTTACGGCAAATGCACAAGAATAATCGTGATGATGGACCATGAAATTGAAGCTTAAGAACTAGAAGCAATGTAAAGCCATGCACTCTGCCTGCCCTTCTGTTATTGTCTTGCTTTATCTTTTTAAGGACCAGACCATATTCCCTATAACTCTTTACAGAAACCACACTTTATCTGTGATGACCAGTAAATTAATATGTATTGTCAAGTTACTTCTGGGTGTGCAAATGTAGCAGGTTCTCCAATCTTCAGTCATCCTTCCAGACTAAAGCCCCACTAGATCTGACAGATGGTCTATAAATTTTATATTTGAAACACCATATGTCATGTACCAAAGCTCTGTGCATATTTAGCTTCAAGTTTTCAGGTTTGGGTGATAATGTAGTTGATAGCACCTGTGCTTCAAAATCTGCCATCCAGAAGCTTCAGTTTCTCTTCCCCACACATTCATCACTTTAACCAGATGCTCCCAGTTTCCTGGTTCCTCAGAGCACAGTCTGGCCATCCTGGGGTCTGAATCCTGTTTCACCAGGTCTTACGTAAGAACCCTGGTCCAGGAGCAGAGAGCTGCCATCTGTCTGCTTCCCTTCTTCATTTCTTATAGATCTCTTGACTCATAACTACTCTTTCAGAAATATTTGAAAGATGAATTAATTTTCCACAGTCACATGAAAGGCTTCATTTCTGCCCCACAGCTGTCTCTGACCCTTTTTATTACTGTCACCATAATCCAAGTTACCTACGTATTCACCATTGCTGGAACTGATAACGTATTATTCCATTTGAGTTTAAATCCTAAGTGCAGACACTACTAATCCTGGTTTAAAAACATAGAAACTAAAGCCCCAGGACATCCTTATCCCAGATCACTCGATAATGAAGTAATGAAAGGAAAACTGACAATCTTCAGATTCCCATTTCAATTCATTCGAGAAAATATTTTTAAAGTACATATGGTTGCAGGTTATGGGTGTTCAGGTTGCTAACTTGAAAAAAGAGTCATATTGCCAATGATTCAAATAGGAATTTAGCCTAATACTGATGCCCCATCACTTAATTCAATATACAGAATCAAAATATTCCAGCAAAAATGTTAACCTTATTTCCCATTGACTTCTTCTTTAAAAGCCAAAATAGTTTTGTTATAAGTAGAAAGGCAGACATGGATATGATGAAATCACATCATAAAATGCAGCAAATAATTTCATTTAAAGGCAAGTGCTCTATTTTGTATCAGTTCAGTTCAGTTCAGTTGCTCAGTCATGTCCGACTCTTTGTGACCCCATGAATCACAGCACGCCAGGCCTCCCTGTCCATCACCAACTCCCAGAGTTCACTCAAACTCATGTCCATCAGGTCAGTGATGCCATCCAGCCATCTCATCCTCTGTCATCCCCTTCTCCTCCTGCCCCCAATCCCTCCCATCATCAGAGTCTTTTCCAATGAGTCAACTCTTCACATGAGGTGGCCAAAGAACTGGAGTTTCAGCTTTGGCATCATTCCTTCCAAGGACTGATCTCCTTTAGAATGGACTGGTTGGATCTCCTTGCAGTCCAAGGGACCCTCAAGAGTCTTCTCCAACACCACAGTTCAAAAGCATCAATTCTTTGGCGCTCAGCTGTCTTCACAATTCAACTCTCACATCCATACATGACCACTGGAAAAACCATAGCCTTGACTAGATGGACCTTTGTTGGCAAAGTAATGTCTTTGCTTTTGAATATGCTATCTAGGTTGGTCATAACTTTCCTTCCAAGGAGTAAGCATCTTTTAATTTCATGGCTGCAATCACCATCTGCAGTGATTTTGGAGCCCCAAAAACTAAAGTCTGACACTGTTTCCACTGTTTCCCCATCTATTTTGTATAGGACTATTCATAATTAGCTTCCCAGATGGCGCTAGTGGTAAAGAACCTGCTTTCCAATGCAGGAGGCATAAGAGACAAGGGTTCCATTCTGGGGTTGGGAAGATGCCCTGAAGGAGGGCATGGCAGCCACTCCAGTATTCTTGCCTGGAGAATCCCATGGACAGACGAGCCTGACAGGCTATAGTCCATGGGTTTGTGAATAGTCAGACATTACTGAAGTGACTTGACACACACGCGTTCATAATTAATAATACAATAACATTAACAGGTGTGCACATCCTTTTAGTGCTATCAAATACACTGTGCTCAGCTCTGAAGATACAGAAGCAAAGGAAATAGATACAGCTCTTGTCTTCAAAGATATGCAGTCTAGTGGCGAGAAGCAAACAAATACATAGTTATTATGGCATCATATCATGAAAGCAATACTAGGCCAGGACTAGGCAAAGATCCTCTCAACTTTATTGGACATTGTCAACAAAACATTTTTCTAATTAAAAAAAAAAAAAAGATGCTACCAAATAGAAGGTTGAAAGTAATCATTTAGTCTAAAACCAGGAGTCTTGGTAATGAAGTTATTGGTCCATTGTTCTGCCTGTGAAGATGCAATTCCCTATATTTAAAATAAGACGAAAAAACCTTAATTCTTCCAGCTTGATATCCAAGTTTACTCCTTTACAATACTGGTCTAACTTTTACAGTTTTAATTACTTCTTTCCAAGGATATTTACTTGTCCATGTCTCCTACTACATCCTTGGCAAAAATGTTCATATCTAAATGAAACAACTGGTTTTTACACATACAATTATCAGACATTCAGAATAGTCATTCTCACACAGGAATGTGGAAATAAACTGAGGGCATGCATAGAATTTAAATAGGATTTACTTTAGACCGTAAGTGGGTGGCTACATACTAGTCAATTTGTAGGTTTCATTGAGGTTCCTCCTTTTCCGTCATCAATCAGTCCTGATAGTTCTTAAATTGAGAAGGAAGTCATTTCATTCCATTGTCAGAGGTAAGGCTTTAAGTGCAAACACAAGATCTTCATCTTTTAGTCTTCAGTCACAGCTTTGTTTAGAGATATCCCTGAACAATTGACTCCCATTTTTAAAAACATCTATTGAATGTTTAGTGTGCATAAGACATAGGGATTAATTATGAGCCACCAAAGAAACCAATTTGGGGTACCGAATGAATATTCAGCTCCTCATAATATGCTCACCTGTCCCACAGGAGAACTAAGTTGAGGACAACAAAATTTGCTGCTCTAATGGATCTGTGATAACCCAATTCCTGTCTGTCATGGAAATGGATTAAAAAAGTACTCTCAAAAAAGGATTCACTATCTTTTTGTGATCAAGTGTACTTTTTCAGATGGATATCTTGTGCTCAAAAAAGATTAAAATTTTCATCTAGATTAACTCCTTGAGTGGGCAGAAATTCAGATGCCACATGAGTGGGCACAGGAAAAGAGGAACTCGGGGAAAACATTCTGAGACATACCAAGTTATAAATATTTGCAGCTTGTTAGTCCTCTGGTTTTAAACATGAGAACTCTGGCATTTTGTTGCTAGTAGCCAGATTCCCCGTCTCTGGGTGATGAAACACCACAGGAGAGTTCGAAAATCAAGAACTGTGCAATTGTTTCTCCCCACCCAATATATTCCAGGAGAGAGCATTTAGTGATCACAGACTGCACTAGAAGAAGCGTGTTCCTTACCGCTGTTGACAAATGGATCTTCTAAGCTGCCCTGTCTTCTTTTGAAGCCAGCATCTAGTAATTAACCCTTCCATCTGGCAGCATCTTTTCCATACTTCTACTCAAGAGACGTTTCACGTTCCTAATAGCTGTGACTTCAGCAGCCCTCCCGGTAATGATACTTTTTTGTTTCCGTTCCCATTTGCTCAAATGCTTTCCTCTAATTTAGTGACCTGAGCAGGGATATTAGGAAAAGTGGAAAACAATCATTCAGAAACTCATTAAAATATCTCAGCACAAAATGAGAGTGGCATGCATGAGGGGAACGAGAACAGTGGAAAGGAATAATAAAGATCTCAGAGTCATTACTGCTACTGTCAGTCTGGTTTTAGTCAACCGTAGACTTTGACAAAAAAGAAAAGTCAGCATGGAGTTTGGAAACAGTAGGAGCTGATCAAACGAAATGTGAATGTAACCTTGTACCATCCTGACTACAGGTTCCGTCTACCAAGATAGTCTTTAAAAAGAAATCCATCCTCGTCTTCACAGGTTCAAGTGCTATTAATACGAAAAGTAAAATCCACTTCTGGTTTTTTGTTGTTTTTTTTTTGCTAGAAATATTCTGATGTAGATTTCTAAGTACAACATTCCCAGAACAAAAAAGTGAGATTTTCACATCACATAAACCACTTACTTGTTAGCTGTTAACTCAATCAGTTATCCTGTGGGTATGTCAGTGTTCCCAACCATAAAAGAGGCACTTAACCCCTTACATTGCTGGGAGGATTTAGGAGGTAATAAATTCTTTTTTTTTTAACCAAGAAAATCAAGTTTTTTTTCCAACTATAATGAGATATAGTTGATTAATAAAATTGTAAGATATTTAAGGAGTCCCTTATGACATATAATTGTGAAAAGATTCCCAACATCTAGTTAATTAACATATCTATCACCTCACATATGTATCTCTTTTGGTGGGGGGGAAGAGGTGTGAACATTAAAGTTCTACTCTCTTAGCAAATTTCAGTTATACTACAGTGTTATCAGTTATAGTCACCATGCTTTATTCTTGGAGTCCCAGACTTGATTCATCTTATAGCTGGGAGTTTGTACCATTTTACCAACCTTTCTCTATCCCCACCCCGGGCAAACACTTTTCTGTTCTCTCTGTTTCTATGAGTCTGACTTTTTTGTTTATTCTACATATAAATGAAATCAAACAGCATTTTTCTTTCTCTTTCTGACTTGTCTCACTCAGCATAAGCCCTCTATGTGGTCAAAACTGGCAGGATTACCTTCTTTCTCATGGCTGAATCCTATTCATACACACCTCATCTTTATCCTCTCATCCACTGATGGACACTTAGCTTGTTTCCATTTCTTGACTATTGTAAATAAGATCCAGATAACTCTTTGACACCCTGTTTTCATCCTTCTTTGGCTATATCTCCAGAAGTAGGATGCCTGGAGCATATGGTAAATTCTCCAAAATAAAGCAATCGTCCTTAAGATTTCAGGTCAGTCATCATGTTTTCCAAAAGGACTGCCCTGAATACCATTTTTTATTCACACTTCATTCCACACCAACCCCAACTCCCCGCCCACACACACAATACTTTCTCAGAGCATCACATAGTTTCCCTCCTAGCACACAACATAGTTTGCAGTCATGCATTGATGTATTGATTGCTTCCTTCTAATCTAAACTCCATGAGGGCAGAGACTATGCACTTTGTTTACCATTACATACCACCTACTTTTCCATCACAAGGCCTGGCATATAGTAGGTTGACAATAGTGAATCAAACGGAAGTTTTAAACCTCAGATCTGGAAAGGAGAAGTTAGAGTCTGATAAATGTATAATCGAAGAACCCATTTTTTTCCCTGATTTTTTCCTAGGCTTATACCGTGGAGACAATGGCCAAAACACATCAAAACACTGCCCAAAGTCCCACAGAGGAGCCCACCTTGTCTTTATGGCTTTCCTGCCAGTCAGTGTTACAACTGGGGCCCCTGAGTTGGCACTGTCCATTCCGTATCCCACAGGACTGACTATTATTTTCATTACAAAAACCAAAACTCATGAGTTTTAATTCTAACAAGGCCTTCCTTTGCTTCTTTTAAAATAAAATTTAAAAATAACTCTACTTCACCTATACAATTCTGTCTTCAAATTTGTATATGTGCATTATACTTATCCATTCCAGTCCTTTCCTTTTATTCCTATAATAAATAGACACATACATAAATATTTTTTAAACTATAAGCATTCAATAAATAATGTGTCTAAAAGAACTATGTTCTTGCAAAATGAATAAATTGTATTTATTCAGTCATACATACTGAAGCAGGCAACTCATTTTCTCAGCCAATTCAAAAATGACATGATAATATGAGTTCCAAAAATCTTGCTTACTTGGTATAAAGAAAAATATTCAGTTTACCAATTGATCATTTTTCTAGACATAACCAGCTTATAATATTTTCTTAATCTTGAAATAGGATGATTATTATCCTATTTGGATCATTATCTGGAAAAATGATTTTTTTTTTACCTAAACAACTCGTCTAATGACACAGTTGTCTAAATATTTCATTGTTTGAGTCACTTACTTTGACTCTGACAAAACCTCTTTGGCCATTATCTTTAAACAGTGAACCTCATGGTCTTGGTTACTGGTCATTCATTTGGTTAATCATTCATTCAGCCCACCTTTATTAATCATCTGCAGTATATCAAGAATAGCACTAACATTCTGTGGGCTGAGAAAAGCCCTTCCGGAAAACCAAGAGTTCCCCTTTGATAAGAGCATCACGACTTCCATCCATTTTATATAGAATCTGAGGGCTTCCAAATCATCTAGGGTTTTCAATGTGCCCATTTCTTAGTATCCAAATAAACTAGGCCAAACTTATAAACAGAAAATCTAGTCAATTTCTAAATATTTCTGGGGATTCTCTGGAAGTGCTTACATGTCTTAACTGATTCTTGTCACCCCAGAATGCAGATGGCTGTTTTCCTTCCTCCCAGATCACACCTGGATGTGTCTCTACTGCTTCGCCATGAGTTTATCCTCTCCACACCTGGAGGAGGAGACACAGCCACCAGCCCGCAGTTCCCAAGGCAGCTTGCATACAACTCAGGCAATAGACTATTAAGCTAATCAGCTTTACTGAAATCCGAGAATATCCTAAGAGAATGATAATGCAGAACAGGAAAACAAAACTCAAAAGCAATATCACTGCTCCTGGAGGGACCTGGGTCCCATCCCTGGGTTGGGAAGATCCCCTGGAGAAGGGAACAGCTACCCACTCCAGTTTTCTGGCCCGGAGAATTCCATGGACTGTATAGTTGATGGGGTCACAAAGAGTTGGACATGACTGACTTTCACTTTTACTTTTGGAGTCCACAGGGGGCTATTTGGGGTCCTGAGCCTCAAAGCCCATCCCCAGGCCTCAGCCTGTCCCACTTCACATCTTCAGCCAGTTGTTGTTAGTCATTCGCTAAGTCATGTTCAGCTCTTTGCGACCCCATGGACTGCAGTAGGCCAGACTCCTCTGTCCTCTGCTATCTCCCAGAGTACTCAGATTCATGTCCATTGAGTCTGTGATGCTATCTAACCATCTCATCTTCTGCTATCCACTTCTCCTTTTGCTTTCAATCTTTCTCAGCATCAGGATCTTTTCCAGTGAGTCAGCTCTTCACATCAGGTGGCCAAAGTATTGGAGTTTTCAACCCCAGAGAAGCCTGAAAATCAGTTAGTTAACAGTTTGAGAACCCCTAAAACCAAGACAACTACCCTTTGCTTTATTATGATTCTCTTTATCCTTATTCCTTCCTTTCAGGTCATGCTTAAGGCTTGCCTTCACATAACCTATTATTAAAAATAACTGTTTTCCCAAAAAAAAAAAAGGGTACTTCTAAGATGAATTCTGACACAGTTCTTAAGATATAGGAAACACTTGCAGTCAACATTTTGCTACAGTATTTGGGTTTTCTGTGTATTTTCTACATCTATTATATTCTATCATAACTTTTTTAAACAAAAAATTATTTGTCCTTAAAAAAATGTGAATAATTCAACAGGAGTCCTTGAAGTTTTCATAACAAATAAGTGACCAGAACTTTAGGAAGAGCAACCAGCCTGCAGGAGGGACCTTGGCCCGAAAAAGAATTTACTGTTGAGACAATATAACATTTTCATTTTTGGATGCTCTTAAGTTATCTCCTACTAACACCCTTCCTTGTTTCTAAAAGACCAGTGGGACAAAATTTTCGTAGGTTTATTTGAATACAGTACTTCTTTAAGGACTTAGAAGCAATAAACCCTCAACACTGGGCAAGGGAACTCTATTTTAGTTGAACATCTTTGGCTTAAATTAAGAATTTATTTCTTCAGCAGGTTTCTATGAGAAACAGACTGTTTCTATTCCTTTCCTAGACATCACCCTCCTGACAGCCTCTTAGCCCTAACTAATAAGGGGGAAAAGAGGATGCAAATGTGTTCCTATGCTAGATCATTTCCTACAAGTTCCTCTCATTATTATGCTGCCTATGCAATCTCAAAGCACCTGTAAAGAAAGCTAAAACTGAAATCACCTAGCCAGGTGTGCTATATACATTAAATGTCAGTGCTGGATAACTGACCACTTTTCAACTTTTGTCTAGATGTTTTGAGGCCTTGAAAATATCAAACCCAACCTAAATTCATCCAATGTGATTAAACATAACTGTTTGTATTGGGCCTGCTAAGCTGCCTTGGTTTTTTTCAGTGTGACAGAGCACATCAAGGAACTAATATGAACGTATTCAGGAATCTGGGATGTGTTCTTGGTTACACTGTATCATTATCTATCGATTCCACCTCCATCATTTGCCAGCTAGCCTTAAATTGGTATATTTATTCTCTTGAAAAAGAAAGTATTTTTCTGATGATTGAGTATGTACAATAATTGTAAACAAAAGTGAAAATACAACATAAAAAAGAAAAATCAGCCATGATTTCACAATCCCAGAGAGAATCAATTATAATTTAGTACATTTCCTTTTTACCATGAAATGTGTATACTAGAGTCTAACATTGGTAATCCATTGATGTTACAATTTAAATTTCTTTATCTACCAGAATTTCATGATATTTTAAAGTCTTGATCTTTTCCCAATTCACAAGCATCCTGATGAGCAAGAAGCTCAACTGGGTTCCATCAAAGTCCTCGGGGCAGGACAGACAGTACCTTCTCCTGGACATATCTTGATGCTGAGGGACAGCCAATCAGAAGCCAGGGAAAAGCTCTTCCCAAGATGTCAGAAACAGAGATGTGGTCCCATAATAGATTCTCAGGCTTTGGAAAGGAGTTGCTGACTTCAGCATGTTGTCTGTGGCTCAGATTTGCCTTCTAGATCATTTCTCATTGATTTGTGCTCAGCATCCCAGGAGGCAGGTAGGGCTAAAAGCCAAAGTAAATAAAAGGGCTGTTCACTAATATTTTTATAAAACATTGGGTAAAGTAGCTCTTCTTTGGAAGTCATGTGAAAAACATAAGAGAAAAGGAGGCAAGATTCACTTCTGTTCAGAACCAAGCATGGCTCTGGTTCACTGAGACCCCAGGAAACATTCCTTCACCTTGGCCACTGGTGGCCTTTCAGGCACCCCTGGTGGAGTCCCCTGGAATCAGTGACAGCTCAGATGAAGGCACTGAAGGCAGGAGATAGTCACTAAAGGCAGTTTTAAAGACAATGAAAGACCCGTCAACAGTCTCCACCCACAGGGCCAGTTTGGGAGAGGGAAAAAAAAAATCACAGGCAATGCAGAGTAGCTTGTTGTTGTTGTCTAGTCACTAAATCATGTCCAACTCTTTGTGTAGTAGCTTATTAATCAGCAAATGTGAAATAAGCCAGGGGATGGGTGTTAGCAGTGACAGTAGTGGGCAGGGAAGGCTTTTTAGACAGAGGTGCTACAATAACGAGTGGAAGTAAGAAACATGGGCTACATCCACCAAAGGGAGAATTCATCGGCCCAAGAAAATCCTTTTGTAGAATTTGCTTACCTTATAACACCTACATAAAATTTTACTCCTGACAAGCCAACAAATATTTTTTTTTTCTGTTTTCAGTAGATAACTTAAATGGTTCCAGCATTCTCTACATATTCATTATGTGTATACTTGAAGTCTATGAACAGTCTTTAATCCTTATTAAGTTAATCCAATTATTTTGGCCTTTTCTGAAGCCAATCCCAAAGCCATTTCTTCTAGAATGAATGTAAACATCCCTAGCTCTGGAGTCTGGCCAAGGAGAGGCACTGGATGAGAGTCAGAGTGAGACTTCCTTCTGTCCCACCCACCAGGGAGTTTATTGTTTTGCCCAGCAAAGCCAGAAAGAACAGAACAGAATGCATCTACAATAAACCCATTTGCCAATTTCTTTTCTTAAAAGCAACTACTCCTTGCTTCAATCCTGAACAAATAAGGAGACAGAAGGACTAATGTTCTCTCAGTCATCTGAGTCATCTGTGAATTAAATGGTTGTGAAATAGTAAGTAAGGAGAACACATTAAATGACGAACAGCACGTGCTGAACATTTGTACCATGACTGTAACCATGGGCTGCAGTTTTCTCATCACAGACAATTTTGGTTGAACTTCTCTGAGAGATAGATAATCCAAATTCGCTCTTCACTGTCAAAAAAATGCTTGATGCTGAGTCAATCAACCTGACAGGATATAATGATGGTGATGAGAATTATAGCACACTTATGGAGGATACTCAGTGCCAGGCACTCATCTAAATGCTTTATTTGAGGAATTCATTTAATCCTCACAACAACCCTATTAACTAAATGCTATTAATGGCCCCATTTAAGATCAGTAAAATAAGGAACAGAGAGATTAGAAACCTGTTGGGGTAAAATGTAGTAAGTGGAGGAGCCAGACTTCAAACCCAGATACCTGCCATTACAATTAGCAACTTTCCAATATCTTCCAGCTTCCCTGGTGGCTCAGATGATAAAGAATCTGCCTGCAATATGGGAGACCCAGGTTTGATCCCTGGATGGGGAAGATCCTCTGGAGAATGGAATGTCAAGCCAGTCTAGTATTCTTACCTGGGAAATTCCATGGACAGAGGAGCCTGGTGGGCTATAGCCCATGGGGTCTCAAAGAGTCGGACACAACTGAGTGACTTGCACTCACTCAGTATCTAAATCAAAACTTTAAAAGTTCAATTTACTGTCTTGCTATTGGTGATTTTTCAGAATTTTGACGTTGCTTCAAGTGACTGAATTGTTTTCATCTAAACAACTTCAGCATGATGAATAAAGTAATTACATAAAAGGCAAAACATAAAAATTAAAGAGATTCTGCAAATTGAATAGTTTTTCATTTTTAGATAACTGAAGTTCAATCAAATAGCTGTGCAAGAATATGAGATTCAACCATTTGGATTTTGTATAACACAGTTCAATGTTTATTGGGATGAGATTAATGTTATGAATAATCCCATTTTCTAGAACAAAGAAAAAGAAGTAAAGGCTTGAATTAGCCACAGATTAAGTTTTGGGTACAAAATCTATTTTTTATTTCCTTGTTAACAATTAAAAACCATGTATGGTAAGGCATTATTTTTTCCTCCCTTCTTGCTTCCCATTAGTACTTGGGAAACTTTCAGGTAAGAATCTGGGTTTTTAAGCAGCCACACTGCTTAAAAGCACCTCATCAGCTGACAGTCACTCACTGACTCTCCTGATTTCCACCCTTCCTGCCCTTAACTCGTTGAGACTTACTATTTACTTATTTGGCTGTGCTGGGTCTTAGCTGTGGCATGTGGGATCTTTAGTTGTGGCATGTGGGATCTAGTTCCCTGACCAAGGATGGAACCTGGGCCCCCTGCACTGGGAGTTCAGACTCTTACCTTCTGGATCACCTGGAAAGGCCAAGACTTATTTTCTATGGCCAGTTTTCTATGAGCAAAAAAGCAATTGAAGTATTCAATCACTCTTTTATTTTCTCTCAACATATTTTACTAAGTAACAATTAATATCAATGATTTTATTAAAAGTGGATTCAGTTTATCCAACAAACTGAAGGATACCCGGAAGTCACTCTATTTGGAGGACTTGGCAATATTAACAGGACTGGCCCCAAAGCACAACCACCTGCCGTGTCTTTTGTGTTGCCTTGTCGTTCCCCATACCTGTGCATCTTGAGCTCTCAAAAACGTGGGTTGGATTTAGTTAACTTGCAACATGAAACCCAAAGCTAATAAACAGATAAGGTACTTTGTGCTGCCAAACTTGAATCTGGTTACAGAATAGGTCCTGTGATGACTGCTAGTTCTGAAGAAGCTTAACATATAGGACTAGAGAGAGACAGGGAGAGGGAGAGAGAGAGGAATAGGAGTAGCGTGGGAGGGTTATAGAACCCCGGGTGGGTGGTAAATGCAAGAGCTGAAGCATGGCAGAGAAAAATCAGAACATGGGAGCCTCAGGGACACTGGAAGAAGTGCCACCAAGGATAAACCTGTGTCAGAGAGGACTCTTCCATTCTGTCTCGGTTTGCTTGAACTTCTATACCATAGACAGGGTGGGTTAAACAACAAACATTGATTTCTCCCAGTTCTGGAGGCCGGGGAGCCCAAGACCAAGGCATTACAGATTTGGTGTCTGGTAAGAGCCCCGTTCCTGGTTCACAAATGGCCATTTGCTCTCTGTGTTCTCACATGAATGAGGGGGTGAGGGAGTTCCTGAGGTCTCTTTGATAAGGGCACTAATCCCACTCATGAGGGCTCCACTCTGGTGACTCACGCACCTCCTCAAAACCCCACCTTTTAATACCATCACTGTGTGGATTAGGATTTCAACGAATGAATTTGGGAGGGACACAAACATTCAGCCTAAAACACATCACTGTTCAGGTTTAAGCCCAGGGCTAAAGCAGAAGATAGACTTACTGTCCATTTCTTCAGCACCCCACCCCTGCACCCTCCTCTCCTTTCCACTTTACTTCCAGTTTGCTGTCTCTGTTGGATCATTATCCATTGGGCTTTAAAAGCATGGGCTTAAAATTTCCAGTTCAATGCCTTTTTGTTAAGATATACCCATGGAGCAGGTTTCTTGAGAAACCAGCTATTCATTCCTTATGTAAGCAACACAACAAGTAGACATCTTAAAAGAGAATCATAAAGCAATTTGGAGCAAAGAGCAGTGCATATGTGTGAATGTGGAATCGACCCATAAACAGAAAGCCATCATTAGCAAGATGGTATATCCATCTTAGCCCAGGAGCCACTTTACCCTTTCAGTTCAGTTCAGTTCAGTTCAGTTGCACAGTCGTGTCTGACTCTTTGCGACCCCATGGATCACAGCACGCCAGGCCTCCTTGTCCAACACCAACTCCCAGAGTTCACTCAAACTCATGTCCATCAAGTCGGTGATGCCATCCAGCCATCTCATCCTCTGTCATCCCCTTCTCCTGCCCTCCATTCCTCCCAGCACCAGGAGTTGACTCTTTTCCAATGAGTCAACTCTTTGCATGAGGTGATCAAAGTATTGGAGTTTCAGTTTTAGCATCAGTCCTTCCAAAGAACACCCAGGACTGATCTCCTGTAGGATGGACTGGTTGGATCTCCTTGCAGTCCAAGGGACTCTCAAGAGTCTTCTCCAACACCACAGTTCAAAAGCATCAATTCTTTGGCGCTCAGCTGTCTTCACAATTCAACTCTCACATCCATACATGACCACTGGAAAAACCATAGCCTTGACTAGACAGACCTTTGTTGGCAAAGTAATATCTCTGCTTTTCAATATGCTGTCTAGGTTGGTCATAACTTTCCTTCCAAGGAGTAAGCATCTTTTAATTTCATTGCTGCAGTCACCATCTGCAGTGATTTTGGAGCCCCCCAAAATAAAGTCTGCCACTGTTTTCACTGTTTCCCAATCTATTTGCCATGAAGTGATGGGACCGGATGCCATGATCTTCATTTTCTGAATGTTGAGCTTTAAGCCAACTTTTTCACTCTCCTCTTTCACTTTCATCAAGAGGCTTTTTAGTTCCTCTTCACTTTCTGCCATAAGGGTAGTGTCATCTGCATATCTGAGGTTATTGATATTTCTCCGACAATCTTGATTCCAGCTTGTGCTTCTTCCAGCCCAGCGTTTCTCATGATGCACTCTGCATAGAAGTTAAATAAGCAGGGTGACAATATACAGCCTTGACGTACTCCTTTTCCTATTTGGAACCAGTCTGTTGTTCCATGTCCAGTTCTAACTGTTGCTTCCTGATCTGCATACAGGTTCCTACTTTACCCTTTAATGTACTCCAAATTGCTCCTCACCAGGGTTTGATGGAAGTTCATTAGTTTCATATACTGCAAAACTGATCTTTACCTAAACAAAATCTTAGAGCATGCTTCAGTGGGACAATTCCCAGAACCTGCCATTTTTGAAATGCTTTACTGCTTTCTATCTGTTCCTCCCCTCATCTGACACTAAATCTGAAACACACACCTGACCCAAAAGAGAATAAGTTATCCTTAGGATATGGATTTTGTTTTCCTTTCCATCCTTAAACATTTCTCCTTCTTTCTCTCTCTGTTTTGACATTTTTTATTGTGGAATAGATCATGCATAAAGAAATATATACAATGTTTACACACAGTTTAAGGGATAATATGACACACATCTGTATGATTTAACTCTCTTCCTCTCTCAATGGAATTTTTAAGCACTGACTGGACTTATTTAGGAAATAAGGATGAAAATGATAAATTCAAAGGAAGAAAATATATGTAAGAGCCTCCTGAGAAATAAAGTTAAGAAAATTCTTAAGGAAAAAAAAAGAGGATATGGGCTGAGGTTATTTCATTGTATCCTTGTGAGACATGCATTATTTTCATTGATATAAGAAAGTCCTGTTACTTAGTAGTGCTTGACAGGTATTGCAATACAGGGCCAGGGTACATGAAAAAAATAAAATTCTTGGACTGTGGAAAGTTTCCTTTCTAAGTTGAAAAAAGAATAAAAACAGACCCAATAGCCCTCTTTGACTTTGTCCCCTTCCCTTTTTAAATTTTCTCTCTTCTTTTCCTCTCCCATCTTTTTTGACCCTTATCTATCTCCTCTTTCCTGAACCTTAAGTGACATAAGACAGTTAAGAGACAAGCCACAAGGCAGAGAGCACTCTGAACTGGTCTGGCAGCTGCTGACATGACTTGGGGCAACGAATCCAAGAGATATGAAGACGTGTAATCCTCTCCCAGTGTTCCAACTACACGTTTCATAGCCATTGCGGTGAAAGATTCCTGGGATCGAGACCAGGGTCACATACCCAGCTCTTCTCCTGGCTCTGTTGCGACTCCAACTCTGCTTCTGCCAAGGAAGTTTTCTCACCCTGAGGTGTTCCCTAAAGTACATCAGCTAATGGAGTCTTTAAACTCTATATGAGTTGCCTGAAGCATTTTTTTTCTTCTAAAATTAATAGTCACATAAATGGAAGAGAAATCTTAAAAGGAGCAGATGTATGTATGCGTGTGTGCTGTGCTCAGTAGCTCAGTTGTGTCTGACTCTTTGAGGCCCAGTGGACTGTAGCCCATCAAGGTCCTCTGTCCATGGGGTTTCCCAGGCAAGAATACTGGAGTGGGTTGCCATTTCCTACTCCAGGGGATCTTCCTGACCTAGAGATGGGACCACATCTCCTGCATTAACAGGTGGATTCTTCACCACTGTGTCACCTAGGAAGCCAAATTCACTTTACTGTATAGCAGAAAATAACATAACATTGTAAAGCAGCTATACTCCAATAAAAATGTTAAAAGTAAAAAAAATTTTTTTAATAAAATTAATAGTCAAAATGCTTTATGCATTGTCCACTTGTCACCTGGAAGAGGACACTCAGCTTTCCTTCAAGGATGGGATTGCCCTCCCAGACAAGCAGGATACCCAAGATTTTTTTCACCAGTACTAAGCTTTGGCAGTAGAGGGCAGTAGAATGGTTGAAAGTAATAACCTGTCATCCATTGTTGTGTTGCCTATCCCGTCTGGCATCATTGGGATTTTCCCAACTTCTTTGGAAACTTCCTACCCTGAATCCCTCCACTCACTCCCCTATCAGGCATTTTCTCTCCCACGTCTCCCTGTCCATCCGGAGAGAAAAGCAGCCATCTGACCCGGACATCTAGGGGCAGGATGAACGATTCATCTCCTTTCTGGGAAGCCAACCTCGTCCCACGTGAGCGTTCAGCGATCAATCATGGGGGCTCACTTCCCCGCCCCCCACCTCCCCTGAGAAGAAACGAATAATCCGACAAAATGCATGGTTTCCAGACAGCTGAACTTCTATGCCTGACGCTAGAGAATTTTAGCGTCAAGGCTGAAATTAGAATCTGATACCTGTACCAAACATTGAGTGTTTATTATTAATGATAATAATGTTTATTGAGCATGAGCCAGGCACTATTCTAAAAACTTTACATATGTTTGTTCATTTCATCCTGACCAGAAGCTTTTTACTTTGATACAGTCCCACTTGTTTATTTCTGTTGTCGTTGCTTGTGCTTTGCGTGTTATCATTGTTGTTCAGTCGCTCAGTCCTGTCTGACTTTATGCAACTTCAGAATGCCAGGCTTCCCTGTCCTTCACTGTCTCCCAGAGTTTGCTCAAACTCATGTCCATTGAGTCGATGAGGCCACGCAACCACCTTATTCTCTGTCACCCCCTTCTCTTCTTGCCCTCAATCTTTCCCAGCATCAGGGTCTTTTCCAGTGAGTTGGCTCTTCCCATCAGGTGGTCAAAGTATTGGAGCTTCAGCTTCAGTATCTGTCCTTCCAATGAATATTCAAGGTTGATTTCCTTTAGGATTGACTGGTTTGATCTTCTTGGGTGTTATATCTTTTCCAAAACCTTGTGGGACAGACATCATCACTATTATTTCTACTTAACAGATGAGAAAACTGAAACTCAGAATAATTAAGGAAGAGCTTGTGAATGGTGGAGCCAGGATTTGCTTCTAGGAAGTCTTATTTCAGACCTGGAACTTAAAAAAAAACACTGACATTTTCACTGCTCTGTGGTAAAAGAAAGAAATAAGAATAGCACAGTGTATTTTTCTTAAAGCTAGATTTATTCAGTCTAAAATACTATCCTTTATTATATTCTGTGCTTCTCATTTTAGAATATTAAAAAAATGCCCTTTCTTTTATGAGAAAATGGTGAGAGTACATGGTGGTTGTTGGGGTTTTATGAATTTTATTGTTTAATAGAATATACTTTCAAAGTTGTTTATATATATGAAATTTCAGAGCCCAGAAAGCACTTCCTTGCATTTTCTATCTGCTATTAGGAATTCTGGGAGAACCTTGATGCTTTTATGCTTCCTCTGCAAGGTTCTGGCTCCTGAAATGGGGGATGGGGAGGTGGAGAATGGCTAAAATTTATTATGTTCCTTGTACCAATAAGGACTCATTTGATTGCAAGTAAATAGCTTAAGTAAAAATTAGTATATATTAATTTAGCTGAAGTATTTGGGGATCAGTGATTCCAACTACGTTTCAATTATAGCTCTTGGATTTGCTCTCTATCATGTTGCTGTTGTTCAGTCGCCAAGTGGTGTCCAACTCTTTGCGACTCCATGAACTGTAGCCTGCCAGGCTCCTCTGTCCATGGGATTTCCAAGGCAAGAATACTGGAAAGTGAAAGTGAAGTTGCTCAGTCATGTCCATCTCTTTGTGACCCCATGGACTGTAGCCTACCAGGTTCCCCCATCCATGGGATTTTCCAGGCAAGAATACTGGAGTAGGTTGCCATTTCCTTCTCCAGGAGATCTTCTTTTTTTCTTTTTTTTTTTAATTTTATTTAATTTTTAAACTTTACATAATTGTATTAGTTTTGCCAAATATCAAAATGAATCCACCACAGGTCCCAGGGATTGAACCTGGGTCTCCAGCAAGGGATTTCCATTTCCTTCTCCAGGGGATCTTCGAAACCCAGGTATCAAACCTGTGTCTCCTGCTTGTCAGACGGATCCATTACCCCTGAACCACCAGCAAAGCCCACTCTCTACTACAATATTGGCTTAATTCTGAGGCTCTGTGGGGCGAGGTGACTCCCAACAGCATCATTCTCTATGTTCAAGTTCAAAGGGAAAGTATCTCTCCCCAGTAGCTCCCACATTGGGTTGTCTTCAATTGCACTGATTTATGTTGATCCCTGAAGGAGTCACACAGCCAAAGGTATATTGATGCTACCTGACCAGTTTTGAGTTACTCGTTATACTCTTGAGGCTGGTAGTAGAATCAGCCCCACCAGCAGCATGTCTTCTGACAACAGGAAGAAGATGGTTCTCTAAAGGGAAAATTAGACACTGTCACCAAGAGAACAGATGCTTAGTAGTCCAGCTGGCAGTAGTTCATTTCTCACCTGATACATGTCATTCACTGGTCTTCTCACACACCACTTCATTTAACTCTCCTGACAATCCTATCAGAAAGAAAGAAAGTGTAGCCACTCAACTGTGTCTGACACTTTGCAATCCTGTGAACTGTAGCCCACCAGGCTCCTCTGTCCATCGGATTCTCCAGGCAAGAATACTGGAGTAGGTTACCATTTCCTTCTCCAGGGGATCTTCCTGACCCAGGGGTCAAACTTGGACCTCCAGCATTGTGGGCAGATTCTTTACCATCTGAGCCACCAGGGAATCCCGACAGTTCTATCACACAAATGATAATTTACCAGTGAAGAAATTGAGGCTCAGAGAAGCCAAGAAACATGCAAAATGTCAAAGACTAGTTACTGGGAGATCCAGGAATCAAATTCTATTCTGACCAACTTCACTGCCCAAGCTCTTGATTTTTTTATTTCCTAATTTGCATATCCCACCCATCTCTTTATTATTAAAACTGAGCCTAAAATAAGCCACTCTGTGTATTTAAGCTATAGTTTGGTCAAGGGGCTCAATGAGCACCCTTCCCAGGCCCATTCCTACAGAGGGGTGAAGCGCTAGCAAGCACCGACTTCCTTCTCCCGCTTCACCAAGGACTAAGAATTCTTTAAGTATTTGTTCTTGCTGTCCTTACCACTGTGGAAAATGCAACGATCAGAAACACTGATTAAGTCTCACCTCTGGGTTGAAGAGAAATGTAATCTGGGACAGTTCTAGAGGGATACTAATCAAAGAAGAAAACAATGGTTCCTCTAAGTTTGATCCAGAATTCTCCACTGCATTAACCATGTAACACCCACTCCTCACGGAATAGGTCCTTTAGCCTTAAAAAGGAAGTGCACTGAAAGAGAAGGATTTCATAACTAATGTATTCAAGAACAGTTTCTCTATTCACTTACAGCAAACATCATGATCACCCCACAAGTGTTCCAGGAAACTATTCTCTGAAACAGTAAATCTGTCCAATCAAAATTAAGTGTTCAGAGTTGCAAACGGTATTCAATGCTTCGTGCAAAATCTAAAACAAGACCATTCTTTGCAGTTCCAGATACCATTAGGCATCCAGACCTGGGTCATAAATAAGATTGCTTTAATAAAATACAAAGCCATGACTGAATTTAATATGAAAGGAATGTGAGATCATTAATCTCCAGATTCATTCAATGTGAAAAATAATTTTCACTATTTTCCAAGGAAAGTGTTCATATTTAGAAAAAAAAATAGTCATAAAATAAAAATAATTAGAGATTTTGATATTAATGTAAAAGCAAACTAGTCACGTTCAATTTTGGCTGTCACCTAATATCAGGCAGAATGGTCTGTAGCCTCACATGGACAAGATTTCATCCTGGAGAGTTCCTTGCTCAGCTGTCAGTCCACACACCATCTCCTGTGGCTCCAGAAAGCTGACTTGGGTCTACTTCTTCCTCCTTCTCACTCCTCTCCGCTCCTAGCCCCTCTAAGCGTAGATAATGATCATGCTTGCTGGACATTTTAGTTCTAGTCACAGACATCATGATGCTCCAGGGTAAGCAACTTTCATGTCTCTTCCTTTCCATTTCTTCATGGTTTGAAGAAGGGCGTTCAGCTTAAGCCCAAACTATGTTCACCTGTGAAGTTCAGATATGTGGGGGTAAATTAATAGGGGACTTGCCAAAAATTGGGGAAAGAAGGACTAAGTACTTCTGGGGAGAGAGTACATCCAAAGAGAACGAGGCAGCCAACCACAACAACCTTGATCCAGTTTAAAAAAAAAAACCTTGGCTCTTCAAAGGGCCATGAGTATGGGTAAGGACCGCGTCTGCTTGGAGACAGCAGAAGTGATGCCCTAACAGCCAGGGTGACGGTGCCTGGTGGGAGAGTGGGGAGTGGCATTCAGTGGACTTTCAAGGCCCCTCAAGAAACCTCTAAGCAGTGGGGCTGGAGCAGAGTAGCAAGAATCATGTGGCAACTAACCAGAACTTTACCAGACACTTGTGTTTCAGTGTACGGGGACTCCCCAAATACCTGTATAATGAGGGGGAAATGCAGGGGCCTGCTATCCTATACTCAGCTCAGTTCAGTCGCTCAGCTGTGTCCGACTCTGCGACCCCATGAAGTGCAGCATCCCAGGCCTCCCTGTCCATCACCAACTCCCGGAGTTCACCCAAACTCATGTCCATCGAGTTGGTGATGCCATCCAGCCATCTCATCCTCTGTCGTCCCCTTCTCCTCCTGCCCCCAATCCCTCCCAGCATCAGGGTCTTTTCCAATGAGTCAACTCTTCGCATGAGGTGGCCAAAGTACTGGAGTTTCAGCTGTAGCATCAGTCATTCCAAAGAACACCCAGGACTGATCTCCTTCAGAATGGACTGGTTGGATCTCCTTGCAGTCCAAAGGACTCTCAAGAGTCTTCTCCAACACCACAGTTCAAAAGCATCAATTTTTAGGTGCTCAGCTTTCTTCACAGTCCAACTTTCACAGCCATACATGACCACTGGAAAAACCATAGCCTTGACTAGACAGACCTTTGTTGGCAAAGAAATATCTCTGCTTTTCGATATGTTGTCTAGGTCGGTCATAACTTTCCTTCCAAGGAGTAAGCATCTTTTAATTTCATGGCTACAATCACCTTCTGCAGTGATTTTGGAGCCCCAGAAAATAAAGTCTGACACTGTTTCCCCATCTATTTCCCATGAAGTGATGGGACCAGATGCCATGATCTTTATTTTCTGAATGTTGAGCTTTAAGCCAACTTTTCCACTCTCCTCTTTCACTTTCATCCAGAGGCTCTTTAGTTCCTCTTCACTTTCTGCCATAAGGGTGGTGTCATCTGCATATCTGAGGTTATTGAGATTTCTCCCAGCAATCTTGATTCCAGCTTGTGCTTCTTCCAGCCCAGCGTTTCTCATGATGTACTCTGCAGGGTGACAATATACAGCCTTGACGTACTCCTTTTCCTATTTGGAACCAGTCTGTTGTTCCATGTCCAGTTCTAATTGTTGCTTCCTGACCTGCATAGGTTTCTCAAGAGGCAGGTCAGGTGGTCTGGTATTCCCACCTCTTTCAGAATTTTCCACAGTTGATTGTGACCCACACAGTCAAAGGCTTTGGCATAGTCAATAAAGCAGAAATAGATGTTTTTCTGGAACTCTCTTGCTTTTTCCATGATCCAGTGGATGTTGGCAATTTGATCTCTGGTTCCTCTGCCTTTTCTAAAACCAGCTTGAACATCTGGAAGTTCATGGTTCACGTATTGCTGAAGCCTGGCCTGGTACTAGCAAAACAAGGATTATATAAAAAGAGGGTATTGAATATCCTTCCTTAATACCTTCCAGCTCTGACGTTGAACAATTTTATAATTCTGATTAGCTAATGGTGGGGAAAAGAAACCTTGCCCTCTGACCTCTGCCCTTAATCCTCACCAACAACAAATTAAACCTCCAAAGTGGAAATGAAAGTTGCTCAGTCATGTCCAACTCTTTGCAATCCCATGGACTGAATCCTCCAGGCCAGAATAATGGAGTGGGTGGCCTTTCCCTTCTCCAGGGCATCTTCCCAATCCAGGGAACAAACCCAGGTCTCCCACGTTGCAGGGGGATTCTTTACCAGCTGAGCCACCAGGGAAGCCCAAGAATACTGGAGTGAGTAGCCTATCCCTCCTCTAGCAGATCTTTCTGACCCAGGAGTCGAACCGGTGTCTCCTGCATTGCAGGTGTATTCTTTACCAATTGAGCTATCAGGGAAGCCTGTAAAGCTCCAAAAGACAGAAAAAAAAACAACCACTGCTAAATAGGACACCCCCCCTCCTCCTTTGGAGGGTCAGTGTGGGACTCCTGCTTAGCCTGCCTTCCTGCTCGGGCTCCCCCTCATAAAGAGGGCTCTTCCCCAGACTGGCTTCTCCTCCCCTACCCTTAATGTCACTGCCCTGGGCATTCCAGAGCATAGGGATCCAGGAAAAGGCTATGGTCTCCTTCAGTTCAGTTCAGTTCAGTCGCTCAGTTGTATCCAACTCTTTGCAACCCCATGAACCACAGCACTCCAGGCCTCCCTGTCCATCACCAACTCCGGAGTCCACTCAAACCCATGTCCATCGAGTCGGTGATGCCATCCAGCCATCTCATCCCCTGTTGTCCCCTTCTCCTCCTGCCCTTGATCTTTCCCAGCATCAGGGTCTTTTCAAATGAGTCAGCTCTCCACATCAGGTGGCCAAAGTATTGGAGTTTCAGCCTCAACATCAGTCCTTCCAATGAACACCCAGGACTGATCTTTAGGATGGACTGGTTGGATCTCCTTGCAGTCCAAGGGACTCTCAAGAGTCTTCTCCAACACCACAGTTTAAAAGCATGAATTCTTCGGCACTCAGCTTTCTTTATAGTCCAACTCTCATATCCATACATGACCACTGGAAAAACCATAGCCTTGACTAGACAGACCTTTGTTGGCAAAGTAATGTCTCTGCTTTTTAATATGCTATCTAGGTTGGTCATAACTTTCCTTCCAAGGAGTAAGCATCTTTTAATTTCATTGCTGCAGTCACCATCTGCAGTGATTTTTGGAGCCCAGAAAAATTAAGTCTGACACTGTTTCCACTGTTTCCCCATCTATTTCCCATGAAGTGATGGGACCAGATGCCATGATCTTAATTTTCTGAATGTTGAGCTTTAAGCCAACTTCTTCGCTCTCCTCTTTCACTTTCATCCAGAGGCTCTTCAGTTCCTCTTCACTTTCTGCCATAAGGGTGGTGTCATCTGCATATCTGAGGTTATTGAGATTTCTCCTTACATGCCTTCAAATCTCACTCCAGCTACTTTTGTTGAAAAATAGATGTAGGAAACTCCTGATCTCCCTTTCTCAACTGGTCCCTGGAAATCTCAAACTCAGGTTCAGTATTACTAAGAGCATTCCAACCCTTCAAATGTAGGCTGTTTATGAAGGAGTTTCAACTCAATGGTTATTAACATGAAATTGTGTTTTTTATTCAAATCTTTATTTCAGTTGTGCTTTTCCTAATAACCCTTCCTAGCAATGACTTCTTGGCACAGTCCATAACTTAGCAATCACTTTTAGTTATTAATATTACTTATATTAAGAATTCTAACACCTTAGCTGATTGAAAATTTTTCATCTCCCCTTCTTCCAGATCGCTAGATCCACAAGTCCTGGTTTCTTGGCATAAAGAATGAACATGATTTAACTCTGAAATAGCTTCTCTCCTCTTCTCTTTTCAAGACCTGGCTCCTCTAGCCCCTTAGGGGCAGGATAGAGAAAAAAGTGAAGACAGTGATCATGTTCATGAGGGCCGGTGTCCTGGCCTCTGGGTTTCTACATGGACACATAGTCCTCCTGGGGCAATGCTAATTTCACCTTGTGCCTCCCCAACCCCTGAGGACCCCCACAGAAGAGAAGCCCCCCATCTCTAACGTATTCCATCTGCAGCACGTGCGTCCAGCCCTTTCTGGGTTGGGTGGCCCCTTGCTTGGCCCAGCAGCAACTGGGCAGCCCTGTGCTCCTGGCCCCTCCCCATGTGGTCCTTCTGTGCCCTCAGAGGGACTACGGTGAGCCTTGCCCCATCCGGGTCTCCTCCAGCACCTCCTCCTCCTTACTCCAGAGCTACTGCTCACTCTGCTGGGTATCACTGTTCCAATAAGCCTTCTGTTCAGGAGTCTCCAGGCTAGCAGCATCCAGGTCCCTCTGCCCTATGCCGTAAGGAGGCATGTGTCAGACTCACCAAAACCTTTCCCACCTGCTCTGTACCACTCCCAGCTCAGTACAGGATGAGCCTGCAGCTTCTGGAGCTCAGCACTGACCCATCAGGGCGAAAATACAGATGCCTCCGACTCCTGTGACTGATGCCCCTTGAGAGCCCTTCCTTTGGCTTCTTGGAGAAGAAAGAACCTCCCATGGGGAAGGGGGAACCTCTCACCTGGGCCCTAGGGACACCCTGCATCCCGCATCCAGACAGGAGTGGACAGGGGATTGTGGTCATGATCTCTTAGTGAACAAAGCTGAAGGGTCCCAAAGGTGGTGACCCTTTGATAATGACCTTCAGGATATGGGGTACTTTTCTGTTTTGTCCTCAGTTTTGTATCTGCTGTAGTTTCAGCACTAGAAGACAAAAGCATTCTCAATTTTCTGTTAACAAAGTTCAATGTCTCAGTAAGAGCTAAACTATATTAAAAAAAAAAAAATCCTCTGGCCTGGTGCCAGTCCTCTCTACACCATCAAAGAGCCACATCCCAACCTGCCACCTAAAAGGACCTTCTCACTTAGAGATAAACCTCATCCATAGTCTATTGGCACAACTACAGTGAGACCTCCAACCGTTTAGGGAATATAGCAATACTTTTATACAAACACCTAATACGTAAGACAGTAAGAATACCACGTACACAGACAACAATGTGACTTACAATTGGTTCAGTTCAGTCGCTCAGTCATGTCCAACTCTTTGAGACCCCATGGACTGCAGCACGCCAGGCTTCCCTATCCATCAGCAATTCCCAAAGCTTCTCAAACTTATGTCCATTGAGTCGGTGATGCCATCCAACCAT
The DNA here is from genome assembly GCF_032452875.1 of Bos javanicus. NCBI lineage: Eukaryota > Metazoa > Chordata > Mammalia > Artiodactyla > Bovidae > Bos > Bos javanicus. The sequence goes on along the minus strand of NC_083871.1, from coordinate 100,532,695 downwards.
TTCATCCTCTGTCATCCCCTTCTCCTCCTGCCTTCAATCTTTCTCAGCTTCAGGGTCTTTTCCAATGATTCAGTTCTTCTCATCAGGTGGCCAAAATACTGGAGTTTCAGCTTCAGCATCAGTCCTTCTGATGAATATATGATTTACAATACCATCTGTTATTCTTATAACTTCACAGATTGAAAAATTGAGATCCCAAAATTCCCAAATTGCATAGAACTATCAAAATCACCACTTGAGATCCAATAACGTCAGACTACTCCATAGCTCAGTGAAGAACGACGCTTTTGGATTCCCAAATGAAAGTTCTAAAATACCTTCCCAATGACATCTCTTGCTAATTTTATCAAAAGGTTATTGGAGGAATTCTGATCTTCCAATCTACAAATCAGAACGAAATTTCTAGCACTTTCATGTAAATTTCATGTAAGCCTGATAGGTTTTAGACATGCATATAAATGTCCCTTGTTAAGTTGAAGTTCATCACACAGGGTGTAGTATTTTTCCCTGGATTGTTCTTTCATTTTAAACATATTATTTAGGGAATATTATAGTCTGGCATAATCTAACACATAGAAAAGTATGTGAGTGCCTAAAATATTTTAGGCACCAAGTTGGTTTCAAACACAAAACAGGCTTCTCATTTATCTAAAAATAAACATAAAAGATCAGAACCTTTTGTCTGCCTGTAGCTTTTTTCCTAGCTTTTCTGACACACTTGTAGCTGTTCTGTTGATAAACTGCAATTAGAAAATGATTCATTTGCCCATGACGGTAATGTGAGAGCCTGTTTGTGTTTTTGTTAGCGATCTCCTATGGAGATGGAAAAATGCAGCATCCAAATTAGAGTATAAATCCACCCCCTCAAAGAATGCTTCTAGAAGCCTAGATTTTTTTTCCCTTCACATTGTGTGTTAATGAAGGCAGTTGTTGGTAAGATTCCCACGCCCATATCAAAGCCAGGTTAGCCCAATACCTGGTCGCTCCCTAAACCGCAGTGCACAGTGGCCAACAAGTATGCCATCAAGTTGTTTCACTGCTGCTGTTGTTATTTGTTGTGGTTTATCCTACAGCAAAGTTTGGCACAGAGCAGCCTTCCCAGGAAGCCAGAGGTTCTCAGTCTAGGTAGCACATGAGGGTCATGTGAGACCTTTTAAAATCGTCCAGACCAGGTAATTCAGAGTCTCTGGGAGTGGGATCCAAGCATGGGTATTCTTTAAAGGCCCCAGATGATTTCAGTGTGCACCACAGATAGGGATCCACGGCTGTTAAGATAACCACGCTGACTGTGTGCAAAGCAATGTGAAACAACAGCAAAAAACGTTGACCGCTAAAAATAATAATAATAAAAAGTTGACCACTAAATGAGAACAGTTCAAAGTGGTAATCAAATAAAATTTACCACGAAGTCTTCTTTCCACTTCCTGTGCTTATAAGTAGTAGCACTGAGCTTACCTGAAGATGAGGTCTGAGAAATTTGTGAATATACAGAAGACTGGAAAGGTAGATGGGGACCTAGAATGAAGGGCCGTGAACACAGGATTAGAGCAATGGGCTTCACTCCAGTCACTAGGGAATCGGCGAAGGTTTGGGTGCAGCCGTGTGACATGATTAAAGGGATATTTTTAGGAACACCAGTCTGCCAACGATAGTAGGATCAGAGAGGGAGAAAATAGAGCCAAGGAGACCAATTAAGAGTCGATTAGAGTCGTTCAGAATTGAGGTGCCAGAACAACAGCCCTGGGAATGGAAAATAACTGTAACCGTTGAAGACCAACAAGTAATTGAAGGGATAATGGTAGAGGATTGAAAGTTGAGGCTTCAAGCCAGGTCAGAGACCAACAGGGAAGCCAGGAAGAAAGAGAGTTTGAAAATAAGAGAAAATGATTTTCACATTTCATCTGCACTTACCACGAAACATGTAAAGAAAATGTTTACTGGGCAGCCAGAAATATGAGTGTGGGGCTCAGCAGAGATGGCAAGACAAGTCAAAGCCAGATGTTTCCTGTTCTCAAAATTCAGAGAGGGATTAGCCACCAGACTCAAGTCTTGAAGGCAAGAGTTGATGGGAACTTGTCCAGTGTGTGCCTGGACCTCCCCTTCCTCACTGTCACCTGACCCAGACCATCAGTCACACAGGAAGTATCTGCTTCCCCCACCACTTCTGGACCCAAATGAAACATCCCGGGTAGACCATAGACCTGCATCCTGAACCCTGCTGAGGGGGCAGGGGACTCAACCCGGAAGTGCATGGAGTGGCCTTCCCAGCGAACGTTGGCCAGTAGGAAGCAGGAGAGAGAAGGCACCAGGCGCTCCTCCCTTCCTCCCCTCGCCCCACTCACTGCTCTGAGGCAGGGTCTCTGCACAGCCTCATTCCTGAACACCTGCTCCACAGCCTTCATCACTGAGGATGGCCAGGGCAGGAGGACCTCACGCCACCACCACCCCCCCCCCACCTCCTCTGTCAGGGTTCCCTCTCCCTCATTCCAGCTGCCCTGGGTTGGCACTTCCCAAATAAAGCCTCGGCACTTGAAATCCTCCCTCCAGGACCTGTATTTTATTTTTTGTTTCTTTTTTTAAATAACTTTTTAAAAAAAATTTAGTACAGTTTTACATTTACACAATTACTGTGAAGATAGCACAGGGAGTTTCAGTGCATCCACACCCACGTTCCCTTATTAACACATTAGCATGGTACATTTTTTTTACAGCTAATGAACTAACACTGATACAGTATTATTAGCTGAAGTTGATATTCATATCAATGTATTGCATTTTAGAAAACGTGGTGTGTGTGTTAGTCTCTCAGTCGTGTTCAACTGTTTTTGACCCTGCGGGCTGGAGCCAGCCAGGCTCCTCTATCCATGGGATTCTCCAGGCAAGAATACTGGAGTGGCCTGCCATGTCCTCCTCCAGAGGATCTTCCCAACCCAGGGATCAAACCCAGGTCTCCTGCATTGCGGGCAGATTCTTTACTGTCTGAGCCACCAGGGAAGCTCTTAGAAGACCTGGCTAACTACATAATACTTAACCAGGGTCACTCTAAATTCAATGCACACCTGGAGGATGCTGGGGTATGGCTCAGATCACACAGGTGCTGTGAATTCCAGCCCCAACTTCATGGAGAGCACGCTTACAATTGAAAATTCTCAGAACATTTTTTAAACTACTGACACTCATTTGCCAAGACAGATGACACAAGTAAGTCTCCTTCTACTGGGAACTTGTTTTTCAACCGTAACAAATTCAAGTTTCTCACTAGACCTGTCTCCTTTCTTGGGCACTGAGCTATCTTTGTTTTCTTTCCTGCCCCTGATGGAATACAGCTCAGGCTCCATGCCCTTTGTGATCTGGGAAAAACTAGAAGTATCCAGGACTCACTCACTGCTGGGGACTCATGCTTCCTGCATTTCTGGTCACTGAATGTTTTTCTCTTTTACTTCATACTTTTAAGAAGTTGTTTCTTTGGTTTCAAATTCAGCATTTTAAGTACCCAGTCCTAGAAGAGTTTTCTTGGGACATATAGTCCACAACGTGGCCAGAAAAAAAATTTTTTTTGAGAACATTCTTTTTTTGAAACTATCTTAAACTTAAAGAGAAGTTGAAAATACAGTATGATTTTTCCAGAAACATTTAAGGTAAGTTGCCAACACGATGCCTGCGTGCGTGTTTGCATGCTCAGTCACTTCAGTCGTGTCCAACTTTTTCCACCCTACGGACGGTAGCCCGCCAGGCTTCTCAGTCCATGGAATTCTCCAGGCAAGAATATTGGAGTGGATTGCCATGCTATCATCCACCAATCCCCAATTACTTTCATATGGGTTTCCCGCAATATATATATATATTTATATTAAATATATAAATATATTTTATTTTTATTTATGTATATATTTTATATAATTTTATATATTATATATAAATGTTTATATATTATAAAATATTTATATATATATAAAACTATTGTGTTTTATATATATATACATATATATATATATATATATAAACAAAATAATATTAATGTTATCCTGGAAAGTTATATAACCACCAAAATCAAGAATTTGACATCCTAATCCCCAGTTGTTCAGTTGCTAAATCGTGCTCAACTCTACGTGATCCCATGGACTACAGCACTCCAGACTTCCCTGTCCTTCACTATCTCCTTGAGTTTACCCAGACCCCGTTCAAATTTTGCCATTTGTCCTAATAATGTCCTTCACAGTAGAAGGATACAATTCAGAATCAAGTTCTCCATGCCCTTGTTGTGTTTTCTTATTCTCTCTTAATCTGGGAACGGTTCCTCCTTCTGGCCTTGACTTTCATGACCTTGTTAACTTTGTTAATAGAGGCTCGTTACTCTGTAAAATCTCCTTCAACCAGAGGGTGTCTGATGTTTGTGCAGAAGCATCATGGAAGGGAGGCTGTTACTACTATTGTATTTTTTCAGACGGCACATAATTTGGTTTGTCTCAGTACTAATTACATTCACTTGATTGAGCTTGTGTCTACTGGGCCACTTCATCAGAAAATACCTCTTTTTTCTTTTGTCTTATACATCATATGTATTTTGTGGGGATTTTAACATTATGGAAATTTTCCATTGCTCATCAAAATTTCAATGTACTCACTTGGTAACCTCTAATGGTTTACACACGTTGTGTTGTAAACTGTTACTATCACTATCTGACGTGACAGGGATGCTCAATGTGATCCAGGTGTCCCCTCTTGGGCTCCCAGGCCATCCCAGTGGAGTGCGCTTAGAAATATGTGTGTGCGTGTAATGCATGCGTACATTTAAATCTGCGTTTGTTCCTATACCCACCTATACTGAGAACTTCAACTCCACACAGATGCCTTTAACTCCAATCCAACCACTACAGGATTCTTTACAATTTTATCTCTTTCTACTTAGTAATTCAACAGTATGTGAACTGTGAACTTCCAGATGTTCAAGCTGGATTTAGAAAAGGAAGAGGAACCAGAGATCAAATTGCCAACAACTCTCTTGCCAAAAAGCAAGAGAGTTCCAGAAAAACATCTACTTCTGCTTTATTGACTATGCCAAAGCCTTTGACTGTGTGGATCACAACAAACTGTGGAAAATTCTTCAAGAAATGGGAACACCAGACCACCTCACCTGCCTCCTGAGAAATCTGTATTCAGGTCAAGAAGCAACAGCTAGAACTAGACATGGAACAATAAACTGGTTCCAGATAGGGAAAGGAGTACATCAAGGCTGTATATTGTCACCCTACTTATGTAACTTATATGCAGAGCACATCATGCAAAATGCCAGGCTGGATGAAGTGCAAGCTGGAATCAAGATTGCTGGGAGAAATATCAATAACCTTAGATAGACAGATGACACCATCCTTATGGCAGAAAGCCAAGAAGAACTTAAGAGCCCCTTGATGAAAGTGAAAGAGGAGGGTGAAAAAGTTTGACTTAAAACTCAATATTCAGAAAACTAAGATCATGGTATCTGGTCCCATCACTTCACGATGGGAAAATAGATGGGGAAACAATGGAAACAGTGAGATACTTTATATTTGGGAGCTCCAAAATCACTGCAGATGATGACTGCAGCCATGAAATTAAAAGACGCTTGCTTCTTGAAAGAAAAGCTATGACCAACCTAGACAGCATATTAAAAAGCAGAGACATTACTTTGCCAACAAAGGTCCATCTAGTCAAAGCTATGGTTTTTCTAGTAGTCATGTATGGATGTAAGAGTTGAACTATAAAGAAAGCTGAGCGCTGAAGGATTGATGCTTTTGAACTGTGGTGTTGGAGAAGACTCTTGAGAGTCCCTTGGACTGCAAAGAAATACAACCAGTGAATCCTAAAGAAAATCAGTCCTGAATATTCACTGGAAGGACTGATGCTGAAGCTGAAACTCCAATCCTTTGGCCACCTGATGCAAAGAACTGACTCATTTGAAAAGTTCTCGATTGGGAAAGATTGAAGGTGGGAGGCGATGGGGACAACAGAGGATGAGATGGTTGGATGGCATCACCAACTCGATGGACATGAGTTTGAGCAAGCTTCAGGAATTGGTGATGGACAGGGAAGCCTGGCATGCTGAAGTCCATGGGGTCACAAAAAGACTGAACTGAACTGAATTTAGTGACTCTCTCCCTCTCTCTGATAGTTGGGTATCTGGCTTCCAATTATCCTTAATATATTTATTTATTTGAGCAACACCCCATATATACCTGGGCTTCCCTGGTGACTCAGACAGTAAAGAATCCGTCTGCAATGTGGGAGACCTAGATTTGATCCCTGGGTTGGTAAGATCCCCTGGAGGAGGGCATGGCAACCCATGTCAGTATCCTTGCCTGGAGAATCCCCACGGACAGAGGTGCCTTGCGGGCTACAGTCCATGGGGGTTGCAGAGTCAGGCACAGCTGAGCGACTAAGCACGACACAGCACAGCCATGTATAACTAATCTCCACTCCTCTATGAACACCCTCATCACCCTACTCAGTTTTGCCACCAGCCAGACTGACACTGTCCCCCACATGGGGACAGACCCCTTCCTGGGCTCGGCTCTGACACAGGCAAGCCAGGCCAGGCAGCCCCTGTGCAGATGACTTTCTCACGCTGCTGCAGGGAAGCCCCTGACCCCACTCGAGCTGCCACAGAACCCAAGCTGTACACAGTGTGGATACTCGCCTTACTTAGGCTCTGTCATCTCATTCTGGGCCACCACGACTAGGACCTGCCCGCCCCAGCATAAATGCCTGTCTTGCCCTGATAGCTTTAAAACTGGACTACCGAGGAAGAAAAGGGGAAGAAGAGGTACCAGAGATGTTTAACATGCATATTAACAAATTGTAAAATAATCCTATTGTTACCAATGATTGTTAACAATGATCCTACTGATACCAACCAGGGTTCTTGGCCTCCTTAATCAATAGAAATTGAAAGAGACTAGACAAGAAATTCAGGCAAGGCTTTACAGGGTTTCTTGCTGCAGCAGGAAGGAGAGAAAGGGCAGATCTTAGTTGCCAGTACATGGAAAGTGCCTGGCTGTAGCATATTTTATTCTGGATGTGTATATATCTTCAGAAATGCTCTGTAAACAAAAGTAGAGTTAGACATAAGTTTGGCAGAAGTCAACACAATTCTGAAAAGCAATTATCCTTCAATTAAAAAATAAATAAATTTTTTTAAATGTAGAGTTAGAATTTCTAGGAGCATTTCATGAAAAGGGTGTAATCTCTCACCTACAGTCATCTCTTGGTATCCACGTGGCATTGATTCCAGGACCTCCCATGGATACCAGAATCAACAAATGCTCAAGTCCTTTGCATTAATGGTGTGGTATTTGCATACAACTTGCTCACATGTGTGTGTGCTCAGTTGCTCAGCTGTGTCCAACTCTTTGCTACCCCATGAACTGTAGCCTGCCAGGCTCCTCTGTCCTTGGGATTCTCCAGGCAAGAATACTGGAGTGGGTTGCCATTTCCTCCTTCAGGGGATCTTCCCGATTCAGGGATTGAACCCAGGTCTCCTGCGTTGGCAGGCAGATTCTTTACCACTGAGCCTCTATTCTGTGCATTTTAAATTATCTCTAGATCACTTATGTAGCTTACCAGGTGCAGGAGACTTTAGAGACACAAGTTCCCTGGGTTGGGAAGATCCCCTGGAGGAGGAAATGGTAATCCACTCCAGTATTCTTGCCTGGAGAAACCCATGGACAGAGGAGCCTGGCAGAATACAGTCCATAGAGTTGCAGAGTTGGACACAACTGAAGTGACTTAGCATACATGCACAGATTACTTATACTACCTCAGCTCAGTTCAGTCTCTCCGTCGTGTCCGACTCCTTGAGACCCCATGAATCACAGCACGCCAGGCCTCCCGGTCCATCACCAACTCCCAGAGTTTACTCAAACTCATGGCCATCGAGTCGATGATGCCATCCAGCCATCTCATCCTCTGTGGTCCCCTTCTCCTCCTGACCCCAATCCGTCCCAGCATCAGAGTCTTTTCCAATGAGTCAACTCTTCTCATGAGGTGGCCAAAATATTGGAGTTTCAGCTTTAGCATCAGTCCTTCCAAAGAACACCCAGGACTGATCTCATTTAGAATGAACTGGTTGGATCTCTTTGCAGTTCAAGGGACTCTCAAGAGTCTTCTCCAACACCACAGTTCAAAAACATCAATTCTTCAGTGCTCAGCTTTCTTCACAGTCCAACTCTAATATCCATACATGACCAATGGAAAAACCATCGCCTTGACTAGACGGACCTTTGTTGGCAAAGAAACGTCTCCGCTTTTGAATATGCTTTCTAGGTTGGTCATAACTTTCCTTCTAAGGAGTAAGCGTCTTTTAATTTCATGGCTGCAATCACAATCTGCAGTGATTTTGGAGCCCCAAAAAATAAAGTCTGACACTGTTTCCCCATCTATTTCCCATGAAGTGATGGGACCAGATGCCATGATCTTCGTTTTCTGAATGTTGAGCTTTAAGCCAACTTTTCACTCTCCTCTTTCGCTTTCATCCAGAGGCTCTTTAGTTCCTCTTCACTTTCTGCCATAAGGGTGGTGTCATCTGCATATCTGAGGTTATTAATATTTCTCCTGGCAATCTTGATTCCAGCTTGTGCTTCTTCCAGCCCAGCATTTCTCATGATGTACTCTGCATAGAAGTTAAATAAGCAGGGTGACAATATACAGCCTTGACGGACTCCTTTTCCTATTTGGAAACAGTCTGTTGTTCCATGTCCAGTTCTGACTGTTGCTTCCTGACCTGCATATAGGTTTCTCAAGAGACAGGTCAGGTGGTCTGGTATTCCCATCTCTTTCAGAATTCTCCACAGTTTACTGTGATCCACACAGTCAAAGGCTTCGGCATAGTCAATAAAGCAGAAATAGATGTTTTTCTGGAACTCTCTTCCTTTTTCGATGATCCAGCGAATGTTGGCAATTTGATCTCTGGTTCCTCTGTCTTTTCTATAACCAGCTTGACATCTGGAAGTTCATTGTTCATGTATTGCTGAAGCCTGGCTTGGAGAATTTAGAGCATTACTTTACTAGCATGTGAGATGAGTGCAATTGTGCGGTAGTTTGAACATTCTTTGGCATTGCCTTTCTTGGAATGAAATCCTTTCTTGGGATTGGAATGAAAACTGACCTTTTCCAGTCCTGTGGCCACTGCCGAGTTTTCCAAATTTGCTGGCATATTGAGTGCAGCACTTTCACAGCATCATCTTTCAGGATTTGGAATAGTTCAACTGGAATTCCATCACCTCCACTAGCGTTTTCGTAGTGATGCTTTCTAAGGCCCACTTGACTTCACATTCTAGGATGTCTGGCTCTAGGTGAGTGATCACACCATCATGATTATCTTGGTCCTGAAGATCTTTTTTTGTACAGTTCTTCTGTGTATTCTTGCCACCTCTTCTTAATATCTTCTGCTTCTGTTAGGTCCATACCATTTCTGTCCTTTATTGAGCTCATCTTTGCATGAAATGTTCCCTTGGTATCTCTAATTTTCTTGAAGAGAACTCTAGTCTTTCCCATTCTGTTGTTTTCCTCTATTTCTTTGCATTGATCACTGAGGAAGGCTTTCTGATCTCTCCTTGCTATTCTTTGGAACTCTGCATTCAGATGCTTGTATCTTTCCTTTTCTCCTTTGCTTTTCTCTTCTCTTCTTTTCACAGCTATTTGTAAGGCCTCCCCAGACAGCCATTTTGCTTCTTTGCATTTCTTTCCCATGGGGATGGTCTTGATCCCTGTCTCCTGTACAGTGTCACGAACCTCATTCCATAGTTCATCAGGCATTCTATCTATCAGATCTAGTCCCTTAAATCTGTATAATCATAAGGGATTTGATTTAGGTCATACCTGAATGGTCTAGTGGTTTTCCCTACTTTCTTCAATTTCAGTCTGAATTTGGCAATAAGGAGTTCATGATCTGAGCCACAGTCAGCTCCTGGTCTTGTTTTTATTGATTGCATAGAGCTTCTCCATCTTTGGCTGCAAAGAATATAATCAATCTGATTTCAGTGTTGACCATCTGGTGCTGTCCACGTGTAGAGTCTTCTCTTGTGTTGTTGGAAGATGGTGTTTGCTATGATCAGTGCTTTCTCTTGGCAAAACTCTATTAGCCTTTGCCCTGCTTCATTCTGTATTCCAAGGCCAAATTTGCCTGTTACCCCAGGTGTTTCTTGACTTCCTACTTCTGGATTCCAGTCCCCTATAACGAAAAGGACATCTTTTTTGGGTGTTATTTCTAAAAGGTCTAATACAATGCAAATGTTATGGAAAGAATAGTAAATACAATGTAAATGCTATATAAAAAATTGTTGGCACACCTCAAATTGAAATTTAATTTTTTGGAACTTTCTGGATTTTTAAAAAATATTTTTGATCTGCAGGTGGTTGAATCTGTGGTTATAGAACCTGTGGATACTGAGGAATGACTATATTAATAGTTGCATACATACAAAAGAATTAAATACCATCTCTTATGTTCTATAAAAATTTTAATTTTATAAAATAGCTAGAAGAATAGAAGATCCCAGTCAATTTCTACCAAAAATTAGACATGGTATTGGGGATTCTGAACACATAAACCATTCTAAGTCTAGATCGGAGAAGGGAACTTTTTACTGTAAAGATACTGGGACTTCTGCATGGAAACTGACTTTTGAGAAAACTAACCCTGGATAAATCCTGCCAATATTGGAGATAACAGAAAAACAAGCAAATCAACAAAGCATATGGGCTAATAAAATATTTTATTGTAAGGGAAAGAAAATATAACTCTGAATACAGAAGGAGAATACACATTGAAAATTATTTTCTATAGGAAACAATATATTTTTACTGTGGTAAAATATACATAAAATAAAATATATCATTGTAATCATTTTTAAGTGTACAATTCAGTGGCATTAAGTACATTCATATTGTTATACAGCACAGAACATATTGTTTATATTCGTTTACAGTACCTTCCCTCAAAAAAATTTACAGAGATAGCTTCTGAGATTTTTTTTTTTTTTTTTAATGCAGGAAGCCTGTAGAAGAGAATATAGCACAAGGAACTCTGCTCAATATTCCGTAACACCATAAATGGAAAAACAATTTGAAAAAGAGTAGATAAACGTATATCTATATCTGAATCACTTTGCTGTACACCTGAAATTAACACAACACTGTTGATCAACTATACTCCAATATAAAATTAAAAAATAATTTTAAAGAGAACAAATTGGAACAAAGACAGAAACAAAAGGGACATGGTTAAAAACTAAAAAGTAATACAAGTTTTAATGGAATGGCATTAAAATTCATATTGCAGGCAGTAAAAAACAAAACTTATTAAAGAAGAAATCCATTCAGAGGTGTGGAGGACAAACCAAAGAAAGGCTCCCAGAACAAAAAGGAAAGACGTATGAAATATTAACATTGAGAGAGGTGGTAACAGGAACGAAAGAAAGAAGTTGACTGATGTAAGGCAATCTAGGCAGCCCTATGCCCCATCACAGTGATTGGTTCAGAACAGACGTGTGACCCATGATTAGCCAATGAAAGTGAAACAGATTATTTTAAAACACAAATCTATGTTCACAAAGTTATTAAACAAAAACAGCAAAGAAAGGTTAAAAATACAAAAAACAGTGATAATAAATTTTTGAGATTGAGGACTTTTCCTGTTGTCTCAGAATTTGTTTAGAGCCCCAAAGCTGAGTATATTAGGAACCAAGTATTGCCAAATTCTAAAGACAGCCATAAGTAGCTCACATATGCTTCCAGGGCTTATAGACACTCCCACCTCCTTGCCCCAACTTGCTTATGTAAAGAAAAATGAGCAACTCACAGGAGGCTTAGTTGAATTTTGAGTGATTTTAGAGGAGGCGTCATTAGGAAAGTGTGCAGAGGCTTTTCTTTCCCCTTGTGAAGGAGGGGAGGGAGCATAAGCCCCCAACTCCATGAATACAATCTAGAAAGATTGTGAGTGCCTTTAAGAAGAGGAGCCCCCCAACCAAAAAAAAGAAGAGACCTTTCTGTTTTGTAAGTAACTATCATAACATTGTTAATCAGCTATACCCCAACATAAAAAAAAAAAAAAAGAGGAGACTTGCATCTCAGTCTCCTGTCAGGTACTCAACATGTTAAACTGCGGAAACTTGTAAACCCCTCCTGGTGTTGACATCAGAGCAGAGGAGCAAGTAGAGAAGAAGTTCTTTGAAGTTTGACATGCATCCCAGGGAGTTGAAGGGCTTCCCTGATGGCTCAGATTGTAAAGAAAGAATCTGCATGCAATGCAAGAGACCCAGATTTAATCCCTGGGTCAGGAAGATCCCCTGGAGAAAGGAATCACTACCCACTTCAGTATTCTTGCCTGGAGAATTCCATGGACAGAGGAGCCTGGTGCCTACAGTCCATAGAGTCACAGAGTTAGACATGACTGAGCGACTAACACTTTCACCAGGGAGTTTGGGGGTGGTGAAAAAAAAGTGTGTGGTGCTCCTCTGAGAATTCTGAGAGCGGGAGTCTGGCTGGAGGAGGTGGAAGGAGGAAGAGAGACACAACAGAGTGGCAGAATAAGAGAGAGCGTTTTCTCTGGGCCAGGAGGACCTGGAAAGGCAGGCAGGCTTGACATTGTTAAAGAGACTTCTCCAAAGAGAGCTGCTTTCTAGGATGAGGAAACCCAACAGGAAGAAGTGTGCTGCTGGGGTAAGAGTTTGGGGCAGGGGTCCTAAGATGACAGCAGAATTATGCAGTGGGTCTCTGATAGTTCATTTTATGTGTCAACGTGGATGGGCCACAGTACCCAGGTATTTGGTCAAACACTCTTCTAGATGTTTCTGCAAAGTTTTTCTCTTGACAAAATTAACATTTAAATCAGTCAGCTTTGAAGTAAAGCAGATTAGTCTCCACAATGTAGGTGGGCATCATCTAATCAGTTGAAGGCCTTAACAGAAAAGAGACTGGCCTCCTCAGAGAAAGAAGGAACTCTGCCATCAGACTGCATTGACACTTGAACTGCAACCTCAGTTCTTCCCTGGGTCTCCAGACCCAGTCGGTCTACCCTGCAGAGTTGGGGCTCACCATCCTCCACAATCATGTGAGCCAGTTTGTAAAATCAATCAATCAACCCCTCATATTTGCTCACTCTCTCTTCCCCCTCCCTTCCTATATGTGCACACACACACACATCTTATTGATCTGTTTCTCTGGAGAACCCTGACTAATACAGGGTGCTATCACACAGAAAGTATCTAAGCCAGGTAGTGTTAACCCAGAGATTACTATAACACAAGATTAGTTTGTTTTTTTTTTAAGATTTTTTATTTTTCTCTTATTGCTTCTCCTATGCATACACCCCCACCCTACTGCAGAAGACCTGCAAAATGAAGGGAAGAGGAGAAAATAATGAGGAAAAAAATCGATGCTGCCTGTTATCAGTGTCCCCTTAGTGTCCTGAGCTAAGGGTTCTTTGGATGGAGATGGGGGTGCCTGGGGAAAGCCACAAATGGATGAGGAATTAGACTTTTACCTTAGACTGAAATGAACACTGTGGTCATTTCATCAGAGAGACAGGGAGAGAAATATGCAGGGCACATTTAAAGGCAGAGACCCGAGAGAAATAAAGCTGTTCTTAATTGTCTCCCAAGTATTTCACAATTTCAATAAACCAGTTACTGCTAGGTCAGAAAAATACCAAAATATAGGGGAAGGAAAAAGGAAGAAAACAAAGAAGAGAAAGAGAGCTTGAGAGGGAAGGGGAAAAAGCCATCAATAAGCAGGGAAAGCAATATAATTACCAAAGTAGGAAGAAGTCAAGGCAAAAAGTCATTAAATTGGACTATGGATCACTATATGTTAATTAAAGTATAACTCACAATAAAATTGAAACAGACATGAACCTAATAAATTAAGTAATAAAGCATAGATATGAATAAAAAATGGAGGTAGGGGAAATGTAATCTTCTAAAACTGATTCTAAAAATATTCACCTGAAGAGGTCAATAGCCAGAGAAGAAATTGAAAAAGTTATCAAATAATCATTTTCCATAACAGGTCTAAGTTATTTCATAGCTACATATCCAAATACCTGAAGGAACAGATAATCCTCAGGCTACTTAATTTTTTCAGTGCAAAGAAAAAGATGAAAAGTGACCCAATTCATTTTGTGAATCTAGCATAACCAACTCTGACCCTAAAACCTAACAAAAATGTTTTAAATAAGAAATCTATATATTAGTCTCATTTTAGGCATGCTAGTTCTAAATTAAAAGACTAGCAAATTCAATCCAGTTGAACTTTATAAGAATAACACACTATTATCAAATAAAATGTATCACAAAATGTAAAAATTGTTAAATACTAAGAAATTAAAAATATCAAACCAATAATGCAGTAGGAGATAAACCATAAGATCATGACAGCATATGCAGAATAGGTATTTAATAAAATTCCAAATTTGTCACTAACAATCTGTCTTAAGCTTAGAGCTAATGCATTTAACAATGAAATATCAGATATAACCCCATTAAAATAAGAAGAAAGTATATGAATTCATATCATCACCATTATTTAATCTTCTGGAGGCTTTAGCCGGTATAAGACACAGAACAGGAAGCAAGAGACATAAACCTTAGGAAAAAAAGGAATCTTTCTTTGCAGACAAGAAATAATAATATGTCTAAAATTTCCAAGCGGATCAATTGAAAATCTAATGCAACATAAACACATAAAAGTCTATCACGTTTAGGTATGGCAGTAATAACTAGTTTAGTTCAGTTCATTTCAGTCGCTGAGTCGTGTCCGACTCTTTGCGACCCCATGAATCGCAGCACGCCAGGCCTCCCTGTCCATCACCAACTCCCAGAGTTCACTCAGACTTACGTCGATCGAGTCGGTGATGCCATCCAGCCATCTCATCCTCTGTCGTCCCCTTCTCCTCCTGCCCCTAATTCCTCCCAGCATCAGGGTCTTTTCCAATAAGTCAGCTCTTCCCATCAGGTGGCCAAAGTATTGGAGTTTCAGCTTCAGCATCAGTCCTTCCAAAGAACACCCAGGACTGATCTCCTTTAGGATGGACTGGTTGGATCTCCTTGAAGTCCAAGGGACTCGCAAGAGTCTTCTCCAACACCACAGTTCAAAAGCATCAATTCTTCGGAGCTCAGCTTTCTTCACAGTCCAACTCTCACATCCATACATGACCACTGGAAAAACTATAGCCTTTTTTTTTTTTTTAAACTATAGCCTTGACTAGACGGACCTTTGTTGGCAAAGTAATATCTCTGCTTTTCAATATGCTATCTAGGTGGGTCATAACTTTTCTTCCAAGGAGTAAGCGTCTTTTAATTTCATGGCTGCAATCACCATCTGCAGTGATTTTGGAGCCCCCAAAAATAAATAACTAGTTAGAAAACATAATTTAAAATTCCCTTTGTATTACAGCAAGAAAAACAAAACATGTAATACCTAGGAATAAACTTTTAAAAATAGGACTTGCCTGAAAAAGAACTAAACTTTACTAACAGACTTTCTTGTATAAAAATCACATTGAAAAATAAGAAAGAAAATAGAGAGGTAGATTAAAGCAAAAATGACACCATTTTTCACCTAGCAAATTAAGTTTTTTTGGTTTATTTCAGTTCAGTCACTCAGTCATGTCTGACTCTTTGCGACCCCATGGACTGCAGCATGCCAGGCCTCCCTGTCCATCACCAACTCCCAGAGTTTACCCAAACTCGTGTCCACTGAGTTGGTGATGCCATCCAATTATCTCATCCTCTGTTGTCCCTTTCTCCTCCTGCCTTCAATATTTCCCAGCATCAGGGTCTTTTCAAATGAGTCAGTTCTTTCCATTATGTGGCCAAAGTATTGGAGTTTCAGCTTCAAAATCAGTCCTTCCAATGAATATTCAGGACTGATCTCGTTTAGGATATGACTGGTTGGATCTCCTTACAGTCCAAGGAACTTTCAAGAGTCTTTTCCAACACCACAATTCAAAAGCATCGATTCTTTGGTGCTCAGCTTTCTTTATACTCCAACTCTCACATCCATACATGACCACTGGAAAAACCATAGCCTTGACTAGACGGACCTTTGTTGGCAAAGTAATGTCTCTGCTTTTTAATATGCTATCTAGGTTGGTCATAACTTTTCTTCTAAGGAGAAAGCATCTTTTAATTTTATGGCTGCAGTCACCATCTGCAGTGATTCTGGGGCCCCCAAAAATAAAGTCAGCCACTGTTTCCTCTGTTTCCCCATCTATTTGCCATGAAGTGATGGGACCAGATGCCATGATCTTAGTTTTCTGAATGTTGAGCTTTAAGCCAACTTTTTCACTCTCCTCTTTCACTTTCATCACGAGGCTTTTTAGTTCTTCTTGGCTTTCTGCCTTAAGGGTGGTGTCATCTACATATCTGAGGTTATTGATATTTCTCCCAAACATCTTGATTCCAGGTTGTGCTTCATCCAGCCCAGTGTTTCTCTTGATGCACTCTGCATATAAGTTAAATAAGTAGGGTGACAATATATAGCCTTGACGTACTCCTTTTCCTACTTAAGTCTCTGTTTTTAATGGAACCACCCAATACTGGCAAGAGTGAGGTTAAGTAGATACTTCGTGGTTTTACACACTACTGGTACCATATAATTGCAACAATTTCCCTGAAAAACAACTTGTCCATGTATATCATTAATATTAGTTATGATATTACATTTGAACATAGTAATTCTCCTTTCAGGGATCCTTAGGGAAATATTTGGATATATCAACAATGATTTGTTCCACGGTATTCACAGCAACATTAAAGCAAATAAAAGGGATGAGGGTAAGTAAATTTATAACATTAAAAAAAAAATTTATAACATTAGAAAAATAATGAGGCACATTATATTTTTACATATTATTTTAATGGTTTGTAATATTTGTGTATACTATTTATAAATATATGTATAAATTTACCATGAAAAATGATGTCTACAAAGTTTTGGGAACTACTTACTATTATATTGTTAAGCAAAAAAAATAAAATCAGTATATAAAATCATATCAGTAACAATTTATGTAATCTCAACTTATTTTTAAAAATGAAAATATAATGATCAAAAATAAATATGTCCAAATACTGTGAAAAATAGCTGTCTTGGTGCTGAAGTTAAAGGTAATTCTTCTGCTTTTTCATGCTTTTTGATATCAAAATTTTAAGAATATGTAGTATTACTTAAAAAGAAAAATAACTTACAAGCATTCATAACCTGGGGTTGATTGATGGATGGCTTCAGGGTGTCCATGGCTCAGCTAAGACTGCAAATACATTTTTTGTGCTAGTGAATTTGCTTGGAGAGAAAGTGATAGTTTCAAAGGGTTTCATCATCCTAGGATAGAAGCTGCTGATTTAAAACTTTCAGGAAGTGATTTAGAAGGGTCATTATTATATATTGACAGTGTTCCAGATTTGCAACCCCCCAGAGAAGGCAATGGCAGCCCACTCCAGTACTCTTGCCTGGAAAATCCCATGGATGGAGGAGTCTGGTAGGCTGCAGTCCATGGGGTCGCTAAGAGTCCAACGTGACTGAGCGACTTCACTTTCACTTTTCACTTTCATTCATTGGAGAAGGAAATGGCAACCCACTCCAGTGTTCTTGCCTGGAGAATCCCAGGGACGGGGGAGCCTGGTGGGCTGCCGTCTCTGGGGTCACACAGAGTCGGACACGACTGAAGCAACTTAGCAGCAGTAGCAGCACATTCATGCTAAAGGGTTAGATATTTTAAACATCATTATTTTCAAAACTAAGCCAGAAAAATTCTACTTGTCTTATATTCAAATGGAAAAATTCTCAAGATATTCATGAGTATCTTTCTCATTTAAATTATAACCACTACTAAAACTGTAATTCCATAAATATTTATTGAGCATCTATATAAGCAGGGTCCCATGAAGCATGAAATGCTTTTTCAAATAAGAACTCCAAGTTCAGGGTACACTGAAATAAGGAATATATATGATACCTTCACATGATTTGTTTATTTATGTATGCTTATATATGTGTGCACATCAGTTCTGGGGGTCTTATTTTTATTCATGTCTTATTTTGTTTAAAAAAATATTTAAGGAAGCTTACCAAAAAAAATATAACATAGAATGAAATTTAAAATAAGTAGGAGAGTCAATTGGGACAAAGGCTAAAATGAGGCAGAAAAGGTAAGATGAAGCCAAGAGTAAGGTCAGAACTCCTAGTTCATGCCAAAGTTTCAAGTTCCCTTGTAGTCTAAACAAGAAGGTAAACATGATCTGTTACATGAGTCTTCGTGCCTGAAAGATAAAAAGAAACCAGTTACTCAGGAGAAACCCAACTATTGCAAATTGTACCGCCAAAGGGAAAGTTCTCCCATGGGCCTTCATAAAGAGGGCACTGTAATATAATGAACAACATCTTCTCAAGGTTAAATAAGGAACAACAACCAGATGTAAAATACACAGGGAAATATGTGGGTCGTACCAGGCGTCACTGAAGAGCTCTTCCGTGACCACCTACTTAAAATCACAATTCCCCATCCCCCTTCCTAGCTCCTTTTGTTCCTGTAGCACTATCATCAATGAGGCTTTATCTTTTTTAAAATCTCTCTCTCCGCTCCATTAAATATAAATTCAATGAAGGCAGACATTTTGGTCTATCTCATTCATCCACATTCCCAGGGTTCAAAAGAATTTCTAACACATAGAAGTTGTTCAATATATATTTATTGAATGAGTGAAGTCATGAATTATCATCATATAATTATTAGTGAGTAATATCATTATTACTATCAACATGTCATTCTCATTAGCAGGATTCACAGAACTCTTTTGCATTATATTCTTCAAGGTGAACAGAGGATAAAATTAAAACATAATTTTGTAAAAGCGATTTTATGAAAGTCAGATAATGTGGCATAAGAATGTAGCTTTCAGGAGTCAAGATATGAATTTCAAAACATCTAAAGGAATCAATAAACTGCATGTTTTTAGACAATCCTTCTTAAATAAGAATTTAAGTATGATGAAACTACAAGTTGGGGTTATATTTCCTGAAAGCAGTTGGTAAACAGCTATTGTGTGTTCCTGCAAATGGCACAGCTGTATGGTTTGATTCAACTAAGCTGAGTTAGAAATTAGAGCAAGGAATCTAAAAATGAGGTATTCCTGAAAGTAAGTTTTGATACTTGCAAAGACAGGCTAAGAGATAAACCCCAGCCAGAACCAAGGCTTTTTTCAGAAAGAGATTAGATTACCATGTTAACATAAAGGCATTTATATGATGTTGGTGCCAAATGGATAGATTCATAGCCCTAAAAGATTTTCACCTAGAAAAAATTTAAAGTAGGACACCCAAAAGTTCATCTGAGCCACATGACGTCTTAGTATAACTCCCAGAAAGTAACATAATCTTTCAGTATGTTACAATCATGAAATATACACTTAATTAAGCAAGTAAGTTAGCTTGCTAGATAGGGCTGTTTTCCATAAGGAATTTAAATATGGAGAGATGTTTACATACTTGAGAACATTAATTACATAAACAATGTTCTATAGTGATTCTTCCTGAAACTGTTATATAACAGAATCAGTTGTCAGTTCAAGTCAGTCCTAGTTGTCGATAATAAAACCGTATATCAAGCATCCAGGAGAACCTTTTTCTTGCTCTCAGGGCTTAGAGATGGAGAGATGGCTCACTGAGTTCAACGTGAACAGGTCCTTTTCTTTTTTTTTTTTAAGTGAACGAGAGGAACCATAACACCTCTCTTTTACTCCTGCCAAATATTGTTTGATTCATAAAAGCCCATGCACACCAACCTGACTCCCAGTGACAGCTAATTCCCAGTGATGCCCAGTGGGAGGTGTGTGTCTATCGCAGATGCTCAGGTGCGCCTCCAGGTGCCCCTTGAGGACTGAAGGATTTATGACCCCAACTCCTGGAAGTGCTGCCCACAGTCCTGCCTCAGCTGTCAGCCTCTTTGGGAATCCGCTGAGGCAATGGGTGCCTGCCCCAAGTGCACGGAGACCCCTGGGCATCCCTGCTGTGCTCTCCTGGGCTGTCCATCTCTGCGTGTCCAAATCCAGCCTGCCCATAAGGCCCTGCTCAAATACCACCCTCTTCCAGAGGCCTTTCCAGATTCTTTCCTTTTCTAAATGTTCTTTTCTTTTCTAAATGACCATGCTCCCTCCCCAGGTAGGGTTGCCAGATAAAATACAGGACACCCTGTTAAATTTGAATGTCAGGTCAACAGCAAATAGATTTTCATAAAGGCATGTCCCAAGTATTATATGGGATACACTTGGACTAAAAAACTAATCATTGTTGATCTGAAATTCAAATGTAACTGAGCATTGTGTATTTTTATTTGCTAAATCTAGCATCCTTATGTCCAGGCAGCCAGAATCCCATAACTGTTCTACACAGAAGGATAAAGGCCAGTCTCCTTGCCTCAACATGGGAGAGTTCTGAGGGGTCTTCCCAGTTACAGAGTTCCCCTGGGGGACAGTTGATGTTTTCTATTGAGGCTGTATCTAAGTCTAGCTTCTCCCTCTGCGCAATCCTGCTTCTTTGTCTACATCAGTCATTAAATCCCAAGTGTTAGTTGTTCAGTCATGTCCAGCTCTTTGCAATCTCATGGATTGTAGCCCACCAGACTTCTCTGTCCATGGAATTCTCCAGGCAAGAATATTGGAATGGGTAGCCATTTCCTTCTCCAGGGGAACTTCCCAACCCAGGGATTGAACCTGGGTCTCCTGCATTAGACACGGATTCTTTACTGTCTGAGTCACCAGGGAAGCTGATTAATCCCAAACAGCTCCCCCTAATAAATTTCCTGCATAAGCAGACTCTCCCTCCTAGAGTCTGCTCCCTGGAAACTCAACTTGAAATAGGGCCTGAGGATGAATAGAGTGGTTTGGCTAAAAAAACAAGGTGAATGACTAAGAGAGGTGGGGAGTGGTCCAGAGAGAAAGATTCAGGTCAAGTTATGAAGAGTATACACAAACACTATATATGGTTGAATATTGCAAGACGGACTAGTTCATAAGACACACGACCTTATAATTTAGAAGTTAGTATCTGGGAAATCCCAGTTGTTTGTGACTCCCCGCGGTAGAGGGTGGGGGGTTGTGGAAATGGAGGTCAAATGGTGAGGAGTTTTTACTTTCCTCCCATCAGTGCTTCCTACACCTTTCTACCAAGGCTGGGTGAACCTCCATGGTCTGTGGTGGCATAAAATTCCATTGAGGTCTTTTCTTCAAATACTGGTGCAAATCATGACTTCCATTTCATCACTTATTGCATTGCATTTTAAAAACGATTTTTCCAAAATTATTCCATTAACTGACTTCCAGGAAGATGTCCCCGTGTCCTGTAGCTTCATATACTTCACAGAACCAGTCACTCACACCTGAGGGCATTTGTATCCCAGGGTGAGTGGCACTGCCTTTAAGAGGTTTGTTTCTCTCCTTTCCTTCAGGGTCTATTCTAAGGAAAGTTATGTAAGCCTCTCTTGAGTCCAGAATCTCTTTCTCCCTCTAGCTTTCTCCTGGCTAAAAGTTTCTGCTCGTGTGAAGAAAAAAACTGTACCATGGCAGCGCATCCCAACTCCCACTGCTTTTCCACACGGACTACAGACTTCTTTAACGGGCACACAGTGCCTGAGGTTGATGTATATCTTTTGTCTAGGTTGCCCCTAGCAACACTTGATAACTAGATTCCAAAATCATATTTAAAGATATCAGATCAGAAGCTGAAACAGCCCCCAAATATAATTGAGTGATATTATTGCCACATAAGTTGGGGCCAGTTCACCTCAACATACTGTCTGCCACATGCCCATGCCCACACAGAAGTTTGACATTTTACTAGGTAGACAGGAGCACAGTTATGGGGAAACCTGGAGTTTTCTCCATGGTACAATCTTCATTCTAGATTACCTATAAAAATCTTCATTTGAAAATCAGGTAAGATTCATTTGAAAATCATTTGAAAGTCAGGTAAGAAAAAATAAATTTACACTGAGCCACACTAAGCTTCCCTTTCTGTACACATGTACATTAGCCAGTCAGTTGTGAACAACTCTTTGTGACCCCATGGACTGTAGCCCTCCAGACTCCTCTGTCTGTGAAATTCTACAGGCAAGAATACTGGAGTGGGTTGCCATTTCCTTCTCCAGGGGATCTTCCCAACCCAGGGATTGAACCTAGGTCTCCTGCATTGCAGGCAGATTCTTTACCATCCGAACTACCAGGGAAGCCTTCTGTATATGATTCCCCATGAAAAGATATTGGTTAGATGACCAAGATATAATTTCTCCTTGCACAAATCTATTCCCCAAATTCTGTGTCAGTTAATGCAATTTCTAGCAATACAACAACAATTAATCCTGCATCCTAGCCATTCTTCTATGAAGACTAAGTTGCTGCAGAATTAACAAATTTTTTAATACTCGTAATATTTCCTGAAGATGAAAAATAAATCAGAGTGTTCATAGACTGTGAAATGAGTCCTGTGTTGATGAGAATTGTAGATAATTGTCTCATATATAGGACAGACAAATGTTAAAATAAATGTAATTTCAAACTCTGAGTCTTAGAAGTGACTTATTTCTACATGAAATAAATTTCTCTCATAATCGTATCAATGCAATATTTATATTCCTTGTTAAGTAGAAGTAGTAAAGGTACTTCCTTCTTTTGGAGCAGACAGAAAGGAAGAATGCTTACCTCTAATTACCTGTAAAATGTTAAGATAATCTTCCACTTGGGATACCATGAGAATCCTAGAAAAAGAAATAGCATCATATTTATTTTATAGGGGAAAATAATCACCTATCTACTTCTCATGATACAAAAGATATTGTTTCAAGCTCACTTCCAAACCCTCTGCCTGTTTTAAATTTCTTGAGAAATCTACATGCAAATTCTTAGGCAGCTTTTGAAACCAAATACAACCAAGATTTATTGGTTCTCCTTCCTCTGTGAAAATCTATTGTGTCCCTTTGATTTTCTAAAAGACCCAAGAAAACCAATCTTAGAGGGCCTTCTAGACGTTGTTAATACAAAGTTATGAGCGATCACTTCCAATAGACATCAGACACCCCCTCCTCTGAAACTGTCAGCAGCACCACCAACCCCAAGGTCTTCTGGAACTAACAGGAAGCTAATATAAACAGTGAAAATGAGTCTCAGAGAGGTGCTGACAAAAGAGAAGAAAGTCACAGGGGAAAATGAAGAACATGAAGAGGTCACTCTAAAGACATCAGTGCCTAGGGCAGGGCCTGGCAGGCCACTCCACACTCAACAGATATTTATTGAATGGTGGAGCTCTTTGTTATCAACTGAATAGTCTTCCCTAGAGCCATGAGCAACCTGCCACACAAAGACAGTATCCAGGGATAAGAAAATCAGTGGGAAAGGGGTTGGCAAGGTGGGTGCTGGAGACTTCTCTTCTGTTCACTGCTCTGCCACAACTAGATGTCTGACTTAGGGAAAGTCACTTAAATGTCTGAATCTCTAATACCTCAGCTGAAAAGTGAGGGGATTAGACTCTGATCTGTAAGATTCCTTCAAATCCAAAGTCTACAATCCCTAGGACACAAAAAAGGGTGCAGTCATCACACAGTGCCTTGGCCTTGACCAGAGGTCAGGTTTGGCCTGTCTTCTCTCACACTCTCTGTGGTCATGACCTCTGACCCTATCCTGCTGCAGTTCCAGCCCTACCTTCCTTCCATCTCAGGGTCAGCCTGTCATGGGACCACCAGCATCAGTAAGTTTAGTGACTGACCTGCACAGAGACCTAGAGAAAACCACTCTCCCCTCAATTTATATTCTCAAAGGTTTTTTTTTTTGTTGTTGTTGTATATTATGGACCTATACTTCTTTTGTTTTGTTTTGTTTTTAGTTTGGAAATAACCCTGTCAATGGATACATAAGCTGTTTCTTTGGCATGGTAATATTGAGGTTACGAATAATAGCCTGATGTACCTTCTCTCTGTTCCAGGAAGAGATGCTGAACTCTAATCTTAGCTATCTATCTCACTGACTGTGGGCTATTAATCATCAAAAGACCAAGAGAAAGAATTTAGGTGTAACCCAAAGTCAGTCCTGGAAAAACATTCCCAAGAGCATTGTCCATTGCTAACAATAAGTTCTACAGATGTACACAAAAGGAAAAGCTGTACCCATTTCTCTCTTCTCTTTCACTTAACCCTGGCATAAAAGCAACAGATTCCTCATAAACAGACTGAAAAAAATAAATCATTTACCACTTATAGGGCCAGATTCAGGAAAAGAAAACATTTATGTAAGCCACTTCCTGAATAGTCAGCTTTTAATGACAGCTACAAAGCCTCCTGAATGTTGTACCCTAAGGCTCCCTGAGGATCCTAAAACACAAACAAATGTAAATAATGGTCAGAAAGTCTTTGTAAGTTGATTAACCTCCTTTAATTCTGACCTGTCCCTGAGATATGATCAAGTGAGCTCATTAGTAAAATCCCTTTTTCAATAAATAACAGATGTTTTTTTAATAAAATAGACAACCAGATGGGTGGCATCACTCAGATCCACACCTCATTTTTACCACTCAGCCAGTTATCGTTATAAACACTCAATGAATTATATGGTTTCCTTAGGGTGGAAATGCAGGGGAGGAAAACAAGTTCTTGTTCAATGGACATGACTCCTTTCAAATAAATTCCAGAAGAAGAGGCTTTGGCTCATTAATTTTTAAATCTGCTAAAATGTTCAATTAGCGGCAAAGCACAACTTCCAAGTCTAGTTTGTCAACACAGAATCTGAGAACACAAATTTAAGGAGACATAAATCAGTAAGGTTGAATCCTCTAAATTAATAATCAATGACTTCCTCCAGAACAAAAAGTGACTAAAGTCAAGGTATTTTCAAGAAAATATCTTGATAGATATCAAATAATAAAAGTCTCTAGGGTTCTAACTGAGCAGAAAACTTATCAACTTCTTTTCTATACACAACTTTGCTCAGGGTCGTGAAGCCAAAGCCTTTCCATAAATGCAGGGACTGAGTCCACTGGAAGCAGCGATTCCCTAAGAAGATCACAGGACTTAAATCAGTGGTCCAGATATCCTGGGAAGTTGTTTTCTGGAGTGAAGCAGAAGTAAGATTTTGAAACCAACCAGCTTTAACATTATAAAATGATCTCTTTCCATCCATTCCTAATTATATTTTAAGGGGAATAATTAATTGAGAAAATGAAATAAATTTCATCTTATTAGATAATGAAGGGCATTTTGCATCAAGCAATAAAATTGAACCTCCTGCAACAAGTCAAAACCATGATAATAACTTCAAATCAACTTATAAAATAAACCAAGGTGCGGGGGAGAAGTCCTTGAAGTAACGTCAGGCCAAATTGATATTTAGAATCCACAAATTTTATAAAGGGCATACATCAACAGAGACATCAGGTATTTCCCTGCATCCAGTCTCAGCTTACATTTGAGTTTGTTACGATGGAAAGGGGAGAAGTTCTTAATATCCTGCATAGATTATTAGATTAAATAAAAGGTGACCTCAAGTTAATTTCATCAGGTTACTTTATTCCTTCCCAAAACCAACCTGAAATAAGGCACAGTAGAAATGGGACTTTATGGGGATGGTTCTAAATGTTGAAAAGGAGGTCATTCAAGATGGGGAAGGGGGAGGAGAGGGAAGGACAGGGTAGCCAGATAGCATCAGGGGAGCAGCGAGTATAGAGGATGAGGAAGTAGGCAAGTAGTCAAGATTAGCTTTCCCCAAATCCCTCCTGGGGCTGGTTCCACGTGGAATGCTCTCAAATCTTTCTGCTCTATCCCCACCTGCCTCCCTGTCCTGAAGTTTAATTTGAGAGTTACTTGCCACCAGTGTTTATATGGGAGAAGGCAATGGCAACCCACTCCAGTACTCTTGCCTGGAGAATCCCATGGATGGAGGAGCCTGGTGGGCTACAGCCCATGGGGTCGCTAAGAGTTGGACATGACTGAGCGACTTCACTTTCACTTTTCACTTTCATGCATTGGAGAAGGAAATGGCAACCCACTCCAGTGTTCTTGCCTAGAGAATCCCAGGGACGGGGGAGCCTGTTGGGCTGCCATCTATGGGGTCGCACAGAGTCGGACACGACTGAAGCGACTTAGCAGCAGCAGCAGCAGTGTTTATATGAGGATACGAGAAGACACCTCCCCCCAGTTATCAAACACCATCCTCAAGGTTAAACAAATAGTTGTACTTGGCTTTATCTCCATTTTGCAAGTTGCATTATAATTGACCCAAAATTCTCCTCTATGTAGCGGGGAATGAGGGAAACAGCCGTCAAGTATCTACTTCTAGCTCCTTTTCAACCCCGGCACTTGGTCAACCTATACCTTCCTAAGGTGGCAAAATACTGAACTTAGCAAAACTATCCATAAACAGGGATATCTTTATTTCCATCCCATCATTTCCAGAACCTACTAGTGGCAAGCACACATACAGATTTTTTAAAAGGTGAAAAACACATTAATAGATTTTGGATTTCCCAACCATTGGAAATAGGTGTGCCCCTGTGGTCATGCATGGATGTGAGAGTTGGACTGTGAAGAAGGCTGAGCACCGAAGAATTGATGCTTTTGAACTGTGGTGTTGGAGAAGACTCTTGAGAGTCCCTTGGACTGCAAGGAAATCCAACCAGTCCATTCTGAAGGAGATCAGCCCTGGGATTTCTTTGGAAGAAATGATGCTAAAGCTGAAACTCCAGTACTTTGGCCACCTCATGTGAAGAGTTGACTCATTGGAAAAGACTCTGATGCTGGGAGGGATTGGGAGCAGGAGGAGAAGGGGACAACAGAGGATGAGATGGCTGGATGGCATCACTGACTCGATGGACGTGAGTCTGAGTGAACTCCGGGAGTTGGTGATGGACAGGGAGGCCTGGCGTGTTGTGATTCATGGGGTCTCAAAGAGTCGGACACGACTGAGCAACTGAACTGAACTGAACTGAACCAACGTTTACACCAAAAATGGTTCTGAATAGATATGTCCTTTTGAGAAACCCTTGTTAAGGAATGACCCTCAACATTGTATGTATTAAAGTCTCTCATTTATGTACAACTCTTTGCAACCCCATGGACTGTAACCCACCAGGCTCCTCTGTCCTAGGGATTCTCCAGGCAAGAATACTAGAGCGGGTTTCCATGCCTTCCTCCAGGGGATCTTCCCAACCCAGGGATAGAGCTCGAGTCTCCCGCCTTGCAAGCGGATTCTTTACCATCTGAGCCACCAGAGAAGCCCAGATTCTCAGCTCAGTGCTCTTAATGGCCTGAGACTGTATCCTGCTGTAAGAATCTGTTAGATCCTGTTGAGTCATCATCCATCCTTCCACAGAACACAGTGGTATGGACACAGATTCGCTCTTGCTTTTCTTAGAGAAGGAGGAGTTTTAAGTTGTGAGTAATCAGTAGCAGTCTGCCTCAGTCTTTAGGATTTCTGGCCCTGAAGCTCATCTGATGGCCTCAGGTATGCCTACTACAGTCCTGGTACCTCACCACTGATGTTGTGAAGTGATAAGCCAGAAAACTCAAAAATGCCTACAGCTTTTTAATCAACCAGAGATTGTCAGTGGGTTGACGAAAAGGGATCTCCTTAAAAATAAGTATATATACAGAGCACTTGACAGACCACAAATTATTTTCATAGTTTAGATGACAGAATCCTCACAATCTTATGAGATGGGAAGGAAATTTTATCTCCATTAAAAAAAAGAGGCTCAAAAAAGTTAAATGGGATTTTTATAATTGTAGGGTTGGTATGTCATAGGGATAGAACTTGAACCCAAAACTCCAGATTCCAAGGCTGAGTGTGCTTTTCGTGGTGTCACAGTGCCTGTCATATCAGAAATAAAGAAAACTGAGTCTTGGAAGCACAGGGCATACCAGTTGGCTTGCTTGACTCTTATATTTAATTGTATTTTTATCTTGTTACATGCCCTATATTTTTATAAGTTGTCCCACATCCTTTGGGAGAGCAAGGGAAAAGAAAAAAATTAGAAGAGAAAGAGGAGAAGAGGGAAAGGGGAGAAGGCAGGAGAGAGGAGGACAGCTGGAGCTCAAATTCCCCATCTTCACTAAGCATTTTGTACTATTTACTTGTTGCAGACGATATTCTTATGAATATGGATATCATATTACTTCAAGATACTCATAGCTCATTGCTGTGGTTTTCTAAAAATGTGTTTATGTGTTCTAGTAAGTAAGACAAATAAGACTAACTGTTCTTATACATTTCTCAATTTAGAACTGTAAAATAAGTAAAGCAAGGGATAAAATTCATTTGTTTCTGTAGCAAGTTCCCTACTAAGCCCTTACTATACTACATCATAATTACATATTAGTCTATCTCCCCTAAGAGACATGTCACGCCTGCCCATTACAGTATCCTGGCACATGGCAGTTGTTTAATAAATTTTTGTTGGATGAGTAAATATGATTAAAGCAAAGTCATGTTATTACTCACGTGCCTAAAACTGACTCTCAGCTCTCTGGAATCTAGTACATAGACTTAATAAATATATGTTAATAAAACATATAAATATGTGAATGCAAATTATTGTCCTATAAAGTAAGGTATGAAAAGTATTATTTAAGTGGCAGAGAAAAGTGTTATAGGAATTCCAAGAGGGGAGAGCTTTCTTTTAGGGGAGCAGCCAGGGAAAGATTTATGGAAAAGGTGATTGTCACTAGCTGGAGGCCACAGAGGACATGTGTTTCAGGCAGAGAAGACTTCACAGGAGCAAAGGAAATGTGGGAAAAAGCAAAAGAGTTGAGGAGACAAGTTGGCTAAACAAGTCAGTTGAAACTGAGGGATGATGGTGATTGGTATGAAAGACATTGCTGTTATTTCCCAACACCCATCAACCCCCTCTTCCTTAACATCAGAAACTTGATGTTAGCTGGTCCCCTCCCCCCTTGCTGCCTCACTAAGAGATTACATTCCCATCCTTTCTAGAAGTTAGCTGTATCCATAGAGCTATGTTTTGGCCCACAGAGTGTTACCTGAAGCATCTTGTGGACTTCCAGCATAGCTCTGTAAATCCTACAGGGGCCCACACTTCTCTTCTTCATGACGTAGCTAACGCTCGTCTGTGTGAACTGAAGCTTTAACAGCCATTTAGGGCCATGAGGATGGAACGCACAGCCTAAGGTTGGTGAGTGCTCAAAGAAGCCTTGGTCCCTGAGGATTTCATAGGGTCACATACCAGGCCTGCACCACCTACTACTTATTTTACAAGAGAAAGAAAGAATTTCTACAAAGTTCAAGACTCTCATGGCTGTTTGTTAGTCACTAAGTTTGTGACCGTATGGACTGTAGCCCACCAGGCTCCTCTGTCCATGGGATTTTCCAGGCAAGAATACTGGAGTGGGTTGCCATTTCTTCCTTCAGGGGATCTTCCCCATCCAGGGATCAAACCTGAGTCTCCTGCCTTGGCAAGTAGATTCTTTACCACTGAGCCACCAGGGAAGCCCTCAAGAATTTCATACCAAGTTTTAATATTATGTGAAGCAAAACCTAATCGAAATGGGTACATTAAAAAAATGTGAGCACAACACATATAAACACAACCACACTATATAAAAATATAACCCTACTGCCTTTCATGTTCAGCCAACTTTTCCACTTGTCACTTTTTGACTTTGCTAAACCCAGATGACACAGCTCTGCTACATTTAAGTAATGTTTACCACCAACATAGCCCCTGAGAAATCTTCTTCAATAGCATCGTCGAAAGCAATTTTCTAGCATCTGATTTTGGTGTAAATCATTAAGATTTTTGCTTTGGCATGCTGCAATTACAGCCAGGCAGGGCTGCAGCCTGGAATTAATCAAGAAATCGCAACCAGGTCAGCTTCAAAGGACTTCATTCCCGTGGGAGATGATGGCAAGGGCAGGGAAAGTTGTGACTGAAACTTAACCCACAAGGCAGAGAGCTGCTTGTTATCCTTGCTGCTGCTGCTGCTGCTGAGTCTCTTCAGTCGTGTCCGACTCTGTGCGACCCCATAGACGGCAGCCCACCAGGCTCCCCCATCCCTGGGATTCTCCAGGCAAGAATACTGGAGTGGGTTGCCATTGCCTTCTCCTGTTATCCCTAGCAGATATAATAAATACCAAAATCTAGATTGAAAGAGACAATTGTGCAGCAAGATAAATTTATTTGCAAAGCAAAACCTGGAGTCTTCTGCGTAAGTGCAGGAAAGCCAGTTCTGTGCTAGGAGCTCCGGGGAACATTAAAAAGGAACACACAGAAGTAGACAAAACAGAGTTTGGGAAAGGGTGGTGTTGATGAGAAACAGGAGCCATATGATAACAGCAATTAACCTGAAACTGAGTTAATCAGTGGGCTTCCCAGGTGGCTCAGTGGTACAGAAGTGAAGTGAAGTGAAGTGAAGTCGCTCAGTCGTGTCCGACTCTTTGCGACCCCTTGGACTGTAGCCCATCAGGCTCCTCCATCCATGGGATTTTCCAGGCAAGAATACTGGAGTGGGTTGCCATTTCCTTCTCCAGGAGATCTTCTCGACCCAGGGACGAACCCAGGTCTCCTGCATTGCAGGCAGATGCTTTACCATCTGAGCCACCAGGGAAGTCTCAGTGGCATAGAATCCATCTGCAAATGCCAGGGGGTTGATCCCTGGTTCAGGAAGGCCCCCTGGAGGAAGAAATGGCTACCCACTCCAGTATTCTTGTCTGACCTGGTTGCGATTCCTTGATTAATTCCAAGAAAATGCCATGGACAGAGAAGCCTAGTGGGCTATAGTCCCATGGGGTCACAAAGAATTGGATACAACTGAGCAACTGAGCACACAAAAGGAGATGAGCATATCCTGTCTGATTAGTTATCCAATTGCCCCCTTTCTGGGTGACCTGAGTGGCCCCAGAAGTTATTCCAACATTTACCAGTGACTTGGAAAGTCCCCATTGAAAAGTAGGGCTCACAGGAGCTCGGGGAAAGGCACATAGCTTCCTACTGACTGGACCCGTCCCTGACTCAGTCCAACCTGGTTTTCTCATCCGTTTCTGATCCGCTACCTCCATCTTCAGAAAGCTCAAACAAAACCCATACTTTTATCACAGTTTAAAAGCATTTCCACATAGATCTTTTGATGCTCATAACACTTCTGGCCAGGAACTGAGTCCCAGAGTTTCACTTCTTTCACAAGCACCACTGAGTGATTCATTTTTACAAGAGTCTGCTCCAGGTGGCGCTGGCGGTGCAGCTGCAAAGTCAGAGGGAGGAAGGAGAGGAAGAGGGAGGGGAGCCCACGGGAGCAGTGGCAGAAGCCAGAGTACAGGGAACACTTGAGAAGAGCTGTTTGCTTTGGATGAGGATTCATAACCCAGAGAAGGAGGAGGTCAGAATGGAAAGGCTGTGGGGCTCAGATTGTGGAGGACTGCTTCGAATGCCAGGCAGAGACCTGTGTTTTGATTCCATGGTCAATGTGAAGTCAGGGGGTATACATCTATGCAGGCTAATCACATGCCTTAAGAACTGGCTTTGGGGAAACTAACCTGATCATGATGTGTAGGTTGTATACACGTGCAAAAGCTTGAGACTAGGCAGAAACTTTGGGAGAAAGTTTGTTCTGTTGTTGTTCAATCACTCAGTTGTATCTGACTCTTTCTGACCCCATGGACTGCAGCACACCCGGCCTCCCAGTCCTTCACTGTCTCCTGGAGTTTGCTCAAATTCATGTCCACTTGAGTCAGCGATGTTATCTATTTCATCCACTGCTTCCTCCTTCTCCTTTTACCTTCAGTCTTTCCCAGCATCAGGGTCTTTTCCAATGAGTCAATTCTTCACATCAGGTAGCCAAAGTATTGGAGCTTCATCTTCAGCACTAGCAGGAGAAAAGTTTACAGGGTGACAAAATTTTCTGTACACATTTGTACCCCCCACCCACCCACCCAGTTTTTCTTTATGGCCAAAGCAATTCCTAAGCTGAGGTTTCCTTTACTTTTGGATGTCCCTACATTCAGAGCCTAAGCCAAGTCTGAGCATCTGAGAAGCCCATGTGCACGCCTCTTAAGGGACCATGCTCTTTCTCCAGCAGCTGCCCAACGTCACCACAAAACAAATAAGTGTGACTATTGACAGAAAGCAATAACCCTTCCTACATCTGTTGAATAAATTGCCTATTAGCAGTCCCACACCATAATTCATGTCCGATTATGCAGGTTCAGCCCTTATGAATGAGTGGGAAAATCTTATCATTAAGTGAAGTTCTATACCAAATCCCTAAGCATTTTCTTATTATTTCCTAAAGCTGTTCCTCCTTCCGGCTCATCCCTGAACTTTCTGAGAGCTAGTTGAATCAAAGATAAGCAAGAAGTTCGTACTCTCTGTATACCATTCCTCTGGGGAAGAGCCTCTTGGGTGCTTGGGATTTATATTATAGAACCACAATTTAAATGCAGATTTTTAACTCCCATGTTGAGCAGCCAAGAAGGAGGTTTCTGACTTGATTAAAATACCGATGCATAAATTTTATACTTAACAGTCTTCTTTCTACAATGGGGTGGTATTGAAGAGATGTTTTTAATGAACTTGTGGGACATGCATGAGGTCTCCAAGAAAGTTTATTGTTCATAGATTGGTTTTCTAAGTCTTAAAGGAACAAGGGTCTGCTACTTTTAAAACAGTATTTTTAACCATGTCTCTTACCAGTGTAAGCTTATAAACTGATGGGACATGTTACTACTTGGTCTTGTTGGGGGACAAGGGAAAACAGCTAAGAGATAGGAGATAAAGTGTGGAGTGAGCAATCAGGCTGAATAGGGTTTTGCAATTTGGGGCTGGGAAGATGTCAAGTATTTTGAGCCTAAATTTCATTATTTATAAAGGGTGTTTACCATGATGAATGAGATAGCAACCAGACAGCACCTGAAACATAGATGTCACACAATAGACATTATTGCCATACTCCTGTATTCAGGGCATCTGGGTTTGCCACTTACTTTATGAACTGTATAAACCACTTGACACTCTCATCCTCAATTTCCTCTCCTGTAACAATAAGAAAGTCTAGGTTAGGGGATCTCCTAGACTACTTCTGGGCTTCCCTGGTGGCTCAGCCGGCAGAGTCCACTTGCTATGCGGGAAGCTGGGTTTGAAGCCTGGGTTGGGAAGATCCCCTGGAGAAGGGAAAGACTACCCTCTCCAGTATTCAGGCCTGGAGAATTCCATGGACTCTATAGTCCATGGAGTCACAAAGAGTCAGACAGGACTGAGCAGCTTTCACTAGGCTGCTTCTAGTCCTGCTGCTTCTAGTCCTAAAAACAATGACTCTCTGACTCTAAGCGTCACAATTGTTATACTAATCAATATAAATACGAACACATACGTGGAGGGCAAGCAGTGATAAGTGATTCACTATATTACTTGCTATGTAGACAGCAAATAGTATGAGAATAAGAGAGAAAGGGGGAAAGCAAGCAAAACTGAGCTATTCCTTATTCCCTTTCCTAGCTACACATGCGCCATCGCTTCAAGGAAAAGAAAGGGGGA
The DNA here is from genome assembly GCF_032452875.1 of Bos javanicus. Lineage (NCBI taxonomy): Eukaryota > Metazoa > Chordata > Mammalia > Artiodactyla > Bovidae > Bos > Bos javanicus. Next base: position 100,499,146 of record NC_083871.1, on the reverse strand, counting down.
TATCTTGGGGAGAGATGGTGAAAAAAAGAAAAAGTCAAGAAGGAAATTAAAACAGAAGAATATATAACAAATATCATGCTTGATGTACCATATAAAGCAGAAGATAAATGAAAATTCTATACTAGAGACAACAGAGCCTCTTTTTTTTAATTTATTGGAGTATAGTTATTTTACAATGTTATGTTAGTTTCTGCTGTACAATGAAGTGAATCAGCTATCTGTACACACATATCCCCTCCCTTTGAGGTCTCCCCGCACACTATCCCACCCATCTAGGTCATCACAGAACACAGAGCTGAGCTCCCTGTGCTATACAGCAGGTTTCCACTGTCTATTTCACCCATGGTAGCGTATATATGTCAATCCCAACCCCCCAGTTCATCTAACCTCTCCTTTGCTACCCTGTGTCCACACACCCTTTATCCACACCTAGTCAGCAGAACTTCTTAAGGCCAAAAGGTCAACATCTTTCCTTCTCTTTCACATTTAAAGATCTTATTGTCATGAAGACAGCCTCGGGACTCGAGTATGAACAACTCTCAAAAGCAGTTCTAATTCTGTTAGATCTTGTTCACAATGACTAAGCAATCGAGTAGACAAGTCCAGTACACAGAGGTTTGGGAGGACTGTACTGCTTCTAAACCCAGACATTGAGAAATGGGGTTGAGAAAAGTCTTAGTGAAAGTGTTAGTCTCTCAGCCATGTCCGACTCTTTGTGACCCCATGGACTGTAGGCTGCCAGGCTCCTCTTGTCCATAGAATTCTCCAGGCAAGAATACTGGAGTGGGTTTCCATTTCCTTCTCCAGGGGATCTTTCTGACCCAGGATTGAACCCTGGTCTCCCACACTACAGGCAGATTCTTTACCATTTAAGCCACCAGGGAAGACAAAAGACAAAGAGAATGAACGTCATTTGTGTTTGCCAGCTGCCAAAAGGAGATTGTTGTTGAAAATGTTTTAAATTATAAGGACCATCCATACCCACTCCTTAGGAAGCAGTAGGTCTTCCTTCATTAGGCAACTACATTCTTGGGAACTCAGTAAGAGAAAAGGTTCAACCACAGGCAGTACTCAAGCAAAAGGCATGTGGTTATTCCTCAAGAAAGTTCACCAAAGACATTCTTGGCATTTTATCATTCTATTACAGACAATGAAGAAAGGAACATGTTGGTTATACTGAATTCAGGATACTTATGCCTAATTAACCAAAAGAAGCAAAAATTACTCTACCACCACCAGGAAGAGCCATGTTGATAATGTGTTTTGAGATCTTAAGCCAAAAATTGATGAACTTGATCACTTGATAAGAATCCCCTCAAAATTACATTTCTGGTAATACTATTTGCTACCCATGGACAGAGGAGCCTGGTGGGCTACCATCCATGGGGTCGCAAAGAGTCAGACACAACTGAGCGACTTCACTTCACTTCTTCATAATAATCTTTCTCTGCCTCCTGCCAATATTTCCATGTCTCTCTTTACTGAGTGGACTTGTCAATAGCTCTCTGTTTTGTGTTTTATGTATGATTCACATGCTGCCTGCTACTTCTATTTTTGCCTTTTGCCATTTATGAGCTTGAATTCTTTGCAATCTTGCCTCTGACCTCAAGATGATCCTGCTATGACCCTGTCCCTGTAGAACCCAACTTTCCCCATCTGCTAAGACTGGAGCAGAAGGATTTTCAGGATTCTGCACTTCACCACATGAAGAGACTTGGCATTAAGGCACTAGGGCGCTGTTTCTCTCAGAGAGTCGGCAAGGTCAAAACTAGATTCCTAATAACATTAAGCACTTTTTCACGGTTGAAATTTGCAAAAGCAGTAGTGGATAAAACTGCTGCCACCATAGTACGAACCAAGGCCATGGATCCAGGTACACACAAAAAGCCCTTCTGCCACATCCAGGAGCAAGTACCATGTTGTCTCAAGGAAAAGCTCTGTGTAAATGTTTGGGTTGTGATTGACCTTGCTGCTTTCTCCATGGAACGCCATTTTGAGTTGGCACAACAATTGATAAACTAGAACCTACTCAGGCGTGGCAGATATTTTGTCAAAAATGAACAGAAGGAGCCTATCACTTCAAGGAAAATGATGACAGTGTTCATTTCCAATAATAACATTTGTGCTCTCAGGCAAAAATTCAAATTTCAGAGAACTAGAATTCACGACCTGAACTTGACACGTCCCAGGACTTAAAGATCTTTTTCATAAGATCAGTGGTGATATTGATGAATATGATTTTTATATTATATAATTAAATGTGTAGATATTTGGAAGATCTATATAGCTCCATGAATCAATATTTTCCAAAACACCAATGCACACTGTTATAAAATCATGCATGTGTAAAAGATCTACTCAAAGTGCAAGACAGAGCAATGGATTTTAATGTAATAGAGTAGAAAAGTTTATTAATGTGGTTTCATATTTCATATAGCAAATAACCTTTCAGAAAGTACAACTTGTCAAGCTTTGTTGTAATATCAAAGAAAAATATCCACAATCATCTGAAAAACCTCAACGTACTTCTCCTGTTTTCAACTATATATCAGTATGAACAAGATTTTCTTCTTGTATATTGCTCAAAACACAATCTCAACAGACTGAACACAGAGCCTATATCCTGTGGAGTGCAGCCTCAATAGCTGGTTAGATCCCTAGTTCGTAGGTCTCCCAGACTCCCTGTAGGTGCCCCCTCACTTGTGTTTGCTATAAGGGCTCTCTGTATCCCTTACTTTCCATTGACCATCTAATCATCCAGCAACACTAGCTGTTAAATACTATTGTTATTGCCATTAACCTGAGACAAGGTGATTCCCATTAATCTGGCTGGTATATGGCAACACAGAAGCTAAAACCAAGGTGGACCAACTCCAGAATCCAGCCTCCCACCTACCACACTTCACTGTTTCTGTGCCAGGACCCTCTCCAGGTGAGGAATATCTTCAACTGAGAGCTTACTCCATGTTCTTCAAACCAGCTGAAAAGACTTCATGCCTCTTTATTGATCTCCTGAAACTAATATTTTTCCTCCTAGTTGTCCCTCTGAACTAAAATATGAGTTGGTATGATCTGAATGGTATTCCGCCCAAACCCATATGTCAATCTGGAGTCAGAGTCTTTGAAAGGAACTTAAATTCGAATAAAGTCAGAAGGGTAGGGTCCTCACAGTTGGGATTAGTGCCTTTATAAAAGACAGCAGAGAGCTTGTTTTCTGTCTCTCACCCCTCACTTGAAAGCACCAAAGAATGGCCATCTACAACCCAAAGGGAGGGCCTCACCAGACACCCACCCTGCTGGCACCTTGATCTTGGACTTCCAGTCTCCAGAACAGTGAGAAATAATGTCTTGTTGTTTAAGCCACCTAGTCTGTGGTATGTGGTTATAGAGACTCAAGTAGACTAACACATGAGCACACAACTTTGTTTTTTAGTTCTCCATTTCACTTTAACTGCAGTTAAGGTGCCTCCTGGTTTAGTTTTTCTCAGTAACACATGATTTCCCAGGCAAGATTACTGGAGTGGGTAGCCAGTCCCTTTTCCAGGAGATCTTCCTAACCAGTGCTGTCCTGAAAATGAACAAGTTGATAGAGGACTGTGTTCTGGCAGAGTGGCTATCCTTCCCCTGTAGGTCTTCAGGCTCTGGAAGATCCACAGCCCTGTTTCCAATCATAGAAAGCAGAAGAGATTCGCCCCTGGAGTTCCTACACACATGTTACATTCTCACTGCTTTTAATCTTCTGTTTTTTCAATGTCCATATTCTCCTAACTTCTTGGGAAACATGTAATGATATTTAATTTTAATTCCATGGCTACAGTGGATTTTGCTGATTAGAAATGGAGGCTTCTTGATGCAGTACTTTAATCCTCTTTAAAGACAGTGCCTGGGGCTCTCTGTAGCTGTAAATTATAAAAACAAAAGCTGGATTAAAAAATATGCATGTGCAGTGAATAATTATTTAAAATGCAACATATCAGGCTTAAAAAGTATGTAATAATGTATCCTTGGGATAAATGAGACATTATAAGTATAACTCTTGATTATTGGTTGCTCTCCTCTGGTTTTATAATGTAGACAGTATGTAGCCCGCTAGGCTCCTCTGTCCATGGGATTTCCCAGGCAAGATTACTGGAGTGGGTAGCCAATCCCTTTTCTAGGAGATCTTCCTGACCCAGGGATGGAACCCAGTCTCCTGCATTGTAAATTTTCTTTACAATGTAAAAATTCTTTACCTGTAAAAATTCTTTACCATGTGAGCCACAGGGAAGCCCAATAATAAAAATCACTCCAATGGGAAAAATTAACCCATGTCTTTCTCTTCTTGGGCCCAGAGATAGAGACAGATAACAGACTTGAGGAGCCTTTCTGCTTCTATAACAATAGGCGCCATCTTCATTATTTGCATGATTCCTCCATTACTTGTGCTCAGAGAACATTTTTTTCTTTCAGACACGTCTAAATTTACAACCACATGTGTAATTATTTGCCATGAGACTGTAAGCTCTGAGGACAGACCCCATGTTTATTTTTTTCTACGTCATACTCCTAGCTTAGGGTGATGTATAATTCCAGGTTGCTTGGAACTGTCTCAGTTTCAGCATTAAAGGTCCTGCATCTCAGGAAATGTCTAGGTTGCAGGCAAACCAGGATAGCTGGTCTCCATGTGCTAGCACCCACTTCAATAAGCAGGTTTTGAATGAAGGAACTGCCATAAGTAGTAGCGTGTGTCATGCCTAAAGGAAATAACATGCATTAAAGATAGAACCAGGTGTTTGTTAGGAACATGACCGTGGAGCTAGATAATGCTCAGTCACTAAGTCATGTCTGACTCTTTGTGACCCCGTGGGCTGTAACCCACCAGGTTCCTCTGTCCGTGGAATATTTCCAGGCAAGAATACTGGAGTGGGTTGCCATTTCTTACCCCTAGGGATCTTCCCACTCAGGGATCAAACCTGCATTTCTTGCATCTCCTACTTGGTAGGTGGATTCTTAACCACTGCACCAAAGATAGCCTGGGTTCAACTCCAAGCTCCACCACTTACCATCTGTGTGAATTTGACCTTGGGTTACTTCCTATGCTGCCATCTCCTCATCTGTAAAATTGGAAGCTAATGGTATCAACCACAAAAGGGCTGTTTGAGAATCAAGATTGTTAACGTACGTAAAGCACTTAGAACAGTGCCCACTGAGTGTTATTAAAATTCATGAAAATCTCTAATATAGTACTTGGTCTGGTAGATGTCTGAGTTTATTTAAATTAGCATGGGCAGGACTAAGCCTAGGCCAAATTGTGAACAAAGTGAAATTGTTCTTCAATTGACTGTTTTCTAGGCTAGTGAGAAACCAGACCAGGTGCCTCACTCCCGGCTATTCCATATAAGCCCCAGCTCACTCAGCCCCCACCATGGAGCTCTCTCCCACCATCTGCTCCAGACTCCTCCCTTCCTTGTTCATCAACACACTCTGTATCTATCACTGCCTTTGCCCTGTTACAGAGCTGAGTTGCTGGTGGTTGATGAGTTCGGTTGTGTTGCAAAGCCTCTTCCCCATTTTACTTCATGTCCCTTCCACAGGGATTTAATTTAAAGAGAACTCCCAGAAACCTCATCCTTAATCTAGGGGAATTAATCTCTAATAATTGGGACTTGACGCTATGTGGAAGGCGAGGAGAGAATTTGAAAACAGGGTCATTTCAATGGCATCTTGCAATCACCATGAGGACAACTGCCTGCTCCATGGAGAACTGGTTTGGCTGCATGCTATCTCTGAAAAGTGTCACTTTGAGAAGCATATTCATCACTGGTTATCTAATATGTCCTGATGTTGATTAAGTTGGAAAGCTGCAAACAGATGAAGACTTATCTCTTACACTTGAGTAGATGTGCAAGGAAAAGTAGCCTGAAGAAATTATTTGGAGAGAATAGAAGCTTTCAGCAACCACCTATTTGTTAGGGAGAATTTCTGGAGGTGGACAATGCTTTGAGAGATGCTTGAAGGTGAAGCTCAGGATGAGTGAAGAACACTTCCACTGTGACCTTTACTTTTACCTGGGAAAGAAGTTTTAACCATGCCCAGCCAAACACACAATTGTGAACTGACCAAAGATTAATTGTAATTTCCCTCTATTGTTATGGAATACTCTTGTTATAACCTGGTCTTGGGCATTAGATGCCAGCTAAACCCACCTTGAAGACCATATAACCTGTCTTCCTGTATAGTTTGTCTTCCTATGCTTCTGACTCCCCTCTCATCAGAACTTACCTATTCTATGTCTCATTTCTTCAGAATCTTATTCCAAGCAAACCTAACATAGTTGTACCAAGAGCTGATGGATATTGGTTCCATGTGACCCCTCCCATTCATATCTTTTTAGTGCCTTAACGTGAAGGTGAGTCTCAAGCATAACAGATTTTAGATAGAATAATAGGCATATAGAGAAAATTCTTAATGAAGAGTGCATATTATATTGTAAAATACATTTTTAAGTTTCCCATTAATAATTGGACAAGGTAGAATTGAGAACAATAGTCTCTTTCTATGGCAAGATTTTTTTTTTAATTCTCATTCTATTTTGCATTTGGTGAGTGTTTAAAGATATGTCACCTTTAGTTTGGGGTTTTAATTTTACAGAAAAGAAATGTTAACAGTTCAGGTTGACACTTGGTGACCACCTACTGCCCTTCTAATGCTCCTTTAAGAAAATCAATGCAAACAATAATAGCCCTGAGTATTCCAGGGACAAGAATCCTACCTCCTTCTTTAATAAGCCTGGACAGGCCTTGACCAAGACCACGAAAAACAAATGTCAATGCATAAGGAATTGTGTAGAAGCTCTGAAGTTCAAGGTTAACCACAAGAACTTCAACAATAACATTACTGGTTAAAATATAGCACACAGTAACCAACAAACTTTAAACAGAAATTGCTTCCTGGAATATAGTCAGTTACTTGGGTTATAATATAAGCTCCGTTTCCTTTATTCAGTTTTCCAGAGGTGTGGAAATCCAAGGTGTGGTGTCTGGTCCAGATCTGTGGAGTGAATTCTCTCATAGATGATGTCATCTGGAGGGGGTGGGATGGGAGGGTGGGTACATTTTGACTTATTCTCCTCACAAAATATTTTCCTTTCCCAACTATCACAGAAACTGAAATTTTTGTTCACTTTCCCCCAAGGTGGAATCTCTCTAAAATTCTCTGAATACCACAGAAATGGCAACACATGAAGCCAAAATCTATCATTAGGACTTTCTGATTGCCATGGAGGAGGGAATGAAAAGATAACCATAGTATTCTGATATGGAAGATCTACTGAATAAATGAGACTTCTCAATAAAAGTGAATTTATGTACAAGTGATAAAAGCTGAGTTGTGTCCCCACAAAATTCATATGTTGAAGTCCCAACCCCTATTAACGTAGAATGGAACCATCTTGCGAAATATGATCTTTACACAGGTAATTAAATGAGGTCATATGGGTGGCTTATAAACCCTGTGACTGTATTTGGAAAGAGAGACTTTCAAAGAAATGATAAAGGTATAATGAGGCCAGTTGGGTTGAGTCCTTTCAAGAGGAGGAAGAGACACCAGGGATGCATCAAAAAAGAGAAAAGACCGTGTAAGGACACAGCAAGAGGGCTGCTGCCTACAAGGCAAGATCGGCCTTGGGAAAGACCAAACCCGCCAAGCCACTGATCATGGACTGCCAGGCTCTAGAACTGTGAGAAAATAAATCTCTGTCATTTAGGCCACCCGATCTGTGGTATCTTGTTATAGCAGCCCAGGCAGACTAATCCCACAAGGATCCCACTCATGAATGAAATGATACTGCGTTTACTTTCTTCCTAAGTACAGATATGCAGATGACACCCACCTTACGGCAAAAAGCCAAGAAGAACTAAAGAGCCTCTTGATAAAAGTGAAAGAGCAGAGTGAAAAAGTTGGCTTAAAACTCAACATTCAGAAAACTAAGATCATGGCATCCAGTCCCATCACTTCATGGCAAATAGATGGGGAAACAATGGAAACAGTGACAGACTTTATTTTGGGGGGCTCCAAAATCACTGCAGATGGTGATTGCAGCCATGAAATTAAAAGATGCTTGCTTCTTGGAAGAAAAGCTATGACCAACCTAAACAGCATTTTAAAAAGCGGAGACATCACTTTGCCAACAAAGGTCCGTCTAGTCAAGGCTATGGTTTTTCCAGTAGTCATGTATGGATGTGAGAGTTGGACTATAAAGAAAGCTGAATGCCGAAGAATTGATGGTTTTGAACTGTGGTGTTGGATAAGACTCTTGAGAGTCCCTTGGACTGCAAGGAGATCCAACCAGTCCATCCTAAAGGAAATCAGTCCTGAATATTCATCAGAAGGACTGATGCTGAAGTTGAAACTCCAATACTTTGGCCACCTGATGCGAAGAACTGACTCATTGGAAAAGATCCTGATGCTGGGAAAGACTGAAGGTGGGAGGAGAAGGGGACAACAGAGGATGAGATGGTTGGATGGCATCACCAACACAATGGACATGAGTTTGAGTAAGCTCTGGGAATTGGTGATGGACAGGGAAGCCTGGCGTGCTTCCATGGGGTCCATGGGGTCACAAAGAGTCGGACACGACTGAGCGACTGAACTGAACTGAACTGAACTAAGTACAGATAACCATACATGCTGGGTTTAAGGGAGTAATTCAGTGCCCAGTAGTGCTGCGTATAGTGCTCATCTACTTGCCTAAATGATATGATAGAAGAACAAATAAGTAAACAAACTAATTGTAACAATATCAGATATATTTAAAGAGTTTCCTGCCTGAAAGGTAAATAGTGGAGGAGAACAGGAAGTACAAGTTTTTCTTTTGCTGGTTGTTTGCTGTTATTCATTAGTAATGTTACAAGAGTAGGACAGGGGAAATATTTTACCCTCTACCTTCTAGGCTCTTGGCTGAGACCTCTCTGTAATACAGAATAACAGGAGTAAAAAGTTTAGTATGTATTCCTTCTGTAAACAGGGGAGATACCCAGGAAAACTGAGGAACTCTCTGAAAGGGACCAAGTTACCATCTTACATACCACGTCCAGCTAGAAAAGGCAGTTAAGGGAGGTGACCAGGAAAAGCACAGGAGATAAGGGTAAGGTGGTCATGCAGATTTGTCTTCAGTAGGTACCTTTTTCATTTAAAAGAATTTCTTGTTTAGTCATCCTCTTTCTGTACAAAAAACCCTTGTATTTGTACCCTTACAACTAGAGGTTTCCCTTCTAATGCAAATGTCTTTTACAAAAGGGGAAATATACAGTTCAAGATTTTCAGAGATTGAAGTTTCCTGTGTCTGAAGTTTCTTGAAATAATCAACTCAATATAATCCATATGCCAAATAGGCATTTTGGGGGAGCTCAAATTCTGCTCCCCTTCACGTGGTTGACTAGCTATCAGCCTAAACTCAGACCACAAAGATTCCAACTTTCACCACAAAACAATTTGCTGGCCTTAAATCACTAAATGTTGTAGGTAGCAAATATCTTCCTCTATGTCTCTGCATGTCTCTCTCTGTCCCCCTTCCTCTGTCTCTACTCATATAGTAGAATAATTTTATGGAGATGAAGTAATGGTAACAAGTAAACCAAAAAGGGCCTCATCTTGGGAGGCTGTAGCAGATCCTTTTGGTGACTAGTCCATATAGCTTTGCACCCAGCACTTCAGCACACACCAAGAATTCCAGGGCTTCCCTGGTGGTCTAGTGGTTAAGACTCCCAGTGCAGGGGCACTTGATTCACTCCCTGGTCAGGGAACCAGATCCCACATGCCCCAACTAAGATCTGCCACAGCCATATTTACAGAAAGAAAAGAATTCCAGCTGTACCTTACTGCTGGATGATTCTTGTAACTGCCAAAACCAGGTCCCCAAGTCCATGCCCCACACATGCACACTGCCCTCTAGATACCGTCAACCAATGACTACAGGCATTAGAGCATAAATACTCCAGCCCCCTCTCCCCTCGGGTGGATAGCTGATACATGTGCTACACAGATTGCAGATGGCCCAGTTGCCTACACTAGTAGCTTACTAATTAAGTTACCTTCACTGTCTGTCTTCCTTCTCCTCATTTTCTCACTTGTCCTTCACATCCCAAATAAACTAATTGTACTTGAATCCTTAATTCAAAGTCTGTTTTTAGGCAGAGCTAAATTAGACAGGATAAACAAGGATTCCTAGTTTGGAATTCCTAGTTACCCCACTTGCAAGGTTGCTGCTGCTGCTGCTAAGTCGCTTCAGTCGTGTCCGACTCTACGCGACCCCATAGACGGCAGCCCGCCAGGCTCCCCTGGCCCTGGGATTCAGGCAAGATAATAATGTCCCTAAGTCACAGTTTACCTATTTTTAAATGGAAACTGTTAATACCTACTTTGTAGGTTTAAATGAAATACTGTATATGAAGCATTGAGTCTGGCACATAGCATTTGCCTAGTAAGTGAGTTTCTCCCTCTTTGGGTTGGCTCTCCATGCAAGAGATTTCAAGCCAGCAAAGAGGTATATCATTTGGAATTGCCGTGTAGCAAATCACCCCCAACTTAGTGGCCTAAAACACCAATATTATGTAACTCACAGTCCTGATGGTCAGCAATATGGGCTGGGTTCAGTTGGATGGTTTTTCTACAGATCTGAGTAGGGCTCACTCACACAAACGTGAGCAACAGTGAGTCAGCTGGGTACTTGGGCTCCTGGGAGTCAACTAGCTTCTGGGGAGACCAGGTTGATTGAGCCATATGTCTCCTATCTCCTAGAAGGGTAGCCCAGGCTTCATATGGCAGCTCAAGTCCCCAAGAGCAGCAAGAGGGCAAGGCCCCTTATGCACAGGTGTTTCGCAAGTCTCTGCTTGCTATTGTCTCTTTGGCCAAAGCAAGTCTGGATGCAAGGAGGAGAGAAAGATTCTTCTTAATGGGAGGTGGTATGAAGTGATGTTGAAAGCTTTAAATATAAGTGGTGCAGCAATTTCTGGCCATTTTTGCAATCCATCAGAGACTCTGCCTTATATAAATGAAGTGAAAGTCACTCAGTCATGTCCAACTCTTTGTGACCCCGTGGACTATACAGTCCATGGAATTCTCTAGGCCAGAATATTGGAGTGGGTAGCCTTTCCCTTCTCCAGGCGATCTTCCCAACCTAGGGATCAAACCCAGGTCTCCCACTTTGCAGGCAGATTCTTTACCAGCTGAGCCACAAGGGAAGACCTAAATAAATGAAAGGCTTGCATAAAATGTCTGGGGACCATCAAAGTGATGTCCCCTTGCTGAGTAGCTTGCTCAAAAATTGAAAGGCTGCCTGGCTCTCACAGAACACAAGGTAATCCCTAAGTATTACTAAGTAAATTGAGGAGGCAAAAAGTATAGCTTTTATCTTTGATGGAAGCTAGAAATTTATGTTGGAAGATGGTAAATTGAAAAGGTCATTCTGGGACTTTTTTGAGAAAAGGTTTTTAAAACCCAAAAATATATGTTATACTAAATTGTTTAGATGTGTTATCACCATTTTTCTGCCATTATTAATGTAGTTATATTAATCACTGAAATGGATGTCCATACTTCTAAATACAGGTGTTCACACAAACACATTCTTCAAGATTCTGCCTAGAAATGTGACTATAATCAATCTAGGGAACCATTCTAAGCTAAGCTGCTGCTTCCTTCCACCAAAGACCAATTAATTGCAAGCCTGAAGATTACACAAGGTAGATAACAATAATTTCTGCTTCCTCATGAAAGCAAATAATTTTTCTAAGTTTACTGTGGGTCATAATTACTCATCTTAATTTTGGTAATAATTACCCTTATAAAATTCCTTATAAAAATGCCTTTATAAGACTCTGTTTTATAAAATTAATTCCTAATAAAAAAAAAGAAAAAAAATTATAAATAACCTCAGAGGGGAAAATGGTGCCTTGGAGTTGGTAAACTGCAAGCAGAATTTCTGGCTGCCAAACAAAATTTGGTCTACTCAGTAAAATCCAGAAAGGCTTGGAGCACAGCCACAAGATTGAAATCATTCTTAGGCTCTTGTAATTGCATTTATTTCTCATTAAATTGCTGCATACTTCTGGTATCTTGTTAGACTCTGTACATAATTAGGACAAAAGAATCAAGGCTTGAGAGTCAGCCTTCCAGGAGTCTCCTGAGAGGACTAGGGTGGTGGTGACAACCTCCTCCCCTCCCCTCTCCCAAAACTAACAGCAATCAGCTTGAGCAAGACTCACACACTTCCTCTAAGTAATGCGATCAGGACTCAGGGCAACAGGTGAGACAAATGAGTAAGTCTCATTCCCCCACATGTATAAACGGAAGAACAAGTCAGCGCCTTGGCAGCCACGGTGCAGCTCTCTTGTGGGCCCCTCTAGAGGGACCAGTCTGAGGTCTGAGTCACCCTCTCTCAATATGGAATCCACGAGGATGGCTTTTTGGCAGGCAGAGCGAAAGGGAAGTTCCGGGCATAAGGGACCTCTGGGTTCAGCTAACCCATATCTAGAGACAGATTAACTGCACAGTGAGACAGGATGACACAGTGGAGGGTGAATGTACTGTTTATCATCCAAACCAGGATATGCTTAATTACTTCCGGAAATAGGCATAAACCGGAGCTGCCCCCAGTTTGGGCAACATATATATGAGAAAGCTAATAATTTCTCTGATGACTTAGGGGCATTTTTTTTTTTTTTTCTGGTCTTGTGAGACATACCATCAGACCAAGCAATGACAGAGCAGGAATCAGCTCTAACCCGTCACAGGGCTGCTTTCAGTACCCAGCCTCCCAGCAGGACTGTCACAAGCCATACCGAACATGGACTCTCCGTGTGAGTGGTGGGTACAAGTGGTCGACTGCAGCTCCCAGGGCCACATGGGCCCCCTTCCTGTGACTTTGGAGAGAGTCAAGAAAATATACGGAGGTTATTCTAGCTGTGGTCTCTACTCTATTCATATCAGCAAGCACTGGGAGAAAGAAGGATTTGTATTCATCCCTAACAAAGATGCTCGTGCACGTGTGCTAAGTCACTTCAGTCGTGTCTGACTCTGTGTGACCCCATGGACTGTAGCCCACCAGGCTCCTCTGTCCCTGGGATTCTCCAGGCAAGAATACTAGAGTAGGTTGTCATTTCCCTTCACCAGGGGATCTTCCTAATCCAGGGATCGAACCCATGTCTCACGTCTCCTGCATTGGCAGGCGAGTTCTTTACCACTAGCGCCACCTGGGACACTCTATGTGTCTCAGCTAGTAAAGAATCTGCCCGTAATGCAGGAGACCTGGATTCGATCCCTGGGTTGGGAAGATCCCCTGGAGAAGGAAAAGGCTATCCACTCCAGTATTCTGGCCTGGAGAATTCCATGGACTGTATAGTCCATGGGGTCGCAAAGAGTCGGACACGACTGAGCAACTTTCACTCACTCACTCATTCACTCCACCTGGCTAAGGGGGGCCAAATTGGTGGTTTGGCAAAAGTGCTCAAATACTAAAATGCTCTCTGGGAATTCTCAAGAATTCTAATCACCCTCCCCATGTCAGGCCTGGGGGTCTTTTTGGTATTTTATCTCCCTGTTCATACCAGGGATCTTGCCATGCCCCTCTGGAATGATCTAGCCACATGCGTCTGTGTCTTCAGGAGTAGCTTCATTCATTATCCCCACAGCTCACCCTCGGTCCTTGTGCACTGGCCTCGGGGGTTCAGATGAAAGAGAAGGCTGCACTGTGCTTTTACACCTCTTTCCCTTTCAAGACAAGAGAGGGATTAGAATTTTAGTCTTCCTTTTGATTATTAGCGAACTTCTTTTCATCTAGGCACTTCATGGGAGGAAAAAACTCCCTCTCCTGCCCTAGGTGAATGCTTATACCACAGATGACAGTGGGAAGATCTTTTGAGGGCTCAATAAGTATTAAAGTATTAGAGTTTTATCTCATTTGAAAGAACTGACTCATGCCGACTGCAAGCCGAGTTTCTTTTCTACTGCAAAGTTACCAAATACTACTGTATTAAAAACAGGTTTGTGGACATGATGCAAACTGCCATGAAATCTTTACAGCTAACACTCACTTCATCACTGCCACACACCGTGTTGGATCCTGCCCCTCCTAGTAATACCTATCACCTGAGACAAAGCTTTCTTTAATCCTTCCATGCTCTCTCTCCCCCACATCAGTCACCTTCAGTCCTTAAGGACCCGCCTCTTCCTTTCATTTCCATTTCCCTCAGCCCAGCTACTGACCTGTTAACCTCACACCAGCACTAGAGCAACAGTCATCTAACTGGACCCCCAGTCCTCAGCCTCATTCATCTTCATTATCAGTCCTGCCCTTGAGCTAAATTAGCTTTCTCAAATCACTATCTCTTGGAATATGTCATCACCCCTTTCAATGCCTGTAATGGTTCTTTCTTACTTTGGAGAAACTTTCCCAGTGCTTCAGATCTGCCAAAAATCCAATGTCAATCCAGTCACCATTGCATCCCTTACTATTCACTCCCCCCAAAGAGGCCAGAGACCCTGCCATTCCTCCTGTGGGTTTGGACTGCTTCCCCAACTTTCCCAATGCTTCTCCCATTGTCCAGGTTAGAGGTCAAAGTGGTGCTGTTGCTAGTTTTGAAGAAGGGGCCCACAAGCCAAGGAACACAGACAGCCTCTAGAAGCTGGAAAGGCAGGGAGGTGGAATCTTCCCTAAAACATTCAGAAGGAAACCCTGCTGACACCCTGACTGTAGCCCAGGGAAGCCCATTTCAGACTCTGACCCTCCAGAACATATGGATGATAATATGGTGTTCTAAGACCCCAGTGTGTGGTAATTTGTTATGGCAGCACGTCCCAATCACTTAAAAGTAGGCAGATGCTATGCTAGAAGCTGAACGCTCATTACTTCCCTCTGTCACCCCATAGCCCTAGGGACAGTTACTACTGTTACTCCATTTTATTTACAAGGCAAAATATTTAAGTTACAAAGGTAGATAAACAATTAATAAGCCCATGAAAAGATATTCAACATCATTAGTCATCATAGAAATGCAGTTAAAGCTGTAATAAATATCACAATAAGTATCATTAGAATGGCTAACATAAATCCTGACAATACAAAGTCGTTGAGTGACACGGTTGGAGCTCTTGAACAGTGCTGATGGGAGCATAAATTAATCCAACAGCTTTAGAAAACAATTCAAAGGATCTACTAAAACTGAACCTATGTGTGTCCTAGGATCCAGCACTCCTGGATATATACTCCAGCTGCTAAGTCAATACAGTCGTGTCCAACTCTGTGCAACCCCATAGACGGAAGCCCACCAGGCTCCCTTGTCCCTGGGATTCTCCAGGCAAGAACACTGGCGTGGGTTGCCATTTCCTTCTCCAATGCATGAAAGTGAAAAGTGAAAGGGAAGTCGCTCAGTTGTGTCTGACTGTTAGTGACCCCATGGACTGCAGCCTACCAGGCTCCTCCATCCATAGGATTTTCCAGGCAAAGAGTACTGGAGTGGGGTGCCATTGTCTTCTCCGGATATTTACTCCACAGAGTGGTGTAGACACGCTCACCAAAAGCCAGGTGCTGTGTGTTGGAAGCATTATTTTAACTGGGAACCAAGCCAAGTGCCCACTGACAAAAGAATAGAGAAATTGAGATGAATTCATACAAAGAAATGAAAAAAAAAAAAATAACCCACAGTTCCAAGCAACATAATACTGAGCAAAAGAAGCCAGACACACATGTGTATACATATGGCTGATTCATGTTGATTCATGGCAGAAACCAACAGAACATTGTAAAGCAATTATCCTGCAATTAAAAATAAATTAAAAAAAATAGATGTAAAAAAAAAATTAAGGACCACTGGAATATGCCAACTTTTGTTTTGGCTTTGTGTGTATAGTTTTTGTGAATCTGTTTGCTCTTCTTAATTGAAGTATAATTGCTTTACAATTTTGCATTAGTTTCTGCTGTTGCTTATTTTTGAAAGAAACTGAAACTGCTAGTAAAATAAATGCTTTGTTTTGCTTTGAAGTTTTGAAGTTGTTCAGGTGTATCATGGTTCATAGGTTTATGAAGGATGCCACGAATTCTTTTCAGTCTTATATGAAATGTACAAATTCGGGGCGATGATAGTGTTAATAGTGTCTCTTACTGCTGCTAAGTCGCTTCAGTCATGTCCGACTCTGTGCAACCCCACAGACAGCAGCCCATCAGGCTCTGCCGTCCCTGGGATTCCCCAGGCAAGAACACTGGAGTGGGTTGTCCTTTCCTTCTCCAATGCATGAAAGTGAGAAGTGAAAGTGAGAAGTGAAAGTGAAGTCGCTCAGTCGTGCCTGACTCTTAGTAACCCCATGGACTGCAGCCTACCAGGCTCCTCCATCCATGGGATTTTCCAGGCAAGAGTCTCTTACTACCTTATGTAAAACTTGAACATTTTCATTATTATTACCATCATCTGTTTAATACTCCCAGTGTATGTTCTCAAAGTCTATTTACTTAAAATTGTATGCCGTGCTGTGCTTAGTCATGTCCAACTCTTTGTGATCACCTGAACTTCAGCCCGCCAGGTTCCTCTGTCCATGGGGATACTCCAGGTGGGAATACTGGAGTGGGCTGCCATTTCCTTCTCCAGAGGATCTTCCCAACCCAAGGATGAACCCAGGGCTCCTGCACTGCAGGTGGATTCTTTACCGACTGAGCCAGTGATACAACTAATAAGCTGTGAAGTCTAAATTACACACACACACACAAAAGAAGCCAGACACAGAGTCAATTTTTATGAGGTTCTAGAACAAGTAGCACTAGACAATGGTGTTTGAAGTCAAGATATTGATCACTCCTGGGAACCAGAGATGGAGAAATGCCAGCTTGGTGTTACTAGATTTTATAGGTAAAGAAACTGAGCCCTAGGAAAGTTACCTAAGGTCATGCAGACAGCCACTAAGTCATGGAGCCAGAGGTCAAACTCAGATTCTTCACACCAAATCCCATGAGTCTCTCAACCCTTTCTCAACTGTGAGTGAAGGCAGGCTCCCAAGGTAATAATACTAGGAAGAGAAAAGGAAATGGCATTACCACCTCCTGGCTGGCACACTCATGGGAAAGGAAGGCTGTTGCTCTTTTCAGTGGACCCTCTAACTGATAAAAAGAATAAGTTCTTTGCTGAAGCCTGGCAAGCAAGCAATTTCTGGGAATTCACATACAGTGTTTCTGTTTTATTCTTGCATTTTTTTAAGAACAAAACTTTATCTTTTAGTAGGCTCTAGGAATTAGGGGCAGAGAAGGCAATGGCACCCCACTCCAGGACTCTTGCCTGGAAAATCCCATGGACAGAGGAGCCTGGTAGGTGCAGTCCATGGGGTCGCACAGAGTCGGACACGACTAAGTGACTTCACTTTCACTTTTCACTTTCATGCATTGGAGAAGGAAATGACAACCCACTCCAATGTTTTTGCCTGGAGAATCCCAGGGACGGGGGAGCCTGGTGGCCTGCCGTCTATGGGGTCGCACAGAGTCAGACACAACTGAAGTGACTTAGCAGCAGCAGCAGCAGCAGCAGCAGCAGCAGGAATAAGAGGAGGGGAGAATGGGAGTGAGGTGGCTCTGGGTACAAACCTGACCCTTTCTTGCTAAACAGCCTGCCCGAGATAGAGGAGAGGATCCCAGGATGAGATGTTCCCTCCAAATATTGCTCCAGATTCATGAATAGATTTTAGTCCAAGATCATGTCTATCTTGGTTCACATTCTATCATCAAGGAGTTACCCTTCAGTTCTGTCTCTTCTAATACCCCTTCCTCCGACATAGGACCTTATCTGCAAATCCAGTCAGCTCTACCTGCTAATTTATATCCTGAATCCTTCTATTCCACCATCTTCATTGCTATCGCCAATGGCCACCCCTTCATCATTTCTCATCCAGGTTATTGTCACAGCACCCTGCTTCTGCTACTGCTGCTAAGTTGCTTCAGTCATGTCCGACTCTGTGCAACCCCATAGATGGCAGCCCACCAGGCTCCCCTGTCCCTGGGATTCTTCAGGCAAGAACCCTGCTTCTGCTGCTGCAACCCAAAGTGCTTCTCTGCACAACAACCACAGATCACAGTTACAGTAAAACCCAGACCCTTTCACCTGATTTCCAAAGTCCTACAAAATCTGACCCATGCCTTCTTTTATAACCTCATGCCATGCCAACCTCATTTTAAGGCCTTTCTGTTCATGCAATAGGTCAAGTTCATCCAAGTCTTAGGATCCATGAGCTTTGTCCTCATGTTCTCTGCTTCAAATGCTCTGGCCCCAACCTCCCTCCCAATGGCTGAATCCTTCTCAGCATTCCAATATCACAAGTCACCTCCTCTGATGTTCCAGTCTAAAGCAGCCACCTAGTTGCCCTCTGTCATATTCCCCTTAATAAGTTTTCTGCATCGAACTCACTGCTATGTAATATTTGTTTCTTTGTTGATTGACTGCTCTTTTCATTTAAGCTTCTTGAGAGCAGTGACATTGTTTTTCTTGTCTTCACAGTATCCCAGTGACAAGAACAAGGTGCTCACTAAATGTTCCTTAAGTGAATATATAAATGAATGACTTCCTGGCACTTTGCCTGGTGTGTTTTTAGCAAATATTTTTTGAATGAATGCATAGTAACCTGGGTTTAAGTTATTACAGTTTTCTGCATTTTCTATTCAGTTTGATGACACAGTTAACTCTAGTATTTGAACGTTCTGATTACAAAGCCTCAATTTGACATACATAAATGAAAACCTAGCAAAACTTGCAGAGACAAATCTGAGATCCAAAAGTATGCAGTGCAGCTTTGCTTTGAACAAAAAATAAAAGCTTTCTGGCTCTGGGTCCCTGCTTTCTACACATTCTGAGATCAACCTAGCACACAGAAGCACAAATGAACTTGTAAAATGCCTTCATAATGATCCCTTACATTTGCATAGCTACCTAACAAATACCGCTCAAGTTTCCTGTCCTTTCCTGCAGGGATGAAATTAAGATTATAGTAAAAATCATAAAATGGTAAGCACTAGGGGGTGCTCCGCTCCCCAGTTTCTCTGAGAGGGCTCTCTGACCATACTTTCGATCCCCCTTCAAAGCTGTCACAGCAGTTATTCCCTGGGGTTGTCCTCCACGTGCTCCTCGAACTAACCTCCTTTTCACTTCCCTCCTTTCTCACTTTTATTCACTCTGAAAAAAATCTCCGGTTGTTGCAGCTATCAAGATCCCACCAAAGCCTTCGCTGGTGAGGCTCCCTGGCATGCCCCCCCTCCCTCAGGAGCCTTCATCTCCTCTGTGAGGTGACTGCCAGAGTTCACATGATAAAGGGCATAACGTGCTCTAAATGACACCAGAGGTCATTTTCCATCACTGCTGTGACTGCAGCTACCAACCTGCTGAGAATTTCCATGTGGTCTCAACATTTGCCAGGCATTTGAAAGAAGCTATGGCTTTTAGTATCCGCTTGCTTATTAATTGGAAACTACCCGCAACCCATCCCTCCCCCAGGAGAGACAAGTTATATCATGCTCAGAATCAGGATACCCTCCCAATGGCCATTACTCTTGAATCAAACTTGTATACTTCAGCTTTCTCTTTTTCTAAAATAAGCCATTTTTCAGGGTGCGGGATGGCCAGATATATAAATAAATCATTGGTAGATATGCCCTACCAGACCTTGGATACCCTGAGAGGAACACAGCTTACACTTATATTGACACGATTGCTCCTCAATTACTCACATATATCTCATTTGCTTCTCATAGCAATAGTGTAGTGGAAGCAAGAAGGCAATTTCTACAACTATTCTACATGTAAGGAAATAGAAAAAAGATTAAGTGAGTTGCCTGAGATCACACAAGCAAGTTACTGCTGGATCTGAATTTCAATTCAGGCCTCTAGACAACAGCTCTAGAGCTCTTCTAGTATAACAAGGTCCCTCGACCATCTCTGAATCCAGCTGCTTCCCCAACTCTTCCACAACCTCAACCACACTTGAAACATCTCTTGAATCTTTTTAGAGTTCTACTGATCTCCAAATGAAAGGTTTAGTTTTCACTTTGGGTTTCACTGAACCTATTGCCAAGCCCCCAGTTCAGCCTCTCATAAGAGTCACGGATGCTACAAGGCTGAATTCTTACTGGTTTTAAATAGAATCTGGGAATTCCCTGGTGAAGAGTCCAGTGAATAAGACTCTGCACTTCCACGGCAGGGGATGTGGGTTCAGTCCCTGATCAGGGAACTAAGATCCTGTGTGCCACACAGCGTGGCCAGAAATGTTAAAAAGTAAAATAATAGTTTTAAAACATGGTTTAAAAAATAAAATAAAACAAAATGGGATTTACAGCCCAAATCCCATAATACCTAGGCATTATAATACAGAGTCATCCACTATACTTATTCAGAATAAAGGCTCAGTCAGAGCTGAGCAAATTGAGCCCCTGTTAAATTGTATCCCAGTGCCTTTACTCCATAACTAAATAAGTTTTCCTAAAAAAGGATTTGCCTTTCTTTTATGAGTACATGGATTGCTCCCATATTATTCAAAAGGATGATGACATTTTTGTTTGTTTGTTTGTTTTTTGCGTCACATAGATGATGATCTTCTCTGATCCTCAGTTTTCTCATCCATGAAAAGGAGAAAGCAACACAAATTCGTAGGGTTATGGTAAGCACCAAAAAGATAATCATTAAATACCAATACAGGGTGTGGCGCACAGACAGCAGACGTCAGTCAGGGTTTCCTTACTTCCTACAGAAGATCGAACAACTAGAATTTCATACACATTCTCTGTTCTCTTCGAGTTTACCTGATGTGTTGTAAAAAATCTGTACAAAATCCTTCCTCAATTATTTTTTAATCCTTTGCCTTGTTAGAAGATTTTGCTACTTCCTATTAAACAGAGTAAATTGATCTTGGCCAAAGTCAGAATAATGTAACTCCTGACTAGCGATTTAACTGAACATTCCAACTATAGAAGGGTTGGAAGCAGGGAGGGAGAAATGGAAAGGGAATCTGTCACCTTAACAGGAAATCAATCACTACTGACTAAAATCAACCAATCAAGAAATAGCAGTGAAAGCATATTGTTTAGCTGTGTAGAGAGAAATATGAAAAGAAACAGCTAAATTTGTTGAAAGCGGTTGTTTCTGGGAAGCACCTAGAACATTGCTCAGCAGATTGTGTACTAATCAGAACTATTGCAGTTGCCAGTGACAGAAACTCAGATTCAATTAGCTTTAGCAAGAAGAGGGATATATTAGTTTATATAACTTAAAAAAAAAAAAATCCATGGATCAAGGCAGCTGGAATCACGTTTTCAAATAATGTTTATATAATATCATGGCAAATAGATTGGGAAACAGTGGAAACAGTGGCTGACTTTATTTTTCTGGGCTCCAAAATCACTGCAGATGGTGACTGCAACCATGAAATTAAAAGACGCTTACTCCTTGGAAGGAAAGTTATGACCAACCTAGATAGCATATTCAAAAGCAGAGACATTACTTTGCCAACAAAGGTCCGTCTAGTCAAGGCTATGGTTTTTCCTGTGGTCATATATGGATGTGAGAGTTGGACTATAAAGAAAGCTGAGTGCAGAAGAATTGATGGTTTTGAACTGTGGTGTTGGAGAAGACTCTTGAGAGTCCCTTGGACTGCAAGGAGATCCAACCAGCCCATCCTAAAGGAGATCAGTCCTGGGTGCTCATTGGAAGGACCGATGTTGAAGCTGAAACTCCAATACTTTGGCCACCTCATGAGACGAGCTGAATCATTGGAAAAGCCCCTGATGCTAGGAAAGATTGAGGGCAGGAGGAGAAGGGGATGACAGAGGATGAGATGGTTGGATGGCATCACCGACTCAATGGACATGGGTTTAGGCGGACTCCGGGAGTTGGTGATGGACAGGAAGGCCTGGCATGCTGCGGGCGCATGGGGTTGCAAAGAGTTGGACACGACTGAGCGACTGAACTGAACTGAACTGAATATCTGCAAGAAATGGTCTCTTGTTCTCCTTCTCTCAGCCCTGCTTTCTTTCCCCTGGGTTGGCTTAATTTTCAAGGACACTTTCCCTAGTGGGAGCAAAGATGGCCCCTGTAGAGCCAAGATTACTTGGCCTTAGCACCCAGACTCTGAGAATAGCACCTCATTCCTGGTAGTTCTAGCAGAAATCCCAGGAAGGGCTCTCATTGACCTGGATTTGGTTGTTGTCCATCCTTGAAGCAGTCCCTCTGGTCAGGGTAATTTTATGCTGATTGTCTGAGCCTGTATCACATGCTCACTCTTGGAAACAAAAATGAGGGGCCCCATCTAAAGCACATGGAGAGGAGAGCAGTTCTCCAAAAGCAAGGTGGGATATGTGATGGTTAATTTTATATGTCACCTCGGCTGGGCCACAGGACCCAGATATTTGGTCATGTTGCTATTAAGATATTTTTTAGATAAGATTAACAATTTAATCAGTACACTCTGAGTAAAGCAAATGATCAGGGTAGGCCTCATCCAATCAGTCGAAGTCCTTAACAGAAGGAAAAAACTGACTGCATGTCTGCCCTCTCCTTTTCCCCTTCCAAGAAAGAGGGACTTATGCCTACAGGCTGTATTCAGACTCAAGCTGAAATGTCAGTTTTTCCCAGTCTGTAGCTTGCTTCCTATCTTATGATTTTTAGGCTTGCCAACCTCCAACTATTTCAAGAGCCAGTTCATTAAAATCTCTCTTGAGATAGAGCTGATAGAGATATTGGTTTTGTTTCTCTGGAGAAACCTAACTAATATAGAAACATATAGATATAGACACATTAACCTAAAGAAGGAAATAAAGATGCTAGGTAGACCAAAAAAAAAAAAATATATATATATATACTCATTGATAGTTAACAAGTGTTACAAAAGGTGAGTTGGCAGATTTTTTTTTAATAAGGCTATCATTTCTACCTTAAGTGGGAACACAGGATGCCTGAGTGTACATAAATCCTCAACAACAAACACCCGTGTAAAAGTAAAGACATGATTTATCCAAAGTATGTAGCATGTGTCTAAAATCCAGCTTCCTATTCTTTTTCAAATATGGGAGATAAAATCAGTTTAGAGACATCACCAGACAAGGATATGGACAGAAGTGGATCCAAAAAGTGCTTTGTGGATGACCACAGATCTCTAACAACCCAGAGCAGGAACTGGTGCCACAGCCAATGTATCTGATAGATTCCAACCAGGCTGAGGACTCTGCGGGAACACGGATGTACACTGGACCTTTAGGGTTGCATGTATGGAGACTTAACAGAACCTTCAGCTGTCCTGGTTTCTCTACTATCTGAAGTCTATTGTTTGGGTTCTTTTGCTTGAAAACAGAATCTTTTTACTAAATCACAACCTGCATTTTTCCAAGTGAGAGAACTGGTGTCAACATTTTAGGGATCATGGAAACAGATTTTTTCTAGGTCTTTGGATGGGGGTCCAAAGTGTTCTAAGAAAAGCAACCTTAAAAATTACTCCAGGACATTTCAGTCTATGACACAATGATTGCACAGTGAAGGCTGCTTTACAGCTCCCTCAAAGGACACTGAGGAAGTTAATAAACATTTCTCACCCACCATAAACAATAAAAAATAATAATTTTTAATGCCATTTATAGTATGCCTTTCACTGAGGCATACAAGTTTTTTGTTTTTGTTTTTTTAATGACAATTTCAGGAATTTTACTGGCCTCTGGTCACACCACCTTGCAGTTCAGTCTATACTGAAAATAGCTGGCATGCTAGCACCATGCCAACACCCACCTAAACACACTAGCTTCTCATAAAACTTCCCTGAGGGCAGCATACAATGAACAATTTGAATTTCAAACAATTCTTGAGTGAAACAGGGAACCGAGATGATGACAAAGCAAGTCAATAAAGACTGGGACAACAAATCTAACTTGAAAGTAATTTTCTATATTAAATAAAAATGCAAAAGATTCAGCCACAATTCAGTTTTCTGCTCATAAAAAGTCATAGCTATGAAATGATCAAAATAAATAGATAAAATTAAAATTTAAAAAGTGAATAAGAAAGACAAAATTGGAGCTGAAGCTCCAATACTTTGGCCACCCGAGGCAAACAGACAACTCATGGGAAAAGACCCCAATGCTGGGAAAGATTAAAGACAGGAGGAGAAGGGGGAGGCAGAGGATGAGATGGAGGGATGGCACCACCAACTCAATGGACACAAACTTGGGCAAACTCCAGGATATAGTGAGAGACAGGGAGGCCTGGTGTGCTGCAGTCAATGGGATCAGAGTCCGACATGCCTTAGTGACTGAACAACAACAACAAATGAAACACAATTAAATAAATTGATGTATTAAAAAGACTGATAAAATGGTAAACTAAGTTTTAAAAACAACAAAAAATGAGTCTTAGGTAAAAGAATATTCTAGAAAACATAAAGAGCATGAGAATAACTTAGAATATCAATTAAAAGAATATCAGAAAACAAAATAAAATTACAAACATTTTTAGAAATTCAGAAGTCCTATGATTAATACCCTATTGAGAAGTAAATAGGGTCCCTTGAAGCAAGACAACTCACGGTAGCCTTTCAAGAGGTTTTATATCTCTGGGCAAATATTCCTAAACAGAGGCACGTGGTCCAGAGAGTGTTTCAGAGTAACTTCTGTAATCACATTTCCAATTACTAATCAAACCCAAAAAATCACCTCATAAACAATACAATCACAGAAGTCAACAACTTCTTGGCAGACTGCCTGGAGAGGAGAAAAAACACTCTCCCAGGAACCCCTCTAAGACTGTAAGATCTCGGAGGACTGGACCCCATCATGAAGCACAGAGCCTGAGGGGAACTCAGTTGAACTGGACAGAGCTGAATCATTCCATAAACTTCTAACCTTAAGGAAAGTGTGTGCTCACAACATAATTAAGCTACCCCTTTAATCTCAAAGCACGTCACCAGCTTCATTCTCTTCTTCCAAGTACATCATGGAATGCATCTCATATCAAGCTAGGGCAGCCCAGTTCCTTCAGGTTTTCAGCACCTAAATGAGAGTCTTGAGGACAGAAATTGTAGGTAGACCAAGGCCACACATGGGAGTGAGCATTTTCACCTTTCTCAGAATCTCTGGGGGTGCTAGTTCAAGGTGAGATTCTTGGGGCACATCACAGACTTAACACATCAGAATCTCTGAGTTTGCTGCCCAGGAATCCGCCCAGTGAGTAAGCACCAAGTAAGTGACTGGTATGCTCACTAACACTAGAGAGTTACCAACTTCAGGGGAAAGTAGGATCAGGGAAAACTAGAGTCCATAAGCCAAAGATGCCCACTCTGGGTAGGAGTAAGGATTTAAAGCAGAGACTGGCGAAATCCAGCAGCAAGAGTAAGGTCACAGGAGTCAAGGTCATAGAACCAGAAAAGTAGCGTTCAGGTCTCAAATTATTTTCTGGATCCCAGTGGCATCTCTTTGGAAAACCACAGTCACCATCCCCTCCAGGCATGCCTCTGCAGCTATTAAAGGTGTGGTGTGCTAACAGATTACAACTCCTTACTAATTAAATTGTAAGTCATGTTTCAACTGTCTTAAAAAAAAAAAAAAACAAGGACACTAAAATGCAGGCATATTGAAGCTAGCACAGAGTCACTGTCTTAATCTTCAAAGAACACAGCACCCCAACAAAATCTATATCAGAACTAAAGCAAAGAGTCCTTGAGAGCTGGAGAGGGGAGTTGTTAGTGTGATCAAGTGCAGTTAAATATTGCCAGAACAAAAAGTCCTGAACAGACCCTTGAAGTCTTGGCAACAACCTGAGAACCTTCTTTCCAAATTTATAGTCTGCTCAAAAGATTGCACTGCCACACACCTTAAATCTTGTGCTCAATTCTAGATTTCTCCTAAAAATCTGGGTCTCTCACAGTTTTTGAACAATAATGCTAGAGTTTCTCCACTAATTTTAATGGAATACAATCTAGAGTTCCAGATCTAGAAGCTTCCTGGGAGGTCAACACATTGTCCCTCTACTCTAAGAAAGAAGGCAATTACAAACATTTTTTACAAAAGATGTCTCTGCTTGCCACACTGGTTCATGCTAGGGATTAAAAAAAAAAATCACAAGACCACCTTTCATATATGATTCTCACCCATGTCAATTTCTCATGGTGAGGAAGAGAGATAACACATACTTCTATTAACTTGGCTTCAGGCTTCCATGGGACATCATCACTATAGCTCATGACCTCTCCTCACATGCTCACTCATTTTATTCCATGGTGGGTGGAATGATTTGTAAGACTACTGAGGTCTTCGACCTCATTTTCCCATTCTTCTTCCTTCCTTGCAAAGAGCTCTGGCCTGATCCTCTATCTCCTCAGGGTTGCAAGGAAGCCCCTATTTTACAACTGGGTAGGTGAACCTCCTTAGTTCTGGGATAAAAAGCCAAGAAGTTCAGTATTCCCAAAGGTTTAAGTCATAGTCTCCAAATTAGCCTTTATTACTAACAAAGGGGATATTCAGAATTCCATCTGCCTTATTCTTTCTCTCTCAATTGGTTAAAGGAATTGGAAAGGAAAAGTGGAATAATGTATTCAGTTCAGTTCAGTCACTCAGTTGTATCCAACTCTTTGTGACCCCATTGACTGCAGCACACCAGGCCTCTCTGTCCATCACCAACTCCTAGAGTTTACTCAAACTCATGTCCATTGAGTCGGTGATGCCATCCAACCATCTCTTCCTCTGTCATCCCATTCTCCTCCTGCCTTTAATCTTTCCCAGCATCAGGGTCTTTTCCAATGAGTCAGTTCTTCGCAGCAGGTGGCCAAAGGATTGGAGTTTCAGCTTCTGCATCAGTCCTTCCAGTGAATATTCAGGACTGATTTAGGACTGATATTTAGGATGCACTGGTTGGATCTCCATGCAGTCCAAGGGACTCTCAAGAGTCTTCTCCAACACCACAATTCAAAAGCACCAATTCTTCGATGCTCAGCTATCTTTATAGTCCAACTCTCACATCCATACATGACTACTGGAAAAACCATAGCTTTGACTAGATGGACCTTTGTTGGCAAAGTAATGTCTCTGCCTTTTAAAATGCTGTCTAGGTTGGTCATAGCTTTTCTTCCTAAAATGGACTGGAATGGACTGGAATGGGTGAATTTAACTCAGATGACCATTATATCTACTACTGTGGGCAAGAATCCCTTAGAAGAAATGGAGTAGCCATCATAGTCAACAAAAGAGCCTGAAATGCAGTACTTGGATGCGATCTCAAAAACAACAGAATGATCTCTGTTTGTTTCCAAGGCAAACCATTCA
Source organism: Bos javanicus (assembly GCF_032452875.1). Lineage (NCBI taxonomy): Eukaryota > Metazoa > Chordata > Mammalia > Artiodactyla > Bovidae > Bos > Bos javanicus. The sequence continues at coordinate 100,471,854 of NC_083871.1, read as the reverse complement.
ATATCACAATAATCCAAGTCTATACCCCAACCAGTAACACTGAAGAAGCTGAAGTTGAATGGTTCTATGAAGACCTACAAGATATTCTAGAAATAACACCAAAAAAAGATGTCTTTTTCATTATAGAGGACTGGAATGCAAAAGTAGGAAGTCAAGATATACCTGGAGTAATAGGCAAATTTGGCCGTGGAGTACAGAATGAAGCAGGGCAAAAGCTAATAGAGTTTTGCCAAGAGAAAGCACTGGTCATAGCAAACACCCTCTTCCAACAACACAAGAGAAGACTCTACACATGGACATCACCAGATAGTCAATACTGATATCAGATTGATTATATTCTTTGCAGCCAAAAATGGAGAAGCTCTATACAGTCAGCAAAAACAAGACCAGGAGCTGACTGTGGCTCAGATCATGAACTCCTTATTGCCAAATTCAGACTGAAATTGAAGAAAGTAGGGAAAACCACTAGACCATTCAGGTATGACCTAAATCAAATCCCTGATGATTATACAGTGGGAGTGATAAATAGATTCAAAGGATTAGATCTGATAGAGTGCCTGAAGAACTATGGACAGAGGGTTGTGACATTGTACAGGAGGCAGTGACCAAGACCATCCCCAAGAAAAAGAAATGCAAAAAGAGGCAAAATGGTTGTCTGAGAAGGCCTTACAAATAACTGATAAAAGAATATAAGTGAAAGGCAAAGGAGAAAAAGAAAGATATGCCCATTTGAATGAAGAGTTCCAAAGAATAGCACCGAGAGATAAGAAAGTCTTCCACAGTGATCAATGCAAAGAAATAGAAGAAAACAATAGAATGGGAAAGACTAGAGATCACTTCAAGAAAATTAGAGATACCAAGGGAATATTTCATGCAAAGATGGGCACAATAAAGGACAGAAATGGCATAGACCTAACAGAAGCAGAAGATATTAAGAAGAGGTGACAAGAATACACAGAGGAACTATACAAAAAACATCTTCACGACCCAGATAATCATAATGGTATGATCACTCACCTACAGCCAGGCATTCTGGAATGTGAAGTCAAGTGGGCCTTAGGAAGCATCACTATGAACAAAGCTAGTGGAGATGATGGAATTCCAGTTGAGTTATTTCAAATCCTAAAAGATGATGCTGTGAAAGTGCTGTACTCACTATGCCAGAAAATTTGGAAACTCAGCAGTGGCTACAAGACTGGAAAAGGTCAGTTTTCATTCCAATCCCAAAGACAATGCCAAGAAATAATGTATTGGCTGTCTTCAAATCTCCAACATTTATTTGGCTTTTAATTTTAATTTTAAAAACAGCGTAAACCCCTCTGGTCAGAGAAATAGAGGATTCCCCTCTGCCCAGCACCATGGATACAGACTTCAAGGAAAAACAGCTTCCCTATATGGCCTCATTACATGTATTTCAGGGTGACTGTTGGTAGAAAACCAAAAACCAAAAGCACCGGTTGCACAGTTTGCAGGTAAGGATTACTAGTGGATTGAAAGCATCATTGCTCTGTGATCCACCCGCAGTTTCTGGTTGTAAGTGGACTAAGTGAATTTTCTGTTTGCCATTTCCACAATTGTTGATAGTTTCTCACCTGCACACCTTTGCACACACTATCCCCTCTGGAATGGCCTCTCTTCTGCCCTGCCCCAACTGTTGACCTAAAAACTCCTGCTTATACTTCAAGATTTAGTTCAAATTTCACTTCATCCTGGCCCTATCAGACAGAGTTAAATATTGCTTTGTGCTACAGTAACATCGCACTTCCTCCTTTATGAATTGCTATCATTACTCTTTCCATGCATTCCCCTCCTCTCAACCCCTACCCTGTTAGACTGAGAACTCTGGAAAGTATAAACTGCCTTCTTTAGGATCTGTATAATCTCCAATCCCTAACCTAGTACCTGGCATGTGGTAACACATAATAAATATGTGACGAAGAGAGGCAGATGGAAAAGAGAGACAGAAGATACGAGAGAGAGAGAGAGAGACAGATACAGTGTCAGGAGAGAGACAGAGAGAAATAGGAACAAAAGCCCAGAAAGAGAAACCAGAAAAGGGAGGAGAAGCCTTGATGAGGAAGGAAGAAAAGAAAAATTAAGTCATGAACATAATAACTACATAGCCCCCTACTCCTACAAAAATATTTGCTAAGTTCTCGCTGAATGCTGAAGACAGGTATCAGTGGAATAAAACTAGCCAGCATGGACAGGTACAAGGGCACATGGAAATGGCTAAGAAGCAAAGTGGCTGCTCTGACAAACTGTCTAGAATCTAGGCAGACCTGCAGACCTTCATTCCCCTGCTCATTGAAGTATAGGGGGAGTAGCGAGTTTGCTTGCTGCAAATATTCATGAATCCTCCCACGTGTGGAAGATTTCTATTTCAACTGTGTTGTGAATAAGTGACTTATCTGCTTGCTAAGAGCATTTCCCAATTCTAGTTGACTTGTCTCATGATTTAAATGCAGAAGAAAAGAGTTTAAATGGATTCATTTTTAATTTTGACCTCTAAACCCCAGGCCGGGGCTGTGGGTCTCTTTGGTAACTTAAACATTCATGCTTGCGTCAGAAGGCACTTTCCCAGTAGTCATGCCATAGATCTGCAGGATGAACTGTGAGTCACTCTTGCAGGTGTGGAGGTGTTAGTGTGTGATTACATAAGCATTCCCAATAATGGAAAAAGTACTGGAAATTATGACAAAGGACAAATAAAAGCAGCAATGTCTATCGAAATGTTGTATCTCCCTGTCATAATAAAAGATGGTCTGTGTATAAAGTAGTTTATAACAGCTAGCAAGCAAATCAACACTTTTTAGATGATGATCAGCCAAATCATCATGTACCAAAGAGGAAAAAAAAAAAAGAACAAAACACAAATAGAAATAATAACTAGTTGTCTGTTATTGTTTAGTCACTCAGTCGTGTCTGACTCTTTTGCCACCCCAGGGACTGTAGCCCTCCAGGCTCCTCTGTTCATGGGATTTTCCAGGCAAGAATATTAAAGTGGGTTGCCATTTGCCTCTCCAAGGGATCTTCCTGACCCAGGGATTTAACCTGTATCTCCTGTACATCTCCTGCATTGCAGGCAGGTTTTATACCACTGAGCAACTGGGAAAGCCCAATAATAACTAATAATAATAACTATGAGAGGTCCTCACTTTTACATTGTTTCCTCCAATGAGTTGGATTATTTCTTCACAGAGTAAGGAAGTCCATGATGTATACAAAGCAGTTCCTTTTTTTTTTGTTTTGTTTTGTTTTTTGAATGTAGAGTTTTTTTTTTAATTTTATTTTTTTTAACTTTACAATATTGTATTGGTTTTGCCATATGTCAAAATGAATCCGCCACAGGTATATATGTGTTCCCCATCCTGAACCCTCCTCCCTCCTCCCTCCCCATACCATCCCTCTGGGTCGTCCCAGTTCACCAGCCCCAAGCATCCAGTATCGTGCATCGAACCTGGACTGGCGACTCGTTTCATACATGATATTATACATGTTTCAATGCTATTCTCCCAAATCTCCCCACCCTCTCCCTCTCCCACAGAGCCCAAAAGACTGTTCTATACATCAGTGTCTCTTTTGACAAAGCATTTCCTGTGTCTACCTTAATGAGTCTCTACTAGGCTGTCAAGTCATAGTGGTCAAGGACCAAAGTAATTCCTTGGTTTGCATTTAGCACTAAAGCATGTAAATAGGTTTTCATATTTCTTTCTTGGTGGTAGCAGTAGTTTCGTTTTAAGGGTTCTGTTTTTTAACATTTTGTTTCCAGCTCCATGCACCCAGCATCTGCTGGGCACCTTCTCTTTGGCAAATACTGTGCTAAGACCTGAAAACAATGTTGTAAAAAAACAAATTTTTTTTATATACAGACTCAGGCTGTATATTCAAGTTTCTCAGGGTCAGTAGATTAATATAGACATTCTATCTTCCATCAGAGTGGTCCCCATAGTTTCCCCGGGGAACTTAAAGAGAGAGCTTAGAGGTCCACTCTGCCACCCTCCATTCTCTTTCCCCTCAAGCATGTCTCACTGGGCTCATTTCACTCTTTCAACACCTGTTTTATTTGCCTCTACATCAATGCCACGCATCGACTTGCAATATCCTCTAAGCAGGTCACAGGTGTTTTTCAGTACAAAAATAGGTCTTACTTGTTTGATGTCATTCAGACCAAGGAGACAGTACCTAGGCTAATCAACTGTTTTGTCTCATCTTCCTAATGCTTATTTGAAGACATGAACTATGTCTGATTTTTTTTTTTTTTTTGGTGATAGCCAAATACTCCAGCATAGCACAAATTCCATAGAACACTCTTAGGAGATATTTGTTGAATGAACTAATAGGAACATGAACTACTCAGAGCAGAAGCACTTTTGTCTGCTGGTCTAATCCCATTCTCTTCTGGCTCTGGAATTTTGTTCTGCTATTCTGTTTATTCTTCTAAGAATGATTTCATCTATCTCAAAGTGTGTTATAAAAATGAAATACTTTGAAATGCTCTATTCAGTTCTTGGCTCTCAGAGAGTGCCTTAGTAATAGCAGATGTAGTATAACTTAACTCTCAAGATTAAAGGATTAATCTCAGAATGAAGGAAGACCACATCTCCAACTCTTACTTTGAGGGGTGAAGGAAATTGAACCTCCATACTCTGGCCTGAAATGTGTCTCAAAAATGCTCAATTTGTCAGATTTATAGGTGGAAACTAAAGGAATTTCTGAGGGTCTGTGTGAGAGCTTAGCGAACAGTGGTTTTTAGCTTAGGTGTCATGAATGGGCTTCAACAAATTCATTAATTCCCAAATGCTAATCCAAAATGTATGTGTAAACATGAAGATGAATTTTTCTGTGCAATGATTACACAGCTTTGATTAGATATTCAAAAGAATCAAGGGCTCATGATAGAGTTAAGAACTCCTGCCATTGAATAACCTTAGGGTAAGTTCTGGTATTTCCTAAAAATCATTGAAGAGAATTTTCTTCATGAGTTGAAGTGTCCAGGAAGATCCTTGCACCTAGGGCAGATGTCATATTTCATGAAGTCAAAGAATTAGTGATTTTAAAAAACAGAGAACTGAGAAAGAAGGGAAAGATCTGATATCCAGAGGCACAAAATAGCAAGATGCCCTATGAAGGAACAAGTTCCAATGATTAAAACCTGACACATGCTCACTCAACACTTGGGCTTGAAATATATTAGAAAGAAATGTCATAGCAATTAATAAGCTTCCATTATACCTCCTCTCCATATTCATTGGGGAAAAAAATAAACAGAAGATGAGCAATTGCAAAAATCAAACAGCTGAGTTTTGTTAGTTCCATAGGAAATTCCAAAGAGAACATATTTCTTTTTTAATGAAATATGCCACCAGCAGCCATGAGATAACATAAAGGAAGTTTGTGGCAATATAAGAATATTGTTTCACGGGGCCAGCTCCGTAAGTCTGATTTCAATCACTTCAGATTTCAGAGGCCCATAAAGTGCAGTGTTTCCAAATATTCTTCTCTTACTATTACTATTTAAAACTACCCAATTATTTCCTTAACTAAAATTTTACCACTGCTTTCTTTCAGTGCTTTTATCCTAGTTTGTTGTTTGTTATCATTCAGTTCAGTTCAGTTCAGTCGCTCAGTCCTGTCTGACTCTTTGCGACCCCATGAATTGCAGCACGCCAGGCCTCCCTGTCCATCACCAACTCCTGGAGTTCACTCAGACTCACGTCCATCGAGTCGGTGATGCCATCCAGCCATCTGATCCTCTGTCGTCCCCTTCTCCTCCTGCCCCCAATCCCTCCCAGCATCAGAGTCTTTTCCAATGAGTCAACTCTTCACATGAGGTGGCCAAAGTACTGGAGTTTCAGCTTTAGCATCATTTCTTCCAAAGAAATCCCAGGGCTGATCTCCTTCAGAATGGACTGGTTGGATCTCCTTGCAGTCCAAGGAACTCTCAAGAGTCTTCTCCAACACCACAGTTCAAAAGCATCAATTCTTTGGCGCTCAGCTTTCTTCACAGTCCAACTCTCACATCCATACATGACCACTGGAAAAACCATAGCCTTGACTAGACGGACCTTTGTTGGCAAAGTAATGTCCTAATGAGTGCTATTTTATTGAATGCTTTTTTTCTGTATCTGTTGAGTTATTTATATTTTTTATTAAATTATAGTTAATTTACAGTGTTTCAGGTATATAGCAAGTGGCTCACGTGTTATATATATACATATGAAGTGAAGTGAAGTGAAGTTGCTCAGTCATGTCCAACTCTTTGTGACCCCGTGGACTGTAGCCTACCAGGGTCCTCCGTCCATGGGATTCTCCAAGCAAGAGTACTGGATTGGGTTGCCATTTCCTTCTCCAGGAGATCTTCCCAACCCAGGGATTGAACCCGTGTCTCTCGCATTGGAGGCGGATGCTTTAACCTCTGAGCCACCAGGGAAGCCCTATATATATGTGTGTGTGTGTGTGTTTGTGTGTGTGTGTGTGTGTGTGTACATATACAAATATATGTGAATATATATACTTTTTCATATTCTTTTCCATTATAGGCTATAGGTTATTACAAGATATTGAATATAGTTCTCTATGCTATACAGTAGGTCCTTATTGTTTATCTATTTTATATATAATAGTCAGTTCAGTCACTCACTCATGTCCGACTCTTTGTGACCCCATGGACTGCAGCACACCAGGCCTCCCTGTCCATCACCAACTCCTGGAGTTTATTCAAACTCATGTCCATTGAGTCAGTTAATCTCAAACTCCTAATTTACCCCTTCCTTCTCCACTTTTTCCTTTTGGTAACCGTAATTTTTTTCTATGTCTGTGGGTCTATTTTTGTTTTGTAAACTAGCCCATTTGTATCATTTTTTTTTAGATTCTACGTATAATGAACACCTTATGATATTTGCCTTTTTCTGTCTGGCTTACTTCACTTAATATGATCCTGTCTAGGTCCATCCATGTTGCTGCAAATGGCATTGTTTCTTTTATGGCTGAGCAGCCTGCCATTGCATATATGCACCACATCTTCTTTATCCACTCATTTGTTGATGAACATTGAGGTTGCTTCCATGTCTTGGCTATTGTAAATAGTGCTGCTATTAACATTGGGGTGCATATATCTTTTCAAACTAGAGCTTTTTCTATATATATGCCTGGGAGTGGGATTTCTGGATCATATAATAACTCCCTTTTTAGTTTTTTCCGGAAAGTTCCTACTGTTTTCCATAGTGGCTGCACCAATTTACATTCCCACCAACAGTGCAGGCCACGCTATCATCCCTCCCAGTTCAAAGACTCCTGCGCTAGGCCCTAATTCCAGATTCCTGAGGAAAGATTTCTGGCTCCACTTGAACCAGGGGTTCATAACTGAGGCAGAGAATGACATTCCCTTGTGTAAAACAGCTTCCAGGGAGGCATTCTGAGCTGGGACACACTCCAAAATGTATTGCCGTATCCAACATGAAGCTTTTAGTCATCTTGATTATATTATATGCCCTAGATTCTAAGACATCAGCCATTGTAAAAAGCATCAGTTACTGAAAACTCTTCCAGGAAAAGCAAATAGCATATTAAATATATATATATATATATATATATATATAGAGAGAGAGAGAGAGAGAGAGAGAGAGAGAGAGACAAGAAAGACTACAAAAGTTTGTATCTATTCATATCATAATATACTACTTTCTTTTCCAGAATCAGTATGACCATCAAAATTTGTCTCTAAGCTTCATTTGCAAAGTATAAAAATAGTTCTGAGTCACTTTGGGGTCATAAAGATGTTCTAATTTTCATCACTCAATTCCATTGTCTTGACAATTGTAACATTTTTGAATTGCCCATATAATTTAAAAGCACATCGAAGAATCTGGAATTTTGCCTACATTTCTGCTTTGATTATGCTTATAGGATTTTTTAATGGACTTACATATTACTGGAATTTAAACTGCTTTTCTTGAAAGTCAGCTAAAAGCTTTTATCTGATGTTCCGAGCTTGAGAGATAGACCTTCACAAAACTGGTTGTATACACCTTTCTCCTAGCTTTGAAAATTCCATGATGTATTCTGAAAAACCTGGCCTTTTCTAATACCTTTAATTGCATTGCCTGATGAGTAAAATGTTGTCTTCTATTAAAAAAAACTTATAGTTTTTATGTGGCTGTGTGGTGCAGGCTTATTGAAAAATATTTTTGTTGATTCTTACAGTTACACTTCTAAATTTGATTTCAGTGATATAGCACCTGTGGGACTACCAATGGTTCTAACATAACTAAGGTCAACATCTACCCTCCACATCTAGTAAAGTTGGTACATGAACACAGGTAAGTGATGGCAACTAGTCATGTTCTCTCACAAGCACCTGGAAAGTCTCTTTGGAAAGGTTTTCAGACACATCCTGATTTCAGAAATGTCACAATGTGGGAAATGTTCATCTTGATATCAAGCTAATAGCTGATATTCTTTTATTGAGATAATACATGATAGACTTTTTCATGTAAGTAAATCACATGGTTTAATTCATTTAATCTGCACAACAATCTAGGAAGTTATAGCTCCTATGCCCATTTTACAAATGAGGAAACTGGTCATAAGGTTAATTAATTTCCTGAAGACCACCAAGTTAGATAATAAGCAAGTGAGATTTGAGGCCAGCCCATCCAATTCCATATCCCATGTGTTTAACCAGTGTGTCAAAATGCTTCCTAATTAATTGCACCATAGCCAAGAAAAGTCATTAAGAGAAAATTAATAATCAGAATCAATCTATCTTGATATTATTCAATAACTGAGCTATTGCTGTTTAATCCAAGAAATGCAGACAGCACTACTAAGCAGTTAATGTATACATCAACATCATTTCTGGTACTAAGTTGGATAAATCACAAGTCACATGTACTTAGTTCTCTCATCTTAAAATGAATGGAACCATGTAAAATGACAATAATAATAAGTGGAAAATAACTCGCAGTTAAGGGGTTTTGAGGCGCTGAGCTCTTGTTTCACCTCTTCTGGTCCAGGCGGCTGGAGCAGGACAGTGCCATCCTAACCATCACTTTCACAGGATGAGGGACAGAGCAGATGAGCATGAAAAGGCCCCTGCCCCTTTCTTTTTTATTTATGTATTTGCTTTTATTGATATATAGTTGCTTTATAACGTGTTAGTTTCTACTGTATAACAAAGTGAATCTGCTAAGCATGTACATATATACCCTCTTTTTTTAAATTTCCTTCCCCTTTAAGTCACCACAGAGCATTGAGTAGAGTCCCCAGTGCTATAAATAGGTTCTCATTAGTTATCTATTTTATACATAGTATCAATAGCCTCTTTTACACATAGTATCAATAGTGTATATTGATATTATGTGTATAGTCTCAATTTTCCAATTCATCCCATGCCTCCATTTCCCACCTTGGTATCCATATGTTTGTTCTCTACTTCTGTGTCTCTAGTTCTGCCTTGTAAATAAGATTGTTGATACCAATTTTTTCAGATTTCACAAGTATGTGTTAATATATATGCATTGTTTTTCTTTTTCTGACTTTTTCACTCTGTATCACAGTTTCTACATCCATCCACATCTCTACAAATGACCCAATTTTGTTTCTGTCTATGGCTGAGTGATATTCCATTGTCTATATGTACTGCATTTGCTTTATCCATTCCTCTGTAAATGGACACTTAGGTTGTCTCCATGCCCTGGCTATTGTAAATAATGCTGCAGTGAACACTGGGATGCATGTGTCTTTTTAAATTATGGTTTTCTCTGGGTATATGCCCAGTAATGGGATTGATGGATCATATTATAGTTCTATTTTCAGCTTTTTAAGGAACTTCCATGCTGTTCTCCACAGTGGCTGTATCAATTTACATTCCCACCAGTAGTGCAAGCTGCTGCTGCTGCTGTTAAGTCGTGTCAGTCGTGTCCGACTCTGTGTGACCCCATAGACGGCAGCCCACCAGGCTCCACCATCCCTGGGATTCTCCAGGCAAGAACACTGGAGTGGGTTGCCATTTCCTTCTCCAATGCATGAAAGTGACAGTGAATAGTGCAAGAGGGTTCCCTTTTCTCCACACCCTGTCCAGCATTCATTGTTTATAGATTTTGTGATGTTGGCCATTCTAGCTGGTGTGAAGTGATATCTCATTGTAGCTTTGATTTGCATTTCTTAATAATTAGTGATGTTGAGCATCTTTTCATGTGTTTATTAAGGCTCCTGCCCCTTTCACATCAGGACTAGTACCAAAGGAATGGGAATGGTACCAAGAGGTGGAGTGTGGGACAGGAGGATGTCACTCGCCTCAAAGCGTCAAAGGACAACTCAAGCACAGTAGCTATTGCAGAACATTAATGTCATCTAAGGGCCTATATTATCTGTCAGGAAACTCTGATGCTTCCTCATCCAGACCTGCCAGGATGGGTGAGGAAGGCCTTACTCTGTGCTGTGCTGTGCTTAATCGCTGTCACGTCTGACTCTATGAGACACCATGGACTGTACCCCGCCAGGCTCCTCTGTCCGCAGGCTCCTCTGGGGATAATCCAGGGAAGAATACTGGTGTGGGTTGCCATGCCCTTCTCCAGGGGATCTTCCCAACCCAGGGATTGAACCCAGGTCTCCCGCGTGGCAGGCAGATTCTTTACCATCTGAGCCTCGGGAAGCCCAGGCCTTACTCTAGCCACAACCAATAGCAAACATCTTGCCTATTCATTTAAAGTGCATCAATAAAGCTTGCAATATTATACTTCAAGCACAAGGAACATTTGCAATACAAGCATAGTAACTCAATCAGGGCACCAGCAGGTTCTTAAGATTTCCTTCCCTGATTCTGAAAACCCATCCTAGAAAGCTTTATAGACTTTCCAAAGTCAATGCGGTTATTTGTTTTTCTTTAATAGTTTATCTAATGACCTAAAGAAACACATGATCATTGTTTAGAGAACTAAATAGAAGGCACAGCAACTTTCTGTGTGGGCTTTAAATGTGTTTGCCTTATTTCTCATTTCCTATTACTTTCAGGCTCTGGGCTTGCTCTGTTGCCCATCCTTATGGCTTCCTTCCTTTGACATTTCCATCTCCCTGCAGCTCACCAGGCTCATCCTTGTGACTTTTAGGTTAAAACCGGTTACCTTCTGGTTGGTGTATCCTTTTCTTTCTTTCATTTATATTTTTCATTCATCTGTGCTACAAACACTGATTGAGTCCCTGCCATGTCTCAGATGCTGCTAAGTATGTTTGTCTGTGGTTCTCATTCACTGGGAACATTGCAGTCAGTTCAAACAAACACTAGCTTCATTCAGTAACAAACAGAAATTCAGTTCTATTCTTCCTTGGAATTGCAACTGGCTTCTGCATTGCCTTGGGACACCCTTAGAACAGAACCTAGATCTGCCTGTCTTTAAGTATCATCCCTGCTGTGCAGCGGGAACCTCAGCCTTTGGAGGATTATAGATTTTGGCCTTGTTCTCTTCCCATCCAAATTCTATATCAACTACCAGGTGTGAAATCAGAAATAAGTTTCATAAATTCTCCAAGTCTCTGTTTTCTGCATTTAGTAAACGTCATTGTGCCTTTACCTCAGAGTAGTTCAGAGGATCAAACGCTACTGTAAGTAATGACGAACCAGGCAGTCGTAAATATTACTTCTCCAAGGACCTACCCCGTTCTTATTTATGTATTCCTCCCATTTATGTTGTGTTACATATTCATTCTTCATCTGTTTACTGAGCCCCTATTAGGTGCCAGGCCTTGAGCCAGGCTTTGAGGACCCAATGGGAAACAAAATGACTCTATGACACATGCCATAGAGTTTACTGCCTGGTGAAGATAAACTCTTAACTGAAAACAAAGAGAGTTAGACATTTTTCCTCTCAAACGGGGCAGAAGAGAATGACAGTTCCGGAAGTTCTAAATAGGAAGATCTTACAGGCACTCTCGGAGAAGGCAATGGCAACCCAGTCCAGTACTCTTGCCTGGAAAATCCCATGGACGGAGGGGCCTGGTGGGCTGCCGTCTACGGGGTCGCACAGAGTCGGACACGACTGAAGCGACTTAGCAGCAACAGCAGCAACAGGAACTCTGATGGAATGGAGACTTATCTCAAGGCTTTATTAGCAGAACAAGGTAGCTTTCTACTAAAATCTCTGTCCATGGGGTTGGGACTGGGAATGCTGATGGGAGGTACAGCCCTACCCGCACTGCACCAGCCAACCTCCCTGCAGAGAATGCCTCCTTCTGCTTACACCTGAATTGCTTCAGCTATTGATACTGCAGGCCTGCCCTGTGCATGGAGGTGTTTCAGGCTGCCCTCACTCATGAACCAGACGAAAAGAAGATTCCATGGCTTCCCACATCCTTGTCGAGTCCGCAGCTCTCCTGCCAAACTGGCTTCCAGGAAGGCAACCAACTTCCCTGCCGGTTCATCTTTTCTCCCCTGGCTGTGGATGAGGAGACCTCTTAAGCCAGCTTCCTTAGTCACTGGATTCTTTTTCTTCTACTCACGAGTCCTTTGCTTATAAGGCAGCCATACATAGTTCATTTAATTACTAGTGACAAAACCTATTTTTTTATTTCCTTTGTTCTTGGGTTTCGAAGTGAAATACTTTTGTGCATATATATTAGGAATATCTGTTTAGTGTTTTTTTAGGCCACATTTCACATACCTTATCTCATTTAACTCTTAGGACAAGCCTGAGATATAGGTGTTATTACTCCTCCTATTTTGAAGATTTAAAAAAATCAAAGCATAGATTGACATGCAGGAGTCTTCAACTCCATAGGCTCTTTCCATTAGCCCAATAATGAAGAATTACTACAAATATTCTGCAGACAAATTCATAAGTAGAATAGGACACAAAAATTGTATGTGCAATGGCCAGCTGATGCATGCACTGAACTTGCCTTTATTTTTCACTTGTTAAATATTCAATCCTAAGCACTCAGGCATCTTCTATTCTATAGAGAGCACTTGAGTCTAAATTTTGAGAAGCAATATCTCAACTTATTCACCCCTATCAAAGGGCCATTCGGTAGTATATTTTCTTAAGCATCAGTAGACCAGAGGACTTTATAAAAGTAATGGAGTACAATTATTACCATGCACATCAATTCTTTGTGTCTGTGTTACATTTATTTACTGACAATGTCCCCCCAGTGTCAGCACTATATCTGTAATACAGCTTTAGAAGAGAATTGTGTTCTCTTCTGACTCATACATCTCTAACAAAATTATTTGCAAAGATCCAGTTCTCAATTACAAGCACAAAATAGCCTACATTTTAGCATATATCAAACCCATCTAGTTCAACATGTGTTCTCTGACACTGATTAGGGCGAACAGAGAACACTGATTAGTGTTCCCTGACACTATTTCATCAGTATTTCATCAGGATGGGACAAGTCAGTAAACCTTACAAGTTCCCCTAATATCATATTATCAGATTGTATTTTTCTTTTAGATCTTCAGTTTTTGCCTTCACACCCTAAAATCAATAGCGATCAGTTTTAAAGTAGATTTTTTAAGGCATGTGTAACTTTGAAATGGACACCTCACCATCAAGATGGGAAAATTTTAGCAAATTTGCCCAAGAAAACTCCTCTAATTTTATAAGTGAAGTTTTGGGGGTCAACCAACTTACTGCTTTATTCTTACTCACCCTAGTAAATGCTCAACAGTATAATATATCCTAAATGTTACAATATGAAGGCCTGCCTTAGTCTTCTCGAGCTGCTATAACAAAATACTATAGACTGAGGGAGCTGAAACAACAAACATTGGGAAGTCCAAGATAAGGTGCTGCTATGGTCACATTCTGGTGAGAGGTCTCTTCTTGGCTTACCAATGGCTACCTTCCTGCTGTGTCTTTACACAGCAGAAAAAGAATATGCAAACTCTTTGGTCTCTTCTTCAGTTCAGTTCAGTTCAGTCGCTCAGTCCTGTCTGACTCTTTGTGACCCCATGAATCGCAGCACGCCAGGCCTCCCTGTCCATCACCAACTCCAGGAGTACACTCAGACTCACATCCATCGAGTCGGTGATGCCATCCAGCCATCTGATCCTCTGTCGTCCCCTTCTCCTCCTGCCCCCAATCTCTCCCAGCATCAGAGTCTTTTCCAGTGAGTCAACTCTTCGCATGAGGTGGCCAAAGTACTGGAGTTTCAGCTTTAGCATCATTCCTTCCAAAGTAATCCCAGGGCTGATCTCCTTCAGAATGGACTGGTTGGATCTCCTTGCAGTCCAAGGGACTCTCAAGAGTCTTCTCCAACACCACAGTTCAAAAGCATCAATTCTTTGGTGCTCAGCTTTCTTCACAGTCCAACTCTCACATCCATACATGACCACAGGAAAAACCATAGCCTTGACTAGATAGACCTTTGTCTCTTCTTACAGGGCATTAATTCCATCATGAAGAATTTACCCTTATGACCTCCTCTAGACCCAATCACTTCCCAAAGTCTCTACCTCCAAATACCATCACAGTTGTATTGGGGCTTTAATACATGAATTTTCAGAGGACATAAACATTTAGTCTATGACAACGCCCTAATCATCTAGGATGATTCATAGATTCATTCTGTGATGATCTAAAAGGCTTTAAATTGCTGGTCCTATTACTGGCTTGTGTTCACTCCAAACTATACCTAAAGTATCCTTTGCTAATCATAATAAAGCAACAAAAAGCCAAGGTATGATCAGGGAGGAAGACTAAGAGGGAATAAGTTAGGATAATAAAAAGAAGAGACAATTAGGAGTTCAGGGACCTGGATCCTGTACAGCTCTGTCACTATTTCTGTCTCCTTATATTGCATCATTTGCTTGGGTGGCACCTTACTTACCAGAAAAATGAGTGAGGCAGAATGATCTCTAAAGTATCACCAGCTTCAATAAATAAAGATTCTATGATTATATGAATAATTTATATCCTGAGATTGTTGAGAAAACGTACCACAGACCTCACTGAGGAAAGCTTTACAAAGAATAAGTGTGAACAAAGCCGTAGTGAATAAATAGTGACTACTTACTGAAATAGTTATTTTGCTAGCTTCTCTGTTTCTAAGGGGAACGAACTTAAGTGAGATCAACAAAATTTTCCTGCTTAGAATAGACCAAGTAATAAAATGTGAATTTATAATCTATAATACAAGTAATGCTTGCCATCTGTTGGGTTGATATTCTGTGCTGGGCACTTAATGTCTTTACCTCCTGTGATCCTTAAACAACCTTGCAAAGTAGACTCCATCACTGCCTTCTTCTCTCTGCTCCAATCACATTAGTTTTCTGGGTCCTTCAGATACAACAAGCTCACTCCCACATCTCCTGGCTCATCTTGCTTCTAGTTTTATCTCATCATTTGGGTGTCTACTCAAATGGCACATATCATCTGAGAGTTTTTCCCTGGCTAAGTACCTACTCTGCCTTTACTCATAGTCACTTTCTATCCCATTGCCCTATATTCTTCATACCACTTATCACTATGTGAAATTATTTTATGTGTGTTTTTTCTCCCTCCACTCTCCACCCTGGCTGCACTGTGAGCTCCATGAAGTCAGGTACTTAGCTTCCTCACAGCTAGATCCCCAGCACTTAGGACAGAGTTAGCTTAGTTTCTACACATTGAATAAGTGAAGGTCATCCTCACTTTACAAATACAAAACTTCCAGCCCAGAGAGGTTCAATGACTTCCCCAAGACTACATACCAAAGTGCAAGGGCCAAGGTTTCAAGTCCAAGGTTCCTGAGCCCTAACATCCATAATCTTCCCAGTGTTTCCCAAATTCATAGATGTCGGCATCGTCTCTACAATAGTTTGGTTTTTTGTTTCGTGGTTTTGTTTTTCTGGTAATCTAAAAGTAAGCATGTTCAGAATGATATATCATGTCAGCTTATTACTTTAAAAATGAATACGGCTCCCAAATTTTAGGGCTTGGCTTGCTCTTGGATTTGCCACGACGTTAACACCATCTAAGCAAACATACAGAGGAGGCTTATTTCCAAGAGAAGACTAAGTGATGTAATGACATACTATAGGAAATAAAAGTTTTACAATAGTTCAAAGGGGAAAAAATGGTAGAAGAATGGAATCATCACTTGACTTATGATGATTTAAACATGCCAAATTCAAATGAACCTGTGTCCTAGCATCTAGCACCAAGACACATGAGCAGAATTGTCTGAAAATGGTCCTAAGAACTCACTCTGAGTCACCTGAATCACAAGCCCAGTGTCCACCTTCCCCCAGCAGGACAGTCCGGCCAAAACCCAACTCTACATGGATTCCTTAATGTCTCCAAGTAGCTGGTTTTCTCAGACAACTTTTTTAACACTGGAATCAAAAATTCAGATATCCTATGGAGTTGAGTAGTGTGTCTCACTTCTAACATGATGGCTTTGCTGCATTTATACTATTAAAAAGGTACAGCAGTAGGGGGCAAAGAACCTTCCCGAAAACACACATCTACAGCATGTCCAGTTAAGCTTGCTAACTCCAACCACCTCCCTCTGTACCAACCGTATGTCTTTCTTCTCACAGAGTCTTGCCTTGTAAGTTTCCCCCAGTGAGACCTGTTCCCTATTCATTCTGGCTGGCATTGTGAAATTATTTCTGAACCCTCATGGAAGATGGATAGTGATCGTGAAAGGAACTATCTTCAATGAAAGGTGGTAGCTACAAAGTATCCACTCACATAATGAAAGGTAATTTAGTTTTTAACAAACCAGCATTAAATAAGTGTCCCAGATTTGGATTCTGTTGATCTTATAGATTGTATCTAACTAGTTTGTAAATTTGATTTGTGTTATAGTTATATAAAAGCTATAAGCATAAACTGTTGATATCTGGTTCTGGATTTATCCATATGGTCATACCTCATTTTATTGGGCTTCACAGTTACTACAGTCTGGGGTGGGGGGGCTTTTTTTTTTTTTAACAGATTAAAGGTTTGTGGCAACCTGTGTCAAGCAAGTCTATCAGCATCATTTTCCAACAGCATTTGCTCACTTCATGTCTCTGTGACATATTTTAGTAATTCTCAAAATATTTTCATTATTATTATATTTCTTATAGTGATCTGTGATCAGTGATCTGTGATGTCACTGTTGTAATTGACTAGGGGCATTGCAAACTGTGCCCAAATAAGTAGTTTGGTGGGATATATATATATACCACATCTTCTTTATTCATTCATCTGGCAATGGACATTTAGGTTGCTTCCAAGTCTTGGCTATTGTGAATAGTGCTGCTATGAACATAGGGGTGCATGTATTTTTTGAATTACAGTTTTGTCTGAATATAAGCCCAAGAATGGGATTACTGGATCATATGGCAATTCTATATTATTTTATTGGTAAATCTCCACACTGTTTTCCACAGTGGCTGTACCAATCAACGTTGCTATTGACAGTATAAAAGGATTCCCTTTTCTCCACACCCTCTCCAGCATGTGTTATTTGCAGACTTTTTAATGATGGCCATTCTTTCCTGATTGAGGTGCTACCTCACTGCAGTTTTGATTAGAATTTCTCAAAGAGTCAGCAACGTTGAGCATCTTTTCATGTGCCTGTTGGCCCTCTCTATGTTCTCTTAGGAGAATGTCTATTTGGGTCTTCTGCCCATTTTTTAATTGTGTTGTTTTGTTGCTGTTGTTACTGACTTGTATGTGCTGTGACTAGCACATTTCTGTTTTGCTATGGAAAGAACTCCCTAAGAGGGTGCATCTTGGTAACAATGAGTTTCTGCAGTACTTCAGTGACACTAAGTAGCATCCCAAACATGTGGGTATGAGTAAGCTTGAATGAGGAGGATGCTATTCACCCCTCAATATTAGGAAATATACTTTGGCTGAGTTTCCCTTTGCAGTCATGAGTTGTACTGAGTCACACATGATCACATGGTTCTCCCAGAGGTTGATGGGAGAACCCCTTGATATAGAATATTTTAGCCTTAAACTACTTCGGCAAAACCTGACCTTATCAAAATTTAAGATTTGACTGGAGTACAGGAAGGGAACATTCTATAATACTCCATTCCTACGGGAGGACTGAAAATATTCCCTTGAGTTTCCCTATGGAATCAAGCAGTCCCAGGCCCCCTTTCTGACACCAACACTAAATTTGCCTAAGAAACTTAGAACAGTAAGAGTTTTATCAGACACAGAAACCAAACCAAAAAGTACAAACGTGAAGGATAAATCACTGGACACATTCATTTTTCTCTCCCTCATTGTACTTTATCAAATCTACAACCCCTAGTTCCATTTCTGCTTCTCCCTCTGCCTTTAGGGAAATCTTGCCAAGCATGTGATCCCTTGGAAATTAAGCCCTAATGACTACATCTCTAGTCAAGTTAAGTTGGGTTCTTCTCTCATTTGTTTTTCCATAAATCATTTGAGCTTGTGAGTTTGCCAACAAGCATGATTCATAAATTCATTTGCTATTGAGTTTCTCAATATAATTTTAATTCTGTAGTTTAATGAACTGGCTTATAACAATATTCTAAAGACATCAAACCTCACTGTTGATCCTGTTTTGGCATGCTGTGTTCACCCTGCCTCCTACCTACATGTTTATTCTTTCAGAGAATTAACTTATTAAGTCAAATTTCCAGAAGAAGACAATAGTTAATCCCACTGCTGTTTCTAACTCAAAGCAAATGCAGTAATTGGTTTTGTATAGAGAAGAAGCAGCCAACTACATTAATATATAACACTATCAAAACATATATGTCAAATGCTATTTTAATGTGCTATTGTTTAATAAATTATCCAAATATTATCAAAATGTAATGTTTCCATGTACTTTAAACCATGCATCTGTTTAACACTTCTTTAGGAAAGTTTGCATAATTATTTTCCTGTTTTGTATTGAATTAGACTAAACAGACCAGTAGAAAGCTCCTAGGAGCTGTTCAGATATCAGAGATAAAAGCTTAAAAATAGAACAACACTTTTTAGTGTTTATTAAAAACATTCCCCATAAGGCTTTTGAAAGGAATCATTTGAAAAGCTATAGCAGTTCAGTTGTTCTGGAAATGAGGTTTTATTAAAGAGAGAGGAAAAAAGCAAGGTGTTACCAAAGAGATGGAATTTCAAAGAAACTGTGAGTTAAAATTAAAACGTAATTTAATGTCTCAGTTCATAGGACTCTTAAGACTTCAGCTCAAATTTTAGACATGACTAAAAATATGATAGGAGTATTCTGATGACCACACTCTTCTTCCCTCAGTGACCCTCACTGACCCTCCTGCTCAAGCCCTTCATTTGGCGAGACTCACAAAAGAAGACTGCCTTCACACCTTCTTTATTGAGCATCTCAAGAAACGCCCAAGAAATTAAGATGTAACCTGTCACAATTAGGAAAGGGAAATAGACAAAGACTCTAGTATTAGAGGAAAAAAAAAAAACCTCACCCAGAGATAAGTTTAAGTATTGCTCAAAGAGGCCATGTGTGTGTGTGTGTGTGTGTGTGTGTGTGCATGTGTGCTAAGCCGCTTCAGTCATGTCCGACTCTTTGCGGTCCGTGGACTGTAGCTCACCAGGTTCCTTTGTCCATGAGATTCTCCAGGCAAGAATACTGGAGTGGTTAGCCATGCCCTTCTCCAGGGGATCGTCCCACCCAGGGACTGAAACCGTGTCTCTTAGTCTCCTACATTGGCAGGCAGGTTCTTTTCCACTAGTGCCACCTGGGAAGCCACATATATATATATATACACACAAACACACATATGTATATAAATGTATGTGCATATATATATCACAATCCATATATCTATATACATGTATATGGATGAATATACCATATGTCTATGTATATATATTTGGAAAGAGAGAGCATGTGTTTTCTTTAGGAAGATTCTGTTCATTTCTGGTTTAGTCTTTCTCTGCATAATCCTTTAAACATATATATTTCAAAGAGCGTCTGTATGTCAATATCAGTATAGATATGTTACAGTAAAGATATAGATACAATACAGATACAGATATGTTAACAGTAGCAACATAAAGAGTTTTTACAATACTTTAGGATTGAAATGTACACACTGCTATATTTAAAATAGATACCCAACAAGGACCTACTGTACAGCACAGGGAACTCTGCTCAATACTCTGTAATAACCTAAATAGGAAAAGAATTTGAAAAAGAATAAATGCATATATTTATGTATTTATCACTTTGCTGTACATGTGAAACTAACACAAGATTGTTGACCAACACTGCTGCTGCTGCTAAGTCACTTCAGTCGTGTCCGACTCTGTGCGACCCCATAGACGGCAGCTCACCAGGCTCCCCCGTCCCGGGATTCTCCAGGTAAGAACACTGGAGTGGGTTGCCATTTCCTTCTCCAATGCATGAAAGTTAAAAGTGAAAGTGAAGTCACTCAATCGTGTCCGACCCTCAACGACCCCATGGACTACAGCCTTCCAGGCTCCTCCATCCATGGGATTTTCCAGGCAAGAGTACTGGAGTGGGGTGCCATTGCCTTCTCCGTGATCAACTCTACTCCAATACAAAATAAAACTTTTAAATAATACCTAGGAATAAATTTAACTAGAAAGAAGCAGAACCTTCTTGAAGCAAATGTTTTATCTATATTGAGGTCCATAAAAGACTTAAATACATCACATACCCTGTTCTTGGGCTAAAAATCTTAAACTTGTAAAAATGTCAATTCCATTTAGATTAATCTATAAATTTAGTGAGATCCAAGTAAAAATACTGGAAAGTCTTTTAACCTTGCATAACTGCAATTTTTTTCCTTTTGTACAATTTTATTGGCTAATTCTTTCAGAAAAAATTAAATAATGACAGTAATAATTGTCACCTTTTTTATTTTTACTATACTTTCCATCATTAGGAGTTAGGCCAACATTGGTACGACATATACCTACTGTAATTTTTTAGTTACATGAAATAAACTTAACACTGAACTTCTTAAATTCAATCAAACACAGCTTATCTGTCTTTCTACTTTCTTCTGGTGGCTTCTTATGCCACCATACACTCCCATCTCTTCTTCACTATGGTCCTTTGCCGTCTATACCTCTTTATTCTGACGTCTAAAAGTTGAAGATGCCTCAGAGTTTCTCTTTATCTAAACTCTTGTTCATGTAATCTCATCTGGTCCATCGATAAAATCCTAAATTAAAAGAGCCAACCTGGGCCTCTTTCCCAAGTTCCTTCCTCATATCCAACTCCCTTAATGACATCTCCACTTGCATGTCAAATAGGCATCTCAAGATTACCATACCCAAAATAGGACTCTCTGTTCTCTCTGCCCCCAAACCTATTAGTCACCTCACACACTTTGTCTCAGTAAATACCACCAACAACCCACTCAGTTGCTTAAGTCAAAAGCTGAATGCTTCTTGATTCTTCCTTTTCCCTCATACAGTCCTTTTGGCTGTACCCCCAAAATACCTTCCACATTTCTTCCTTTTGATTTCTATTCCTCCATCCCAGTGCAAGCCACCATCATTTCTAACCTAGATCCCTACAGCAGCCTCCTGGCCAGTCTCTCTGCTTCCACTCTACTTGTGGCCCCGACCCCACAGCCCATTCTCCACACAGCAGCCAGAAGGATTGTTTTAAGCATTAACCACATCTTGTCACTCCTCTGCTTAAAGTCCTCCAATGACTTCTCCCTGAAAGTACCATAAAGTCCAAGCCTTTCTCTGCACCCCAGCCAACAAATCCCTCGCTGGTAGGATTCCCACTCACTCCTCCAACCTCAACTCACACCACACTCTTCATCACAAGTTTCCAGCTTTCTGGCCATGAAGAGAGAAGGATCTGATTAACTTTTGATTTCCAAATCAATAATTTTCTCCTGATTCTGGTGTTTAAATATACAATTTTTTCAGTGCAAAGTTATGATATTTTAAAGGAGTCCTCTATTTTACCCACCCTGTTGTCACTTATTGATTTATAGCTAGTGTTGTATTTAAACAATTCTTGTCCTTTGCACTAAATCTAAACTCCCTTCTACCACATATAGTCAATGCTTCCCCACTCCATCAGGTGCACAAAATACCTTTACTGAAATGAGCTTATATTCAGTGAAACAGGCAGACCAAAAAAAAAAAAAAAAAAGGTTGGATAGAAGGATAATTATGCTGTACAAATCCCTCCAGGGGATCTTCCCGACCCAGGAATCCAACTCCAGTCTGGTAGGTCTCTCACTGCAGGGGGTTCTTTACCACCAGCGCCACCTGGGAAGCCCCATGTGGAAACTGACACTCCTGCGAAATTTTGTGCATGTGCAGCTGAGCTCAAAGACTTTCACACACGGCTTCTGATTATGGGTATCCAACTGAAGCAGTGCAAGTGTGGGGGTTCCTGTCTCCTGCTTATCTTACCCTTTTTCTTACTCTTTAACTTTGAGTACTTCATGCTTCCTCCATCCCACTTCCTCCACCCCAAACCAGAAGTCACTCAGCATCTTCACTGGCACTTGTCTGGTGTGCATTAGTGAAAATGATCCAAGGCTCATTGTAAGCATTTGTCATTTAAACTTTTACAAGAATAAAGAAGAGAAGGGCTTTGTTTCCTATAAAGGCTTTGGGAAACTTAGGGAAACCCTCCATAGTCACCCTGTGTTGTGCTTAGTCATGCAGTCACTTCCAACTCTTTGCGACCCCGTGGACTATAGCCTGCCAGGCTCCTCCGTCAATGGGATTCTCCATGCAAGAATACTGGAGTGCATTGCCACGCCCTCCTCCAGGGGATCTTCCCAACCCAGGGATCGAATCCAGCTCTCCCACATTGCAGACAGATTCTTTACTGTCTGAGCCACCAGGGAAGTCCCCATAATCACATTAGGTTGTGTCTTTTAGGTAAAATGTACACATTTTTTAAGGACACTTGTATATCCAAGCATGTTTTGCAAAGTCCTTACATTGATTATTTAAGGTGGTAGAAGAAGTAAGTACAGAAAAGTGGAATTAACCATTGTATTCACTTCCTACTGCTGGTGCAACACCTTTCCAAAAATTTGGTAGTTTGAAACAGCACAAGTTTATTTTCTTCTCATTCTTGAGGTCAGAAGGTCAAAATGGATCTCACTTGGCTGAAATCCAGGGGTCAGCCAGCCTTCTGTTCTTTCTGGAGGTTCTAGGGAGGAATTGTTCCTTGTTTTTCTGCCTCTAGAGTCTGTCAATGTTCCTTGGCTCGTGTTCACCCTCCATCTCCAAAGTAAGCATCTCATGACCACTGACCTCTGCTTCTGTCATCACACCTCCTTCTCAGATTCAGACTCTCCTCCTTCCTCCTTTTGTTTACAAGGACCCTCGAGATTATACTTGGGTGAGCCTGGATAAACCAGGATAAAATCTTCATCTCAAAACCTTTCATCACATCTGCAAAAACTCTTTTGCTGTATAAGGTAACATATTCTCTGGTTCCAAGGATTAGGACACGGACATCTTTGTGGGGGAAGGTGTAACTAGTTTGCCTATCACAGTGATGAGGGGGAAAAGAACAAAATAGAGCAAGAGAAAGGTAAATTACCAGTAGAAATAATAATGGGTCTGTAAATTCCATGCATGTGAGATTAGGAACTCCTTGTTTCACCAGAGTGTTGTACAAACCAGTGATTCTCAGCCTTAGGTACACGTTGCAATCACCTAAGACGTTTTTAAACCTCCTAAAAACTAACCCAGAGGCTTCCCAGGTGGCTGTGTGGTAAAGAATCTGCCTGACAAGTAGGAGATGGGAAGTGGGAAGATATCCTAGAGAAGGAAATGGCAAACCACTCCAGTATTCTTGCCTGGAAAACCCCATGGGCAGAGGAACCTGGTGGCCTACAGTCCATGCGGTCACAAAAGAGTCAGACACAACTTAGCACCTGAACATGATCACAAATAACCAACCCACACCCCAGGCAAGTTAAATCAGAATCTCTGAACGTGGGGAACATCAGGAGTCTTAAATGTTTCTCAGGTGATTCCATTTGGCAGCCGAGTTTGAAAACCCCTGGTCTAGGTTCTTGATGCTAAGTAAAAACCTCTTCCTGTGGGTTTTTATTGTTCCTGATTGGTTACGGGACCTAGAGCTCTCCCAGTTGGCTGCTGCCTAGTTCCAGCTACATTCAACCCTGACTGGGTGCTCCATTCCCAGGTGAAAGATGCCTCATTCTAGTTACTGTCTCCAAGGGCGCCTGTCTTCTCCTTCAAATCCGACCCTCCAGGCTGCCAGAGGCTGTCACCGTCTCACTGTGCTCTCCACCTACCTCATGATAGAAACTGCTGCCTAAATCTCTTCTACCCCATCCTAACTTCCTCCCAAAGTATGGTGACAATGCTTTGCTCTCTGGAAAGGTCATTCCTAGTTCCTTGGCCCTGTCTCTCTTTTAGGCCTCCAGCATCCAGCAGAGCAGCCTCTGAAACACCCAGAGGGTGGAAGCGAGGACACGGAAAGAAACAGAGGAAAAACACAGCTGCCTAAGAACCTAAGAATTGAGAGGTTAGTTCCAGACAGAGTGTGTGTGTGTGTGTGTGTGTGTGCGTGCGTGCATGCATATGTGTTTTAAATTCCATGTGTAAAAAGTACAAGTGATTATCATTTTGAATAACTCATGGGAAGAAAAGCTGTAACATCTCATCTTGATTCCACAGAAAGTAATACCAAGTGATTTTCATGAATTGTTTATTACTTGCATAATCATTGCATAGCATGAATATTATATATAATTTTATGCTGCTAAGTCGCTTCAGTCATGTCCGACTCTGTGTGACCCCATAGACGGCAGCCCACCAGGCTCCCCGCCGTCCCTGGGATTCTCCAGGAAAGAACACTGGAGTGGGTTGCCATTTCCTTCTCCAATGCATGAAAGTGAAACGTGAAAGTGAAGTCGCTCAGTCGTGTCCCACTCTATCAACCCCATGGACTGCAGCCTACCAGGCTCCTCCATCCATGGGATTTTCTAGGCAAAAGTACTGGAGTGGGGTGCCATTGCCTTCTCCGACAATATACCAAATTAATGCCAAATGAGTCCTGTTCTATCCAGTGATTCTTCAAGGAGCTTTTTACAGTGTTCTGTCTGATAAGATGCCACCTTTTCCTGTGACCTGGTGTAGAAACAAGACTGATTAACTGAAATATTTTCAGTACACTGTTCATAGGTACAGATAGTGTATAGAATATCCATTCTTCCAGCAGGGGGCTGTCTCACCATTAGAAGTGTAGCTGGGAAAAATTATTTAAAATTATCCACTTCATTGTACATTCACATACCCATTCACCAAAATATCATTGAGTGTCTACTAACTGCCAAATTCTATTACTTTTCAGGAATACAGTAGGAAGCCCTTGGTCTCAGGGAACATAGAATCTGATTTCTAAATTTTAAGTAAAAGCTGTTATTACTAGGACATTCATTTGGGGATTGGGTGATTCTGGTTGCTGAGAAAGTACTTTGAAAAGATTTGGAATACACATTAAATTTGATTTTGTTCTCCTCTGTGCTCTGAGAGATATATTTCCTGTGGCAACTAGAAAGAGAAACTGCCTCTGTTCCTTTGATATACTCTTCTGAGATCCAGTCAATGCTCGATTCTGAGAGGAAATGACTGACCTAAAGGTAGAAGCTTCCTATGCCAACAATTTCAAATTGCTTGTAGAATCGATTATTCTAAGAGCTGGTGGTGTCCCTGGTGGTTCAGTGGTACAGAATCTGCCTGCACAGCAAGGGACACGGGTTCGATCCCTGGGTGGGGAGGATCCCCTGGAGAAAGAAATGGCAACCCACTCCAATATTCTTGCCTGGAAAGTTCCATGGACAGAGGAGCCTGGTGGGTTACAGTCCATGGGGTTTCAAGAGTCGGACACAACTTAGCAACTAAGCCACCAACCACCACCATTCTAACAGCAATGAGAGAATGAGATACAATATTCAAGATGCAGAGACCATAAACATCACCTCGTACAATGCTTGTCAAGTGGTTTTATATAGGGACTAGTCAAGAAAACTCAAGATTTTTCAGGTTACATTTCTGTCTTCCTTCCCAATGAAAATGACACCATTGCTTCTTATGGGAGAAAACCGTTCCTACGACTTGGATTTCCCACTTTAATGAGTTTTTTAAATGCAAATTAGAAGATTGGTAGTTTTAACAACCAGTAAAACATTAACATGAGAACATATTTGAGAGGTAAAATGTAACGGTGGCTTCTAATCTTCCTTCTTAACATTTCAGGCTGGATGCAGCTTCAGGGCGACAGAATGTACCTTGATCCCATATCCAGCTGTCTCATCTTGCAGATTAAGGCTCTAGAGCCCAGGGACAACTCAGGATTTGTCCGCGTCGCACATTGAGTACTCAGGACATCCTTTTTTTTTTCCCCAGAATTAGTTCTTAAAGATTGTGAAACCAGAGATTCTGCAACTTAAGTTAACCAATTCAACCAGCCCAAAGTGAAAGCCAGTTCAGTAACCCCTCTGAAAAGGCATCACTTAAGAAATGACAGATTGCTAACCGCCTTCACCCCATCACAGGAGCCCGCTCCATCCTGAGAATTATCATCTTATAAAATCACACTTTGGGCCCAAAGACAACTTCTCATTGTTTCTAGTTTTGTTCTCTGCATCTGTATAAAGGGTTGCACTATAATTATTTAAGAACAACCATCATAACTTCAGTTCTCTTTTCCAAATTAAACATCCTCAATTTTTCAGGCATTTTGCATTTCCAAAGTTTCTCCTCAAATCCCACCCGGATCCTAACATGTGATGTCTAATGTGAAGTTATTTCAGAAGAATGTGAAAAGCAGTGAGTACAAAGCAGTGAGTGGGATATTCAGAAAAACAAAATATGTCCATTTCCCAGAAAATGTTTTATCTACAGATGAGAGAAAAAAGAATAATCACTCTGAACAACTAAAGGAAAAACTTCTTGCCTTCATGCCATTTCGATCAATAGAAGGACTTTTTCAGTTTAGCCAGTTCTTCAACCTAAAGAATGAGTTTATTTGGGGGGAAAAAAAATCAAGACATTTCATCCATATGATAGCAATTTACAAATCAACCCAGAAACTCCAGATACCTCTCCTTCCACCCGAAAATCCCAGAGGGGTCCAAATGGATCAATGTGTAGCTGGAGGTTCAGTGCTCTTCTGGCGGTATTACATTGTCCTGAAACACATATTCTCCACTGTCTGGGATATAAGAGGTCTTTGGACTAAAATAATAAGCATACCAGAAAAACCACCAAGGTGTCATCTTCTACTGGTAAGTAATTCTGGATGTGTTTTTATAAATCAGTGAGTAAAAGATACTCTTTGCAACAATTTCCAAATACAGTTCCTAAAACTAGTTTTAGCTGTTTAAATATGGTAAAAATGAATCCATTGTCCTCGGGCTCTTTATGATTGAGCGAATCAGTAGTTACTCAGAATAGTCCAGCTTAAGGCCAGCAAATCAGTATTGACAAGTGTTCAAATTTCACACTAGCCCCTCACAACTTACGTGATTTGTCCTTTGAATTTTGTTAGTCAGAAACCAGCCATGTGTTCATCTTTTTACCTGTGTGTCAAGGCAGAGTTTCATTTCAGAGACTTACAGTGATCATATATATTGTACTGAATTGGAAGTCAGAAAACTGCATTCTAAGTCCATCCTCTGCAACTACTCCTTACTCCTGTGGGTAAGTTATTCCTTGGAATCTGTTGCCTAACAGAAAGCCCTCACGTAAAAAAAAAAAAAAAAAAAAAACTGTCCTAGTAGAGTTCAGTTCAGTCACTCAATCGTGTCCAACTCTTTGCGACCCCATGAACTGCAGCACGCCAGGCCTCCCTATCTATCACCAACTCCTGGAGTTCACTCAAATTCATGTCCATTGTGTCCGTGATGCCATCCAACCATCTCATCCTCTGTCATCCCCTTCTCCTCCTGCCTTCAATCTTTCCCAGCATCAGGGTCTTTTCAAATGAGTCAGCTCTTCGCATCAGGTGGCCAACATATTGGAGTTTCAACTTCAACATCAGTCCTTCCAATGAACACCCTGGACTGATTTCCTTTAGGATGGATTGGTTGGATCTCTTTGCAGTCCAAGGGACTCTCAAGAGTCTTTCCCAACACAACAGTTCAAAAGCATCAATTCTTCAGTGCTCAGCTTTCTTTATAGTTCAACTCTCACATCCAATCATGACTACTGGAAAAACCAGAGCCTTGACTAGACAGACCTTTGTTGACAAAGTAATATCTCTGCTTTTTAATATGCTGTCTAAGTTGGTCATAACTTTCCTTCCAAGGAGTAAGGATCTTTTAATTTCACGGCTGCAATCACCATCTGCAGTGATTTTGGAGCCCAGAAAAATAAAGTCAGTCTCTGTTTCTCCATCTATTTGCCATGAAGTGATGGGACCGGATGCAATGATCTTAGTTTTCTGAATGTTGAGCTTTAAGCCAACTTTTTCACTCTCCTCTTTCACACTTTCATCAAGAGGCTCTTTAGTTCTTCTTCACTTTCTGCCATAAGGGTGGTGTTATCTGCATAACTGAGGTTATTGATATTTCTCCCGGCAACCTTGATTCCGGCTTATGCTTTATCCAGCCCAACATTTCTCATAATGTACTCTGCATAGAAGTTAAATAAGCAGGGTGACAATATACAGCCTTGATGTGCTCCTTTTCCTATTTGGAACCAGTCTGTTGATCCATGTTCAACAGTTGGTTCTAATTGTTGCTTCCTGATTTGCATACAGGTTTCTCAAGAGGCAGATCAGGTGGTCTGGTATTCCCATCTCTTGAAGAATTTTCCACATTTTGTTGTGATTCATACAGTCAAAGTCTTTGGCATAATCAATAAAGCAGAAATTAACTTCCTAGAGTTGTTATAAATATGCAGTAAGAATAATACATGTGAAAAATATTTCTCAAAATCCTACATGAGACATTGTTATTGTTATGCTTTGTATTTACTTGATTTTCTCCTTTATTTATAAGATATAGCCACCTGGAATATTTTCACATTTCCATCTTTATTATAGCTAAACAATAATAAAACATTAACACAGTGAAGTACTTTTCAAATGTTAATTTTCATAGTTTGCCAAACATACAATAACAATGCTCTACCTTTGATGTTCCTACCATTTCATTTTACTTCTTCTAACAAGTACAGAGAATGATGAATTTAATTAAGAATGATTTCAGATTAACTTCTCTAACATAAAGCACTCAACTTTTATAATATATGTAGAGCAAGTATAATAAGCACAGAAATATGTAATTGCTTTTTAGGAAATATTTGTTTCCAATTTAGGTTTCAGAGAAATGTGGAAGACTAAATTATATCATTTTTAATGGCTGTCAGGTAAAACTCTCAGGATCAGTAGTAGATTAAGAAATAGGCAATTATAGAAAAAAGAAAAGTATACTTTAAAAGCACTGGACCTTAGGCTCTACCATTATTCCGTAAACCACAAGAAGACCATTATTGCTGAAGTAATATTATCAGTAATTCTCTATAATATTCCTGTATACAGCTAGTTCTACCCTGTTTTAACATTTGTAAGTATAGATTTTAATCCCACTTTTTCATTTTTATAATCAACAAATAAATCCATATATATTCATCTTGGTGATAATTTATAATTACTTTCATCCTGTATTTCATCTTCATTTTTTTTAAGTCATATTTAGGAAATGTTGTTCAGTGTATACCTGTAGGGTCTTTCTGGCACCCAGGTTTGGGTGCCCCATCCCCATTTTCTCTGACTGAACTAAATTCTCAGAATTTCCTTACTTAGTGTGTGTTAGTCGCTCAGTTGTGTCCAACTCTTTATAACCTCATGGGCTGTAGCCCACCAGGCTCCTCCATCCATGAAGTTCTCTAGGCAAGAATACTGGAGTGGGTTGCTATTTTCTTCTCCAGGGTATCTTCCCATCCCAGATTGAAGCTGGGTCTCCCACATTGCAGGCAGATTCTTTACCATCTGAGTCACCAGGGAAGCTCCAAATAATTAGAAAGTAAAAGGAACTAGGTTCCACCAAGACTTGAACTCAGATTGCTGGATTCAGAGTCCAGAGTGCTAACCATTACACCATGGAACCCCTCAGCTACTCAACATCTGCTGTTATTTGTAGCATGCCCCTCTGGCCACTTCCTATCCTATTCCAGCTACATCCAGGTGTTTGGTGTGTGCTTCTAGTTATCTGCAAGCCAGCTGCTCCCTTCATGGATCCAATGAAAGAGCAGGTAGACAGGATGTCTTCATCCTCAAAAGAAAAATCTGAAAATAGCCTTAGCATGCTCCTTGTCCAAAAGTAGAGATGCCAGGGGGTCCTTAATTGTTTGTGCGTGAGTTCATTCATTTAGAGATGTTGTAACAAAGTATCAGAGCACCACCTCTAGAACAGCTTCCATTCCTAACTCTGCTGCTTATTAGCTATGATCTTGGGTGACTTAGTTCAGTCTCTCAGTCGTGTCCAACTCCTTGAGACCCCATGAATCGCAGCACGCCAGGCCTCCCTGTCCATCACCAACTCCAGGAGTTCACCCAGACTCACGTCCATCGAGTCAGTGATGCCATCCAGCCATCTCATCCTCTGTTGTCCCCTTCTCCTCCTGCCCCCAATCTCTCCCAGCATCAGGGTCTTTTCCAATGAGTCAACTCTTCACATGAGGTGGCCAAAGTACTGGAGTTTCAGCTTTAGCATCATTCCTTCCAAAGAAATCCCAGGGCTGATCTCCTTCAGAATGGACTGGTTGGATCTCCTTGTAGTCCAAGGGACTCGCAAGAGTCTTCTCCAACACCACAGTTCAAAGGCATCAATTCTTTGGCACTCAGCCTTCTTCAGTCCAACTCTCACATCCATACATGACCACAGGAAAAACCACAGCCTTGACTAGACGAACCTTTGTTGGCAAAGTAATGTCTCTGCTTTTGAATATGCTATCTAGGTTGGTCATAACTTTCCTTCCAAGGAGTAAGCGTCTTTTAATTTCATGGCTGCAGTCACCATCTGCAGTGATGTTGGAGCCCGAAAAAATAAAGTCTGCCACTATTTCCACTGTTTCCCCATCTATTTGCCATGAAGTGATGGGACCAGATGCCATGATCTTCGTTTTCTGAAAGGTGAGCTTTAAGCCAACTTTTTCACTTTCCTCTTTCACTTTCATCAAGAGGCTTTTTAGTTCCTCTTTACTTTCTGCCATAAGGGTGGTGTCATCTGCATATCTGAGGTTATTGATATTTCTCCCGGCAAGCTTGATTCCAGCTTGTGTTTCTTCCAGTCCAGCATTTCTCATGAGTACTCTGCATAGAAGTTAAATAAGCAGGGTGACAATATACAGCCTTGACGTACTCCTTTTCCTATTTGGAACCAATCTGTTGTTCCATGTCCGGTTCTGACTGTTGCTTCCTGATCTGCATACAAACTTCTCAAGAGGCAGATCAGGTGGTCTGGTATTCCCATCTCTTGAAGAATTTTCCACAGTTTATTGGGATCCACACAGTCAAAGGCTTTGGCATAGTCAATAAAGCAGAAATAGATGTTTTCCTGGAACTCTCTTGCTTTTTCCATGATCCAGCAGATGTTGGCAATTTGATCTCTGGTTCCTCTGCCTTTTCTAAAACCAGCTTGAACATCAGGAAGTTCACGGTTCACATATTGCTAAAGCCTGGCTTGGAGAATTTTGAGCATTACATTACTAGCGTGTGAGATGAGTGCAATTGTGCGGTCGTTTGAGCATTCTTTGGCATTGCCTTTCTTTGGGATTGGAATGAAAACTGACCTTTTCCAGTCCTGTGGCCACTGCTGAGTTTTCCAAATTTGCTAGCATATTGAGTGCAGCACTTTCACAGCATCGTCTTTCAGGATTTGAAAGAGCTCAACTGGAATGCCATCACCTCCACTAGCTTTGTTCATAGTGATGCTTTCTAAGGCCCACTTGACTTCACATTCCAGGATGTCTGGCTCTAGGTGAGTGATCACACCATCATGATTATCTGGGTCGTGAAGATCTTTTTTGTACAGTTCTTCTGTGTATTCTTGCCACCTCTTCTTAATATCTTCTGCTTCTTTTAGGTCCATACCATTTCTGTCCTTTATTGTGCCCATCTTTGCATGAAATGTTCCCTTGGTATCTCTAATTTTCTTGAAGAGATCTCTAGTCTTTCCCATTCTGTTGTTTTCCTCTATTTCTTTGCATTGATTGCTGAGGAAGGCTTTCTTATCTCTTCTTGCTATTCTTTAGAACTCTGCATTCAGATGCTTATATCTTTCCTTTGCTCCTTTGCTTTTCACTTCTCTTCTTTGCACAGCTATTTGTAAGGCCTCCCCAGACAGCCATTTTGCTTTTTTGCATTTCTTTTCCACAGGGATGGTCTTGATCCCTGTCTCCTGTACAATGTCACGAACCTCATTCCATAGTTCATCAGGTACTCTATCTATCAGATCTAGGCCCTTAAATCTATTTCTCACTTCCACTGTATAATCATAAGGGATTTGATTTAGATCATACCTGAATGGTCTAGTAGTTTTCCCTACTTTCTTCAATTTCAGTCTGAATTTGGCAATAAGGAGTTCATGATCTGAGCTACAGTCAGCTCCTGGTCTTGTTTTTGCTGACTGTATAGAGCTTATCCATCTTTGGCTGCAAAGAATATAATCAGTCTGATTTCGGTGTTGAACATCTAGTGATGTCCATGTGTAGAGTCTTCTCTTGTGTTGTTGGAAGAGGGTGTTTGCTATGACCAGTGCATCCTCTTGGCAAAACTCTATTAGTCTTTGCCCTGCTTCATTCCGTATTCCAAGGCCAAATTTGCCTGTTACTCCAGGTGTTTCTTGACTTCCTACTTTTGCATTCCAGTCCCCTATAATGAAAAGGACATCTTTTTTGGGTGTTAGTTCTAAAATGTCTTGTAGGTCTTCATAGAACCATTCAACTTCAGCTTCTTCAGCATTACTGTTTGGGGCATAGACTTGGATTACTGTGATATTGAATGGTTTGCCTTGGAAACGAACAGAGATCATTCTGTCATTTTTGAGATTGCATCCAAGTACTGCATTTTGGACTCTTTTGTTGACCATGATGGCTACTCCATTTCTTCTGAGGGATTTCTGCCCACAGTAGTAGATACAATGGTCATCTGAGTTAAATTCACCCATTCCAGTCCATTTTAGTTCGCTGATTCATAGAATGTCGATATTCACTCTTGCCATCTCTTGTTTGACCACTTCCAATTTGCCTTGATTCATGGACCTCACATTTAGGTTCCTATGCAGTATTGCTCTTTATGGCATTGGACCTTGCTTCTATCACCAGTCACATCCACAGCTGGGTACTGTTTTTGCTTTGGCTCCATCCCTTCATTCTTGCTGGAGTTATTTCTCCACTGATCTCTAGTAGCATTTTGGGCACCTACTGACCTGGGGAGTTTCTCTTTCAGTATCCTATCATTTTGCCTTTTCATACTGTTCATGGGGTTCTCAAGGCAAGAATACTGAAATGGTTTGCCATTCCCTTCTCCAGTGGATCACATTCTGTCAGATCTCTCCACCATGACCCGCCCGTCTTGGGTTGCCCCACGGGCATGGCTTAGTTTCATTGAGTTAGACAAGGCTGTGGTCCTAGTGTGATTAGATTGACTAGTTTTCTGTGAGTATGGTTTCAGTGTGTCTGCCCTCTGATGCCCTCTTGCAACACCTACCATCTTACTTGGGTTTCTCTTACCTTGAGCATGGGTATCTCTTCACGGCTACTCCAGCAAAGCGCAGCCACTGCTCCTTACCTTGGACGAGGGGTATCTCCTCACCACGCCCTTCCTGACCTTCAACGTGGGATAGCCCCTCCAGGCCCTTCTGCACCCACGCAGCCAGGGCTCCTTGGACGTGAGGTTGGTCCTCCCGCCGCCACCCCTGGCCTCGGGCGTGGGGGCGTGGGGTAGCTCCTCCTGGCCATCGCCCCATGACTTTAAAGTGACACACAGGGCTTTTCTCTTTTTAAAATTTTTATTGCAATATAGTTGATTATATGTGGTTTTAGAAAAGGCAGAGGAACCAGAGATCAAATTGCCAACATCTGCTGGATCATCAAAAAAGCAAGAGAGTTCCAGAAAAACATCTATTTCTGCTTTATTGACTATGCCAAAGCCTTTGACTGTGTGGATCACAATAAACTGAGGGAAATTCTTCAAGAAATGGGAATACCAGACCACCTGACCTGCCTCTTGAGAAACCTGTATGCAGGTCAGGAAGCAACAGTTAGAACTAGACATGGAACAACAGATTGGTTCCAAATAGGAAAAGGAGTATGTCAAGGCTGTATATTGTCACCCTGCTTATTTAACTTCTATGCAGAGTACATCATGGGAAATGCTGGGCTGGAGGAAGCACAAGCTGGAATCAAGCTTGCCGGGAGAATTATCAATAACCTCAGATATGCAGATGACACCACCCTCATGGCAGAAAGTGAAGAAGAACTAAAGCGCCTCTTGATGAAAGTGAAAGAGGAGAGTGAAAAAGTTGGCTTAAAGCTCAACATTCAGAAAACTAAGATCATGGCATCCGGTCTCATCACTTCGTGGCAAATAGATGGGGAAACAGTGGAAATAGTGGCAGACTTTATTTTTCTGGGCTCCAAAATCACTGCAGATGGTGATTGCAGCCATGAAGTTAAAAGACACTTACTCCTTGGAAGGAAAGTTATGACCAACCTAGACAGCATATTCAAAAGCAGAGACATTACTTTGCCAACAAAGGTCCATCTAATCAAGGCTATGGTTTTTCCAGTAGTCATGTATGGATGTGAGAGTTAGGCTATAAAGAAAGCTGAGCACAGAAGAATTGATGCTTTTGAACTGTGGTGTTGGAGAAGACTCTTGTGAGTCCCTTGGACTTCAAGGAGATCCAACCAGTCCATCCTATAGGAGATCAGTCCTGGGTGTTCATTGGAAGGACTGATGCTAAAGCTGAAACTCCAATATTTTGGCCACCTGATGCAAAGAGCTGACTCATTTGAAGGGACCCTGTTGCTGGGAAGGATTGAGGGCAGGAGGAGAGGGGGATGACAGAGGATGAGATGGTTGGGTGGCATCACCGACTCAGTGGACGTGGGTTTGGGTCCATGTCCAACTCCGGGAGTTGGTGATGGACAGGGAGGCCTGGCATGCTGCAGTTCGTGGGGTCACAGAGAGTTGGACATGACTGAGCAACTAAACTGACTGAACTGGGTGACTTACTTAAACTCTCTGTGCCTTAATTTCCTCAACAAAATGTGGGAAATAATTGGACTTACTCATAGAGTTCTTGCAGGAAGTAATTGAGTTAATATGTGTGAAATACTTAGTTCTTGATACTTAACTTGTGTCCTGTGTGGTTCTATTAGTATGACTCTTTTTATTATTATTATTATTCACTCACTAATTAAATATTTACTGGTCCCTTCTAGTGCTGTTACTTGAGGCATTATTGTACAACCCTGAGGAAAGGAAACAAAGAACACTTGTTGAACCTAGACAAACACAACTCAAATAATCTCACAAATATACAATAACAAACATGATATAAATACATAAGGGAAGATTGCCCCCCTGAAAATCATGAGTCGTATTTACCAGCTTTCTTTTTTTTAAGTTTATTTGGCTGCATCGGGTTTAAGTTACAGTCCGTGGAAACTTCTTTGCATCATGTGGGATCTTTCGTTGCAGTATGAGGGCTCAGCAGTTGTGGCACACAGGCTTAGTTGTCCTGCAGCACATGGAATCTTAGTTCCTGGACTAGGGATCAGACTCACGTCCCCTGCATTGCAAGTAGATTTTTAACCACAGGAGCACTAGGGAGGTCCCTGCTGAATTTCTTAATACCTGTAGTTCTTCCATTTTTTTCCCAGGTGACAGGAAGAAGTGTGCTCAGTTACAGACTAATGAACTAGTAATGACTTATCCTTGTGCCCTACTTCCAAGAAAAGGCCTGGCTCCCATTCCTCTTCATCTTGTTTTAAAATACCTCTATTTGATAGTAGAACCCATATCTCACGATTCCTGCAACACAGAGCTGCCCTTCTGAAGCTCAGCCCAGGCCCTGGTTCTATTTAAACCAGCAGCCCTCCTGGGCTCTGCCGCTCAGATAGCAGTGGACTCTCATTGTTTGGAATGTTGCCCGTCTTCCCACACCCTTCTACTGCACACACTTTAGGACACCCGTACCTGGCTTCAAGGGCTTCCCAGGTGTGCTAGTGGTAGAGAACCTGCCTGCCAATGCAAGAGACGTAAGAGACGCGGGTTTGATCCCTGGGTCAGAAAGATCCCCTGGAGGATGGCATAGCAACCTACTCCAGTATTCTTGCCTGGAGAATCCCATGGACAGAGGAGACTGGTGGGCTACAGTCCATGGCATCACACAGAGTCAGACATGACTGAAGTGACTTAGCACACAGGCACGCATCTGGGCTATGACAATCATCTCTTACACAACCTACCTATTTCCCCCATTAAGCAATTGTTTTTTGAATAATCATTTGTTGGTTATTATTTCCAACAATCAATTCTTCACATAACAAAGTGGCCTGTTGAGAGTACGAACACAAATCCTATCATGTCACCCCCCTACTTAAGACTTCTGGTGCTTCCTGATGGACTTAAAACATAATCCAAGCTCCTGACCCTGGACATGAGCCTATACCACTTGGCGCCTTAGCTCCCCTCTCCTGCCTTACCTTCCACTCCTACTCGTCCTCTCCTCCTATAACACTAAGCTCCCCCCACACTGTCTTCAAACACACCACAGTGGTTCCCACCCAAAGAGCTGCATGCATCTTACTTTCTCTGCCTCACATCCTGAACCTGGTCTTGGCAAGACTGGCTTTCTCTTCTTCCTTCTAGTCATACCGAAACACTTCTGTCTCTGAGAAGCCTTTTCTAGCTTCCCATTTAGAAAAACAAGTCCTTCAAACTTCCCCAGTCATTCTCTGCAAAGCACTACCCAACAGGACTTCCTGTGATGGGAATGTTGGAAATGTTCTATAATCAGTGCTAATCAATACAGGAGCCAAGAGTCAAGCCACATGTGGCTATAGGTCAGTTGAAATGTGGCTCCTGCAGCTAAGGAATTAAGTTTTTAATTTTATTTCATTTTAATTTATATTAATATGAATAGTCCCATGTACAGATCTATAGCAGCACTGTATTTTCTTTTTCTCAGTGCACAGTAGCTACTTAAATTTATGCTCATTTTTTTCATATTGTTGCAGGAAGAAGAGGGGCACAAGGGGAGAGTCATGTCCCAGGACCTGAGGAGTCCCTGGGACTGGCTGCCAAGTGTGGGTCCTTGGTTTCATGCAGGAAAGAATTCAACAGTGAGCCATAGTAAAGTGAAAGCATGTTTATTTAGACAGCTACATTTTCCAAAAGCATAATACAGTTTATCTCAGAAAGTGAGAGGACCCTTGGGAGAAACACACTCCGCAGAGTGTAGACCCTTTGAGAAGACGAGAGGCCCCAGGGTACCTGGTTGTCAGTTTTTATGTGCTCAGATGCTCAATCGTCTCTGACTCCTGCGCATCATGAACTATAGCCCACCATGCTCCTCTGTCCATGGGATTCTCCAGGCAAGAACACTGGAGTAGGTTGCTATGCCATCCTCCAGGGGATCTTCCTGACCCAGAGATCAACCCCACATCTCCTTCATTGGCAGGAGAATTCTTTACCACTAGCACCACCTGGGAAGGCCATCAGTTTTTATAGGGGTAGGTAATTTAGTAGGCTATGTGGGAGGATTATTCAAACTATTTTGGGAAAAGAGCAGGGATTTCCATGAATTAGGCCATAACCCACTTTTTGGCCTTTCATGGTGGGCCTTTGAATAGTCATGCTGCCTATAGATATGCCATTTAGCCTGATGATGTGTTACACTGAGCATATTCTGAGGCTCAAGTTCTAGTGGAAATTGACTCATCCACCATCTTGGACTTAGTTGGTTCTAACCAGTTTATGTCGTGTCCTCAAAGGCTGTCATTCTTTTAAACATTGTGCCTTACTTCCTGACTGTCTCAGTAAGTTCTATAAGAGCAGGAACGTGGTCTACCTAGAAAAAGTGCTGGACACACTTTCTTTTACAGTATCAGTTGTCTATTTCTGCATAACAAATAACCACAAACTCAGTAGCTTAAAACAGCACTTATTTATATCACGGTTTCTGCAATTCAGGAATTCTGACATGATTTAACCAGGGTGCTCTGCTCCAGTGTCTCTCACAGGTCTGCAGTCAAAGCGTTGGTCAGGGCTGGGGTCTCACCTGAAAGCTTGACTGGGGAAGGATCTGCTTCTAAGCTCATATGGTTGTTGGCTGAGTTCAGTTCTTTAAGGGCTCTTAGAAGAAAAGTCTGTTCCTAGCTGGCTTTTTGCCTGGAAGCTGCCCTCAGTCCCTGTCTGTGTAGGCAGCTCTTCCATTCCAATTTACTTTGTCAAACATGCAAGCCAAGAAGGAAACAGAGAGATTGTGCTAGCAAGACAAAAGTTGCAATCTTATGTAAACTGACCATGGAAGTGACATGGCATGACCTTTGCTGCATTCTGTTGGTTAGAAGCCAGTCACTAGGCCAGCCTATATTCAAAGGGAGAGGAATATACAAGTGCATGAATACCAGGAGGCAGAGATCATTAGGGGCCATTATAGGGGGGTCTGCCTGCTGCAGGAGGTTCTTAAACGTCCTCTGGATGAATGAGTGAATGAATGAAGATTCTATCTTGGCTGAGTGGCTGTTGCGGGTGTAGTACTTTTATTCCTCACTGTGGAGTGTAAAGTCTCTTGAAATGGTCAAAGAAAAGATAAGGAATCCTTCCCTGAAGAAATATGAAAATTAAAAGAGCAATGGAAAAGGAAACTTTTCACAAATTAGGTAGGTGTCTACTTCATAACTATTAAGAGGACAGGCCCTGACATCAAATAGCTCAGATTTAAAGCCCAGTACTGCATTTTACCAGTCATGCCCTCAAGTTCTCCATGCCTCAGCTTGCTCATAGCACACAGTTGTCAGGGATCAGTGAGCTAATAGATGTGGTGAATTTAGAACAGTACTTGGCAGAGAATAAGCACTCCAGTTACTATTGTTATTATTACTGCTACTGCTACTACTAAGTTTTGTGTTGAAAACAAATTTTCTGCTTTTACAGTTGTTAATGAGATTCTTATAAGTTAATAATTGTATCATTCAGGGTTCTTAGTTGCAGGCAACAAAACCCAACTCCAGCTGACTTAAACATGAAATGGGGTTCATTAAAGACATAAGGAATGACTCCCAGAATCACTGGAAGAATTAAAGAGCTGGCATTGGGCTATGCAATCAATAACAACACCCCAAATCATAAGGCAGAACCTGTCTGGTGTGACCCCCTCCTTCCCTCTTTCCCCGCTATGCCATTTTCATCTCTGAATCTCAGATTTATGGCTTGCACCTCTGGCAGCCCCAGTTCCAAATGCTGTCCTGAGGAACTCAGTCTTCCTTCAGCTGTCACCACCATAGAACTGAACTCTTATAGCTACCATATCACTGGCTGTGGGCTCCAAATGGCATCATCTAACTGATGGAGGCTAGGTCTCAGAGAAATCCCAGAAGAGCAAGGATATAGCATCTTCTTCTATGGTTGTGGCTAAGCCCACCTTCTTCCAAGATTCATTAGAAGGGGGATTTCTAAAACCTAAGATGAGCATCTAAATTGTAGATGGCCAAAACTATTTTTAAAGATGAATGTCCACTAAAGTGGTCATTAATGATTTCTCCATAATGTTGTTCAGTCACCAAATCATGTCCGACTCTTTGCAACTTCATGGGCTGCAGCACACCAGGCTTCTCTGTCCTCCATTATCTCCTGGAGTTTGCTCAGACTCATGTCCATTGAATCAGTGATGCCATCCAACAATCTCATCCTCTGTCACTGCATTCTTCTCTTGCCCTCAATCTTTCCCAGCATCAGTGTCTTTTCCAATGAGTTGGTTCTTTGAGTCAGGTGGCCAAAGTGAATGGTTTTTTTAATACATGGGCAAATAATCTGCTTGCAATGCAGGAGACACAGGAAATGCAGGTCTGATCCCTGGGTCGGGATGGTCCACTGGAGGAGGAAATGGCAACCCACTTCAATATTCTTGCCTGGAGAATCCCATGTACAAAGGAGTCTGGTGGGCTACAGTCCTAAGGGTCACAAAGAATCAGACATGACTGAGTAGTTAAACACATATTAAAATTTCAGGAAGTTTCTGCAAGGAAGTTCTCTTAAGGATTTACATCCTTCTTTATATTCTTTTCAAAGTTATAATGGTATTCTTGGAGCTGAAATGAAAGGTTGGATCAAAATACTAATTGTTTAATTTATTTGCATTACTATTTTTTCACCAATGGATTTTCCTTCACCAGGAAATCATTAATTGCATATTATACTTCTCCAGCAATCCTTGTGTTCTTTCAGCATTCAGAAGCTGTGATATTACAAGCCTCTCACCCTGTAAAAATTAAGTGGTCTTTATTCATGACTTCCTTGAAAGAAGTTCAAAATCTTATTGCTTATGGTATTTTAATTTTATTTTTCTAGGAGATAGTCATGAGAGCGTCTCTCATCAGAAATTTGAAAGAAATGGCTCTGGGCCCTTGTGATTCAGCACTAAAGTTAAAGTTAGTCACATAGTCGTGTCTGACTCTTTGTGACCCCATGGATTGTAGCCCACCAGGCTCCTCTGTCCTTGGGATTCTCCAGGCAAGAATACTGGAGTGGGTTGCCATGCCCTTCTCCAGGGGATCTTTCCAACCCAGGGATCAAACCCAGGTCTCCCACATTGCAGGAAGACTCTTTACCGACTGAGCCACCAGAGAAGCCGTGATTGAGCACTAGTGAGCTTGATATGAAGTAAAGGCTCTCCACATGTTAAAGATGGAGTCGCTGACACCAACACCAAGATCATTTTACATGCCTACCAACAGCTTACATTTAATGTAAAAGAGGAAGACAAGGTATTTCTGCTCCAGGTAATATTCTACTGCCATTATCTCAAGAATCTGAAATTTTTCTCTAGTCTTTTACCTTGAAACCATAATTTCCTCTTTCATTTATACCTGATTTTTTGTTGTTGTTTAGCGACTTAGTCTCTAAACATGGCTTAGTCTCTAAGTCATGTCCATTTCTTTGCCACCCCATGGATTAGTAGCCCACCAGGCTCCTTGGTCCATGGGATTTCCCAGGCAAGAATACTGGAGTGGGTTGCCATTTCCTTTTTCAGGGAATCTTCCTGACTATAAAGGGTCACCCAAAAAGCACTTGACAAGTTGATTGCATTCCTTTAAAAAATACTTTACAATAGTTTGAAGCAATAAAAAAAAAAAATACTAAAATGCAATTCATGTGCAGGCTGGTAAACACGAAGTTTAAATCTTCATTATTTAATTCAGCTTGACCCATCTTAAATAGTGGCTCAACCAAGGCAACTTTGTCCTTTGGGGGACATTTGGTAATGTATGGAGATACTTTGTCACAACTAGGGATGGGGAAGGGCAATGCTACAGACACTGGTAGAGGCCAGGGGTGTTGCTAAACACCCTACAATGCTCAAGACAGCTCCCTACAACAGACAAAAAAAATCATCCCACCCAAACGCCCAGGTCAAGAAACCCTAATGTGAACACAGTGACTTTCCCCGGCGTTTCCAGTTTTCCTTCCTCACGTCATAGTCCTTTCCCTTCCTGGTCTAGAGATAACTTGTGGCTCTCAGGTCTTTAAAGAAGCAAGATTCTCTCCAAATGGTCGCTCCAGAGCCCAGCATCAAACTTGAACTGTAGTAGATGAAGCCTGCTCTTTGGTTCTGAAAATTCTTTGGGCAAATTTGCCTTGGTAAATACCCCTTCAGTTCAGTTCAGTTCAGTTGCTTAGTTGTGTCCAACTCTTTGTGACCCCATGGACTGCAGCACACCAGGCTTCCCTATCCATCACCAATTCTGGGAGCTTGCTCAAACTCATGTCTATCAAGTTGGTGATGCTGAAAGGTTGTTGCTGAATCATGCAAAGATGCCGGGATTCTTGGCCCCTGGAGGAGAAGAATTCAATCCGGGGCCAGAGATGAGGCTTGATCGCTCAGAGCTTTGTGTAATAAAGTTTTACTAAAGTATAAAGGAGATAGAGAAAGCTTCTGACATAGGCATCAGAATGGGGCAGAAAGAGTACCCCCCTGCTAGTCTTCAGCTGGATGTTATATAGTCACTAGCAGTCTGTTAATGAAAGAAAGCAATGTCTTAAAACTCAGAATGGCACCAGGCCCTCACCCATAAGATGCATTTTGGGATAATCTTGGCAGCAAATGGTTCATCCTGGGCCATAAAAAGATTAACTTGAATCTTGTAGAAGGACAGATTACCATACAAATAGTTTCATTTACATAGATTAGGGGAACAATATCTGAGTACAACATACCAGTTTGTCAAGCAGGTTT
Organism: Bos javanicus; assembly: GCF_032452875.1. Taxonomy (NCBI): domain Eukaryota; kingdom Metazoa; phylum Chordata; class Mammalia; order Artiodactyla; family Bovidae; genus Bos; species Bos javanicus. The sequence goes on along the minus strand of NC_083871.1, from coordinate 100,429,454 downwards.
TGAACCATTAGGCAGAACCAACTTGAAGACAGAGTTTGGGGTAAATGTATACTACATTAGTATAGCTTAAGACAAACATTTCCATAAGAAAAATGCATTGGTTACCTCAAGGTTTGAGAATAGTTCACTTCAGGTGAAACCAAGTGTCATTATGGCAACAGAGTATTTTAAGAGAAACCTCCTTTTAAATTTGTATAGAGAAGGAAAAAATTATCCCTAGTTTCCTCCTGCCAATTAAGAGAGATAAAAATGTCTGACACTTGCAGGCTATGTCCTCCCTTTGGAAATCCCTGGCCTTCCTGCCTGTTACCCTCTTAATGCCAGTCAACCATCTCATCCTCTGTTGTCCCTTCTCCTCCTGCCTTCAATCTTTCCCAGCATCAGGGTCTTTTCCAATGAGTCAGTTCTTTGCATTAGGTGGCCAAATTATTGGAGCTTCAGCATCAGTCCTTCCAATGAATATTCAGGACTGATTTCCTTTAAGATGGACTCCTTTAGGATTTAGGGGTAGGTAATACCGCTTGGGTTTTTTTTTGTTTTTTTTTTTTAGATATAAATTTTTACTCCCCGACGGGGTCTCCCCGCTGGGGACTTGGTGGCCGCCCCGACGCCTCAACCGTCCTGGAATCGGCACCCCTGGGAAGAAGTGGGAGTCTCCCCACCACACAAGCTCGGTCCAGGTGCTCCCGACCGGGCCGTCCTTGCACGGGCTCCGTTCCTCCAGGCCACACTGGAACTCCGGGCTGGGCGCCCCCCGACAGCTTTGACTCTACCGCTTGGTTTTGAGCCTTTTCTGAAACACTGTTATGTGTATTTGAACCTGAGATTTAACACACTTAACTGCTATTCTCAGCAAAGATGCCCATTTGTACACCCACCTCCACCGTTTCTCTGAACAGTATCATCCTAAAGCCCTGATGGGCTTCCAGCTTCTCCACCTAGAGCTCATGTTGCCTTGGAAAGTCAGACAAGCTCTCCCTGCTTCATTTCCACATCTGCAAGATAATATAATGAAACTATTAATAACTATTAACGACAAGGTAGTTTTATGGTCAGATGAAATAATACAAAAGCATTTCGTAATCAGTGAAACAGTAGAATGCTTTTGCCATTATCGTTCTTTTTCTTGCCAGTTCTTTTTCACACCTTACTCCCCTGTGGTTAATCTGTGTGGCCTTCCTGATAAGGATGTCACACAAATGCCAGTCAAACATTTGCTTTTAGCAACAAAATCAGCATATCTATAACATGAGTTTTTGTTACTCTTGCTCCTACCCATAGAGGCAGTGAATCTATTGATGCACAATTACATGTTTTAAAGCATAGAAAAGGGATGACAAGGGACTTACTTCCCTGGTGGTCCAGTGGTTAAGACTCGCCTTCCAAGGCAGAGAGTATAGGTTCAATCCCTGGCTGGGAGCTAAGATCCCACATGCCTCCTGGCCAAAAAGACAAAACATAAAACAGAAGTAATATTGCAAAAGGACGATATTGAAATTGGCCCCTCCCCAAATCTAGCAGAAAAAAACATTATAGACATGATTCAGGATTTTTACTAAAAGACACCTGGGGATAGAAAATAAAATGAATTATCACAAAATACCATATTTTCTCTTAGGCACAATCTTATGATTTGTAGTTAGGGAAAAAAAGAAAAGCCACCGTCAGATAAATCTAAGAAAGGACAAAGAATAAACAAAATTCTGTAATCTCTGAAACAGAAATTTACTCCAACCCATAGAAAATAAACATAAATGTGTCAGACAGATCAATACCTAATATTTGTGTTAGGCTTAACATTTATAAAACTTTTTTATTGATGACTTAGTTAGTTTATGTTATAAAAACATGGTTCATGGAAGTTTGAATTAGCGTCTTCCTTGTCCCTTAGGATGTTTCTCAAAACTTAGTATAAATAATCCATTTACCTTGGAAAGCCTTACAATGTTGAGACCACTGTTCATAGAGTCATTGCTATAGCTAAGCATTTGAAGCTTTCCCAAAGAACTTGAGTTCCCCGTTGCCTCTGTCCTCCAGTATTGAATGGGAAAACCAGCCACACAGGAAAACTATAAGAAAATGAGTGACACAAAGGACAATCCCAGTCCCCTGGCTGTGAACATTGGAAGGTATTAATGAGTTGGCTGTTGATGAAAAGGTCAGTTTTCATTCCAATCCCAAAGAAAGGCAATGTTAAAGAATGCTCAAACTACCACATAATTGCACTCCTCTCACAGGCTAGCAAAGTAGTGCTCAAAATTCTCCAACCCAGGCTTCAACAGTACGTGAGCCATGAACTTCCAGATGTTCAAGCTGGATTTAGAAAAGACAGAGGAACCAGAAATCAAATTGCCAACATCCGTTGCATCATCAAAAAGGCAAGAGTTCCAGAAAAACATCTACTTCTGTTTTACTGACTATGCCAAAGCCTTTGACTGTGGATCACAACAAATGTGGGAAATTCTGAAAGAGATGGGAATACCAGACTACCTGACCTGCGTCCTGAGAAATCTGTATGCAGGTCAAGAAGCAACAGTTAGAACTGGACATGGAACAACAGATTGGTTCCAAATCAGGAAAGGAGTACATCAAGGCTGTATATTGTCACCCTACTTATTTAACTTATATGCAGAGTACATCAGGAGAAACACGGGGCTGGATGTAGCCCAAGCTGGAATCAAGACTGCCAGGAGAAATATCAATAACCTCAGATATGCAGATGATACCACTCTCATGCCAGAAAGTGAAGAACCAAAGAGCCTTTTGATGAAAGTGAAAGAGGAGAGTGAAAAAGCTGGCTTAAAACTCAACATTCAGAAAACCAAGATCATGGCATCTGGTCCCATCACTTCATGGCAAATAGATGGGGAAACAGTGGAAACAGTGTCAGACTTTATTTTGGGGGGCTCCAAAATCACTGCAGATGGTGACTGTAGCCATGAAATTAAAAGATGCTTACTCCTTGGAAGGAAAGTTATGACCAACCTAGATAGCATATTGAAAAGCAAAGACATTATTTTGCCAGCAAAGGTCCATCTAGTCCAAGCAATAGTTTTTCCAGTAGTCACGTATGGATATGAGAGTTGGGACTATAAATAAAGCTGAGTGCAGAAGAATTGATGCTTTTGAACTGTGGTGTTGGAGAAGACTCTTGAGAGTCCCTTGGACTGCAAGGAGATCCAACCAGTCCATCCTAAAGGAGATCAGTCCTGGATGTTCATTGGAATAACTGATGCTGAAGCTGAAATTCCAATACTTTGGCCACCTGATGCAAAGAACTGACTCATTGGAAAAGACCCTAATGCTGGGAAAGATTGAAGGTGGGAGAAGGGGACAACAGAGGATGAGATGGTTGGATGGCATCACTGACTCAATGATCATGAGTTTGAGTAATCTCCAGGAGTTGGTGATGGACAGGGAGGCCTGGTGTGCTGTAGTCCATGGGGTCACAAAGAGCTGGACATGACTGACCGACTGAACTGTTGATGACAGAGCCTTCTGAACAGCAGGTCTTAAAGACCCATCCTCTCTGCTTATCATGTTGCTCCCCTGAGTTACCTCCCAGACTTTACAGCAGCATGAAACACTTACCCCAGAGACTGAAGAGTGACTGATTCTATTCACAGCAAGGTGAATCCTGGGTGTCAACTATCCAACTACCCACATTTGATATCTACTTGTAATTCCTAGTAAACCACCTTTCAATTTTATAAAATGTGATTCTTTCACGCCATATGTATTCTTTGGTAAGTATGTATAAAGAAGACATTTCAGGATTATTTAGTAATGTTATATATGCAGATACTTTGATGTGTGTATCCTAAATGGAAAATCCACTCCCCTGCAGCTACAAGCACATTTTTGGAAATTATTCTTGATGTATATGAAGTGAAGTGTTAGATACTCAGTCGTGTTCAGTTCTTTGTGACCCCATGGACTGTAACCTGCCAGGCTCCTCTGTCCATGGGATTCTCCAGGAAAGAATACTGGAGTGGGTTGCCATTTCCTTCTCCAGGGGATCTACTCCAACCCAGGGATCAAACCTGAGTCTCCCACATTGCAGGCAGATTTTCTTTACTGTCTGATCCCCCAGGGAAGTCAAATACTGTGTCTCTATATTATTACTGGAATCAGCACTGACAATTAATGGTGCCAGCTCTTGAACACATATTGTTGTTTAATAGTCCAGTGAGATTTCAGCTCTTCAAGAGGTCATTAGTTGTATCATGGACTCAACCGAATGTGGCAGACTTTGCAAGCTAAATCTCTGATTCTTAATCCATCCTGTCTGGTCTAGTTCCCTAAGGGTCCATTTCAGCATTTGCTATCACTTGTGGCTGCATGATCTTCGCCTTTTCTATCTAGGTTCAGGATTGCAAAAGTGACACCTCAGAGACTATTCATCTCAAACCCAGGAATATGCCTGAAAATTCAAGGGCTGCCAAAGCTGAGTAGTGGTCCCTGGCACTAGGATCCACATCAGTTCAATTAAGGTCAGTCGCTCAGTTGTGTCCGACTCTTTGCGACCCCATGAATCGCAGCACGCCAGGCCTCCCTGTCCATCACCAACTCCCGGAGTTCACTCAAACTCATGTTCATCAAGTCGGTGATGCCATCCAGCCATCTCATCCTCTGTCGTCCCCTTCTCCTCCTGCCCTCAATCTTTCCCAGCATTAGGGTCTTTTCCATTGAGTCAACTCTTCACATGAGGTGGCCAAAGTACTGGAGTTTCAGCTTTAGCATCAGTCCTTCCAAAGAACACCCAGGACTGATCTCCTTTAGAATGGACTGGTTGGATCTCCTTGCAGTCCAAGGGACTCTTAAGAGTCTTCTCCAACACCACAGTTCAAAAGCATCAATTCTTCGGCACTTAGCTCTCTTCACAGTCCAACTCTCACATCCATACATGACCACTGGAAAACCATAGCCTTGACTAGACGGACTCTCCTCTTTCACTTTCATCAAGAGGGTCTTTAGTTCTCCTTCACTTTCTGCCATAAGGGTGGTATCATCTGCATATCTGAGGTTATTGATATTTCTCCCAGCAATCTTGATTCCAGCTTGTGCTTCATCCAGCCCAGTGTTTCTCATGATGTACTCTTCATATAAGTTATATAAGCAGGGTGACAATATACAGCCTTGACATACTCCTTTTCCTATTTGGAACCAGTCTGTTGTTTCATGTCCAGTTCTGACTGTTTTTTCCTGACCTGCATATGGGTTTCTCAAGAGGCAGGTCAGGTGGTCTGGTATTCCCATCTCTTGAAGAATTTTCCACAGTTTATTGTGATCCACACAGTCAAAGGCTTTGGCATAGTTAATAAAGCAGAAATAGATGTTTTTCTGGAACTCTCTTGCTTTTTCAATGATCCAGCAGATGTTGACAATTTGATCTCTGGTTCCTCTGCCTTTTCTAAAACCAGCCTGGACATCAGGAATTTCACAGTTCACGTATTGCTGAAGCCTGGCTTGGAGAATTTTGAGCATTACTTTACTAGTGTGTGAGATGAGTGCAATTGTGTGGTAGTTTGAGCATTCTTTGGCATTGCTCTTCTTTGAGATTGGAATGAAAACCGACTTTTTCCAGTTCTGTGGCCACTGCTGAGTTTTCCAAATTTGTTGGCATATTGAGTGCAGCACTTTCACAGCATCATCTTTCAGGATTTGAAATAGCTCAACTGGAATTCCATCACCTCCACTAGCTTTGTTCGTAGTCATGCTTTCTAAGGCCCACTTGACTTCACATTCCAGGATGTCTAGCTCTAGGTGAGTGATCACACCATCGTGATTATCTGGGTCGTGAAGATCTTTTGTAGAGTTCTTCTGTGTATTCTTGCCACCTCTTAATATCTTCTGCTTCTGTTAGGTCCATACCATTTCTGTCCTTTATTGAGCCCATCTTTGCATGAAATGTTCCCTTGGTATCTCTAATTTTCTTGAAGAGATCTCTAGTCTTTCCCATTCTGTTGTTTTCCTCTATTTCTTTGCATTGAATGCTGAGGAAGGCTTTCTAATCTCTCCTTGCTATTCTTTGGAACTCTGCATTCAGATGCTTATATCTTTCCTTTTCTCCTTTCCTTTTCACTTCTCTTCTTTTCACAGCTATTTGTAAGGCCTCCCCAGACAGCCATTTTGCTTTTCTGCATTTCTTTCCCAGGGGGATGGTCTTGATCCCTATCTCCTGTACAATGTCACAAACCTCATAGGTATGAATTAATAAAAGGAAAAACAGCATATTTTCCAATTGGTTGTATTTTGTTTATAACAATATATTTGTTTCTATAAACCAAGGTAGTAACAATAAATTATTCTCTAATAATTAAATATAAAGTGAAACATAATTCAGAACAAGGAAGAAATTCACACATCTCAGTAAAATGTCTGCAGTAAGTCAAGATCTTCCCATGTCTCTAAATTTCTCTGTTTGGTCAAGTTATCTCATTGTCTTCCTAAAATGGTCAAGGCTGTTTAATCTCTAATGACTCCCATTCTAAAAATGAATCTAGATCCTGTGAAGTGGTGGTACCTAGGCTCTAGCACTGTATTTGACAACTCAAGTTGTGTGCCCAGCCCAGACATTGTGACCATCCAGATTCACAGCCATCCCCATTCACCCATCCACAAGCATACACAGCACGGTCTGTATGCTGCCCCTAGGCCCAGCTTTAACCTTGGACATCATCAACACTTGCTACCTGGAACTCAGTGCTCATACCCAAGCATTAATTTGTGAGTGCTTAATCGGGAGGAGCCTGGTAGGCTGCAGTCCATGGGGTCGCATGGAGTCAGACACGACTGAAGCGACTTAGCAGCAGCAATCGGGACATGAAGGACAGAGTTCTTTGAAGCCTCATCTCTCTCTCTCTCTTTTTTTAAAGGTATTTGAACCATATGCGAATATATCCATTCATATTTTTTATAAAGTTTTTATGAGTTTGTTACAATATTGCTTTCGTTGTTTATGTTCTGGTTTTTTGGTCATGAGGTGTGTGGAATCTTAGTTCCCTGACCAGGGATCGAACGTGTGCACACCATGCATTGGAAGGCAAAGTCCCAACCACAGAACCATCAGGAAGTCCACCTTGAAACCTCATCTTGAAACGGTTTACATATAAGGGTCTTAATTCTTCATGATGTGGAATCTAACTGAGGTATGCACGCATGCTCAGTCATTCAGTTGTGTCCAGCTATTTTGTGACCCCATGGACTAGCCCACCAGGCTCCTCTGTCCTTGGGATTCTCCAGGCAAGAATACTGGAGTGGGTTGCCATGCCTTCCTCCAGGGGATCTTCCCAACCCAGGGATCTAATCTGCAGTTCCTGCATTGGCAGGCGAATTCTTTACCACTGAGCCACTAGTATACTCTAAATAAAAACTTGACCATAGCAAGAGAAATAGGAAGATGAATTTTATACTCATTAGACTGTCTGTGTGATGTTAGTGCCATCTTAGCACTGCATTGTTTTACCACATTGTCAGTAATATTCTATAGGTCATTCTTTCATATCCCCCAAGAAAACCCCCACAGCATATTCAGCAATCCACAACATTGTTGGGACTTGCCCTGGCTATTCATATACACCTCCCTACTAGCTGAGCCCACCCAACTCCTAATTCTGCCAAGCCTATACCCGCCTTAGCCTTTGCAATTGCTGTTCCTTCTTCCTGGAACATTCTCCCTGCAGAAGCTTCAGTGGCTCACTCCTTCTCATCCAAGTCTCAACTCAAATATTCTGCTTCAAAGAGGCTACCTTTCATTACCCTACTTAGCAACTTTGCATCCCTTCAACAACATTCACTATTATAACACCCTTCTTTCATTTCTTCATAGCACTAAATACTACCTAAATTAGCTTACTAATCTACTTGTTTATTATCCCCCACTAGACTATTGATCTACTTGAGAACAGGAATCTTATCTGTTTAGTTATCACTTCCTTCTCAATTTCCCAAACAGTGTCAGGCACTGAATAAATATTTATTGAATTAACTACTTGTTGTAAATTCATATTATGTTTGAATATCTGATAGAACTATGTCTACCTCATTGCTCTTTCTTGTCACCTGCCTTTATAATATTTTTTATTGCAATGACTGCAATTCATTTAACTGAATTGGACATAAGCTCTACTCTAGATGTTGAACATAGCTGGATATGCTCTCAGAGAAGGCAATGGCAACCCACTCCAGTACTCTTGCCTGGAAAATCCCATGGACTGAGGAGCCTGGTGGGCTGCAGTCCATGGGGTCGCTGAGAGTCGGACACGACTGAGTGACTTGACTTTCACTTTTCACTTTCATGCATTGGAGAAGGAAATGGCAACCCACTCCAGTGTTCTTGCCTGGAGAATCCCAGGGACGGGGGAGCCTGGTGGGCTGCCGTCTCTGGGGTCACACAGAGTCGGACACAACTGAAGCGACTTAGCAGCAGCAGCAGATATACTCTAGATATTAGATACCTGCTCTAGATATTAGATATTGTCACCCTGCTTATTTAATTTATATGCAGAGTACATCATGTGAAATGTCAGGCTGAATGAAGCTCAAGATGTAATCAAGATTGCTGGAAGAAATACCAATAACCTCAGATATGCAGATGACACCATCCTTACAGCAGAAAGCAAAGAGGTATTAAAGAGCCCCTTGATGAAGGTGAAAGAGGAGAGTGAAAAAGCTAGCATAAGACTCAACATTCAAAAAACAAAGATCATGGCATCTGGTCCCATCAGTTCATGGCAAATAGATGGGGAAACAGTGTAAACAGTTAGAGATTTTATTTTCTTGGGCTCCAAAATCACTGTGGGTGGTGACTGCTGCCCTGAAATTAAAAGACGCTTGCTCCTTGGAAGAAAAGTAATGACAAACCTAGACAGCATATTAAAAAGCAGAGACATTACTTTGCTGACAAAGGTCTGTCTAGTCAAAGCTACGGTTTTTCCAGTAGTCATGTATGGATGTGAGAGCTGGACAATAAAAAAGGCTGAGCGCTGAAGAATTGATGCCTTCAAACTGTGATGCTGGAGAAGACTCTTAAGAGTCCCTTGGACTGCAAAGAGATCAAACCAGTCAATCCTAAACCAAATCAGTCCTGAATATTCATTGGAAGGACTGATGCTGAAGCTGAAACTCCAATACTTTGGCCATCTGACGTGAAGAGCCCATTCTTTGGAAAAGACCCTGATGCTGAGAAAGATTCAAGGCAGGGGATGGCAGAGGATGAGATGGTTGGATGGCATCACCAACTCAATGGACATGAGTCTGAGCAAACTCCAGGAGACGGTGAAGGACAGAGAGGCCTGACATGCTGCGATCACAGCATGTCACAAAGACTTGGACACAACTGAACGACAACAGCAACAACTACTTAGATATATGATTTAATAAAGCTAATTTTATTTTTCTGATTCTTAAATTAATATTTGTTGATAGAAAACTTAGAAAATATGGGAAAATATACAGAAGAAAGCAAGATATCAACCATACTCCCATAACTCAGAGAATGACATGATTAATATTTGATTCCTTCTAGTTTTTATATGCATACACACACACAGTTAACGGTTCTGCACCCAATTCTATTGTATGTGGAGAAGAGACTGGGGGAGTGTGAGAGGGGTTTCTCCACACCAACAAGAAACATTCAGATATCAGCTGGATGTCCTACAGTTCTACCCAATTATGACACTATCTAAAATGGCAGCCAACTCCAGTATTCTCGCCTGGAGAATCCCATGGACAGAGGAGCCTGGCAGGCTACATCCATGGGATCACGAGAGTCGGACATGACTTAGCAACTAAACCACTAAAACATCACCACCACCACTGGGGGATAGCACCAGATTCCAGAGGCGAAGGGGTCAGTCCTACAATCCTGCCCCTCCCCACCTCAGTTTCAGATGCTAATCACAAGCCCAGGTTGTTATCTGTGCCTCTGAGAGTTCCATCCCTCTAATCACGTGGTTGGTTCTACTGGCAACCAGCCCCCATCCATAGATGGGATCCCAAAGTTATTTTATTAACACTATAAAATTCACCTTTATAGTTCTCAGCACTTAGGAGATTCTAAAGGTTTTAGGAGCTTTGTGTCAGAGACAAAGACCTAATATATATTTCTAATGATAAGTCACAATGGCACCATGATACTCCTTTTAAAAATTTATTTCTTTATTTGTTTTTGACTGTGCTGGGTCTTCACTGCTTCATGGGCTTTTCATTAGTTGCGGCGAGCTGGGGCTTGTTTCTGGTTGTAGTGCTTGGCCTTCTCACTGCGGTGGTATCTCTTGTTGCAGAGCACAGGCTCTAGGGCATGCAGTTGTAGTTCCTGGGCTCTACAGCACAGGTTCAATAGTTGTGGCACACAGGCTTAGTTGCTGTGTGGCATGGATTGAACCTTTATCTTCTGCATTGGCAGGTGGATTCTTTACCACTGAGCTATGAAGGAAGCCCTTAAAATACTCTTATAAATCCATTTTTGTATGTTTTTATTATCTCAAGTTTAACATGCATACCATAGTTCCCCAGTACTGCTGAACATTGTCAGTGCTTATCTGTGGGAAAGTAAGTGGTGTGGTTTAAGAGAGAGATCAGAGACTGCAAGAAAGACTGTTTCCACTTTTTTACTCTATGTGCAGTGATGTTTCCTTAAAATTTTAAAAACAGGCATACATTCACATAGTACTTTTGCAAATGGAAATTGAAGAACATGGCCCTCCTAAGATCATGCTCTGGTAGCTCAGGTGGTAAAGAGTCTGCCTGCAATTCAGGAGGCCCCAGGCTTGATCCCTGGGTCAGTAAGATCTCCTGGAGAAGGGAATGCCAACCCACTTCAGTATTCTTGCCTGGGAAATCCCATGGACAGAGGAGCCTGTAGGGCTACAATCTGTGGGGTCACAAAGAGTTAAATATGATTGAATGACTTTCACTTTACTTAAGATTATTCTTTTTATGTGTTATTTTGAAGCAACCTCAAAATTTGTTCTGAAAACTCTTTAGGCCTGTTTCCTGGCATTATCTTGACTCATCACCATGCAAAATTGAGGTGATTATTCAGACACAAATTTTGGTTAATTAAGGTCTTTCTTTAATTATGCTAAGAGAATTCACCCATATATTAATTCATGAAATATTTATTGAGCACCTACTATGAGCCTGTGAAATGAAAATATTTCCTGCCATATCAGTAGACAAGAAATGTCATAGCCATCAGTGCTTTCTGGCCTCCAAATGTGAAAGTGTGTGCTCTGTGCTAAGTCACTTCAGTCCTGTCCAGCTCTTCACACTTCCTGCATTGGCAGGCGGGCTCTTTACCACTAGCACCACCTGGGAAGCCAGGCAAAATGCTAATGAGGGCTCCCCAAACTGTGATCCAGCAGATGCTGCAACCCTCTGTGTCGATTGCTGAGGAGCTGGGGCAATGCAAGAAGTAAGGTGAACAAAGAAACAGGATTGGCCTCAGATAGCTGAGGTATACATGAAAGGAATGAATACAGTGAGCCCAGAGACTTGCTTCTTCCAATACATAGAATGCTAAATTCCTTAACTTGATCCTTGATTGTTCAGACTGCCTGCTCCCTTTGTTGCAAACTCATATATAGCCTGACTTCCCCTCCTGCCTCCTTGGAGCAGTTTTCTCAGAGCTACTGAGATGCTGTCTCCTGGGCTCAGAGTCCTAAACATTCCCACCAAATAAAATAGCTCTCTTCTTTTAGGTTGTAACTATACGTTCTAGTCAACAAGCCAGTGTAGTGATAAATATTTGGTATATACCTTACAGCAAGATAGACAAGATTCTTATCCTCATTAGGCCTACTTTCTAATGCAAAAAGCAGACAATAAATAGGTATCATTCAGGATAGGCTAGATTATTCTGCAGTAATATACAACTCATTGATACTACTTGTCTACCACACATTGGTAGGGGAATCTGCTTCTCATGGTTACTCAAGAACTCAGACTGAGTGTTTGTTTACTGGAAAAGAACATCGGAGGAGCCCCCAATGGCAATTAAATGTTTGTGGGAATTCTCTGACTGTCCAATGGTTAGGACTCTGCACTTTCACTGCTGAGGGCCTAGAATTAAGAGATCTCGTATGCCATGCTGTCTGACCAAAAAAAAAAAAAACTCTTAAGGCTCAAAAGTGATATATCACTTATGTTCCTGGCTCATTTGCCAGAACTAGTCACATACCCCTACCCAATCACTAGGGGGCCAGAAAGTGCTCCCAAAGGGGAAGACTGAGCAAGCAAGACCAATGACTACCACAGTCATCCCTGCTCATCAGATATTAGGTTTACTTTTCTTCCCATATGCAAAATATACGCATATTCTCTTCCAGAGAAATAAACAAAAAATTTCATCCTATCACAACATCAAGCTCAAAGTCCAGGATCTGACAGTAGTCAAGCCTAGATTTGTATCTTCTCTGGATCTAGAGACATATGAAGAAAATTTTGCACCACACCCCTTACCTAATAGATAATGACAGAGGAGAAACTGGGTAACTGCCATAAACACTCCCATTTGAAATGGAGAAAAACAGGAGCAATAGCAATCAGTGTCCAGCAACTGTGGAATCCTACCAGGCAGACACTGCAAGGGTGTTGCCTCCCAGTCTTTCCACTAGGGTGGGGGATGTTACCTTTTAGGCCCCAGTTCTGATCCATGGTACACTCCCCTCCCCCACTACATTGTTTTTTCCCAGATCCTTAGCTCCATCTTCTACCTTCGAGGGAAGGTCTTTTCCTTCATTCCCCTGTGCCCTATAGACGTTGTTCAGTCGTTCAGTCGCTCAGTCGTTCAGTTGTTCAGTCAACTCTTTGCAACCCCATGGACTGCAGGATGCCAGGCTTCCCTGTCCAATTCCTGGAGCTTGCTCAAACTCATGTCCACTGAGTCCAAGAGGCCATTCAGCCATCTCATTCTCTGTCATCCCCTCCTCCTCCTGCCTTCAATCTTCCCCAGCATAACGGTCTTTTCTAAGGAGTCAGCTGCTTGCATCAGGTGACCAAAGTAATGGAGCTTCAGCTTTAGCATGGGTCCTTTCAACAAATAATCAGGACTGATTTCCTTAAGGATTGACTGGTTTGATCTCCTTGCAGTCCAAGGGACTCTCAAGAGTCTTCTCCAACACCACAATTCAAAAGCATCAATTCTTTAGCGCTCAGCCTTCTTTGTGGTCCAACTCTCATATCTATACATGACTACCAGAAAAACCATAGATTTGACTACACAGACCTTTATTGGCAAACTATTGTCTCTGCTTTTTAATATGCTGTCCAGGTTTGTCATAGCTTTTTCTCCAAGGAGCAAGTGTCTTTTCATCTCACTGCTATCACCATCTGCAGTGATTTTGGAGCCCAAGAAAGTAAAGTCTGTTACTTGTTTCATTTCCCCATCTACTTGCCATGAAGTGATGGGACCAGATGCCATGATCTTAGTTTTCTGAATGTTGAGCTTTAAGCCAACTTTTTCACACTCCTCTTTCACTTTCATCAAGAGGCTTTTTAGTTTCTCTTCACTTTCTGCCATGAGGGTGGTGTCATCTGCATATCTGATGTTATTGATATTTCTCCCAGCAAACTTGATTCCAGCTTGTGCTTCATCCAGCCCAGCATTTCTCATGATGTACTCTGCATTTAAGTTAAATAAGCAGGGTGACAATATACAGCCTTGATATACTCCTTTCCCAATCTGGAACCAGTCCTTTGTTCCCTGTCCAGGTCTAACTGTTGCTTCTTGACCTGCATACAGGTTTCTCGGGAGGCAGGTAAGGTGATCTGGTATTCCTATCTCTTGAAGAATTTTCCATATTTTGTTGTGATCCAGACAGTCGAAGGCTTTAGCATAGTCAATGAAGCAGAAGTAGATGTTTTTCTGGAATTCTCTAGATTTTTCTGTGATGTTTTTTGATGTTGCTTTTTCTGTGATGTTGGCAATTTGATCTCTGGTTCCTCTGCCTTTTCTAAATCCAGTTTGTATATCTGGAAGTTCTCATTCACGTACTATTGAAGCCTGGCATGGAGAATTTTGAGTATTACTTTGCTATTATGTGAAATGAGAGCAACTGTGTGGTAGTGTGAACATTCTTTGGCATTTCAATGAAAACTGACCTTTTCTGATCCTGAACATAAAGAATAAGTCCTCAGGTTTTGAGCAGTTTTGTCAAACTACTTCCTGACCACAGAAAGGTGAGGACCAAGGGTCATTTTAAGTTTCACTTACAGTTTCCTTTAGTACTCACTGGTAGATATTTTGGCACTACCCTAAAAATTTTAGTCATCTTCTTTATTTGACTCAAGTCATCTGAGACACAAATTTTTATATCTCTCTTGTGGGTAACTTGAGCCCATGAAGCTTTGTTAACAGGAACACCTGGGCCAGTGTATCCAACTTACTGGGCACCACTTTAATCCACTCGGAGGTTTTAGTCATGAGAGTTGGACTGTGAAGAAGGCTGAGCGCTGAAGAATTGATGCTTTTGAACTGTGGTGTTGGAGAAGACTCTTGAGAGTCCCTTGGACTGCAAGGAGATCCAACCAGTCCATTCTGAAGATCAGCCCTGGGATTTCTTTGGAAGGAATGATGCTGAAGCTGAAACTCCAGTACTTTGGCCACCTCATGCGAAGAGTTGACTCATTGGAAAAGACTCTGATGCTGGGAGGGATTGGGGACAGGAGGAGAAGGGGACGACAGAGGATGAGATGGCTGGATGGCATCACTGACTCGATGTTTGAGTGAACTCCGGGAGTTGGTGATGGACAGGGAGGCCTGTCGTGCTGCGATTCATGGGGTCGCAAAGAGTCAGACACGACTGAACAACTGATCTGATCTGATCTGATCTGTGACAGTAATATCCTTGATTTGATCCTTGACATAAGGCTGAATTCTAATTAGCCTTTGTTGCTCATCTCATTTAAAGATAAGAATCATTTGTATCTTCCAACAGTGCAAGTTTCCAAATTTCTGGATTCTTTATAATCTCTTCCATTTATAACTGTAAACTTAACAATTACTCTCTGATTCATCTTTTCCTATAATGTCTTATGTAATCAGTAATTACCAACATTCGAATGTACCTAACAAACATATACAGAATATTTTATCCGACAGTATCAGAATACACATTCTCCTCAAGCATACATGGAAAATTTTTTAGGATAGATTGTATGAAAGTGTTCATCACTCAGTCATATCCAACTCTTTGCGACCCCATGGACTGTCGCCCACCAGGCTCCTCTGTCCATGGGATTTCCCAGGCAAGAATACTGGAGTGCCTCACCATTTCCTTCTCCAGGGGCTCTTCCCAACCTGGGTCTCCCACATTGCAGGCAGATTCTTTACCATATGTAAAGGGGAAGAAGCCCTTATGTAAGGCAACAAAACAAGTCTCAAAAAATTCAAGATAGAAATTATATCCAGTATCTTTTCTAGCCACAATGGCATGAAACTGGTAACAGGAGGAAAGCTGGAAAATTCACAAATATGTGGAAAATTTTTTTTTATTAACTTGTTTATTTTAACTGGAGGATAATTACTTCACAATACTATGGTCATTTTTGCCATACATCAACAGGAATTGGCTATCGGTATACATGTGTTCCCCCCAAAATATGTGGAAATTAAACAACACAATTCTGAACAACCAGTGGATCAAAGAAGAAATCAAAAAGGAAATTTAAAATATCTTAAACCCAATGAAAATGGAAACACAACATACCACAACTTATGGGATATAGCAAAGCAGTTATATGGAGGACATTATGCAAGGTGAAATAAGTCAGACGGAGAAAGACAAATACTGTATGGTCTCATTTAAATGTGGAATCTGAAAAATCCAAACTCACAGAAACAGTAGATAGATGGTTACCAGAGGCTGTGAGGTGGGGGAAATGGGTGAAAATGGTCAAAGAGTACCAAATGGCAGTTACAGGATGAATAAGTTCTGGAAAATCTAGTGTGCAGCATGGTGACTACACTTAACAATACCGTATTGTATACCTGACAAATGCTGAGAGAGTAAATCTTCCAAATTCTCACCACAAGAAAAAAAGTAACTATGAAGTGACGGTTGTGTTAACTATCCTTGTTGAGGCAATAATTTTGCAATATATACATATGAAATCATCATGCTGTATATCATACACATATTCAGTGTTATGTCAATTATATCAAAGTAAAGCTGGAAAGAAAGAAAATAAAAACATGTCCTTCACCTCCCCAACACCCCACCCCACCCTCACCAGGCAACACATAAAAATAGTTACCAACACATGCCACCAGCTTTCCATTTCCCATTCTCTTCCACCAGAGCCACACGTTTACAGCATACATTCATTATCTGCCTTCCATGCCTCACCATGCTATCACAGGAGGTTGTTTTGCCAAATGTTTCTTTCCTGCGAATATGAATCACCATCCATATGGCTTCCAATATCACTTCCTTTGTTGTGTACCACCTAGCCCCTAAATCAATGCCATCTATTGAAGACTTTTGTTCTAGTGATAACCCACCACTGTCAGTCAAAATTGGCTCAGTGTTGCTGCAGTCATAAACACCACAATCTCAGTGGTTTGAAACAATGAAAGTTTTATTACTATTTTATTTATTATGGAGTGGCAGGGGAATTCTGCTCATCGCAGTTGCTCAGGAACACAGCTGACGGCCGCCACTGTTTTGAATGTTGCTGGTTGCTGTGGGAGAGAGAATAGGGCCCTCTGAAGGGTCTTGCATTGGCAAGCCTGGAAGTGACTCATGTTACTTCTGCTTATAACTAATAGGCCAAAATTAGTTACATGACATTATCCAACCACAAGGAAGCCAGGGAGAGGAATTCTCTCTTGTGCCTGGGATGCCAGACAAAGGAAAAATTGCTGAATGCCTGCCAAAACAGGTAACCAAAAAGCAATGAATATATTTGTGATAAGTGAGCTAAATTTAAAAAAAAAAAAAAAGTAGGTTATAGGCTAGACACGATTGAGAGACCTATTTAAAGTGAATAGTCTGGGAGGCATCTCTGAAGAAGTAACATTTGCATTGAGACCTCCAAGTGAGCATGAATTAAGAGACCATTCCAGACAGGAAGCAACAAGCTTAACAGCCCTAGGCTGGAATAGGCTTGATTTTTACTGAAACTGCCAGAAGATGAGATCTATGAGAAACAAAAAAGTAAAGGGATGTGAGGGGAGTGTTATGGATGGGAGAAACCAACAGGGTCAAGTCACAGAGGACCCTGAATGCCAGAGCAAACAAATAGAATTTATTCTAAAATGCAATAGGAAGTCATTGAAAGGTCTTAAGAAATGCATGTTTGATTTATATTTAAAAAACTAACTGGCTCTGTGGTAAATTACTTGGAAAAGAGTGAGAGTGAAAATGGGGATGCCAGCTGGGATGCGATTGTAGCAGTGCAAGAGATGACAGGGTTAGTAAGGGCCGTAGCGGGGTAGTCAGCAGGGAAGATGCCAAGAAGTGAACCACTTAAGATATATTTTGCAGAGCTTACTGATGGATGAAATAAAAGAAAGGTTGGGAGCGGCAGGAGTTGTCTATGACTCGCATTGTCAAGAATGAAAAAAGCAGGACATTAGTTAATGTGGTAAGAACAGATTTTTATTGGTAATAACTATTGCTGTAAGGAAAAAAGAGTCCCACATGAACTGAACAAAACTTCAATCTGTACAGAGATGAATAGGTGTTTTAAAGGGAGAATGAGGGAAAGGCGGGAGAGTCAAGTCAGGGGAGTAAAAAATTACAAAAGATTAGTTAGTGTCAATGTGTCTGAGTCTTTCAATCCCATGCACTGTAGCCCGCCAGGCTCCTCTGTCTGTGGAATTTCCCAGGGAAGAATACTGGAGTGGGTAGCCATTAGGAAGGCATGACAACCCACTCCAGTATTCATGCCTGGAGAATCCCAAGGACAGAGGAGCCTGGTGGGCTACAGTTCTTAGGGTTACAAAGAGTCAGACTCAACTGAAGTGACTTAGCACACACGGACGCAGTCAGTGTCGATGCAACTAGGCCAGCTGTGTCTGCTAGCGGTGATGACTGGAGTTAGGATTCTACCCTTCTGCAGAAGCTGGGAGAGAGAGGTCCCAGTCTTGGGTGCTGACTGGAATAAACAGGGGCTTTGGCACCCTTGAATTTTCTCACGCAGGCACTTTAAGAGGATTGGGATTATTTTAGGATGTGGCCTCGAGAGGACTTATGTTCCTGTTTGTTCGAGTCTTTATAGACAGAGGTTGAAGCCTAGTCAAGGGGCTTCTGACTATAGTTTAGTCAAGGAGAGAAAATTTGTTGCTATGTTTTTGGTTTTAGTGGCAGGGTGCTTGGTGATGTCATTCACAGAGAAGGGATGGTCTAGGGGACAACTAAATTTAGAATACAGAAGAGACCAAATCCTATTTTGGACACATTAAGTCTGAAACATTCAAATGAGTAAGAAGTTAAATATCAGAATGGATCACATAAGAGAAGTCTGCACTAGAGATATAAATCAAGAGCTTTCAGCAGGATGTAACTCAGAGATCACAGAGGTGGGAGTTAGAAAAGACATGGGAACCTCAGGAGTTACCCAACAAACTCATCCTTGAGATTTGTTTCCAGAAATGTATCATCGTTAGGTATGTGAAATTGTATTTCTAATTGTCAGAAAGGAAAATTTACAGAAAAACAATCAAGGTAGCTATTAAATATTTGGAGATTTTTTTCTATTTTTCTTTTGGTTTGAATCCTATCTCTATTTGCTACTGCTAAATCATAGGGCTTCCAGGGGGGTGTTAGTGGTAAAAAACCCACCTGCCAACTCAGGAGAGGTGGGTTCTATCCCTTGTTTGGGAAGATCCCTTGGAGGAGGGTATGGCAACCCACTCCAGTATTCATACCTGGAGAATCCCAGGACAGAGGAGCCTGGCAGGCCACAGGCCATGGGGTTGCAAAGAGCTGGACACAACTGAAGCGATTTCATAGATAGCATATTCAAAAGCAGAGACATTACTTTGTCAACAAAGGTCTGTCTAGTCAAGGCTATGGTTTTTCCTGTGGTCATGTATGGATGTGAGAGTTGGACTGTGAAGAAGGCTGAGCGTTGAAGAATTGATGCTTTTGAACTGTGGTGCTGGAGAAGACTCTTGAGAGTCCCTTGGACTGCAAGGAGATCCAACCAGTCCATTCTGAAGATCAGCCCTGGGATTTCTTTGGAAGAAATGATGCTAAAGCTGAAACTCCAGTACTTTGGCCATCTCATGCGAAGAGTTGACTCATTGGAAAAGACTCTGATGCTGGGAGGGATTGTGGGCAGGAGCAGAAGGGGACGACAGAGGATGAGATGGCTGGATGGCATCACTGACTCGATGGACGTGAGTCTTGGTGAACTCCTGGAGTTGGTGATGGACAGGGAGGCCTGGCGTGCTGTGATTCATGGGGTCGCAAAGAGTCAGACACGAGTGAGCGACTGAACTGAACTGAACTGAAGCGATTTAGCCACACATGCACAAATCATAGGTAATATATATGCATGTATTGAACACTGTTCTCATACACACTTAACATACATGGAAAACTGTACCGAGATGGGTTAAAAAACTTGCCTGAGGTGACACAAAATTAATATAGTTTGGGTCCTTTATTAAAACTAAGTATTCTGGTTCCAGTCTGTTTTCTGATCCCCTATTCTCTACAGCAAGCCTAGAAAAGTAGCTTGGTTTATCATTTATCAGTTTCATTTCAGTTCAGTTGCTCAGTCATGTCCGACTCTTTGCAACCCCATGAACCGCAGTACACCAGGCCTCGCTGTCCATCTCCAACTCCTGGAGTTCACCCAAACTCATATCCATTGAGTCAGTGATGCCATCCAACCATCTCATCCTCTGTTGTCCCCTTCTCCTCCTGCCTGCAATCTTTCCCAGCATCAGGGTCTTTTCCAATGAGTCAGCTCTTCGCATCAGGTGGCCAAAGTATTGGAGTTTCACCTTCAACATCAGTCCTACCAATGAACACCCAGGACTGATCTCCTTTAGGATGGACTGGTTGGATCTCCTTGCAGTCCAAGGGACTCGCAAGAGTCTTCTCCAACACCACAGTTCAAAACCATCAATTCTTTGGTGCTCAGCTTTCTATATAACACAACTCTCACATCCATACATGACCACTGGAAAAACCATAGCCTTGATTAGACGGACCTTTGTTGACAAAGTAATGTCTCTGCTTTTCAATATGCTGTCTAGGTTGGTCATAACTTTCCTTCCAAGGAGTAACCGTCTTTTAATTTCATGGCTGCAATCACCATCTGCAGTGATTTTGGAGCCCAGAAAAATAAAGACAGCCACTGTTTCCACTGTTTCCCCATCTATTTCCCATGAAGTGATGGGACTGGATGCCATGATCTTAGTTTTCTGAATATTGAGCTTTAAGCCAACTTTTTTACTCTCAAGAGGCTCTTTAGTTCTTCTTCACTTTCTGCCATAAGGGTGGTGTCATCTGCATATCTGAGGTTATTGATATTTCTCCCGGCAACCTTGATTCCAGCTTGTGCTTCATCCAGCCCAGCGTTTCTCATGATGTACTCTGTATATAAGTTAAATAAGCAGGGTGACAATGGGTCATAAATAATAGACTATATATATATATACATATAATTGTTCCAATAAGAGTTTTTATTGTCTCTGTGTTGATATGTGCACACCTGGATCATTAGGGTTTAAGCACAATTCACCTAGTGGCTGTGCCCCAGGTTATTACAGTCAGTCTCTAGGAAAAGTGGAACTGGTTGTGCTAGAATGGTCCTGAAGCCTCAAAGCGAAAGAACAAAAATTCTTAAAACAAAATTTTTTAAAAATACACATTGCACCGGTCAGTTAAGTTTGCTCTGCTCTATGGCATCAAACTAAAGTCTTAAGTCTCTGGACAGCATTTGCCAGTCGGAGAGATGAGTCAGTTTTCCCTCCACAGAACATTTTGTGTAGTATTGACACACACACACAGCATTCACATCGTTGTCTTACGTATGGAAGAGTTGCTTGAGGGCAGGAATTGTTTTATGCCACCCCCTTTTTTTTTTTTAATCTCCTTGGAGGAAAAGTTATGACCAACCTAGACAGCATATTATTAAAAAGCAGAGACATTAATTTGCCACCAAAGTCCATCTAGTCAATGCTATGGTTTTTCCAGTGGTCATGTATGAATGTGAGAGTTGGACTATAAAGAAAGCTGAGTGCATAAGAATCGATGCTTTTGAACTGCGGTGTTGGAGAAGACTCTTGAGAGTCCCTTGGACTGCAAGGAGATCCAACCAGTCCATCCTAAAGGAAATCAGTCCTCAATATTCATTGGAAGGACTAATGCTGAAGCTTAAACTCCAATACTTTGGCCACCTGATGCGAAGAACTGACTCATTTTAAAAAAACACTGATGCTGGAAAAGATTGAAGGCAGGAGGAGAAGGGGACGACAGAGGATGAGATGGCTGGATGGCATCACCGACTCAAAGGACATTTTGAGTTTGAAAAATCTCCGGGAGTTGGTGATGGACAGGGAGGCCTGGCGTGCTGCAGTCCATGGAGTCGCAAAGAGTCCGACGCGACTGAGCAACTGAACTGAAGCTTTTTTTTTAAAGTATATTCTCTGTGCCCAGCAGAGCCTGACATGTAGTAGGAGCCCAAGGATGCTCGATAGTGGAGGAAGGAAAGGAAAGATCAAGGAAGGGAAGGAAGGAGGGAAGGAGGGAAAAGAAAAGGGAAGGAATTCAATTTCTATTGAACACTTAGAAAGTGAGCAGGGTGCGCTCCGACATTATGAGTTGTTTCTTTAAGTTTTTCCCATTCATGCTGCGCAGTTCCTCCACTGGCGCTATGGCCCTTCTCGACCTCCAGACCCAGTCGTCTGGTCTCCTAGACACGCCCACTACTCCCCGACTCGCGTTCGCCCGGCGGCTCAGTCACTGCGTCTGCGCACGCGGAGCGCTCCGCCGCGCGCCTTCGGGGCGGGGTCCCGAGCAGGGCGTTCCGCCGCGGGGAAGAGGAAGAGGAAGTTGGGGGACGGTCCTAGCCGGGAGTGAACCGGAAGTGCAAGCGCTGCTGCTTCTCCTCGGCCAGGCGGAACCTGCTCTGCTGGGCCCGGTGGCCGCAAAAAAAAAAAAACAACACTTTTCTTTCTCCCGCCCTAACGGTCGCCGCGGCCAACTGCCTCGCCCGCCTGGCCGCCTACCCCGCCTTCTCTTCTGTGCGGCTACCGCGCGGCCCTGTGTCCCTCTCGCCCGGCGGTATCCGCTTGCCGCTGCCACCGCCTCCTCGTCTTGCTGTCCGGCCAGCTGGCCCGCCCCGCTGCAGTGATGTGCGACAAGGAATTCATGTGGGCCCTGAAAAACGGAGACCTAGATGAGGTGAAAGACTATGTGGCCAAGGTACGTGGGGGAATGAGTGGAGTCGGCGAGAGCACGGAGGTGGGATGGAGAGGACGCTGAGGAAGCGGGGGCGACCTCCTGGGTGGAGGTGGCGCGGAGAGAGTGGGAGGCTGGGAGCGTCTAAAGCCGAAAACTGGGTCCACAGAAAACGGTCGCGTTCTGGGTCAGATAGCTGCCGTGGTGACACAGGGTCTTGCCTTCCTGGCTTCTCGGGGGAGGGGAGAGTGGGTGACCAGCTCTTCTAGAGTCGCTTATGAGCACTGAGGACTTGAGTTTGGCCCTGTTCGACGCCAGCATTACTTCCAATCTTTCTTTGGATGAGGTAATTCTCCATCTTGGACCTGCCCACTACTGAACGAAGTAACAAGTGATTAGAATAAGAGTAACATTTTCTATTTAACTTTGGGCATGTTATGAATTTTTAAAGTATTTCTTGACCGTGGAAAAAAAAAAGAGTACCGAAAATAGCAGTAGTTAAAATTCTGAAACTTGGTGTCACTTCACTGTGAACTCTTAACTTTGGGTGTGGCCTCTTTCCTCTCCCCCGCTGCAAAGAATAACTTAATTTGCTTCCAGTGGTCAAGTTGTCAGTTAGCATCTGGGAGTGTTTAAGATACTTGAGTTTTCAAACCAGCGGGTTAACTTCAGTGATTCCATCTTTCTCCTAGATTCCATCAGAAGTGCTTACATGTGTAATAAAAAGTAATGTCGTTTAGTCACAGTACATTTAGGGGGAAAATCATGATGAAGAAAGCTAATCTCAAACCTAAACCCAAGTGTGAATCCACGTTGTGATGGAGTGGTAAACTTAAAATTCCAATGGCCTGCCTTTGGACCCTGAAATGACTCCTTGTGTAATTATGAGAGAACTTACATGATTCTAATATGGTGATGATCTAAAAAATCTTCCAAAACAAAATAGGACTTTATTACATAAATATGGAGCACATGTTGTTTCTAAAATGTATAACTTTGTGACATGATCATGGAGGGCATCTTGCTCAACGTCTAAAAGCTTGAGAATCTGATCCAGCTTCTAGTTCTTCAAAGGCTGTGACCACTGGTATATGATGCTGTGTTTCTGCTTCACAGTGGAGTGTTAGAAGCAAGTAAGCAAAAGCAGAGTTTCTTAAAACTTACAGGATTGTGCAGGGCACGCTACTGTTAGTTTTTACTCTATTTAATACCATTACAATCTAGACATTCCGCATGCAGATTATCTTCTTAGTCCTTTGAGATGGATTTTTAGGATACTGTTAACTGCCTTCAGCTAGTGGGAGTCTGAAACCAGTCTTTTTTGGATCTTTCAATGTAAGGTTACAAGGAAAGAAGTTACTGGGAACTTTTCATGGTATGATTCCAGTGGTGAGACACTGCATGCAGTACTCTGGAAGTGAGTGGGCTTTTGTTTTTCTGCTAATGGTGGCACCTAGTTTATTTTATGTTCTTGAGATTTGAAAAGTTAAGGACTGAGCTTGCAGCTACAAAAATAACATGCTTTACATAGTGTCTTCCTGTTACATTATCCTTGTGCATCTTGTGAAGTAAATCTTTCTATTGGTCCCATTTTACAGATAAGATTACTGAGATACAGGGTGCATATGGGGGGGAAAAAAAATCTAGTTACAGAGATAACAAAAGGAAGGCAGAACTAAACTGCTGACTCCCAGACTTAGACTCCTTCACTGCTCCACAGTCTCACAATCTAAACTGTAATTGTGAAAGTTTATGATACCAAGATCTCTAGCAGGACATTTCCAAGGTCCACGTCCAGGCAGATTATGCACAGTTTTCAGTCTCACAAAAACATTTGTGTAAAAATAAGTGCTAGTAACAATGGATTGATTTGTTTTCGGTTTTTAAGTTAGGTCATTCTATTCTGTTTAATTTTGATTTTTCCCTAATACTACCATACTGCCTACACTCATTAACAAAAAAGATGTGCATAAGAGGGAAATAGACATCAAAAGAAAGTATTAAGAACTGATTTATGCAAAAAAAGTAATTCTTTGAACAGATCATGGAGCTTTTTCTTTTCTTAGTTTTTATCGAGTAAAAACTAAGAGACTGTTGAGTCTCTTAAAATACCTTTTGCTTTGTTAATGAAAAATGATAAAAAACAAAACAGCCAAAAACTAGCCCTCCATTTTTCACTGACTGAGCTCTCCTATTGTGCCTTTTTATATTTCAAGTCCTCCTAACATGGTTTCTTCTGCCCAGCCTCCATCTTCCCTGCTTATTCATAGATTCACCTTTTTCATCTGGTGGGCAGTCATTATTATTTTCTAAGTTTTTGTTGTGTACAAAGAAAGTACATAAAGAAACATGTCTTGTTATGTAGTTTTCCTTCTAAGGGGTGAGAATCTTTAAAATAGTCTCCTGAGTACAGCTGTGAAGATCTCTCACATTGTTAACATATAAGAATGGACCTGTAGGTGAAGCAGTTTAGTATTTTTCCTTAAAATTAATGTTTTAAAAAGCAATAATTGTACTTTTCTACTGACTTCTGTACAGAAGTCTGGAGTATGGATAGGCATAAATTGTTGGCTTGGGGGGAATTCTTGAATTCTGAAAAATAAATTCAAAGTTCCAAAACCATTGAAAATTATATGTTCCTAAATGAAAAAAGCAACATATAAAGAAAAACAGATTATTCCATGTTACATGCTTATCTGATTCATCATTAAAACAGTATCTGAAGCAGTTTGGTTTCTTGACTATAAGAAACTAAATATAAAGACTATATTAATTCTTCCATTTTTATTGGGCACCGTTCAGGCCCCCAACACTTTGCTAATCTTGGCATGATAGTGATGCTCAGAAAACTTAAACATTAATGTTCAGCTGACCTCTGGAAAAAGCATTCATACTGATAAGGTAGCATGTAGATTAAAAGTAACATCTCACATATGACAGTTTGTTCAATTGGAAAACAAGCGAAAGACACAAAGTAGGATATTCATCAGCAATGGTGGTAGTAGTCACCGTCTTCAGTCTGTGTGATTCATCTGAATGCCTTATTTTTGCCTTCCATTTCTGCCTTTATGTTAATTTCTCCCATTGGAGTTAATTCGGCTTTCATTTGAGCTCCAGACATAGTAAATAACTGCATTCAGATAAATCCTGAATGTTTCTATTTTTCTTGTTCACCTTCTAATGACTTCATGACCCACCCATTTGCCCAAACTAGAAATTGGGGAATTTCCCCAACTTTTTGAGTGGTATCAAGACTACCTTATTTCTTAGTTCCTTTCTCTTAACATCACTACTTTAAATTAATTGCTGCTTAACCACCTGGACTATATTTTCCTTGACTGTAGTTTCTCTCTCGTCCCTGGTCAGCTGGAACATCTCAGCTGGAGGAATCTCTGTGTAATAGGAATCTGAGCGTCTTTTTCAGCCAACCTCCTTCATTACCCTTATACTTTTGTGATTCCCCATTATTTATTTTTAAAAGGGCCAACTCCTCCTTGGTTTGGCATCCCAGATCATGAAGATCTGGCCTATGCTGGCCTTTTTAAACTCTCTTCTCTACATGTGCTCTGTTCCAGACCTCACCAAGCTCTTTCTTACTTGTGTATTTTCTTCACCTGTGATCTTTCATCCTTCTCGACCAAGTCAGCTCACCGCAGTCCCTAAGTCCTACCTGGTGAGCTGTTTATCCTCTTAGCTTAACTATCACCTCCTCCAGAAAGACATTTTGACTTCACATGGGGTGCTGCTGCTTCTACTGTTTCACTTACCAAATTGCTATGATTTTGTTTGTGTGTCTGCCTTTAATTAAAGGCTGTGAGCCTCTGGAGGATAGATACATATATCCTTTTTCATCTTTGTATCTCCAGTATGGTGCCAAGGAATCTCACACATTAAAAGCATATGTTCCAAATAAATCCTTTATATTCTTAAGTTCACTGTAGTTTTAACATCCTGCATTAGTTATGTAATAATAATTATCATTGACAGGATGACTTATTTTGGCAGGTACTGGAAAGTACTCTGTAAGAGTTTTACCTCAATTTTTATTTGCCTTTTACCAAAGCATTTCAGTATAGGTAATTGCATTCCCATTTTAAAGATGAGGAAATTGAAGCTAAAGAGAAGTTAAGTAATTTAACAAGATCACAAAATAAGTAGCATACCTGGGATTTAAACACAGAGCTGTCTCTACAGCCCATATATTTTTCACCGGATCGGTCTGCCATGAAATGGTTATCTGGCTTCTTAGCTCACAGTAACTTACTTAGTGTGAGCACCTTAAGAAGATGAGAAACGGGCTTGCAAGAAGCAAGCACTGCTGCTGCTGCTAAGTCGCTTCAGTAGTGTCCGACTCTGTGCAACCCCATAGACGGCAGCCCACCAGGCTCCGCCGTCCCTGGGATTCTCCAGGCAAGAACACTGGAGTGGGAAGAGGCAAGCACAAGTTACTTGATTGTGAATAAGGCGATGGCACCCCACTCCAGTACTCTTGCCTGGAAAATCCCATGGACGGAGGAGCCTGGTAGGCTGCAGTCCATGGGGTCGCTAGAGTCGGACATGACTGAGCGACTTCACTTTCACTTTTCACTTTCATGCATTGGAGGAGGAAACGGCAACCCACTCCAGTGTTCTTGCCTGGAGATCCCAGGGATGGCGGAGCCTGGTGGGCTGCTGTCTATGGGGTCGCACAGAGTCGGACATGACTGAAACGACTTAGCAGCAGCAGCAAGGATATAGTAAAATGGCTATAGTTTTTTTAAATTTTAACTGTTTACTTTTAAAATTGTTACATTTGGAAATAATTAGCATGGAGACTTCTCTGTAAACTTTAAGTCTTGTCAGGTGCTATCTTTCTCAAAGTGTTCCTAAAGAAACTGATTGATGGCTTGTGGAAACGTGTGTGCGTGCACGTGCGCATGTTCAGTTGTGTCCGACTTTGCGACCCCATGGACTGTAGCCCGCCAGGCTCCTCTATCCATGGAATTTTCCAGGCAAGAATACTGGAGTAGGTTGCCATTTCCTGCTCCAGGGGATTTTCCTGACCAGGGATCTAACCTGCGTCTCTTGGATTTCCCGCATTGGCAGGCGGATTCTTTACTGCTGTGTCACCTGTGAAGCCCTCATAGTCATACATAATCTTATCATTTGTATTAATAATTATCCTATAGAAAAGTTAAGTTGTGTCTGTTTGCTTTAAGAAGAAACAAAAGTTAACTGAGGCATTGCGATTTCTATTCAGAATGGTTTAAACAAATGGCACTTTTTTCAAAAAGTATGTTCTTAAAACTTTATTTGAATACTGTGAAGCCACGTAGAAGTGTAACTGCTTTTATTTATCACATCAACCCATGAACATAGTTAATTTGTTAACCTAATATTAGAGATTTTAGAGATGAAGAAACAAAGCCAAAGGTTAAACAACTTGCCCAAAGTCCTAGAGTTCTTAAGTAACAAAGCTGAGATTTTAAGTCAGTCTCTCTGACGTCAGAGCTCTTATTACTTAAGCATAACATTGACTTTAATTTTTCAATACTGGTAGATACCTCAGGGATGCTATATTATTGAGTATAAGTATTAAAAACAATCACAGCAAGATGGTAATTATCCATTGAGACTACTTAGAGGTGAGCTTTGTGTTTAGTTTTGAGACTCCAGCTCTCAGGTGAACGCTTGTGAGTTGTATGGATAAGTAGTTACCTTAGAATCTCCAGCAGGTCTGATATATGTACTTTTGTTTACGTGTGCTTCTGTTTCACTTGCTGTGAAACACTAGACATCAGGTCTCTGTCTAACTTCTCTTTCTCTGTGGTTTTCTTTCCCACTCCAGCCCCTTTCTAGTTACACCTGCCTTTGACATTCTGATAGGTTGAAAAGCAACAATTGTTCATCTTGTGAAAGAAAAGGATCTCTTGAACCTGAGGAAAAGTATCAGCTCTAATCTTAAGAAATTGCATGACTTATTGGGATCACTTTTCACTTTCCTAATAAAATAGGCAATTGAAAAGAGGTCCTGATTCAAACTATCTTGCATATATCAGTTTTACATAATTTCCTCTTTTTTGTTTCTTTTTTACATTACCAGTTTCTTTCTTATAAAAATTTGTCACTGTGTTTAGGCCCTTTCTGCAGCAGGGCTTGTGACCCAGTCAGAAAGCCAGTAGGTCAGCTTGTGTAAAAAGGTGCCCTCAGTAGATACAGAATAGTTTAGATACTTTTCTCTGTCTCTTACTTTGAACTTA
Source organism: Bos javanicus (assembly GCF_032452875.1). NCBI lineage: Eukaryota > Metazoa > Chordata > Mammalia > Artiodactyla > Bovidae > Bos > Bos javanicus. The sequence goes on along the minus strand of NC_083871.1, from coordinate 100,400,845 downwards.
AAATGAGAAGATCTTTTTTACATTGCAGGAGGAGTGTTTACTCATATGTACATCAGCTATTTGTCGTGTTTTGCTTTGAGATTCTAAACATAAAAAACTAGGGCAAACAAGTAAAAGTGTAATAAAGCTGATTTAAATTTTAAAGTAACATACTTATTATTTAAGGGATAAAGCTGTATTGATAGAATCATCAGTTCAATTGCTCAGTCATGTCTGACTCTTTGCGACCCCATGGACTGCAGCACACCAGGCCTTCCTGTTAATAAAATTCGACAAAGTACCCCTTGCCCATTATCCCTACTAGTGTTTTTTTATTTAAAATACAGATTTTATTAGGTTTTTATAAGACAGAAAAGTATAAAAAAAGACAAAATTTGGTCTGTAATTCTGCTCTCTAGATAATTACTGTTACCTTTAACAAGTGAAATTAACTCAGGTACAGACTAGAAAGGAGAAGGCAATGGCACCCCATTCCAGTACTTTTGCCTAGAAAATCCCATGGACGGAGGAGCCTGGTAGGCTGCAGTACATGGGGTCGCTAGGAGTCGGACACAACTGAGCAACTTCCCTTTCACTTTTCACTTTCATGCATTGGAGAAGGAAATGGCAACCCACTCCAGTGTTCTTGCCTGGAGAATCCTAGGGACGGGGCAGCCTGGTGGGCTGTCGTCTATGGGGTCACATAGAGTCAGACACGACTGAAGTGACTTGGCAGCAGCACAGACTAGAAAATACAGCACCTGTGGCTCTCTGTGCCAGTACCTCTGAACAGAGTTAGCCATTCTTCACACGGTCACGTAAGTAATTCCAGAAAAACATTGGAAAACCCACTTACTCATCCATTTCCCCACTTTAAAAAATTAGGTACACTTCTGCACTTTGCTTTTTTTTAATTCCTTAATAATTTATCTTAGGTTCCACATTACATTTATTCATCCCTCCTTTTTAAATGGTGCATATTATTCCATTTTATGTATATACCATAATTTAACTAATGCTCCATAATAAACATCTTTTTTCTGGCTCACATTATTGTGATTACCTTTATATATATATATAGATATGTTTGTATGTGTATACACACCTTGACAGTTTCTGAGGCCATAGCTCTATGACCCTCCTGATGAGTTTTATCAACTTAGACACAAGTCAGCAGCACAAGACCATCCTTAATGACGTTGCGTTTTTTGCTCTCTGAATAGGTGATTTGCATTTCTTTAATGAGGAAATGAAACATCAGAACTTTTAGCATTTGTATTCATTTCCTCAGATTTCTTGTTTATACCTTTCATTTTTCTAGTAGGTAATTGGTCTGGTTTTTTAAATTGATTTGTATGAGCCCTTTATAAATTAATTTTTTATCATACATTTTGCAAGTCTTTTTCCCGGTTTGTCTCTTGGCTTTATCTTTTTTTGTTGTTTTCAGTTCAGTTCAGTTGCTCAGTCATGTCCGACTCTTTGTGACCCCATCAATCACAGCACACCAGGCCTCCCTGTCCATCACCAACTCCCAGAGTTCACTCAGACTCAGTCCATCGAGTCAGTGATGCCATCCAGCCATCTCATCCCCTTCTCCTCCTCCCCTCAATCCCTTCTAGCATCAGGGTCCTTTCCAATGAGTCAACTCTTTGCATGAAGTGGCCAAAGTACTGGAGTTTCAGCTTCAGCATCAGTCCTTCCAGTGAACACCCAGGACTGATGCTGTTGTTTTACAGCAGTCTTTACTTTTTATGTGATTGAATTTGTCACTTTTTCCCCTTTTGTGACTTGGATTTTGTGTACTATTTGAAGAGACTGTTTCTTCTCTATCAGATTATGAGTAAAGTTGGTCTTTTTTTTTTTTTTTCCAGAACTTCTGGTTTTCTTTTTTTTTTCTGTTTTAGGCATTTGATCATTTTGTTAATTATTTTATGGGAAGGTATGAAATAGTAATATAGTTAGTGTATTTTTTTAGACAGTTTCCACATTTATTGTAATTCCTCTTTGCCTGCTGATCTGAACTATTTTCTTTGTCCTAAAGAAAATTCCAATATGTTTCTTGCGCTTTTTCAATCCATACTAAGCAATTTTAATGGTAGCTTCATAATATGTTTTAGTATGGGATAGAGCCACTTTCTCTCTTATATTCCCTTTAGAATTTCTGCAATAGAGTTTCTTTAAGAATTCTTCCTTTTTTTCTGTCATTTTAAGGAAACTGAGCATTTTGGGAACCAACCTTACCTTTAACCCATATGTCTTCATAAACATTGCATTTTCTTTTTCCTGGAATGCTTGCAGCATGTGATCTGAAGACATGCTGCTTTAGATTTTAATTCTTTATGAAATATCTCAGAGTGGGAAGGTATGATACAGTATGGCAGTATTCTGTATCAAAGTATTTGGAACAGCAAAGTTCTGTTTAGGTAATCAAATCACAGCTGAATTGATAATTAAGAATTACTTTATGGTACTATATCCAGGCCACCTTGTAATGAGAAATGTGAGTGAAAGTAGTTTTTATGCAACTGACTTATTTTTTCAGTCTGCAAAACACTAATATGGGTGTAGAGGACCTGTGGTTAATGAAATCAACGAGAGAAGAAACAAAAATGTAAGCTGACCTGAGAGAATGAAGAGACAGAGTCACATTACCTTCAAGTTCCCCAGACCTGTACAATAACTACTGTATGTAAATATAACCTTGAGCTTCAGGAAAAGTTTAAAAGATTTGATCTACTTTTATCTCTTATTTAAAAGTCAGAGACAAGTGTGGTATATTTTGGAAAGATTTCTGTTTGACCATATAAAATAATGAGTATTTTGATACTTGGGTCTAAATTATTAGCCATCTGAAAAATTTAGATATCAGAAAAAGATACATAATGTTTTTCCCATAGTATAATAAATGCTGTAATAGCAAAGTCCTTGTCCTGAGGGAATTTGGAATATTGTTATTGGTTTAACATGATTGAGTGTATTGACTTTGGAATTAAATCCTCCAGTTCTGGCTAGCTTATTAACCTGATCACTTTCAATGAGTTAGTTAACTGCTTAGAGTTTGAATTTCCTGAATTGGAGAAAATGGGGATAATGATACCTACTTAATATATGTAAACTGTATACTATTTTCCCTGGAATATAGTGAGTGCCGATAAATGTTAACCATTGTTATTAATAACAACCCAACATTTGTTTAGAAGTAAAACTACTTAAAGATCATCTAGTCTACCTTCCTCATTTTGTAAATGAGGAAAAATTAGATATGAAAGGATTTGACTCAGATTGTACTGCTAATTAGGATTAGGACTTCAGTTCACTTTTTCTGACTTGAACAGGTGCCTTTTCACTGCATTGCACTGTTTTCTAATGAAGTGCTTTATATAGCTATTACCACTGTTGTACTCTTTTTTTGTTCCACTCTATTTGCTTGGTAAATTTCTGCTTATTTTTGAAGTTTTTGTTTTGCATAACATTTCCTGTGTTATTAATCTCTCTTTTAAGCCAGTGTAGTATGCTGATAATATAGAGCTTTCTTGTTGTATTGTTTTAGTGTAGAGTTGCTTAAACTTAAGACTTACAGGCTTTTGGCTTGACTAACAAGTCATTGGATTTGAGTTTGAAAAACTGTGTGTGGCTTAAGAAACTCTTTCTGTGGAATATATCTCTTAAGTTTTGAATGTTCCAAGAGTTTTGTCTTAATGAATGGTTAAAAAAGCACAGGTGCCAGGTATAGGAGTGTATCACTTGTTATTATTTAAGTATTTGACTAATGCTTTTCAAACTGAGAACACAGAGACTCCTCAAAATATTTCTGCAAGTCTCGATTTAATTTACAGTGTTTGTAGACAGGCATTTGTTTTCTTGGGGGTGGACCTCGCAGCCTTTGAGCCCCTTCCTGTTTTTGAAGAGTTCCCTGCTATATATACGGCTTCTCTAGTGGCTCAGAGGGTAAAGCAGTCTGCCTGCAATGTGAGAGACCTGGGTTCAGTCCCTGAGTTGGGAAGATCTCCTGGAGAAAGAAACGGCAACCCACTCCAGTATTCTTGCCTGGAATCCCATGGACGGAGGAGCCTGGTGTAGACCACAGTCCACGGGGTCACAGAGTCAGACACAACTGAGCGACTTCACTTTCTTTTCTGCTATTTATATATAGTATGAATCTTGGTCAAATGCAAGGCCCAGCTCCCACTGCACAAGCAGAAAAGGACAAATAAATTGCTTTCTTTTGCCCAAAGTTTAGGAAATGGGCCATAACCCAAACATGGCTAATTGGGTGCTTTTATCTGGAGCCGATACTCAGGCACAGGAAAAGATGAAGTGTCTGCAATAAAGCATCCAGTTTCCAAAAGGAGAAGTAATGTCTGTTGTGGCATCTTTTCTCTACCCAGGTGGTTCATGTCACAAATTTTGATTTTGATTTCTTGCCTTTAAGCTTCCTCACTTGATTCCTGCCCATTTACTGAGTGTGGTTCTTCAAATGTCTCAGCAATTCTGAGAGCTGCTTTTAATATGTGTATGTTTCTGTTCATCACTGTAAATTGGTTTCTGTTGCTTGCACTTAAGAACCCCATATTAATTTTTACCTGCCTGTCTGCCCTGTTGTGTTATATAGTTTTTGAAGTTAGACCTTATCTTTGTATTTCCAGTATTTATCACATTATCTCTTACCCACCTGTAGTTTAGTTAAATTTGAGTTGAAGTATCTCCAACAGTTGACCCTTCCTTCATTTTTTCCAAAGCTTTTTTTTTTTTTTTTACCATATTCCTCTTTAAAACATATGTTCGTAGTATAAATAATATTTCTTCATTTCCTCACTTAAAGCTCAGTTTCAAACTACTCTGTTCACCTTTTCCTTATTACTATAATAGTTGTGAAAAACAATAGTAATGATAGCAGGTATAAAACTAACTTCCACTTATAACCTCTTATGACCATCATTTTAGAATTTCAGTTAAGTATTTTCAAATTCTTAATTTTGTTACAGCATTATTTACAATAGACAAGATACGGAAGCAGCCTAAGCATCCATCAGTAGATGAATGAAGCATGTGCCATGTGTATATATGATGGAATATTACTCAGCCATAAAAAGAGAATGAAATAATATCATTTGCAGCAACATGGATTGACCTAGAGATTATCATATTAAGTGAAGTAAGTCAGAGAAAGACAAATACTGTATAGTTTCACTTATTTGTGGAATCTAAAAAGCAAAATAAGTGAACAAAACATAACAAAACAGATGCATAGATAAGAGAACAAATAGGTGGTGGCCAGATGGGAGGACAGTGGGAGAGTTGAGTGAAATAGGAGATGAAGAGTTATAATCTTCCAGTTACAAAATAAATGTGTCACAGGAATGAAATGTACAGTGTAGTGAATATAGTTAATATGGTAATAACTTTCTATGGTGACAGATGGTAACTATACTTACCATGGAGATCATTTTGAAATGTTTAGAAGTGTGATATCACTATGTTGTGCACCTGGAACTAATGTAGTGTTGTATGTAGGTCATTTATATTTTAGTTAAAAAATAAGATTACATATGTGATAAAAGCTTTTAGTAACAGCATTTGAAAATATTACCAAGAAAAACACTCAAATATGTAAATAAGTCTTAAATGTGTTTCCGTGTTCAGTTCAGTCGCTCAGTCGTATCCGACTCTTTGCGACCCCATGGACTTCAGCACACCAGGCCTCCCTGTCCATCACCAACTCCTGGAGTTTACTCAAACTCATGTCCATTGACTCGGTGACGCCATCCAACCATCTCATCCTCTTTCGTCTCCTTCTCTTCCCACCTTCAGTCTTTCCCAGCATCAGAGTCTTTTCAAATGAGTCAGTTCTTTGCATCAGGTGGCCAAAGCGTTGGAGTTTCAGCTTCAGCATCAGTCCTTCCCGTGACTCTTCAGGACTGATTTCCTTTATGATGCACTGATTGGATCTCCTTGCAGTCCAAGGGACTCTCAAGAGTCTTCTCCAGCACCACAGTTCAAAAGCATCAATTCTTCGGTGCTCAGCTTTCTTTATGATCCAACTCTCACACCCATACATGACTACTGGAAAAACCATACCCTTGACTACACCAACCTTTGTTGGCAAAGTAATATCTCTGGTTTTTAATATGCTGTCTAGGTTGGTCATAACTTCTTCCAAGGAACAAGTGTCTTTTAATTTCATGACTGCAGTCACCATCTGCAGTGGTTTTGGAGCCCCCCAAAATCAAGTCTGACACTGTTTCCACTGTTGCCCATCTATTTCCCATGAAGTGATGGGACCAGATGCCATGATCTTAGTTTTCTGAATGTTGAGTTTTAAGCCAACTTTTTCACTCTCCTCTTTTATTTTTATCAAGAGGCTCTTTAGTTCCTCTTCACTTTCTGCCATAAGGGTGGTGTCATCTACATATCTGAGGTTATTGATATTTCTCCCGGCAATCTTGATTCCAGCTTGTGCTTCATCTAGCCCAGCGTTTCTCATGATGTACTCTTCATATAAGTTAAATAAGCAGGGTGACATTATACAGCCTTGACATACTCCTTTCCCTATTTGGAACCAATCTGTTGTTCCATGTCCAGTTCTAACTGTTGCATCCTGACCTGCATACAGGTTTCTCAAGAGGCAAGTCAGGTGGTCTGGTATTCCCATGTCTTTCAGAATTTTCCACAGTTTATTGTGATCCACACAGTCAAAGGCTTTGGCATAGTCAATAAAGCAGAAATAGATGTTTTTCTGGAACTCTCTTGCTTTTTCGATGATCTAGTGGATGTTGGCAATTTGATCTCTGGTTCCTCTGCCTTTTCTAAATCCAGCTTGAACATCTGCAAGTTCACGTATTGCTGAAGCCTGGCTTGGAGAACTTGGAGCATTGCTTTACTAGTGTTGTGAGATGAGTGTAATTGTGCAGTAGTTTGAGCATTCTTTGGCATTGCCTTTCTTTGGGATTGGAATGAAAACTGACCTTTTCCAGTCCTGTGGTCACTGCTGAGTTTTCCAAATTTGCTGGCATATTGAGTGCAGCACTTTCACAGCATCATCTTTTAGAATTTAAAATAGCTCCAGTGGAATTCCATCACATCCACTAGCTTTGTTCATAGTGATGCTTTCTAAGGCCCACTTGACTTAACGTTCCAGGATGTCTGTCTCTAGGTGAGTGAGCACACCATCATGATTATCTGGGTCATGAAGATCGTTTTTGTACAGTTCTCCTGTGTATTCTTGCCACCTCTTCTTAATATCTTCTGCTTCTGTTAGGTCCATACCATTTCTGTCCTTTATCGAGCCCATCTTTACATGAAATGTTTCCTTGGTATCTCTGATTTTCTTGAAGAGATCTCTAGTCTTTCCCAGTCTATTGTTTTCCTCTATTTCTCTGCACTGATTACTGAGGAAGGCTTTCTTATCTCTGCTTGATATTCTTTGGAACTCTGCATTTAAATGGGTATATCTTTCGTTTTCTCCTTTGATTTTCACTTCTCTTCTTTTCACAACTATATGTAAGGCCTCCTCAGACAGCCATTTTGGTTTTTTGCATTTCTTTTCCATGGGGATGGTCTTGATCCCTGTCTCCTGTACAGTGTCACAAACCTCAGTCCATAGTTCATCAGGCACTCTATCAGATCTAGTCCCTTCAATCTTTTTCTCACTTCCACTGTATAATAGTAAGGGATTTGATTTAGGTCATACCTGAATGGTCTAGTGGTTTTCCCCACTCTTCAATTTAAGTCTGAATTTGGCAATAAGGAGTTCATGATCTGAGCCACAGTCAGCTCCCAGTCTTGTTTTTGCTGACTGTATAGAGCTTCTCCATTTTTGGCTGCAAAGAATATAATCAATCTGAAATCGGTTTTGGCCATCTGGTGATGTCCATGTGTAGAGTCTTCTCTTGTGTTGTTGGAAGAGGGTGTTGCTACGACCAGTGTGTTCTATTGGCAAAACTCTATTAGCCTTTGCCCTGCAATATTCTGTACTCCAAGGGCAAATTCGCCTGTTACCCAAGGTGTTTCTTGACTTCCAACTTTTGCATTCCAGTCCCTTATAATGAAAAGGACATCTTTTTTGGGTGTTAGTTCTAGAAGGTCTTGTTGTGTTCTTAGAACAGCTTGTTTAGCATTACTGGTCAGGGCATAGACTTTGTATTACCATGATATTGAATGGTTTGCCTTGGAAACAAACAGAGATCATTCTGTTGTTTTTGAGATTTCATCCAAGTGCTGCATTTTGGACTCTGTACTGTGATGGCTACTCCATTTCTTCAAAGAGATTCTTGTGCACAGTAGTAGATATAATGGTCATCTGAGTTAAATTCACCCATTCCAGTCCATTTTAGTTCACTGAGTCCTAAAATGTTGACGTTCACTCTTGCCATCTCCTGTTTGACCACTCCCAATTTGCCTTGGTTCGTGGACCTAACATTCCAGGTTCCTATGCAATATTGCTCTTTACAGCATCGGACCTTGCTTCTATCACCAGTCACATCCACAACTGGGTGTTGTTTTTGCGTTGGCTCCATCTCTTCATTCTTTCTGTAGTTAGTTCTCCACTGATCTCCAACAGCATATTGGGCACCTACCAACCTGGGGAGTTCATCTTTCAGTGTCCTATCTTTTTGCCTTTTCATACTGTTCATGGGGTTCTCAAGGCAAGAATACTGAAGTGGTTTGCCATTCCCTTCTCCAGTGGACATTTTGTCAGAACTCTCCACCATGACCTGTCCATCTTAGGTGGCCCTACAGGGCATGGCTCATAGTTTCCCTGAGTTAGACAGGGCTGTGGTCCATGTGATTAGATTGGGCCATTTTCTGTGATTGCGGTTTTAAGTCTGTCTGCCCTCTGGTGGAGAAGGATTAAGAGGCTTATGGCAGCTTCCTAATGGGAGAGACTGATTGAGGGGGAAACTATTCTTGTTCTGATGGGCGTGGCCATGCTCAGTAAATCTTTAATCCAGTTTTCTGTTGATGGGAGGGGCTCTGATCCCTCCCTGCTATTTACCTGGGGCCAAACTATGGTTGTTCCAACAACACAAGAGAAGACTCTATGCATGGACATCACCAGATGGTCAACACTGAAATCAGATTGATTATATTCTTTGCAGCCAAAGGTGGAGAAGCTCTATACAGTCAACAAAAACAAGACTGGGAGCTGACTGTGGCTCAGATCATGAACTCCTTAGTGCCAAATTCAGACTGAAATTGAAGAAAGTAGGGAAAATCACTGGACCATTCAGGTATGACCTAAATCAAATCCCTTATGATTATACAGTGGAAGTGAGAAATAGATTTAAGGGACTAGATCTGATAGATAGAGTGCCTGATGAACTATGGACTGAGGTTCGTGACATTGTACAGGAAACAGGGATCAAGACCATCCCCATGGAAAAGAAATGCAAAAAAGCAAAATGGCTGTCTGGGGAGGCCTTACAAATAGCTGTGAAAGGAAGAGAAGCAAAAAGCAAAGAAAAGGAAAGATATAAGCATCTGAATGCAGAGTTCCAAAGAATAGCAAGAAGAGATAAGAAAGCCTTCTTCAGCAATCAATGCAAAGAAATAGAGGAAAACAACAGAATGGGAAAGACTAGAGATCTCTTCAAGAAAATCAGAGATACCAAGGAAACATTTCATGTAAAGATGGGCTCGATAAAGGACAGAAATGGTATGGACATAACAGAAGCAGAAGATATTAAGAGGTGGCAAGGATACACAGAAGAACTGTACAAAAAATATCTTCACGACCCAGATAATCACGATGGTGTGGTCACTCACCTAGAGCCAGGCATCCTGGAATGTGAAGTCAAGTGGGCCTTGGAAAGCATCACTATGAACAAAGCTAGTGGAGGTGATGGAATTCCAGTTGAGCTATTTCAAATCCTGAAAGATGATTCTGTGAAAGTGCTGCCATCAATATGCCAGCAAATTTGGAAAGCTCAGCAGTGGCCACAGGACTGGAAAAGGTCAGTTTTCACACGCTAGTAAAGTAATGCTCAAAATTCTCCAAGCCAGGCTTCAGCAATACATGAACTGTGAACTTCCAAAAGTTCAAGCTGGTTTTAGAAAAGGCAGAGGAACCAGAGACCAAATTGCCGACATCTGCTGGATCATCGAAAAAGCAAGAGACTTCCAGAAAAACATGTATTTCTGCTTTATTGACTATGCCAAAGCCTTTGACTGTGTGGATCACAAGAAACTGTGGGAAATTCTTCAAGAGATGGGAATACCAGACCACCTGACCTGCCTCTTGAGAAATTTGTATGCAGGTCAGGATGCAACAGTTAGAACTGGACATGAAACAACAGATTGGTTCCAAATAGGAAAAGGAGTACGTCAAGGCTGTATATTGTCACCCTGCTTATTTAACTTATATTCAGAGTCCATCATGAGAAACGCTTGGCTGGAAGAAGCACAAGCTGGAATCAAGATTGCTGGGAGAAATATCAATAACCTCAGATATGCAGATGACACCACCCTTATGGCAGAAAGTGAAGAAGAACTAAAGAGCCTCTTGATGAAAGTGAAAGAGGAGAGTGGAAAAGTTGGCTTAAAGCTCAACATTCAGAAAACGAAGATCATGGCATCTGGTCCCATCACTTCATGGGAAATAGATGGGGAAACAGTAGAAACAGTGTCAGACTTTATTTTGGGGAGCTCCAAAATCACTGCAGATGGTGACTGCAGCCATGAAATTAAAAGATGCTTACTCCTTGGAAGAAAGTTATGACCAACCTAGATAGCATATTGAAAAGCAGGGACATTACTTTGCCAACAAAGGTCCGTCTAGTCAAGGCTATAGTTTTTCCAGTGGTCATGTATGGATGTGAGAGTTGGACTGTGAAGAAAGCTGAGCACCGAAGAATTGATGCTTTTGAACTGTGGTGTTGGAGAAGACTCTTGAGAGTCCCTTGGACTGCAAGGAGATCCAACCAGTCCATTCTGAAGGAGATCAGCCCTGGGATTTCTTTGAAAGGAATGATGCTAAAGCTGAAACTCCAGTACTTTGGCCACCTGATACAAAGAGTTGACTCATTGGAAAAGACTCTGATGCTGGGAGGGATTGGGGGCAGGAGTAGAAGGGGACGACAAAGGATGAGATGGCTGGATGGCATCACTGACTCGATGGACGTGAGTCTGAGTGAACTCCAGGAGTTGGTGATGGACAGGGAGGCCTGGTGTGCTGCGATTCATGGGGTTGCAAAGAGTCGGACACGACTGAGCAACTGAACTGAACTGAAACTATGGTGAAGGAATGAAGATAACAGAGACCTCCTTCAGAAGGTCCCATGCATGTACTCCTGCACTCAGTGCCCCCAAGCCTGCAGCAGGCCACCACAACCCACGCCTCTGCAGAGACTCCTAGACACTCCCCGACAAGTCTGGGTCAGTCTTTTGTGGGGTCCCTGCTCTTTTCTTCTGGGTCCTGGTGCACACAGGGTTCTGTTTGTGCCCTCCAAGAGCCTATTTCTCAGACCTGCGTAAGTTCTGGAAGCTCTGTGGTGGGGTTAATGATGACCTTCTCCAAGAGGGCTTATGCCATTACCAGGTCTGCTGCACCCAGAGCCCCTGGCCCTGTGGCAGTCCACTGGTGACCTCTACCTCTACAGGAGACACTCAAACACAGTTCTGTCTCAGTCTCTTGGGGTTCCCTGGGTCCTGGCACGCACAAGGTTTGTTTGAGCCCTCTGAGCGTCTCTGGCGGGAATGGGGTTTGATTCTAAATGTGAATCCGTCCCTCCTACCATCTTGCTGGGGCTTCTCCTTTGCCCTTGAGCGTGGGATATCTCACAGCTGCTCCAGCGCCTGCCGTCTTACTGGGGTTTCTCTGACCTTGGACATGGGGTGTATCTCCTCACAGCCACTGCTCCTGACCTTGGATGTGGGGTATCTCCATTTTATTTACTATGTATTTATTAATAATTGATTTAAATTGTCATTTAATCCCAGTATAACTTGTTTTAAAGAAATAAGTAAAATTAAAAAAAAATTTAAAAACCATACAGTCTCAGTAAAAGTAAAGATAGTTTTTATGCTCATTTCCTTGTGAAAAATAAAAACCATTTTTCTTTCATTGGTATTAGTGGACAAGAATTAAAATCTATACTTAATTCCATACATACATACTAAGTAGTACATACTACTACTACACTTATACATACTACTACTTATAAGTAGTAGTACTTACATACTACTTACAATATAAAAGCATGTGGACCATCAAACCAATAAAGTTGAACGCTTTCTAGCCACAGACTAAGTCCTTAGAAAACACCTTTAGTGTTATTTTTAAAAACCCCTGAAGAAGAGTAATTCTTCTTTTGCTCTTGTTTCCAGTAGACCTAGGTTTGACTCCTGGTCCGCCTGTTTACTTTGACCAGACTATTTAGTTTCATCAGACCTCAGCTTTCCCATCTGAAAACAGGAATTATAATAGTACCCAATTCATATGTTTTAACCGTAAATTTTATGCAAAAATTTTACCCAATTTTTAAAGGAGATAGTTAAGGTAAAATTTAACAAAGCAATGCCTAACATACTGTAACTGTATAGTAAATGTATGCTGTTTTTGTTGTTTTTAGACCCTTTTCTTAGTGTCTCTTTTGGCTTAGGTTTTGTAAGCCTTACAGTCTCTATCACAGCTTTTCATCTCTGCTATTGTTCAAAAGCAGCTATTGATGATATGTAAACAAATGAGCGTGTCCAATAAAATCTTATTTACAAAAATAGGCAGCAGACTAGATTTGGCACATGGGACATAGTTTCTTCACTCCTGTGTAACACTTGAGTGTTCCAAAAACTAGGTTGTCCAATAAACTAAATTTCATTTTTTCCCCTTGAGTTTTTGAGAACTAAAATAATTAAAATATATGATCAAATATAAAACTTATTTTGGGGATCAGCCTTTCCAAAAAAATTATCTTTATGGTTTAGATACTGAACTATAAGGAAAAGCAAGTCATGGAAAGCCATGTGTAGATTGGGATAAGGGAAGAGAGGCTGAATTAAATTCTCTAAAAGTATTGAGCTTTTATCATAAATTTGAACTTTAGGCAAGAGACCTAAAATTACTCTGAAAATTAGGAATCGTTACTTATAAACATGCAAACATGCTGATTTAAATCATAAAACTGAAAGGTAATTTTACAAAGTCTTTTTGGCTATCAAAGGTCATCCATCCTCAAAAATGTGCCAGAATTCTTCTTTCCAGCATTAGTGCCAGTCCAATGACCTGGCTTGATTTCCAACTCTAGAAGTGAAAAAGAAGGCTAGTTAGCACAGTTCTCACTGGTTCATTCAGAGTTCATTCAGCCAGTATCATTTGAGACCTGCAATGTTGGCCAGTGTATTCAGTAACTCTTTTGAGGATGCATTTTCTTGGGTAGGTTCTGATAAGAGGGTGTATGAAAGGGAAAGTCACTCAGTTGTGTCCGACTCTTTACGACCTGGTGGACTGTGTAGTCCATGGAATTATCCAGGTCAGAATACTGGAGTGGGTAGCTGTTCCCTTCTCCAGGGGATGTTCCTGACCCAGGAGTCGAACCGGGGTCTCCTATATTGCAGGTGGATTCTTTACCAGCTGAGCTACCAGGAAAGAATAAAAAGGGTGTTTAGGACCAACAACAAATAAGGTAGATAGTTATGTAGGTTGAGTTATTTCCCTGTTTAATACATGATCTATGAATAAAACTTAGCAACTGTAAAAACGCTTTAAGAAAACATACAACTGTATAAAAAGAATAAACAGCCTTAAAAGCCAAGAAGTTATGTTTGGTTGCAATATAGAGGAGAATGAATGCTATAGAACATCAGATTCAGAATGGAAGATAGTGAGAATATATGCCTTCTCTTTGAGTACTTAGGCCAGTCCCACATAATTAATGAACATACAGATGTGTATGAAATTTAATCCTTACATCTACCATGTAGGTCTTGTCTCCATTTTATGGTTAGGAAAATGGAAAGTAAGTAAATTGCCTGCAGTTGTACAACTGATAAGTGGAAGGATTGGATTTGGTCTGACTCATTCCAGCAGAGTATTCTTTCTGCATCATTTGCATTGAAATATTTCAGAACCACATTTGAAATACATAGGTGGAAAAAATTGAACATTGAGTGTTACAGTAAATAAAGCATTGTAACCAGCTTTTGCTGGTTAGGGAAGAACGCATAAGTTTGAACTGATTGATAGAGATACAAGTTTTCAGAAAAAAGACCCCAGATTGGAAATAAGAGGGTCCTTGTATTTCTGTTTAAAATTAATAAGCCCAAATGAGGAACAAGATAGATGATGCTGGCTAAAATGATTAACTGAACTTTGTTTTTTTTCTTTTTTTAGTCTGTAAGCTTCTGGGCAAAATAACATTAATTCCTAAGGGGTTAAGTGAAATAAGCAATTCTGTCAGGATTAAAAGATGCAAAGAAATATATTTAAGCTGTCATTCACATATGATGATGACAAAAAGAAAACAATCTTAAGAAAGTATATACCCCCTCTTCTCACTCAACAAATTTCTACAGAGACCATGCCTGAAATTTTAGAGAGAGAATTTTTCTTTTTCCTCTCTTGCCCCCCTCCTTTCTGTCTTTTCCCCATCTCTCTTCTTATCATAGGATTATTTACAGATGTTGTCTTTTAAGAAGGTAGACCTTTAGAGCAGAACACAGGGTCTTTCCCTGGCTCCATAAGAGTTTGGGAATATATTCCAATTAGAGAGCCATGAATTAGTTTATTGAAAATGAAGCTACTTTTTAATCATACTAATCTTTTTTCCAGATTCAGTTACTGCTATAATATTTTGGATGGACTTTATTAATTTTGGTAGTTTTTATAGAAATATGTATTTTGTTAAGAATTTTATACCACCAATTCGGTTCAGTTGCTTAGTTGTGTCCGACTCTTTGCGACCCCATGAACCACAGCACACCAGGCCTCCCTGTCCATCACCAACTGCCGGAGTTCACCCAAACCCATGTCCATTGAGTTGGTGATGCCATCCAACTATTTCATCCTCTCTTGTCCCCTTATCCTCCTGCCCTCAGTCTTTCCCAGCATCAGGGTCTTTTCAAATGAGTTAGCTCTTCTCATCAGGTGGCCAAAGTATTGGAGTTTTAGGTTCAACATCAGTCCTTCCAATGAACACCCAGGACCGATCTTTAGGATGGACTGGTTGGATCTCCTTGCAGTCCAGGGGGCTCTCAAGAGTCTTCTCCAACACCACAGTTCAAAAGCATCAATTCTTTGATGCTCAGCTTTCTTTATAGTCCAACTCTCACATCCATACATGACTACTGGAAAAACCATAGTCACCAGTAAAAAAGATTCTAATACTTCACATTTTCAGTTATGCTATCCAACCATCTCATCCTCTGTCACCCCCTTCTCCTCCTGCCCTCAGTCTTTCCCAGCATCAGGGTCTTTTCCAGTGAGTCGGCTCTTTGCATCAGGTGGCCAAAGTATTGGGGCTTGAGCATCAGTCCTTCCAGTGACTATTCGGGGTTGATTTCCTTTAGGCTTGACTGGTTTGATCTCCTTGCAGTCCAAGGGACTCACAAGAGTGTTCTCCAGCACCACAATTTGAAAGCGTATTTTATATTTATTTTAGACTAGGGAAATGATTTTAAAGCAAATTCGAGTGATTTTTCTTACTCGAGTTCAAAATGAGTTGTAAAGCAGCAGAGATAACACCCAACATCAACAACTCATTTGGCTTAGGAACTGCTAATGAATGTACAGTGCAGTGGTGGTTCAAGGAGACGAGCCTTGAAGATGAGGAAACGAAGTGATGGGCCATCAGAAGTTGACAACAACCAGTTGAGAGGATCATTGAAGCTGATCCTCTTACGGCTACAGGAGAAGTTGCAGAAGAATTCAGCATTGACCCCTGTGCAATCATTCAGCATTTGAAGCAAATTGGAAAGGTAAAAAAGCTCAATAAGTTGGTGCTTCATGAGCTGACCGCAAAAAAAAAAAGTCGTCGTTTTGAAGTGTCATCTTCTCTTATTTCGTGCAAGAAGAACGAAACATATTGATCAGATTGTGACCTGCAACCAAAAGTGGATTTTATACAACTGGCAACTCACTGGTTGGAGTGAGAAGCTCCAAAGCACTTCACAAAACCAAATTTGCACCAAAGTAGGTCTTCATCACTGGTGGTCTGCTGCCCATCTGATCCACTACAGCTTTCTGAATCCCAGTGAAACCATTACATTTGAGAAGTCTGCTCAGCAAATTGATGAGATGTATTGAAAACTGAAACACCTGCAGCCGGCATTGGTCAACAGAAAGGGCCCAGTTCTCCACGACAGCACCCGATGACTGCATGTTGCACAACCAACGTTTCAAAAGTTGAATGAATTGGACTACAAGGTTTTGCCTCATCCATTATATTCACCTGACCTCTCGCCACTAACTATTACTTCTTCAAGTATCTCGACAACTTTTTTGCAGGGAAAATGTTTTGACAACCAGCAGGAGGCAGAAAATGCTTTACAAGAGTTCGTTGAATTCCAAAGCACGGATTTTTATGCTCCAGAAATAAACAGACTTACTTCTCATTGGCAAAAATGTGTTGATTGTAATGGTTCCTATTTTGACTAACAAAGATGCGTTTGAGCCTGCTGCTGCTAAGTCACTTCAGTTGTGTCCAACTCTGTGCAACCCCATAGACGGCAGCCCACCAGGCTCCCCCGTCCCTGGGATTCTCCAGGCAAGAACACTGGAGTGGGTTGCCATTTCCTTCTCCAGTGCATGAAAGTGAAAAGTGAAAGTGAAGTCACTCAGTTGTGTCCGACTCTTTGCGACCCCATGGACTGTATAGTCCCTGGAATTCTCTAGGCCAGAATACTGAAGTGGGTAGCCGTTCCTTTCTCCAGGGGATCTTCCCAACCCAGGGATCGAACCCAGGTCGCCTGCATTGCAGGCGGATTCTTTACCAGTTGAGCCACAAGGGAAGTCCAAAACTGAACTACTCTTTCACCAGCTTAATAGAAACTATCCAACTGTAACCTATTGCTTTTAAACCTTTTCTTCTTTCAAAGAAGAAAAGTGTGCTTTTAATAAGTAAATCAGTTATATAAAACTAATTTAAATGCCTGAAGTAGCATTTTGAAAAGAAAAGAAAATTTGAAGATTCTGTATTGGTATGGGAACATATGGTAAAGATTTGAGGCCTTAAATTATTGCAGGATTCCACTTTAAAGTGTTTGTTTTTTTTTTTTTTTTTGGTTGCAAAGATAGATGCTTAACACTTTAACTGATTAAAAATACTTAAAAAGACTCACACATTTGCACTTAACATGTTTTCTGGCACACATTTTATTGATATCTCTTTGCCTTCTCTTAGTTCCATGTAATGCTAATAAGTAAATTAATGAACATAAAGCCTGTAATTTGAATATATACTTTCAGAACCTTGAATAGTCCTAGGTTAAGAATCCCAGAGATGGAGATACATAATTATTTGCAAAACTGTTAAAAACACAGGACTTATTTTGTAGTTCTCTGATTCTTAAACAAGGAATATGTGTTTTGTTTTTTACTGTGAACAGTTTTGTTTTTTCTTTTTGGCCAGATTCTCAGCCATTGCTGCCATTGCAGTGTGTCCACTACAAGTGAACTACAAGTGGTAGTACCTCTACGAGTATTAGTAATTTTGTCAGTGAAAATAACCCTCAATTGGGAACATGTCTGAGGTGACTGATTCATTGGATTTTAGAAGGTGATCACTTTCATCAGGATCAGCCTAGTATGGATTTGTAGCTAGTAACAAAAAACTATTGTTTAAAACACATTCAAAATGTTTTATGAAACTGTGTCTTCATATATTACATTTATTAAACAGGTGTTCACTAAATGATTATTTGTTACGGGTGTCATTGTTCATTATTTTGAAATGAATTCATATTTATAATATTGAGAGTTCAATGCATTTGGTGTGCAAGAACTCTATTGTTAACTTTGTAAAAAACTATGTAGAGTAAGGGCAAGTTTATTTTATTTTATACTTCTCAGACTTTCTACCTTTTTGTTGTGCCATCTGTTTTTCTTGTATCATAAAGTTCCATATAAAGTATTTAAAGTACTGATATTATACATTTGAATCCATGGCTATGTTGTAATTTATAACTCTGGTACTGTTTTACCCACTAATGTCACCAGTGCAGTAATACATGATTTTTCTTGCAAAGTAATACCCTTAAGTGGGGACTTTTAACCTTGAGTGGCAGGGGAGGGAGGAGGACAGGAGATTCATAGGAAAGGAGAATTGATTGCATCCATCTAGTTCTCAAAAGGATCTGTCGTCATGACAATACTAAATACTCAGCCTACAGACTTCTGAATTCTAAGTGGGGAAATGTAGGGTTAACTGTAACTGAATTATTGGGGACATTGACTCAACTATATAGGATTTAAATTTAATAGTTTTACTGCATTCTACAGTCAGTCAGGTGTCTAGTATTTACATGCTGTGCTGCAAAATGGTCACATCTGTGCCTCAGGATACTGATTTTTTATGACAGTACAGTATGTACTTATGCTTTAGAACTCAGTAATGTGTACGTATCTTATAGATCAAAAGAAGATAGTTTCTTTTTACCTGAAGAAAGACCTAAAAAAGAAATCACTCAAGTGAACCGCATGCTGTGTAGTAGAGGCCTGTAAGAAGTACTAGATCTATGGTAAATATCTCCAACCAAACTACACTTTTGAGATGCATTTTAAAAATTTTACCTTTAAGGATAGGAAATCTAAAACTATTAAAAATACATTTTTATTCCATATTAAGTCATTTAGAAGAGTGAGGAAAGCAAAGATGGAGACAGACTGGAGGAAATTTAGTGAAAGGAAGTGAAGTGAGTGAAGTTGCTCAGTTGTCTCCAACTCTCTGCGACCCCATGGACGGTAGCCTACCAGGCTCCGCCGTCCGTGGGATTTTCCAGGCAAGAATACTGGAGTGGGCTGCCATTTGCTTCTCCAGTGAAAGGAAGAGTGAGCTCTAAAAAAAACAGAAATACTAGGTAAACTAGACTCTTGTTGATTTACTCTGTATTTGGATTGTGGGTGTTAGAACAATTCTGATCATAAAGCTCCTTGAACTTGCCTTTTCTTCACCAGTGTACCTAAACTGTTGCCCTTTGTTTGCCTAACTCATATCTGCATTTACAATGAAATAGTAACAGCAGTCCAACAGGAGAAATTTTTCTCTCTGGACCATATGTGATTAGAATAGTAAACCAAACCAGAGGCCTAATTTTTTAATTGAAATATAGTTGATTTAAAATGTGTTAGTTTCAGGTATACAGCTGAGTGATTCAGTCTTATATATATTTATTATTGCTCAGTCACTCAGTTGTGTCTGACTCTTTGCAGCCCCATGGACTACAGCATGCCAGGCTTCCCTGTCCTTCACCATCTCCTGGAGCTTGCTCAAACTCACGTCCGTTGAGTCAATGATGCCATTCAACCATCTCGTCCTTTTTCTTTTTCATTATAGGTTATTATGAGATATTGAATATAGTTCCCTATGCTATACAGTAAATCCTGTTGTTTTATATATGGTAGAGAAAGTCAGTGTTAGTTGCTCAGTCGTGTCTGACTCTGTGATCTCGTGGCCTGTGGCCTGCCAGGCTTCTCCATCATGGAATTCTCTAGGTAGGAATACTGGAGTGGGTAGCCATTCCCTTCTCCAGGTATCTTCCCAGCCCAGGGATTGAACCCAGGTCTCTTTCATTGCAGGCAGATTCTTTACTGTCTAAACCACCAGGGAAGCCCATGTATGGTAGTACGTACCTGTATTGTGATTATTGTTATTTCATAGCACAGGGCAAAACTTAGGTCTCTAGTCATAGAAAACAAACCAAAAAGGGGAGAGAAGGGGGTAAGGGATAAACTTAGAGTATGGGATTAACAGGTACCTGGACTGGAGGTTGTGGTCCCTGTTTAATGTGAGGTTGTTTAGTGCTTACGTTTTTGTGTCAGAAAATTTTGTTTGAAAAAAACCATTAAAGATTGTTTTTGCAGATGAGATGAATGAGACTTGGAGAAATTCAAGTAACTTGCCTAGGATAACCAAGCTAATAAACGGCAGAGCCAGAACTTGTTTTTGGACCCATTCGATTCTGGAAACCACTCTAATTCCATTACAGGAACATGAGTATTATTATTTTTATTTAAGATTAAGAGGGGAGAGGAGGAATGGAGTTTGAACTTTTGTTTGACTTAGCACAAACCTGTTGACTCATTGGAAAAGCCTGATGCTGGGAGGGATTGGGGGCAAGAGGAGAAGGGGACAACAGAGGATGAGATGGCTGGATGGCATCACTGACTCGATGGACATGAGTCTCAGTGAACTCCGGGAGTTGGTGATAGACAGGGAGGCCTGGCGTGCTGCGATTCATGGGGTCGCAAAGAGTCGGACACGACTGAGTGACTGATCTGATCTGATCTGATTGTCAAAAGAGAAACTTTGAGAACTTCAGTGACCATAGTCCAGCTCATGCTGAGTAGGTTACAGCCATGACTTGACCTGATGAACTTTGCCTTTTTTGTTCATGTCTGTATTTCTATCACTGAAGATAATGTATAAGCTCATAATGGGAGCTCATAAATATTTGTTGAATGACTGACTAAATAAATGACTAATGGCTAGTGGCTAATAATAAGCTCTTTAAAGTTTCAAGGTCTTAGGGAAGATCTAGAGCTGTGTATACCAGGGTAAGAAGAGTGTGTGTAGAAAGAGCTTGCAGCTCTTCTTTATCCAGAAGGCAGAATGGAGATCAGATTAAGGAATATCAGATCGAGGTGAAAGTCATTGGCAAAATGTGGACCCTAAATAACAGGGAAAGAGGAGCATCCACAGTATGAATAGGAGAAAGAGCAGTAGCAGAGTTCAGAATTGGCAAACTGGCAGATAAGGTGTCTGGATGGGTTGGGATGGGGTGGGGGTGGCATCCTAACAGGATTTGATTCTTGTCAACCAGTTGATTACAAGGTGGGTGGGTTGGGGCAGGGTGGTTCTGAGTTCTTTGATACTTTAACTATTTTTACTCTTCTAAGGTGAAAGTAAACAAAAGACAGGAGATCAAATAAAGGTGCCAGACTGCTTTGACTTAATCACGTAAAAAAAGTGGTTCAGCATTTCAGGCTTTGTAATTAGATAATAATTTAACTTAAGTCATTGTAAGACGTCTTTACCTTTGGCACAGAATGTTGCTCTTTTTTTTTCCCCCCTTATTTGTATTTCAAGAGAAAACAGTCAAATTGCTACACAGTACCACCAAAGCCAGATAGTAGTTTGCAAGTTTTATTTAAAGTGAAATATTAATTCAGCAGCTACTTTGGCCCCAAATATCAATACTTGTATTTTTAAATTATTATTCATCAGTTAGTGCTGTAATTGCTATATGTTGTTCTTAATTGATTTCTTGTTTCTGTTTGCTGCTGTTGCTGCTAAGTCGCTTCAGTCGTGCGACCCCATAGACAGCAGCCCACCAGGCTCCCCCATCCCTGGGATTCTCCAGGCAAGAACACTGGAGTGGGTTGCCATTTCCTTCTCCAATGCATGAAAGTGAAAAGTGAAAGTGAAGTCGCTCAGTCATGTCCGACTCTTGGCGACCCCACAGACTGCAGCCTACCAGGCTCCTCTGCCCATGGGATTTTCCAGACAAGAGTACTGGAGTGGGGTGCCATTGGCTTCTCCGTGTTTCTGTTTAGAATACTTATTTTTATGAGGATATATTTTGAACAGTGTCAGGTTTGGGAATAATTATTTTAAAGGAAATATTGATGGAATGTATTATTTTTTATGTATGTATAGACATATTTATAAATATATATAAATACTGGGGTTTTTTCTCAAGTATTAAGAACTCTATTTAATGAACTGTTATTAACACTGATTTTCCCAAAACTGGAAGGATAGATCTTTGAAGTCAGATGTTTTTGAGGTTAATTTTCAATTTTCTTAGGAAGGAATATGGATTGAATGATGTTTCTAATCAGACTTTGTTAACGGATTTTTAAATTTGTAAAGATTGTTATTACCTTTCAGTTAATATGAAAAGTTATCACAGTATACTTAAAATTTTGTCAGATTTCCCTAGTGATCCGGCGGTTAAGACTCCATGCGTCCACTGCAGAGTTCACGTGTTAGAGCTCTCGTCAGGGAGGCTCCACATACTGCCCAGTGCAGACCCCTCCCCCCACCAAGATTTAAAAAATGCTTTTAGTTGTTTCAAGACTTAAGCAGAATTAGAAATGTTTCCGAAATCAAATGTGAAATAAAAGAACTGTGACTTCAAATTCATACTTTTGATTTAACCAACCATCTCACAAAAACTCCCTTGGTTTTTTCACAGTCAGTTTTGGTTCTGACTATAAGTGATATTCTGTAATACAATTAATATTTTTAGCTTTATTTTCAAAAGAGTCTGTAATTCTAGTATTGTGTTCCTTTTTACTCCGTCAGTAATTTAGGATGTTGTGTTTGTTCTTTGTTTTTTGTGTTATTTTTATTCTTTGTTCCCTCAGTTTTTGTTCTGCTTTGTATTTGTGCTAAAGCTTTTGGTATTAATTTTTAGTTTTATTGCATTGTGATTAGGGAATAGGTTCTGTAAGCTTCTGAACTTGGGAATGTATTGAAGTTTTCTTTGGTCTGTGAATTTTAATACTCCATGGAAATAGAAGGTGTTGTTTCCCTAGAGTCCATAGTTTAATACATACTCATGCAGTCTCATTAATTATTAATCAGGCCCTGCTATATTCTTACCTACCAGAGACTCAGATTATTATGATAGACCCTCACTACAGTGCTGTTTTTTTAAATGTATAGTTCTTTTTGTTGATTCTTTCATCTTTCTTTAACAGGAGATTGATAGATTTTTTTGAA
Source organism: Bos javanicus (assembly GCF_032452875.1). Classification (NCBI taxonomy): domain Eukaryota; kingdom Metazoa; phylum Chordata; class Mammalia; order Artiodactyla; family Bovidae; genus Bos; species Bos javanicus. The sequence continues at coordinate 100,377,989 of NC_083871.1, read as the reverse complement.
GTATAGTTGCTGTACAGTGTTATGTAAGTTACACATATACAATGTAGTGAATCACGTGTTAAAGGTTATGCGCTATAGCTACTGTAAAATATTGGCTCTGTTCCCTAGTTGTGCAGTGTCTTCTGGACGCTTGCTTTATGCCTAATGGTTTGTATCTCTTACTTCCTTACGCTTCCTATACCACGCCTCTCCTGTTTCCTCTCCCCACTAGTAACCATTAGCATGTTCTCTATGTCTGTGAGTCTGCTTCTTTTTTGTTATATTTGCTAATTTGTTGTATTTTTAGATTCTCCATGTAAGTGGTATCATGTAGTATTTGTCTTTTTCTGTCTGACTTATTTCACTTTATTATAATGCCCTCTAAGTCTGTCCATGTTGCTGCAAATGGCAAAATTTCAGTATCTTTAATGACTGAGTTAATATTCTATTACATACATACACACACACACACACACACACGTACATACATACATATATATGAAAGTTGCTCAGTTGTGCCTGACTCTGCAACCCCATGGACTGTAAGCCTGCCAGTCTCCTCTGTCCATGGAATTCTCCAGGCAAGGATACTGGAATGGATAGCTGTTCCCTTCTCCAGGCACCTTCCTGGATCTTACTTCCTTATCCTAGAAGATCTCCAGGGAATCCTCCCAACCCAGGGATCAAACCCAGGTCTTCCGCGTTGCTGGCAGTCTGAGCCACCAGGGAAGATACATACATAAATCGCTTTTTAATCTTTTTTATCCATTCATCTGTCAGTGGACATTTAGGTTGTTTCTATGTCTTGGCAATTGTGAATAGTGCTGCTATATACATGTGTCTTTACAAGTCAGTGTATCTGGTTTTTTGGATACATACCCAGGAGTGGAATTTCTGGGTCATATGGTAGTTTTATTTTTAGTGAGAAACCTCCATACTGTTCTCCATAGTGATTGCACCGATTTACATTCCCACCAACGATGTCCGAGGGTTCCCCTTAGTCCACATCCTCGTCTGCATTGGTTGGTTGTGTTCTTTTTGATGATAGCCTTTCTGACAAGTGTGAGGTGCTATCTCATAGTGGTTTTTGATTTGCATTTCCCTGGTGATTAGTGATGCTGAGCATCTTTTCATATTCCTGTTGGCATCCTTATTTCCTCTTTGGAAAAATGTCTGTTCAGTTCTGCCCATTTTTTAATTTTTTTTTTAATGTTGAGTTGTGTGCACTGCTATTTTTGTTAGTTGTTTTATTGATACTTTTCAGATAAAAATTCATAACTACCTTCTACATTTTAAAAAATGTAAAATAAACATCTTTTTCCCATTTACTTTCCTTTGTCTTTAATTCTACTTTGTTGTATATTAATATTAGTCATCTTAGTTTTTTAGATATATGTGCTGATATGTTTTTGCCCATTCTTTTATATTCTTTCTCATATTACTTTGTTTTTAGTTGTTTTTCTAAAATCAGCTTCTATTGGGTTTTTTGTTTGCTTTTCTTTCTTTTGTAATTTAACAAAATCCAAGATTGATTCTTTTTATCTTCAGTAGAGTAACCTATTCACATTTAAAATTTCTGCTTTTTAGACTTTGTTTTCACTTTGTTTAAATTTGCTTTCATTTTTTAGGTGTAGGAATTTACTTTTCTTCCATGACTTGAAAGTCTACTTAAGTCTACTAAAACTTTAATTTCATCAGAAAAAAAATGCTTAGGTCTAGATTTTGCTAAGCAGCAGCCTTTAGTTTTTCAAAAGAAAAATGTCTATCTTGCTTTGACTAAAAGTAATATGTGCTCATTTTTTAAAATATAATATTACTGAAATACAGAGGTATGAATTTTCTCATAATCTTCTTAAAGATAACTACTAATAAATTTGTTGTATGCATTCTCTGAAATTTTATGATTATATATAATCATCATCTTCTAAGTTTTGAAATAAAGGGGATCATACATCCTTTACTGATTAAATAGCATGGTCATCTCACATTTCAGCAATGTGGAACTTAGATGAGTTACCTTGTCTGTGCCTCAGTTTTCTTGTACAAGAAGAGGAGTACTAACTTCCTAAAGCTTTTGTGCTGATGAAGTGAATTAGGGATTAATACCCAGAAAGTACTTACAATAGTGCCTGGCATGTTGTAAGCTTTCAAGGAGTATGTGCCATTCTTATTTTCATTTTGAATGATTCTGCATAGTATTTCAGGGAGAATATGCTGTATTTATCTAAAAATCTCCCATGTACAGCATTTAGCTCAGTGTGTCACTTAATAATTTTATCTGACAAAATCTAATAGGCTTTTTATTTTCTACCCATTACTACTTTATATAAATGTGTGATTATTTATACTTGTTACATGGTATATCTTCTCTCTGAAGATTTATTTTTTAATCATATTTGCCTAAATAAAGGCTCACTTAACTTTACTTTTCATTATTCTTTTATGCCAAACTCCCCATTTTTGTGTTCTAATTTTGAATTCCTCTCTTTTGTTTCACTGGATCAGCAGTTCTCAAAGTATTACAGATCTCCTGGGACCCCAGAGACCTTTCCAAGAGATTCATGAGGTCAAAACTCTTTTCATAATAGTATTAAGACTTTTATTTTCTCTTTTGATTGTGATACTTTTACTGATGGTGCAAAAACAAAAGTAAGTATACCTGCTGTGTGAATCAAGGCAGTGGCATCAAAATGTGTAACTGCCAGTTGTTGTGAACTTTGCCCACACACGTGTAGTTGAAAAACAGGCCCTTGTTGAAGTACTACTAAAAATTTGTTTCTATTAAATATTTGTTAAAATTTTATATATTTATTTTTTGGCTGAGCTGGGTCTTTGTTGTGTGTGTGGGCTTTCTGTAGTTGCAGCGAGTGGAGGCTACTCTAGTTGCCGTGTTGAGGCTTCACACTGCGGTGGCTTCTCCCTTGTGGAGCATGGGCTCTAGGTTGTGTTTGCCCAGTAGTTGCAGCGTGTGGGCTCAGTAGTTGTGGCACGTTGGCTTAGTTGCCCTTCAGCATGTGGAATCTGCCTAGACCAGGGATCAAACCCATGTCTCCTGCATTGGTGGGCAGATTCCCAACCCCTGGACTACCAGGGAAGCCAGGCTTTTATTAAATCTTGATTGTGGAGCGCACATCTTTACTATTCTGTGTGAAGATGTCCTACATTTGTTGGACTTGCAACTTAAACTAGCTGCTTTTATATGAAACTTTTAAATATATATATATTTTTAATTGAAATAGTGGCTCAGACAGGAAAGAATCTGCCTACGACACAGGAGATTGAACCCAGGGTTCAATCCTGGGGTCGGGAAGATGCCCTGGAGAACGGAATGGCAACCCACTCCAGTATTCTTGCCTGGAAAGTCCCATGGACAGAGGAGCATGGTGAGCTACAGTCTATGGGGTTACAGAGAGTTGGACACGACTGAGCGACTAATATACACACACACAGCCATTTACATTTAAGGTAATTTACAATATATATATGGCTTCCCTGATGGCTCAGATGGTAAAGAATCCACCTGCAATGCAGTAGACCTGGGTTTGATCTTTTGGTTGGGAAGATCCCCTGGAGGAGGGCATGGCAGCCCACTCCAATATTCTTGCCTGGAGAATGCCCGTGGACAGAAGATCCTGGTAGGCTACAGTCCATGGGGTTGCAAAGAATCGGACATAACTGAGTAACTAAGCACAGCATATTATCCTGTTACCATTTTCTTAATTGTTTAGGGTTTATTGTCCATCTTTTTCTTCTTTTGTTTCCTGCCTAGAGAAGTTCCTTTAGCACTTGTTGTAAAGCGAGTTTGGTGGGGCTGAATTCTCGTTTGCTTCCTTGGAAAGCTTTTGATTTCTCCATCAAATCTGAATGAGAGTCTTGCTGGGTAGAGTATTCTTATTTGTAGGTTGTTCCTTTTTATCACTTTAAATATATCGTGCCATTCCCTTCTGGCTTGTAGCTTTTCTGTTGAGAAATTAGCTGCTAACCTGATGGGAGTTTCCTTGTTTGATGTTTTTCCCTTATTGGTTTTAATATTTTATCTCTGTCTTTAACTTTTGTCAGTTTGATTACTGTGTGTCTTGGTGTGTTCCTTCTTGGGTTTATCCTGCCTGGGACTCTGTGCTTCCTGGGCTTGGTTGACTATTGCCTTTCCCATGTTAGGGAAGTTTTCAGCTATTAACCTCTTCAAATATTTTCTCAGGTCCTTCTCTCTCTTCTCTTTCTGGGACCCCTATAATGCAAATGTTGGTGAATTTAATGTTGTCCCAGAGGTCTCTTGGGCTTCCCTTGTGGCTCAGCTGGTAAAGAATCCACCTGCAATGCGGGAGACCTGGGTTCAATCCCTGGGTTGGGAGAAGGGAAAGGTTACCCTCTCCAGTATTCTGGCCTAGAGAATTCCATGGACTGTGTAGTCCATGGGGTCCCAAAGAGTCAGACATGACTGAGTGACTTTCACTAAAGAGGTCTCTTAGGCAGTCTTTTTTTTTTTCATTCTTTTTTCTGTATTCTGTTCTGAATCGGTGCTTTCCACCATTCTGTTCTCTCGATCATTTATCCATTCTTCACCTCAGGTATTCTGCTGTTGATTCATTCTGGTGTATTATTCATCTCTGTCTGTTCTTTAGTTCTTGTAGGTCTTTGGTAAACACTTCTTGCATCTTCTCGATTGTTTTCCCGATATCCTGGATCATCTTCACTATCATTATTCTGAATTCTTTTTCTGCAGGGTTGCCTGTCTCCACTTAATTTTGTTGTTTTTTCTGGGGTTTTATCTTGTCCCTTCATCTGGGATGTAACTTTCTGCTTTTTCATCCTGATTAACTTTTTGTACTGTGGGGTTTTCATTTTAGCCACTGTGAAACTGTGATTCTTCTTGCTTCTGTCTGCTCTCTAACGGAGGAGGGTAAGATGCTTGTGTAAGCTTCCTGATGGGAGGGACTGGTCATGGGAAAAACCAGGTCTTGTTCTGGTGGGCAGGGCCTTGGTCAGTTATGCTTTAATCCAGTTTTCTGCTCATGGGTGGGGTTCCCCACCCCGCCCCAATTTGTTGTTTGGCCTGAGGCGACCCAGCCCTGATAGCTCTATGATAGGATTAATGGCAGCCTCCAAGAGGGCTTATGCCAAGGGGGACCTTCCAGGACTGCTGCTGCCAGTGCTCTTGTCTCTGTGGTGAGCTCCCGCTGAGCCCTGCCTCCGCGGGAGACCCTCCGACACTAGCAGGTAGTTTTGGTTCAGTCTCACGTGCGGTCACTGCTCCTTTCCTCTGGGTCTTGGTGAGTGCAAGGTTTTGTGTGTACCCTCCAAGACTCGAGTCTCTTTTTTCCCCCCAGTCCTGTGGAAGTCCTGTAATCAAATCCCACTGGCCTTCACTGTCAGATTCCCTGGGGATTCCCAATCCCTTTGTTGCTTCCCCAGGCTGGGAAGCCTGACTCAACCTTCACAACAGTGGAAGAGCTTCTTTGGTATTATGTTTTCTAGTTTGTGGGTCACCCACCCAGCGGGTATGGGATTTGATTTTATTGTGTTTGCACCCTCCTACCATCTCACTGCGGCGGCTTCTTTGTCTTCAGACATAGGGTATTTTTTTTGGTGGGATTTAGTGTCTTCCTGTTGATGTTGTTCAACAGCTAGTTGTGATTTTGGCCCTCTCACAGGAGGAGATAAGCACACATCCTTCTAGTCCACCATCTTGAACTGGAAGCCCACATCAGTTTTTTTTTTGTTTGTTTGGTTGGTTGTTTTGTTTCGTTTTTAACCAACTGATTACATTATGAGTTCAGTTATTCAGATTTGGATATTTGGCAGATACTGTCTTGAGGATGAATTTAATGAGACTCAATTCAAGGAAAACAGGTGATAATTTTTATTGCCAATGACACAATTCAGATTTTCAGAGAAAACTAAAATTTTGGAACATTTACCTCTGCCGTTCTGAGCTTGACAACTTCCCAGTACTTAAAGACTTTTTCAGGGAGATCTGAGATGATATCAATGAATGTGATGTTTTGCTGTTGTATAAAGAAAGTTGTCAACATCAGGAAGATTTGCATAACTAAATATAAACCAATATATTCTAATATATGGGTAATCCAGTATATTCTAAATGGCCAGTTCAGGAGATTACAGAATCATGCTGCATGGATATTTATTATAATGTCAAGAAGAATATCCATAATCAACTAAAAAGACTTAAATTTTTTTTTACTTGTTAAAACTACATATCTTCAGAAGGCCAAATTTTTCTTCATATATTTCAGCCAAAAGAGTATGTCAAAATAAATTGAATGTGGAAGCAGATATGAGAATCAGCTGTCTTCTATTGAAGCAAGCATTTAAAAAATTTACAAAAATAATATACAGTACCACCCTTATCAATTTTGGGGTGGGGGAAATATGGTTATTTTTATTAAAATTGCATTTACATTAGCATGTAATGTCATTATTTCTATATGAATTAATCAACATTTAAAAAGCTTTCTAATTTCACATTCAGTAAATACCTACAGATATAATCCCCCTTAAAAAAAAAAGTTGTTTGGGATCTTGGAACTAAAATGTTGGCAAATACTGCACTAGAAGTCTTAAGATTTTCCTCACCTTTTTCTCCCACTCAGGGGAGCACAGGTGATATATTTTCTGATTTGCTGATTCCCAAGACTGCCTTTACACATGAATATTGATTTGCATAACGTATTCTTTCCAAACTGGAGATCAGAGATTCTCAACCTTCTGCCTACCCTCCAGCACCTCACACATCTCCCATTAGTATTAGTGTCAGTAACTCCTCAGGGGATTGTATCTCATATCCAAGCCTCACTTGGATACCTTTATTGTAGATTGTTCCTCCCTCTTTAAAACTCTGTTGTGGAGAGGTCAAAATAAAATCGGGCTAATTTAATTTTCTTTTGTATTAATGTATTTTTCTTTTTTACACTTTTTGTTTTTGCTTTATTCTTATAAAAAATTGAAAAGCTGTATTGATGGAGAGGATATGTTCAGTTTTGTTTGTAATATAATTAGCTTTTATGGTCAGCAGACTCAGGTCTTTCTTGAGCTCAAAAAAACTTACTTTTATGACTATTTCTGTTCCCTTTGTTCTGTTTCTGTGTTTATAGGTTTGAACTTTTGACATACCAATTATCCTTTTTTTTTTTAGTTAATTTTATTTCTTTATCACCTTTATATTCTGGAAGATAAGCTTGTTCCCAATACTTTATTTAATTTTTCTTGAGTAGTGCTGCCCAGTTCTTCTGACTTTGGTGCAGATTTTAATTTTGCTATTACAGTTTTCATTTTCTTGCTACATTTTACTTTCTTAGACAACTTGCTTTTCCAATCAGCTGGCATCTCAGTTTGTTCACTGTGTATGTTTGCCGGTTTTCTTCTTAAAATACCTGTTTCAAAGAAACCATGTCTTTTGGATTCCATTTTGGTCACACTATAAGTGCTTGCTAAAATTAAATTTCTTGAGATTCAACGTGATATTCCTTTTCTTTTGCTAAATGATTAATTTTTATGCATTCCCATATTGTTTTTCTTCTGTTACTTATCTTTTAAAGTGGGAAAGCTGTCCAGTTTCAGGGTACCTGAACAAATAGGATGTGGTGATTGCTTCTGCCTCGTGTGCTAGAATTCTAGTTGGAGGTGACTTTGTTGGCCTGATATGAGATCTTTTATGCTTTATATTGATATTGCCTGCTTCTAATAAACTTCAGAAAAAATTCTTCAGACATGAATGTGCCTTAGGTCTCTGACTCTGTCTCTGCATAAGATGATCCTTTTTGAGTAGAGAAATAGTAGATCACTTTTTCTCTCTCTCATGGGAGCAGGCTCTGCAGCTAAGAATGAATATGCAAGTAGTTTTCTGAACTTGTTTTTGGATTATCCTTTCCTGCTTGTTTTCCCAGAAGTTAGGACAGGCATATCAGAAAATGTTTCCCTCAGAATATGTTACTTATACTGGAGTTCAGTTTACTTTCAAGTCTGTGGACATAATTCAGATAATGTCAGAACTTGTAAACATTTATATTAGCACTGGGGTTTAATGTGTCCTTTTGGGGTTTAACTTTAATCTCTTCATTATGTCAAAATCATAAAATTACTTTCAAGGTATGAAATATTCTATTCTCTTTTTTGCAGTTCTTGACTGTTAGATAAAGGAAATCTCAAGCATTTCATTGAAACTATGGATGATAGAACGTTATGCTTGGGGCCATATGGGAAAGGATGATTAGAAAAGAGTGTGACGAACTAGATCTAAGATAGTTTGAATGGTAGTACGCAAATACAATACCTATCTCTTTATGCAGCAAATTGAAGGAAGCTTTCCTGACACTGGTGGGGCTCATTCCCTAGTCTTTTTCTTATTTAATTTTTAAATAAATGTCTTTAGGTGACCATAATGAGGATAGGGGAGATACAACTGGAGGGAGGGGCAGATGAGGACTAACAAAACTCTTTTAATAAAATCTAGAAAGAACTTGGGAGCCTGGAAAAAGAAGGTGACTTTTTTAAGATGCAGTTTAATAGCAGTTTATGTAATGGCCCTCCATGTATACTCAGAAAGTAACTGAAATTCAAGATGACAGCAAATCATATAGAAAAAAAATCTCATTTTAGTACCATGGCTACTAAGCAGTAATCTAATGAAAGGGGGAACTCCTTGTTCCATGTGTCCCCAAAGAACAGGATCAAAACCAGTAAGCAGTGAAATTTACAGCATTTAAAGCAGGGATAGACTGACTTGTACGGTCTTGAATTGTCTTTCATTAGAGAGATTCAGTTGTATGCTGGGCATACACAAGCAAGGATTCAGATGCAGTATGAGCGGTTGAATTAGATGACAGAGTCCTTTCCAGCAGTGAGATGTGGCTTTCAGACACTCTTACCAGTGGTTTTTAAATACCTCTTTATATTTGTTTTGTATATGTTTTGGTAAGCAAAAGGTTACATAGTGTGACAAACATGGTATAAATGAATATGCTAATTCTTTAAATTGGACTCTTATATACAAGTCACCCATAGACATGGTAGGTAGGCAGTATAAGGCATTGTCCTTTAATGGTGTTATCATCGAAATGACATACACCTAATTAAATAAAGGTAAATGTAGTAAAAGACATATAAATAAGAAATAGAAGAATTAAACGGAGGAAATTGTTTATCAAGAGTATCAAGGGTGGAAGGCGGGGAAAGTATCAGGTAAAAGTTTCATAGAGAAAATAGATCTTCAGGGGCAATGGAATTTCAGTAGACGAAGAAGAGCAACAAAGTGAAGTTTCCCAGATACGTTGGGAGCAGTGTGTCTGAGAATAAAAAAGTCCAGAATGGTAAATTGGTGTTTAAGATGACTTGAGTATCGTGGCAAAGATTTTCTGTTTAACCAAAGGGAGCAGGTGAAATGTTTTTGCGTGAGGAAGAGGTGTGACCAGTGTTCTTGTGTTACTCTTCAGGAACACTGATTTACGTTTTTTAAATTGTTGAAAGTGGGAAAATTGATTGGAAAACTATTCAAATGAGAACTATTGAGACCTCTGATAATATTATCAGTTAACATTTATTGAGTGCTTCGTATACCAGATATATTACCTTATTTCAGTGAAGCCTTGCGGCAACAGGGGCTTCTCTGGTAGCTCAGCTGGTAAAGAATCTACCTGCAGTGCAGGAGACCCCAGTTCAATTCCTGGGTCAGGAAGACCCACTGGAGAAGGGATAGGCTACCCACTCCAGTATTCTTGGGCTTCCCTGGTGGCTCAGATGGTAAAGAATCTGCCTGCAATGCAGGAGACCTGGGTTTGATCCTTTGGTTGGGAAGATCCCCTGGAGAAGGAAAAGGCTACCCACTCCAGTATTCTTATCCATGGACTATATAGTCCATGGGGTCGCAAAGAGTTGGACACGACTGAGTGACTTTCAGTTCAGTTCACAGCAACAGTGTATTATAGGTGCTTTCCAAATGAGCACCTGGATTTCCTGTTGGCCTATGAAAATTCCATATAGCATAATATATTATTTAATTTCTCCAGATACCACTCTCTTACATACGCATACATCTGCACTCTCCAAATCAGTAGACACCTTGTTGAATACTGTTATTCCTTAATTTAGCATTTTAGAATATGCTGTTATAATTAGCAGTCAAAACAAATTTTTATTAAAGATTTAAAAGAACCATGTTGAGAATTATGCTACAAATGAAAAAGTATAAGATGTGGTGTCTGACCCCTAAGGCCATTGAATTAACAATACAAGATATAAATAGATGAAAAGTTAAATTGCAGTAAAAGATGAATTGCCAACAAAGTTGTCGAACATTAAGTTCATTAAGGTTCCTCTGTATTTTGTGGTACTTAACTAAATGGCATTCATTTATTTGCATGCTAGCTTCCCAAGAAGGTAGCAAATTCTTTTAATCAGAGTTCAGCCTTCCTATTTTATCCCAAGCAAGTAGCACAGTGCCTAACTTATAGTAGGCGTAGTAAATGTTGAATTAGATGGATTGCAAGTAGTATGTCTTTTTCAAAGACCATATTGCATCTTTTTAAAAACCATTGCCTACTTTTGTTAGCAAAACAACTCTAAGAATAGGTTTGAAAAGAAGTTTTTTACTTTGAAATGTAGATGTATTTTTAACATGATTCGTGTTGTTGTATTAAACCTTCCTGTTTGATCCAGTTTGTGTGGAAAGTTAAATGTACCTTTGTAGCAGCCATTTTCTGCTTCCAGTCTCTTAAGCTACTGCTTTGTTTTGTGGCCAGAAGTATAGAAACACCTGTTTTCCCTGGTCTCAAATATAAGGGGGGAACAGTTGTAGACTTAAGAGGCCATCTGCTCCAGCTGCAGAGTTTTCCAAGGTCTTCCAAGCTTCTTGCTTCCTCATTGTAGCAGTAGCAGAGGTAACTTAGCACTAAGGGTTTCTGTCTGGTGGTCTTCCCACTGTTTAAATACTACTTCCCATCATAAAGTAGAAAAGTTAAAGGAAAGGGTTCCTAACTTCTCAGGGATCATGGTACCCTTTGAGAATCTGATGAAAAGTGACCTGGGCTCTTTACCTAGAAAATGTATACACACAAAAGAATTTGTAAGCTTTTTGAAAGTCTCTTCACTGATTGTCAAGTAGAATATATCATATATAGAAACAAAATAGCTTCAAAACAGATTTGTTGGTACAAGAAAAATATAGTAAAAAGTATAATTTTAATGTAACAAAAATCTGTTGTATATTTAACAACCAACAGGCTTCACATTGCAATGACAGAAAGGAGAGTAAAATGATACTGGATAAATTATTCTTGCTAAAAAGGGAAAAGTGAAGCTAAACCAGCCTGGATGTGTTGACAAGTTATATTTGTCAGCCTGTTTTACCTGAACTGTATGTGGTAAACAGAAGCTGTGTGCAGTTATTTGTCACCTGCCTGGTTATTTACACACCCATCATGGTGAGAATTTATTGCTGTCCAACTCTATGACACATGATATGATTCTATTACATGATGTTATTGCATGATGTCTTTAAAAACATAAAAACTATCACTGAAGAAGTAATCAAGGTGTATACTATTACTGGACTATAAAGCTAACCAGTTTTTATCAACTGAATTATATATGATAATCAGAATTCATAACCAAGATCTCAAAAATTAGTTTTAAACATCTGCTGCTGCTGCTAAGTCGCTTCAGTCGTGTCCGACTCAGTGCGACCCCAGAGATGGCAGCCCACCAGGCTCCCCCATCCCTGGGATTCTCCAGGCAAGAACACTGGAGTGGGTTGCCATTTCCTTCTCCATTGCATGAAAGTGAAAAGTGAAAGTGAAGTCGCTCAGCCGTGTCTGACTCTTAGCGACCGCATGGACTGCAGCCTACCAGGCTCCTCCATGGGATTTTCCAGGCAAGAGTACTGGAGTGGGGTGCCTTTGCCTTCTCCAAACGTCTCCTAGAAGTGGACAAATCAGAAGAGGAAACAACAAAGAAATAGAGAGCAGAAGGAAAACTACTATAACGTGGTGTCCCTAAAGCCAGGGGAAGAGAGGGTGCTTTAAGCGGGGAGAAGTGATCCACTTTGTCATGTTGGGACCTCAGTTAAGGTGAGGGCTAAGAGATAACCTTTGCATTTCACAACATGGAGGTCTTTGACGTCAGCAAAAATGGCTGTAGTATAATAATGAGGGTGGAAGCCAGATTAGAACAGGAAGTAAGAAACCAGAGATAGCAGATATTCACAATTGTTTTGGCAAGTTTAGCTATGAAAAGGAGGAGAAAGAATAGTAACTAAAAGGTGGATGTCAAGCCTAAGGATAGACTTTATGTTGCTGTTGCTTTTTTAATGGAGTTGTGAGTGGCATATTCTGATGAAAGGGAGCAAGTAGAGCAGGAGAGGTTGAAAACACAGGCAAGAAAAGGGGTAACAAAGGAATGAGTTTTTTTGTAAGACAACAAAAAAGGGTGATACCAAAACTTACATGAGGGATTACCTTTAGATAGGAAAGGATTTGTCAGTTGCAGGAAAATAGAAGTTCAGGAGGGAATTCATGTCTGAAGACCATTTTCTGTTTGGAGAAGAATACAAGGTTATCTGAGAATAAAAAGGAAGGAGGAGGCTTACAAAAAGTGGAAGAGGTTTAAAATAGTCTCTGTGCAAGGTGTAAAAGCAAGAAAAACAGGAACGTGGTAAGATTGCCATGTAATGCTAAGGGACCTGTTGAAATTGTGCATCTCTCACTTCTATCCCCAGAATCTGGGAGACAAAATTAGGGTTAGATTTTTCTCCGTAGCTGGTCACGTTTCATGAAGTTAGAATGAAGGTGAAGAATATGTCTGACATCCTCTCTTCTGATCGCTGATGCCTGCCAAGAGTGAGGAGAAAGGAACTAGATAGAGCACTGCCTACCTTCCCTATTTCACCACCACTACTGAGGTTAACACTCTCCAGCTGCTGGGGAGCTGGTTAAATTGTCATTCCAATCCCTCTGTCAGTAAACATAGCACTGGTCTCACGTTACTGCTGCTATTACTGGGTAAGTAATGCATTATCAGTAGTTGCTTGAAGTAGAAGATGGTGTGTATGACTTACTTCCAAGTCTGTCACTTGAGCAATTTCACATTCATTCAGTATAAAAGCTTCTATTATGTAAAATTTACTATGTATCAGAAACTATCTAGGCATTAGAGCTACAAAAGTAACTAATAGTGACATGATGTGTGGCCTGCGTTCATAGAGGATACAGATAGAGGCAGGTTGAGTTGAATGTGAAGCAGAGAAATACATACAAGCTGCTTTGCACAAGCTGCTTTGCGCACCCCTGTGAAGGTCATATTACTCAAAGATGACTTTAGAGGAAGTTTGATTAAAGCTTGATTCTAAAGGATTAGTAGGAATTAACTGGGTAAAAGACAGTGGAAAGGAATGGGGTCGGCATAATGGGGCTGAAAGTTGAGGTGCTGAGTAAGATTTTTTTTTTTTCCAGCAGTGCAGACAATTGTTTTGATACCTGAAGCCCACCCAGCTAGTAGGGGCCATACTGATCCACACTTATTCCACCTTAAAACTTTTCTTCCATCTAGTTTGTTGAGTTACAGAATACAGAGGTCAGGAGCTTTTCATTTAGCATTAACAATGAAATAACTTGACCCTAAGTAGCTTTTCCTTTTAAGTCTCCCATGAAGGTACTGTCAGTCATTACTGCCCCTCTTCTACATCAAATTTTAGTTAGCATCAAGAATAGAGCCACAGAGACTTGATTTAGGAAAATCTATGTTATTGAGGTATAATTTAAATGCAAGAAATTGCAGATATTTAAAGAGTGCAACTGGATAAGTTTTGACATGTATACAATCATGAAACCATCACCACAGTCATAATAATGAATTTGGTGGATTCCATCACCCTCAGGTGCCCTTTCGTAGTCCCTCCCTTCCATAATACCCCAGTAAGCAACTACTATTCTGCTTTTTTATTAGTATATATTAGTTTCCGTATTTTATATCTTTATGCCAGTACCATGCTTTATTGATTACTGCAGTTTTCAATAATTTTTGAAGTCAGATATTGTTAGCTCTCCAGTTTGTTCTTTCTTTTCAAAGTTGTTTTGGCTGTTCTAGATTGTTTGTTTTTCCACATGAAATTTAGGGTCAGTTTGTCAAAGTTTTTTTTTTTAAAAGCCTGCTAGGATTTTAATTGGTATTGCGTTGAACCTGTATATCAATCTGTGGAAAATTAACATCTTTGCAATATTCAGTCTCCCCACCCATGAATGTGCTTATCTCTCCATTTATTTATTTAGATCCTCTCTTAATTCCTCTCAACAGTGTTTGGTGATTTTAAGTATATAGGTATTGTATTTTTTGTTAAGACTTATTACCAGATATTTTATAAATTTGTATGCTATTGTAGATAATACTGGTTTTAGTTTTTATTTGTAATTATTAACTGCTGGTGCTATATTAAAATGCAGTTGAGTCAGTATATTGATCTTCTGTTCTTTAACATCGCTAAAATTACTTATTCTAGTAGCTTTTTGGTAGATTCCATTGGACTTTGCTCTACATAGCTATCATCATCTGTAAACAAAGACAGTTCCACTTCTTCCTTTTCAGAATGGATGAGGTTGGTTTGTTCCCTGGTTGCAGTGCTCAGAACCTCTAGAACAGTGTAGAATATAGGTGATAGAAGAAAGATGTCTTGTCCCGGTTTTAGGAGAAAAGCATTCATTCAATCTGTCACCAGTTAAGTATGATGTTAATTGTACTTTCTCTGTAGAGGCCCTTCATCAGTCCAGAGAAATGTCCTCCTTTTCCTAGTTTGCTGAGCTTTTATCAGTAAAGGATGTTGGATTTTGTCAGATGCTTTTTGAGATGATTGTACGGTTTTTCTTTTTTCAGTTTGTTAAAATGGTGAATTATGTGGACTGTCTTTAAATACTCAACCAACCTTGTATTCCTGGGATAAATACTACTTAATCATGGCCTCTTGTACTTTTATACATTATTTGATTGAATTTGCTAACATTGTTTAGAGTTTGTGTTCGTGAGGGACATTATCCTGTGCTGTTCCTGACTTGTAATGTCTTTGTCTCAGAATCAGAGTATGTTGGCCTCAAAGAACACATTTTGGCCTTCCTATTATTTTGGAAGAGTGTGCAGAATTATTATTATTCATTTTTTCTTAAGTGTTTGGTAAAACTTACCAGTGTAGCCATCTGTGACCTGGGAGTTTCTTTGGGGGAAGATGGTCTGTAAAATCTGATATTAGCATTTTCTGTGCTTTTTTTCCCCCTAATCATTCTAGCTAGAGATCTATCAATGGTATTGATCTCAAAGAAATAGCTTTTGATTTCTATTATTTTTCTGTTTTCCATTTCATTGGTTTCTGCTCACTTTGAATTTATTTTTTTTTAATAGACTTTATTTTTTAGAGCATTTTCAGGTTTGCAGCAGGGTACAGAGATTTCCATATGTCTTTTTCCCATGCATTTTCTTACGGTAGAAGGACAAAGATGGTTAATTCGAGACCTTTCTACTTTCCCAATATAGGTATTTAGTACTATAAATTCCTCAAAGGCCTACAGAAGAAGATGCTTTCTTTCCTGTCAGTCACACTAAGCCTTTCCAGTATTGTCATTTTTGTCTGCTAAAATAAGAATTGTAAAGGCAGCATCTGCAGGGATAAAGGGAGTTTAAACTCACAACTGTTCCTTTTCATATGCCTTTTGCACATTTATACCAAGTTGAGAAGGACGGTATCACATATTTTAATTCAGGAACACTACTTTTGACAAAGCTGTCTTACTGACTACTGCAGTTATTTCTTTACTTTGTTCCACTGAAAAGGCCTATCTAGTTAATCCTCTCCAGTTAATAATTAGCATGAATAATGGAAAGGAAGTGAAAGGAAAACTAGTTTTATCTAAATCATTTTAAGCAATACTTCTTTGCCTCAAACAAAGCCTCACATTTCTGCAGTTGTGAATATAGATTAAGCTGTTACTCCAGGTTGGCCTTACTTTTAAATTTGTTTCTGAATATAAAGTATAATAAGTCATATCTTTATATTTCAGCCATTATTCTGAACCTTCATTAACCTAATTTTGGATAGTCTTTTAGAACTAGTGTGAATCAATCCACAGCAATAATACTTAACCTTTATTAAACATACTACCTTGTCTAGTAGTGTGTTAGATACTTTGCATGGATTATTTCATTTGATGATACACTAAAATCCAGTGAGGTGTGTTTTTAGTCCCATTTTATAGATGGGAGTAAAAATGGGAAGAAAACAAAGATTTCGAAAGTAGTCTTAAGGTCCTACAACTCTGGTAGAATTGGAGCTCTTCCCCAGTCTCCAGTGATATTAAGTATGTTATACACCTTCTTTCTGCTGCTGCTAAGTCACTTCAGTCGTGTCCGGACTCTGTGTGACCCCATAGACGGCAGCCCACCAGGCTCCCCCGTCCCTGGGATTCTCCAGGCAAGAAGACTGGAGTGGGTTGCCATTTCCTTCTCCAGTGCATGAAAGTGAAGTCGCTCAGTCGTGTCCGACTCTTGGCGACCCCATGGACTGCAGCCTACCAGGTTCCTCCGCCCATGGGATTTTCCAGGCAAGAGTACTGGAGTGGGGTGCCATTGCCTTCTCCCACACCTTCTTTCTACTAATGTGTTAATTTACTGTATAAGGAGCCTTGTTGTTGTTCAGTCGCTCACTTGTGTCAGATTTTGTGACCCCATGGACTGCATCATGCCAGGCTTCCCTGTCCTTCACCATCTCCCAGAGTTTGTTCAGACTCATGTCCCTTGAGTCAGCGATGCCATCCAACCATCTCATCCTCTGTCATCCCCTTCTCCTGCCTTCAATCTTTTCGAGCATCAGGGTCTTTTCCAGTGAGTCGGCTCTTCGCATCAGGTGGCCAAAGTATTGTAGCTTCACCTTCAGCATCACAGTCCTTCCAGTGAATATTCAGGGTTGACTTCTTTTAAGGTTGACTGGTTGGATCTCCTTGCAGTCCAAGGGACTCTAAAGAGTCTTCTATAGCACCACAGTTTGAAGGCATCAGTTCTTCGACACTCAGCCTTTTTTATTATCCAGCTCTCACATCCCTACATGACTACTGGAAAAACTATACAGAACTTTGTAGGCAAAGTAATGTTTCTGCTTTTTAATACACTGTCTAGGTTTGTCATTGTCTTCCAAGGAGCAAGTGTCTTTTAATTTTGTGGTTGCAGTCACCAACCGCAGTGATTTTGGAGCCCAAGAAAATAAAATCTGTCACTGCCATTGTTTCCCCACCTTAATCTTTAGTTCCTCTTCGCATTCTGCCATAAGGGTGGTATCATCTGCATATCTAAGGTTATTGATATTTCTCCCAGCAATCTTGATTCTAGCTTGTGCCTCACCCAGCTCAGCGTTTTCCATGATGTACTCTGCCTGTAAGTTAAATAAACAGGGTGACAGTATTCAGCCTTGACGTACTCCTTTCCCAATTTGGAAACAGTTTGTTCGTTGTTCCATGTCTGGTTCTAACTGTTGCTTCTTGACCTGCATACAGGTTTCACAGGAGGCAGGTCAGGTGGTCTGGTATTCCCATCTCTTTCAGAATTTTCCACTGTTTATTGTGATCCACACAGTCAAAGGCTTTGGCATAGTCAATAAAGCAGAAATAGATGTTTTTCTGGAACTCTCTTGCTTTTTCGATGATCTAGTGGATGTTGGCAATTTGATCTCTGGTTCCTCTGGCTTTTCTAAATCCAGCTTGAACATCTGGAAGTTCATGGTTCACGTACTGTTGAAGCCCGACTTGGAGAATTTTGAGCATTACTTTACTAGTGTGTGAGATGAGTGCAATTGTGTGGTAGTTTGAGCATTCTTTGGCATTGCCTTTCTTTGGGATTGGAATGAAAATTGACCTTTTCCAGTCCTGTGGCCACTGCTGAGTTTTCCAAATTTGTTGGCATATTGAGTGTGGCACTTTCACAGCATCATCATTTAGGATTTGAAATAGCTCAACTGGAATTCCATCACCTCCACTAGCTTTGTTCATAGAAAAATGCTTTCTAAGGCCCACTTGACTTTGTCTTTTAGGATGTCTGGCTGTAAGTAAGTGATCATACCCTCGTGATTATCTGGGTCGTGAAGATCTTTTTTGTACAGTTCTTCTGTGTGTTCTTGCCACCTCTTCTTAATATCTTCTGCTTCTGTGAGGCCCGTTCATTTCTGTCCTTTATTGTGCCCACCTTTGCATGAAATATTCCCTTGGTATGTCTGATTTTATTGAAGAGATCTCTAGGCTTTCCCATTCTGTTGTTTTCTTCTGTTGCTTTGCATTGTTCACTTAAGAAGTCTTTCTCTCTCCTTACTATTCTTTGGCACTCTGCATTCAGATGACTTGAATAAACAATCCATTAGAAGTTACTGCTGTGAATTACTCACATCCTCTTAACTGAAAAAGGTTGTTTTATCATCGAGGAATTAAAAAGGAGGAAAATTATTTTTTATTAAATTCTTGACATAGAGACAATATATTTAAAACATACATCTGGCCTGGAACTCAGAAACACTGTGTGTAATTTAGTTTCCTGACTTAATGCTATGAGGCCTCCACTGATTGTTGTGATAGGCAGGTGGTTTTACCTCTTGGAATGCTTTCTTTTTTTTTTAAAGTACCAGCCCTTGAGAAATAAGATGATAACGCTAATTTTCTGGAGGATGTAAAACCCTGGAGGTAAACTTTTTCCTTAAGGGAAAAAAATACCTCTGTATATTTAGTGATTTCAAATTGTTTGAATTTAATGATTTTATTGTTTGTAAAATAGATGCTTTATCTATATAATGACCCTTAACCTTAAAATGAAAATACTGAGTAATGGATTTGACTCAGTATTTAAATAAATATTTATTTACATAGGTAGCTTATAATAATAGCTAATCCTGTATCTGTTAATTTTAGCTATACCACCTTATTTTCAGTGCTTTGCATGGATCAGTTACTTTAATTCTCACAACTCCGTTAAATGTATGTTTAATCATGTGATTATTAGATTACTATCTGCCTCCCACACTGGGTGGTAAGCTCTGTGGAATCAGAAACCATCTCGGATTTTGTTTACCATTGTTCACTCTGTTCACAGAGCTGACCATACAATAGAGCTTAAATTTGAATGAATGAATGAAATGAATTCTTAATAGCCAATACTGATTACCTTTTGATAGTGATGTCTGCCTCCATCAAAGTAGTGATGCTTTCTCTGAAGTATTAAAATACATGTTATATGATCTGTGTAAAATCTTTATTTAAACTCAACATTTTTTCTTTGCTGGTCACATCTTGACTTCATGGTGATTAAAATTCCTTAGAAATAGAGCACAATCATATATTTCATTACATTTAGCTTTTTTTTTTTAATTGTTTTCAGCTTGACTAATGGTTTGAATTGCAGTCATACTGTGTGCTAACCATTGTGCAGAATTTAATTTCAAGCTCTTGGTTGCTTGTTTCACTTTGCAGGTAATGTAATTCTTTGACGAAACCCTTGTAGCTTTAAGAAAGTAAAGCTACCAGGTGCTTCATTTCCCTTCTTCAGTCTACCATCCTTACGAATACTGTTTTCATTTGGCTTCTAAGGGAGAAGATGTCAACCGGACACTAGAAGGTGGAAGAAAGCCTCTTCATTATGCAGCAGATTGTGGACAGCTTGAAATCCTGGAATTTCTGCTGCTGAAAGGAGCAGATATTAATGTATGTAAAGAACATTGTCATTCTAGAAAAAAAATTCCTGTTGCATGCTATTGGGTAGTTGTTTTCAGTAGATTTGTAAAATAGTTACTGGTGGAAATCTCATGTGAAAGTAAGAATATAGTCTGAAATTTTGCTGAATTTCTGTAGCTTAGAAATACATGGTTGTGATTTTTTTTTTAATAAGCAGAACAAGTTTATTTTTTTAAACTGATAAAACTTGGGGGTGGGGGACACAGGATAGATAGATTCATGCTTCCTTTTCATGTTCTAAAGCAGTCTGAGAGTTAGCACTATCTGTAGGTAGCAAATGGCTATCACCCAGTGGAGGATAGGCCCTGTAGTCATACGGAAAATCTAAAAGTGGATTTTTGGACAACAGTCAGGCAGCAGTTATCTCTTGATTCTTGCCTTTTGTAGCCTCTGCATTTCAGAGTTTCAGAAAAATGTTTTAAGTAACCATAAAGAGCAAGTGAGATGAACTTTTCACATCTCAGGGGCTGCCATGTCACCTGGCCCAATTTTGGGCATCTGTTACCTCTTCATACTGGCGAGCCTACAGTAGTGGGGGGTTGAGGCTCAGAGAGGTTAAGTAACTAGTCACACAGTTAAGTGCCAGAGTCCAGATTTGAGCTGGGGTCAAAGTCCTGCTCCCTCTGTTTCACCGGCTTCTAAGGAGAAACTGCTTGTGGGCCTAGGCCTCTGTCAGCTCTGTAAGAGGCTAAAAATGGGAGAACATTGATTTTCAGTTATTTACAAGCATTCCCTAATGATCTAGAGAGAAGGAAGAAATGAAAAATGGATAAAGTGATCTATATCTCATTCTTTCATAGGCTCCAGATAAACATCATATCACACCTCTTCTGTCTGCCGTCTATGAAGGTCATGTTTCCTGCGTGAAATTGCTTCTGTCAAAGGTGAGGTCAATTGCTGGTTTTTATTGTTTTATAACTGTTCAAGCTAAGTAATTGGTTATTAATTTACTTAAATTTTGTGTGGCATCAGGAACAGAAAAATTAGAGGTAACAGCCAAAATTGAAGACTAGAGCAATGTTGCTTGAAAGAGCTGATCCACACGCTGTTACCAGTTCTTACTGGGTAAAGAGCCTGAGCTAGAAAATAAGTCAACACAGTCTCCTTCATCAAGAATATCCTGCAATTTTCTTTTTAAAAGTTAGCTGAACTAGACATTGTACTTAATACAGAAAATGTTGTCCTGTGCTAGTAACAGTTTGCAGACTGGTGCCAGATTCACATACCACACTTTTATAACCTTGCCTTTGAAATTTGTAAACTTCTTTGTCTGTAGTGATCTTTCTGAGCAAGATTATTGAGGATTGCTGTAAGGGGCTCTCCAAGTCATTTGGTTTCTTGATATGATTGAGATCATGGTACATTTGGAGTTTTCCAGTGTTTTGTCTTTGATTACAAGCTCTCAAATGAAGGTCAGAGTCCAGCCTTAAAAATTAACCAGTCAGTTGCAACCATTCTAACTGTATTAGATGGAAACTGCAAATGTTGGAAGACAAGAAATCATCGTAAAATAAGGCACTCACGTTAATCCCAAAATTATCTTTTCATGGCCATATTCTGGAAAATGTTAATAATGTTTAATTTGGAATTTTCAAATAAGTCCTGCTAAAAGAAGAAGAAAGAATTAGAAATAAAATGAGTAAATATATATGAAGCATTTTGCACAGTACCTGACACATCATAATAGTCAATAAATAGTAGCTTTTATTATGTTTAAGACTAAAGAGGATTATATGCTTCATAGATTCAGTTTCAGTAGGATTTGGAGAACATTGGGAAAGAAAGTAGTACTTTTGTCCCAACACTTTATTGACAACTTTTCAAAGGTACTATCTGAAAGCAGTTAACCCAGGTCCTTTAAAATTAGGGGGTTTTACCCATACCTTCAGCACAAATACCGGATTTCTTGAAACGTGTGGTGGTGGAACACATTATTCTTTACCACTGTAATGGATCCAGCATCTTTGGTGGGATGTGGTCATGAAGATTTCCAGCCACTGTATCTTTCTCCTGTCTTCCCGTCCCCCACACTCATGTAAAGATTAAAAAGAACCTTTGAGAACTATGGATAATTTCAGCCTTGGGGGAATGTTTTTGTATTATGTTAAAAACTGGTTGTCGGAGGCTACAAATATTAATTTACAATTCATGAAAGATTTAATTGTAATATTTTATTGGTTAGGACTCTATTGAAAGTAACTAAACCCAGCTTAGACAGGCTCAAGCAGTAAAAGAGATCATGTTGACTCACACAGTTCTAGGTTGAGGCACAGCTTGTCTGTGGGTTTAAGCCACATGACCAGCATCTGATTTCTTTGTCTCTATCTCAGCTTTCTTCCTCAGGGTTGGCTTAATTGGCCCACCTCAATATATCTTCTGAGTGTAGAGCAAAAGAAGCAGCAATACTATATTATATTTGAGAGATGCTCACTCCAGTACTCTTGCCTGGAAAATCCCATGGACAGAGGAGCCTGGAAGCCTGCAGTCCATGGGGTCGTTGAGGGTCGGACACGACTGAGTGACTTCACTTTCACTTTTCACTTTCATGCACTGGAGAAGGAAATGGCAACCCACTCCAATGTTCTTGCCTGGAGAATCCCAGGGACGGGGAAGCCTGGTGGGCTGCCGTCTATGGGGTCGCACAGAGTTGGACACGACTGAAGTGACTTAGCAATAGAGCTTAAAAGTTCTCAGAGGAAAAATTTTAAACTATGTGAGGTGATTTTTATTTAAACTTATTGGGGTAACCATTTCACAGTACATACACATATCATTTTGTTGTATACCTTAAATTGTAATTATAGTATCAGTTATATCTTAATTACAAATTAATAAGTCAGAATAAAAACAAGAAATAAATGACTCCTCCTCCTCCTTTCTCCCTCTTTCTGTGACCTTTTGTACCTAGCCAAGGCTTTTTGTTCTCTGAAAATAAAAACCTCCAGGGATCCTTTTTTAGCTTAGGGCTCTGGTCATTTACCAAATGAGGTACCCCTAAGCCAGCTCCTTCTTTGTAGCCAGATCTCAAACTGTAGATCAGAAATGTATTTGTTTCTGATAAGCCTTTCTTTCGACCTCAGTTCAGTTCAGTCGAGTCCGACTCTGCGACCCCATGAATTGCAGCACACCAGGCCTCCCTGTAATTCCCGAGGTTCACTCAGACTCACGTCCGTTAAGTCAGTATGACATCCAGCCATCTCATCCTGTGTCATCCCCTTCTCCTCCTGCCCCCAATCCCTCCCAGCATCAGAGTCAACTCTCAGCATGAGGTGGCCAAAGTACTGGAGTTTCAGTTTTAGCATCAATCCTTCCAAAGAACACCCAGGGCTGATCTCCTTCAGAATGGACTGGTTGGATCTCCTTGCAGTCCAAGGGACTCTCAAGAGTCTTCTCCAACACCACAGTTCAAAAGCATCAATTCTTCGGTGCTCAGCTTTCTTCACAGTCCAACTCTCACATCCATACGCGACCACTGGAAAAACCATAGCCTTGACTAGAAAGACCTTTGTTGGCAAAGTAATATCGCTGCTTTTCAATATACTGTCTAGGTTGGTCATAACTTTCCTTCCAAGGAGTAAGCATCTTTTAATTTCATGGCTGCAGTCACCATCTGCGGTGATTTTGGAGCCCAAAAAAATAAAGTCTGACACTGTTTCCACTGTTTCCCCATCTACTTGCCATGAAGTGATGGGACCAGATGCCATGATCTTCGTTTTCTGAATGTTGAGCTTTAAGTCAACTTTTCCACTCTCCTCTTTCACTTTCATCAAGAAGCTTTTTAGTTCCTCTTCAATTTCTGCCATAAGGGTAGTGTCATCTGCATATCTGAGGTTATTAATATTTCTCCCAGCAATCTTGATTCCAGCTTGTGCTTCTTCCAGCCCAGCGTTTCTCATGATGTACCCTGCATAGAAGTTGAATAAGCAGGGTGACAATACACAGCCTTGACGTACTCCTTTTCCTATTTGGAACCAGTCTGTTGTCCATGTCCAGTTCTAACTGTTGCTTCCTGACCTGCATACAGATTTCTCAAGAGGCAGGTCAGGTGGTCTGGTATTCCCATCTCTTGAAGAATTTTCCACAGTTTATTGTGATCCACACAGTCAAAGGCTTTGGCATAGTCAATAAAGCAGAAATAGATGTTTTTCTGGAACTCTCTTGCTTTTTCGATGATCCAGTGGATGTTGGCAATTTGATCTCTGGTTCCTCTGCCTTTTCTAAAACCAGCTATCTGGAAGTTCATGGTTCACATATTGCTGAAGCCTGGCTTGGAGAATTTTGAGCATTACTTTACTAGCATGTGAGATGAGTGCAATTGTGCAGTAGTTTTAGCATTCTTTGGCATTGCCTTTCTTTGGGATTGGAATGAAAACTGACCTTTTCCAGTCCTGTGGCCACTGCTGAGTTTTCCAAATTTGCTGGCATATTGAGTGCAGCACTTTCACAGCATCATCTTTCAGGATTTGAAATAGCTCAACTGGAATTCCATCACCTCCACTAGCTTTGTTCGTAGTGATGCCTTCTAAGGCCCACTTGACTTCACATTCCAGGATGTCAGTCTCTAGGTGAGTGATCACACCATCGTGATTATCTGGGTCATGAAGATCTTTTCTGTACAGTTCTTCTGTGTATTCTTGCCATCTCTTCTTAATATCTTCTGCTTCTGTTAGGTCCATACCATTTCTGTCCTTTATCGAGCTCATTTTTGCGTGAAATGTTCCCTTGGTATCTCTAATTTTTCTTGAAGAGATCTCTAGCCTTTCCCATTCTGTTGTTTTCCTCTATTTCTTTGCATTGATCGCTGAGGAAGGCTTTCTGATCTCTCCTTGCTATTCTTTGGAACTCTGCATTCAGATGCTTTTATCTTTCCTTTTCTCCTTTGCTTTTCACTTCTCTTCTCTTCACAGCTATTTGTAAGGCCTCCCCAGACAGCCATTTTGCTTTTTTGCATTTCTTTTCCACAGGGATGGTCTTGATCCCTGTCTCCTGTACAATGTCACGAACCTCCATCCATAGTTCATCAGACACTGTCTATCAGATCTAGTCCATAAATCTATTTCTCACTTCCACTGTATAATCATCAGCGTTTTGATTTAGGCCAAACCTGAATGGTCTAATGGTTTTCCTCACTTTCTTCATTTTAAGTCTGAATTTGGCAATAAAGAGTTCATGATCTGAGCCACAGTCAGCTCCCGGTCTTGTTTTTGCTCACTGTATAGAGCTTCTCCATCTTTGGCTGCAAAGAATATAATCAGTCTGATTTCAGTGTTGACCATCTAGTGATGTCCATGTGTAGAGTCTTCTTTTGTGTTGTTGGAAGACAGTGTCATGACCAGTGTGTTCTCTTGGCAAAACTCTATTAGCCTTTGCCCTGCTTCATTCTGTACTCCAAGGCCAAATTTGCCTGTTACTCCAGGTGTTTCTTGACTTCCTACTTTTGCATTCCAGTCTCCTATAATGAAAAGGACATCTTTTTTGGGTGTTAGTTCTAAAAGGTCATGTAGGTCTTCATAAAACCGTTCAATCTCAGCTTCTTTCCACCTAGGACAAACAGAACAAGAAGTGATTACTCTTCAGATAGCGAGAGCACAGACCATTGTTCCATATTTTTTATTCCCAAAACACTATGCTGTAGGTCATTAAGACCTTAAATCTTCTACTTAAATAAGTTCCTGAAAAGCTGGCTTGATTTGAATATATGATAAGCCATTATATGTTATCCCAGAAGGGTCTTCATAGATATATACTATATTGCTGAATTATCGGTTATAAGTTGAGTTTCCTGACTTTAAAGTAGTTTTTAATTTTATTTGTGCCTGTAATTTTGTCCTTTGATTATATCTGAGCCTTATTTTTGTAGCTAAATAAGTGACATTCAGAGGTGGCTATATTGATGGCAAACCAATTGTAACCATGTAGAGCTGTTATTTTAGATGAAAGAAAGATTTTCTTTTTATCTTTTTGAAAGCAACACATTACCTTTTTAAAGCAATGTAATACAATGTAGTATTGTTTTTTTTTTTTTAATTAATTACATTGATTTTATTTTTGCATAAGCTTCTTAATGGATACCCAGTAGTTAACAAAATTTTTAAAGGAGGAAATTGTGCTCTTTCAAAAATCCTTAATTAACTAAAATAAGGCTATTCCATGGTCTAGTGCATTTATTTAAAGTCCACTCAGAGTTTATATTATGTAATCTGGTTTGTCCTGCTTTTTATCAAAGTTAGAATCCTTATCAATTACTATGAATTCATTTGAAAGTACATAGTTTAGAAGTTTTCCAGATTTGTTGACAGCTCTAATATACAACTTGAACAACAAAGGTTTGTATTGAACCAGCACACTTATATGCGGATTTTTTTCAGTAGTAAATGCTGAACATACTGCACGATGCATGGTTGGGTGAATCCACAAATGCGGAGGAACCACAGATACAAAGAGCCAACTATAAGTTACAAATGGATTCTCAGCTACACAACTGTATTATTCCACTGGTACATCATTAGCATAAGGGAAAAGCCAAAATAATATTTTAAAACTCAATATGATCACAAGTAATGATAAAAACAAAAATTACAAAAACAAAAGAGTTGCTAGAATTAAATATAAAATCAAATCATGTGGTTTGATTTTATACAATCAAGCTATGCCATTTACTGGACAATTTTAATTTTAATGCAGTGGAAGATGAAGTTATGACACAAGTGGGAATTTAAGATGTTTAATTCTTTATTATCCATATAGCAAAAAAGGAAGCTAACATCTATGGAAAATATAACTTTTGTTCATGTAATCTCCAAATACATAAGGTGACAATAAAGGAAGTTAAACAACTTCCTAAAGTCTAACAGAAAGTAATGGAATCAAGATTTTTTCCAAGATATGACTCCACACATGTTCTTTCTCCTTGAGAGTTCATTTTCAGACTTATCATTATGGACAATTATGAGAAATGATTATATTTTTGCAGGTAAAAGCTGTTGGCCTTATTTTTTATTGTTACACTCATGATTGAAAAAAAATGTAGAAATCAACACTTGTGAGCCTTTCACTTCAAGACTGAGGTCTGAACATATGCCAGGGTATCCCCCTTTAGCCCTCTGATAATAGAAAAGAGGTTTTTTAAAATAAATGAATTGACATCTGCTTTAAACCATAAGATGGGATTCATGAGACAATAAATTATCCTTGAGAGACAGAAAGCAGGTGATATGAAGCTGAAGAAGGCATTCCCAAATATAAGCAAGAGAGGACTGTTGCAAGTTAGGAGTCGATCCAAGGCAGCTTGAAGCCCACAAGTGGTCAGCACCCAAGGAATAAGCAAGAAATTACTATGTGAATAAAAACAAATATTGAAATATAAAATGATCATGAATGTTTAAAAGTATAAGCTAAAACTGTAGAACTACTAAATAATACTAAATACGATTCAAGGAAAATGAACAAAACTCCTGGTACTCACCAAATCCAGAGTACATGAGAAACAGTGGTTTGGTGAAAGGAGACAGATGAAACAGATTAAAAATTCAGGCTCCAGAAGCATCCTGGGGAATAGAGTAGTCTTAGGGAGTAAGAAGCCCGAGTGAGAGTATGAAACAGAAGTGGCAGCTGACCCGCAGTCACTAAAACGATCAAACCTAATAGACTTTGACCTAATGTTATGAAAGCAAAAACAGACCATGTAAGCACCTGTCATTTTAAATTGTAATTATCTCACAGTTGAATAAGATTTTTTTTTTTTTTTACCTGAAAAAAAACAGGAAACGTTTGGAATAAAAGATATTTAAAAGATGTATAAAAATACTACTGACTTCCTGACTAAAATCTCAAATGCCTGAATAATAGTAATGTTGCAGGCACACATTATGTAGAAGAGAGTTAATCACAAAATGATACTCTCGAACTATGTTATGGCTGATGGATATTCGTAAGTCTGAAATTCATTTATTTTTCACAGTTATGTATAATTTGGCAGCATCTTAATTTCTATGTGGTTTAAAAAACAGTTCTCTGAGAAGTAATTGTTTGCCTGTAACATTAATACACTTGATCAGGCTAGACATTTCCTCTAATATTAACATTTTCTCTAATCTAGTATAGTATTTAATATATATCAGATTTCTACATTTATACTTACTAAAATTCTTTATAATTTATGTAATTCTTTTGATAATAAAAGATTTTAAGACGTCTCCTTGTTTCCTTAATTCTAAGGAAAACTGTCTCTAAATAATCCACTCTAGGGTATTGTGGGGAAAAGGGAAATACTTAACATCAAAGTAAACATTTATGTTTACTGTCATTTAGAATTCAGACAGACAAGTATTCATTACTCTTGTGTATGTTTATACTCTGTCCCTTATATGCGATATACTACTATTAAAAATGACCACTCAACCTCCTAGTAAATAAGAATTCTTTTAAACAAATAAAGAAAAGGCACCTTAGCATGAGAGAATCACAAATCTTATAATATTTAATGAGTTTTTAAAATATAATTACTGTTTTATTCTTACAGAATCAAACTGGCAATATACTTATTATTATAAGTTCATTTGTTGGTAGAGACATTTAGCATACTAAGCTATATCTGAGAGAGAAAAGTCCAAAATAAACTTGGCTTTTTTGTTTTCCGTTATTTCTCTGCTTTACACTGTGTCACAGAATGTACCTCCTTAGGATGTCTCCTGTAACCTTTCAAGAGAAATATGTAACCACTGATGTTTGTGCAACTTTGATGCCCAGCTGATTCAGACCACTCTATGTTCATTGTGTGGATAAATGAGTGAAAAACAGATTTACTCAATGGCCTTCCTTTTATAAAAAGGAAGTTAAAATGATTAACATCTTATGTACAACTGCCATAGAGAATAAAAAGTACTAAAACTGCTAATATTAGAAAAGCATCTTACCTGATAATACTGAAGATTTTGCTCAATATGTTTTCTATTCTATGCTGTACTTGAAAAAACTCAAGCAGCCAGTTGATAATAAAATTTGCATATCCCTCTCAAATACCAGCATTGTCAAAAGAGGTGTCTGTGGTACATTTTCTGTTGCTTGAATTGAGAATCAAGACACAAGGGCTTAGAAGTCCACCCCTTTTCAGCTTAAACAAGTAGATGTATGGTAGGTAGAAACATTTTTTTACTCAAATTACTCACTGTTCCACTCCTGGTAAAATCTAAACAGTTTTGCATATTCTCAAAGCACACATACTATTTATTGCTTTAACCCCCAAAGTTCTTTTCCATGTAACATGGGCAAGTTTAGTTTCAAAAAAATTTTAGGACTAGTGACCTACAAAGAACTGAGCAATACCTTTTCTGAATTGCCTTATTTTAAGAAACTGCATGAGGAAAGAACTAGCAGGCTTGATATAGCTAGAAAAGTGCCCCCAGATGCTGGAGAAACCAGTTGTTATACTGTTTTGATACACCTTACAAATCTCATCCACAAGTATGTCCTTTGTAAGCTTTTTTTTTTTTTTTTACCTATTTAGCTCTTTCAGACTGGAGTGCATCGTTATTTTAGATAGTTTCTGTTAGTGACATAAAGTGTGTCCTGTGATGTCACACGCCTCCAAGTTTGGCTTTCAGTTCTTAATAACTTTGTGGCTTTAAATAAATTCCTTATCGTCTCAGCCTGAATGTTCTCTTCTGAGACATGGGGCTAGTACTTACCACATAGAGTTGATGAAAAGGTAAATGAATTAGCTCCTAGTTAAAATAGTACTTATACCTAAGAAATGTCATTTAAGTGCTTTACATATATTGATTCATTTAATCATCACAGTAATCCCATGAAGTGGGTACGATTTTTAATCCCCCATTTTACAGATGGGGAAACTGAGGCACCAAGCATTGGGAAGCTTTCCCAGGATCGCACAGCTCATTAGGAGGAGAATGAGGATTCAAGCTCCACTACTTTGACACCAGAGCTGTAACATAAGAACAAATCCAAGATCATTATATATGCAGCTGAAAATGAGCTGTGGTCACTGTCTCCAAATGAGAAGTACAGGGAAACAGAATGTGTCTCATTGCTCCGGGGGTGGAGAAGGGGCTTCATTTGTTAGCTTTTGTTATGTAAATAGGTTGGGGTGGCTACTTTTCTCTTTAAGAGTTAATCGAGGTTATAAGAATCAGTTTTTTATTTTTTTCAAACTAAAGGGTTAAAATAGCAACACAGCCTACCACATAAATTAGAAGTCCTCGCAAGTATAGTCGTTCATATTGTCGTTCATTGTCATGCCATTTCCTGTTGCTTGTTTAGCACATTGTTTAGAGAGGCAGACAGGGTGCATGGCCCTGAAGTTAGCAAAGACAGATTTAATACCTGGTCCTATGACTTCCCCGGCTTTGATTCCTGGGTTGGGAAGATCCCCTGGATAAGGAAATGGCAACCCACTCCAGTATTCTTGCCTGGAGAATCCCACGGACAGGGGAGCCTGACAGGCTACAGTCCACAGGATTGTCTGAGTCGAACATGACTTAGCGACTAAACCACCACCTGTGACTTCACAGCCAATAAAGCACAGTTAGCAGATAATTAAAGACTGTGACAAATACTCTTAAGAGAAGTGGAGTTCAACTGTAACAAAACTCCTGCTACAGAGATTTAAACAAGAAAGTGGCTTCCCCTTTTTGTGGCTGAATAATATTTCACTGTTTAACTCATTTTTAAGAGAGATTAACAGAATTTTTGATGAAGGACTTTGTGCAGAGATCATGTAAGCCTTACCATTTTATGTAAAGCAAATAAAACATCTGCAAAGAGGTTAAGGAACTTGCCTAAAGTCACACAGCTACTTTGGGGTAGAATTGGGATTCACAGGTTCAGTATGTCCTTGATCCACACCACCTGCTTGATTTTTTTTTTTTTTTTTTTTTGAAGTGTAGCTGTACAATGTTGTATAAGTTACAAGTGTACAGTATATTTTTTTAAATTGAAGTATAGTTGATTTACAATATTGTGTTTGTTTCAGGTGTACAGAAAAATGATGTGATTATACATATATATGTGTATATCTGTTCTTTTTAAATTCTTTTCCATTATAGGTTATTATAAGATACTGAATATAAACCCTTGTTTATATATGGTAGTGTGCATCTGTTACAGTTTATCCCTCCCCTCCTCTTCCACTTTCTATGTCTGTGAATCTGTTTTTGTTTTATATATAAGTTCATTTGTACTGTTTTTCAGATTCCACATGTAAGTGATGCCATAAAATGTTTGTCTTTGACTTGCTATATTTAGGATAATCTCTAGGTCCATCTAGTGATTCACAATTTTTTAAAGGTTATATTCCATTTATAGTTATTATAAAATATTGGCTATATTTTATATCCTTTCCATTTGTGACAACATAGAGGGACCTTGAAGGCATTATGCTGAATGAAGTAAGTCAGAGAAAAACACCATATGATCTTACTTAACGTGGAATCTAAAACAAAACTCACAAATACAGAGAACACATGATGTTGATGGTTGCCAGAAAGGTACAGGCTTACAATTATCAGATAAATAAGTCCTGGGGATGTAACATAAAACATGGTAGCCATAGTTAACAATACTGTATTATACATCCGAAAGTTATTAAGAGAGTAAATCGTATACTTCTCATCCTAAGGAAAAATCTTTGTACCTCTGTGTAGTGATAGATGTTGACTAGTCTTATTGTGGTATCATTTTGCAGTATATCCATATATCAGATCATCTAGTGTCATGTTCTATGTCAGTTACATCTCAAAGAAAAAGTGGCCTGAAGGTATGACAGTCCAAGGCTGAATGACTGGCTCCCCTTGTCCTTAGCATCTCACACTCTCTTCTCCCCTGTCTCCCCTAGTCCTTACTGTCTAAAAACAACTAAGGATTCTCTCGTCCCTGGGGCTTTATGGAGAAAGAAAGCTGTCCACAGGAGAGGCTAGCTCTGTGCCAGAGGGCAGCTTACAGCTTTAAGCGAGTCTGGGGATTCAGTTTCTTTTCTGTAGGGGAGGAAAGTACAGAAAAAAAGGGGACTGTACTAGACTTTAGATAAGCCAGGCTACAATGTCAGCCTTGAAGTGTGGTCAGCAACATGCCCTTGCATACAGGAGGAGAGAAGCCAAGCCAAGTCACTGTCTGGAAAATTCCAGAAGGGCTTCACAGAGAATAGCAGTTGAATAAGAGTTAGTTGAGTGGTTAAAGGGAGAGGACAAAGAATTGCTTTGTTCCTTTACATTTTAAGAGTCTTGTGGGACATTTAATACCAGATATATTCATTCAGGCATTCATTTTGTATTTGATTCTGACCCGCTTTCTTTCCAAAAGTGAGTTGAATATATCAAATGGTTGCTAAGTTGTTATATAGTGGTTATATTCTATCAGTTCAGTTCAGTCGCTCAGTCGTGTCCGACTCTTTGCAACCCCATTAATCACGGCACGGCAGGCCTCCCTGTCTATCACCAACTCCCGGAGTTTACTCAAACTCACGTCCATTGAGTCAGTGATGCCATCCAGCCATCTTATCCTCTGTCGTCCCCTTCTCCTGCCCCCAGTCCCTCCCAGCATCAGAGTCTTTTCCAATGAGTCAACTTTTCACGTGAGGTGGCCAAAGTACTGGAGTTTCAGCTTTAGCATCATTCCTTCCAAAGAACACCCAGGGCAGATCTCCTTCAGAATGGACTGGTTGGATCTCCTTGCAGTCCAAGGGACTCTCAAGAGTCTTCTCCAGCACCACAGTTCAAAAGCATCAATTCTTCGGTGCTCAGCTTTCTTCACAGTCCAACTCTCACATCCATACATGACTACTGGAAAAACCATAGCCTTGACTACATGGACCTTTGTTGACAAAGTAATGTCTCTGCTTTTTAATATGCTCTCTAGGTTGGTCATAACTTTCCTTCCAAGGAGTAAGCATCTTTAATTTCATGGCTGCAGTCACCATCTGCAGTGACTTGGAGTTCAAAAAAAAAAAAAAGTCTGACACTGTTTCCACTGTTTCCCCATCTATTTCCCATGAAGTGATGGGACCAGATGCTATGATCTTCGTTTTCTGAATGTTGACCTTTAAGCCAACTTTTCCACTCTCCTCTTTCGCTTTCATCAAGAGGCTTTTTAATTCTTCTTCACTTTCTGCCATAAGGGTGGTGTCATCTGCATATCTGAGGTTATTGGTATTTCTCCCGGCAATCTTGATTCCAGCTTGTGCTTGCTTCTTCCAGCCCAGTGTTTCTCATGATGTACTCTGCATAGAAGTTAAATAAGCAGGGTGACAATATACAGCCTTGACGTACTCCTTTTCCTATTTGGAACCAGTCTGTTGTTCCGTGTCCAGTTCTAACTGTTGCTTCCTGACCTGCATATAGGTTTCTCAAGAGGCAGGTCAGGTGGTCTGGTATTCCCCATCTCTTGAAGAATTTCCCACAGTTTATTGTGATCCACACAGTCAAAGGCTTTGGCATAGTCAATAAAGCAGAAATAGATGTTTTTCTGGAAATCTCTTGCTTTTTTGATGATCCAGCGGATGTTGGCAATTTGATCTCTGGTTCCTCTGCCTCTTCTAAAACCAGCTTGAACATCTGGAAGTTCACGGTTCACGTATTGCTGAAACCTGGCTTGGAGAATTTTGATTGTATTCTATGATCTGTGGTTATAGTCTAAGGTTGTAAAACCGTGTCTGCTGCTGCTAAGTCACTTCAGTCGTGTCCGACTCTGTGCAACGCAACATACAAAGAAACATCCACCAGTGTTGTGTGTGTATTTGTATCTAAATGCTAATTTTTTAATTAATTTGATAAATTTTTCATTGAAACACAGCTGCTTAGTATTCTAACAGTTAATCAGCATAATTATAATTATCTTTGCCACAAAAGCCTTTTGTCAATATAATATCAGATAACCTCAGTACAAGTTTAAGAATTTCAGTCTTAAAATGTTACTAATCCAGTTTTTTGGCCTATTTGTCCAGATTAAGAACTGGTAGTATAAAGCAGAATTGTAAGAAGTAGATAAAGATATGCTCTTGTTGATTCATGCCAGCATACCTTATCTTTTGGCTACATTGTAAACTATTCTATTGAAGGGCAGAGATAGTATGACTTTAATTTTTTAAAAAACATTTCCTATAGTCTGTGACTTACTGTCAAATAACACCATTTGCAGCAACATGGACATACCTAGAAAATGTCATACTGAGTGAAATTTTAAGTCAGGCAGAGGAGGTGAAATAGCATATGACGTCGGTTGTATGTGGAATCTAAAACGAAATGATACAAATGAACTTACGTACAAAACAGACTCAGAGACTTTGAGGACGATCTTATGGTTGCCAGGGCTGGGGCAGTGGAGGGGAGGATGGGGAGAGGGTAGGTTTGGGATGGACATGTACACACTGCTATAATTAAAATGGATAACCAACAAGGACCTACTGAATAGCACAGGGAACTCTGCTCAGTGTTACCCGGCAGCCTGAATGGGAGGCGAGCTTGAGAGAGAATGGATACATGTATATGTATGGCTGAGTCCCTTCCCTGTTCACCTGAACTATCACAGCATTGTTAATCGGCTACACACCAATACAAAATACAGAGTTTAAAAAATAATGCATGATTATCTAAAGCTATAACTTTTGAAAAAAATTAAGAAATTTCTTGTGAGACCTTAAAGCTTTTTTACTCCCTAGAATGACAAATGACCTCTCTTTCTGCTGAGGCCACTTAACTTGGTCGTAGCATCCTTTTCGTCCTCCAGGAAACTTGATCATGACTTGAATCATGCTGTAAATGTAAGATGAACCTAGTCCTGATCTAGTCTGTTATTACATATAGTAATAGTCTATATCAATTAATTTTAAAAGCATTTACTTTTTATAGTATTTTATTGCCTGTTAGACACTGTGCAAGGCTTTGTGAACTTAGCAACTGTTAAGCTTAGTACTGGTGTCAACATATTTGGTAAAATGTAAAACAAGGGCATTAAAGTGTTTTGATCGCTGTGGCAGGAGTTTATATGTAACCCAGCAGGGATCTAAAGGAAGGAGAGGTCACATGTCCTGGGAGTCAGAGGCCTAGTGTGATATAAATAAGAATGTCATTACAACTTCAGGGACCACAAATGTAGCTTCAAAAAGCAGTTGACACTTGAGTCCTCGAAACTTAGTGTCCAGGAATCGAATAGAGAACTGCATTACCTTTCAAAGCAGAAGCATCAGTGTGAGAAAAGTCACAGAGGCAATAGAGACCTGACGTGTTAATGCATTAGAGTAAGGGAGATTGTTCAGCACAGCTGCAGCATGGGATTTAGCAAGAAATTTAGCAAGAGGTGGGTAGTGAGCAGATTTTACCTTATGTATCACATGATTTATCTTGTTTTCTTCTGTGAGGATGCCATTAAAGGCGTTGATGTAGGTGAGTATTAACGATCAGACTTGAATTTTACAAAGATCACCCCAACAGATGTATGGAGTCTGAGTTGGAGTAGCAGGAGAATTGAAAAAAGAAACTATTGCATTAGAATTTACATATGAAAATACTGAACTGAGATAGTAGCAAGGACAGGTGGGAAATTTTAAGAACATTATTGTCTAAAGACTTAGTGACTGATTACATGTGAAGTAAGCAAAAAAAAAAAAAAAAAACTGCATAGTATCTCCACATTTAACATGATAGAGAATGTTCCAGATAAAGAAATAAGTTGGTAAAAAAACATTATGGATTCACTTTAGGAAAGGCTCCATTTATAGTATTTCTGGGACTAAAGTAGGTAAGTCTCAGTGTGTGTGAGTGGTGGGGAAAGCTTTAAAGATCAGGGTAGACGTTCAAAATGAATACATAAGTCAGAAGTTAAATCATAACGTGGATGAGATCTGGCAAAAGCATACTGAGCAAGTGGTGAAGATGCCTGCCAAAAACCAGAACCATGGAGAATCCAGCATTTAAATAAAGTTGAGAGAAAGTAAAGGGGAGGAGGGTGGAGTGGAAGGAGTAAGAAGGAGAGGCAGGCTAGACAGAATTTAGAGATAATATTCCAGAGTATTTTCAGGACAGCATAGGTTAGGGTGCAAATTGCCTTTCATGTCCAGTGTTTACTCATCTTTTAAAAAGAGAACCTTCATGTTTTAACTTGGTGCATAGTGGCGGCCTAGCTAGTACTTGCATCTCAGTTTGTCTTGCAGTGGCTGGGGCTTTGTGTCTAAGTTTGGCCCGATGGGGTGTGCACAGATGTGTGCCATTTCTAGATCACCTAACATATGAGGCCACTTGCTACGGACTTCACGCCCACATCTAGCAGGCTGGAAGCAGATGTGGAGGTGAGCACACTAAGCATTACTGTTCTATGAGAGAGAAATAAGTTAACTTAGTTTAATTCATTGTGCTTTAGCCTCTGTTATAGCAGTTTAGCCAAACAGATAGGATAAAAAGTTGTTATTTGTAAATGAATGAATAGGACTGAGGAAGAACTCAGCTGTGGATCTCCTGACTCTGTCATTTGAGAGGAGTGCACAGGGTTTTGATACTGGAACAGTAGAAACAAAACTAATCATAGTAGTCTGCCAGGTGCCACAGTGAGCAGTGTTTACCCAGAAGTAATTTTTAATTAAATTTAATTGGAGGCTAATTACTGTACAATACTGTGGTGGCTTTTGCCATACATTGACATGAATCAGCCACAGGTGTACATGTATCCCCCATGTCAAACCCACCCCCGTCCGCATCCCATCCCTCTGGGTTGTCCCAGCGCCCTGGCTTTGAGTGCCCTGTTTCATGCATTAACCTCGGACTGGTCATCTGTTTCACATATGGTAATATACATGTTTCAATGCTGTTCTTTCAAATCATCCCACCCTCGCCTCCTCCCACAGAGTCCAAAAGTCTGTTCTTTATATCTGTGTCTCTTTTGCTGTCTCACATGTAGGGTTGCCGTTACCATCTTTCTAAATTCCATATGTGTGTTAATATACTGTATTGGTGGTTTTCTTTCTGACTTTACTCTGTATAATAGGCCCCAATTTCATCCACCTCATTAGAACTGATTCAGATGTGTTCTTTTTAATAGCTGAGTAATATTCCGTTGTGTATATGTACTGCAACTTTCTTATTCATTTGTCTGCCAGTGGGCATCTAGGTTGCTTCCGTGTCCTAGCTATTGTAAACAGTGCTGCGATGAACATTAGGGTACATGTGTCTCTTTCAGTTCTGGTTTCCTCAGTGTGTATGCCCAGGAGTGGGATTGCTGGGTCATATGCAGTTCTATTTCCAGTTTTTTAAGGAATCTCCACACTGTTCTCCATAATGGCTGTACTAGTTTGCATTCCCACCAACAATGTAAGAGGGTTCCCTTTTCTCCACACCCTCTCCAGCATTTATTGTTTGTAGACTTTTTGATGGCAGCCATTCTGACCGGCGTGAGATGGTACCTCATAGTGGTTTTGATTTGCATTTCTCTGATAATGAGTGATGTTGAGCATCTTTTCATGTGTTTGTTAGCCATCTGTATGTCTTCTTTGGAGAAATGTCTGTTTAGTTCTTTGGCTCATTTTTTGATTGGATCATTTATTTTTCTGGTATTGAGCTGCATGAGCTGCTTGTATATTTTTGAGATAATTCTTTGGTTTCAGTTTTTTGCCATTGAAGATAATGTTTGCTGTGGGTTTATCATATATGGCTTTTATTATGTTGAGGTATTTTCCTTCTGTGCCTGCTTTCTGGAGAATTTTTATCATAAATGGGTGTTGAATTTTGTCAAAGGCTTTCTCTGCATCTGTTGAGATAATCATACGGGTTTTTATCTTTCAGTTTGTTAATGTGGTGTATCACATTGATTGATTTGCAAATATTGAATCCTTGCATCCCTGGAATAAAGCCCACTTGGTCATTATGTATGATCTTTTTAGTATGTTGTTGGATTCTGTTTACTAGAATGTTGTTGAGGATTTTTGCATCTATGTTCATCAGTGATATTGGCCTGTAGTTTTCTTTTTTCGTGTGGCATCTTTGTCTACCCAGCAGTAATTTAAGCATTGTTTTTATATTTTAACTGTAAATTTCAATCAGTATTCAGGACCAGATAGCTTTACTGGTGAGTTCTACCAAACATTTAAAGAAGAGTTAATATCAGTCCTTCTCAAACTCTTCCCAAAAACATCAGTACAGATGGGACCGCTTCCAGTCTCATTTTACAAGGCCAGCATTTCCTCATCCAAAACCAGACAAGGATGCCACAAGAAAATTGCAGGCCAGTATCCCTGATGAACATAGATACAAAAATCCTCAACAAAATGTCAGCAAACCAAACTCAGCAATACATTAAAAGTTTCATACTCCATGATCAGATTATTCCAGGGACACAAGGACAATTCAGAATCTGCAAATCAATCATTGTGATATAATGCAATAACAAGGATAAAAATCATATGATTATTTCAGTAGATGCAGAAAAAGCATGGACATAATTTAACATTCATTCATAATGAAAACACTCAATAAATCAGATAGAGAGGGAATATACCACAGCATAACAAGGGCTGTATTATGACCACAACCTGTATATCATATTCAACTGCGAAAAACACAGCTTTTCCTCTAAGATAATGAACTAGATGAGGATGCCCACTCACACCACTTATTTAACATAGTACTGGAAATCCCTAGCCAGAGCGGTTAGAGAAGAAAAGAAATAAAAGGTATCCAATTTGAAAGGGAAGAAGTAAAATGTTCTCTTTTTGCCAATGACACAACATATATTATAGAAAACCCTAAAGACTCCACTAAAATAACTGTTAGAACTATTCACCTAATTCAGTTAAGTATCAGGATACAAAACCAATATCCAAAAATCTGTTGTGTTTCTATATACTAATTACAAATTATAAGAGAATTTAAGTTCCACTTAAAATAATTGCATCAAAAAGAATGAAATACCTGGGAGTAAATTTAACCAAGAAGGCAGAAGACTCATTCGTATGCTGAAAACTACATTGATGAAATATATTGAAGAAGACACAAATAAATGGAAAGATACTTTGTGCTCATGCATTGGCAGAATTAATATTGTTAAAATGTCCATATTGCCCAAAGAAGCTTTAATGCTGTTCCTATCAGAATTCCAATGGCAATTTTAATAGATTAAACAGTGCTAAAATTTGTATGGAACCACAGCAGATCCTGAATACTCAAAGCAATCTTGAGAAAAAATAACAAAGCTAGCGGTGTCAAACTTCCTGATTTCAAACTGTATTACAAATATGTAGGAAGCAAAATTGCTCCCCAGGTGGCCCAGTGGTAATAAATCTCCCTGCTGATGCAGAAGACACAGATGTGAGTTCAATCCCTGAGCTGCGAAGAGTAGGAAATGGCAACCCACTCCAGTATTCTTGCCTGGGAAATTTCATGGACAGAGGAGCCTGGTGGGCTATGTCCATGGGGTCACAAAGAGTTGGACATGACTGAGCATACATGCACAAGAAGCAAAACAGTACAGTACTGACATAAAACCAGGTACATAGATCAGTGGAACAGAAAATAGAGAACCCCAAAATAAACCCGTGTGTGTGTGTGTGTGTGTGTGTGTGTGTGTGTGTGTGTGTATACACACATGAAATTAAAAGATGCTTGCTCCTTGGAAGAAAAGTTGTGACCAACCTAGACAGCATATTAAAAAGCAGAGACATTACTTTGCCAGCAAAGGTCCATCTAGTCAAAGCTGTGGTTTTTCCAGTAGTCATGTGTGGATTTGAGAGTTGGACTATAAAGAAAGCTGAGCACTGAAGAATTGATACTTTTGAATGTGGTGTTGAAGAAGACTTTTGAGAGTCCCTTGGACTGCACAGAGATCCAACCAGTCCATCCTAAAGGAAATCAGTCCTGAATATTCATTGGAAGGACCGATGCTCAAGCTGAAGCTCCAATACTTTGGCCACCTGATGCAAAGAACCGACTCATTGGAAAAGACCCTGCTGGAAAAGATTGAAGGCAGGAGGAGAAGGGGATGACAGAGGATGAGATGGTTGGATGGCATCACCCACTCAGTGGACATGAGTTTGAGTAAACTCTGGGAGTTGGTGATGGACAGAGAAGCCTGGTGTGCTGCAGTCCATGGGGTCACAAAGAGTCGGACATGACTGAACGACTGAACTGATACACACACAGTCAACGAATTTACCGTTAAGCAGCTAAGAGTATACAATAGGGAAAGGACAGTGTGGTCCATTAATGATATTGAAAAGTGGACAGGTATATGCAAAAGAATGAAACTGGACCACTATCTTACAACTACACACAAAAATTAACTCAAAATGGATTAAAGACTTTAAAATAAGACCTGAAACCATGGAACTTCGAGGAAAAAAAACATGGATGATAAGCTCCTTGCCATTCATTTTGGTGATAAGTTTTTGAATTTGGCACCAAAAACAAAACCATCAACAAGATGAAAGGGCAACCTATAGAATGGGAGAGAATTATTTGCAAATCATATATATGATAAGGGGTTAATAACCAAAACAGAATATTCACATAACAGGAAAAAAACTTAGTTAAAAAAATCTTATTTTAAAATGGATAGAGGATCTGAATAGACATTTTTTACAAAAGATACTCAGATGGCCAGCAGGTACATTAAAAGGTTCCTCAACATTAGTAATCATCAGGGAAATATAAATCAAAACCACAATGAATTGTCACCTCACGCCTATTAGAATGGCTGTTATCACGGATATAAGAAACAGTAAGTGTTGGCAGGGATGTGAAAAAAAGGGAACCCTTGTGCACTATTGGCTGGAGAAGGCAATGGCACCCCACTCCAGTACTCTTGCCTGGAAAATCCCATGGATGGAGGAGCCTGGTGGGCTGCAGTCCATGGGGTCGCTAGGAATCAGACATGACTGAGCAACTTCACTTTCACTTTTCACTTTCATGCATTGGAGAAGGAAAGGGCAACCTACTCCAGTGTTCTTGCCTGGAGAATCCCAGGGACGGGGGAGCATGGTGGGCTGCTGTCTATGGAGTCGCACTGAGTCGGACACGACTGAAGCGACTTAGCAGTAGCAGCAGTGCACTATTTGCAGGGTGTAAGTTGGTGCAGCCTCTGTGGAAAACAGTATGGAGGGGCCTCAGGAATTAAAAATAGGACTACCATATGATCCAGCAGTTCTACTTCTGGGTGTTTATCTGAAGGAAACAGAAATCCTAACTCAAAAAGATATCTGTACCTTGTGTTCACTGCAGCATTATTTACTGTGACCAAGACTTGAAAATAACCTGTGTGAATAAAGAAAATGTGATATATGTGCGTGTGTATATATACACATACACACTGCAATGGAATATTATTCAGCTATTTAAAAAAAGAAAATCCTGCCATTTGTAACAACAGAGAGGCCTTGAGGGCATTGTGCTAAGTGAGATATATTGGACAAAAACAAATACTGTATTATCTCATTCATATGAATCTCAAAACTCATTTGGGGGCAAGGATTGGGTGAAGGTAGAGAAAGTATCTTACAGAGCAGAGATACTGTCAGAATTGATGAAACAAGAAGCACAGGTTTAAATAAACACATCACACATTTACAGAGAAACAAAACCGCTGTTTTTAAGTGTAAGAAATCGGGAGGGTCTGGGGTAGAAGGTGGTAGTGTGCTAAAGCTGCATCTGCGTGGTGGGGAATCAGAAGGTAATATCTAAAGTTAATAATTCCAGTGGCATGAGTGTATTAGAGCCATGGACGATCCCTGGAACTAATAACAATTGATTGAAAATGGTTTCCTCGAGGAAGGGTTGAGGCCAGATATTTCTTAAGTTCTCCAATCAGCTACCAAAAAATCATTTTCTTTTAATATCTTTTTCCACATTGACAGAACTGCTTTATCATTTTTAGAAGAACTGGTTTGAGTTCATTAAATTTATCCCTAACATTTATTTTTGATGCTATCATAAATGGAATTGTTTTCTTGGTTTTATTTTGGATATTAAGCCTTTTAATAATATGAAATGTCCCTCTTTGTCTCTGGTAATACTTCTTTATCTTAAAGTTTTTTTGTGTGGTGTAAGAGTCACTCTGTTTCTCTTATGCTTACTCATTTATTTTTAAAATCGATACATGCACATACATATTTAGGACATAGAGAGTAGATAGAAACACTAGAATGTTAATGTTAGTTGTATCTGGCTTATAGAATAATGAGTATTATGGGGGCTTTTTTGGTGTGTCTTCTGAGTTCTGTGATTAGTTTGTGTTATAATTAGGAAAAAAGAGATGGCATATATAAAATTTTAGGTACTTTTATCAGCTAGATTTTTGGGGTTGCAAATAGCAGAATTTGACTCTCACAAGTAGAAGATAATTGGACTAATCATAGAATCAGTTGGCAAGTTGGAGTACTGGGCTGAGAAGAGGCCAGAACTATGCCAGCTGTGAGACTTTAGATAGGAGAGACTTCTCTGCTGCCTTT
Source organism: Bos javanicus (assembly GCF_032452875.1). Classification (NCBI taxonomy): domain Eukaryota; kingdom Metazoa; phylum Chordata; class Mammalia; order Artiodactyla; family Bovidae; genus Bos; species Bos javanicus. The sequence continues at coordinate 100,335,824 of NC_083871.1, read as the reverse complement.
TCTGGGTGACGCCACAGAAATAAGTGAGCTCTGACTTCTTGTTGCCTTTCTTTTGCTCTCTTCAGTCAAGATTCAAAATCCGGAAGTGAGTGTCCTGCTCTGATGGTTGGCAAGAAAAGTACCTGGCACCTTAAGTTATAGTTTGAGGAGTCCACACAATAGGGACAAATGATTCCCTAGAATGAAATTAGGATGCTGTTATCAAAAGAAGGGAAGTGAACTCTGGCAGCTAAAAAGCAACAGATGTTCACTGTGATATTTGACTTTTTGTTAATGCAGAATTACAGTTTACAGTGCTAGTCATAAAAACAGTTACCAATAAGAATAATTGTTTTGTTAAAAATAGAACCACCATATGATCCACTTCTGGCCTTATAAGCCAGACGAAACTATAATTCTAAAAAAGAGACATGCACCCCTCTGTTCACTGTTTACAGTAGCCAAGACATGGAAACAGCCGAAATGTCCACCAACAGATGAATAAAGATGTGGTGCATATATTACGGTGGAATACTCCTCAGTCATAAAAAGGAATGAAAGTATGCCATTTGCAGCAACATGGATGGGCCTAAAGATTGTCATACTAAGTGAAGTAAATCAAAAAGAGAAAGACAAATACCATATGATATCACTTATATGTAGGGTCTAAAGTATGACACAGATGAACCTGTCTGTGAAACAGAAACAGGGACACAGAACAGACTGGTGGTTGCAAAGGGATAGTGATGTGGAAGAGGGATGGATTGGGAGTTTGGGATTAGCAGATGCAAACTGGCATATATAGAATGGTGAACAATACGGTCCTACGTAAACCATAATGGAAAAGAATATGAAAAAAAATGTATATACGTATAACTGAGTCACTTTACTGTGCAATAGTAATTAACACAACAGTGTCTTTCAGCTAGACTTCGGTAAAAAAAAATTTTAAAGAATTTGTTTTGAATACAACTGACCCAATTATTGTCACTTAACCTGTGTTGGCATGCTCGCCACTGAAGTTCTCACTTGCAGATTTCTCTGTCACTTGACTGTAAGTTCCGTGTGTCTCATAGTGCAGTTAAAAATCACTTAGAAAAGGAGAAAGCAAACCTTTATATTCGTAATGGGGAGGACTTTGTGATAATTTCACACTTGCTAGAATTTCTGTCATCTCCTTCCTGGCTCACCTAATCAGCTTGTACTTACTCATCAAGACCCAGCTCAAGCATTACCTCATCCAGAAAGACTCTTGCACACTCCTACCTCATCCCATTCTAGTTTATGGGCCACTCACCACTGTGCATAGTGCTCTTTTTGTTCTCATCCCATTGTATCATAATTGTTCATTTGTTTGTCTCTCACACGAGCCAGACTGGCAGAGTGTATCTTGTTTTTCCTTTGATTCTCCAGCCCCTACACCTGGGAAGTCCCATCGAGAGAGGAGTCTGATTGGCTACCATCCCTGAGGTCACAAGAGTCGGACACGACTTAGTGACTGAATCACCACCAGCCCCTTACACAGTGTCTATACATCAGACAGTCAGTAAATATTTGTTGAATGATTGAATGGGTTTCCCAGAGAAAGGGGGCAGGGCATTCCCTATGGAACCCAGCAATGTAAAGGTATGGAATGGTTTAGGAATGGTGAGACATTCTAGAGGATTAGCACATTGAACGATGAATGGGAGGAGAGACTGGTGAATTTGACTGACTTTGGTCTCTACATGACTGTGTACTCCAAGTTTAGACAGTTCTGTAGGCCTCAGGAAGAGGAGAGACTTGGCAATGGAGGAGGACAGGACACTAGAAGTTATTTGATGAATACATCCTGGTTGGGCTGGAGCTCTCAGAGCACCCTCAGATGGTGGAGTGTTGCTGGCACTGGGAGTTAGAGAGTTCAGACACAGTTTGGGAGCAAATTCACCTCCCGTGCACCAGGCACTTGTTTAAATACTGGGGACACAGTAGTGGATAATATGAATAAGATTTCTACTTCCCATTGAGTTTTTATTCTAATAAGGGAAGATGGATAAGAACAACAGACACCAACCAAAGCATATGTACACATTCTCAAAACTGCAGTGCCATGTTGGAAGTAAAATGTCCAGAACAGCACTCTCCTCCTGAAGCACAAGGGAGCAAACTGGAGAGACTCTCTCTGGAGTGTAGCAGGGACCCTCCCTTCCTGGCTTACATTCCAGTCCTTTACTGCTCAGTTTTTGGAAGTATAATGACCAGTGTCATACATGTTCTTTAGGAATTTGTCTAAAAGATTTGTAAGTTCTAGATTTTAAAAATATGTGTGTAATATTTATACACTCTCCAAAAAATGTTGCAAAGAAGAAAGTGTTGTCACAGTAATGCTTTTTTTAGCAAAAGTGTTCTCTCCCCACCCTCATTATATACTACACACAGGGATCTTCCTGTTTAAAACTTAATTAGTTAGGTATTATAAGTAATACCTAACCAGAAGGCCATGGCACCCCACTCCGGTACTATTGCCTGGAGAATCCCATGGATGGAGGAGCCTGGTAGGCTGCAGTCCATGGGGTCGCACAGAGTCGGACACGACTGAAGCGACTTAGTAGTAGTAGTAGTAATTATAAATAAAAACCAGTCATTGCCTATGTTATTGGCAAGTTGTGTTTGTAGTTTGTATATTTCTAGTGCAATATAGTGAAAAATAATCTGATATTTTTACAGCTTAATCTGTATCCTTGACAACTGTTTGGGGGTTTTCCTTCAGTGGAACAGATTCCAGGAGCAAAGAAGTTTTGCATGTGCCAACTAATCTAGCCTTTCATTCTCTTCTCTTGGTTGTAGGCTTGTTTAATGATAAAGGCTCTTTCCTCTGTTTTCCAGGGTGCCGATAAGACTGTGAAAGGTCCTGATGGACTGACTGCCTTTGAAGCCACTGACAACCAGGCAATCAAAGCCCTTCTTCAGTGATGGACAGATGGGCTAACAGCTCTGGAAGAATGACTCTCCTGTGGCCTCACACTGCTGCCTGTCTGTCTGTTACTCTCTATCTGCCAGCTTCTTCAGCTAAAATACTTTTAGAGGGGTGAGGGGAGAGAGAAATTCATAACAAATCAGACTACCAGGAACAAAATAAACAATGTTTGGGAGGAGAGGGAAAAAACAAGATCAGGCTTTTACTAGGATTCCTGATCAGGTCAGCCTCTTTTCCATTTCCAGTTTAAAAAAAAAAAAACTGATACCCATGGGAGAGCAAAGACAAAACATACCGTTAATATTTGACCTTTTCAGCTCCCTAGCTAATTTATTAGATTGTGTTGAGGGTCTGATTATACCAAGGCCAACTATATATTTGGTAGCCCTATCTGTGTGAGCAGTAGTGGCTGCTGTGACGAAACTTAGGGTGCTGAGACAAGCAATTAGCTCTAGCCTTCTGCCTTAAGATGCACTCTAGTGGGGATTTCCCAGCGTAGTTACGAGCGCTGCCTGAGGTTGGTGACCAAATCTCCCCTGGTGACTTCCAGCTTTACATGAGAGCTCGGTTAAGGCGAGGGGGCGCACACTCCTCCGCTGCTGGACGGCTGGACTTTGGGTTTCCTCTCCCCCTTCACATGGATTTCATGTCTCTTTAGGTAAAACTGACTAGTTTTATTTATAAAATCTCAAATTTTGGAAGTCTAAAGGAGAAATCATTCCAGTCTGCTTTTTTTTTTCCCTTCCTCTAGATTCAGACATAGAACATTGAAACACTTTCCAACTCTCGCTGGTAGTAAAAGGGGATTTAAAAATAGAATCATAGCCATAAGCCTGTTAGATACAGAGAGAACAGTTGTCTTAGTACCTATGGATTTTCTTCATTTGCTGTTTGAATAGATTGGCCTCACTTCTGTTTGAAGAATCAAGGAACATTCTTTTGGAATGCCTCTCTCAGACCCACCTTGGATGCTGATTACTTACTGCACCAAAGCTCTCACTGGGGTGAGATTTACTGTTCGGACCAGTTTAACCCCATCTCTTAAAAATACGCATGTCACCAGGTTACCCAGAGCTGTTGATAGGCTTCTGCTGAATGTATGCCAGCCCACCTGCCTAATATATTTTTGTTTCTTTTCTCTTTTATGCACTGCATAAAATGGGACACCTTCAAATTATATTCTGTATTTTTAAAAATACAGTGCCCTAAAATGGTGTTCTGACCTGCAGAAAATAGACACATTTTCTAATGTTTATTTCTTGAGCAGTACAGCTGATTAAAACATACATATACCCTTAAATTTGCTGTCCTGCATATAAAATAAGATTCATTTGACTTGCCATCCATATATGCTTACTAAAAATACTAGCATTTTTCCTTAGCCATGTCATGCAATAATTGAATGTACCTCAAATTTTTAAAAGTGGGGGGAGGGTGGGTTAGGGACTTGTATTCAGATTGTGGTTAATAAAGAATTAATGACAATTTTTTAAGGCCATGTAGCATCCTACAACAGGGTTAAACTAGTACCAAGAATAGTCAGCCTGGCCAATAACAAATCTTACCAGTTGCTGATTGGTTGGTTGATGTGTGGGTTTGTTTGTGTGTATTTTTCCCTGGTGAACCCTTTTTTTATCCTGTGGCTTTTTCACTTAAAACTAGCCTAACCCTGGAATTTTCCTGCGTCCAAGAAAACAATCACAGAATACTGGTTTAAATACTTTGATACCTGTGGCTAATTCTGCTGTCTTGATGCAGGCTATTAGAGTTGGATTAGAAGTCAGTAATTAGTGCTTTATGCCATCACTGAACTGAAACACAGTGATCCTCGCTGAAGATGGAGGGCACTCTGTCAGCGTGTACTGTCAGCGTACAAGGTGTTCTGGTATCTTTGTTTTCGCTTCTTGGCATACTGCTGTTTAAAAGGCTCGACTTTTACTCTCTACACAGTTTTCACCTTTACTTTCCGAGTGTTTTCTGTAGTGGGCTACTGTAGAGAGTGTGCTGTTCTATCATTCCTAAACCTGGTCTGCTTCCTCCAGTCACTGGTCCAGAGACCATGTGATTCTTTGTACAGTTTATCCTGGTGTTCCCTGTAATGCAGTAGAGGCTACTTTGCCTTCCCTCTTCTTTCTCAGCCATTTTGTAAACCCCATAATTATGAAGCGGTTGCTTGAGAAAATAACAGATAAACATAGAATAGACTGACCAAGATGGTTTAGAGTTTGTTTTTTTTTTAACTAGGTTATTTATAATGTATTTCTGAACCACTTGGCAGAGAAATTTACAACACTTAATGTTCATATTTTGAGTAAAGAAAGCTAAAACCTTGTCTGCTTTTTTGGTACTACATGCATTAGTAAAAGGTTAAGTTTTGTTCTCCACTGCAGTAATATTTAACATCTCAGAAAAAAATCTTGCATGTTCTGTAGTTTTGTATTAAGTCAGTCTTTTCATATGCACTATTTCAAGTGAAAACAGGTGGTTTGCCTGTCTACATTAGTATCCTAACAGGTTCCCCCTGGCAGCTTCAGACTGGTGTCTGTAGACTTACAGTTCAGCTAACGGCACCGGAATCGACCCAGTAGTTCTCTGCACAGCTCACCTTCTAAACCCAGTGGGGCCTGAAGGAGAAGTAGGTGGATGCCATGGGTGGAAGCTGCCAGCAAGCAGGCCCTTCATTCATTGATTTCCTTCCCCCAAATAATGGATTTCAAATCTATATGTACCTATTTGATTTTTTTCCCCTAAAACTTCAACTGAGCTGCTGTTTTCTTCCATGCAATATTGTATACTCGATTGTGTATAGAAGAAGCTGGTGAAGTGCCCTCCTACATAAGCAATTACAGTGTTTGCATGCAAAATTCTAAAAAATTTAAATTGTCCTGATTCTATTTTGTAAATGGAGAAACAATCATATCTTTCTAAGCAGTAATGGAGGAAGACTAGTGCTTTGTGCATTTTGATATATTTGAGTTCATTTTTTCCACAGTGTAATACATTTGACACAGTTGGGGTTCTCATTATCCTAGTTCATGTACATCAGAATGCTAAATAATACTGTGTTTAAGTTTTGTGTTGCAAGAACAAATGGAATAAACTTGAATTGTGCTACAGCCAACGTGTCAGGGTTTTTCATTTTTCTCTTCCCTTGGTTACTTTGGGTTATTATCACCTTCCTCCTCTGGTCTTCTTTATAACTGTATTGATACTTTGCCTTAAACTTTAATCTGAATTTCCCCCCGTTTATTCCACTTCTAGAAAGAAAATAAGACTAGGAAAGATTTAATTGAAATAAACTGTACTACTCATCTCATTGAGAGGTTCTGCTCATCTGTGTCAGTTTCCGAATACACACTGTTTCTAATAAATGAGGAGGAGTTTCTATGAGCAGGCTGTAACTGGGAAACTTTGAAGCGTCAGGATCTTAATAGGTGTTAGAATAGCATCAAGCTAAACCTCTTTAATCCTTTCATACACTTATTTAAGCTATCACAGAACTTTCACAGTATATCAGACTGTTAGATTTTGTCCTCTCCTAGACTAGCAACTGTAACCTGGGAACATGGTAGAAATGCCCCCCCCCCCCCGCCCCCGGGCCCAGCAGTCTGTTACAGTGAGCCCTCCAGGTGAATCTAATACACATGAGTTTGTACAAGACAATAAAGAGAAAAACAAAAAGCCTGTAAACAAGGTGTCATCAAGGGTGGCTAAACTTCAGTTATGTTCCGGGTAAAAAGAGTAAGATAGAACAGCGGTTCCAGAGATGTAATGCTAGTAAGAATGGTGTGTATTCACGTAGTTGTGGCCAGCTCTGCGGCTTTATGCATGGTAGCCATGGGGATTCTCCAGACAATACTGGAGTAGGTTGCCATGCCCACCTCTGGGGGATCTTCCCAACCCAGGGACTGCACCCAGGTCTCCTGCATTACACACAGATTTTACCATCTGAGCCACCAGGGAAGCCTATCCCTTCTCCAGGGGATCTTCCCGACCTAGGAATTGAACTAGGGTCTCCTGCACTGCAGGCTGATTCTTTACCAGCTGAACTATGACCCTTCATTATTAGGATTTTTCCCTGAAGGATGTCCAATCAATTGCTGTGGACAGTATTTCCATGGTCTCCAGCAGCAGCTCATGGTTACAGTCCTCATAGCTGAATTGCTGAGGCTTGAGCCTTGTCCAAGCTCTTTCTTTGAATTCCTGAGTGAGGGGAACATGCAAGTAATTTGGGGAGATATGTCATAAATATCATGCTTATGTCACAGGTCACGGGGATTCCTCTAGTCCAGCCGTGTCCCTGCTGGCTTCTGCCTGGCAGTCTCCTACATACAGCAGGAGAGCCCTCTGGGAGACAAGGTGCCTTTTCAACTCTGCTGTCCTATGGAGGCATCAGTGCTTTGGAAATGGATTCTCTACTGCAGTGGGTGTACCACCAACTCGGAAACAGCCACCCTTGTGCCAAGCAACCATCTCCTGTTTTAGATCCACCGTCTTTCCCCAGACACTAAGGAGATCATCACACATCAGCCATAGGATATTTTTCTAGAGTCAGACACGACTGAAGCAACTTAGCACACACAGTAGAATTTATCAGCAGTTTTAGGAACACCAGATACATAGCAGACATTCACTGTATTTGATCTGAACCACTAACGTCAAATTATACAGTCAAATGCAAGATAAACTTTGTTTTAGTAAATCCTAGCTAAAGGATTACTGGCTACTGGGATCGTGGGGCTACACCTAAGTGTCATTGTACTCAAATATTGGCCAAGCAGCCTCAAAAGTACCACTGAACTTACAGACCCAAATCAATTATACACTGAAGAAATGCTGGCCATGGGGTCAAATGCAGGTCACTGAGCTATTTATAGCGCATACTAAAACACAGCTGTAAATAGAGTAGCAACACAAAGGATGGTCTGGCCACCCTAGCAACTTCTATGCATTCAGCAGCTGCAGCAGAGCAGCCTTATTCACATCATTTGGATAGAACGATGGGTCACAGGTCTGGCAGTGTTGACAGGCCACAGCATCTTATCACACAAAGAAAAATAATGCATAGACAATTCTTAGCCACTGGATGCTGATTTTGAAGACACTACTAGATAACTCTTAAAAAGAAGCTGTGTTTTTCTAAGTTTTTCTTTAACGAATCTAAGGCTGTATCCGATATCTGTGTATCTTCCTGATATCTAATAATGTCCTATATGTTTATGCACACCCACCAAGTCTAGCCATGTACCACTGTTGGTGAATTGTGAGTCCAATTTCAGTAGGCTTGAAAGTACTCGATCTAATTTATATTAATTTTACTAGTAAAATTTTAATAATATTTATTGTATTTCAGCTAAGAGTTGTGCTGAGAACTTTTTACCTTGGTGGTGGTTTAGTTGCTCAGTCGCGTCCACTGTTTGCGACTCCATGGACTGTTACCCCTGCAGGCTCCTCTGTCCATGGGATTTCCCAGGCAAGAATACTAGAGTGAGTTGCCCTTTTCTTCTCCAGGGGATCTTCCCAGCCCAGGGATTGAACCTGGGTCTCCTGCATTGTGGGCGGACTCTTTACTGACTGAGCCAGCAAGGAAACCACCCTTTTATATTATCTTATTCAATTTTCATAATAATCATATGTTTAAAATATCATATGTTAAGGAAAAGAGAATATAAGATTGAATATAACTTGCTCACAGCCAATAGTTATGTTTGGTTTTAGAGCCCACACTCCTTCAAATTAAATGAAGAGGAAAAACTATTCTCTTCCAAAACCAGAGCTTATACCTGCTCCCTTGCAGAAAGTTCAAGGAAGCCCAGCAGCCCTGGTACCTCTTTTTCTTAATAATAGATCTCCAGAACTTATTTTGCATAACAGAAACTTCATGGGGGAGGGAAGGGCTGGGAGTTCCGGATTAGCAGGGGCAAGCTATCATATATATGATGGGTAAACAACAGGTCTTGCTGTGTAGCATTGGGAAATATGTTCTATGTCCTGTGATAAACCATAATCGAAAAGAGTGTGAAAAAAAGAATGTCTACATCAAACCAGGCAATCCTAAAGGAAATCAACTTTGAGTATTCATTGCAAGGACTGACGCTGAAGTTCCAATGCTTTGACCACCCAATGTGAAGAGCCAACTCATTGGAAAAGACCCTGATGCTGGGAAAGATCGAGGGCAGGAGGAAAAGGGGGCAAAAGAGGATGAGATGGTTGGATGGCATCATTGACTCAATGGACATGAGTCTGAGCAAGTTCCGGGAGATACTGAAAGACAGGGAAGCCTGGCGTGCTGTTCAGTCCATGGGGTCGCAGAGTCTGAGATGACTGTATAACTCAGTCACTTTGCTGTACAGTAAAGGCTGGCACAACCCTAAATCAACTATACTTCAGTAAAAAGATAAAATTGTAAAAAGCAGATATGCATAACATTTATTTTGCACAACATAAACTTTGTAACCTTTAGCCAACACCTCCCCACTTTCCCCTCCCCTAGCGGTTGGCAGTCTCCATTCTGTCTCTTCTTCCGTGAATTTGAATACTTTTGATACCACACACAACTAGTTCCTGACTTATTTCACTTAGGTAACACCCTCAAAGTCCATCTACGTTGCTGCAAATGGCAGAATTTCCTTTTTCCAGGGCTAAATAATATTACACCTATATCACATTTCCTTTGTCCATTTGTATAGCAACAGATATTTAAGTTGTTTCCATGTCTTGGCTATCATGAATAATGCTGCAAGGAATGTGGGAGTGCATTCAACTATCAACTATCTCTTCAAGATCTTGGTTTTACTTTCATTGGCTATATACCCAGGAATGGAATCACTGAATCAAATGGTAATTCTATTTTTAATATTTTAAGGAACCTCAATATTGTTTTCCATAATAGTTGCATGAATTTACGCTCTCACAAACAATAAGGGTTCCCTTTTCTCCATATCCTTGCCAACATTTGTCCTTTGTGAGGTTTTGTTTTGATAACAGCCATCCCAACTGATATTAAGGTGAGATATCATTGTGGTTTTGATTTGCAGTTCCTTGATTAGGGGTGACTTCCCTGGTGGCTCAGACGGTAAAGCGTCTATCTACAATGTGGGAGACTTGGGTTTGATCCCTGGGTTGGGAAGTTCCCTGGAGAAGGAAATGGCAACCCACTCCAGTACTCTTGCCTAGAAAATCCCATGGACAGAGGAGCCTGGTGTCCTGATTAGGGATGCTTCCCAGGTGGCTTAGTTGTAAAGAATGTGCCTGCCAATGCAAGAGACTCAAGAGACACAGGTTCAATCCCTGGGTCAGGAGGATCCCCTGGAGTAGGCAATGGCAACTCACTCCAGTATTCTTCCATAGGAAATCTCATGAACAGAGAAGCTTTGCAGGCTACAATCTATGGGGTCACAAAGGAGTTGGATACAACTTAGCGACTAAACAACAAAAATGATGATTAGTGACCTTGAGCTCTTTTTCATATATATGGTGGCCATTTGTATGTCTTCTTTGGAAAAAATGTCTATTCAGACATTCTGAAGTTAAAATTTAAAATGTAAATCAAATTTTTAAATCAAATTATTTGGGAATTTGCCTATTTTTAACATCAAATTATTTGGGTTTTTCTTTTTTTTTTTTTTTTGCTATTGAGTTATAGAAAGAAAGTGAAGTCACTCAGTCATATCCTACTCTTTGTGACCCCATGGACTGTAGCCTGCCAGGCTCCTCCATCCATGGCGTTTTCCAGGCAAGAGTACTGGAGTAGGTTGCCATTTCCTTCTCCAGGGAACCTTCCTGACCCAGGGATTGAACCCGGGTCTACCCACATTAAAGGCAGATGCTTTACTGTCTGAGCCACCAGGGAAGGTCCCATTGAATTATATAGTTCCTTATATATTTGAATATTAACCCCTTATCAGCTATATGGTCTGCAAATATTTCCTCCTATTACGTAGGTTGACCTTTCATTTTGTTGATGGTTTCTTTTGCTGTGCAGAAGCTTTTTAGTTTGATGTAGTCCCACTTAATCTTGTTTTGCTTTTGTTGCCTGTGCGTTTGATACTATATCAAAGAAACCATTTCAGAAACCAATGTTAGAAGCTCTTTCCCTATATTTTCTAGGAGTCTTATTGCATTGGGGCTTTAAGTCTTTAATCCATTTTGAGTTGCATTTTGTATATAGTGTGAGATGGGAATTCAATTTTATTCTTTTACACATGGATATCTAGTTTTCCCAACACTATTTATTGAAGACTATCTTTTCCACATTGAGTCTTCTTGGCTCCTCTGTCAAATATTAGTTGAGCATATGAATATGCCAGAGTTTATTTCTAATTTCTTTTATTCTGTTCCACAGTCTGTCTAAATGTCTGTTTTTATGCCAGTACTATACTGTTTTGATTATGGTAACTTCGCAACATGTTTTAAAAATCAGGGAGCTTTGTTCTTCTTGCTCAAAACTGCTTTGGCTATTAAGGGTCTTTTATGGTTCCAAATGAATTTTAAGATTGTTTTTCTCTTCCTGTAAAAATGTATTTTGGATTTTAATAAGAATTACATTAAATCCATAGATCACTTTGGTAAATATGGACATTTCAACAATATTAATTTTTCCAGTCTGTGAATGTGGGACATCTTTCCATCTGTATTTCTTTTATCAGTGATTTGTAGTTTTTAGTGTACAACCTTTCACCACTTTGGTTGTTAAATTTATTCCTAAATATCCTATTCTTTTTTACACTATCGCAAATGGAATTGTTTTCTTAATTTCCTCTTTGTTTTTGGCTACACTTCACGGCTTGTAGGATCCTATTTCTCTGACCCAGGATTGAACCTGGGCCTTCAGCAGTAAGAGCACAGATTCCTAACCACTGGACCACATTAGAATTCCATTTTCTTTTTTGGATAGTTGTTTGTATATAGAAATGCAACTCATTTTTGTAGATTGATTTTTGTATCCTCTGACTTTACTGAATTTGCCTATTATTTCTAATAAAGTTAAAATTAAGTTTTTGAAACTAAACACTATGAACCTGGAAATCCTATCATGTACCCATGCTTATCAAAAATTACTATTTAAGGGAATTAGAATTTTATGACATTTTGATGTTTGTTTCACATTTTAACTGAGCATCTATTATGGTCTGGGCATTATGCTAACTATTTCCTATGAACTAACTCATTTACACTTAATAAAACTATAAGGTAGAACTATTTTCAAATGAGAAAACTAAAGCTCAGAGAAGTCAGGTAACTTGTATATACTCAACTGCCATATACTAGTGGTAGGCTGTGCTTTCTACATAAATTGCCTCTCCAACTCTCACTGAACCAACTTATGACATTTTATTCAGTAAATACACATTTTCCAAGTTCTTAAACATTTTATGATTCTATAAGAAAACATTTTATGAGTTTGTTTATGATGTTAAGCAATTAGATGAAAAGTATCAGGTAACATGCCTTGATCAATCACTTCTCATGACAAAATCAAACTCTGCAGAGATGACATTTAATTTTTCATTTGAAAAATAGCACTACTTGAATGTACTGTTTTTCTGGCATCTAGAATTAATATATAGATCAAGACTCAGCACACTGTGTCCCACAGACCTAACCTGCCCCACCACCTGTTTTTTTATAAATACAGTTTTTTATTGGAACACAGTTTTACATTCATTCACTTACTTTTTTTTTTTTTTTTGATTTATGGCCTCTTGCACACTTCAAAAGGAGAGGTGAGTAGTTGTAACAGAGACTTGATAGCTCACAAGGAAGGAAAGCCTAAAATATTTACTCTCTGGCCCTTCACAAAAAAAGCTTGCCAACTCCTGATATACTTGTTTAGTTCAGATAAGTTAAAGAAAACTCTGTTGGATTGACCAGGACCTAGTTAGAGAGTGATCAGCAAGTCATTGGAGAATGTAATGTGTTAAATGAAACAAATTATTAATAAAAGCCAAGCCTATAAATGGGCTTCGCTGATAGCTCAGTTGGTAAAGAACCCGCCTGCAATGCAGGAGACCCTGGTTCAATTCCTGGGTCAGGAAGATCCACTGGAGAAGGGATAGGCTACCCACTCCAGTATTCTTGGGCTTCCCTTGTGACTCAGCTGGTAAAGAATCCTCCTGCAATGTGGGAGACCTGGGTTCAATCCTTGGGTTGGGAAGATCCCCTGGAGAAGGGAAAGGCTACCCACTCCAGTATTCTTGCCTGGAGAATTCCATGTATAGTCCATGGAGTCACAAAGAGTCGGACATGACTGAGCAACTTTCACTTTACTTCAAGCCTATAAATAATGCACCTCTCTTCATACCTAGAGTAGATTATTACAGTAATGGTCTCCAGTGAGTCATGTCTGGGTATGTAGGATTTGGGGCAACCCTTTCCCACACTGACACTCGGGCTTGGCCATGTGACCTATTGGGGCCAGATGGGACATCGAACATGAAACCAGGAGAAGAACACAGGTGTTGCCTTGCTGGGGCTTGCCTCCTTAGAGCTTAGCAATCTCAGCATGGAAAGTAACCCAGAGTTATACCTCAGGAGAGCACATGAGGAGCTGAGGTATCCTAGTCCACAGATGAGTGAGACAGATGAGTGAGACAGATGAGTGAGACCATCTTGGACTATCCCACCCCATTTGGGCCCCCAGAGAACTGTAGCCATGAGTGACCTCAGGTGAGATCAGAAGAAACACCAACTGGACCTAGCTCAAACTGCAGAATTAAAAACAAATATATATGGTTGTTTTAAGCCGCTAGGGTTTTGGGGTTTTTTGTTTTCTTATGCAGCAAGAGACAATGACACCCCACCCTAGATGGAGGAATCTGCTGATGAAACATCAGGAGCATCACCTGGAGGCAAGAAGATATGTCTCATTAAAAGGAAAGCATCATCCTTTTAATCATGACCAGATCACGACCTCCTTATTGCAAAATTCAGATTTAAATTGAAGGAAATAGGGAAAACCACTAGGTCATTCAGGTATGACCTAAATCAAATCCCTTATGATTATACAGTGGAAGGGATAAATAGATTCAAGGGACTAGATCAGATAGACTGAGTGCCTGAAGAACTATGGATGGAGGTTTTAATATTGTACCAGAGGAAATGACCAAAACCATCCACAAGAAAAAGAAATACGAGAAGGCAAAAAGCTTGTCTGAGGAGGCCTTACAAATAGCTGAGAAAAGGAGAGAAGCAAAGGCAAAGGAGAAAGGAAAAGATGCACCCATCTGAATGCAGAGTTCCAAAGAACAGCAAGGAGAGAGAAGGTATTCTTCAGTGAACAATGCAAAGGAATAGAGGAAAACAATAGAATGGGAAAGACTAGAGATCACTTTAAGAAAATTAGAGATACCAAGGGAATATTTCATTAAAGGATAGACACAATAAAGGACAGAAATGGTATGGACCTAACAGAATCAGAAAAGGTTAAGAAGAGGTGGCAAGAATACTCAGAAGAACTATGCAAAAAAGTTGTTAATGATCTGGATAACCATGATGGTGTGGTCACTCACCTAGAGCCAGATATCCTGGAGTGTGAAGTCAAGTGGGCCTTAGGAAGCATTACTATAAACAAAGATAGTGGAGGTAATGGAATTCCAGTTGAGCTATTTCAAATCCTAAAAGATGATGCTGTGAAAGTGCTGTACTCAAATATGCCAGCAAATTTGGAAAACTCAGCAGTGGCCACAGGACTAGAAAAGGTTGATTTTCATTCCAATCCCAAAGAAGGGAAATACCAAAAAATGTTCCAACTATTACACAATTGCACTCATTTCACATGCTAGCAAGGTAATTCTCAAATTCGTTCAAGGTAGGCTTCAACAGTATGTGAGCGAAAAACTTAAGAGATACACGGGCTGGATTTAGAAGAGGCAGAGGAATCAGAGATCAAACTGCCAATATCTGTTGGATCATAGGGTTTCAGAGGTGGCACTAGTGATAAAGAGCCTGCCTGCCAACATAGGAGACATAAGAGACAAGTGTTCAATCAGGAAGATCCTCTGGAGGGGGGCATGGCAACCCACTCCAGTAGTCCTGCCTGGAGAATCCCAAGGACAGAGGAGCCTGGGGGGCTACAGTCCATGGGTCACAGAGTCAACACAACTGAAGTGACTTAGTACACACAGTACACACACTGGATCATAGAAAAAGCAAGAAAGCTCCAGAAAAACCTACTTCTGCTTCACTGACTACACCTTTGACTATGTGGATCACAACAAACTGTGGAAAATTCTTGAAGAGATGGGAATACTAAACCAACTTACCTGCCTCCTGAGAAATCTGTAGGTAGGTCAAAATGCAACAGTTAGAACCAGACATGGAACAATGGACTGGTTCAAAATTGGGAAAGGAGTACATCAAGGCTGAATACTGTCACCCTGCTTATTTAACTTACATGCAGAGTACATCATGCAAAACGCTGGGCTGGATGAAGCCCAAGCTGGAATCAAGACTGCTAGGAGAAATATCAATAACCTCAGATACGCAGATGACACCACCCTAATGGCAAAAAGCAAAGAGGAACTAAAGATACTCTTGATGAAGGTGAAAGAGGAGAGTGAAAAAGCTGGCTTAAAACTCAACATTCAAAAAACAAAGGTCATGCCATCCAATCCCATCACTTTGTGGCAAATAGATGGAAAAACAATGAAAACAGCGACAGACTTTATTTTCTTGGGCTCTAAATCACTGCAGATGGTGATTTAGACTGCAGCCATGAAATTAAAAGACACTTGCTCCTTGGAAGAAAAACTATGACAAACCTAGACAGCATATTAAAAAGCAGAGACATCACCTTGCTGATAAACGTACATCTAGTCAAAACTATGGTTTTTCCAGTAGTCATGTACAGATGTGAGAGTTGGACTATAAGGAAGACTGAGCACCAAAGAACTGATGTTTTCGAACTGTGGTGCTCGAGGAGACACTTGACAGTCCCTTGGAAAGCAGAGATCAAACCAGTCAATCCTAAAGGAAATTAACCATGAATATTTATTGGAAGGACTGATGCTGAAGCTGAAGCTCCAGTACTTTGACCACCTGATGTGAAGAGTTGACTCACTGGAAAAAAACCCTGATGCCGGGAATGACTGAGGGCAGGAGGAGAAGGGGGCAACAGAGGATGAGATGGTTGGATGGCATCACAGACTCAATGTACATGAGTTTGAGCAAACTCCAGGGGAACTGAAGGACAGAGAAGCCTGGTGTGCTACAATCCATGGGGTCACAGAGTCAGACAGGACTGAGTGAACAACAACCATTAAGGGTCCAGCATTTCCTTTTCTTTCAACTCTTGAAGAAAAGAAAAAATAGACTAAAAGCAAAATACTTTGGTTTTCTGTCTAAAAAAGGTTGATGCTGCTGCTGCTAAGTTGCTTCAGTCGTGTCCGACTCTGTGCAAACCCATAGACGGCAGCCCACCAGGCTCCCCATCCCTGGAATTCTCAAGGCAAGAACATTGGAGTGGGTTGCCATTTCTTTCTCCAATGCACGAAAGTGAAAAGTGAAAGTGAAGTCGCTCAGTCGTGCTGGACTCTTAGCTACCCCATGGATTGCAGCTTACCAGACTCCTCCGTCCATGGGATTTTCCAGGCAAAAGAGTACTGGAGTGGGGTGCCATTGCCTTCTCTAAGAAAGGTTAGGTGCTATAAATAATAAACTCTTGTGTTTCTGAAGAATCCTCTTTATCCCTTTCTATCTGCCCAGACAGAAAGTGTCTCTCACATTCTTGTAGGTTTTTCTTTTTTGCCTCTTGGAGGAGTTAAAAGCTAGTGAGGATTCGCTGGTACGAGTCAAAATATCCATGCCAAACTAGTGGCGTTATGGTAAAATACTATAATAGCTTAAGTAGTATGGGGAGGGGGGATGGAAAAAGGGGACAGCACCGAATAAAGAAGAGCCACCAGGGTTAAGCTTCCCTCCTGCCATTCCCACACTAACTGCCAAGTGAGCCTACGCTGACCATCCCTCTGTGTCGGGTGGCACTGACGCAGGCTAAGACGTGGGAGGAAGGTGGTGGGTGGCAGCAGCGTTGAGACCAGACAAGACATTGAGCAGACCCTGCGGAGGATCGCCTGGCACCCGGCAAACGACCCTGCCTCCAGGGCAGGCCGGGCAGTGACGTCCCAAGGCCATTTCTCTGCACTGTGCATGCTCACTGGTCAAGAGCAGCAGCAGCAGGGCCCCACCCAGCCTAACCAGACTGTCCTAATGGGACCATGCGGGAGCCAGCAGCTCAGAGCTGTCAGTTCAGTTCTGTCGCTCAGTCGTGTCTGACTTCTCGACCCCACGGACAGCAGCACGCCAGGCCTCCCTGTCCATCAGGGAAGAGCTCTCTGCAGGGAGCCGCTAATGCTTCCGCGTCCAGGGAGAGGTCGACCAGTGCTTGGCTTGCTTTACCAAACAGGAGTGAGGTCCCAGGCTTTGTCGCCCCGAGGAGGATGTGCCTTCTGGATACCTACTCCTCACACTCAGCACAAAACACTAGAGAGTGGCTTGCCATCTTTTTCTTACTCTCCCTTTTCTTTTTGAATGCACCATTACATCAGTCCTGAGTTCGTCTCATTTCAGTAGCTGTGAGTTTAAATCTTGGTTTCACGTCTTTATTAGCAATTCTTTTCATGATGATGAGAATCAATACAAACCCCAATTAAAACCTGGACATCTGCCACCCAGTTGCCACAGGCAACGGAGCCCTTTACTCAGGCGGTGTGGCCGAGGTTTGACGATGTGGAAGACAGAAGGGAATTCTCCCTGAGGATAGCCGAGCCGGAAACATTTATTTTGATTGTGTGACCCAGTGGATTCTGTTTTAAAAGTTTAAACTCCCTCATTTAAAAGAGAGATGTGTGTTTTAAAAGGAGGTCTTATAAAGAACAGACTTGTGGGGGCCAAGCAGGAGGGGTGAAGGGGAGGGATGGAATGGGAGGCTGGGGTTAGCAGACGTAGGCTATTATATATGGAATGGATAAATCACAAGGCCTACTGAAGTAGCCCCCAGCCTTTTCGGCACGAGGGACCAGTTCCATGGAAGACAATTTTTCCCCGGACCTGGGGGGCTGGGGGGTGGGGTGGGGACAGGGATGGTTTGGGGATGATTCAAGCACATTAGAGCATCACGTGCTTTATTTCTATTATTATTACATCAGCTCCACCTCAGATCTCAGGCATTAGATCCTGATGGCTGGGGACCCCTGTATAGCACAGAAAATGATATTCAGTATCCTATGATAAACCACAATGGAAAAGAATATTTTTTTAAAGGAATGTACATATAGATATAACTGAATCACTTTGCTGTACAGAAATTGACATTGTAAATCAACTATGCCAAATAAATAAATAAATATTAGGGAGTTTAAAAAAATCTACCACCTCTGGCTCAGAATGTTTTCATTTAGTTCAATTTCCTTTTTTTCTGAGATAGTCATTATCTTTTTTTTTTTTAACTATCTTATTATAATATAGAGTCAAGCACACCACTTAATGTGCCTTCCAAACTGTGGAGCGTTGAACAAAAAGAAAATATCTTTATGACAATGTTTCTCCTGCCACAGTTATTTGAGTTATTCTGCCTTGTACTTCCCGAAATATTTTAGGAAAGAATTATGTTCAATGCCTTGCCATGCCTGTGTGCGTGCTAAGCTGCTTCAGTCGTGTCTGACTCTTTGCCACCCCATGGACTGTAGCCCGCCAGGCTCCCATGTTCATGGGATTCTTCAGGCAAGAATACTGGAGAGGGTTGCCATAAGTTCCTCAAGGGGATTTTCCCAACCCAGGGATCGGACCCTCATCTCTTGTGTCTCCTGCATTGGCAGGTGGGTTCTTTACCACCATGTCATGAGTTAACTTGACAATCTTTTTTGCCAAAAATCACATCCACACTTTTAGCCCTACTCTTTCTCTTTGAGGTTGTTGTCTCCTTGTTAAGAAGGAAAAAAATAGGGGCTTCCCTGGTGGCTCAGTGGTAAAGAATCCGCCTGTCAGTGTAGGAGACAGGGGTTTGTTCCCTGGTCCACGAAGATCCCACATGCCTCAGAGCAACTACTGGGCATGAGCTTTAAAGCCCGGGAGCTGCAGATACTGAAGCCTGTGCACCCTAGAGCCCATGCTCCGCAGAGAAGCCAGCACAGTGAGAAGCTGGTGATCGTTTACAGTGAACAATGTCGGATTCGTGATCTCCGAAGATTTAGCTTCGGGACCAGGGACCAGGCTAAATTAGCATGAAAAGACATAGAGAAAGCTTCTGACATAGACAATCGCAGGGGGAGAGTCCCCAGCCCCCGCCCCATCCCCACCCCCCTACCCGCCACAGCTAGTCTTAGCAAAGCCTTCTATACTTTTATCAGACTCACTCCCACAACAGACATCTTAAGATAACAGGATTAGTAAGATGGTTTTTGTTAAGGAGAAACATATCCTCAAGCAAGATACATTGTTAAACTGGCTAAGACAAAGCAATGTAGAAAAAAATGTTTGTCCTTTTCTCCTCAAGAGCCCTGGACCCCTTTCTCCTTCTCGGGGACTGCCTAGGAATTAACTCTCTCACCAGCATACTGCAACCAGAGAGTAGCCCCCGCTGACTGCAACTAGAGAAAAGCCCACGCAGCATGGAAGACTCAACACAAGCAAAAATAAATCAATTAAACTTTTCAAAAAGAAGAAGGAAAAAGTATATGCTTCCATAAGCTTATGGGCTAACATGTCAAAGGGGAGGACATGGAAGCCGATTCCAGGTGGAGGAACATGGGGCTGCCCGAGGCTGACCTCAAGCAGAAGTCTGCAGACGAGCACTACCTTTGTTCATGCTGTGTTCTGTCCTTTCGTGCACACAGTGACACTTAACATGCAGATGAACTTGCATCCTAGACGAACCTGTCCAGGTGGTCACACCTGGCTGATTCCCAGGAGCTCAGACACAGTCCTGACACCAAGGACAAACCAGGTTCCTCATGTCCAAAAGTAAATCCATCCAACCAAATTTGAATTAAGAGGTCCTCATTGCCCAATCCTGCTTCCTCCCTTAAGGATGCTTAATGGGTCTAATTAAGTTTCATTAGGACCACCCAGGCCTCCAGGGAATAAAGTAAACAGCTGACGAGCAGTACTGGTCAGCCAGGTTTAAACTGTATGACTAATGGAGGCAAACACGTGGGTAATCAGGCAAGAAGAAAGCGCTGAGCGCCCTGCTGATTCTGCAGCACAAGATGGTCACGAAATGATTCAAGGTGTTTAAAGACGGTGTATTTTGAGAAAACAGTTGTGCCAGGTTTCAGGAAATCTGAAGACATCCTGTTTCCAGTCACAACAGGGAGGGTTCCAGGAGTGTGGGGGCATGAACAAGCACATCCTGGAGATAAGTTTCAAGCCAACTTGATAGAGTCCTTCTGCATCCTAACTCCTAAAGCACTTTTAATCTCGTCTCATCCTCAAGGAGACACCCCACAAAAAGCCTATCACACCATCAACCCAGGAAACCAGGGCTCATTTGTTATGACAGGAGTCCCCACCCTGCTGGAGAGAAAAGTTGTACAGGACTAGAAAAGTTCCTTGCACAGATGTTTAATATCAACACAAGAGATAGCAACCCCAAAGCCAGTTCAGGGATACAGACAATAACTTAAGAGCTCCAGGAGCCACCCCCCTCCACCAAAAAGACTCCCAGATTTATATCTTTCTTGAAATCTCACCCAAGCTTTGGGCCTGGACCTCCAACTACCTTCAACATCCACAACTAAACCTATGATCCTCACTGCCACCCACTCACAAAAAGAAAACATTTTAATCCTGCTAGGAATATTTATGAAAATCCATTAATATATACCACAATATCATTTTTAAAATCAAAATGATCCAAAACTTCATCAAAATTGCTTGATTATACACCCTCAGTTTCAGCTTCTCTCGTAGTCATTTCTTCCTTAAAAACCCTCCATGGTCAGAGTCTTCCCTAGTGGGTCCAGTGGCTAAGATCTGAACTCCCAATGCAGGGGACCTAGGATTGATTCCTGGTCAGGGAACTAGATCCTACTTGCCATAACTAAAGATCCTGGGTGCCACAGCTAACACCTGGCACAGCCAAGGAAATAAATAAGTAAAAATAAATACTAAAAAAAAAACTTGGCCAAGCTTAACTCTCCATTCACACTCGTGCAGGTTGGATACTGTCACAACCCCCAGCAGAAAGGCCCTCTCACTCCAATCAATCAACACACTCCATTTAGGCTAACCTTATCATTATCTTACTCTTCACCGATTCACCCCCGTTGTGAGTTGAATTGTGTCTCCCCAAAAGGTAGAAGTTGAAGTCCTGACCTCCGTACCTCCTAAGGTGAATTTCTCTGGCAATAGGGTTACAGGTGTAATTAAGATGAGGTCATACTGGAGTAGGTGGTCCCTTCGTCCAGCGTAACTGGTGTTCCTACAAGAGGTTTAGCTATGAGAGGAAGATGCCACGTGAAGACACAGGCAGAGACTGGACTGAGACAGCCGCAAGCCACAGAAGTTACGAAGGGACCAAGGAGGATTCTACCCAGACCCAGAGTCTCAGAGGGAGTAGAGCCCTGCTGACAACCTTGATTCCTAACCAGAACCATAAGACAATAAATTTCTGTTGTGTTAAGTAATCCAGTTTGGGCTACTCTGTGATGGCAACCCTAGGAAACAAATACAAGGCCTGTTCCCTTCTAAAACCTTCATTGATTCCTATTCCTTCATTATATCAAGTTCTATTCATTGGCCTGGCTCCTGAGGCCCTTTCCTACATCGCTCTCCCTGAACAAATATATCTCCCACCAATTCTTCAGCACTTTTTCTAAACTTCAATCTACACTGACCTCTCCCTTCTTCAAAGTCTTGCTGCCTATCGTCCCACTAAAATATCCTTTCACTCTACCAGGTATATTTATTTTTGCCTTTCCTATCAATTCATAAGCACCTTGAGAAATGGACTATGATTTTTTTTTAACCTCCCCGAGTACTGTTGCTGTTGAGTCGCTAAGTTGTGTCTGACTCTTTTATGACCCAACGGACTGTAGCTCGCCAGGCTCTTCTGTCCACAGGATTTCCCAGGCAAGAACACTGGAGTGCATGGCCATTTCCTTCTCCAAGGGATCTTCCCAACCCAGGAATTGAACCTGCATCTCCTGCATTGGCAGGCAGATTCTTTACCACTGCACCACCAGGGAAGCCCCCCAGCGGATCAGATACTCTATAAGTACTCATAGATTAATTAATCTAGTAGCCTTTACACATGCTTTGCCCTTGACCTGAAATACCCAAGTAGGCTGTGAGCTACATGCCAGGGACCATTGTTTTAATCTTTGTGTCCCCAAAGTCTCACACCATATCTGGCATTTCATAAACTTTCAATAAATATTTTTACTTAATTCATTTAAAAAACCCTGTATCCAGGTATATCTGTTTTGGGAGTCATATCTGCCTGCTTTTAAAGAAATGACTAATGAGATTCCACTTCTCCCATGGCCTCATATGGAGTCATTAGTTGGGCCCCTGCCTGGAGCTTCAGGGAGCCTTATTAGTCCCCTGCGGCCCATCCAAAAGGGGAGTCTTCCTCCCCGTTATCAGGCTTCCTGTTTAACAATACATGACAGGGTTTGTTCTTCTACCCCATTGTTACCTGTGTTTCCAAGAGCCCTTTGAAAGCATAAATAAATGATTGTTGACTGATCTCCTTTCCCCGGGATTTTGCCAATGCTGAGAATCCTGAAAGCTTTCCAAGGCGTGATTTGTCACTGAAAATGCCAAGTGGGGGAGTTGTTGTCCTCTCTACTCATAGGGGTGCTTGATAATTCAAAGTCCCTGTTTCTTCCCACAGAGTCGGGCAGACTAATGTGCTGTCACAAATTCTCCAGTGATAGAGCTGTGCAGGGGGCTTTCCAAACAGCGTAAGCCTCTGCAAGGTCAGGGAGACCTCTGCTGGGCGAGGAAGTCATCCAGACTTCCAAGATGCTACATCCAGAAAGCCTGCAGGGGCCACCCTGTGACTCTGAGGGTCAGAGTCAGGGAAGGGCCCAGAGGAAGAATACAGCTGTTCCAACGCTGTCAGCCTACCAATGCCCCTCCCCTGCCACCTTTCTACCCACTTTCTCTAAAGCATATGAATTAGCCTCCCTAACAGACAGCATATTAAAAAGCAGAGACATTACTTTGCCAACAAAGTCTGTCTAGTCAAGGCTATGGTTTTTCATGTATGGATGTGAGAGTTGGACTATAAGAAAAGCTGAGGGCTGAAGAATTGATGCTTTTGAACTGTGGTGTTG
The DNA here is from genome assembly GCF_032452875.1 of Bos javanicus. Taxonomy (NCBI): domain Eukaryota; kingdom Metazoa; phylum Chordata; class Mammalia; order Artiodactyla; family Bovidae; genus Bos; species Bos javanicus. The sequence goes on along the minus strand of NC_083871.1, from coordinate 100,312,610 downwards.
GAGAAGACTCTTGAGAGTCCCTTGGACTGCAAGGAGATCCAATCAGTCCATCCTAAAGGAGATCAGTCCTGAATATTCATTGGAAGGACTGATGATGAAGCTGAAACTCCAATACTTTGGCCACCTGATGCAAAGAGCTGACTCATTGGAAAAGACCCTGATGCAGGGAAAGATTGAGGGCAGGAGAAGGGGACAATAGAGGATGAGATGGTTGGATGGCATCACCGACTCAATGGACATAAGTTTGGGTAAACTCCGGGAGTTGGTGATGGACAGGGAGGCCTGGTGTGCTGCAGTCCATGGGGTTGCAAAGAGTCAGACACGACTGAGTGACTGAACTGAACTGAACAGACAGCTAAATATTTTCTTGGTCATGACTCTCAGAATACAAAACCTCTGACCATCCACTGGATATTTACAAGGTTAGATCAGGGGAGGAGAGGTGTAGTGTGGAAGGTTGAAGAAGCCAAAGAAGAAAGAGGGGAATTTCCAGTTTCCAGGTCCATATGTAAGGAGTTTAAAGTCACCACTCCCCCTTGAGAAATGGAATGTGTGTGCTTGCTCACTAAGTCCTTGCAATCCTATGGGCTATAGCCCACCAGGCTCCTCTGTCAAAGGGGATTCTCCAGGCAAGAATACTGGAGTGGGTAGCCACGCGCTCCTCTAGACAAATGGAGTATGCCTGCCGTATCAGTAAACAGGGGATGTCACCATCATCAGCAATTGCTGCCCTCCAAAATGAGCCAGTGAGCTCTGAGGAAACTCAGGATGTGAAAACAGGATACTGGCTCCATTTACTGAGGTGCCTATCAAAGGAATGGTTTCAGTGAGCCCAGACTCTTGCCTCTTCCCATATATAGAAAAGCACTAAATTCCTTAACTTGGGAGATCTGGTTTTCTTTAATTAACAACAATCTTTCGATGTTCAGACTACCTGCCCTTTGTTGCAAAACTTTTATATAACCTGGCTCATCCCCTTGCCTCCTCAGAGCAGTTCTCTCAGGGTTACTTGAGATGCTGTCTCCCAGGCTTGAAGTCCTAAAAATTCCTGGTCGAATAAAACATAACTCCCAATTTATAAGGTTGTGAATATTTTTTGAAAAGACAATCCTGGCCACCTGATGTGAAGAGGTGACTCATTTGAAAAGACCCTGATGCTGGGAAAGATTGAAGGCAAGAGGAGAAGGGGACAACAGAGGATGAGATGGTTGGATGGTATCAGTGACTCAATGGACATGGGTTTGGGTGGACTCCAGGAGTTGGTGATGGACAGGGAGGCCTGGTGTTGAAAGGTTGTTGTTGAATCACGCGAATACACCGGGATTCTTGGCCCCCGGAGGAGAAGAATTCAATCCGGGGCCAGAGATGAGGCTTGATCGCTCAGAGCTTTTGTGTAATAAAGTTTTATTAAAGTATAAAGGAGATAGAGAAAGCTTCTGACATAGGCATCAGAAGGGGGCAGAAAGAGTACCCGCTTGCTAGTGTTGACAATGAAGTTATATACTCTCTAATGAATCCAAAGAATGTCTGGAGGTTGTAAAGACCTCATCAGACCTACTCCCATAATTTACATTTTAAGATAACAGAATTAGCCAGAAGGTTTAATCCAAAGACTGTCCTTAATCTAGAGACTGTCCTCAGGCAGGATACATTGTTATATAATCCTAAGGAATGTGGAGAAAGAAAAAAAGTTTGTCCTTTCTTCCTCCTTGAGAATTCCAGACCCCTCTCTCCTTGGGGACCCCTAGACTCCCTATCAACCTGCCTAGGAAATGACTCTCTCAGTGTGCTGCGGTTCATGGGGTCGCAAAGAGTCAGACACGACTGAGCTGAATTGAACTGAGCAACAAGTAGAAAGCTGAACAGACTGAAAAATCAACAATACTTCTTGAATCTTGCTGGAAAGCGGAGAACACAGGGCAAACCGCTGCCCTTAGGTTAGAGAGACAGGAGAATATAGGAGTCACAACTTACTTGAGCAGAGACTTGGGAGAAGAAACAGCAGCAACCAGGGCTCAGCTAGGAAACGTGTATTGTTGGAGGCTCAGTGTGGACAACTCTAATGGTTAAAAAACTACAGAGTGACCAAGTCATGGCCAGCCAGCAACACACTGAGATTTCCCTCTGGGAGAGGGGCAGCAAAGGAAACATTTTTAAGTTGACCACAGCTGCTGATCATCTCAGTGAGGCCTGCTCTCAGGTGAAACCAGTTAACCAGAGCCTGACCCACTGGTATATTATCAGAATCTAACTGACCTGGGGAAGGGGGATACCCAGCTCCAACTGGCTCTCCATGGGAGAAAAGATATACCCAGCCCCAGCTGACTGTAGCCTTCATATCCCACCTCAGAAGGGAGCAGAAAACTGAGAAAAACTCATGAAGTTCACAATCCAGAGGCACATGCTCCCCAAAACATGGAGACCTACTTATGGGACAGAGAATGCCTCCTCTCCCCGTACCCATCACCACCACATTGCTGTCATTGTTTAGTTGTTAAGTTGCGTCCAAGTCTTTCGAGACCCCATGGACTGTAGCCTGCCAGGCTCCTCTGGCCGTGGGATTTCCCAAGCAAGAATATTGGAGTGGGTTGCTATTTCCTTCTCCAGGGGATCTTCCCGACCCAGGGATCGAACCCACATCTGCGTTGGCAGGTGGATTCTTTACCACTGAGCCACCAGGAAAGATAAGCCTATTACCAGGACTTCCTTTCACCTGGTGTATCATGTTCAGCTAGCAAGAAAACATTACAAGGCATACCAAAAGGTAAAAACACAATTTGAAGAGACAGGATAAACCACAGAATCAGATATGCAGGGGTGTTGGAATTATCAGGCCAGGAATTTAAAACAACTCTAATTATTACACTAAAGGACCTTCATAGATCAAGCAGACAGCATTCAAGAACAGATGGGCAATGTAAGCAGAGAGATGGAAATCCTAAGGAAGAACCAAAAAGAGATAGGAGAGAGAAAAAAACCTCTGTAACAGAAATGCAGAATGCCTTTGATGGGCTCATTAGTACATTGGACACAGCTGAGAAGAGAATCTGAGCTCGAGCCTGCTATCAACAGAATTCTCAAACCAGAAAGCAAGAGAATAAAGACTGGAAAAAAAAAAAAAACAGAATATCCAAGGATATGGGACATTTACAAGGGTATGATATACACATAATGGGAATATCGGAAGGAGAAAGGAACAGAAGACATATTTGAAACAATAATGACTGAGAATTTCCCCAAATTATTAAACACCAATAGTAGTACCAAAATTAATATCAGACATCAAACCACTGATCCAGGAAGCTCAGAGAACAGACACCAAGCAGGATAAATGCAAATAATAGCAACAACAACAAAGGCTACACCTGTGTGTGTGTGTGTGTGTGTGTGCGCGCACACTGTGTGTGTGCTTAGTTGCTCAGTGGTGTCTGACTCTTTGTGACCCCATGGATTATAAGCTTGCCAGGCTTCTCTGTCCATGGGATTCTCCAGGCAAGAATACTAGAGTGGGTTGCCATGCCCATCAAATTGCAGAAAATCAAAGATAAAGAAAAAATTCTGAAAGGAGCCTTTTTTTTCTTTGCTTTGCTCAATGGCTTCAGTCGTGTCCACTTTTTGTGACCCTATAGACTGTAGCCCACCAGGTTTCTCTGTCCATGGAATTTTCTAAGCAAGAATACTGGAGTGGGTTGCCATGCCCTCCTCCAGGGGATCTTCCCTAGGATCGAAACCATGTCTCCTGCATTACAGGAGGATTCTTTACCCACTGAGCCACCTGTGAAACCCAAAAGAAGCTAGAGGGTGGGGAGCAGGGTGTAGAATAGCTTATCTATAGAGGAACAAGATACCCTGGAGAATACGCCAGTATTCCTGCCTGGAGAATCCTATGGACAGAGGAGCCTGGTGGGCTATACATTCCAGGGGGTCGCAAAAGAGTCGGACACGACTTAGCAACTAAAACAACAACATAGAGGAAAGAGATAAGTTTTAAGGGTTATCAAAGGGTTCCCGAGATATTTTTGCCAGTTCTCAGCAACTTTCTGACCCCAAATACTCAAAATACTTTGCACATTCCCAAAATAGAGTTTAGGAATGTGAAAAGGTGGGATAAAGCATGGATGTGGCTTTCCAGAAATGCATGAGTAAGCTGCAATGACTGAAGGAGAACACCCACTTCCTCTTCAATATCCATCTTATACCCCTGGTGTCCTCGGGAGTGGGCACTCCTGGGCCTCCTTCACAAGGAACCTGCTTTCACCTAGCGTAGATTATCACATCATCCTGTAACCCAGGAATGTTTGCATTTTAACCGAGGACTGAAGAACTTTCCAGATGCAACAGTTCATTCCTAAGGTAGCTGTAATATGGCAGGATGGCTTATTTTCAGTCACACAGGTTTCCAGAAGACTAAGAATTCTAGGCACTATGGCAGATGGGAACAAAGACAAACATTTTTATAAGGAAAAAAATCTCTCTTTATCATTGGCACCCCAGTAGCAGACATACACCCAGCACCCAGATCTTGGTTCCAAAATACAGTTCTCCAATGAAAGGAACCAGGGCTCCTTGAAGAAGTAGCTGATTCTAGGTCTGGGCAAGAACAACATGAGATGATCTTGGAGCATCTTGTGGTACCAGAAAGAAAGAATGTGCTCAGAAAGGATGAAAGAGCATAGAAACCACCATGAACGTGTTCCCAATGGCCAAGGCTAGAACATTCTGAACAATAAAATAATGATATTTAATTGTAATCCACAGACTAAAGTAAACATACATGAGTTTATCCTCAAATTTTAAAATAATTGAATAAGTAAATTGGCAATGAGGTATAGATCTTTCTTACAAAAAATTCCAATTAAGAAAAGTGGAAGGAAAGAAGGAAATATAAAACCACCATTTGTAATAATTATTGCAGGCAAAAAAATCACCACTGCATGCTTAAAATTAGTGGCAGAAACTTAAGGAAAAAAAATTGCATTTATTAATTTCAAAAGGAAACACAGTAACTTTAGAGTGGAAACATTCTTCAGACACACCTTAATCCAGTGATCGAGGAAAAAACACTACTAATAAAATGTATTACGATCATGTCACCCTGGCATCAAGTTAAGGACTCACCCCTCTGACCTCTTTTATAAACTTAGTTATCTCCTAAAGGCCTTGTCTCCAAACAGTTACAGTGAGTGTGGCTTCAACATGAATTTGAAGGGGAAACAATTCCCACCAAAGCATTTCCCAAAAACATATAGCAATCTATCCATGAAAAAGCATCCCAAGTTGTCTATGGGACAACTGACTAGTACTCTTCAAACACTTCAAGGTCAGGAAAGACAAAGAAAGACTGAAGACCTGCCACAGGTTGAAGGATTCGAGGCCCTTTCAGTGCAGCATGGCATCTGGGATTGAATCCTATAACAGAACAAAGACAATAATGGGGGAACAGGTTCAACCTGAATAAAGTTGATAGTTATGTTGTTTGTTTTGTAATTATGTAATTAATGTTCATGTCGTGCTTTTAATCATGGTCCTATGGCTGGATAAGAAAGTGTGTCTGAAATGTTTTGGGCTATCTTTGCAACTGTTCTCTAAGTCTAATATTATTTCAAAATAAAAATCTTCTCTGGGACTTTCCCAGGAATTCCATGGTTAAGACTCTGTGCTTCCAATGCATGGGGTGTGGGTTCAATCCCTGGTCAGGGAGCTAATATCTCCCCTGCAGTTTGGTGCAGCAAAAAAAAAAAAAAAAAAAAATTTAATCTTGAAAATTTTTCTTTTTCTCTAAATGTCCTTTATATCCCATTCTTTGCAAAAGGGGTGAGAATAGAGAACTAAATCATCGACCATGTTTTCTCTGGGGGTGGCAGAGGGGATCATGCTGCAGAAGGACTCCCTGCACAGTTCCTCCACCCCACAGGAAGAGAGGGAGCCAGGAGCTGGACAGTTTCAAAAACGGAAGACAGATTTTAAAAGCTAATTTCATGGAGACTGATGTGGAACACAGAATCTGCAATAAGGGAGATGAGCGTTGGCCTACTTCCAGGTGCCTGGCACAGAGACAGACCAGGCGCCTTCATTTGAAGACTGTCAGCTGTTTGTGTCCACAAAAGAGAGAGGACTCGGCTTCCACGTGAGCAGCCCAGGGCCGCCCTCCCCTCCAGCTAGTCAATTCTGTGGCTCCGAGGGCTTCGAGCCTGATTATTGTGGGGATTAGCACCTGACAGTCTGGGAGGCCTAGATAATTCTGCTTATTTAGGGCAATCCCCCATAAAGTGGAAGGCCAACACCCTCCCCCACCACCCAGCCATCTTCCAACTCTGTGGTTTTAAGTGTTTCTGTTGATGCCGTTGTTCATTTTACAAAAGCTCCCTTTCGAGTACCTCCCCTGATGAAGGCATAAATAAGTCCCGAAGACAGAAAATACCTCTTGAACAAGAACGAAGCACTAAGACATAGTAGGCTCTCAATACAAAATTTGCTGGATGGACTAGAGAGCCCTCAGTGGGCAACACCCAGAAAGATGATCTATTGAAACTGCGGTGTTTCTGGCCCTTAATCTCTGATGCACAGTTATGAGCCAGACTATAATGTAAATTGCGGAGCCGAGGAGTAGCTGCAAACATTTCTAAAGATGCAATCCTTAATGGAGTGACTCCTTTGTACAAGATGCACCATGAACTCTAGGTTCAAAGTAAAAACAGTAATAATAATAACAGCTTATATTGAATGTTTACTGGGTGCCATGTACATAAACCTCCCAAGAACCCTATGAAGCAAGAACTATTATAGCTCCTGGTTGGCAGATGGCTAGTAACTGGTACAGCCTAGAGGCAACCCAGGTACTTGGAATGGAGCCCATGCTTTCAATTCTTTTTTTTTTTTTTTTTAATTTTATTTTTAAACTTTACAAGTTGTATTAGTTTTGCCAAATATCAAAATGAATCCACCACAGGTATACATGTGTTCCCCATCCTGAACCCTCTTCCCTCCTCCCTCCCCATACCATCCGGCTGGGTCGTCCCAGTGCACTAGCCCCAAGCATCCAGTATCCCGCATCGAACCTGGACTGGCAACTTGTTTCATACATGATATTATACATGTTTCAATGCCATTCTCCCAAATCTTCCCACTCTCTCCCTCTGCAACAGAGTCCATAAGACTGTTCTATACATCAGTGTCTCTTTCGCTGTCTCATACACAGGGTTATTGTTAGCATCTTTCTAAATTCCATATATATGCGTTAGTATACTGTATTGGTGTTTTTCTTTCTGGCTTACTTCACTCTGTATAATAGGCTCCAGTTTCATCCACCTCATTAGAACTGATTCAAACGTATTCTTCTTAATGGCTGAGTAATACTCCATTGTGTATATGTACCACCGCTTTCTTATCCATTCATCTGCTGATGGGCATCTAGGTTGCTCCCATGTCCTGGCTATTATAAACAGTGCTGCGATGAACACTGGGGTACACGTGTCTCTTTCCCTTCTGGTTTCCTCAGTGTGTATGCCCAGCAGTGGGATTGCTGGATCATAAGGCAGTTCTATTTCCAGTTTTTTAAGGAATCTCCACACTGTTCTCCATTGTGGCTGTACTAGTTTGCATTCCCACCAACAGTGTAAGAGGGTTCCCTTTTCTCCACACCCTCTCCAGCATTTATTGCTTGTAGACTTTTGGATCGCAGCCATTCTGACTGGTGTGAAATGGTACCTCATAGTGGTTTTGATTTGCATTTCTCTGATAATGAGTGATGTTGAGCATCTTTTCATGTGTTTGTTAGCCATCTGTATGTCTTCTTTGGAGAAATGTCTATTTAGTTCTTTGGCCCATTTTTTGACGGGGTCATTTATTTTTCTGGAGTTGAGCTGTAGGAGTTGCTTGTATATTTTTGAGATTAGTTGTTTGTCAGTTGCTTCATTTGCTATTATTTTCTCCCATTCTGAAGGCTGCCTTTTCACCTTGCTACTAGTTTCCTTTGATGTGCAGAGCTTTTAAGTTTAATTAGGTCCCATTTGTTTATTTTTGCTTTTATTTCCAATATTCTGGGAGGTGGGTCATAGAGGATCCTGCTGTGATGTATGTCAGAGAGTGTTTTGCCTATGTTCTCCTCTAGGAGTTTTATAGTTTCTGGTCTTACGTTTAGATCTTTAATCCATTTTGAGTTTATTTTTGTGTATGGTGTTAGAAAATGTTCTAGTTTCATTCTTTTACAAGTGGTTGACCAGATTTCCCAGCACCACTTGTTAAAGGGATTGTCTTTAATCCATTGTATATTCTTGCCTCCTTTGTCAAAGATAAGGTGTCCATATGTGTGTGGATTTATCTCTGGGCTTTCTATTTTGTTCCATTGATCTATATTTCTGTCTTTGTGCCAGTACCGTACTGTCTTGATAACTGTGGCTTTGTAGTAGACCCTGAAGTCAGGTAGGTTGGTTCCTCCAGTTCCCTTCTTCTTTCTCAAGATAGCTTTGGCTATTGGAGGTTTTTTGTTTTTCCATACAAATTGTGAAATTATTTGTTCTAGCTCTGTGAAGAATACCGTTGGTAGCTTGATAGGGATTGCATTGAATCTATAAATTGCTTTGGGTAGTATACTCATTTTCACTATATTGATTCTTCCAATCCATGAACATGGTATATTTCTCCATCTATTAGTGTCCTCTTTGATTTCTTTCACCAGTGTTTTATAGTTTTCTATGTATAGGTCTTTAGTTTCTCTAGGTAGATATATTCCTAAATATTTTATTCTTTCCGTTGCAATGGTGAATGGAATTGTTTCCTTAATTTCTCTTTCTGTTTTCTCATTATTAGTGTATACGAATGCAAGGGATTTCTGTGTGTTGATTTTATATGCTGCAACTTTACTATAATCATTGATTAGTTCTAGTAATTTTCTGGTGGAATCTTTAGGGTTTTCTATGTAGAGGATCATGTCATCTGCAAATAGTGAGAGTTTTACTTCTTCTTTTCCAATTTGGATTCCTTTTATTTCTTTTTCTGCTCTGATTGCTGTGGCCAAAACTTCCAAAACTATGTTGAATAGTAATGGTGAAAGTGGGCACCCGTGTCTTGTTCCTGACTTTAGAGGGAATGCTTTCAATTTTTCACCATTGAGGATAATGTTTGCTGTGGGTTTGTCATATATAGCTTTTATTATGTTGAGGTATGTTCCTTCTATTCCTGCTTTCTGGAGAGTTTTTGTCATAAATGGATGTTGAATTTTGTCAAAGGCTTTCTCTGCATCTATTGAGATAATCATATGGTTTTTATTTTTCAATTTGTTAATGTGGTGTATTACATTGATTGATTTGTGGATATTGAAGAATCCTTGCATCCCTGGGATAAAGCCCACTTGGTCATGGTGTATGATCTTTTTAATGTGTTGTTGGATTCTAATTGCTAGAATTTTGTTAAGGATTTTTGCATCTATGTTCATCAGTGATATTGGCCTGTAGTTTTCTTTTTTTGTGGGATCTTTGTCAGGTTTTGGTATTAGGGTGATGGTGGCCTCATAGAATGAGTTTGGAAGTTTATCTTCCTCTGCAATTTTCTGGAAGAGTTTGAGTAGGATAGGTGTTAGCTCTTCTCTAAATTTTTGGTAGAATTCAGCTGTGAAGCTGTCTGGACCTGGGCTTTTGTTTGCTGGAAGATTTTTGATTACAGTTTCAATTTCCGTGCTGTGATGGGTCTGTTAAGATTTTCTATTTCTTCCTGGTCCAGTTTTGGAAAGTTGTACTTTTCTAAGAATTTGTCCATTTCATCAACGTTGTCCATTTTATTGGCATATAATTGCTGATAGTAGTCTCTTATGATCCTTTGTATTTCTGTTGTCTGTTGTGATCTCTCCATTTTCATTTCTAATTTTATTGATTTGATTTTTCTCCCTTTGTTTCTTGATGAGTCTGGCTAGTGGTTTGTCAATTTTATTTATCCTTTCAAAGAACCAGCTTTTGGCTTTGTTGATTTTTGCTATGGTCTCTTTTGTTTCTTTTGCATTAGTTTCTGCCCTAATTTTAAAGATTTCTTTCCTTCTACTAACCCTGGGGTTCTTCATTTCTTCCTTTTCTAGTTGCTTTAGGTGTAGAGTTAGGTTATTTATTTGACTTTTTTCTTGTTTCTTGAGGTATGCCTGTATTGCTATGAACTTTCCCCTTAGGACTGCTTTTACAGTGTCCCACAGGTTTTGGGTTGTTGTGTTTTCATTTTCATTCGTTTCTATGCAAATTTTGATTTCTTTTTTGATTTCTTCTGTGATTTGTTGGTTATTCAGCAGCGTGTTGTTCAGGCTCCATATGTTGGCATTTTTAATAGTTTTTCTCCTTTAATTGAGATCTAATCTTACTGCATTGTGGTCAGAAAAGATGCTTGGAATGATTTCTATTTTTTTGAATTTACCAAGGCTAGATTTATGGCCCAGGATGTGATCTATCCTGGAGGAGGTTCCATGTGCACCTGAGAAAAAGGTGAAATTCATTGTTTGGGGATGAAATGTCCTATAGATATCAATTAGGTCTAACTGGTCTACTGTATCATTTAACGTTTGTGTTTCCTTGTTAATTTTCTGTTTAGTTGATCTATCCATAGGTGTGAGTGGGGTATTAAAGTCTCCCACTATTATTGTGTTATTGTTAATTTCTCCTTTCATACTTGTTAGCATTTGTCTTACATACTGTGGTGCTCCTGTGTTGGGTGCATATATATTTATAATTGTTATATCTTCTTCTTGGATTGATCCTTTCATCATTATGTAGTGACCATCTTTGTCTCTTTTCACAGCCTTTGTTTTAAAGTCTACTTTATCTGATATAAGTATTGCTACTCCTGCTTTCTTTTGGTCCCTATTTGCATGGAAAATCTTTTTCCAGCCCTTCACTTTCAGTCTGTATGTGTCCCCTGTTTTGAGGTGGGTCTCTTGTAGACAACATATGTAGGGATCTTGTTTTTGTATCCATTTAGCCAGTCTTTGTCTTTTGGTTGGGGCATTCAACCCATTTACGTTTAAGGTAATTACTGATAAGTATGATCCCGTTGCCATTTACTTTATTGTTTTGGGTTCGAATTTATTTGTGTTTCCTGTCTAGAGAATATCCTTTAGTATTTGTTGGAGAGCTGGTTTGGTGGTGCAGAATTCTCTCAGCTTTTGCTTGTCTGAAGAGCTTTTCATTTCTCCTTCATACTTGAATGAGATCCTTGCTGGGTACAATAATCTGGGCTGTAGGTTATTTTCTTTCATCATTTTAAGTATGTCTTGCCATTCCCTCCTGGCTTGAAGAGTTTCTATTGAAAGATCAGCTGTTATCCTTATGGGAATTCCCTTGTGTGTTATTTGTTGTTTTTCCCTTGCTGCTTTTAATATTTGTTCTTTGTGTTTGATCTTTGTTAGTTTGATTAATGTGTGTCTTGGGGTGTTTCGCCTTAAATTTATCCTGTTTGGGACTCTCTGGGTTTCTTGGACTTGGGTGATTATTTCCTTCCCCTAAAATGGGGGGGAAGTTTTCAACTATTATCGCAAGTATTTTCTCATGGTCTTTCTTTTTGTCTTCTTCTTCTGGGACCCCTATGATTCGAATGTTGTAGCGTTTAATATTGTCCTGGAGGTCTCTGAGATTGTCCTCATTTCTTTTAATTCGTTTTTCTTTTATCCTCTCTGATTCATTTATTTCTGCCATTCTGTCTTCTAATTCACTAATCCTATCTTCTGCCTCTGTTATTCTACTATTTGTTGCCTCCAGAGTGTTTTTAATTTCATTTATTGCATTATTCATTATATATTGACTCTTTTTTATTTCTTCTAGGTCCTTGTTAAACCTTTCTTGCATCTTCTCAGTCCTTGTCTCCAGGTTATTTATCTGTGATTCCATTTTGATTTCAAGATTTTGGATCAATTTCACTATCATTATTTGGAATTCTTTATCAGGTAGATTCCCTATCTCTTCCTCTTTTGTTTGGTTTGGTGGGCATTTATCCTGTTCCTTTATCTGCTGGGTATTCCTCTGTCTCTTCATCTTGTTTAAATTGCTGATTTTGGGGGGTCCTTTCTGTATTCTGGCAGTTTGTGGAGTTCTCTTTATTGTGGCATTTCCTCGCTGTGTGTGGGTTTGTACAGGTGGCTTGTCAAGGTTTCCTGGTTAGGGAAGCTTGTGTTGGTGTTCTGGTGGGCGGAGCTGTATTTCTTCTCTCTGGAGTGCAGTGAAGTGTCCAGTAATGAGTTATGAGATGTCTATGGTTTTGGGGTGACTTTGGGCAGCCTGTATCTTGAAGCTCAGGGCTGTGTTCCTTTGTTGCTGGAGAATTTTCTTGGTATGTCTTGCCCTGGAACTTGTTGGCCCTTGTGTGGTGCTTGGTTTCAGTGTCAGTATGGAGGCGTTTGATGAGCTCCTGTCAATTAATGTTCCTTGGAGTCAGGAGTTCCCTGGAGTCAGGGTTTGGATTTAAGCCTTCTGCTTCCAGTTATTGGTCTTGTTTTTACAGTAGTTTCAAAACTTCTCCTTCTATACAGCACTATTGATAAAACATCTACGTTAAAGATGAAAAGTTTCTCTACCGTGAGGGTCACCCAGAGAGGTTCACAGTGTTACATGGAGAAGAGAAGAGGGAGGAGGGAGTTAGAGGTGACCCAAATGAGATGAGGTGGAATCAATAGTGGAGTGAGTGGACTAGCCAATAATCACTTCCTTATGTGCACTCCACAACTGGACCGCTCATAGATGTTCACAGAGTTATACAGAGAAGAGAAGACGGAGGAAGGAGATAGAGGTGGCCAGAAGGATAAAAGGGGAGAATGAAAAGGAGGGAGACATATCCAGCCAGTAATCAGTTCCCTAATTGTTTTCCACCGTCTGGAACACACAGACATTCACAGAGTTGGGTAGAGTAGAGAGGGGTTAGGGAGGAGACACAGGTGACCTGGTGGAGAAAAAGGAGAGTCCAAAGGGAGAGAGAGCAGTTAAACCAGTAATCTCATTCCCTAGTGAAAAATGGGTACTGAAGATTGGGTTCTTAAAGGTACAAAATTGGTAACAAATACATAAAAGCAAAAATTAAAAATCTAGAGTAGAGTTTGGAATTTTAAAAATATGATGTTAAAGAAAAGAAGAAGGAAAAGAAAGAGAGAAAAAACGAACAAACAAAACAAGGTCGCGAAAATTATAAAGAAAATATAGGTACAAACTTGATAACTAATACCAAAAAGCAAAAGTTAAAAATCTAGAGTAGAGTTTGGAATTTCAAAAATACAATGTTTAAAAAAAGAAGAAAAAGAAAGAGAGAAAACAAGCAAACAAACGAAAACAATGTCGCAAAAATTATAAAGAAAATACAGGTACAAAATTGATACCAAATACCAAAAAGCATAAATTAAAAATCTAGAGTAGAGTTAGGAATTTCAGATATACAATGTTATATAAAAGAAGAAGAGAAAGAAACAGGGAGAAAAAAAAAAAGTCACAGAAATTATTAAAAAACTATAGGTACAAAATTGATAACAAATACCAAAAAGCTAAAATTAAAAATCTAGAGTAGAGTTTGGAATTTCAAAAATACGATGTTAAAGAAAAGAAGAAAAAAAAAAATAACAAGGTCAAAAAATAATAAAAAATATATATGTGAAGTTTGCTGAAGAAAAAAAAATAGGATTTTTTTTTTTTGCAAAGTAATAGTTTATAAAAGTGAAAATTAAAGGAATAATAGAGGACTTAAAATTTTTTTAAAAATTAAAAAAAAAACAAAGAAAGAAAGAATGATCGTAAAAACAGTAAAAATATATCGAGGACTTTCTCTGGTTTTGTTGTGAGTATTGTGGGTTCAGCTCATTTTTGGCTAGATCCTTGGTCCGACTTTTATTTCTCAAGATCTATAGGCCCCTTCCTATGCAGTCGGTAGTAACCACAGGGTTTTAATTTATTGCCTGTAGCTTCCAAGGCGGTTCCCTCTGTTATAGCTTTTTCTGTTTGCTGGACTCTTCGGTGTCTGGTTTCCGCCCTGACACAAAGGGGACGGTAGAGGACACTTTTTTTTTTTTTTTTCTTTTTAGGCTCACTTGTTCAGTCGCGCTGTGGGGAGGGAGGGAGGGATGCTGCAAACAAGTAACACTGGCGTGTGCTCGCAGTGCCTCAGCCACACTGGGTCTGCCCCCACTCACGGGGCGTGTAGCCTCCCTGCCCACACTGCTCAGGCTCTAGGTTGTTCTGCCAGGAACAATCTGTGGCCAGCCCTGGGCTGCCTGCACCTCCCAGGTCCAAGCCGCTCAGGTTCAGGCACTTGGGTAGTCCTCAGAGGCGCAGACTCGGTTGGACCTGCGTTTTGTGCCCTTCCCAGGTCCAAGCAGCTCAGGTGATGAGGTGTTTAGCGAGTGCGATTACTGCGACTTATCGCCTCCCCACCACTTGGTTATCTAGGTGTACAACCGGCGCACCTTCTCAGGCAGATGTTGACCGTCCAGACCCCCAAGAAGTTTTAGTTAGCAAAGAAGCCCGCTTACAGTTTTATAGATAATGTCTCTCTGGGGCTGCGATTGCCCACTTCCGGCTCTGGCTGCATGTCACCGGAGGGGGAAGGTCTGCAGCCGGCTATCTCTGTTCAGTCCTTTGTTCTGTGCACAGGCCTGGCGGTGTCTTAGGTTAGGGCTGGCTTTTCGCATGATAGATATCCCACAGTCTGGTTTGCTAGCCCAGATTATTTCACTCAGATAGCACTCAGGGTATTCAGGCCAGGTCCTTACTCTAAGTGATGCAGCCCGCGCCGCGCCTCCCTGCCCAGCCCCCGCTTGCTAATGGCGTGTGCAGGCTTCTGTGCTGCTTCTCCGCTGGGGGAGTTACCTTGGGCTCGCAATCTGCGAGTTTTAATTGTTTATTTATTTTTTCTCCCTGTTATGTTGCCCTCTGTGCTTCCAAAGCTCGGCACAGATTCGGCAGCGAGAAAGTTTCCTGATGTTTGGAAACTTCTCTCTTTTTAAGACTCCCTTCCCGGGACAGAACTCCGTCCCTCCCTCTTTTGTCTCTTTTTTTTGTCTTTTATATTTTTTCCTACCTCCTTTTGAAGACTTAGGTTGCTTTTCTGGGTGCCTGATGTCCTCTGCCGGCATTCAGAAGTTGTTTTGTGGAATTTACTCGGCTTTTAAATGCTCTTTTGATGAATTTGTCGGGGAGAAAGTGTTCTCCCCGTCCTACTCCTCCGCCATCTTGGCTCCTCCGCCCATGCTTTCAATTCTTATGCTGCCATTTTTCACATTTCTCAGTTCTGGTCCAATTTGAATGAGGAACTCTGGGCAAGTATTTAAAATTCTGTGGGGCCCCAATGATCTGCTTATAAGAAAGTGGGTAATAATTCCATCTTGCCTACATCAAAGGATCTACTACACAAGACAGTATTTACAAAAGTTGACCATATAGTAGGTCACAAAGAAGTTCCCTAAAATTTCAGGGACTCTATAGAGCGACCATATCTTCAGCCATAAAACCATCATTTACAGTTTTGGCCATCTTTGGCAATTAAACCCAATTAAACCCAAAATCAGACCCCCAAAAGATAGTTGAAACTTATTTTAAACCTGTGTGTGTGTTAAGTTGCTTCAGTAGTGTACAACTTTTTGTGGCCCTATGGTCTGTAGCCCGCCAGGCTCGTTTGTCCATGCGATTTTCCAGGCAAGAATACTAGAATGGGTTGACATGCCTTCTTCCAGGGGAATCTTCCTGACCCAGGGATTGAACACATGTCTCTTATGTCTCCCGCACTGGCAAGTGGGTTCTTACCACTAACACCACCTGGGAAGCCCAATTTTAAATCTGCGTGCACTCATAAATAAGTCATGGGTTTAAAAAAGTTGTCTCATTAAAACAAGCTGATTATATATTTATCTACAAAATCTAATTCCTAAGCTGCAGTGGGGAAAAATTGAGAAGCAGCCTATTTTAGACTTCAGGACTCCCAAAAGATCTAGACATTACAGGAACCAGGAAGCTCTGAAATCGAGGATGGGGGAAGGTCTGAAAACATGAGGACTGACTGGAAATCGGCTTAGGAAGCACGTGGCCCTCAGGGTGCCTTCCACTCTGCACAGCCAGTGACCGTCTCTCCCATCTCCTGCCCAGACAACCCAGGGGAACAGCAACGTGCATTTTCTGGAGACAGTAAATTGCAGGTCTCTGGCCCAGGGAACACCAGGCATGGTTGACAGTTTTGATACTGAAATACAGTGCAGTGGCATTAGATTTTGACATTCAGTCAAGACTTACACTGAATACTGACACCCTCTCATCTCAGCCTCAGCTGCTTTCCCTCATTCTCGCCCAGAATGCCAGCAGCCAGGTTTGTAGGCTTTAGGCAAGACCTTGAAAGAGGCTTCACTGGGGAATCTCAATCTAAGGTTCTGAAATACAGGTTCCCCCAGGAATTGGCCTGGCCAGAACTCCTGACAGTCAATAAGCTCCAGTGAGCTCAGGGCTGCCAATCATCTTTTATTTTTCTCATGGTGGTAAATCACATTTTATATAAAATGTGCCATTGTAACCATTTGTGAGTTTACACTGCAGTGGCATTAAGTACATTTGCAGTGTTGTGCAATTACCTCCACTATCTATTTCCACAATTTTCATCACTCCAAACAGAAGTTCTGTGCTCATTAAGCAATAATTCCCACTCGTTCCTCCCCCTCAGCCCCTAGTAACCTCTACTCTACTTTCTGTCTTGATGAATTTGCCTATTCTCAAAATTTCATATAAGTGTAATCATACAATATTATATGTCCTTTTGTTTCTGGCTCATTTCCCTCGGTATGTTTTCAAGTTACATTCATGTTGTAGCATGTATCAGAATTTCATTCCTTTGATGGCTGAATAATGTTCCATTGCATGTACATACCCCACTTTGTAATTCCATTAATGTGTGAATGGACACTTAGGCTGTTTCCACTTTTTGGCTATTATGAATAGTAATACTACAATGAACACTGGCATACAAGCATCTGAGACCATCTTTTCAATTCTTTTGGGTATTCTAATCTTTTTTTGGGGGGGGGGGTGCTGCGTAGCATGTGGAATCTTAGCTCCCAAACCAGAGATTGAACCTGTGCCCCCTGCATTGGAAATACAGAGTCTTAACCATTGGACCACCAGAGAAGTCCCTCCAGTCAATTTTTAATGCCTCATGAGGTGACTACCAAGGATCACCAGACATTTGAGGGAAGAATTTACAATGAAAAACAAAACATAAACAGGAAAAAAAGAAACCTGGAGGAAACAAAGACTATCTAGAGAAAAGAAATCAAAGCAAAAACGTATGAATATCCTAAGATGAAAGGAAAATACTGCAACTATAAAATAAGAATCAGTTCAGTTCAGTCGCTCAGTCGTGTCTGAATCTTCACGACCCCATGAATCATAGCACGCCAGGCCTCCCTATCCATCACCATCTCCCGGAGTTCACTCAGACTCACGTCCATCGAGTCAGTGATGCCATCCAGCCATCTCATCCTCTGGCGTCCCCTTCTCCTCCTGCCCCCAATCCCTCCCAGCATCAGAGTCTTTTCCAATGAGTCAACTTTTTGCATGAGGTGGCCAAAGTACTGGAGTTTCAGCTTTAGCATCATTCCTTCCAAAGAAATCCCAGGGCTGATCTCCTTCAGAATGGACTGGTTGGATCTCCTTGCAGTCCAGGGGACTCTTAAGAGTCTTCTCCAACACCACAGTTCAAAAGCATCAATTCTTCGGTGCTCAGCCTTCTTCACAGTCCAACTCTCACATCCATACATGACCACTGGGAAAAACCATAGCCTTGACTAGACGGACCTTTGTTGGCAAAGGTATGTCTCTGCTTTTCAATATGCTATCTGGGTTGGTCATAACATTTCTTCCAAGGAGTAAGCATCTTTTAATTTCATGGCTGCAGTCACCATCTGAAGTGATTTTGGAGCCCCCCAAAAATAAAGTCTGACACTGTTTCCACTGTTTCCCCACCTATTTCCCATGAAGTGATGGGACCACAGCCTTATCTAATTAAATGAAACTAAGCCATGCCCTGTGGGGCCACACAAGATGGGTGGGCATGGTGGAGAGGTCTGACACAATGTGGTCCACTGGAGAAGGGAATGGCAAACCCCTTCAGTATTCTTGCCTTGAGAACCCCATGAACAGTATGAAAAGGCAAAATGATAGGATACTGAAAGAGCAACTCCCCAGGTCAGTAGGTGCCCAATGTGCTACTGGAGATCAGTGGAAAAATAACTCCAGAAAGAATGAAGGGATGGAGCCAAAGCAAAAACAATACCCAGTTGTGGATGTGACTGGTGATAGAAGCAAGGTCTGATGCTGTAAAGAGCAATATTGCATAGGAACCTGGAATTTCAGGTCCATGAATCAAGGCAAATTGGAAGTGGTCAAACAGGAGACGGCAAGAGTGAATATCAACATTCTAGGAATCAGCGAACTAAAATGGACTGGAATGGGTGAATTTAACTCAGATGACCATTGTATCTACTACTGCGGGCAGGAATCCCTTAGAAGACATGGAGTAGACATGATGGTCAACAAAAGAGTCCGAAATGCAGTACTTGGATGCAGTCTCAAAAACGACAGAATGATCTCTGTTCGTTTCCAAGGCAAACCATTCAGTATCACAGTAATCCATGTCTATGCCCCAACCAATAACGCTGAAGAAGCTGAAGCTGAATGGTTCTATGAAGACCTACAAGACCTTTTAGAACTAACACCCAAAAAAGATGTCCTTTTCATTATAGGGGACTGGAATAGTAGGAAGTCAAGAAACACCTGGAGTAACAGGCAAATTTGGCCTTGGAATACAGAATGATGCAGGGCAAAGACTAATAGAGTTTTGCCAAGAGAACACACTGGTCATAGCAAACACCCTCTTCCAACAACACAAGAGAAGACTCTACACAGGGACATTACCAGATGCTCAACACTGAAATCAGATTGATTATATTCTTTGCAGCCAAAGATGGAGAAGCTCCATACAGTCAACAAAAACAAGACCAGGAGCTGACTGTGGCTCAGATCATGAACTCCTTATTGCCCAATTCAGACTGTAAGTGAAGAAAGTTGGGAAAACCACTAGACCATTCAGGTATGACCTAAATCAAATCCCTTATGATTATACAGTGGAAGTGAGAAATAGATTTAAGGGCCTAGATCTGATAGATAGAGTGCCTAATGAACTATGGACTGAGGTTCATGACATTGTACAGGAGACAGGGATCAAGACCATCCCCATGGGAAAAAAATGCAAAAAAGCAAAATGGCTGTCTGGGGAGGCCTTACAAATAGCTGTGAAAAGAAGAGAAGCAAAAAGCAAAGGAGAAAAGGAAAGATATAAGCATCTGAATGCAGAGTTCCAAAGAATAGCAAGAAGAGATAAGAAAGCCTTCCTCAGTGATCAATGCAAAGAAATAGAGGAAAACAACAGAATGGGAAAGATTAGAGATCTCTTCAAGAAAATCAGAGATACCAAAGGAAAATTTCATGCAAAGATGGGCTCGATAAAGGACAGAAATGGTATGGACCTAACAGAAGCAGTAGATATTAAGAAGAGATCGCAAGAATACACAGTAGAACTGTACAAAAAAGATCTTCATGACCTAGATAATCACAATGGTGTGATCACTCACCTAGAGCCAGACATCCTGGAATATGAAGTCAAGTGGGCCTTAGAAGGCATCACTACAAACAAAGCTAGTGGAGGTGATGGAATTCCAGTTGAGCTATTTCAAATCCTGAAAGATGATGCTGTGAAAGTGCTGCACTCAATATGCCAGCAAATTTGGAAAACTCAGCAGTGGCCACAGGACTGTAAAAGGTCAGTTTTCATTCCAATCTCAAAGAAAGGCGATGCCAAAGAATGCTCAAACTACTGCACAATTGCACTCATCCATCTCACATACTAGTAAAGTAATGCTCAAAATTCTCCGAGCCAGGCTTCAGCAATACGTGAACCGTGAACTTCCTGATGTTCAAACTGGTTTTAGAAAAGGCAGAGGAACCAGAGATCAAATTGCCAACATCTGCTGGATCATGGAAAAAGCAAGAGAGTTCCAGAAAAACATCTATTTCTGCTTTATTGACTATGCCAAAGCCTTTGACTGTGTGGATCACAATAAACTGTGGAAAATTCTGAAAGAGATGGGAATACCAGACTACCTGCCTCTTGAGAAACCTGTATGCAGGTCAGGAAGCAACAGTTAGAACTGGACATGGAACAACAGATTGGTTCCAAATAGGAAAAGGAGCACGTCAAGGCTGTATATTGTCACCTTGCTTGTTTAACTTCTATGCAGAAAACATCATGAGAAACGCTGGGCTGGAAGAAGCACAAGCTGGAATCAAGATTGCTGGGAGAAATATCAGTAACCTCAGATATGCAGATGACACCACCCTTATGGCAGAAAGTGAAGAGGAACTAAAAAGCCTCTTGATGAAAATGAAAGTGGAGAGTGAAAAAGTTGGCTTAAAGCTCAAAATAAGAATAGTATGCTCTAAAAATGGAAATTTCAGAGAGAACAAAACAGTTCTTAGGAAATAGATGTATAAGAACAGAAATACAAGGCTCAGTCAGTAAACATGTTATAAGTTGGGGAATTCGCCCAGAAAATAGAAAGGCAAAGAGATGAAAACAGGGAGGAAAGAGAATAAAAATAGAAACTCTGAAAAGGAGAGGTAGAATCTGAGCATACAGAAGCTCTATAGTTGACAGAGGAAACAGAAAATAAAATAACAAAATATTAATAAAATAACATAAATAGTAATATTACAGAAAATAAATTACTATTATTATTATAATCAAGAATATTTCCCAGTACAACATTGTAAATCAACTATACATCAATAAAAACAGAAAAGAAAATTTCCCAGAATCTTTGCACATGGTTGGTAAGATTATAAACTGGTTCAGCAACCATGAAGCACCATATGGAAGTTCCTCAAAAAACTAAAAATAAAACTTTCATATGATCCAGCAATCCCACTTCTGGGTATATATTCAAAGGAAATGAAAACAGATTACCCAAGAGACACGTATGCACTCCTATGTTATTGCAGCATAATCCACAACAGCCAAGATATGGAAATAGCCTAAGTGCCCATCAGTGGATGAGCGGATAAAGATGACATGGTTTGTATACACAGATGTATAGATACACACACACGCACACACACATACACAATGGAATGTTATCCAACCATAAGAAAGAAGAAAATCCTGCCATTTGCAACACATATGGACCTAGAGGATATTATGTCATGTGAGGTAAATCAGAGAAAGACAACTACTCTATGATATTTTTAAGACGTGAAATCTAAAAAAATCTAAAATCATAAAAGCAGAAAGGAAAATAGTGGTTGCTGGGGGCTATGGGAAGGAGCAGGAAATGGGAGAGCTGCTCTTTAGGGTACATACTTGTAACTGGTATCTCTGGGATTTATTTATCCCAGAGATTTTACGCAAATGGTCCCCAACTTACGATGATTTGACTCACAATTTTCTGACTTAATGATGGTGCAAAAGCAACATGCATTCAGTAGAAACTGTACTTCAAATTTCAATTTTGATCTTTTTGCAAGTCAGTGATATTGTATGATGCTCTCTTGTGATGCTGGATCATGGCAGGGAGCCACACCTCCCAGGGAGCCATGTGAATGCAAAAGTAGACAACCAAGACACTTATAACCATTCTGTACCCAGACAACATTCCATTTTTCACTTTCAGACCAGTATTCAATCATTTACATGAGATTTTCAACACATTATTATAAAATAGCCTGTGTATTAGATGAGTTTGCCCAAATGTCAGCTCATGTAAGTGTTCTGAGCACATTTAAAGTAGGCTAGACTAAGCTATGCTGCTTAGTATGTAAGGAAGTAAGCATTAATTGCTCAGTTGTGTTGACTCTTTGCGACCCCATGGACAATAGCCACCAGGCTCCTCTGTCCATAGAATTCTCCAGGTAAGAATATTGGAGTGGGTTGTTATTCCCTTCTCCAGGGGATCTTCCTGACCCAGGGAATGAATCTGGATCTCCTGCATTGCAGGCAGATTCTTTACCATCTGTGCCACCAGGGAAGCCCATCTAATCCATTTAGAAGGTTAGATAAATTAAATTATTAATAATTTTTGACATGATATTTTCAATTTACTATGGGTTTATCAGAATATAACCTTATCATAAGTCTAGGAATATCTGTACACAATATAGTGATTAGAGACAACAAAACTATACTAAAATCATTACGCTTGCTAACAGACCAGATCTTAATTGTTCCCAACAGTAGAAAAAATGATAATTATGTGATGCAACAGTGGTGTTGGCTAACGTTACAGTGGCAATCACACTGCAATCTAAATGTATCAAATCAATATGTTTTACACCTTCAACTTACATAATGTTGTAGACTAAATACATCTCAATTTTTAAAAAGTAAAGAAAATACCCCAGTGCTAACACAGATGAGATGGGTTCATACCAAGGAACATCACCATGGAACTTCAGAGCACAGAAGACTAAGGGAAGATCCTACGATTTCCAGAGGCAAGACCAAAATCACACACATAGCATCTGGAGTCAAGGTGACTTCTGACTTCTCCCCAGCAACTCTGGAACCCAGTGGACAATGGAATAACCTCTTCAAAATAGTTACGGACAGTGATCTCTGACCTAAAAATCTTTTCTGTTATTAAAGGCACTTGTACTCCATACACCCAAGTGTGAGATTTCACTGTGGCAGTATTCCACCCCCTCCCACCAAATTCAGTCATTCACACACTACCTTCATGATTTTTGCCATAACCACAGTCTGTATACTTTTTTATTAATTTTCCTTAAATTAAGTCACTTTTTTTAACTTTTATTATTTGTGATAAGTAAAAGACAAATATGAAAATAATATCTGCCTGAAATGCAGGAGACCTGGGTTTGATCCCTGGGTCAGAAAGATCCCCTGGAGAAGGGAATGGCAACCCACTCCGGGAATCTTACCTGGAGAATTCATTCCATGGACAGAGGAGCCTGGCACAGGCTACAGTCAATGGGGCCGCAGAGAGTTGGACACAACTGAGCAACTAACACTTTCACTTTTATATAGACACAGGCCCCCTTGTCATTCCTGAGACTTGCTAGTGAGTGGGACACAGTCTCTGTGTCCTTTCAGTGCAGCATTTCTAAGAAAAAACTTTTAGAATGGTTGGGGGCTGGGGTGGAGGGTGGGAGGTGGTACACTGAGGGGATGTTGTATAACCTTGACTCATAGCGACAATTAATCCTTTCAAATCTCTTTCAATCTTCTGGATTACATCAAAAAAGTTATGGTGTGGGTCTTTAACACCTCTCTATCTTTGCTAATCTTCCTTTTTCACAAAGAGAAAGGCTCCAGGATCAGAACCTTGGGAGGCCAAAAGGAGCCATTCAGAACTTGAAATCATTGCTTTCATTTTTTTTAATGTATTTTATTTTCATATTTGCCTTTTGTGTGCTGTGCTTAGTCGCTCAGTCATGTTGGACTCTTTGTGACTGCATGGACTGCAGCCCACCAGGCCCCTCTGTTCATGGAACTCTGCAGGCAAGATGACTGGAGTGGGTTGTCATGCCCTTCTCCAGGGGATCTTCCCGACCCAGGGATCAAACACAGATCTCCTGTATTTCAGGCAGATTATTTTCCGTCTGAGCAACAAACAAAAGCACTAAAGGGCCCCACCAGGCTCAACAGCTAAAACCGGACAAGAACACTAAACCCTGTTTTGGTTTTTTAAAAAATCTGCTTGTTTCTGTTCTTCAAAGCTCTGAAACCAAAGGAGGCCCTCCTGCACAAGGGCAAGTTTCCTCTTGGGGACCAAAATAAGAGCTCACTGCAACTAACCCCCGCCCCCCCGCCCCCCCGCCCTGCATCTCCAAATTGACCAGTCATCTCAGTTTGCCACTTGAGAGTGGCTTCTGCAGGCCTCTCCCTGCAGGGCTGGGCCACATGTAAATGGTGGCCTCATGGGGCCTCTAGCAACACTTGTGGTTTCCCTCTGTTAACACAAGCACTGAGGCTGGTCTCCAGAGGCTTTAAGACTCACTAGTCCCTGACTGAGATGGGCGACTTCATAACTAATCCTGTTCAGAACACTCTCTGGCAAAGCTAAGCCATGTCTCAGACTGCCCTCCATGGCCCACTCCAGCCAGGAGACAGGTCTGAGCAAGGTCTGCTAGTCAAGAGACCAAGGACAGCTTCTAGGAGTTGTGGTTGTATTAAGTCCACAAGAAAATTTTAAAAAATTCGGTTCAGTTCAGTCCCTCAGTCATGTCAGATTCTTTGTGACCCCATGGACTGCAGCATGCCAGGCCTCCCTGTCCATCACCAACTCCCACAGTTTACTCAAACTCATGTTCACTGAGTCAGTGATGCCATCCAACCATCTCATCCTCTGTTATCCCCTTCTCCCACCTTCAATCTTTCCCAGCATCAGGGTCTTTTCAAATGAGTCAGTTGTTTGCATGAGGTGGCCAAAGTATTGTAGTTTCAGCTTCAACATCAGTCCTTCCAATGAATATTCGGACTGATTTCCTTTAGGATGGACTGGTTGGATCTCCTTGCAGTCCAAGGGACTCTCAAGAGTCTTCTCCAACACCACAGTTCAAAAGCATCAATTCTTCAGCGCTCTGCTTTCTTTATAGTCCAACTCTCACATCCATACAGGACTACTGGAAAAATCATAGCTTGGACTAGACAAACCTTTGTTGGCAAAGTAATGTCTATGATTTTTAATATCACTGTTCTGAACAGAATTAGTTATGAGGTCGCCCATGTCAGTCAGGGACTAGTGAGTCTTCAAGCCTCTGGAACTCTCTTGCTTTTTCAATAATCCAACGAGCGTTGGCAATTTGATCTCTGGTTCCTCTGCCTTTTCTAAAACCAGCTTGAACATCTGTAAGTTCACTGTTCACATACTGTTGAAGTCTGGCTTGGAGAATTTTGAGCATTACTTTACCAGCGTGTGAGATGAGTGAAATTTGAATGCAGTTTGAGCATTATTTGGCATTGTATTTCTTTGGGCAATTTTAAAAATTACTAATTTTAAAAATTACTCTTGGCCTAATAACAATTACTGCTCACCTAAAGCATATAACTTGGAGAGTCCAAAGGAATATGGCCCCTAAAGGCCTCTTTCATATGGATTGTTTTCTATAAATGTTGGTGAACCCTGGAGTTCACCTTTAGACAATCTCTCATCTTTTCCATTTATGCCCTGTCCCTTATCAGATCATCCAGTCTTATGGTTTAAATGGTTATAGAGCTTGTTCAAGGTCATATTACCTAGGAAATGGTCAAGCATTCAACAGGAGTCCATTTGTTGTCAAAGGCTGTGTTTTTAACCACTATTCCTGAAAGATGACTATTTTGGGGTCTCACATCAATTCAAAATAGTCACCCTCTTGGGCTGTCCTTGGCTATTCTGCTCTGATGGGCTCTTTTGTCCTTTCCAACCCAACAAACAGAAAATCCATTTGAGCTTCAGCTCCAGAGAGGCAGTCTCCCACTTTTTCCTACATGCCAGCCTCTGTACACTGGGCTCCTGGGCAGGCTTATGCAGCACTGAGGCTGCCAGTCCTTATCCACCAGCAGGGGAGGGCTAGCGAGCTCTGTTGAAAAGTGTAGAAGTGCCATCTTGTCCCCAGGGTGTGCAAGTGCTCAGGGCCGAAACAGGGCCCTGGTGGACACTGACCAAGGGCCAGGAATAGATAATTTTCACAGGGGCTTTTGGGGAGGAGGCTCCACACTTATTTTGAAACAACCTTTGGTAATATCTGTGGTTAAACCCAAGTATCATGGTGAAGGGTGCCAGTCACCCACAATATGTGTTACTTTTTAGAGCTGGTGAGATCTGTTGTTTGACACCTTCTGGTATTGAGAATGAGTCATGACTGAGGACAGGAAGCACTGCAGGAGCGCCAAGTGTGCATCTCCTCTCTGTTGACACTTACAACATCCAAGGACCCGGTGTTTAATGAGAGCCTACTATGTGACTGGAAAAGGTCAGTTTTCATTCCAATCCCAAAGAAAGGAAATGCCAAGAATGCTCAAACTACCACACAATTGCACTCATCTCACACGCTAGTAAAGTAATGCTCAAAATTCTCCAAGCCAGGCTTCAGCAATACATGAACCGTGAACTTCCAGATGCTCAAGCTGGTTTTAGAAAAGGCAGAGGAAGCAGAGACCAAATTGCCAACATCTGCTGGATTATCGAAAAAGCAAGAGAGTTCCAGAAAAACATCTATTTCTGCTTTATTGACTATGCCAAAGCCTTTGACTGTGTGGATCACAATAAACTGTGGAAAATTCTTCAAGAGATGGGAATACCAGGCCACCTGACCTGCCTCTTGAGAAATCTGTATGCAGGTCAGGAAGCAACAGTTAGAACTGGACATGGAACAACAGACTTGTTCCAAATAGGAAAAGGAGTACGTCAGGGCTGTATATTGTCACCCTGCTTATTTAACTTATATGCAGAGTACATCATGAGAAATGCTGGGCTGGAAGAAGCATAAGCTGGAATCAAGATTGCCGGGAGGAATCTCAATAACCTCAGATATGCAGATGACACCACCCTTATGGCAGAAAGTGAAGAACTAAAACCCTCTTGTTGAAAGTGACAGTGGAGAGTGAAAAAGTTGGCTTAAAACTCAACATTCAGAAAATGAAGATCATGGCATCTGGTCCCATCACTTCATGGGAAATAGGTGGGGAAACAGTGGAAACAGTGTCAGACTTTATTTTTGGGGGGCTCCAAAATCACTGCAGATGGTGACTGCAGCCATGAAATTAAAAGACACTTACTCCTTGGAAGGAAAGTTATGACCAACCTAGATAGCATATTGAAAAGCAGAGACATTACTTTGCCAACAAAGGTCCGTCTAGTCAAGGCTATGGTTTTTCCAGGAGTCATGTATGGATGTGAGAGTTGGACTGTGAAGAAAGCTGAGCACCGAAGAATTGATGTTTTTGAACTGTGGTGTTGGAGAAGACTCTTGAGAGTCCCTTGGACTGCAAGGAGATCCAACCAGTCCATTCTGAAGGAGATCAGCCCTGGGATGTCTTTGGAAGGAATGATGCTAAAGCTGAAGCTCCAGTACTTTGGCCACCTCATGCAAAGAGTTGACTCATTGGAAAAGACTCTGATGCTGAGTGGGATTGGGGGCAGAAGGAGAAGGGGAGACGACAGAGGATGAGATGGCTGAATGACATCACTGACTCGATGGACGTGAGTCTGAGTGAACTCCAGGAGTTGGTGATGCACAGGGAGGCCTGGCGTGCTGCGATTCATGGGGTCACAAAGAGTCGGACACAACTGAGCGACTGAGCTGACCTATATGACAGGCATTTTATCCACGCATTTCATCTCTACAGCCCTGTAGAGTAATGATGTAAGTAGTGATATCCTTGCTTTAAAAATGGTAAAGCTGAGACTCTGAGAGCTTGCAAGTGGTGAGGCCTAGCTTCAAATCGAGTCTGCCTATACCCTAAGCCCATGAACTTTGTCACACAAATGTGCCTAACGGGAAGACAAGCACCCTTTAACTAAGGAAACTTTCTATCTCAGGAAAATAACATGGTTCTAACCAGTTATGTCCGTAGTACTAGCCAAGTTACCAAAACAACAACAAAACAACTTCCTATCTGGATGGACTTTATTTATACTGGGGAGTGCTGAACTCGGAGCAGATGAATGGTCTGAGTTGTGGCATCTGGGAGGAGGGGGATGGGGGTGGAAGGATGGCTTACAGAGGTGGCACCCCCACTGTGGTGGGAAAAAAAAACAAAAAACCTTTACCACCCTAGAAAGCGGCTCCTAATATCTTTCCCTGCCTCCGAGAGGTATTCCTTTATGTTGTTTAAAAGGTTTATGACTGCAAGTGTCTCTGCAAATTTCTCATGTTAAACTTACCTGGGGGAGGGATTGACCAATCTGGGTTCCTCAAGGCTGTGATGCTGGGAAGACTTAAATCAGGTACAGGAATGGGGCATGCAGCTTGAGCAGTTCTAAAGCAATCATCAAAGTTGATCTTTCCCTAATTTATAAATTTGTCTGTTGATAGCTCTGCCATCAGTTCACTGAGTCACATCTGCACCTCAGCTTACACTACATATCAGGACCTCCATCTGTGCAATGGGGATAACGTAAGACTCTCCAGATGGAAGAATCCTCCAGCAGCAATCTGGTTTAGCCCCTGCTCCAGGGACTGCACAAATTCTCCCCACAAAGTGAAGGAGGAATTCCACTCTTTAAGGTATTTCTCAGCTCTCCTATAAGCACTTGCCAAGGTCTAACCATTCCACAGAGAAATTCTCCCTTATATCTGATTTCAAATTCTCCAGGGAAATTTCAGCTCATTTTTTTCTTCTCTATCAAGACAGAAAATCCTTCTCACAAGAGATTTAAGTATATTCAATACCATTACAAAATCAGGAAAGACAAGTTTGTAAAAGATTCAATCTTCCCAGCCCTCCTTCCTTGTCATTTTTCTGCATCCTCTTCCAATGTTTATCCACATGTATAAATATTTGAAATTATTATTTGCTAACACAGGCACCTGGTGGCTCAGACAGTAAAGAATCTGTCTGCAATGCAAGAGGTGCGGGTTTGATTCCTGGGTTTTGAAGATCCCCTGGAGAAGGAAATGGCAACCCACTCCAGTATTCTTGCCTGGAGAATTTCATGGCCAAAGGAGTCTGGCAGGCTACAGTCCACGGGGCAGCAAAGAATTGGACACAACTGAGCAACTAACACTTTCACTTTTCAACACAGGCACCACTTTGTAGATTCCCTGTCTCACTGAAATACTTTTTCATACACAAGCTTATTTTCATCTCTTTCAGGTAAATCCTCGGTAATGTACTGTCCTTCCTGCACAGTTTATTCCGAGTCCTCATCCATAGTCTGGAAAAGATATAAAGAGTTCTTTGTTTGAGGGGTGTGTGTCTCTCCAGTAAGTAGATGGGACTCATTGAGCCAGTTTATCTTATCTTGCCATATCTTCCTTGCACCCAAGAACATTCAAGTATAACATGGATGGTTGAGGTTACATCAAAGTTTTCTCATTTTCAGATTAGGGTTCCTGTCCCTTGCCTCCTAATCAACCTTGATATGGATACATAATTCATCTGCTTAGTTTTCAGGATACCTTGACCATGAACCCTAATGGTTGCTTCATGCTGTCCTGGGAAGAGAACAAAAAAACCACAGGGCTAAGCATGAAACCAGATGTCCTGCCCAGACACTCACATCAGTTTTTGGTATCTGCAAACTGAGCTCTATCTTGACATTACAGGTCTGCTAAGCTCTGGTTTGCTGGGGAGAGGGTTCTGTCTGACAGTGGGGTCCCCATTAGTTATCAGAGTATGAATGGACACTCTTTCTACTTCAAGTTCTTACAGTTAAACATCACACAGCCCATAGCCATTGAACAAGATTGTTCTCAGTATAACTCACTGGCTGCTGAATTGGAAAAAAGACCTCCATTATGCTTTCAGTTACAGTTAAATAAGAGGGAAATATGAGGCCCTCCCTGAGCATACCCTGGGAAATAATTTTTTTTTAACACAGACAGTAATATTTGAGCACCAGCCCTTAGAAATAGCAACAAGAAAAGAATGCATATCTATAGGAAAATAAGTGCCAATCCAGAATAAAAAGTTGATTTCGGTTATGAGCATAAGAGATGAGAAACACCAAAGATCATAATATTGAGCCCCACCTGACTCCCAGACTTTCTTCCACCTGACACTTGGGAAAAGAGTGAGTCTCTCAACTTGATACAGTTCTTATTGGCAATCCAATTTCTGAGTGTCACTGTGCACCCTTCTACAAGCATCAAGACACGATGACTTCTGGCAGGAGGCCCCAGGAGAGTTGTCAGACATCCTGATAAATAGGAACAAGCCCTATTTCACTGTTTGGCCACACATTTGATGTCAATCTTCCACAATTTTCTGATGTCCACACCGACTTTTCCCCATAGCCTGGCATAGAGCCAACACAATGAGTGCGCCTCTGCCCCTTCTGTCTAAGTCCTGCTCCTCTCAGAATAATGGACTGGGAGTCTTCTTCGCAATGGTGTGCAGCTCCTAATAGCTGACTATTAAATTTTCAAGAATTCTGCGAGCAGGCTGCTACCATCTTGGTAGCTGGAAATCAACCATGAGAAGGTGATTTACGCCCAGAAGCTGGCAGGTACGACAAATCAGTACCAGTTTTTAAACACTCACCCGCACATCACAGCTTATTACTGAATCCTTGGGATTTGACAGACATTCAGAAAGGGTTTGCGCTTGAGCTATTTCAAGTTTTAATTCTCTCCAGAAAAGACCAGCAAAGATAGAAACAGAGAGCCCTAAAATGTCCAGATTAGAAGGGATGCTAGAGGTCACCCAGTGAAAATACTGTGGCCAAGAGAGGTGACAGGAATGTCTTACTGCCCGTTCCAGACAAACAGGACGAGACCCAGACCTCCCATCTCCAGGTCACCGTTCTCTGCAACATTCCACACAGATTCCAAAAAGACAAGCAAAAGACAGTCATTGCTCCCCCAGCCCCTATACTGCTGAGGAGATAAGGTCCCTGTCTCTTCTACAAGTTGACCTAACACAAGTATCCTCCGGCCACCATGCTGGGGGCCTCGGAAGAATGCCAGAATTCCTGCCTGTGAGGGCCCTAAATCTCCACCACCCTGAGGACTTGGGGAGCTGGGTAGGCAATGAACTGTGACTCCCATTTTGTGGCTTGTGGAAGAGGAAGTACAGCAACTTTTCCAAGTCTATAAGAAAGCCAAGGCAAAATTGGAAACTTCTGACCTTCTGGATTTACTTAGCCTGGAAAATAATTGAAAGCAGCTCAAAGAATAACAGTGAAGTGTTAACGAGCTAATTAGCGCTTGTGCGTTGTTTGGTAATGGTTCATATGGGACCAAAGTACTTGCCTTTGGTACTTAGAAGTTTGTTCTCCACACTTAATTAAATAGGGTGCTAACTATTCAAAGGGAAAAGTTAGGTGTTAGATTATATGGGTGACTTCACAAAAAGATTACAGAATATTTTATAAGAAAAGTACATTTGAGTCACTCCAGTCTGAAATGGAATTGATACTCTAGTTCCTCCCCTTGAAGTAAATGTAACCACAGGTCCTAAGTTACTATAAACATACATCACCAGCCATAACGTGAAAGACATTTTCAATATATCCCCAGCACCTAGTAGGGTTTAATCCACCTCGTTGATGCTAACTGTGTGACTTGGATCTATTTCAGGGAAAGGAAAGCATAGTTGTTCTCTGAGGACTCTGACTGGATCACTGGTTCCATTAAGTTCAGCGTTCAGTGAGTGCCTCCTGTCTCCAAGAAACAGCCAGCTTCTCAAACTGTAAGGTACGTGTGAGTTCCCTGGGGATCTCCCTGCGAAAATGCAGATTCAGACAGGCTTCCAGGTGATCCTGATGCTACAGGTCCAAGGACCAAACTTCAAGTAGCAAAGAGCTGACAACAGAAATAAAATGATCAACGAAGTCTTTGCACCTTAGGATTATAGACAAGCACACTGAATTTTCAATACAATGTTGGTGCTGCAATAGACACACCAAATGCCCAGACACTGGGTCATCGAGAAGGGACACCTAACAGCTAGGGAGGGAGGGATTCCAAGGAAGACTCCTGGAGAGGAAAAGGGGGAACAAACCAGGGATGGCTTTGTATCTCTGGCTACAGTGTTTAGCATTTGTCTGATAAATAGCAAGGAGACCCTGAGGGTTATTGCACTGTGGAAGACATACGGCTTCAGCTGTGTTTAGAAAATCACTCTGGAGCTGCTGATGGAGGTTGCAGGAGAGATCCTTGATTTTTTCAAGTCCTATTGATTCTGCATCCAAATTATATTTCAATTCCATCCACTTCTTTTCATCACCTTTCCATTCCCTTAGGCCAGCCATCATTTCTTACCTGGAATAATGCAACCACTACTAACTACTTCTAATTATGTACCTATAACCTATTTCCAAGCAGCAACTAGAGTAATCTGCTTTGAAAGCAAATCAGATCAGGTTACTCTCCTGATGAAAATCCTCTAATGGCTCCCCCTAAGTCCCTAAACCCATTCCATGACCTATAAAGGCAATCCTTACAGGTCCTACCTATAGGACTACAATCCTACCTCATCCTAAACTGTTCTTGCCTTCACCTGACATCTTCCAGCCACACCAAACATGGACCTGCCTCAGAGCCCTTCTACTCTGCTCTCCCAGCCCAGAACCCTCATTCTTTAGATATTCCAGAGACAGGCTCTTTCTCATTATTTGGTTCTCTGCTCAGATGTTACCCACTCAGACAAGACTACTCTGAATACCCACATTTAATTCACCATCAGTTAGCTTATATTCTATTTTCTTGTCTTTGGAGCACTTACTATTTGAATTATTATATTTAATGTAGATTTATTTAATGTGGGTTTAATTATAGAGTAACGTGTATCATACTGACACACGCTCTATGCTGTTTACCAGTAACTGCCCAGCCACAATAGTGCATATGCCAGGTGTTCTATAAATACATGGATTTGTTGGAAGTAAGATGGGTGCCAAAGGGACCTATTAAAAAGCTTTTGGAATCATCCAGGCAAGAGTAAAGGAAGTCAAAAGTAAGGTATTGGTAATAGATATGAAGAGATAAAAAGCTGAAAAATATTTAGGAAGCAGGATGAATAGAACTTGCTGATTGAAGGGAGATGTAACATATGAATAAAGGAAAACAAAGATGACTTGATTTCTATCTTACGAATCTAGTGAGTGGCAGTGCCATTAAATGAGGTAGAGAATCCTGGAGCTAGAAAATGATGAGTTCAGTTATGATGAGTTTGAGGTTCTTCTGGAACATCTAGATAGAGATGAATATATGGGTCTGGAACTTCGGAGAGATGTCCATGCTGCAGATATAAATTGGGGATTTATCAGCATCCAGATAGTGGTTAGACTGCTCAGAGAGAATATATATATAAGAAGAAGATGAATGCACAACAGATAAAATCTTAGATTACACCAACAGTTAGATGGTGGTGAAGAAAGTGGAGCCCACAAAGGAATAGTCAAATAGAGATGATGAGAACCAGGACATTTTTCTTTGAGAACATAAAAGTTTCCAGGAAGCAGTAGTGATTGATTAACAGTGTTAGATTTAGCAGAGAGGTCAAGGAAGATGATGAATGGAAAGTACCCACTGGATTTGTCAATTAGGTACTCAAAGGCTCCTAACATTCAATAGAATGTGTGGGTAGAAGTCAAATTGCAGTGTAATGAAGATCGAATTGGAGAGGAGATCATTAAAGAAATAAGTCTTTCAAGAAGTTTGAAAGAGACCAGAAGGAGAAAGAACAGCAGCTAAAGAGGTCACAGGAAAGTTTTGCTTGAGCATGTTTTTAATGATGGGAAAGACTTGAACACATTATGTTTATGTGCTATGGGTAAAAATTCAGAAAAGACAGGAAGCTTGAATATAGGAGAAGTGAGCTAAGTGATGGAGCAAGAGCCTAGAGAAGGAAGGGGAGGGTTAGAGGGGAGGATCTAGGACACAGGTGGGAGCATTGACCTCTGATAGAAAGAGGAACATTTTGTTCTCTGACTGAAGAGAGGTGAAAAGGTGGAGAGGACTCAAGAAAGGAAAGGGGGAGCCAGATAAGTAAATGAGATTAAGAAAATATCATGGCCTCAACTTTTACAGTAAAATAGGAAATAGACATTAGATGGTTTAACACAAGCAGCACCATAAGAAAGTAGAAGCCTAGAAGTCATGCCTCGGCAACCTGTGCGTAATTTACTGGAGCCAGAGAGACCTAGGAGGAGGTCATTTTAAACCAGCATAAACAGCAGCAAATTAAACCAAGAAGACTGACAATGCTGTGCGGGTGGCAGAGCGCAGCTCCACAACACACCATCCCATCGGGGCATACACTCCCTGATATCACGGAGACCTGAAATTTATATAAGACACAAAATGAGTGTTGTTTTTATGTCCTGTGTTGTCACTCTTAAGTGAAGGAAGACCTTACTTATTCAAATATCTTGGAGTGAGAATATGTGTAGAAAACACTGAACACATCAAACCTGAGACTACTAACCTTAGAAAGTTCTGCTTACAAAGTTGGCCTCTGGGAACTAGACACTCAAATGGTTCCCTAAATGATAAGGCTGGTTTATAGTGCCTGGACTATTTGTGCAAACAATGTGGTTTATGCTGAACACCTGCTTTCCTTCTGGGAGCCTGGAAGTTTCTTAAATTGAAGCATTGCTTGTTAACAGTGTTGGGTTAGCCTGGAATTATGTATGTGCTATGCAGTCCGTGCCTATGTGCCCAGCACCAGAGAAAAACCTTGGGCATTGAGTCTCTGGTGGAATTCCCTAGGAATTCCCTAGGATCACACATATGTTGCTGCATTTCACTGATGGGGGAAGAATGAGCATTTTGTGACCCTTCCTGTACGGGGATTCCTGTAGATGGATTCCTCTAGACTCTTCATCTTTTCCCCTTATGATTAGGTGTGTGCCCTTATTATATCACTGTAATAAATCTTAGCAATGAGTACATTCATATGCCAAGTCTCATGAGAGCTTCTAACATATACGTGAACATGGGAGACTTGGGGACCCCTGCCACATGGTCTATGCTATGCTATGCTAAGTCATCTCAGTCATGTCCAACTCTCTGCGACCCCATAGACGGCAGCCCACCAGGCTCCCCGTCCCTGGGATTCTCCAGGCAAGAACACTGGAGTGGGTTGCCATTTCCTCATCCAATGCATGAAAGTGAAAAGTGAAAGTGAAGTCGCTCAATCATGTCCGACTCTTAGCGACCCCATGGACTGCAGCCTACCAGGCTCCTCCATCCATGGGATTTTCCAGGCAAGAGTACTAGAGTGGGGTGCCATTGCCTTCTCCGAGGCTGCTCCTATTTTGGTGTTACCTCACATTTACTCTACTACCAAATGCAACCCAGTGGCAATCCATCCCATTCCACTGAAAAAGCACATTTCTAACAAACCACACACATGAGTTGTGGGAGTCAGGTCAGTCCCAGCAGGGTTTTCCAACCATCTGCACCATGTACATTCATATATGATTCAAAATGTATTTCAAGAAGTTTCTTCAGAAAACCAGATGGCCCTTACTGAATATCAGTTCCATTACCTAAAAGCTAGAGTGTAACTTCCATGATGGGTTCAAACCCTAGAGCAGGAGTCAGCAAGCTCATAGACCAAATTCAACCCAATGCTGGTTCTTATAAATAAAGTTTTATTGGAACACAGGGGTTTGTTTTCATAGTGTCAATGGCTGCTTTGGCATTACAGCTACAGGGCAAAGTACTTTCAAAAGAGATTCAATTGCCCAGAAAGTGTAACTTCTTTACTACCAAATTGTTTACAAAAAATCCTTGCGGACTCCTGCCTTAGATGAATAAAGTTCTGCAGGATAAGACACAGAAGAGAATGGAAGTTAGGGGAAATTTCCCATTTATGTGTTTGCCTCAGCCTGGATTGTGAGCCTTATTTCTAAATTTTCTGGATTATATGTCTCACAGAATATAACCTTAAACAAAAGAGGAAGTCACAAAACATTGGGAGAAGCTTTTTGCTTTGCCTGAGAAAGAAGTCTTGGTCAAACAGTAGAAACAGCCATATTCAGGTGTATTCATTCAGTAAATGTCAACAGAGCAGCAACAGCATATGAGGCTCTGAGCTGAGACTCTGTCAAGGCGGAGATAAACCAGACCCAATCCCTGTCCTACAGGGGCTCCCTGTGCAGGTTGTGAACTCTTCAAGGGCAGCACCCATGCCTATTCACCTTGTATCTCTGATGCAGAATTCTCAGCGCACCCACGCTGAGTAGGTCCATAGTAGCTGGGTGCTGCTCCACTGATGGAATGGGGAGACAAAGGCAGCAGGGGCTCCAGTGTCTGGTCTTGACTTAGGTCCAAAGAGTTATTCAAAACTCACGTGTGCACCAAACAGTATCTGTAGATGGAATACGATATCTTATACACTGTTTGTAAACAATGTAACTGACAAGGGCCTAATTTCCAAAATACACAAACAGCTCATGCAACACGACGACAACAAAAACAAAGAACCCAACCGATAAACGGGCAGAAGACCTAAACAGACGTTTCTTCAAAAAAGAATAGATGAAGAGATGCTCAGTATCACTCATTATTAGAGAAATGCAAATCAAAACTATAAGGCACCACCCCATGCCAGTCAGAATGGCCATCATTAAAAAGTGTACAAATAACAAACGCTGGAGAGGGTGTGGAGAAAAGGGAACCCTCCTATACTGTTGGTGGGAATGAAAGTTGGTGCAGCCATGTGGAAAAAATATGTGGAAAAAAGTTTTCCTCAGAAAACTAAAAATAGAATTACCACATGATCCAGTAATACCACTCCTGGGCTATTACCCAGACGAAACTATAATTCAGAAAGTCACACGCACCCCATGTGCACAGCAGCAATATTCACAATAGACAAGACATGCAAATAACTGAAATGTCTGTTTACAGAAGAATGAGGAAAGAATGTCCACTGACTTCTTAGATACACCCATCGTTTAAAAATGGACATTTAATTTCCAAGTACATGGGATTTTGTTTAAAGTATCTTTAATATTTATTTGTCATTTGATCCTAATTTCTCATTTAAATGCTTTCTTCTCTGTGATCACGCTCTGTCTTTTCAGTCTAACTTCATCAAGGTGTTCAGTGGCTAAGTCAAAGATCTCTCTTGGTAAACGTCACGTCGCACTTGAAAACACGTGGGTTACTTTCAAATATTTTTTGATATTTGAAAATGATAGTGAAGAAGAGAACAGGCTCTGTATGATTTCAACACCTTCAAATCATGGAATTTTTGTACTTTGCTATATGTCCCTAGATATGTTAAAGGGTCTCCTAGTTTAGTCTATAGGAACTTAATAGAACTTGTATCCTACTGCTGTGTGAAAATTCTATAAATCTTAATTATGTTGAATTGGTTCATAGTGTTTTTCAGGTCTACTATATCCTTCTACTTCTCTGTGTATTCATTCTATTAATTTTTGAGAATCGGATACCGAAACTCCAACTAAAAATCTTTATCTACTAAAAAATAATTATAATATAGTGGAACTATATGTAACCTTGTTCTGTATTTTCCAAGTCTCTTATAATTATGTTATCATACTTTCATAATTTAAAAAAGTGAAAATTAAAATAAAAAAAGAATGTCCAATGTCAGATGAATGGATAAAGAATATGCAGGATATACAATGGAATCCTACTCAGCCATAAAGAGGAATGAAATACTGTCATTTGCAGCAAGATGGATGGACCTAGAGATTATCATACTAAGTGAAGTACGTTAGAAAGAGAAAAATAAATGCCATATGGTATCACTTATATGTGAATCTAAAAGAAGACACAAATGAACCTATCTATGAGACAGAAACAGACACAGGGAACAGACTGGTGGTTGCCAAAGGGAAGGGGGTTGCCAAGGTCCTACTACATAGCACAGAGAACTGTATTCAATATGCTGTGATAAACAATAATGGAAAAATAAAAAAAATATATATATGTATAACTGAACATCACTTTACTATGTAGCAGTAATTAAAACAACAATGATAAATCAACAATTAAAACAATTATAAATCAACCATAGTTCAATTAAAAAACAAAGCTATTATGGACATTTGTGTACAAGTCTGTGGGTGGACATATGCTTTCATCACACTTGAATAAATATCTAGGAGTAAAAAGAACTATTGCTATTGCTAAGTCACTTCAGTCGTGTCTGACTCTGTGCGACCCCATAGACGGCAGCCCACCCGGCCCTGGGATTCTCCAGGCAAGAACACTGGAGTGGGTTGCCATTTCCTTCTCCAATGCATGAAAGCGAAATGTGAAAGTGAAGTTGCTCAGTCATGTCCGACTTAGCGACCTCATGGACTGCAGCCTACCAGGCTGCTCCATCCATGGGATCTTCCAGGCAAGAGTACTGGAGTGGGGTGCCATTGCCTTCTCCCAAAAAGAACTATATGGCTATGTATTTTGGTAGATGTGTTTAACTTTTTAAGAAACTGCTAAACTGTTTTCCAAACTGGCTATACTATTTTCCATTGCCTCCAGCAATGTATGAGTTTTAACTGTTCCATATCTCACCAACATCAGGCATATTCAGCCTTTTTAATTTTAACCATGCTAGAGGGTATATAAGGGAATCTCCTTGTGATTTGAATTTGCATTCCCATAGTAACTAAATATGTTGTCTTTTCTTGTGCTTGTTTGCATCCATACATCTTCTTTCATGAAGAGTCTACTTAAACTTTTTGTCTATTTTAAAATTGGGTCACTTGCCTCTTCATTATTGATTTGTAAAATATATATACTCTTCATATAAGTTTTGCAAATACCTCCCTATATATGATGAGCCTTTTTATTTTCACAAAGGTCTTTTGAAAAATAAACATATCATGGGCTTCCCTGGTGGCTCAGATGATAGAGAATCTGTCTGCAATGCAGGAGACCCAGGTTCGATCCTTGGGTTGGGAAGATCCTCTGGAGAAGGGAATTCAAGAATCCAGAATTCTTGCCTGAAGAATTCCATGGACAGACAGTCCATGGGATCGCAAAGAGTCAGACACTACTGAGCAACTAACACTTTGACTTTTCACTTAAATATGTCCAATTCATTGATTTCTTTACATGTGTCCTATTAAGAAATCTTTGCCAAACTCAAAGTTACTAAGATTTTCACATATGTTTTCTTCTGGAAATGTTATCATTTCATTTCTTATATTAGGGTTTATGATGACTGTCAAGTTACTTTTTACAGGCTGTGTCAGGTAGGGGTTAAGGTGCTTTTTGATTGTTTGGTTTGGTTTTCTGCATATGGGTATCCAATTTTTCTACACTATTTGTTGGAAAGATTACTCTTTCCCAATTGAATTGTCTTGGCACCTTTGCTGAAAGTCAATTGACCATATGGTATTGACATATGTGTGGGTCTATTTCTGTATTCTTGATTCTGTTGCATTGGTCTGCTTGTCTATTTTATGCCAATTCCATACAGTATTACTATACTTGAAAGTCTGAAATCAGGTAAGTCCTCCAGCTTTGTTCTTCTTTATGAAAGTTGTTTTGACTACTCTATATTCTTTGACTTTCCTTATGATTGTTAGAATTGCCTTGTCACTTTCTACCCAAAAAAAAAAGCCTGCTGGGATTTTAATTAGGTTTGCTTTGGATTTCTAAATCAATTTTGGGAGAGTCAACATCTTAACTATATTGGTCCTTCTAATTCATAAACATGACATCTCTCTTATATGACATCTCTGTTTTAATTAGAGTTTTCAGTGTATAGGCCTTTCACATCTTCTGTCAAATTTGCTCTTAAATATTTTATACTTTTGATGCTATTACTAATGACATTAAAAATTTTTTCAATATCCAACCGCTGGTATATAGAAATACTATTACCCTTTTTATCAGTCTTCTGACCTGCAAATACAAGATATTAGT
This sequence comes from Bos javanicus, assembly GCF_032452875.1. Taxonomy (NCBI): domain Eukaryota; kingdom Metazoa; phylum Chordata; class Mammalia; order Artiodactyla; family Bovidae; genus Bos; species Bos javanicus. Next base: position 100,273,047 of record NC_083871.1, on the reverse strand, counting down.
TCTAGTAGCTTTTTTTTTTTTTTTTAGATTCTTGGGTTTTCCTACATAAAAGATCACATTTCCTGGGAGTAAATACTATTTTACTTCTTTATCCAATCAGTCTGCCTTTTATTTCTTTTACTTTCCTTACGGCACCAACTAGGACCTCTGCTGCTGCTGCTGCTAAGTTGCTTCAGTCGTGTCCGACTCTGTGCGACCCCATAGACGGCAGCCCACCAGGCTTCCCTGTCCCTGGGATTCTCCAGGCAAGAACACTGGAGTGGGTTGCCATTTCCTTCTCCAATGCATGAAAGTGAAAAGTGAAAGTGAAGTCGCTCAGTTGTGTCCGGCTCTAGCGACCCAATGGACTGCAGCCTACCAGGCCTCCATCCATGGGATCTTCCAGGCAAGAGTACTGGAGTGGGGTGCCATTGCCTTCTCCAACTAGGACCTCTAGTAGGTTATTAAACAGAAATGGTGAGAGCAGACAGACATCAGCCTGGTTCCTTATCTTAAGGAGAAAGCATTTGGTCTTTTATCAATTAAGTATAGGCTTTTTAGTAGAGGAATATACAGGTTTTTATTAGGTAGTAGAAGTTCCTTTCTATTCCTGGCTTGCTAAGAGCTTTCATTATGAGGAATATTGATTTCATGCATCTGTTGCTTTACCCTTATGTATTCTCAATTTCCATTAGTAAATCACCATAAAAATTTATTAGGAAGAATTTCTGCTACTTGCAAAATATATTTAATTTTCAGTATTGTTGGTACTATTTATAGGATTGGGGATAGCAGAAATGTCAAGTGGGAATTTTAACTGTAATGACATCCATATGTTTGATTTTATGTGATTTTACGTGACGTATTGTCTGGTTTATTTGAGTCATAAGCACTTCATGCGTGCATGCTCAGTCACTAAGTCATGTCCTATTCTTTGCGAATCCATGGACTGTAGCCTGCCAGGTTCTTCTGTCCATGGGATTTCCCAGACAAGAATACTGGAGTGGATTGCCATTTCCTTCTCCAGGGGATCTTCCTGACCCAGGGATTGAACCCAGGTCTCCTGCATTGGCAGGCAGATTCTTTACCACTGAGCCATCAGGAAAGTCCCATGAGCACTTTAGAAAGCTTAATTCTGGTAAATAATGTATAAATTTCAATTTCAAGTCTTGAAAGAAATCTCTAACAAGAAAGAAGTAGGAAAAGAACACAATTGTTTATATGGAGCTTGAAATATTGCCCATAAAACAACACTGACTTCTAAGTTTCTGGACTGTGAGAGTCCCAAGTGCATATCAAGTACTGTTTTCTCTCATTTCTTGCTAGTTTATAGAAAATTTAATTCTCAAAGCTCTACTATACCTACAGACTCACCTGAGTAAGACTGACTCAGGTTTGCATAAGATCCAAAGAACCTTGAATACCTTATATAAACCTTTCAGATTAGGTTTCTTTGGAAGAGAGAGCTTGTCTGGGGTCAAAAGTAAAAATAACTTAACCCTCAAAAAATTTAAATTTATTCCATCACTTAAACAGCACTTCTAGATTTGGCAAGATGCCTCCTTATCTTGCTAGAGACTAAGTCCACAGAGATGAAATAAAAATGATTCATACTCATAAAATTTGGGAGTCTACAGAGTTGCCACCACAACAAATAAATGAAATGTCCATTTCCCACAGCTGGGTTGTTCTGTGAATGTGGTGAATAAATAATCCTTGCCCCCGGCAGTCACTTCTTTTCCCTCTTCTAGTTAAGACCAGCCCTGTTCAAGGCTCAGCCTTGCACTTGCCTAGAGTAAATGATGTAAATCCCTGGGAATCTTCCCTACTCCAAAAATGTACACCACCCACAGGCTTATCTCCGGGATTGCACTCATGGAGAGCTTTTGACAGTTTGGGCTGGAAAAGCCAGGAAGGAGAATGGATCCAGCTTACTGTGGGCTGGAACCTCCTTGAAAGCTCCTCCTTCTCGCAGTCCCTTGCACCTCTGGGCTCTCTGATTCAAAGAACAACCATCTTCTCACTGGGGAAAAAAAATCTTCCTATACATTTCACCCAAGGGTCCTAGCCCTGCCTCTTGGCAATATGTTATTGAACTAGTCTATCTTTCACAGGAGCAGGCAGCAGTTCTCAGGCCTTGTCGAATCTCTTTTTACTCTTCATTGATCCAAATGTATCCCATTATGTCTAGTGTTTCTTACAGCAAGGAATCTAAGACCATATGTAACAACTCTAAGGGAAGTCTGATCCCAAAGGAGTCAGACTGGGATTTACACCTCTTCCAATTTTACACTGTGTTCCTATTAATGCAGCCTTCTTAAAGCAATCACATCATACTAATTCTTTTTACGATTAGTACGGAATAGCCCAGTGAAATGTATCATTCCATTAAGAAGCGGGTCTTTAAAAATGCAAATGCCTCTGGAAGAGCTTACAAATAACACCATAGAAAGAAACCTAGTTGCGAATTGATTTCTCAGATCTACCTCCTCTGTGGCAAGTAGAACAATTGGGTACCGAGAGAGACAGAGAAGTTACTCAGTTTGAGGGAAGAAGAGGTAAATTTTGTGAGAAGCGAGGAAACCAGGCCTATTGGGGTACCACGGAGTACAGCACAAGGGGGAGGGGGGAAGGTCACAAACAGAGGAGAGGGGATCATGTCAAGGACCAAGTCCATCTTTTCTGGGTTTAGACTTGCCAGAACAGCAAGCCATGCACCACCACCCCCACCCCCAACCTCCCAGTTAATTCTGTAAGAGCAGAAACTCACTTGCTCAGTCAGCCTGCTCACATGGAGAAGGGTTGTTCCCATTGTTCAGCAATTTCAAGTTTCACACCCTCTCCTGACAGGTTCTGACCCAATCCCCTTTTCCCTTTGAGCCTTTTTTAACTTATTTCTTCCTTTCTCCTAATTAATATTGTCATAAATAACTGCATGGCTCCTTAGCCACGGAATTAATGAAGGGAGGATGGGGACAAACCAGACAAACCACCCATACAAGCTGAATAACAGCTGTCAGGTGGCAGCCAGGGTGTTATGCAAACAGAGGGCATCACTGCAGTCAAGCTGCTGGGTTCACATGCATGCACCGACACCCGGAAAGATGAGGTAAGGGCAACGGGATGACTGTGCTGAGGTCTGGAGTGTAGCCACTGAAGGACCAGGGGAGGAGAGGAAGAAAAGTATTAATAACATACCTTGAGCATCCCAGGCACAAGCTGGGTGCTTGACATACATTTAACACTCACACTAATCTTGCAAAGTGTGTAGTATAAGGCCCATGTTACAAGTGAACTCACAGAGGTTAAGCTCACAGACCTTGTCCAAGGCTACACAGCTAATGGATGGACAAATAAGACTTGAGCAACGTCAAAAGACCATCACATTTCCACCTTCTTACACAGCCCCCTGGGACTCAAAAGACTCGCATCTGAAGCCACTAGTTCCATTTGATTCTTGGTTGTCCAACTCTAAAGCCACATGCTAGAAATCACAGACACGACTATGTAGTCCAATAGTGCTGAGAAAGAAAGAAGGTAACGTGAAGACAAAGCTCCAGTTCTGCTTTAAGCCTGAAAGGCAGAATCACAAATGACTGCAGGGCCTCAAGTAACAGTCTGCACCGACAAGCTAAGCACCACCAGTGGGTGAGCAGAGGGAGGGGACCAACAGTTACATGTCGTGTCCAGGCTCATGTGCCCTACATGGGCCACATCAGTAACATCATCTCACGCTTCAAAGGCAGTGATGTTAACTAAACACACGTACACACAGACATCACATCCACAAACAGTACTTCACTATCACTTTGTTTTTCAACTTGCATCTCATTTCAGTACATAAAGATGCCACATTGCCACTTCTGCTTGGGAGGGTGGAGCTTGGAGTTGGTGGTGATGTGGGAAGAGACACACAAAGAGCTGGAGTGAGCTGTGGTTGGAGAGACGCCTTGACGAACAGACTGGTAGGTGAAGAAAGGGGAAGGAATGGCTGAGAGCCATCCCCCTGGATGATCTGGAAGGTCCATAATGAACCTTGACTGTTCAGTCGCTATGAAGGCGTAACTAGTTGATTCCAAGCACTTGTGCCCATAAGAGAAAAAAAGAGCAATGTAGTCAGGCCACTGACCCTTGCTAATTTCTAGGGCAAAATGAAATGGCACATCTGTTTCCTTGTGATTCTTTCTTACTAGAACACATGAAGGATCTTTTTTAAAAACTAGTATACATATATATTTTAAAATATTCATTTATTTGGCTGAGTCAGGTCTTAGCTGTGTCACATGGGATCTTTGGTTGTGGTGCACAGATCTTAGTTGGAATCCCAGTTGCTCCATGGCATGAGGGATTTTAGTTCCCTGACCAGGGATCGAACTCACATCCCCTGCATTGGAAGGTGGATTCTTAACCACTGGGCCACTACGGAAGTCCCCACAAGAAGGATCTTAAACAGTATGTCCATACTCTGAGCTCGCCTCACAGTAGATAAAATATATGAAACAAACAAAAAAACCTGCAAGTCATAGTTGGACTCAAAAATAAGCATCTCCGTGGAGCAGTTCAGGCAAAACGATCAGGACTAAAGAAAGGATACAGGCTACTGAGCCACAAAGCAGGCAGGGGCAGTAAATGGTTTGGTCACTCTGAAGGAAGGTGTGTCAGCTTGTCTAGGCTCCATAACAAAGTATCAGAGACTGGGCAGCTTGAACAACAGAAGGCCACATTGTTCTAGAGGCTGGAAGTACCACATCAAAATCCAATAGGGGTCCAGTTGCTGCTGAGAATTCTCTTCCTGCCTTGAATTCAGCCACCTTCTCACGTGTCCTCACAGGGCCCCCTCCTCTGTGCAAGCAGAGAGAGGAAAAGAGACGGGAGAGAGTTCCCTGGCGTTTCCTCTTATAAGGGCTCCACCTCTAGGACCTCACTTAACCTGCTACTTGGAGGGCACATCTCCAAGAAAGCCACACTGGGGGCTACACTTCAACATAGGACTTTGGCGAGGGGCACAAACGTTCAGGCCATAGCAGAAGGGGCTGGCCTCACATTCACTGTTGGAACCAGGACTGGGGAAGGGACCTGGGGACGGAAGAGATGAGGGTTTACTGCCTGTGAAAAGCAGCCGAGAAACAATGTCATCGACCTGCTGCCTGAGACAAAGCCAGAACCTCATGACTGGGAATTAAGCTGTTTCATCTGTATCATCTCCAACATTTCTATGGAGCAGGAACCCCAAAATACCATCATAAGACTTGATTCTGGATAGGAACCTGATAGATCAGATGGAAGCATCAGCAATAATCATAAAACTAGATGAGAAGGCAGCACGAAAATAAACAAACATGAATCTTCCTTGAAAATGACCCTACAGATACCTTTAGTGAATATTGGTATTTGTTACCACCACTGCGGCTTTCAACTTCTGGAGGTGGCTGATACAGCTTATTACTTCTTAGGCTTCTTTTTAAAACGGGCGTTTCAGTGCTAGAAACTCTCCTTAAAGCAAGGCTTTAGCTGCATCCACAAGTTTTGATCTGTCATACTTTCATTAAGACCCAGTTCAAAGTGTTTTTAAATTTTTACTCTGATTTTTTTGTATGCATGAATTATTCGGGAGAGTGTTCCTGATTTCCAAATATAAAGGATTTTAAGTCCTTTTTTGCTATTGTTTTTGTAGTTGATTTTTAGCTTAATTACATTGGTCAGGAAAGCATGCTGTATGTAATCTCAAGACTCCTATATGTTCTGAGACTTCTTTCAAGGCCCAAAATATAGTTTTTAAAAAATTACAGCTCTTATGTTTTAAAACTTAAAATGTACTCTTAAACCATGCATAGATTACACATAGAATTATCAATGAAACAGTAAAATATTTTGACCTGAACTGCAATGAAAATCATTCATATTAAAAGCTCTGGGTACAGTTTAGGTTGTCCTTAGAGGGCAATTTAGAGCTTTAAATAAATTAATTAGTCAAAATTTAAAATTAACAAGATTTAAAAGTTAAAAAAAATAATAAAAAATTTAAGAAAATAAAAATTAAAAATTGAAAATAAAAACGCTTAAAGTCATAAAGTCCATTTAGTCAGGAATTGCACAATGATTCCATTATCACATCTGTCATTCAATACTGACTGTAGGTTCTAGCTAATGCAAGAAGGCATCCTTAAAAGATATTCTTGAAAGAAACAAAAAGAATAAGAACTGGAAAGGAAGAAAAAAACTGTCTATGTTTACAGATGTTAAGATTGTTAAGAAAATAAAATAGAATCTATGTATGCTGCTAAGTCGCTTCAGTCATGTCCGACTCTGTACGACCCCATAGATTGTAGCCCACCAGGCTCCACTGTCCCTGGGATTCTCCAGGCAAGAATGCTGGAGTGGGTTGCCATTTCCTTTTCCAATGCATGAAAGTGAAACGTGAAAGTGAAGTTGCTCAGTCGTGTCCGACTCTTAGTGACCCCATGGACTGCAGCTTACCAGGCTGCAGCTTACCATGGATTCTCCAGGCAAGAACACTGGAGTGGGTTGCCATATACTCAATGAAATTTAGTGAGAAAATTCAATTTAATATTGGACACAAGATCAATGGCTTTCCGATAGATACACCAGTAACAAATTAGAAAATATTCATCCGAAATACGATTTCATGCAAGCAGTCATAAAAATGGTAAGATCCTTAGAGGGAAGACATATAACAAAATATATATGAAATGCTCTAGGAAAAAAATCATGATGTATAGTCGGCAAACAAAATCCCTAATTACAGAGATATATTAACCATGCCTATTAATGGACTCAGTATCTTAAAGGTGTCAGTTCTATGCAACACAGTTCAATCAAAGTCAAATAGGCTTTTTCACAGAATTAGAGAAGTTCTTTCTAAAATTCACAAGAAAATACAATGGGCCAGTATAGTTAGGATTGATTTGAAAAAAACAGTAGGAAAGATTTACTCTATCAGATATCAGACTTATAAAATTATAGTAATTAAAACAGTGAGATATGAGCTAGACCAACAGAACAAGTAGAAGTACAGACACAGACCTGACACGTGATAGGCCTGGCTCTTCCGATCCACGGGGATAAAATGGACTAACCAGTAGGAGTTGGGACAACTAGTCGTCTAAAGTCACTTTTGTGACTATTCACAAAAGTCAACTTCAGATGGATTTAAAGACCTACCTGTGAAAAACAAACCATTAAAACTTTCAGAAGAAAATATAACATCATGGCTTGAGGACTTGGAGGGAAACAAGACAAAACAAATCATGAAGAAAAACATTCACAGATTTTACATTAGAATGCAATGAACTTGTTCAAATAAAAACAAAATACAGTGAAAAGATAGACTATACCTTGGAAAAACATCTGCAATATGAGTAACAAGTATACACAATATACAAAGAGTTTCTAAGCATCAATAAGTAATAGAAAACAGACTTTTAGAACTTGGAATAAGCTAAAACAACAGAATAATCTATAGTAGTTAAAATGAATCCATTAGAGCTCCATCTGTCAACATAGATAAATTTCAAAAGCAATGTTGGATGAACAAAGCAAATTGCCATGTGATACTCACAGCATATAATTTATATAAAGTTTTTAAATAGGTAAAATAACAGCATATATTATTTATGGTTATACACCTATAATTATGGTTTAGAAACAAGCATTAGATGTATAAATACCAGTGAAGATAGTGGCTACCACTGATGAGAGAGAAGGGTTAGGAAGGGTTATCTACACGGACTATTTCTTATGTTTTCCGTATTTTATTTCTTAAAGATAATTTCCTATTTATCTAAAATTACATATATATTCTATTTATATGTACATAAAGAGAAGGCAATGGCAACCCACTCCAGTACTCTTGCCTGGAAAATCCCATGGACAGAGGAGCCTGGTAGGCTGCAGTCCATGGGGTCGCTAAGAGTCGGACACGACTGAGCGACTTCACTTTCACTTTTCACTTTCATGCATTGGAGAAGAAAATGGCAACCCACTCCAGGGTTCTTGCCTGGAAAATCCCAGGGACGGGGGAGCCTGGTGGGCTGCCGTCTATGGGGTCACACAGAGTCGGACACGACTGAAGTGACTTAGCATAGCATAGCACAAACAGATATTGGAAAGGAAGTTGACCCAAATTGATAGTGGATTTGGGGTGAGTTTTGAATCTCCTTTATAGCTGCTTGTTCTCCTTGAAATTTCTTCAGGAGTAAAATTGTACACAAAGTATGAATCATATTGTCATCTTTTGAGTAATCTCTCAAAAGCTTATCAATACATGGGAAGACTTGTGGTACCTACTCTGCTTGCTCAAATTCTATTATTGGTAATGTAAACTGGTGCAACTTTTCTGGAGAGCAATCTAGTAATATGTATAATATTTGAAAATGTAAAAACCCTTTGACCTATTCATTTCATTTCTGGAATTTGTCATAAGGAAATAAATAATGAAATAAGTACAAACAGATGCATATACAATAATGTTTGTTGCAGGATATCTATAAAAGCCAAAATAGTAACTTTTAGTCCCTAGATAATAAATTCAGAATTGACAGCTGAAAACTTTCAATTTAGTTCTACAAGTTGTGGTACATCTATATAGGGAACACCATGCTGCCATTACACATGAATCTTTGACTTGACATTTATTGACTTGGGAAAATGCCTATAACATGTTAGTAAGTGCAAAATGTTACAGAGCAGCCAATATGATGTTGTATTTATTAAATTTCTTCAGGTTGTAAGCAAGAGGAGCTGATTCTAGCAGCATAAGCTGAGAGACAGAAAAAGGAAGGGAAGGGGAAATGATGGGAGGAGCGGTGATGAGGGCGAAGGGAATTTACTGGAAATATGCTGGGCTATTTCATGGATGAAGAAAGAATAAGACAAGTGAAAACAAAGAAAGGTCAGAAACCCACATAGTTTTGGAGACCTAAGCAGAAAAAAAATTCCAAATTTTTAAAGTTGGTCTAGATTGGCTGAGATGAGATGCCTGTATCAAAACCAATCAGCTTTGGTTCATCAAATAACATAAACATATTATTTTATGTTTATATGAGACTCACTCAACACTGATTATTGGGATGTTCCCAGCATAAGAAAAATTATCATACACATATGCAAGCATGTACCCAAGTGGTGTCTATTACCAGTATGATTCCATTTTTATAATATGTGTGGGTATGGTATGTGTATGTCTCTTGGCAACAGAATAAGAAATGATATTTGTTTTCTTTATACCTCTCTTTGTCTTTTTTTTTTTTTTCAAGAACATGGGTTATTTTTTACAATATAAAAAAAGCAATTATCCTTTGAGTGGAAAAACTGTTACTTCAGAATTTGCTAACCTATTTTATGAGGCCTTGGACAGACATGACAGCCAGAGGGTGCAAAGCTTTCATCAAATACTCTTAAGAAAGGAAAGGAACCACCAGTTTCTTTCCTATGCTTGCCTTTCTGCTGTCTGCCCACCTCGGCTTCCCTGTCACTCACCCAAATACAAGTCCTTAATACAAAACAAAGAGGAGGCGATTGTCTTGTAGGGTATAAGGTAAAAGTAAGGACAATAGACTCAAACCATCCAAATAGAAGGAAACAGTTCTCAACTGTCAGTTCTGAAACCATCATCTGGCAATTTGATTCTTTTCAAAATCTGGAGCCTTTGAGTCTATGTCTTTCCCTGCTACTGATTCACAGAATATAGTTTTTAGCTGCTGTTTTCTCTCCCTTTCCTTTATACACACATTGCAGGAGGAAAAAATCCAGATATTCTTTTAAAATCTTTTAAGCACCTCTTGTGTACCCTGGTCCCATCACTTCATGGGAAATAGATAGGGAAACAGTGGAAACAGTGTCAGACTTTATTTTGGGGGCTCCAAAATCACTACAGATGGTGATTGCAGCCATGAAATTAAAAGACGCTTACTCCTTGGAAGGAAAGTTATGACCAACCCAGATAGCATATTGAAAAGCAGAGACATTACTTTGCCAACAAAGGTCCATCTGGTCAAGGCTATGGTTTTTCCAGTGGTCATGTATGGATGTGAGAGTTGGACTGTGAAGGAAGCTGAGTGCCAAAGAATTGATGCTTTTGAACTGTGGTGTTGGAGAAGACTCTTGAGAGTCCCTTGGACTGCAAGGAGATCCAACCAGTCCATCCTAAAGGAGATCAGCCCTGGGATTTCTTTGGAAGGAATGATGCTAAAGCTGAAACTGCAATACTTTGGCCACCTCATGCGAAGAGTTAACTCATTGGAAAAGACCCTGATGCTGGGAGGGATTTGGGGTAGGAGGAGAAGGGGATGACAGAGGATGAGATGGCTGGATGGCATCACCAACTCGATGGACATGAGTTTGAGTGAATTCCGGCAGTTGGTGATGGACAGGGAGGCCTGGTGTGCTGTGATTCATGTGGTCGCAAAGAGTCGGACATGACTGAGTGACTGAACTGAACTGAACTGTGTACCCTGCTCTGCCTGTTCTGGAAATATTCACATACATCCCACGAATGAATATTCATTTGACAAACATTGACCATCAACTCTGTTAAGACAGACCAGCTCAGACTTTGGCATCAAAATGTCCTGGGCTTGAATTCTGGTTTTGCTTTTACTACTGGTATGTCTGCAAGAAATCACGTGACTGCTAAAAGCTTTTGTTTTGCAATCTATCAAAAGGTTATTGAGTGGAGCAACTGAGAAGGCAGATGGGTAGAACAGCCTTAAACTCATACACACACAAATTGTTATTCACAATTTGTTATTGTTATTCTACCTTACCCTCCAGATCATTAGCAAATTAAGGGAAGGAATTACAGCTTCTTCATCTTTGTATCCTCAAGCCTAGCCCAGGGCATGGAGATGATGATGGGAATACGGGGAGGAGTATAGAAATAAGAACCACCATTTGTTGAGCTGCAGCAGCCACTATTCAAAACATATACTCTCATCACATCTTTTTACTTGTCTACATTCCCAACTGTACCCTAGCCATGTTTAAATAATTCTCTATCTTTTGTGTCTAGAAGGATGCTAGGTACATAGTAAGAGGTCCATCATTATTTGTAGTTAATACATGCAGTCGGCCAGGCACGAAAGTGAAAGTGTTAGTCCCTGAGTCACGTCCAACTCTTTGTGATCCCCATGGACTTTAGCCCACCAGGCTCCTCTGTCCTTGGAATTCTCCAGGCAAGAATACTGGAGTTGGTAGCCAATTTCCTTCCACAGGGGATCTTCCTGACCCAGGGACTGAACCTGGGTCTCCTGCACTGCAGCAAATTCTTTACAGTCTAAGCCACCAGGAAACCCTACATACACTCTTATATTTAATCAGCATCCCCTACTCTTGTATCAAAGGTACTGTTCTTAACGAGACAAAAGGTGGTAAGAAGTTGGATGTTGATGCTGAACCATTGGAGAAACTGAGGCACAAAGCTATTGATTGGCTCATATTTGGCCACCCTCAAATCAATGAGACAATGTCATTCAGTGTACTCATATCCATTCCCTATCCAGTTTAACTACTGTACAATTATGCTTATTTCACACGCTAGCAAGGTAATGCTCAAAATCCTTCCCTGATAGCTCAGTTGGTAAAGAATCTGCCTGCAATACAAGCGATCTTCCTGGGTTGGGAAGATCCACTAGAGAAGGGATAGGCAAACCACTCCAGTATTCTTGGGCTTCCCTCGTGGCTCAGCTGGTAAAGAATCTGCCTGCAATGCCGGAGACATGCATTCAATCCCTGGGTTGGGAAGATCCCCTGGAGAAGGGAATGGCTACCCACTCTAGTATTCTGGCCTGGAGAATTCCATGGACTATATAGTCCATGGGGTTGCAAAGAGTCGGACACGACTGAGTGATTTTTACTTTCAGGCTTCAACAGTACATGAACCAAGAACTTCCAGTTGTACAAGATGGGCTTCGAAAAAGCAGAGGAACCAGAGACCAAATTGCTAACATTCATTGGATCATAGAGAAAGCAATGAAATTCCAGAAAAACATCTACTTCTGCTTCACTGACTATGCTAAAGCTTTTGACTGTGTGGATCACAATAAACTGTGGAAAATTCTTAAAGAGATGGGAATACCAGACCACCTCATCTTCTTCCTAAGAAACCTGTATGCAGGTCAAGAAGCAATAGTTTAGAACCAGACATGAAACAACAGACTGTTTCAAAATTGGGAAAGGAGTATGTCAAGGCTGTATGTTGTCACCCTGCTTATTTAACTTGTATGCACAGCACATCATGTGAAATGCCAAGCTAGATTAATCACAAGCTGGAATCAAGATTGCTAGGAGAAATATCAGTAACTTCACATATGTAGATTGCATTATTCTAATGGCAAAAAGCTAAGAGAAACTAAAGAGCCTCATGATGAAAATGAAAGAGAAGAGTGAAAAAGCAGGCTTAGAGCTCAACATTCAAAAAACTAAGATTACGGCATCCAATCCCATCACTTCCTGGCCAATAGACGGGGAAAAAAAAAAAAAAAAATGGAAACAGTGACAGACTCCAGGAGATCATGAAGGACAGGGAAGGCTGGCGTGTGGCAGTCCATAGGGGTTGTGAAGAGGCAGACACAGCTTAGCACCTGAACAACCCCCACCATCCAGTTTTCAACCAAGTGAGAGACACAGAGAAAGCCACTGGGTGGGAGATGAGGAGTAAGCAAGCCCGGGCATGAGCACAGGACAAAGGAGACCGTCCACCAGCCTTCATGAAGCACACTGAGGGGATAAGGGACCTCTCAAAATGGGATGGAAACTGCTACCTGGAAACCCCACATTTACTCTAATAAGTCAAACAGCCAAAGAGTGAGTTGCGCTGTTGGGAAGAACTCCCAAGAAGCAAATGGTGAGCACCTGTCTGGAGCTTCCTAAAGCGCCATCTGTTCCCAGGGGACTCAGGGATCATGGGCATCAGTGAGCACGTCCACGTTCCTCTCGGGAATGATGAAAAGAGCCATTTTTTTTCTCAGATAAACTTTTCTTTCTGTAATTCCAGAATGTGCTTGGGCCATCCAATGGTGTTGTGCCAGAACACAGGTCATGTTTTATTCTGGGGAGAGGCTGCTCTTTTTACCAATAATGGAAGCAAAACAAAACAACTGGAGGAATCTAGAAAAAATGATACAAATGAACTTATTTATAAAACAGACTCAGAGACTTAGAAAACAAATATATGGTTACCAGGGGAGGAAGGGCTGGTGGCGGGGGGAGGGATAGATTGGGAGTTTGGGACTGACATGTAAGCACCGCTATATTTAATAGATAACCAACCACATCCTACTATACAGCACAGGGAAGTGCTCAACACTCTGTAATAACCTAACTGGGCAAAGAATTTGAAAAAGAATAGATACAGATATAACTGAATGTTGAACTGAATCACTTTGCTGTGTACCTGAAACTAACACAACATTGGAAATTATTGGTAATTAACTATACTTCTATATAAAACAGAAACTTTTTAACAAAAAAATAAATAAAAAGATTGGAGAAAGTGATCAAAACATTGTCGGTATATTTAATGAAAGAGAAACTCACTTGAAAAGATAAGAAAACCACGGGGACCATGTAGAATTAAGTGCCGCTAATGAAATTTAGGATCAGGAGTGCCAGCGGGCACAATTCCTGCTCAGAACAATTAGGATCCCATCTAGTGGAATGATATCTCTTTGTCACAGACCACACCCCAACGCTGGCCAACCTTCACAGATCTATGCCAGTGTTGCAAGGTAACAGCTGGGTCTAGGTTACCTGGTCTCACAGCCAGAAAAACAACCCAAAGCACCATCTTCCCAAATAAGGGCAAAACAATAAATGACAGGCCGGCCAAGGGTCCTTCCACAGTTCTGGAAAAGAGCTCTGTGGCTCCATTCAGTGCCGTGGATGAATAACTGGGAATTAGGATTGCGTTTCTAAGGCCAGGACTAGACTGAAACAAGTCCTGAAAAATTCTGTACTTCAGATAAATAAAATTCTAATGCAATATTTTTTTTAAAAATGAAATTCATGCAAAATCTACTGTAGGAATAATTTAGTGGTTCATGAAAAAATTAAACATAGAATTACTATATCATTTAGTAATTCCACTTCTGGGTATATATACAAAAGGAATTAAAACAGAGACTTGAATACTCATATCCCCATATTCCTCACAGCACTGTTCACAATAGCTGAGGTAGAAACAACCCAAATGGATGAATGAATAATAAAAATGTGGTATATACACAAAATGGAATATTATTAAGCCTTTAAAATGAAGGGAATTCTGGGACTTCCCTGGTGGTCCAATGATTAAAAATCCGCCTGCCAATGCAGGGGACAATGGGTTTGATCTCTGGTCCAGGAAGATACCACATGCCACAGGGCTACTAAGCCCATGCAGCACAAATACTGAGCCCATGTGCCTAGAGCCTGTGCTATCACAGTTCAAAGCCCAACAGTGCACCTAGAGAGTAGCCCCCGCCAGCCACAACTAGAGAAAACCTATGCACACCAGTGAAGACACAGTGCAGCCAAACATAAATTAATTTTAAAAATGTTTCTAAGGAAGGAAACTCTGACACAGAGTACACAGAAGAACTATACAAAAAAGATCTTCCTGACCCAGATAATCACGATGGTGTGATCATCAATCTAGAGCCAGACTTCTTGGAATGCAAAGTCAAGTGGGCCTTAGAAGGCATCACTACAAACAAAGCTAGTGGAGGTGATGGAATTCTGGTTGAGCTATTTCAAATCCTAAAAGATGATGCTGTGAAGGTGCTTCACTCAATATGCCAGCAAATTTGGAAAACTCAGCAGTGGCCACAGGACTGGAAAAGGTCAGTTTTCATTCCAATCCCAAAGAAAGGCAATGTCAAAGAATGCTCAAACTACCACACAATTGCGCTCATCTCAAATGCTAGTAAAGTAATGCTCAAAATTCTCCAAGCCAGGTTTCAACAGTACGTGAACCATGAACTTCCAGATGTTCAAGCTGGATTTAGAAAAGCCAGAGGAACCAGAGATCAAATTGCCAACATCCATTGGATCATTGAAAAAGCAAGAGAGTTCCAGAAAAACATCTATTTCTGCTTTACTGACTATGCAGATCACAATAAACTGTGGAAAAGTCTTCAAGAGATGGGAATATCAGACCACCTTACCTGCCTCTTGAGAAATCTGTATGCAGGTCAGGAAGCAACAGTTAGAACTGGACATGGAAAAACAGACTGGTTCCAAATCAGGAAAGGAGTACATCAAAGCTGAATATTGTCATCCTGCTTATTTAATTTATATGCAGAGTACATCATGAGAAACGCTGGGCTGGAGGAAGCACAAGCTGGAATCAAGATTGCCCGGAGAAATATCAATAACCTCAGATATGCAGATGACACCACCCTTATGGCAGAAAGCGAAGAACTAAGAGCCTCTTGATGAAAGTGAAAAAGGAGAATGAAAAAGTTGGCTTAAAACTCAACATTCAGAAAACTAAGATCATGGCATCTGGTCTCATCACTTCATGGGAAATAGATGGGGAAACAGTGTCAGACTATTTTTCTGGGCTCCAAAATCACTGCAGATGGTGACTGCAGCCATGAAATTAAAAGGCGCTTACTCCTTGGAAGGAAAGTTATGACCAACCTAGACAGCATATTAAAAAGCAGAGACATTACTTTTCCAAAAAAGGTCCATCTAGTCAAAGCTATGGTTTTTCCAGGGGTCATGTATGGATGTGAGAGTTGGACTATAAAGAAAGCTGAATGCCAAAGAATTGATGCTTTTGAACTGTGATGTTGGAGAAGACTCTTGAGAGTCCCTTGGACTGCAAGGAGATCCAACCAGTCCATCCTAAAGGAGACGGACCAGTCCTGGGTGTTCATTGGAAGGACTGATGCTAAAACTGAAACTCCAATACTTTGGCCACCTCATGCGAAGAGTTGACTCATTGGAAAAGACCCTGATGCTGGGAGGGATTGGGGGCAGGAGGAGAAGGGGACAAAAAAGGATGAGATGGTTGGATGGTATCACTGACTCAGTGGACATGGGTTTGAGTGAACTCCAGGAGTTGGTGATGGACAGGGAGGCCTGGCGTGCTGCAGTCCATGGGGTTGCAAAGTGTCAGACACAACTGAGCGACTGAACTGAACTGAATTCTGACACTTGCTACAACATGGATGAACCTTGAGAACATTATGCTAAATAAAATAAGCTAGTCATAAAAGACATATACTGTGGGATTCCACTGAAGGAGTCCAGGAGCAGTCTAGTGCTAGAGACAGAAAGCAGAACAGTGGTTGCAAGGGGAGGAGGATGGGGAATTAGTGTTTATGATACAGAATTTCAGTTTGGGAAAATGAAGAATGTTCTAGAGATCACAGTGGTTGCATTCACAGTGAATGCACTCAATACCACTGAACTGTACACATGAAAATGGTTTAAATGGTACATTTTGTGTTATATATGCTTCATCAAAACAAAACAAAAAAAAAATACATGGACAAAATGGCAAAATTTCAAAGATAGGACCAATATTATTGATTTGTCCTTCTTCCTAAGACTCCAACATGCTCCATACAGCACTGTTACTGTCCAGCCTTTCTTTAAAATTTTGGTATTTTGTTCACCACAGATTGTATCTGCATTAATTTTGATTTTTGTAAATCAAAATATTACCTTGAAATATTGTTCATCTTGAGTTCTGAGACTCAGGGCTCCTTAAATTTTGGGACCGGGGGAAGTGCCTCAGTGTCTTCTCTTGCCTGTCCCTGGTCCCCTCTGTCTTTCTACTGCTCCCCTTTGGGAGTCCAAACTCCTCCAGTCTCTCCTTTGCTGCGTCTGGACAGACAGACGAGACCCCGAAGCTGGTGCCTCTCAGTCATCAGTCTTGCTTCCGTCTGTGAACCTTCCTGACTTGCCCTGGGCCCATCACTACTGTATCTTGGGCTTGTTTCACATGCCAGTTCCCTCTCACCCACCCCGGCATCACCTGGAATCTTCCAGCCTGTGACCCCGTGTTACCTTCAGCAAAGGGCCCTGCAGGGTTCCTGTGCCAGCTGTTTTTTTCCTCTTCTAGAGGAATTGATTCTTTGTGATCCTCTGAGCTGTAACCTCATCAGGCTGAAATAACTTGACACTCCCATTTGTCTGACACAGAAGTCATTTGTCTCCCAAACCTCAGGGTCAGGGTGGTTGTGAATTCCTCCCCCTGGCCTCCTCTTGGAGGGTTGTGACCACTTCATCAAATGCTCTTGCCTTGCCTCTGAGAGGTTCCACGACCAGCAGGGAAGGAGAGATATCCCGGGTAGAGAGTGAGTGAGAAAGCTATAGGCCAGGTGGGGCTGGAAATCAATCCAGGACTGTTCTTGCTGAGAGCTCCTTGCCACCTTCAGGGGATCCAGACTCACCCAATCTGGCTCAAAAGGCAAGACAGAGTTCTGCAGCGGTCTGCTAACCCAGAGGGGGCAGGACTGGCCAGCAAGGATCCTGGCTCTTGGGTAATTGGCTTCATCGTTGCAGCACATGCCATTGTCATCAGGTATGACCACACTACGGCAACGCTGTCCACAGAGCAGCAAGTGAGGTGTAAGGAAAACTGGGGCCAAGTCCAACCCTGCCCCTCAGTAGCCCTTTGGGCCTCAGTGGCTTGACTCCTTGATGGGGATAATCATAGCTATTTCAGGGGGCAGGTCAGCCAATAAAATGAGTTCATCATCATGAAAATGGAATTCTCCAGGCAAGAGTACTAGAGTGGGTTACCATTCCCTTCTCCAGGGGATCTTCCTGACCCATGGATTGAACCTGGGTCTCCTGAGTTGCAGGCAGATTCTTTACTGTCCAAGCCACCATGGAAGCCCCAAAAGTGTGTTCTGTTAGTCATTCAGTTGTGTCTGACTCTTTGTGACCCCATGGACTGTAGCCCACCAGGCTCCTCTGCCCATGGGATTCTCCAGGCAAGAATATTGGAGTCAGTAGCCAATTCCCTTCTCCAGGGGATCTTCCTGACCCAAGGATCGAACCTAGGTCTCTGGCATTGCAGGTGGATTCTTAATTGTCTGAGCAACCAGGGAACTAAACAGACCTTTCTCGGCAAAGTAATGTCTCTTCTTTTTAATACTCTGTCTAGGTTTGTCATAGCTTTTTACATCAAGGAGTAAGTGTCTTTTAACTTCATGGCTGCAGTCACCATCTGCAGTGATTTTGGAGCCCAAGAAAACAGACCCTCTATAGGCTGAGTGATGGGGCAGGGGAAGCATGGTGACCCAGAACAGCATGGAGGGGGGGTGGTGCTGTCCCAAGATGGACAAGAGAGTACTCAACAGAAAAAGGATTGCACCAACATCTCTTCCAGACTCACCCTTGAGCATACAGAAGAGGACAAGGGGATCCCAGGCCATCCTGCTTAAAGAGGAGGCACAGTACATAGTGGTCCCATGAAGCAAAAGATGAGCACATTCCAGGGGACACATGAGAGCATATAAACATGCAGAGCATGTGGCCAAGAGTCATGGACATCTGATTTTCCTTGTTTGGCTACCCAGCAGCCAATCCCTGCCCTCTGTCGATAGCACATTCCCCTTGTGCTTTCCAGTAAAGAGCAGAGCTTTCTTCTCACCACAGATCCTGAAAAAAAGCCAAATAACTTTTTCCCCCAGGCTCCCTTGCAACTCAGTAAAGGCAAGGGGCCTAGACTCCCACATGCTCTGAGTCATGCCTAAGTACCACATAACAAAAAGAGTTTCCAGGGGCAAAGACATCCAGTGCCCTGGGCCAGCAGCAGAGCTGGTCCAAGCAGAGATGCCCAGTGTTCAGTGATGGCAAAAAGCAGTTGCAGGGGCTTCACCAGCCTGTAGTTTGGAATGTGACTGGGGTTGAGGTCCTAGCTAAAACCTAGTCTCTTGTTCAAGCCTGCTTTTCAAACTTGGTTCTGAAGGGTCTTAATCTGTATAGTAAGTCTCTCTAGGCTTCACATTGGAGAAGGCAATGGCACCCCACTCCAGTACTCTTGCCTGGAAAATCCCATGGACAGAGGAGCCCAGTAGGCTGCAGTCCATGGGGTCGCTAAGAGTTGGACACGGCTGAGCGACTTCACTTTCACTTTTCACTTTCATGTGTTGGAGAAGGAAATGGCAACCCACTCCAGTGTTCTTGCCTGGAGAATCCCAGGGACAGGGGAGCCTGGTGGGCCACCGTCTATGGGGTCGTACAGAGTTGGACATGACTGAAGCGACTTAGCAGCAGCAGCAGCAGCTAACCTTCACATAAACAGAAGTAGTAGCTCTTGATTGCCTTGATGAATTCTGGGTGACATACCAAGTAAAACGCATATCACAAGCTCCTCTTCCCCAACCCCAGATACATGCCCAGGGGCAGCCCTGACACCTACCATTCACTCCAGCCCTTGAATTGCCAGCCCACTTCTCGGAGGCCCTGAAGCATTGACTTGGGGTATTAATGCAAGGAACATGTGCTTCTGCTCAAGTCACATGGGGCGAGATGAAAATCTCCCTCAGGTGGGGAACAAAATGACAACAGTTCACGTCGAAAGTTTAAAGATGTTGCATATTTTGGATCTTCTGTTTCCACGGGCTTTCTCTTAATAAAAGAATTCTTCTGCACAGTGACTTTGGCCAGAATCTGGATTAACAGGGAGAACTTTTAAAAGTTAGAATGTATTCCTGGCACACGCCACCTTAGAGTGAATAAATGAGGACTTGGCTTGCTAATTCAGAAGGGTTGCCAACCCCTGAGTTAGGAAAATGCCAGAAACTTCTGGCCGTTGAACAGAAAGAAGGTTCAGCAGAAAGGGCCTGGCTCCAAGCCAACCTGCTCCCCAGCACCCGGCCTATTTCCCCATCTTAGTCAACACAGAGGTCCAGGTGAAGGCACTCTTCAGCCTCAGGTTTACTCCTTGGTAAAGGAACCAAACAGCATCTTATCCCCACTGCATGGAAAGGGGACTAATGAAAATGGCAGGATTTCTTTTGAGATAACCGCATAAACTTAAGGTATTGTCACAGAATTCTGAAGCTGGAGATGGTGGTGTGTAGGTAAATACTTAAAAAACTGCTCTCCAAAAAAAAGTGACTCTAAGTGTATAATCTTATACACACATAAGGCTATTGTAAATTTTACTGATATACATCATGTATGTTTATAATACACGATTTACAGATAGTGATGAAATACACAACTGTCTTTACTACAGACCCTATACAGTTGATTTTTCCTCCCAGGACGCTCTTGAATCTGTAGTCAAACCACAGTTGCATTTGAGCCATGACCTGACAAATGGAGTTGCATTTCAGTCTGCTCCTTCCCCCAGTACATGTATTGTCATTACATATAACATCCACTGATAAATTCACTCTTGTACAAACTGTGTTCTTTGGGCTAAATCCTCTTCACCTTCACCTCTAGTCATTTCAGACTTTAAAGTTTAATCTGCATTATTAATATTTTCTCCTTGACTTTCTTAAATCTAGACAAGCAACAAAACAATAAATCATGCACTGATTCATAGCACTCGCCAGTTTCCTTGGCGTACATATTCCTGATGTGGACAATTTCAAGCTACCAACATGACACCACCAGCCGCCAACTAGAGGAGAAACACAGTGAGCTATTACATAGTATTTCCACTGTGGCGAGATAATGAAATAAAATTCGTATTTGATAGCAAGACAAGAAAAAGTGAAACATAAAAGTTTTCTTTGCCTGTTTGGGCCTCCTCCTTCCTCTTTACTATCTGCATTAACCAGACCTCCCTAGGAGACAACATTGTTTCTTAATCTCATAAGCCTCACAACTCCTCAGCAGATAACCTTCCTTTTAAATCTTGTGAAGAGTCATGATGACCCATGACTCACTACGTGCTTTGTCTCAGAAATCTGGACTGTGCAAACTGTCAATAATCAGTCATTTAATATACCTAGGGCACTCTGTCTCAAAAAGTTATAGAACTGTGCTTTAGCCTTTTAGCAAGTGAAACTATTCTGAGTTTTCTGAGAGGCTGTTCCCAGGTTATAATCCTGTTTGGCTTGAACAAAATTTTCCATTTCTTTCTTAGATAAATCAACTATTGATTAATTTTTTGTCAACAGATACAATCACCTTAAAAAACTCAAAAGCACAAATAAAATGTGTGTAATAATTAGGCAGTCATGTGTTTTGAGTATCACCTTTGTTTTTAATACACTTACTT
The DNA here is from genome assembly GCF_032452875.1 of Bos javanicus. Classification (NCBI taxonomy): domain Eukaryota; kingdom Metazoa; phylum Chordata; class Mammalia; order Artiodactyla; family Bovidae; genus Bos; species Bos javanicus. The sequence goes on along the minus strand of NC_083871.1, from coordinate 100,251,869 downwards.
ATACACTTACGTAATTTTTAATAATGGCTATATTTAACAAGCAGCCCACAAAATTCCTAAAAACTTAACAGCTAGCCCTCAAATTCTGATATGATCTGATCCCCCTGCCTCTCTCTCACACACACACTACTGATGGGAGAAGATCTGAGAGGGTTACCTCTAGTTCTCCACATATATATAGAATATGTGGAGATGAGAGGTGGGGATGGTATACGTTGGGATCAGGAAATCCAACTGTCCCACAAGCATGCCCCACGCACCCACATATAGTTCTGGATGTTAAAAAACAAGCCTGAACCCTGGTATGACTGCCTTGGCAGGAAGCTCTGTGGCTCCTCACTGCCTTTGTGGATCTGACCTATTTTCAGAGCAAAAAAAAAAAAAAAGCTGATTTACTCTCCAGTTGCCAACTCTGGCTACCAGTTGCACAGACCTCGCTCTACCCCTTCAGACACACCCCTAGGCTTTAACAGCATTTCCCAAAACTCTGCAGGTCTGGAAAGAATGACACAGCTGGAGATCATTTTGAAGACAATTAAAGCTAATGAGCTGACTCAGCAAAAGAGGCAGGAAATGGCTCTGGCGAGAGGATAGCTTTGCCTGGTAGCCGGAAAGAGACCAGTAAGGAAGTAAAATGGAGAAGATCTGACTTACGAGCAAAAATTAATATTTGCTTAACCAAGCCTTGACCATAGCTGAATTGCAGGAGGCCCTTGTGGCACTTTTCTGTACTGATGCTGTCGTTCAGTTGCTCAGTCGTGTCTGACTCTTTTCAACCCCATGGACTGCAGCATGCCAGGCTTCCCTGTCCTTCACCATCTCCCAGAGCTTGCTCAAACGCATGTCCATTGACTCATGTACTGATGGGAGCAGTGTAAATTGGTTCAGCCTTGGCTTCCCTGATGGCTCAGTGGGTAAAGAATCTGCCTATAATGCAGGAGACACAGAAGATGCAAGTTTGATCCCTGGATCAGGAAGATCCCCTGGAGAAGTAAATGGCTACCTACTCCAGTATTCTTGCCTGGAGAATTCTGTGAGGGGAGGAGCATGGAGGACCACAGTCCATGGGGTCACAAAGAGTCAGACGTGACTGAGCAACCAACACTTCATTGTTTTAAATGCACATTCCCTTTGACCCAGACATTTGAGGATATTCATTGCAGCATTATTTGTATTAATAATGGCACTTAATTAGAAGCAAACTGAAAGCCTATTAATAGGTGGCTTGATACATTTATAAAAGACAATAAATCCAGATGAAGGAATACTATACAACCCCTAAAAGAGTGTGGCAGCTGTTACCTATTGAAGAACAATCTCAAATCTGTTAAGTAAGAAAAGCAAGGTAAAGAACACAATATGCTACCATTTGGATGTTTCACATGATACATTTATGCCCTTAAATGTGCATAAAATACCTTTGAAAGTATACACAAAGAAACTGGCCACAACTGCCTCTGAAAAGAAAACTGACAGAGGTCAAGAGTGGGAAAGACTAACTTAGCAACATACCCCTTTAAAATGTTTTAATTTTCCATTACAGACTCTCTCTTTTTTATGGAGGAGGAGGAAAGAATGACTTTACTACTTTCCCAGGCAAAGGCAGAACACAGTCGGCTAGCACCTCGAGAACTGTGCCCCATCCCTGATGATCAAGGGGAGGTCAGACTCTCATTTTTTAATAAAAAAAATTAAGTATGTGGCTATTTTTTAAATGGTAACAAAAATTACACCTCCATGATTATTAACCACAGCCCTGAGCCTGCTCAAGCATTTCTCTAGTTAAATTTTAAAGGTGTTCCTCCACTCTGGTTTGCCTGGAACTGTCCAGCTTTTAGCACTGAAAGTCCCAAGTCCTGGGAAACCCTTCAGTTTGGGCAAACTGGGAGGGCTGGACAGGCTCTTCCCTTCTCCAGACTGACTGGTGCTCTCAGGCCAGCCCACCACACATTCATCCACAGGCTCCTTTCTGTCTCCCAAACGCAGCCAGAAGACAGAGAGTAGGATGCTCCAGCGGTGGGCTAAGCAGGTCAGCCTCCTGGGCACTGAGCTGGGGGAAAGGATGGGGAGGGGTCCTGGCGGGGCCCAGCCTCTTACAGAGGCCTCACTCCATGGCCTGGGAACAAGGGGCAGGGATTGTGATGGCAGGCTCTAGCCTCATCTCTGCCCTGAGTGACCTTCAGTCAGTCCTCTTACTTTCCTTGGCCTCAGTTATCTCATTTGTAAATGAAACGGAGAAGCAGGTGCCCATCACAGGCCCAAGGGCACATCTCCTCCTCTCTCAGACCCTTGAACACAGGGCCACTGCCCATCAAGCAGCAAGGCGAGGGCTCCCATGCACGCTTGGCGCTCTCCAAGGGAACAACCAGAAACCTCTTGGCTCTAGTTCAGAGACATTTCACAGGTAAAGAACCAGAAGTTTCTACCCAGAAAGCTCCTACTGAGGACCCAATTGAAAGCTTCCTTCTCTTAAAGCAGCATTTCTCAACATAGGGAATGAGTTCAAAATGTCAATCCAGGGCCCCACAACAGAGATTCTGATTCAGTAAGTCTTGTAGGAATTCAAGGTAAGTCCCCTGTCCACTTCACCCACCCCCATCACCAGCACCACACTTTGAAACCCACTGTTTTAAAGAACAAAGCCGCATCAGACTGTAAGCGTTTTAAAGTTCATTACCTCTTCAGTGAAAACAAGCTATTACTCGCTAACAGTTATCTTTTAAAAACAACAAGAGTTTGGAGGTATGCACTGCAGTCTGGAACGGCGCACGAAATAGTAAGATTGCGTTTCAAAACATGACCCAACGTCAGCCTCATCAGCCAGGTGTTAGACTCAATCACAAGCCTCAAAACACACAATCAAGTATCAGTAAGCAGGTGTTTGAAGGGAAGATTGAGATAAACAGTTGCTTTTGTGGTTATTTAAGAGGTTTTGAAATATTAAAATGGAGTACCTCACGCTCAAGCTGGCAAACTTGAGGGGCTTCGCGGCTGAATATATCCAGGCAGTAATTAGCACCGGAGAGTTTAACAGGATTGCAATCAAAAAGCTTTGATCCTTATTGAGGAAATCTGTGTCCTTTCCTTTATTTCCACTATCTTTAAAGAGTTGCCCTTATGAGTGGCAATGCTTTGAAGAATCCCTAGAACACACTTCACTGTGTTCAGTTTGAAGATTCTGATTTCTTTAGAGAAAATCACACGCTGATGATGTGCCTACACTCAGTGCAATAGTGCCAGGGACCCACCCCACCTGTCTCCCCAGGGTGACAAGTCTGGAATAGGGAGTTCCAAAGAAAAAGCAAAGTTCCACTTTAAATATTAATTTTTGGTTTCATACCCTTTTCAAATGGCTTCTTGGTGGCCCAATTGCCCCATGAAAATACCTGAAAGGTCTGGGGACAATTTAGAGTGGATACTCTCAGGGATCCCCTGGTGGCTCAGATTGTAAAGAAACCGCCTGCAATGCAGGACACCTGGGTTCAATCCCTGGGTTGGGAAGATCCCCTGGTCAAGGGAATAAAGGGAAAGGCTACCCACTCCAGTATTCTGGCCTGGAGAATTCCCATGGACTTTGTAGTCCATGGGGTCACAAAGAGTTGGACACGACTGAGCAACTTTCACTCTCAGTAGAAGCCTCCCCTTTGAAGACCTATTATTAATAAGACTAGCCCATCACTTAGACTTAATAGCACTTGCCCTTGTGACTTATTTTAGGATATATTGCCAAAGGGTCCCTACTTAAATTTTTAGCTTGTTAATCTCTATTAATTCCCCTTAATTGTAAGTAGCCATTTAGTTTTGAGAAAATACTCTATGCTTCACTTTCTATTTCTCTTCTCCTCTTCCCCTGGCCTTGGATTACCACCAAAACATTAGTTTCAGTTCTTATAATTGTACCTCCTACAGTTAAAGGTGCTGTTAGAGCATTTGGTCATATGTGATACCAACTTAATAATAAAACCCCAAGCACCTTCACCATCCAACAGAGATAAAGGTGTTTGAGACATGAAAAAGTTTCACTGCCAATCATGGATATCAACATACTCCTCTGAAACAAAATCAAGAGAGTCTACCAAGTTTGAACAAATCAACTGTACTGAGGCTCAAAAAGCCTGAAGGGCTTCATCCATTCCCCACTGTAGTCAGTAATTATGGACCACACCATGACTGCTCTTTCATACCACCTTCCTCTTTTGAGCTAGAGGATTCCAGGGGCGTGCTGGTTAGTGAATAGTTCGCGCTTTTGTGACTCAGGACATTCAAACCTAAACTCTGAGTCTATTTGCAAAGATAAAAGTTCCTCTCTAACCAGGGAGGCTTGCTATCTTTGGGCTTTTCTGGTCTTCCTTCATCATGTAATACTCTACTTCCTTTGGTATTTGTACTCTCTAATCTGTCCTCTTTTGTAGGAAAGCCACAGAGACAGCCCAGCCAGGAAGCATTAACCTCGACTTCTTGTGTGTGTGTGTGTGTGTGTGTGTGTTAGTCACTCAGTCATGTCCAACTCTTTGCCACCCTATGGACTGTAGCCTTCCAGGCTCCTCTGTCTGTGGGATTCTCCAGGCAAGAATACTGGAGTAGGTTGCCATTTCCTCCTCCATGACTTCTCCTTACACAGGAGGAATTCAGCAGCCCTTTCAGCAGCCCAGGCTGTAGTAGGGGGTTTCACAACTTCACGTTGGACTGGAAATTCCTGAGGAATTCCATCATACAATTTATTCAGACTGATTCAGTCATTTTTTCCCCTTCATTATGCTTCTGGCTCAGATCATGAACTTCTTATGGCCAAATTCAGACTTAAATTGAAGAAAGTAGGGAAAACCACTAGACCATTCAGGTATGACCTAAATCAAATCCCTTACGATTATACAGTGGAAGTGACAAATAGATTCAAGGGATTAGATCTGATAGACAGGGTGCCTAATGAACTATGGACGGAGGTTTGTGACATTGTACAGGAGACAGGGATCAAGACCATCCCCAAGAAAAAGAAATGCAAAAAAGCAAACTGGCTGTCTGGGGAGGCCTTACAAATAGCTGTGAAAAGAAGAGAAGTGAAAAGGAGAAAAGGAGAGATATACCAATTTGAATACAGAGTCCCAAAGAATAGCAAGGATCTTTGCAGCAATCAATGCAAAGAAAGAGAGAAAAACAATAGAGTGGGAAAGACTAGAGATCTCTTTGAGAAAATTAGAGATACCAAGGGAACATTCATGCAAAGATGGGCTCAGTAAAGGGCAGAAATGGTATGGACCTAACAGAAGCAGAGGATATTAAGAAGAGGTGGCAAGAAAACACAGAACTATACAAAAAAGATCTTCATGACCCAGATAATCATGATGGTGTGATCACTCACCTAGAGCCAGATCCTGGAATGTGAAGTCAAGTGGGCCTTAGAAAGCATCACTATGAACAAAGCTAGTGGAGGTGATGGAATTCCAGTTGAGCTATTCCAAATCCTAAAAGATGATGCTGTAAAAGTGCTACACTCAATGCCAGCTAATTTGGAAAACTCAGCAGTGGCCACAGGACTGGAAAAGGTCAGTTTTCATTCCAATCCCAAAGAAAGGCAATGCCAAAGAATGCTCAAACTACTGCACAATTGCACTCATCTCATGAGCTAGTAATGTAATGCTCAAAACTCTGAAAGCTAGGTTTTAGCAATACATGAACCATGAACTTCCAGATGTTCAAGCTGGATTTAGAAAAGGCAGAGCAACCAGAGATCAAATTGCCAACATCCGCTGGATCATCAAAAAAGCAAGAAAGTTCCAGAAAAACATCTATGTCTGCTTTATTGACTATGCCAAAGCCTTTGACTGTGTGGATCACAATAAACTGTGGAAAATTCTGAAAGAGATTGGAATACCAGGCCACCTGACCTGCCTCTTGAGAAACCTGTATGCAGGTCAGGAAGCAACAGTTAGAACTGGACATAGAACAACAGACTGGTTCCAAATTGGGAAAGGAGTCCGTCAAGGCTGTATATTGTCACCCTGCTTATTTAACTTCTATGCAGAGTACATCATGAGAAACACTGGGCTGGAGGAAGCACAAGCTGGAATCAAGATTGCTGGGAGAAATATCAATAATCTCAGATATGCAGATGACACCACCCTTATGGCAGAAAGTGAAGAACTAAAAAGCCTCTTGATGAAAGTGAAAGAGGAGAGTGAAAAAGGTGGCTTAAAGCTCAACATTCAGAAAACGAAGATCATGGCATCTGGTCCCATCACTTCATGGGAAATAGATGGGGAAATGGTGGAAACAGTGTCAGACTTTCTTTTTTGGGCTCCAAAATCACTGCAGATGGTGACTGCAGCCATAAATTAAAAGACACTTACCCTTAGAAGAAAAGTTATGACCAACCTAGATGGCATATTAAAAGGTAGGGACATTACTTTGCTAACAAAGGTCCATCTAGTCAAGGCTATGGTTTTCCCAGTGGTTATGTATGGATGTGAGAGTTGGACTGTGAAGAAAGCTGAGCGCTGAAGAACTGATGCTTTTGAACTGTGGTGTTGGAGAAGACTCTTGAGAGTCCCTTGGACTGCAAAGAGATCCAAGTAGTCCATCCTAAAGGAAATTGGTCCTGAATATTCATTGGAAGGACTGATGTTGAAGCTGAAACTGCAATACTTTGGCCAACTGATGAGAAGAACTGACTCATTTGAAAAGACCCTGATGCTGGGAAAGATTAAAGGTGGGAGGCGAAGGGGACGACAGAAAATGAGATGGTTAGATGGCATCAGCAACTCAATGGACATGAGTCTGAGTAAACTCTGGGAGTTGGTGATGGACAGGGAGACCTGGCGTGCTGCAGTCCATAGGGTCGCAAAGAGTCAGACATGACTGAGCGAATGAACTGAACTGATGCTTCTATAAATCTCTGCTCTCCTGCTTCATGGAGAAAATAGAAGTCATCACACGGAGGTTCTATTAACTCTTTGCCTGCCTCCATTAATCTAAGAATGCCTTCTTCCTTCCCTTACAAGGGAAAAAGACCCTCTTCCCCCTAGACCAATTTCCCACCAAAGTTTTGGACCCCAATTCCATTGGCCCCTCTTTTGCATCTTCAGCTTCTCTGTCTGTATTAGCTGTGGCTCATCATTATTTGTACATAACAAAATGTTACGTTAGAAGGTGGGACTGTGGGACTTCCCTGGCGGTCCGGGGGTTGAGACTTGGTGCTTCCAGTGCAGGGGGCGAAAGTTCAATCCCTGGTCAGGGAATGGAGATCCCACATAGGACACAGCCAAAAAAAAAAAAAAAACAATACAAAACTAATTAATTAAAAAAAAGAAGTTGGGACTGTGAATTACCAAAATATAACCAAATCTACATTCCAAAGGATGTGCTAGGATGTATACAAAATCTCAAAGTAGAATAACCAAGAACCAGTATTATGACTTTTAAATCCCCTCATTCAGCAGACAAATGAAGAGTCAATGGAATGGGGTTTCGAGTGGAGTCTTAAGTACAGCATTAGAATGCTGTGGGTCTCAGACCCCAAGGATGTAGAGGATCTCTGCCTTCTCCTCAAGCCTAGTGAGTATGCTTGAAGGGAACAGCATGGGAAGATGAATGCATGTTCTCTGCACTTGGACACTGGGAAGACTGGGACCTACTCATGCCTGAGAAGGTCAGGGAAGGAGGGTAGAAGACTGGGTCTGGGAAGTAACTCACTCCTGGAGACCAAACTAAGATTTCTGCTCAGAAGAGGCTCCCCAAAAAGAAGACCCCAGAAGTAAGAGACTCTGAGCAGTACTGGAAGGTGGAGGTGGGTTTGGGAGATGGAACAAGGCCAGCTGAAGACGTACAAGGGGAAGGCCTCACCAGGAGAGAAGCACTGGGTGTGCTGGGGAGAGAAGCACAGTTGGCAAGCAGGGAATGAAGGGAAAGTGCGGATGTGGCGGGGAGAGGGGAAGAGGAGGGTTATGCCTGCCCCCACCATCAAAGCAAGGGGCCAGCTTGCTGTGAGGGCAGCGGGGAGAAGACTGAACAACAAAGCAGCTTCAGAGTGTTGACTTGTATCTTGGAGCAGACATTCTAAATGAATTGAGACTGAGACTGTGACCTACCATGATTCAGAATTTTAAGTAAGAGAAACTAAAGAAATGACCAGTCCCTGCAGCAGATTTAAAGGAACAATGAAAAACAAGAATAAGTCTGCTTTTAAGAAAACCTGCCATGAGCACTGATATCCCATGGACAGATAGACATGCTTAGGCAAGCGGCAGAAATCTCCCCTTGACTCTTCGATTTCCAGCTTCTCTCTTGTATCTTCAGCTTCTCCCTCTTGACTTTATCTTCTTTCCCTCACTTGAGATTATTAAAGATTACTTCACACTCCCTGCCTCTATTCCATCTTCTCCCACAGCCATCTAGCTTCTGTCCAGTCATTACTGACCAGAAGCATCTCTGGACAAGGTCACCATTGACATAGTTTTTCTTCCTTTTTTCTCAAAATAATTTCATATTTATAAAGCAAATATGCTCATTTGGACTGTAAAGAAGGCTGAGTGCCAAAGAATTGACGCTTTCAAACTGTGATGCTGGAGAAAATTCCTGAGAGTCCCTTAGACAGCTAGGAGATCAAACCAGTCAATCCTAAAGGAAATCAATCCTGAATATTCATGAGAAGAACTGATGCTAAAGCTTCAATACTTTTTGACTACCTGATGAGAACTGACTCATTGGAAAAGACCCTGATGCTGGGAAAGACTGAAGTCAGAAGAAGAGGATGGCAGAGCATGAGATGGTTCAGTTCAGTTCAGTCACTCAGTCGTGTTCAACTCTTTGTGACTCCATGAATCACAGCACACCAGGCCTCCCTGTCCATCACCAACTCCCAGAGTTTGCTCAGACTCACGTCCATTGAGTCAGTGACGCCATCCAGCCATCTCATCCTCTGTCATCCCCTTCTCCTCCTGCCTCCAATCCTTCCCAGCATCAGAGTCTTTTCCAATGAGTCAACTCTTCGCATGAGGTGGCCAAAGTACTGGAGTTTCAGCTTTAGCATCATTCCTTCCAAAGAAATCCCAGGGCTGATCTCCTTCAGAATGGACTGGTTGGATCTCCTTGCAGTCCAAGGGACTCTCAAGAGTCTTCTCCAATAGATAGCATCATTAACTCTATGGATATGAATTTGAGCAAACTCCAGAAGATTGTGAAGGTCAAGGAAGCCTGGCATGCTGCAGTCCATGGGGTTGCAAAGAGTCCGACACAACTTACTGACTGAATAGCAACAACAATGCTCATTACAGAACAATTAGAAACTTCAAGCAACTAAAATGAACATTAAAAAATAAAATCCATAAACCCAGCCACACCAAGCCAACCGCTGTCAGTAGATTGACAAAAATCCTAGATTACCTTCTGTGCATATGTTCATGTATAGATGCAGAGCTATATACAGATAATATACACACATAAATATGAGTTAAAGTTTTTCATTATTACAAAAAGCTAATTTAAATAACCTTGAATTCATATTATATTTATACTACTTAATATGTGTGTATATGTACAAATTATATATGAATTTTCACAAGTACTTTGGAGGTTTAAGTAGAATGTTTACCAAAAACATCAAACAAATAAGAACAAGATAACAGGAGTTGGCAATAGCTACAGGTATATTCCTTGGGATAAGGAATATATACAGGTATATTCCTTACTCGGAACTGCCTTCTCTCACACAGCGAACTTGTAAAACATCATCGTCCACAGTCCCTGCTTTGTTTCCTTTGCTCCATCTTTCTGCTGTTTTATCTTTGCATATCTTACATACATTAAAACTAGTTTATGCATCCTGCTGCTTCTACATTATCCAGAGATTTATAAAAGTGTTGGCTTCTGTTATTGAAGAAGGGACTCTGTGACAACTTGACACATCTATTTACATGTCAGAAAACAGTGGGAGCCAAAGGATGTGATATTTGCTTAACAGTTTATCAAACAGTAAGACGTTATTTCATTTATTTTCTAATTACATATATTGTGATGTTAAGATAGGAAAGGACGACGCTGGAAGTCCTAGGCAGATGATTTTGACGTAAGGAACATATTTTGCACTCATAACTATGTTAAATCCATCTTTGCCAATATGTCAATATACCAACCATATGTAGACATATGCCACTACATTAAAAATAAACACACAATAGAGAAAAGTAAAAAAAAATGGAAGCTAAATATTCGACTCCCTGGAAAAGACAACACTGAATAAATCTGTGTAAGCCTTTCAGAACTTTTCCTAATCATTTATAACCATATCTACCAATGCGTTTTATTTACTTATTTTCATAAGATGAGACCATGCCAATTAAACTGCTCTGGAACTTGCTTTTATCACATAATAATATCACGAACAGTTTTCCAAATCAGGACCTACAGCTTGACTCATTTAAACAGATGAATATCGCTTTATCACTTATGAAGGCCCATAATTTGTTGGATCATCTCCTTGTTAAGAAACATTTGAGGTATTTCAAAGTTTTTATTATCACCAGTGAGGTCTACACATCTTATATCTATATCCTTTAATAGTTGTCCAATTCATGTAGGCTAAAGAGCCAAAAGTAGATTTGCTTGGTCAAAAAATATGCACATTTACATTTTGATGGTACCAGATTACACTCTAAAAAGACTGTACTGGGCACTCTCATTCACCCTCTCCCAAAATGGATGTCAATCTTTCAATTTTTTTTTTATTTTATTTTTAACTTTATAATATTGTATTGGTTTTGCCATATATCAACATGAGTCTGCCACAGGTATACACGTGTTCCCCATCCTGAACCCTCCTCCCTCCTCCCTCCCCGTACCCTCCCTCTGGGTCGTCCCAGTGCACCAGCCCCAAGCATCCAGTATCGTGCATCGAACCTGGACTGGCAACTCATTTCATATATGATATTATACATGTTTCAATGCCATTCTCCCAAATCATCCCACCCTCTCCCTCTCCCACAGAGTCCAAAAGACTGTTCTATACATCAGTGTCTCTTTTGCTATCTCGTATACAGGGTTATTGTTAGCATCGTTCTAAATTCCATATATATGCATTAGTATGCTGTATTGGTGTTTTTCTTTCTGGCTTACTTCACTCTGGATAATAGGCTCCAGTTTCATCCACCTCATTAGAACTGATTCAAATGTATTCTTTTTAATAGCTGAGTAATACTCCATTGTATATATGTACCACAGCTTTCTTCTCCATTCATCTGCTGATGGACATCTAGGTTGCTTCCATGTCCTGGCTATTATAAACAGTGCTGCGATGAACATTGGGTTTTTGCCAACCTGATACATTAAAAAATGAACTTGTTTCAATTAGCATTTTGTTCATAGGGAGACTGAATTCCTCACAGGCTGATTGGCCATTTCATTTATTGTTCTAGGAATTGCCTACCTATCTTTGTCCATTTTTTTGTTGGGCTATCTGTCTTTTCTATAACATCAGTTTATAAAACTTCTTTAGCTAATAGAGATACTAACTCTGTCATGCAGATTGCAAATAATTTTTCCTAGATTTTCTTTTTTCTTTACTTTGTCTATGGATTTCCCCCAAGAGTTTTAACTTTTTATATAGTCAAATATATCCATCTTTTCCTCATGATTTCTTATTTTAATATTATAATATGCAAGGTTTCACCACTGTATGGTTATAAAAATATCCACCCTTATTTTCTTCTATTATTTTTATAATTTTACTTCTACACTTAAACTGTGACTTCATGCAGTACATATTTTGGTATAAAAAGTGAAATAAGGACTTGCCTGATGGTCCAGTGGTTAAGACTCCACATTTCCACTGCAGGGGGCATGGGTTCGATAACTGGTCATAGAAGTTCTGCATGCAGGTCACTGCAGTGCTGCCAAAAAAAAAGTGAAATAAGAATCCAATACTGTCATACTCTACATACTATTTTACAATAATTTCTTTCACTTACTGCAGTGTGACCATATTTTCACATGAGTAGAAATATTCTCTGTTATATTGGTTGCATAATTTATTTAATTAATCTTCTATAACTGGACAATTAGGTTGTTTGCAACTATTTCAAACAGCTGTTTGATAAACACCGTGGTTTTTCCTGTGGTCATGTATGGATGTGAGAGTTGGACTGTGAAGAAGGCTGAGCGCCCAAGAATTGATGCTTTTGAACTGTGGTGTTGGAGAAGACTCTTGAGAGTCCCTTGGACTGCAAGGAGATCCAACCAGTCCATTCTGAAGGAGATCAGCCCTGGGATTTCTTTGGAAGGAATGATGCTAAAGCTGAAACTCCAGTACTTTGGCCACCTCATGAGAAGAGTTGACTCATTGGAAAAGACTCTGATGCTGGGAGGGATTGGGGGCAAGAGGAGAAGCGGACGACAGAGGATGAGATGGCTGGATGGCATCACTGACTCGATGGATGTGAGTCTCAGGGAACTCCGGGAGCTGGTAGACGGACAGGGAGGCCTGGTGTGCTGCGATTCATGGGGTCGCAAAGAGTCGGACACGACTGAGTGACTGATCTGATCTGATGAGCAATAAACCCTCATTACCTTGCCAATCTCCTCAGCACACACTTCAGACTATTTGTATCCTCTCTATTATAAACCTTGCCCTGTCTTCTCATCACATCTCATTCCCATCCTACTGTCCAATTCAAAACCTTAGAAGTAATATTTGATTCCTCACTTTCCCTCAACCTTCAATCCTAATCCATCAGAAAAATTCCATCAGCTCTAGCTAGTCATCCACTTATATTCCTTTCTCCTCACCTAGATGGCACAGCCTCTCTGTTTCCACTCTTGCCCACTGCAATCCTGTCTCTACAGCAGCCAGACTATCATTTCAAAATATAAATCAGATCAGATCACTTCACTGCTGACAACCCTCTAATGGTTTCCCATTGTACTTTCAGAAGTAAAATAAACATCCCTTACCTAACCCCTCTTCCAAGGCCTCTATGACTTGGTCCTATCCACATCTCTAACTCAAGACCCCTGTTTCCCAGATGTTGAACTCTTTTCTACTCTCCTCAAATGAACCAAATTTGTTCCTAATTTAAGGCAGGATTTCTCATCCTTAGCACTAATGACATTTCAGTTCAGTTCAGTCACTCAGTCGTGTCCAACTCTTTAAGTCAGTCAGTTCAGTCGCTAAGTCTTGTCCAATTCTTTGCAACCCGATGAACTGCAGCACGCCAGGCCTCCCTGTCCATCACCAACTCCCAGAGCCCACCCAAACTCATATCCATCGAGTCGGTGATGCCATCCAGCCATCTCATCCTCTGTCGTACCCTTCTCCTCCTGCCCTCAATCTTTCCCAGCATCAGGGTCTCTTCAAATGAGTCAGCTCTTCGCATCAGGTAGCCAAAGTATTGGAGTTTCAGCTTCAACATCAGTCCTTCCAATGAACACTCAGGACTGATCTCCTTTAGGATGGACTGGTTGGATCTCCTTTCAGTCCAAGGGACTCTCAAGAGTCTTCTCCAACACCACAGTTCAAAAGCATCAATTCTTCAGCACTCTGCTTTCTTCACAGTCCAACTCTCACATCCAAACATGACCACTGGAAAAACCATAGCCTTGACTAGACGGACCTTTGTTGACAAAGTAAGATTTCTGCTTTTTAATATGCTGTCTAGGTTGGTCATAACTTTCCTTCCAAGGAATGTCTTTTAAGTTCATGGCTGCAATCACCATCTGCTGTGATTTTGGAGCTCTAAAAAATAAAGTCAGCCATTGTTTCCACTGTTTCCCCATCTATTTGCCCTGAAGTGATGGGACTGGATGCCATGCTGGATAGTTCTCTGTTGTGGGGCCTGTCCTGTGCATTGTAGGATGTCTACCAGCATCCCTGACCTCTACCCCCTGGATGTCAGTAACACTCCTTCCCCTTCCAGTGGTGTTTGTCTCCAGACATAGCAAATGCCCTCTAGGGAGAAAATTAACCCAGCTTGAGAACCACTGATTTAGAGTCTTTGCACAAGCTACTCCCTCTACCTGGAATGTTCTGCCTCTTGGATCTTAATGCAAACGTTTCTTAATCAGGACTTGGGTCAAATGTTACCTCCTCAAACAGGCCTTCCCTGTCCACCCAGTCTAAATAAGCACCCTGCCCATCACCAAATGCCACATCACCCTGCTTTGCTTTTTTTTTTTTAATTGAAGTATAAATTTCCCTTCATGAATCACAGCCTTCTCATGATGAAGGGGCTTGTATAACTCAGTGAAGCTACAAGCCATGCCATGCAGGGCCACCCAAGATGGATGGGTCATAGTGGAGAGTTCTGACAAACGTGGTCCATGAGAGGAGGGAATGGCAAACCACACCAGTATTGTTGCGAGAACCCCATGAACAGTATGAAAAGGCAAAAAGATATGACACCAGAAGATGACACCCCCAGGTTGGTAGGTGTCCAATATGCTAGTGGGGAAGAGTGGAGGAAAATTACTAATAGCTCCAGAAAGAATGAACTGGCTGGCCAAAGCAGAAATGACATTCATTTGTGGATGTGAATGGTGGTGAAAGTAAAGTCTGATGCTGTAAAAAATAATACTGCATAGGAACCTGCAATGTTAGGTCCATGAATCAAGGTAAAGTAGACTGTTGAAGCTGAAATTCCAATATTTTGGCCACCTGATGTGAAGAGCTGACTCATTTGAAAAGACCCTGAAGTTGGGAAAGATTGAAGGCAGGAGGGGAAGCAGATGACAGAGGATGAGATGTTTAGATGGCACCACTGACTCAATGGACATGAGTTTGGGTAAACTGTGGGAGTTGGTGATGAATAGGGAGGCCTGGCATGCTGCAGTTCATGGGGTCACAAAGAGTTGGACACGACTGAGCAACTGAACTGATTGACTGAGAAATAGTCAAGCAGGAGATGCCAAGTGTGGACATCGACATTTTAGGAATCAGTGAATTAAACTGGACAGGAATAGGTGAATTTAGTTCAGATGACCATTATATCTACTATTGTGGACAAGAATCCCTTAGAAGAATGATATGAAAGTCTCTCAGTCGTGTCTGACTCTTTGCGACCCCATGGACTATACAGTCCATGGAATTCTCTAGGCCAAAATAATGGAGTGGGCAGCCTTTCCCTTCTCCAGGGGATCTTCCCAACCCAGGGATTGAACCCAGGTCTCCTGCATTGCAGGCAGATTCTTTACCAGCTGAGTCAGCCACAAGGGAAGCCTGTAGAAGAATGAAGTAGACCTCATACTCAACAAGAGAGTCCAAAATGCAATACTTAGGTGTAATCTCAAAAACAACAGAATGATCTCAGTTCATTTAAAAGGCAAACCATTCAACATCACAGTAATCCAAGTGTATGCCCCAACCACTAATGCTGAAGAAGCTGAAGTTGAATGGTTCTATGAAGACCTACAAGACCTTCTAGAACTACCACCAAGAAAGAAGTCCTTTTCATCCTAGGGGATTGGAATACAAAAGTAGGAAGTTAAGAGACACCTGGAGTAATAGGCAAGTTTGGCCTTGGAGTACAAAATGAAGCAGGGCAAAGGCTAACAGAGTTTTGTCAAGGGAGCACACTGATCATAGCAAACACCCTCTTCCAACAACACAAGAGACGACTCTACATTTAGACATCACCAAATGGTCAATACCAAAATCAGATTAATTATATTCTTTGCAGCCTAAGATGGAGAAGCTCTATACAGTCAGCAAAATCAAGACCTGGAGCTGACTGTCACTCAAATTATCGGCTCCTGATTACAAAATTCAGACTTAAATTTAAGAAAGTAGGGAAAACCACTAGGTCATTCAGGTGTGACCCAAACCAAATCTCTTATGTTTATACAGTGGAGGTGACAAATAGATTCAAGGGATTAGATCTGGTAGACAGAGTACCTGTAGAACTATGGACAGAGGTTCATAATATCATATATGAGGCAACGACCAAAAAAATACCAAAGAAAAAGAAATGCAAGAAGGCAAAGTGGTTGCCTGAGGAGGCTTTAGAAATAGCCGAGGAAAGAAGAGATGTGAAAAGCAAAGGAGAAAGGGAAAGGTACACAAACTGAATAAAGAGCTCCAGAGAATAGCAAGGAGAAATAAGGTTTTCTTCAATGAACAAAGAAATAGAGGAAAACAATAGAATAGGAAAGACTAGAGATCTCAAGAAAATTGGAGATATCAAGGGAAAATTTCATGCAAGGATGGGCATGATAAAGGCCAGAAATGGCAAGGACCTAATAGAGGCAGAAGAGATTAAGAAGAGGTGGCAAGAATACACAAAAGAGCTGGACAAAAAAAAAGTCTTAATGACTGGGATAACCACAATGATGTAATCGCTCACCTAGAGCCACTCATCCTGGAGTGTGAAATTAAGTGGGCCTTAGGAAGCATTACTACAAATAAAGCTAGTGGAGGTGACAGAATTCCAGCTGAGCTATTTCAAGTCCTAGAAAATGATTCTGTTAAAATGCTGCACTCAGTATGTCAGCAAATTTGGAAAACTCAGCACTGGCCACAGGACTGGAAAAGTCAGTTTTCATTCCAGTGCCAAAGAATGTTCAAACTACCTCACAATTGCACTCATTTCACATGCTAACAAGGTAATGCTCAAAATCCTTCAAGCTAGGCTTCAACAGTACGTGAACTGAGAACCTCCAAGTGTACAACCTGGATTTAGAAAAGGCAGAGGAACCAGAGATCAAATTGCCAACATCCAGTGGATTATAGAAAAAGCACGGCAATTCCAGAAAAACATCTACTTCTGCTTCACTGACTATGCTAAAGCCTTTGCCTGTGTGAATCACAACCAATTATGGAAAATTCTTTAAGAGAGGGGAATACCAGATCATCTCACCTGCCTTCTGAGAAACTTGTATGCAGGACAAGAAGCAACAGTTTGAACTGGACATGGAACAATGGACTGGCTCAAAATCAGGAAAGGAGTATGACAAGGCTGTATGTTATCACCATTTATTTCAACTATATGGAGAGTACATCATGCAAAATGCCAGGCTGGATCAATCACAAGCTGGAATCAAGACTGCCAAGAGAACATCAACAACCTCAGATATGCAGATGGTACCACTCTAGTGGCAGGAAGTGAAGAGGAACTAAAGAGCCTCTTGATGAGAGTGAAAGAAGAGAGTGAAAAATCTGGCATAAAACTTAACATTAAACAAACCAAGATCATGGCATCTAGTCTGATCACTTTATGGCAAATAAAAGGGAAAAAAAGTAGAAGCAGTGACAGATTTTATTTCCCTGGGGTCCAAAATCATTGTGGATGGTGACTATAGTCATGAAATCAAAAGACACTTGCTCCTTGGAAGAAAAGCTATGACAAACCTAGACAGCATATAAAAAGCAGAGATATCACTTTGCCGACAAAGGTCCATGTAGTCAAAACTATTATTTTTTCCAGTAGTCATGCATGGATATGAGAGTTGGACCATAAAAAAGACTGAGCACTGAAGAATTGATGCTTTTGTATTGTGGTGCTGGAGAAGATTGTCATGAGTTCCCTTGACTGCAAGGAGATCAGTTAGTCAGTTTTAAAGGAAATCCACCCTGAGTGTTCATGGGAAGGACTGATGCTGAAGCTGAAGTTCCAATACTTTGGCCACCTAATGCAAAGAGCCAACTCATTGGAAAAGATCCTGATTCTAGGAAAGATTGAAGGCAAAAGAGAAGAGGGTGGCAGAGGATGAAATGGTTAGATAGCATCACCAACTCAATGGCCATGAATTTGAGCAAACTCCAGGAGACGGCAAAGGACAGGGAAGCCAGGTGTGCTGCCGACCATAGGGTTGCAAAGAGTCGGATACAACTGAGCAACTGAACAACAAATAGTTGATATACAATGTTAATTTCTGTTGTACAACAAAGTGACTCCGTTTCATATATATATATATGTATGTATACATATATATACATGTTTATATAACATATATATATATATAACATATATATATATATATAAAATATATATATATATGTTTCCCAGGTGGTGCTAGTGGTAAAGAACCAACAAGCCAATGCAGAAGATGTAAGAGACATGGAATCCATCCCTGGGTTGGGAAGATCCCCTGGAGAGGGGCATGGCAACCCACTCCAGTTTTCTTACCTGAAGAATCCCATGGACAGAGGAGCCTGGTAGGCTACAATCCATAGGATCACAAAGAGTCAGACACAACTGAAGCAACTTAGCACATATACACATACATTCTTTTTATAGTCTTTCCCATTATGGTTTATCATGGGGTATTGGTTATAATTCCCTTTGCTATAAGTAAGACTTTGTTATTTATCCTTTCTATAATAGCTCTTATCATTGAATGAAATAGCCTTCCCCTGTTACTGGCTTACTTCTTGGTTGCTTATCTCTTCTACCAAAATGTAAATTTCAAACCAAGAGCAGTACCTGGCATGAATGAGCAGATGTTCAGGAAATACTTGTTAATTGAAAAAAATGAACCCCACTAAGTGGAGACCAACTCCAATAGATAAAATTCTTATATGAATTCTCTCCAACTCTGACATTCATGATAACCTGCTCTTTCTTCACATTATCACTTCCCTCGGTTTCTGTGACCCTGTGTTTAAACCCTGGTCTCAGGGACTCTCCCTGCCAGTTCCCCTCAGGGCTCCTCTTCCTTGGCCCATCCCCAACATACTGCTCTTCAGGGAGTCCCATCCTAGTCCCTCTTCTCCCATCCCATGTCATCTAGTGAGGTGACCTCTACCACTCCTATGCTTCATCAATGACCATCTATTTTCTCATGATTCCCAAATCTGTACCTCTACCCCAGATGCAAGCAGCTACCGGGAAGTCACACAGGCCCCTCCAGTTGAATATTTCCAACCTGAACTCATCACATCCAACAACCCCAAGCCACATCTTCGACAACCGCTCTCCGGAGATGCACATGAGACTCCGGCTGCTGAAGCTCCTAGTTTCTATGGTGGAGTTATTCTTCTGGATTATTGTAGCATTGGATCACTATACCCTCTAATGGCCTCCATGAAACCCTGGCTCCCAAATAACACACGTGACTCACTCTTCCGCTTGAAGCTCTCAGTGGCTTCCCATTGTCCTAAGTTCAAGATCCAAATTCTTCTCCCACCCCACGCCTTCAAGATCCTTCATGACCAGTTCCTTTCACATACCAGCCATCCCAACTGTGTTCTCCCCCAACCCGGGGACCATGGATGTTCTTCTCTCATGTTGTAACTACCCTTGCCTCCCGCCTCTCTTTACCAGGATTCAGACAGTATTTGTAAAAGCAACAAGTGAATGGAGAAACTTTCTTGGTGTTTCCAGTACCCTTGCTCTTGAGTCACTGTTTATTTGGTCTTGCTGTCATAAGGCTTTGAACCTTCTTTTAAAAGAGGCTTCTAGTCTCCTTCAGGGGCTTCTCTGGTGACTCAGACAGTAAAGAATCTGCCTGCAATGCAGGAGACCTGAAGTCGATCCCTGGGTCAGGAAGATCTCCTGGAGAAGGGACTGGCTACCCACTCCAGTATTCTTGCCTGGAGAATTCCATGGGCAGAGAAGACTGGCAGGCTACAGTTCATGAGGCTGCAAAGAGTTGGACACAACTAAGCAACTAACACTACATTATTCTCTTTCTTCCATTGCCAGTACTCAAATAGTCTTTGCTTCCAATGCAACTGGAGATCCCTCTTTGAAACGATGAGTGGGGTTTTTAATATCCTACCCATCTTTCTTCTCAGGCCCTAATCCTAATTTTTATATTCCTTTTTTCAATGCTGCATCACAAACCAACATCCTAACAAGTTTTGGAGGACCTGGGTTGATGGGTAATTAGAATTTGCATCTCCCAACTAAGAATTTAGTTCAATATTTACACTGTGCCACCACTGGGTACATTCAGTAACACTGACTAAGCGTCTTGGCAGCTCTCAAACTGTACAAAAGAGAGTCAGACATAACATAATAGATCAAGAATAACTGATGAACAAGCAATTTATTATAAATAAGATGTAAATTAATGAGTTTCGTATTAAAACAAGGGCTTCCCAGGTGGCGCTAGTGGTAAAGAACCTGCCTGCCAATGCAGGAGACATAAGAGACACAAGCTCAATCCCTGGGTCAGGAAGATCCCCTGGAGGAGGGCAGGGCAGCCCACTCCAGTATTCTTGCCCAGAGAATCCCATGGACAGAAGAGCCTAGTGGGCTACAGTCCATGGGATCACCAAGAGGTGGACGTGACTGAAGCGACTTAGCATGCACATATTAAAACGAGCATTCAAGAGTTACAATAAAACTGCTGTCTGCTCCAGAACTGTGACCGTTCAGCCTCTGTAGTCTGTCCCCAGCTCCACAGTCACTGCCTTGCCAGTTCCTTGGTGTGCTGGACAGATTACGTGAATGCACTCCCTGCTAAACCAACTCAGGAGTAGAACTGAGAGAATCCACTCCTGGCTGTCGATCCACCCAGCTTCCCAGTCAGGCAGCCTCGGAGGCACTTTCAAATGACATGCCCCTCAAAGGGTCACGCCCCTGCTACCTTCCCGCACGTGTTGCTATTCGGGCTGCCGGTGACCCTGGGAGCCGACAAGCTGTTGGATGTGGCCGATGGTCTGTGCTGTTTTCTCCAACTGAACAGACCTAGGGAACAGCATCAGCGAAGGACGACCCTGTGACCATCTCACACAGTGTCCTTGCCAGGCTCCCTCAGGGAGTGGTACAGCCAAGGGAAAGGGCAGGAAACCCATTACGTAGATGAATGGTGCTCACAGGGGCTCATGGGGGCAAAGCTCAGCCCTGACAGGCAGCTTCCACTGACCCTGAATCGCAGTTTTGAGAATGCAGAGCCAGGCACCTCCGCATCACCTCACTCTTCTGGCCTCAGGGACACGGGATTCTGTCAGTGGTGGGAGCCTGTTGTGGCCAGTTTCTCAAGGCCATGCCACAGAAAGACCTTGAGAGCCTCATCTGAGTCTCCTAATGACCATGGAAGCCACAGAGCAACAGGTTTCCAAGGCTTGGGAAGGAGTCTTCTGACAATTAACAGCCACAAAATGTACATACATTGCAAAGTGTTAAACAGACTGGCCCTGGTGCTCAGCCGGGCACTCGGCGCTAGGTGGGAATTTTAAAAGGAAAACCCCTGCACTGGAGGCAGCTGTGACCTAGTTTAGGAAGACCTCTGCATAGAAAATGATACCTTGTGCTGGAGGTCTTGGCCCACTGCCCTACGCCACCCAAGCCACGCTCAGCTGCTGGGAGGGTCAGCACAGGCAGGCTGCATCTGGGGGCCACAATGGGCATGGTGCCCAGGGCCTGCGATAGGTTAGGGGGCCTGAAAATGTTTTAACTCCTTTTAAAACCAGAAAGACTGATGCTGAAGCTCCAATACTTTGGCCATCTGATGTGAAGAGCCAACTCATTAGACAAGACCCTGAGGCTGGGAAAGATTGAAGGCGGTAAGAGAAGGGGATGACAGAGGACTAGATGGTTGGATGGCATCACCAACTCAATGGACATGAGTTTGAGCAAGCTTCGGGAGATGGTGAAGGACAGGAAAGCCTGGCATGCTGCAGTTTATGGCGTTACAAAGAGTCAGACACAACTGAGCAACTGAACAACAGCAACAAAATTCAGGAGGAAAAGAGTATAATCCAATCTGACTTGCACTCACCTGTCTAGCAACGCAAGCGCAAAGTGTTTTAAAAAAAAATTTTTTTTAATGCAAGAGGAGGCCCAAGAAAGGCAAAACTTTCTGAGAACTCCAGAAATTATAATACAGCCCTAACCAAACCAAAGGCAAACTGAACCAGCAGCTGCACGAAATGCCCAATTCCTATTCCCCCCTCGCATGGGCAGCTGCCAGCTGCACGAGAAACATGCAAACCCCAAGAGTCCTGGAGCCAGTCCTGAGGAGCTGCTTTGCTCACAGGCATGTGAGCACTGCCCTGGACCTGAAAATGAAGAGCTGATAGGAGTGATTATGGTGACAATCATTGCAACCATTTAATGAGTACTTCAGGGTGCATCAGATTCAGTACTGGAAGCTTTACATGCTTGATCTTAATCACTTACTTAAATGTTATTACCTGCATTTTAGAGATGGAGAAACCACAGCTCAAAGAATTTACCTAAGGAGCCCTGGCCTCAGAGCCCTACATTGGCAACTGCAGGGGGCACCAGCCATGGTGTATTCCCTGATACTGATCCCCAGAATCACATGATATGACAATGCTGGCTGGGCTCATCTTATGTTTTGCATCTTCACTCCTCTGCCTCTATAATGATAGATTTTTCCCAAGCAAGAGCACACGCCCCACCGGACAAGAAGGAGTACACAAGAAGAGGGTCCCAAATTCCCTAAACCTAAAAGTCCAAGTTTTCCTTAAAGGACCACATACCTCAGATCACAGGACAAGGGCTCCTCATGGCTGCTTCCCTGTCACTGCTGCTGGGGGAGCTTGTGTATAGCTGCCTGGGGGAGGGCAGTGCGGGTGGATTTCCTGCTTTCTTCAGGCTTTCTCCTCTCTCTAGCATTATTGTTGAGCATGTCTTTGCCAGTTTTTCTTAGATGCTCTTTGTAAGCATGTCTGGATGAAAGAGATAAACTTAACTGCTAATTTTTGTCTGTGTATTTCCCATAAACCATCTTATATCTTCTATGGGCCAAGCTGAGTATAAACACTAAGTGATAAATTGTGTTGTCACTTTTTAGTCACTCAGTCATGTCCAACTCTTTTGCGACCCCATGAACTATAGCCCACCAGGCTCCTCTGTCCATGGGATTTCCCAGGCAAAAGTACAGGAGTGGGTTGCCATTTCCTTCTCCAGGGATCTTCCCAACCCAGGGAATCAAACCCACATCTCCTGTGTTGGCAGGCAGATTCTTTACCACTGAGCCACCTGGGAAGCCCCGTAAGTTGTGTAGTATTTCGCTATTCAAAGTATGGTCCCTGGACCAGCAGCATTTGGAACTTGCTAGAAAGGCAGAACTCAGGCCCTGCGGATGCCTTGTTGACTTGTGTGCGTCTTGAGGCTTGAGAGGTGTCAGGGCGATATGGAAGAAGGGAATCACTAAGATTGTCAAATCTGACTCTACACTGAATTACCAGGAGCTTTAAAAATTACTAATGCACGAATCCTATGCCAGAGACTCTTATATGACTGGTATAGGGAGTAGTCTGTGCATTTAGGATTTTTTAAAGCCCCCAGAGTGATTCTAACATGCAGAAAAGTCTAAGAACCCCTTGACTAAGTGGTGTGAAATGATGAGGCTTCTAAAGAACTTGGAAAGGAGGGTGTGTGGTGTGTGGAGGTCGGTGTGACATGTATGTTCATGGGGTAGTGAGAAGGCCCATCTGGAGAGAGAAAGCAGAGGTCCTGTAGAGGCCAGCTGGGATAAGGGTTTGGGGAGCAAGCTATGGTCACAGGATTCAGACTTGAAGTAGTAAGAATAGGTGCTGCAGGAGATAAAAGACCGCTCTTAGCAAAGCTCACTCTGACAAAGGTTTGCTGGACAGGATGGAGAGTGGGGAGCCTGGGTCAGAGAGACCAGCTGTTCATAGGAGCCCACATAAGAGTTGATGAGCTCGGAAAGGCAGAATGAGTCTCAGAAGAAATGTAAATGAGGACAGGCATGCTGGGTTCATTTGCCGGGGCTGCTGCAAAAGCATTGCAAACTGGGCGACACAGAGAGCAGACATTTATCGTCACACAGTCCTGAGGCCAGAAGTCCACATTCAGGGTGTCAAGTGGGTCTTGTTCCTCCTGAGGGCTGTAGAAAAGAATCTGGCCCCCGCCTCTCTCCTTGCTTCTTGTGGTTTGCTGGCAATCTTTAGGGTTTCTTGGCTTACAGAAGCATCATCCCTATCTTTTCCTTCTTGTTCTATGGTGGTCTCCCTGCACATGTCTGTGACCAGTTCTCCCCTTTTCATGAGAATATTAGGCTTCCCTGGTGGCTCAGATGGTAAAGAATCCACCTGCAATTTGGGACACCTGGGTTCAATTCCTGGGTCAGGAAGATCCCCTGGAGAAGGAAACAGCTACCCACTCCAGTATTCTTTCTTGGAGAATTCCATGGACAGAGGACTCTGGCGGGCTATAGTCCATGGGATCGCAAAGAGTCAGACAAAGCACCTCAGTTTACATAGGGGCTGTAAAGCCCCTATGCCCAAATACAGTCACATTCTGAGCTACTTGCTTTAGGACTTCAACAGATGAATGTGTGGGGCACACATTCAACCAGTAAGACACACCAAAGGAAAACAATCTATAAGAGATCAGTTTTTCTACCTCACAACACAAACAACTGAAGTCAGCTGGATGGAATCTCCATTCACAATCTTCTGAGGTTGATAAGGATCTCGTTTATCTGGAGGCAGATGCAATAAAAATGAAACTAAAGGGGACTTTCTTTGGCAGGAAAGCCAGCCAAAAAGCTTTAATAATTCAGTTTTTCTTGCATAATACCCATGACAGTTGGTTTAAACGTAGCCACTTACAGAGCTGGGATTTACAGTTCCAGGTGTAATATGAAAAAGCAAATGATCTTCTGTATATAGAAATAACTGTCACAGCCTAGCAGAGGTATCAGCAGGCCCTGGATGGTTGAACAGAAAAGGAAATAGAAGAGTCTCTAGGTAGGTGCTGGGCTCTAACAATGCAGCCGGTGGACTGTGGGCCAAGGGCTCAAGCCCATGTTCAAGGAGGCAGGAGCTTTCCAGGGTCAAGAGCAAAGGCCACAGAGGTGAAGGAAGCCAAAAGGTGAAGTCATGAAGGTGAGGTTCTTGGCAAGACACACCCAAACCCGCTGGACACCTCTGGTGACTCTGATCTGACGGCAGAGGCAGTGTGTGCTGTGGGAGAGGCAGTAATCTGGGTCTGAACAGCCTAAGGGCCAAATCGTCAGCCAGAGAGGGGTATGACCTTCCACAGCTTCAGCTGTGCCCAACGTGGTTCTGCTGCAACTGAGCAGCAGGAGCACGGGGCTCCATCAGCTTTGTTTTCTTCTCCTAGTAATAGAGACAGGCTTGGAAGGGCAGCCGATCTCAGATGTTATATGCATCAGAACCACTGGAGGGTCTTAGTAAAACAGGTTTTCTGGATCCACCCCTAGAATGTTTGATTCGGTAGCCATGAGGCAGGAGTCGAGCATTTGCCTTCCGAACAAGTTTCCAGGTGATGCTGACTGTGGGCCACCCCTTGAGAAGCGCTCTGCAGAGTCAAGCTCTCTCACTGTCTCCCGCTCATGACCAATGACGAATGTTTGAAGAGCAACCGGCCAAGGTGCAGTCTGAGACCATGGGGTGTAATTGTCCTCGTCACTATTTATTGAGGTTCAAGTTCAGATGGTTAGATAGCATCACCAACTCAATGGGTATGAATCTGAGCAAATTCCAGGAGATAGAAGAAGACAAGGGGCCTGGGGTGCTGCTGGGATCACAAAGGGTTGGACACAACCTATCGACTGAACAACAACAAAGTCAGAGTCTCCTCGGCTCACTGGCTTCATGCTCTAACCAACAGAATCAAGTAGCCTCCACTTTTAAATCTTCCAGGATCTAAAGGATCTTGACAAGAAGAGAGCTGTTTGATTTCCATGGGTGATCATTTAACCCAAAAAGTACAACCTCAAGGATGTGAGAGATACCATCACATGTACACAGAGTCATTCCTCTGTGCAATCACCTACTAGAACAGCCAAAGCTGGAAAAATCTAAAGGGTTAGCCAAAGGAGGATAAATGATGGAATATCCATACTAAATAATGCAACACAGGGATTTAAAAGAATGTACAAACACAAAAACTCTACAAGGTATAATTAGAGGAAAAAAAGAAACTGCAAAACAATACATACTAAATTATCTAGTTCATGATTTTTAAAACCCACAAAGATATGTGTACAAAAGCGTAAAAATAGCCTGGAATGATACACACTAAGCTCTTAAGAACAGTTATTTTGAGGAGAGGAGGGAAAATGGGAGAAGGATTATCTCAGTTTCTCATACAAAGAAGATTCTGTCTTTGGCTCTTGCCGTAGTGGAAAGTGCTGGGCTCTGCTGAGCCCAAAGCAGTTCTGGGGTCCCCAGTACAACCAAGGTAGAGTCTTGGCATCTAGTCCTATCACTTCATGGCAAATAGAAGGAGAAAAGTGGAAGCAGTGACAGGTTTTATTTTCTTGGGCTCCAAATTCATTGCAGATGGTTGACTGCACCCATGAAATTAAAAGACGCTTGCTCCTTGGGAGGAAAGCTATGACAAACCTAGGCAGCATATTAAAAAGCAGAGACATCACTTTGCTGCCCAAGTTCCATATAGTAAAAAACTACTAGTTTTTCCAGTGGTCATGTACGGACGTGAGAGTTGGTCCATAAAGAAGGCTGAGCACCAAAGAATCGATGCTTTTGAATTATGGTGTGGGAGAAAACTCTTGAGAGTCCCTTGGACAGCAAGGAGATCAAATCAACCAATCCTAAAGGAAATCAACCCTGAATATTCATTGGGAGGACAGTTGCTAAAGCTCCAGTACTTTGGCCACCTGATTTGAAGAGTTGACTCACTGGAAAAGATCCTGATGCTGGGATAGATTGAAGGCAGGAGAAAGGTTGGAAGAGGATGAGATGGTTAGATAGCATCACTGACTCAATGGACGTGAATTTGAGCAAACTCTGGAAGATAGTGGAGGACAGAGGAGCCTGGCATGCTGTAGTCCACGGGGTCACAAAGAGTTAGACACGACTTAGCAACTAAAAAGAACAATATCAACAACCACCTTTGATCAATGAAAGACAGGAGGTAACAGAAAGCTTCCTTGGGTATAACTTGGATGTAACTGGTTTCTTGGCTATGTCCCTCATAACCAAGACCATCTGAATTCTCTTATTTTCCCAGTGAACCTGTGGTCTAGTTGGTAACTCCCACCTTACAGTTACTTTCTGCCTTCCTGGACTCATATCCCTGTTTCTCTCAGTCTCAAGTATTAGCACAGTAAGTTTCATCTCCGATTCATTTTTTCCTAGAGAATCTAAACTCAGACAATCTATTTCTGTGTTCCCTGAACTTTATACAATGATAATGTATTCAGCTAATACTTGTAGAAGGATAAAATAAGATTAAGAGGGGAAGGATCATCAGTTTATTATGAAGAACAATATGAATGTCCTGGTGATTCAAGGTGTTTTGCTGGAGGAGGGTGAGGCAGAGGAGGTGCCTGCTTCAGCATTTTTCCAGGTACTCCCAGAGGAGCTTGGAAACCAAAAGCTCCTCTGTCTAACAATGTGATATCTTCATTATTTTTAATTGGGTCCCGCTGCCCCTCCCAGTCAGGTCCACTGGGTCAGACCCTCCAGCAATTATAGTGAAGTTATGTGCAAGTCGCTCAGTCATGTCTGACTCTTTGCTACCCCATGGACTGTACAGTCCATGGAATTCTCCAGGCCAGAAAACTGGAGTGGATAGCTTTTCCTTCTCCAGGGGATTTTCCCAACCCAGGGATAGAACCCAGGTCTCCCACATGGCAGGCAGATTCTTTACCAGCTGAGCCATAAGGGAAGCCTAAGAACACTGGAGTGGGTAGCCTATCCCTTCTCCAGCAGATCTTCCCGACCCAGCAATCGAACTGGGGTCTCTTGCATTGCAGGCGGATTCTTTACCAACTGAGCTATCAGGGAATTATCACCCTCTCCAAAACCTCAGAACCAGTTCCCCTCGCCTCTTCTTTCTTCCTTCCCTGCTTGTGAAAAGGGGGTGGAAGTGTGTATGTGTGTTTTTGGTCATTTCAGATTGATTGAACTGGGGACTCAAAGTCCACAAGAGGGCTACCTACCACATCCTTCTCTTCTTAACATTCAAGAGAACCTTGAGGACTTCCCTGCTAGTCCAGAGGTTAAGAACCCACCTGCCAATGTAGGGGACATGGATTTGATGGATGGTCTGGGGAGACTGCACTTGCTGCCGGGCAACAGCCCATACGCCACAACTACTGAGCCCGAGCACCTGAAGCCTGTGCCCCACAACAGGAGAAGCCACCGCAATGAGAAGCCTGCACACCTCACCTGCAGACTAAGCCCCGCTAGCCACAACGAGAGAAAGCCCACACGCAGCCCTCACCTGCAGACTAAGCCCTGCTAGCCACAACAAGAGAAAGCCCACATGCAGCCCTCACCTGCAGACTAAGCCCTGATAGCCACAACTAGAGAAAGCCCACACGCAGCCCTCACCTGCAGACTAACCCCCGCTAGCCACAACGAGAGAAAGCCCACACGCAGCAGCAAAGACCCAGTGCTGCCAAAAATAAGTGAGTAATAAAATTTTAAAGAGAGACAGAGAAACTCGAGCCCTTCCTCAGAGGAGACAAAGAATTGGAAGAGGAGAGGTGGAAAGCTTGACTTGAAGTTTAGCCGAGCGTTAAGGGCCTCCTCCACCTCTTGCCACAGCAAGCACCCCAGAAGCATACCTGTGGCGGATTCATTTTGATATTTGGCAAAACTAATACAATTATGTAAAGTTTAAAAAAAAATAAAACAAACAAAAAAACAAAAGCAACTGAAGGTAAAGCTCTCCAGATTATATATAAGAGAGTGCGAGATACGGAAAGTTGCTGCTGCTGCTGCTAAGTCACTTCAGTCATGTCCAACTCTTTGCGACCCCATGGACTGCAGCCTACCAGGCTCCTCGGTCCATGGGATTTTCCAGGCAAGAGTACTGCAGTGGGGTGCCATAGTCTCCTCCAGGGAAAGTTACTGGGCGGGGCA
This sequence comes from Bos javanicus, assembly GCF_032452875.1. Taxonomy (NCBI): domain Eukaryota; kingdom Metazoa; phylum Chordata; class Mammalia; order Artiodactyla; family Bovidae; genus Bos; species Bos javanicus. The sequence continues at coordinate 100,223,146 of NC_083871.1, read as the reverse complement.
GGGGGGGAAAATCAGTAAATGAGCAAGTTCATAAATGCAGCCGCCAAAAGAAATTGTGTTTCACAAACAACTTTCAAGTTAAGAAAGGAGCCATAATAATAATACAAAGTCCTGCCCGTTCCTTGCATTCCTTGTACTTTTGCTCCAGAGGATAACAGCTGGGTGCTGACCTAGAAGGGTTGGGCCATCTGGGTTGAGTCTGCCTTGGCTAAGTGTGCTGGGTACAATTAAAGGAGACGTTTGACCTTGAGAGTCCCTTGGACTGCAAGGAGATCCAACCAGTCCATCCTAAAGGAGATCAGTCCTAGGTGTTCACTGGAAGGACTGATGCATGCTGGGAAAGATTGAGAGCAGGAGGAGAAGGGGACAACAGAGGATGAGATGGTTGGATGGCATCACCGACTCAGTGGACGTGGGTTTTGGTAGACTCTGGGAGCTGGTGATGGACAGGGAGGCCTGGCGTGCTGTGGTTCATGGGGTCGCAAAGAGTCAGACACAACTGAGCGACTGAACTGAATTGAACTTGACCTTCAGGGAAGTGTCTGTGGATGCTGCATAAGGAACACAAAAGAGAAGGGAGTCTCTCTCAGGCAGTGTTTGTTTTGTCTCAGAAAATCTCCCTTTATTCTGACTCAGGGATTGTTTGAAAAGACAGAACAAACAAGAGGCTGCGGGTAACAGGGTCCTGGCTTTTAGGTGAGAGAGGATTTGGTCTCTTTTAGACAAGAATCCTGAGAGTCAGATACCCTATAATTGGATAGGCTTGCTCTAGGAACTTCACTGCAGGATTTGTTGAAAGGGAAGGTTTAACCAAAAGAAGTTTAAACAAGAAAAAGCCTGAGGTTTTTGATGTAAAATGATAGAGGTCTGGAACTGAACATCTTTTCTCAAAGCCAGCCCTGATTTCAGATTAAAAATGAAGTAAAGGCCTGGGAGATGCCTTCTCCACCAAGATCAGGCAAAAATCCCACTGGGCCTTCCTCTGTCTGACATGACCCTGCTCCTGCTGGCAACTCTAGCAAATCAAGTTTTCATTTGTCTGGACATGGTCAGGCCTGCTAGGAAATCCATTGTTATGGACTCCTCTCCCACCCAAGCAGACCCAAGGAAAATCATTACATCCCTTAAGAGTACTTTGAGAACTTTCCTGCATTTTCTGTGGATTTCTTTGGGAACTTGAGAAGCACTCCATCACAGAGTTCTTCCTTAAAATCTCTGGTCTTCACTTCCAAGGTCACCTTTGTCCTGCTGACCCCTGGCTCCATGCTTCTGCCCCTACTGCTTGGTCCTACCTACAGTGCCTCCCACCTGCAGGCCCAGCCTTACCCAGCCCCTGGCCAGTTCTGACCAAGGCTGGAAAGAAATCCAGAGCCTCAGGTCACTGGCAGATGCGATTTGGAAACAGGTGCTGCTCTGGGAGGCCTGAACCTTCTCATGCCCTCCAGGTCCTCCTGCCAAGTCCTGCCACGCAGCTGGGTTTCCCCTAAATGCACTGAGGCCCTGATACCTGGTACGTTGTCAGTTTCTCTTTGAATGGGCCGGACCCTGCATCCACAGTCAGGGGCTGGGGCTTGCTTTTCACTGAACAATCATCTGCATTCAAAGCTATGGCCTGCGGCCAGGGTTGCCGTGATCATGCCTGTGGACAGCCATCCCCAATTCACCTAAGCTCCCTATGGCTTAAAGGTTCTCAAACCTCTGTATGGGGACCTCCCTGGTGGTCCAATGGCTAAGATGCCACACTCCCTATGCAGGGGGCCTGGGTTTGATCCCTTGTCAGGGAACTAGAACTCACATGTGGCAACTGAGAGTTCACACACCACAGGTAAAAGTCTTGCATGCCAGCAACTAAAGATTCTGCATGCCACAACAGACTCAGCACAGCCAAACAAATAAATTTTTTTAAGACATTCTTTAAAAATCACAAAACTTCAGTGTGCATCAGAATTCCTGGGAGCTTGTTAAGAGTGAAGTCCTGTGCCCACCCCTGGAGATTCTGGTCCATCCATCCATCTCAGTGCTGGGTGACTCAAGGGGAAGAGCTCCTGAACCCCATCTCGTACAACCCATAGACCAAGTCCTGCTCAGCTCTGGACGCCTGCCCTGCGCTCCTCCTGACCGCACCTCTTTAATTCCCAGCCTGTTTTGCGGTCACGTCACTCAAGCCATGACAACTATAAAACTTTCATATTTGTTCTATTGCATGTAAAGCAGTCTGCGGTTATGGGACATGAGCCATCTCTTCAACTACATTGCACTCTGGCTTCCCAGCCCAGGGTACACACAGGATTCTACATATATTGGCCACTCGGTACATTCTATATTTGGTAGTGACAAGAAGCTTATCTGAGGAATGGATATACACTGTTAAAGAGAAATGTGGTGCCGATAATTTCAAGCATGATGAATTTTTAATGAACAGTAGTCACACAGAAACAGATTAACCTAAGAAGGCTAAATAAAATAATCTTATATTTGTCCCATTTGGTCTGTCTGCCTCCTTTTCATGTTGAAGCAGACTACATTTTGATCTGACACCAGAAAGAACTTTCCGCCATTGCTTAATTTCAGAAGAACTTGTGGACCAAGAGCTATTTGCCCAGACACCCTCTTTACAGCATAACCACCCTGAGAGAGCCACTTACTCTCCTCGCTGGGAGGGGTCCAAGCCTTGGGCTCACCTCCCTCTTTCCCTCCCCCTCCAACGACCCCCCTAACCTCCCTTTCCTAGTCTGTCATCTTGATTCACAAGACACAGCATCGGGGGCCTATATTAGCATAGAGAATGGCAGAGAGGAACACAGGGTGGGGGAAAGCCTTCCGCTTTCTCCTTTCTCTGCAATTATCACTCAACTGCTTCAGTAAACAACAAAATTGTTCCCCACACACATCATTACCGTTTACAAGATTAAAATAGGCTGGAGGTCGGGAAAGGGAACACAGGTTAGCATGAGTTTTTGAAATGAACTGCCGTCCCTGACTAGGCATCCCCCGACCCTTTCTTTCCTGAGGAAAACTGAGGACAAGAGGCCTGGGAGAAGTTAAGGTGCACCTCCCTTCTTGCTCATTGAAAGATGTGAGAGACAAAACGAGGAAAAGACAGAGCTCAGCGCAGGCCCGTGTCTGGGCGAGGCGGGCAGCGGGTCTGGGCTTAGGCCTGAGGCTCTCCTGGCACTCTGAACCCCTTCCTGGGCCGTGGCCACCCTGGTTTCTCCTCCTCAGCACGAGGCCTCTGTTCTACCTGCAGGGCCCACAGCCCAAATCCAAAATGAGTCCCTGGTGAGCAGCTTCAAGCTCATCTGTTCAGATTATAGCTTCCAGTGTGGGTGCCCATCCCCTAAGGGGCAGAAGCTTTTGGCATAACCAGGGCAGAGGAATAATGACCCAACAGGCTAGAGCTGAAAGCTCCTTACAGACCGCTAGGGCCCCCCGCCCACCCCCGGGGCTCCAGGCGCACTGCCCTCTGTGTGAACCACGCCCTGGAGTTGGGTCACACCATGAAAACCCTAAATGTTGGAGAAGAGAGCTTCCTGGCCTTCTTAGCTGGTGCTCTCTGATAAACAGCAGTCCTTCCAAATAAGGAGATGTTCTCTAGGATCTTAAAACGTGTCCTGAAAGGGTTCATGAGGATCAGTCAAAAAAGAATAGATTTAGTGAGGCAGATGTTTCCACCCTGGCACAAAGTTTATAGGACAAAGGTCAAAGTTTACAGGGCAAAGTGATGTGATAAAGGCCAGGAAGGTAACGTTATGTGAGTCACGACCTAACCAGAGACACACGCCACCTGCAGGTCTTCAAATTCAAGTTTAAAAACGTGCTGGCCAAACAAAATCCTTCTGAAGACCAGGAGCAACATTCTGGTCTCCAGTTTGCAAATCCTGAACTATCAGGGGGGAAAAAAAAGTAAAAGCAAGAGATCAGAATAAACAAGGGCAAAGTATTTTGTTCTACTAACTAGGAGCCCACATTCTCTCTCTGCTGAGAAAAAAAATGGGTTGCCAAAAAGTTCATTTGGGTTTTTCCATAAGATGGCATAGAAAAACCCAAACCACTTCTTTTGGCCAACCCAATATCATCCAGACTAGGGGAAAAGATCAACATTAAAAGAACACACTCTCCAGGATGTTTTTCTGTATCAGGATAGGTCCCGCCAACCAGACCCCCTCTCTACTGAGGCGGGGCCTGATCTCCTTTGGACCAGGGAACATCTACGGCATCAGAAGTGCATCTGTGTCCACAAGATGGAGGGTTTTCTTCCACTGAAACTAATTAGCACTGGCCATAATAAAACCCCCATGTCCTTAATATTATCGGTTTGGTGCTGTGACAACAGCACTGGCTCTCATTGGTGTGGTAACGACAGGAATGAGCAGACACGTGATGATCGCAGCCCTATTGCTCATCTTTGTCTGCGCCAGCCCATTGGCTAACAGCCTCACTACCATTCCACAGCTGAGAAGACGATGAATTAGGGCTCGATTACATCAGCCTAGATTAGAAGTGGGTGGAGCTCCAAGCTCAGGGAGCTTCTGGCTGAAACAATTCCTGCGGCTTCTCCCAACACAGGTATCACTGGTCCGTGGAGACTCCCAGCAGGCTGGTTGAGGGCAGATGGGAAAAGAGCTGCCGTGGCAGGGTCGGAAAGCAGAAAGGGAAACAAATGTCAGGCTTTGGGAACTCGGATTATGTATGCGCCCCATGTGGCCTCGTCCCATTAAGATTAATATCGTGGATGGTTGTGACAATTTGGGATCTAATTAGATTACAGTTAGTTGGTTAAAAACATTTTCTTCCCGAACCACGATGTCAATCGAAGACACTGGTTGGTAACTCGTCCTTATATTTTCCATAAGTAGGGAAAATCCAGGGATATGGGTACAGGAATGATGGTAGCTCCCTACTACATACCTGGTGAGGTTTGGAGAAATCTGTTGGGAAACAGCTGGGAAAGGGACGGCTGCAGAAAGGGAAGAAAAGCTTGGATGTCACCCTTTGGTCCCACACCACCACCTGCCCTGGGTCCCTGGAACCCTTGTTGTGTGCTGTTGGGGCCACCTGGCACCCCCCACACCACCAGCTATCCCAGCATGGTTTCTGCACTCCTGCCTCATTCCCGCAGGTCCCCGTGGCCAAAGCAGGTGCGGGGCTCCATAGACTCGGTGCCCTTCTGACCCCGAGTTGGTGGCTGCCTGGCAGCCAGCCAGCACTCCTCCAGGGACGCCCTCGTGTGGTCATCCATGGGAATTGCAGTCTCTGCCGCTCGATTCAGTTTAGACCAAGTGAGCTACCCTAGCCAAGACACCCCTATCATCGCCCCAGGTAGAAAAAGCCCAGGTTTCAGTGCTAAGCATGTGCTAGAAGCTCCATAAGTACAAGTTAATTTCCTCTCCAGAACACTTGGACTTAACTGAAAATAACTTACTGTACCAAAGAGAATCCCTAGGCGGGAACTCAGGTCCTGCTTAAAATGTAAAAACAAACCCAGGGCACCAGTCAGGCATCCCACTCATTGGATATTAAAGCAGGCTTGAGAAAAATTACATCCGGGCAGCCTAGGGAGGGCACAGGTCACAACATTAGGGCTCCAGTCAGAATAGGTCCGAGGCCAGGAAGGAGCCCCCAGCCTGCCCTCCATCACTGGGGCTGGGGGTCTTGAGCATCCCTCCACACCATGTTTCTTTTTTCATGAAGTGTATTTAATACCCTATCCAGCCTTGGGCTTCCCTGGTGGCTCAGCTAGTAAAGAACCCACCTGCAATGTGAGAGACCGGGGTTAGATCCCTGGGTTGGGAAGATCCCCTGGAGAAGGGAACGGCTATCCACTTCAGTATTCTGGCCTGGAGAATTCCATGGACCATGGGGTCACAAAGAGTTGGACATGACTGAGCAACTTTCACTTTCACTTTCTTTCCAGCCTTGTTCCATTTAAGCCTACAAACAGCAAGGGTGAAGCTTCCACTCTGGGCAGACTGAGTTGCTGAATGGTCCTTATGGGAAAGGGAGACCCCATGCCTCTACCACAAGAGATCACAGCAACTGAGGTTTTCTCCTTTTGTTTATCACGTCCATGGCCACCAGTGAACTGTCAAACAAGGTATTGGCTAGATTTGAGGAGATGATGGAAGCGGGAGTCAGAAACCAGGCAAATAGTCAAGAAGCAGAAGAGGTAGCGGTGCCAGAGGATGGGGTGGTGGGAGCAGAAACCCAGAAGGCAGACACAAGACGCCGGAGCAAAGCTGCTTTGAACAAGAGGCAGCTCTTGGGAGAAATTGCTTACCGCTGTCCCGCGGGTTGGAGCTAATCCTCCGGTTAAAGTCCTCTCTGTGAATGAATGAACTGCACCGCCTACTCGGAGGACCAAAACAGTAACAAAGGAGGAGGGCTTCTCTCCTCCCCTCTCACAAATGCGGTTCATCCTGCCTCCAACCTCTCTCTCCTCTTCAGCCTCACTGCTACCTTCCTGATCCAGGCTGCCATTTTGTAGCGCCCAGATCAGTGGTTCCCAATCTTGGCTGCACCCTGGGAGCTCCACCCCCAGAGATTCTGATGTCACTGGTTCCAGCTGCAGTCAGGGCAAAGCCAGGTGCCTCTTTAGTTTCTCAAGATTGAGAATCACCCAGCCCAGGTGATAGCAGATCTCTTAGCAGGGCTCCTTCCCTCTGGTCTTGTTTCCATTCTCTCCAACCTGTTCTCCATGTGCTAACTGAAGGAAACCAATCAGATAATGCTACACCCTTCTCTGTAAACCTACAAATGGTCTCCCGTTGCACTCAAGGTAAAGTTCAGATTCTATCACAGTGCTTGCAATAGCTTCATCAGCTGTTTCCTGCAAATTTTTCATATTCCCCCATGCTAATAGATGTCTGTGCATTTCTATTCCTGTTCCTCAGAGAAACCAGCTATCTTCCCTGATAGCTCAGTTGGTAAAGAATCCACCTGCTATGCAGGAGACCCTGGTTCGATTCCTGGGTTGGGAAGATCCCCTGGAGAAGGGCACATCATGAGAAATGCTGGACTGGAAGAAACACAAGCTGGAATCAAGATTGCCGGGAGAAATATCAATAACCTCAGATATGCAGATGACACCACCCTTACGGCAGAAAGTGAAGAGGAACTAAAAAGCCTCCTGATGAAGGTGAAAGTGGAGAGTAAAAAAGTTGGCTTAAAGCTCAGCATTCAGAAAATGAAGATCATGGCACCTGGTCTCATCACTTCATGGGAAATAGATGGGGAAACAGTGGAAACAGTGTCAGACTTTATTTTTCTGGGCTCCAAAATCACTGCAGATGGTGACTGCAGCCATGAAATTAAAAGACGCTTACTCCTTAGAAGGAAAGTTATGACCAACCTAGATAGCATATTGAAAAGCAGAGACATTACTTTGCCAACAAAGGTCCATCTAGTCAAGGCTATGGTTTTTCCTGTGGTCATGTATGGATGTGAGAGTTGGACTGTGAAGAAGGCTGAGCGTTGAAGAATTGATGCTTTTGAACTGTGGTGTTGGAGAAGACTCTTGAGAGTCCCTTGGACTGCAAGGAGATCCAACCAGTCCATTCTGAAGGAGATCAGCCCTGGGATTTCTTTGGAAGGAATGATGCTAAAGCTGAAACTCCAGTACTTTGGCCACCTCATGCGAAGAGTTGACTCATTGGAAAAGACTCTGATGCTGGGAGGGATTGGGGGCAGGAGGAGAAGGGGACAACAGAGGATGAGATGGCTGGATGGCATCACTGACTCAAAGGACATGAGTCTGAGTGAACTCTGGGAGTTGATGATGGACAGGGAGGCCTGGCATGCTGCGATTCATGGGGTCGCAAAGAGTCGGACATGACTGAGCGACTGATCTGATCTGATCTGACCCACTCCAGTATTCTGGCCTGGAGAATTCCATGGACTGTATAGTCCATGGGGTTGCAAAGAATCGGACACGACTGAGTGGACACTTTCACTTTCATACCAGCTTTCCCCTTCCAAACTCTGTGGCTTAGTCACTCAGTCGTGTCCCACTCTTTTTGACTCCATGGACTATAGCCCGCCAGGCTCCTCTGTCCATGGGATTCTCCAGGCAAGAATACCAGAGTGGGTTGCCATGCCCTCCTCCAGGGGATCTTCCCAACCCAGGGATCAACCCAGGTCTCCTGCATTACAGGTAGATTCTTTACCGTCTGTGTCACCAGGGAAGCCCTTCCCTTCCAAGAGCATTATCCAAGAATTTTCCTAGTTTACAAACAACAAAGAACAATAACTTCATTTCATTCAGCATCCCAAAAGAAATATCTCTGGTGACATAGTAATATAAAACATTATTTAAAAAATGCATTAGGATAAGTCAGACTTCTTTACTTTACTGAAAAAAATTCTACCATGTACAAGAGAAAGAAGAATTTCTGACCCACGTCTGGGCCAATCCAATATCAGTGATCAATGAGCTGGTTTTTGTGCTTGAAAATGGCCCATAATTTTTCCTTGTTTGGGAGTACTTGTGGGCAAAAGAAAAGCTGAGCACCAAAGAATTGATGCTTTTGAACTGTGGTATTGGAGAAGACTCTTGAGAGTCCCTTGGACTGCAAAGAGATCCAACCGATCCATCCTAAAGGAAATCAGTCCTGAATATTCATTGGAAGGACTGAAGCTGAAACTCCAGTACTTTGGCCACCTGATGTGAAGAATTGACTCATTGGAAAAGACTCTGATGCTGAGAAAGATTGAAGGCAGGAGGAGAAGGGGACAACAGAGGAGGAGATGGTTGGATGACATCACCAACTTGATGGGCATGAGTTTGAGCAAGCTCCAGGAATTGGTGATGGACAGGGAAGCCTGGTGTGCTACAATCCATGGGGTCACAAAGAGTTGGACACAACTGAACTGAACTGTGGACAAAATGTTCAAAAGGATATAAGGTTGCCATTATAAGTTAAACCATAAGTTCTAAGAACCATAATGGAGAGAGATAAAGTCTCTTGAAAGAAATAAAATGACTCCCAAACCTATAAAACAGGACTGAAAGCCATCACATAGATGAAGCAAGAATAGGCCATCAGAAATGGAGTTAGCAACTCCTACCCAAGGTGTGTTTAGGAGTTATGCCCTGCCCATTTCAAGTCCATCAGAGCCAGTGACCATGTATTTTACATATAACTGTGATTGACCAGGTTCTCACAATTTAATTTTATTATATAGCAAAGCCAGAGAAGGCAATGGCACCTCACTCCGGTACTCTTGCCTGGAAAATCCCATGGACGGAGGGGCCTGGTGGGCTGCAGCCCATGGGGTCGCTAGGAGTCGGACACGACTGAGCGACTTCACTTTATTTTCTCACTTTCATGCATTGGAGGAGGAAATGGCAACCCACTCCAGTGTTCTTGCCTGGAGAATCCCAGGGACAGGGGAGCCTGGTGGGCTGCCGTCTATGGGGTCTCACAGAGTCGGACACGACTGAAGCGACTTAGCAGCAGCAGCAGCAGCAGCAGCAAATAGCAAAGCCATCTAACCAGGTCCCTTTGTTCTGATTTCAAACTCACTAAACGATCTACTGTTGACAACTGCCTTAAAGATTGTTCTATAGATAGAGACAGATACAGGCCATTACCACATGTTTTACTTGGACGACAGTTGTGTTTTTCAGTATAAATCAAGGAAATGGCATTCTGAGTTCATTCACAAGCCTGTAGATTTAGCTAGAGCAAATCTTTCCTAAACATCGGATCTTCTCTTGATCCATGCTTTGAGCATATGAGGCTGGAGGCAGACCCTAGACTCTGAGCAGGGTTATCAATACCAACTCCATTTGGGGAAGCCTCTTTGCATCTGCTAACTTTCCTGGATATACCTCACTCTAACCTTCAGTTCACCTCTATAACTTGCACATGAGTTGTTTATTTTCTCGGAGTGTGTAGGGTTCAAAAGCGAAAGTGATAGTCATTCAGTCATGTCTGACTCTTTGCGATCCCATGGACTGTAGCCCACCAGGCACCTCTGTCCATGGAATTCTCCAGGCAAGAATACTGGAGTGGATTGCTATTCCCGTCTCCAGGGAATCTTCCCCACCCAGCTGGGTCTGCTGCATTGCAGGAAATTCTTTATCAGCTGAGCCACCAGGGTTACCTGAGCCCAGAACCAAGGACATAATCTGCAAGATGCCTGACTCTGAATGGTTTTCTAATCAGTCACCTGTTAATCTCTGAAAATTAAACTCACAACCCAGGTTTCTGAGTGCCTATCTCTGGTCAACTGAGTGAAGCACCTCTGATGGAGGCACCATGAACACTCCTGACTTCAAGCATCTTATGTGGAGTTGGGTCCCCAGAGAGACAGTGACAGCTTCCGAAGTTAACAGAGGGGCCGTTGCCCCCCTTTGCCCTTTGATCAGATTCTCACAGGCTCCCGTTGATGGCAAGTTTCCCAAGGATGCCCGCAGGTGCATCCTCTTAGCCTACTCTTCCTGTCAATATTTTAGTGCCCAGGAGAGCCAGACACCTAGCAGGGGCTCAATAGGTGTTTCAGAGACAAATGAATGTGTGAATGAACGAAAGCCTGCAGACAATGTTTTTCTCTCCCTTTCTTCTGCCTCTGAGAACATCGCTATTCAAAGTGATTCTCAGCAGTGTGGGATTGTGGGGAATGGGGAGTCTCAGCCCTGTATCAAAATATCTGAGGCCTTAGGCTTGTTGGTGCCTCCCACACCCACCAGGAGGTCCTTAAACATCCCTGCTGACCTTTGGAAAGACGACTAAAGAAAGCACTTGCTGACGTCCTATGGCTGGACATCTGGTCAATCTTGGACAAAGCCAGGGGCAGTAAAGATGAGAGCATTGGTTCTCCAAGGCTCCAATACTCCTTCACATCAATCCACATGTCAGCTGGGAGGCTCACTTGCGGCTGGTGTTACCATGCCCTGTACAGAAAATAATTAAGGTAATTTTTTTTTTCAGAGAAGCAAAATCTCTCCCAAATAGGTGATACCCAGAGAGAAGCCCGGGAACGTGAGTGCTCACCATGGGCTTAAGTGTGGAGCAGCATTTGCTTCTCAACAGAGACGGTCACGAGTGGTTCCCTCCCTTTGGTGGGGGGCCAGCTACCACCTTGCCATATACCTCTCCACACTGGAGGCAGCCACGCCGAACCCCCCAGCAGGTGGCACAATGTGAGCCAGAAACTCACTTTGTAATTATGTGCCTGGTGGGCCCACAACTTAGGTCCAGCTTCATGCACGACATAGGTTTGATCAGCAGAGGAAGCACTCCGTAGTTACTGCTGAATGGATGAATGGATGAATAGACAGCAAAACAGGACATGAAGGACTGAGATAAAAGATGGCCCATTTTGAAATGAGGCTCATTGATATGGAATCTGAGAGAAGAATCCAGAGTGCAGAGCTGTGGCCTGAGAAGCGGCCACCTGAGATACAGAATACCTGGAGCAGAAAGTTGTCAAACGTCACATCAGGACCACAGCACGCACCCGCCCCTGGAGTCTCCAGGGCCCCTCAGTTCTTCCATGCGTGCCAAGAAGAGGATGTGGGTAGTGGCTGGAGATGGTCCCTCACAAGCTCAAGTGGTCCTTTCTCCCACCTGCCACCAGGAAAAAACCAACAGAGCAATGGGCACTGGCCCTGAAAGCATCGTGAAGCCCGAGATGAGGCCGGAGGGGTAGGGAATGAATGGGCGTGGCTTCAGGTTCCCAGGCATCCCCGGGCTCTGTGGGGGCGGGGCCTGGCTTTTCTAGAGGGACCTGCAGTGATTTGCAGGGAGACTTCAGAGTCAGGCCTCGCTTGGGAGTCTTAGCAGCCTGGTGCGGCTGCTCTGGTTCCAGAGCACCTGCCATGTCAGCCTTGGTCCTGCTCAGAAATGAGAACAAGAAGACCGGGTTCCCAAGCACATCTGACTCCCCAATGGAAGAAGCCTGTGTAGAGCCTTAAATTCACAGGAAGAGCACCCACAAAGTATGACGCACTGGCCTCGCACCAGACCTGGGGCTAAACATTGACGGGGTCCCCTCCTTCCAGGCTGGGGCTTTCGTTATGCCCTGTTTATAAAGCAGACTTGGAAGTGGGGAACCCCTACTCTTAATAATGAGCTTCGCCCCTCTGGCCAGTAGCGTCAGTTTGTGAAAGTAGGACTTGGAAATAAGTCTCTTGTTATAGAAGAGTTTCCTTCCAGACATGAGAATAGGAGACTATCCCCCAACACACACACACACACACACACACCCAACCTCCCACTTCCTCCCTTACTCCATCTGTCTATGAAATAAACATCTCCCGAGAGCCTCCCTGAGCCTGACGCTGACCTGCATTAGCCTCTCCTGGGGTGCTGATGTAGAACATTAGGTTTCCGGACAGGAGCGGTCAGGTGGCCCAGGGCTCCTGACACTGGGCTCCTGGCCTTTGGGAGCAGAGTGAGTGTTTGTTCACTTGCTCCCCTGCCAGACACGTAAGAGACCAGGCTCCCTAAGATGTTTGCTTCATAGGAAGCTCAAAGCCACCCTCCAAACCCAAAGCAAAACTAAAAGGGTATCTGTCTTCAAGGACACCAGGATCCTTTTTATTTTAATAAAAGAGGGGGAAATAAAGGCTTTGCAAAGTGCTGAGAGGACTGAATTATAAAACATCAGAAGGAGAAGAGTATCCGCTGTTGTCCCTGCACTCAGTAGCCTGTTCAGTAGGAGGGACGGTGGAGGGGGGCATGGTGGGGAGGGAGGCCTGAAGGACTTCACCACCGAACTCTGGCGAGGAGCAGCCCCTCCCCCAGAAAACCCAGCCCTTTGCAAGGGTTGAGCCGGGCCTCCTTCACGAAGGTTCTCCAGAGCAGAGGTTCTGAGTGCAGTCCCTGGACTACCAGCAGCAGCATCACCTGGGAGCTGGTTAGAAAAGCAAATTCTCAGTCCCACCCCCAGATCAGAAACTCGGGGTGTGGTGCCGGCTAGTTTGAGGACCTCTGCTCTGAAGGAGGAAGAGAAATCCCAGGTGTTTCTCCTCCCCACCAAGCTGCAGCCCAGTTGCCGAGCCCGTGACCACAAGCCCGGAGGAACCCGTGTAACTGTTGAGCCTTGTGGCCAACTTGGCACACTGAGTTCTGACTTCTGGAGTCATCTCAAAGCTGAGCCTGTTGCTTCCCCAACTGAACTGACACTCTAAACATCCAAAAGCTCCTTTTCTGGCCAGATTCTGCCTCCTGCTCCCACACCAGGTAGATGGAGGCCAAGCTCCCAAAAGGATCAAGGACAATCAGACAGAATGAAGTCATTCTTCACACAGCGCTCAGACAACGTCTGTACCTTCAAGGCCTCAAAACCGTCGGTTCCTTTTCCTTCTTACTTTTCACATCTCCCCTGAGCTCGGTTCATCCTGATCCAATTCTTCTGATATCAATATGAACCACAGACCCTCCATAAGTACCTAATCCTGTCATAAGTACCACAACCTCCCCCACTGAGAAAAGTCCCAAATTATGCTTTTGTCTAATCATCCATCCCTACAGAGGGCTCAGAAGCCACATCGGGGCCTCACTACTAAAATGTACAATTTGACACTGTTTTAGCACAAAGACAAAGCCGTGCTGGAAAAGCATCAATTTGGTGAATGGCTTGTCAGCACAGACATCGCGATCCCCAGGAAGCCTTGCATTAGAGCAGGAGAAGGGCTATTTTCCATGGGTGATTTGCCTGTTTTCTATTTAAGGGATGAGAGGCAAGTGTGGGCTTAGGGGCCTCCAATTTCAACTTATTCCACCGTTAGACAGGCCTTCAGCAGCCACCGCAGAGGGTGTGAGATCCCGTTCCTCACACAGCCTGCCTAGAAACAGTTACCTGTGATGCCAGGCGGCCAGTGAGGCCAAGAGAGAGCCCTTCAGAGGGCAAGGTGCCCACAGCAGGGCCTGTGAGCATGGCTGATGACCAAGGTCTATTTGTGGCTGGGATCTGAGGCTCTTGTCTCCTGCCTGGCAGAGGAGGGTTTCACTGGCATGGGGAGGGCACAGGTGTGACTTGTCCTGTCTCACTCCTTCCCCTTCAACCCAAAGCCTCTGCTCATCTGCCTAATTTGGAGGCCTGGTAGCTCAGCTGGTAAAGAATCTGCCTGCAATGCAGGAGACCCCGGTTCGATTCCTGGGTCAGGAAGATCCCCTGGAGAAGGGATAGGCTACCCACTCCAGTATTCTTGGGCTTCTCTGGTGGCTCAGATGGTAAAGAATCTGCCCACAATGCGGGAGACCTGGGTTTGATCAATCCCTGGGTTGGGAAGATCTCCTGGAGACGAGAACGGCTACCCACTCCAGTATTCTGGCCTGGAGAATTCCATCAACAGAAAAAGTCCATGGGGTCGCAAAGAGTCAGACATGACTGAGTCATTTTCACTTCACTTTATGAATTCTCAGGTGTTAGTTGGCCTGCCCCTCCTCCTCCAGAGGGGAAGCCACAGGGTCTGGAAGCAAACGATCTTTAATGAGCCTAGAAGGATCTCGTCAGAGCCAACCTGTTCTCAGCTGGCCAGACCCCCTCTCCCCACTCCCTGTCCCCAGAGCCACCTCCTTCTGCAGCTCATTTAAAAGGACTGAAAGGCAAACAGGCTTCCCTGGTGGCTGAGACAGTAAAGAATCCGTCTGCAATGCAGGAGACCTGGGTTCTATCCCTGGGTTGGGAAGATCCCCTGGAGAAGGGAATGGCAACCCACTCCAGTATTCTGGCCTGGAGAATGCCCAGGGACAGAGGGGCCTGGTGGGCTATGGTCCAAGGGGTCGCAAAGAGTCAGATACAACTATGCACAGCACAGAAAGGCAAGCGACTTCCAGACTCTTGTACCTCATAGACTAAGCTCATTAACGGAGATCAAGAGGGACTGAAAAAAAGAAAAATCCCCAGATGCAATCCACACTCTCCAAAAGTGAAATAGGTATTCTTGTGTCTTCTGTTTAATATTCACTCACACGTGGGCATAAGCATTTGGCAAGCTCCGCCAGCCTCCCTGAAAGAACCTCATGGGAAAGAACAATTATTTATTCAGTAAATATTTACAACACACATACGTTAAGCCCCGCATTGTGTTAGGTTCTGGAGTTACAATGCTGAGTCAAACTACTGTAGTCCTTCTCTCACCGGACTTCAGTGTAGAAAGCAGACAGCATTCAGCAAGTACACTGACAAACACACATCTAATTAGAATCCATGTTAGGGCCAAGATGAGATGCTCCCAGGGAGTTGCCGGGACTGTGGAGTCCTGCAGGCAGTTTTTGTGGAACATGGTATGATGGAGTTGTTGCTGTTCAGTTGCCAAGTCATGTCCAACTCTAAAACCCTATGGACTGCAACACGCCAGGCTTCCCTATCCTTCACTATCTCCCAGTTTGTTCAAATTCATGTCCATTGATTTGATGATGCCATCCCACCATCTCATCCCCCTTCTCCTTCTGTCTTCAATATTTCCCATCATCAGGGTCTTTTCCCATGAGTCAGCTTTCCACATCAGGTGGCCAAAGTATCGGAGCTTCAGCTTTAGCATCAGTCCTTCCAGTGAATATTCAGGGTTGATTTCTTTAGGATTGACTGGTTTGACCTTCTTGCTATCCAAGGACTCTCAAGAGTTGGAGTGGCATATGGGAACTTGGATATGTATGAGCAGTGCCATCCAACCACACCTGAAGCTCAAGTTGGCCCCAGAGATAACACCCAGCACGGAGCTAGAGTAATCCTCAGCGTCTCCTCTGCCCTGAAACAAACACGGCCATGAAGCCCTGCTCCTCTGCCAGTGCCTGGAGCCTGTCTCCCTTCCTCTCTGAATGCCCCCCACCACCTTCACACCTGGATCCTGTAGGTCCATATACAGAAGAAGGCTTTTAGATGCTTCTCCTGTATTTCTCAAGATAATGAAAAAAATGCCTAATTACATATAAACTGGCCCAAAACAAAATACACACTAATTAGATGGCCAGGCCTGTAATACCACTGGTGTGAGCATGAAGACCCCAGGGGCTTTCCCAGAGCCGTTTCTCAGTGGAAAGAGGAGATGTGGGGCTGGCATGCACACTCTGGGCTCCCCTATTTTCTCCCAGGAAAAACATTAGCAGTGTGGTGGGCACTCTCAGGGCTGTGTGTCTCACTTGTCCCTGTCCCTGCCTCTGGCTACTACACTGGTCCTATCTCACCCACTGTTATACCCCTGGCAAACTCCTGATTCCTTGCATTGCTTAAAGCCCTTCCTTAACTGTTGGGAGATCAGAGAAGGAACAACGCATGAATTTATTCATTTCCGCCCACCTCTGCAGATATGGTAGTGGCTTGGTCCCACCCCACAAAAGCTGTTTGGCAAAACTAGATGTTGCTCCCCTGTCAGAATCTTCTTGCTGTCAACCAGTTGGTTCTAAACAACTCCAGATAGAGAAGAAGGGAGAATAAACCTTTCCAAGTAACCTTCTGTCCAAGCGACTCCAACACAGAGGAAAAGGCGTAGGTTTGATGAGAAGTCACTGATACCAACGCCAAGTTAAGAATGTAAGTGCCAACCAAACACAGGAAGTGGCTCTCAGTCACCTGTTCCCTGTCCCATCCGAGATCTGACGGGGCACATGTCCCCACGACTGGCCGATTGCTGCCAGTAGACATCCGAACTGCAGGAGCAAGCCCAGCCAGGAAGTGTCAACTTCACCCATCTGCAGCTGAGAATGAACCACGTAGGCAAGGGAATCTGTGACACCTGTCAGTAGCTGCTAGGGGCAGCCACACTCTGCCCCTACACACTCACACACACTCACACACACACATTGACTTTCTGCTATGAGTGATGTCAAGGACTCAGCAGTAGCGATGCCTGTCTTTTTGCTGCTTTTCTAGTACACCAAGAGGCTGAGGGCATTTTCTCTGGGTGGTACAAATTCAATTACATGCACTGTGGGTGGGAGGACGCAGAGAGAAAGAGGAGGAGTTACAGGCCACCAGGACACGCAAAGCCCACCATCGGCCCTGGTGCCCACAAGGCCTCTTACAATGTGAGTGGCTCTCAGTGCTGACGTGGGGGTGATCAACTGCTTGCCGGGGACCTGGGGGTTTCCTGAGACACATAACTGATGGCATGAGAACCAGGACAGTTCTTGGCAAGCTGGATAGTTGGTTCCCCTAAGAGCAGGACTGCTGTGTTGAAAAATCATTCTCTTTGGCAGAGGTTCTCCGTTAAACACTGTGATATTGAATTTGTACTCATCCCTGTATTTTATACGCTGGTCATTACATGCCACATAATTTGGCCCAGGATTTTATACAGATACTAGTTTTACAGTAACACCAGAGATTTTTCAAAGACAGTTTTGAATCTGAGACTTTTACGTTATCTGATGACTTAGGATGACATGTAAGATGCAAGCCCACTGAGGAGGGACTGGGCCACTAAGAGTCCAGAATGAAATCTTCAGGCAGAGAAGAATGCCGTTGTGTGGGACACCGACTGGGCTGTGCACGGCCAAAGCCATCCGTGGCCCCAGGCTCGCCTCAGACACTACTTTTCCCAGCCAGGGTAATGCACTGGCTACCCACCCCTGTGAGGCTCGGGTGATGCACTGACCCCTCTGTGTTCTCAGCGGCTCCTATCTTTAAGACAGTTGCAAACACCTGACTTCACCCACAGACATTTGACATGAAAGGCTTTTTACAACGTTAACATGATAGCCTTTGGGCTTCCCAGGGGGCCTAGAATCTACCTGCCAACGCAGGAGATGCAAGAGACACGGGTTTGATCTCAGAGTCAGGAAGATCCCCTGGAGGAGAAATGTCAACCCACTCCAGTATTCTTGCCTAGGACATCCCATGGACAGAGGAGCCTGGCAAGCTACAGTCCATGAGGTTGCAGAGCCAGACATGACTCAGTTCACGCACACACATGCGCACGCACGCACACACACACACACACACACAATAGCCCTTCAAGAAAGCAAAGCCCCACCCCTCTGCCAGCCACCCCCTCCCCTAAGCAGCCCACACCCAAGTGCTCACCAGTGTGAAGATCAAAGACCTACAGAGGACAGGGAAGAATCAAAGCGTGAAGTGGAGATGAGACCCAGATGGGCAAGCTGGATCTGTTCACAACTCGGAGCTCCTGCACTCTTAGGAGAGGGAGATGGATGAGAAAGCAGAGAGAGTCCAAGGTGTTCACCACCTCTTCTGTGGATCTGAGAAAGCCGTGCCAATACCACGCATGGAGAGGGTGTATCTGAGCTGCATTTTGAAGACTGGGGAGCACTCGCACCTGGGACCTGAGAGAGGAGGCATATTGGAGACGGGGCAGCAGAGTGACTCACGGCCAGGACAACACACATTTATTAGGCGCCTGCTGTGTACAAGGTGACTGTACCAGGGGCTAGGGTGACAAACCGGCACAGGGCTGGGCAGGACCTGGGCTGCCCACACCATCAGCATCCCGGCTGCCAGCCTCCTCCCGCTCTGCTCCATCCTGGCCACCAGCCTCACCTTCCTTAATTTCAGGCTTCAGCCCATCACAACTGCCTTGAGAATTTCCAGCAACTCCTTTGACTTCCGGGTACCAAGTGCAACATTGTCACACAGCACAGCCCCTGGACAGCCTTCTCCCTCCACGCCTTCTCACATGCCTTCTCACACCCCTCAGACATCATCTACGTGGCTCATTGATGCCTTCACTCCACTTGATGGATGAGGAAGGGGTGGAGAAGTGGTGGGGAAAGGGGTAGGAGGAGAGGGGACACTGAGGGGATGCCCTGGGAATTGCTTTTAGGATTCAGCTGCTGAGCTCTGGGGCCCTGGCTGGTCCCCTCATCTCTTGGGCCCCAGTGCCCTCACCCAGAGTAGGGAGCACGGCTTTCACTGACCACTTGCTCACTCAATTCAAACACTTAGACATACTCCTTCTGCCTCTTCGCTTAATTCTCACAAACATCCAGTGAAGTTAAACATGACTGTGTCTGTCTTACTACAGACACGAGCAGGTTGAACTATTTCATCTCCCAAAGGTGCTTTCCCTTCTAATATCTGTGACCCATGAAAGTTTAATTCTGAGGCTCGTCAGCAGAAGGAGGACAAGCATGTTCCCTCTATTGGGTTTCTTTTGCTGCATAGCAAGTTACTCCCAAAACTTTGCAGCTTAAAGCAACCAGCGTTAATTATCTCATCCTTTCCACGGGTCAGGAATCGGGGAGGGGCTTAGCTGGGGGTTCTGACTGGGTGAGTCTCTGGGGAGGTTTCTGCTGCTGCAGACTGAGGCCACAGTGATCTGGAGTGAAGGGTCCCCTCCAAGCTCAGTCACACGGTTGTTGGCCGGCCTTGCTTTCTCCCTGGCTGTTGGCTGGAGGCCTCAGTTCCTCACCATGTGGAGCTCTCCAGACAGCGGCTCACAATCCGGCAGCCTGCTTCCCTCAGAGTGAGCAGGCAATCCGAGAAAAGAGAGCAGGCAAGAAGCCCCAGTGCCTTCTGTGACCTAGCTGTTGTCACACGTAATCACTTCACCGTATGCTGTTCCTTACGAGCAAGACACCAAGCTCAGCCCCAGGCAGAAGGAGGAAAATTAAGCTCCACCTCTTCAAGGAAGGCGATCAAACAAAGTGTGGTCATCTGCTTAAAATCAGAACAGTTGCTTTTCCAAAAAGCAGATGATGAGCAAAGGTAAATCCTTTGGGGGTTTACAGAAACTTCCTAACTGTGGAAGGAAGTAGATCCAGTGTTTGGAAACATAGGCCTTGAAATCAAAATACCTTGGTGGCTCAGACAATAAAAAATTCACCTGCAATAAAGGAGACCCTGGGTTCATGGAGAGGGGAATGGCAACCCACTCCAGTATTCTTGCCTAGAGAATTCCATGGGCAGAGAAGCCTGGCGGGCTACAGTCCATGAGGTCGCAAAGAGTCAGACATGAATGAATGACAACACTTTCACTTTCTTTTCCCAGTAACTTAACAAACGTACAACCCAGGGCAAGACCCTCAACCTCTCTGAGCTTTAATGTCAGTGTCCTCATCTGCAAAATGATGGCAATAACCACTCCTTCACGTGGTTATTGTATTTAGAAAATGAAGTGATGGTTATAAAGCTAATGGAGCACAATAAGCATTCATGAAATAATAGCTGTCATCACAAGCAGTTCATCTCACAGTAATCCTTGCCCATCTTTAGCAACAACAGAAAGTTACTGGGTTAGAAGAACATGAGGCAATAGGAGAAATAATGATACGCTTGGGACAGGGGTGATGAACCCAGAAAACCGGGGGTTTGATTAGTAATATCGGGCTCACCTGAGTTCAACTTGGGATTAGACATGTACACGCTGCTATATTTGCAATGGATAACCAACAAAGACTTACCGTATAGCACAGGGAGCTCTGCTCAGTGCTATATGGCAGCCTGGATGGGAGGGGGATTTGGGGCAGATGGATGCATGTATATGCATGGCTGAGTCCCTGCACTGTTCACCTGAAACTGCCACCACATTGTCAATCGACTATACCCCAATACAAAATGAAAAGTGTTTTTTTTTTAAGTACGAAGGAAATACTCTGTATTTTAAAATATGCAATCCTTTATTACATCTGTGAAGTGCCCTTTGCCATGTAACCCAACCTATTCATTCAAAGGTACAGGGATTTTGGGGCCATTATTCAGCCCACCACAGATGCTAAATGGCTTCCCTGAATCATAATAGAACCACCTAGATTGTCAACAGGGTGCAAGAGCCAAGAGAACTTGCCAGAGGAGCTGGCTTCAGGGACAGGACCCCAGACACTGAGAAGCACTGACAAGAACTCTTCAGAGTCCCCGACACAGGATTAGCAGATAAGAGAATCAGACAGAAATTCTAGAATGAGACAATAAGACAGAAACCAGCTCATGGAAGGGGCACTGCATGGACACATAGTTCCTGGTACAAGGCAGAAACCCACTTAACTACCCACAAGGTCAAAGCAGCCTGGAGCAAGGCTGGCTAGATGTTGTGTTTTATGGGCTCCTGAATTGGGGGTCCTTTAGCATTTTCTGAGAGTTGGGTGCCTTCCAGTGTCTTCAGCTGGAAAAAAATAAAATTGACTTGAAAGGAGAGAGCGAGCTAAGTCCTCACAGATCTCTTTCTGCAAGCTCAAAGCAGGAAATATGGCAGGAAGAGGGGGGAATAATTCACAGATAGCTTTATCTTAGCAATACTGCCCTTCTGCATACATTCAAGTACCAAGAGAGGAAAAATCCTCTAGTTAGTACATAGAGATGCCCATCTGCTTTCCTTGTCCTTGATTCCTATGTCTCCTTGATTTTTACAGCTAGACCAATTCCTTTTATCCTCTGGACCTGGTGAGATGTTAATTACACTATTATATGTTACAAAGCACTTCCCATGTGTTGCAGGGGTAAAGAATCTGCCTGCCAATGCAGGAGATGCGGGTTCAATCCCTGGGTTGGGAGGATCCTCTGGAGTAGGAAGTTGCAACCTGCTCCAATATTCTTGCCTGGAAAATTCCAAGGGCAGAGGAGCCTTGTAGGCTACACTCCACAGGGCTGTAAAGAGTCAGACACGACTGAACACATACATACACACACCACCACATACGTTACAAAGCTGAAAAACGTCAAGTCCATAATCCAACAGAAATATAAGGGGCAACAGAGCCCTCCATAGTGTATATTGCTTTCGTGTTGTTTTGGGTCACATCACTCAAGACCACAGCAGGTTGGTGGAGGAGGTGATGAGGAGAACCCCAGCCTACGTAGAAAAAGCCACAAAAGAGAAAGCCCGCATCCTAACACTGTCTCCCCTGTCACCGAAGACAGAAGGGAAACAGTTGTCTCAGCTTCCAGAAACGTCGGGGCCTGTTCTTTTCCATACTCTCCACTCCTACTCCATTCCTTATCCCTGAGACTACTTTTCCTTCTAGCTTCTCTCCTGTCCCCTAGACGGTTACTGACAGCTGATCCAAACGTGAGCACTGT
Source organism: Bos javanicus (assembly GCF_032452875.1). NCBI lineage: Eukaryota > Metazoa > Chordata > Mammalia > Artiodactyla > Bovidae > Bos > Bos javanicus. The sequence continues at coordinate 100,201,225 of NC_083871.1, read as the reverse complement.
CTCTGTTTCAATGTTTCTGTGACTATTTAACTAGATTATCCCCAAACAGGAGGACTACAGGTCAGAGGGTGATACCCTTCCAGCCTTGTAGGTCCTATATCCCAGAGGCCTTGGTATGGCTTTAGAACCCCAATGTAAGATGTACTTAGCAGTCATTACAGGTGGCAAATTGTCTCTAACTGCCCGAGTCCAAAAGCCCTTTCTGTGAATTTCCTCAGCTTGACAGCTCCAAGAGGTGGAGTTGGGCAGAAATGAAGCCCCAAGTGCGGGAGAGCTGTGCGACCACTGAGCGAGGTTGGTGACATTTTCATAACGGGTTCTGTAACAAATCTCTCTACCGTGCCCCTTCTCAAGAGGAAGTTGCTTGTGGTGGGTAGTCCTTGTCTCTCCCTGGATGCCAGATGCTCCGCTGAGCCCAAGATCCACCTCCAGCTCTCCCAGGACCTCTGTGTGACCTCTGGCGCATCACGTCCTCTCTCTGGAATTCAGTGTCTTCGAAGGTAAACACAGGCATTTGGATTAGATAACTCTCCTAGTTCAATGAATTTACAAGTCTGCATTCTTACCTCCAATCCTCAACAAAACAATGGACCGATTAAGGGGCAGGAAAATATCCATAGGTGAAATTCACAGCTAAACACGCACACACAGACACTGTGGAAACACCCACCTCAATCCTGCCCTCTCCATCTTCTTTTCCAATACGGGCTCTCCGTTATTCTTATGAATTTGATAAAATGAAATGCTGCTGAGTGTCTATAATACCCGTCCCCAACTAGACCGTAAGCTCCTCAAAGGCAATAGCAGGGTCATGATCCTTTTGTATCCCCACGGCACTTAGCGTGGTATAGGGTTGTGGTTCCCTAACTCATCACAAAGAAAGACACAGATGCCAGGGCTCCATCCCAGACTGACTGAACTGGAGTCTCAACAAGGAAGAAACTGTACTTTATTAAAGCTCTCTGGGTGATCCTAATCACCGAATAAAGCCGGTGTTAGAAATGACTGCCCGAGCAGAGCTTCTTGCAGTAGGTACTCAATTGGGTGAAACCACAATGAAATCCAACCACCCAGGAGACCCAATCAGAAAAAGAAAAATATTGTGCTAAAAGTAAGGGACTTATCCAGGCCACAGGAGGAAAGCCTCATTTGAATGATTTCTGTCTTCCTTGTTATCAGGTTAGTTTTTTCTGCGATGGCTGGATTTGCCTTTCAGAATAATAATCATTATTTATGGAGTGTCAAGCACATTGAACGAAGAACCCAATGGTGCCAAATCTCTCCACCAGCTTTAAGGTACAAGGAAGGGGGCTTGGTTTTTAAAGGTACAAGACCAGCCTAGGGACAGAAGATAAAGCTACTTGAACCCTTGGGCAACAGAGCTTTTATCATACTCGCATTGTAGATTCACGTCAGGTCCAGGATGCAAAGATGTGATGCTGAGGGGAGGATCAGAAGGAAGAGGAGACGACAGGACAGAGAAAATTCTTAGGTTCCTTTTTCTTCCTTTTTTTTAAGGTTTTTTTTTTTTTTATATGGACCATTTTTAAAGTCGTTCTTGAATTTGTTACATTATTATTTCTGTTTTATGTTTTGGTTTTCAGCCATGAGGCACCTGGGAATCTTAGCTCCTGACCAGGGATGGAACCCAAACCCCCTCGCTGGAAGATGAAGTCTTAACCACTGGACAGCCAGGGAAGCCCCTGTTTCCTCTTTCTAATTGCCCTCTTTCTGAGCTGATACTGGAGAAGAGAGTCCTTGGCACTTGGCCCTCGACCTGCCATTATGGATAATAGAGCCCTTGATCTGGACGAGGCTCACAGCTCTCGACACAGGCAAGAGATACAATATTGAAGCTACTTTCAGCCTTTTCTCTTTCCATGGCAGACATGTGATGGCTGCAAAAGACAAGGAAGGTGCGGCCGCCAGGTGCAGAGGCAGGGAGGAGGCCAGGAGGGCAGGGCGAGGCCTGGTGGTGATTAAGACATTCTCAATCAGGAGAGTGAAGCAGAAACGTCAGAGCAGCTCCCATCTGAATGGTCTGAAAGGCCAAAGCAGCAGCTGACAGGGACTGGTTTGGTGGCAGAGGGAGGTTAGTGGGCCACAGATCAATTCCCAGCCGTCCAGGGTGGCATCTCAGGATGGCCTTCACCAGGGGAGGGGAGCAACTCTGAACCTCAGCAGGGTGGGAGAGCCAACAGCCCGGGTGCTCTTAACACACTCAGTAGTCCTCCAACTTGAGAGCACTTCAGAATCACCTGCAGATCTTGTTTAAAACTCAGATTCCCGGGCCATCAGGTGGTTTTGCCCTGCCAACTGTTGTGACCCAAAGCCCTGGAGTTCCTGTGGATGGAAGCTGGACTCTCCCTTCTGCTCTGTTTACATCCTAGAAAAGGGCACTGAGCCCACCTTTGGGGGCCCTAACAGGCATGCCCGCCAGGGCCAGATTGGTCCCTAACTAACGCTGGGTAGTGGACCCCTCTGCAGGGCATGTGGGTTGCAGTCAAGCTCCACCCACAGAAGCTCCGTTCTTGCACTGAAATGGCCGGCCAGGGACTTCCCTGGTGGTCCAGTGGCTAAGATTCTGTGCTCCCAATGCAGAGGGCACAGGTTCGATCCCTGGTCGGGGAACTAGGATCCCGAATGCCACAGGGTAGGACCTGAAAAGGAGAAAAAAAAAAAAAAAAAAGACCTGAAATGATCAGGTGGCCTGGGCTAGCCCAGGGGGAAATTCAGGCCTGGGTACGTATTAGGAAGGCTGTCGATATCTGAGAACTCACTGAAAATGTGACCGGGATTGGATTACCCGCTCTGAGCCGGTCAGGTCAGATTTCCAGATGCAAGGAAGGTCTTCTAGGGACACAGCTTCACATCGCCTGCTCATCCTACAGTTCTGCTTCAGACCATCCCCCTGCCCTGCAAACAGAAAAAGAGTGTATGTGTCTGGCTGTGTATATCCAGGAGCAGAGGCATGTGCTAGGATATATGGCAGCTGCATGGATTCCCTGGATGTGCATGGGCAGGACTCTTGGAGATTACTGGAGTTTTTTATCTTCCCTTTTGTCAAGTTTAAAGACCTTTTTACTTCATAAGTATTGACTGAGCAGCTCCTCTGTATTAAGCACCATGGGAGACACAAAGGCCCTTGTACATATCAGAACTTATAGCCTGGCTACAGAATTTTCCCAGAACATAAGTATTTAATGAGAAATAGAGGAGAAATAATGTTCTTTGAAGTTTACACCTCTGATATAGCCATACGATCTATGGGATTTTGAGCTCTTTGAGAGTCAATGATTTCTATTATCTTGGTCCCCACAAACAACTCAGATGTCAGTAATGCTATTAAATGTTTTCTGATGAAAGGGATATTGAAAAGAATTTAAACATATTTGCTCTGCATATATGAACTTCATAAGATACTAATTTTTCAGTGATGTCTTTTGCATAATTTTTAATCTCTTTGAAAGCAACCTCAGTTTGCTTGCCTTTATAAGGCAAAATTCCCTTTAATGTTTAACGAAAAAAAATATTTTGCAAGATAGGGACACATTTCACTCCATTTCTTTCTAATCCATTTCCAATCAATTTCACTCCACTCACAGAGCCCAGATCACTCCCACACAGCCCTGTATTTACCCGCCCCCTATTACATGCCCAGTACTGTGCCTGGTGCTACGGTGTAAACCAAAGATGCATGATAAGTAATCGGAGAGCCAAGTTTATCACTGTTTGTTGTTTAGTTGCCAAGTCGTGCCTGACTCTTTTTCAGCTGCATGGGCTGTCCATGGGATTTTCAGGCGAGAATACTGGAGTGGGTTACATTTCCTTCTCCAGGGGATCTTTCCGAACCAGGAATTGAACCCGCAGCTCCTGCCACGTCTTCTGCATTGCAGTGAGTTCCTTACTGCTGAGCCGCCAGGGAAGCCTAAGTTTATCCTGCATAAAACTAATTGGAGAAGCACAGGAGACAAGTCTATAATGCCAATAACACAAACATAAGGCAAAGATCTTTCTCCCAAATCACAGTTTTTTTCAAACTAGAGTAATAAATAATCTCCTAAAAGGGAAACCTTTTCAGGGACTTTCCAATTTGACTTAAAATTTTTTATAATGTTACTTGAATATGTATAAACATAAAACTTGGGATAAATTTTTTAAATTTATAAAAACCAAAGCAAATTTATAACTTGCAACCCCTCAAAAGAATTCCTGAAAAATCAATAATAATTAAATTAGCATCAATTTAATGATACTGTTCTGCTATAACCAAATTAGCAGTGTTGGGTGAGAGAGCCTTGGGTCTGGTTCTTTATTGAATCTGCTTGGCTTTGTGGTTTGACTACTATAATACTAATTCAGAGAGGGCCTGCCTATGTAAGAGTGCTAGTCACAATTATATTCATGATGTCAAGGCTCTCTCTGCTTATTCAGAATAATCAGATTTCACACTTAACCAACATTCAGAAAACTAAGATCATGGCATCCGGTCCCATCACTTCATGGCAAATAGATGGGGAAACAGTGGAAACAGTGGCTGACTTTATTTTTTGGGGCTCCAAAATCACTGCAGATGTTGATTGCAGACACAAAATTAAAAGACGCTTATGCCTTGGAAGGAAAGTTATGACCAACCTAGACTGCATATTGAAAAGCAGAGACATTACTTTGCCAACAAAGGTCTGTCTCGTCAAGGCTATGGTTTTTCCAGTAGTCATGTATGGATGTGAGAGTTGGACTATAAATAAAGCTGAGTGCCAAAGAATTGATGCTTTTGAACCGTGGTGTTGGAGAAGACTCTTGAGAGTCCCTTGGACTGCAAGGAGATCAACCAGTCCATCCTAAGGGAGATCAGTCCTGGGTGTTCATTGGAAGGACTGATGTAGAAGCTGAAACTCCAATACTTTGGCCACCTGATGCAAAGGGCTGACTCATTTGAAAAGACCCTGATGCTGGGAAAGATTGAGGGCAGGAGGAAAAGGGGATGACAGAGGATGAGATTGTTGGATGGCATCACCGACTCAATGGACATGAGCTTGGGTAATCAAGCTCATGAGTTGGGTAATCAAGCTCCAGGAGTTGGTGATGGACAGGGAGGCCTGGCGTGCTCTGGTTCATGGGGTCACAAAGAGTTAGACACAACTTAGCAACTGAACTGACTGACTGACCCTTAACCAAAACTTGCTGCACAAAGTTCTCAAATGCCTTACGATGGCGTGACTGATGCGTCATCTGATAACACTGAGAAGCTGTCTAATCCAGCTGAAGGTTAACATTGCGACACTGTTGAGTCTGCATTAAATTTAAGCTGATTATTGACCATATTAGAATAATTCTGTATTGTGGGCTGCCCAGGTGGGTTTGATCCCTGTGTTGGGAAGATCCCCTGGATTACCTGGAGTAGGAAATGGCAACCCACTCCAGTATTCTTGCCTGGGAAATTCCATGGACAGAAGAGCCTGGTGGGCTACAGTCCTTGGGGTCTCAAAGAGTCAGACATGACTGAGCACACACATTGTAAATTTACTACAATACTTACTTTTAATAACTATAGTACTCAACTCAGCTGAGTCATATAATGTATCTGCTTATACATGGTGATGGTTAATTTCATGTGTCAGCTTGACTGAGCTAAGGGATGTCCAGAGAGCTAGCAAGACATTATTTCTGGGTGTGTCTATGAGGATGTTCCCAGAAAAGATTAGCATTTGAATCAATACACTGAGTAAAAATGATCGTTCTCACCAATACAGGCAGGCCTCTTGCCATCCATTAAGAGCCTGAATAGACCAAAAAGGCAGATGAAGGGCGAATTTGCTACCCTTCTCCTGCCCTCTTGTATCATGCTGCTGACTCTCAGGCACTGGGACTCAGATTGGGACTTACACCATGAGCTCCCCTGGTTCTCAGGTGTGTGGGCTAAAACCATAGGACCAGTTTCCTTGGGCCTCCACCCTGCAGTTGGCAAGTCATGGGACTCCTCAGTCACCATCATCCATGGGGCCCTCCCCTCATAATAAATCTCTCAGTGTATCTGCCCACACGTGATTCTGCTTCTCAGGAGAAGCCTGGTTGATGCATACATGGAGCTGCCATGCGCAGGCGCAGTTCTCTGCCTGCACCACCTGAGCCAGGAGATGACTCAGGCCTCCCACCTTGCTTCTTTATTTGAAGCATCTACAGTCAAAGCTATGGTTTTTCCAGTAGTCATGTATGCATGCAAGAGTTGGACCATAAAGAAGGGTGAGCGCCAAAAAATTGATGCTTTCGAACTGTGGTGCTGGAGGAGATTCTTGAGTCCCTTGGACAGCAAGGAGATCCAACCAGCCCATCCTAAAGGAAATCAACCTTGAATATTCATTGGAAGGACTGATACTGAAGCTGAAGCTCCAATACTTTGGCCACCTGATGCGAAGAACTGACTCGCTAGAAAAGACCCTGATGCTGGAAAAGGATGAGGGCAGGAGAAGGGGGCAACAGAGGATGAGATGGCTGGATAGCATCACTGCCACAGCGGACATGAGTTTGAGCAAACTCCAGGAGATACAGTGAAGGACAGGGAGGGCTAGTGTGCTGCAGTCCATGGGGTCACAAAGAGATGCGCATGACTGAACAACAACAACAACACAGTGAAAAACCGACTGTGAAGAAGCCATAACCCTCGAGAAGGCAGAGGTGCACTAGTAACCCTCCATTATGACCTTCTCTGTCCCCTGTGGCCTCAGGCCAGCTGTACAAGGTATGCTCATGAGAATTAGGTCAATGAAAAGAATGAACTAAATGTTGGAGGGGAAGGGATAAAGCTGAGTACTAAATATTGGGCTGGCCAAAAATTTTGTTCAGGTTTTTCTGTAACATCTTATGGAAAAACCCAAACGATTTTTTGGCCAAACCAATAAAGGGGACTTTACTGGGCTCCAAAGGGACAGCATCTGAAATGTTAATACCTCCACATAGGTGACCCTTGGGGTGCAAATTTAGCCCCTAACCTGGCTCCCAGGAGTAGAACTCCCATATCTCCCCTCAAAGCATCTCCTTTCATCAAACCTCCCCAGTGGGAATCTCCAATGACCCTTGAGAGAACCCAATCTCTGTGCATCAAAAGGGACCACGATGCCACCACCATCTCCTTTCTCCCACCCCTCCAGTACATTTCTCAGGGCTGAATCACCTAGCCTGGAGAGGGTCCTGGACTTCTCCTAGATTAGCCAACATCCACAGACCCCCAGATCCCACAAGCATCCAGTGGGCATGGTTTTGGGATGCCTGCTTTCCTTTGGGTCCAGAAGGACCTTATGGGTCAGATTGCCTTTGTGATCTCGCATCTGAATGGTTACAGGCATGACTGTTTCTTTAGCTGTTGCACCTGTTGAAACAGGTCCACTCACACGCACACACAGAACAAACATTAATTCTCAGAGACAGTAGCTTCTACTTGTAGTTGCTGTTTAGTTGCTAAGTCGTGTCCAACTCTTTGAGACCCCATGGACCAGAGCCTGACAGGCTCCTCTATCCATGGGATTTCCCCAGCAAAAATACTGGAGTGGGTTGCCATTTCCTTCTCCAGGAGATCTTTCCCATCTAGGAATCGAACCCATGTCTCCTGCACTGGAAGGTGGATTCTTTACTGCTGAGCCACCAGGGAAGCCCCAGCTTCTACTAGGAAGGAAATATTTCCTGTTTAATAATCTCCAAGGTGCCATCTCCACCCACAAGATTAGAAAATCCTATTTTTTTTTTTTTTCTCCACCATGAATCCTCTGCAGGCTTACAGAATGGGAAACAGAGTATGTGTTCCTTACAGCTTTTCCCTCGGGTGCGACAGAAGCTTTTAATTGACAGTTCTGATGAGGACTCATCTAAATTCTCTGCCATCGCCTTGCCCTCTAGAGACTGGTCACTGAGGGATGGGAAGGCTGTGAGACTCACTTTCAGTTCCAAGTGTTACATGTTCTCACAACACAGAAACATCAGCATTTTCTAGAGATACCAAGGAGGCTTCATGGGTGAGGTGAGGGCTGGGTGGAACCTTGCAGGGTCAGTGGGCTCAGCACAGGTGGAGTGGAGATGAGCAGAAGGGCAGGTGGGCAGGGAAGTGGCAGCGAGAGGCACAGACTGGCAAAGGCCCAGAGCCTGGCCCACGCCAGAGTGTGTGGGAAATGGTATTGTTGTTATTGTCCAGCCACTGTCATATCCGACTCTTTGCAACCCCATGGACTGCAGCATGCCAGGCTTCCCTGTCCTTCACTATCTCCCAGAGAGATCTCCCACGCTCAAACTCAAGTCCTTCAAGTCGGTGATACCATCCAACCATCTCATCCTCTGTCGCTAGGCTGGTGCAGGTTATAGGGCTACTAAAGGACCAGACAGAGCTGGGCTTAGTCCAAAAGTCCTTGGAGAACCACTGGATTTCCTTGAGTAGAGAGAAGGGAACTTAGAAGTGAAGTGTGTTGGGGACAGATAAATCTGGCAGCGGTGGGCAGGATCTGGACTTGAATTTAAGAGTCACTGTAATAATCCAAGTGATGAAGTGTTATTGCTAGGCTTTAGTTCCATATGGAAAGCGCTGTATCACTTGTGATAAACCCAAAGTCCATGCAGGAGTTGTTCCTTTCTTCACCTAAACAGGCTGAATAATGTCTGGTTACCAGGAAGTGTCAATAACAGAGCCCAGGGAAGGATGATAAAGGTCCCTCCCTATATTCAGATAGATAGCACTCCTACACACATCTGGCTCAAAGAACCATGATCCTCTGTGTTCTTTCTTAATGAAAATATGTCACCAGAATCTCTCAACACTTTCCCAATCTACTCCCAGTAGCCTAGAACGACAGAAAGATGAGGGAAGAGGTTCCATCACTCCTAGAATCTCCAGGTGACAACACCTCTGATGGCGCTCACATTCTATGCCAGGACAACTCTCTATGGCCACAGTATTGTTGCATAAAAACAACCACAAAATCTCAGTGGAGTGCGACCTTTCTTTCTGCTCCTGAGCAGATGCATTGCTGGGCCATCCTGCAGGTCAGCTGAGGACTGGTTGGTTTAAGAGGGTCTTGGCTGCTGCTTCAGCTCCATAGCCTCTCATCCTCCAGGAGGCTAGTCCAGGTGTGTTCACGTAAAGAGGCGGGAGTTGGAGACGGAGGAGAAAGCGGGCAAGTGTTTCGTACATCTGCACTTTCATCTGGTTTGTTCCTGCCCTGTTGGCCACAGCAAGCTCTGGGTCCCAGAATCAGAGTGCATGGAGGCTACACAGCTTCCCAGCAAAGGGCAGAGATACAGACAGAGCACTCACAGGGGCCAGTCATGCCATCAGTGTCACAAGAAAAAAGGCTGGAAGAGATTGGAATCAAGGGCAGGTGGAGATCTGGATTGAGGAAGGGAACTGCCACAGTAATGTTAGGAAGGAAATGACAGGGCTGGTCCTCAGGACACATGAGCCTTACGTGTCCGGAAGGCTGAGGAGTCTCAAACTGACCCCATGGCCCATTCTTGCCTTCTCTACACCTGTGAGCTGTAAGATCTTGGGTGAAGGATGGCTATTTTGTCTTCACTACAGGCAATCACAAATACTTATGCTTTCCCTACCAACTGGATCCTTCTCTTCAGCATTCAGATCTGATCTGTTCACCTTGAATAAACTCTCCCTTGATTTCATGTGCCTCTCCAGCTACTGGCTGTCTTGAAATAGAAGGACTAGATGGGAAGCAAGGAATACTGGCGACCTTACATGGCAGTTCCCTTCAGATCAGCCTAGTAAGAAAACTTGGAAGCCGAAGGACTTCGTCAGGACCAGGCAGAGAGAGGCAAGGTGGGGTCTTGGTCTATCTACGTCATTGACAAAGGCTGCAGAGGTTAAAACTGTGTACTGTGTACATTTGACTCTGATGTCTGGCATAATCTGACATGCACAGGATGTCGGCAGCCTCCTCAACATTTAACAGAGAGATGAGAGATTCATTTCATGAGATTCCCAAGACTCTGCTTCCCCAGGGTGATTCCTGCTGAGAGGGCGATGCTGAGACCTTTTGGAAGGTGCTTTGTTTGCTGGTGAGGCAGAGGAACAACTTGAGAGGAGCTGGGATAAGCAAAGGGTTTGGGGAACAGGACCAGAAGTGCCCAATGGGCAGGTGAGGAAACTGGGAGCCCAGAGACGGGCAGAACCTCTGGCGAGGACGGTGGGAGCAGGCTCAGCTCAGAGAAGTGAGGAGACCGAGGGGCCGTGTTCAGGAGACAACGCTGGAGGTGACAGCTGGAGGGAACGCTAGCCAGGCCAGCAGGACAAGTGACCTCCAGCAGAGGTGGTCAGGAGCGAGAGCTGGCGTCTGTGAGTGCAACGGGCCAAAGGGCAAAGATGGCCTCAGGCTTGGGGGTTCAGGCCCGGTGGGCTGCCAGGGAGAGGGGGAACTCCAGGGCCTGCCTGAGGAGACGACTGACCAGAAAGCTCAAGTGGATGGCCAGGGCTCACATCACATCTGCCCTGTGGTGTACCTCATCTGATCAGCGCCGCTTCCTTCTAAGCCCTGCAGCTCACAGCAGGATTTCATCAAGGCTGTGAACTGGTGATGTGCAGAGGGCGGAAGGAGGGACCCCAGAGACGAGGGGAGCAGGAGGGGACCCTGGGTTCAGAAGCACGCTCTCCAGAGATCTCTGACATCTTCTTTACCTTCCATTTGGAGACAGAGGAACCCTCTGGTTCCTTAAGAGAACTAAAGGCTCAGTTAGAATTTCCTCTCCTGGTGGGATGATTTGAGAGAATAGCAGTGAAACACGTATATGACCAGATGTGAAATAGATCACCAGTCCAAGCTGGATGCATGAAACGGGGCACTCAAAGCCGGTGCTCTGCGACAGCCCTGAGGGAGGGGACGGGAGGGAGGTGGGAGGGGTTTTCAGGATGGGGGACACATGTAATGTACACCCATGGCTGATTCATGTCAGTGTATGGCAAAAACCACTACAATATTGTAAAGTAATTAGCCTCCAATTAAAATACATTAATTTTTTTTTTTTAAAGAATTTCCTCTCCTTCGTTGGTGAACATAAGACTCATCAGCCAGGGGCCACACCCCCCACCCCACCTCCACGGCTGGGAGTTTTCTGCTCCTCTTCCTCCAGGGGCAGAAATAATGAACGCGGATTCACAGGATCACAGAGACGGATTTGCAAGGCAGCGGGCCAGTGACTTTAACCTTAGCATTGCTCAGCTCAAACCAATTGCGCTAAGGCGATAGATTACAATGTGCATATGAGCCCAATTCTCCGCGGCTCGTCGGCGGTGAGCATTTGTCTGATAGTTCCCGTCTCTTGAGAAGAGAGCGCCACCTTGTGGGGAAATACTGAAGTTCAGGATGTGCCGGCCCATTCTTTTCTATGAAAACTCGACTTCACCTACTTTCTGTTAGGTCTGTACCCTCCCGTTTCATTTCCAGAGTGCACTGAGATGTCGGGTTATAAGAAACAGTATATTAAGCTATTTCCAGGTTCAAAAGGTAACACGAAAGATGTACCTGGTCCCCGGAGGGTGCCTTTCAAGTGTAGTTTTTAAGACCTGTCACTTGTCTTCCTCAGTTTGGAACTGAGAATCCCATAGACAGAGGAGCCTGGCGGGTGACAATCCATAGGGTCGCACAGAGTCAGACACGACTGGAGCAATTTACCACACACACAGAAGTGGATTGAAGGCGAAAGGAGAAGGGGGCAGCAGTGGACGAGAGGGTTGGATAGTATTACCGACTCAATGGACAGGAGTTTGAGCAATCTCTGGGAGATGGTGAAGGACAGGGAAGCCTGGCGTGCTGCAGTCCATGGGGTCGCAAAGAGAGGGACACGACTTTGTGGCTGAACAACAACAGAAGTGGAAAATCTGCCTACCTGAAATTCTCCATTTAGCGCATGTCTGTGAATTAAAGGTTTCCTACAAGCACCTCCACTAAAGTCTGGAAAAGCCTGTTGAGTTTTATCCAGCCCCTGAGTTGCTGTGAGCAGGCCAGTGGGGGGTCGGGAGGCAGCCGACCAACTGGCAGGGAAAGAGGGGCTGGTCCTAATTTGTAGAATCTGCTCTCTTCCATGCTGCCAAATAGTTCTGTGATGGCTGATCTCAAGGTTCAGACCGACAGAGGAGATGCAAACCGTGAGCTCCGGCAGGGGGCGCAAGCCGGCTCCAGCACACCACCATCTCCTGGACTCGTGTCTCACTGCTCATCTCTGGAGTCCCGCTCACTTCTCCAAGTGAGCTCCAAGGTAATTATCAAAAAGGACAGACGGGCTGATGCAAAAAGACCAGATTTGGGGACCCAAAGATCTGCATAAGTGCCGGGCAATGCCAGAAGCGAGTTGGAAAGCAAAGAATTTTTTTTTTTTTTCCCATCCTTTGTCAAAGACACAGAATTCTGGTGACAGGGTCTGGGATGCTGTGTCCCAGAAGAGTTGATTTTCACCAGAGCAATAACCCGTGGAGATGCTTCAGACAGTGCCTAACATTCAGGAAGGGCTCAATAAGTTGTCCTTTCTGATGTTCAAATTGCAACTTTTGGAACTTCCCTGGTAGTCCGGTGGCTAATGCTGTGTTCCCAATGCAGGGGTCCTGGGTTCAATCCCTGGTCAGAGAACTAAACTTCACGGGCTGCAACTAAAGTATACATATATACATATATATTAAATCCCACATGCTGCAACTAAGAAATGGCACAACCAAATAAGCATAAATATATATAGAGAGAGAATATAGAGAGAGAATATAAATATATATATATTTTTTTTTTAAAGATGGCAACTTTCTGGAATGTCCCAATAGGCCACATATCTTAATTTCTTATTTTCCTCAATTGAGCTTCAAGGGAAATCATTGTATCTTTTTCCTCCTCCAACAGATATATCCTTGCCATTTCTCGAAGGCCCTATTTATTTTCACTTGAAAAAGGGCCAAAAATGAGATTGGCAACCACTCCTTCAGTCAGCCAACTCTCCTGGGAAAATAGCATCTATGGAGCACCTAATATATGCCATCTGATCAATATCAGGTCTCATTTCTTTCTCACAGCCATTCTGTAAAGGGGGTGCTATCATATTCCTTTACAAATAAGGAAACTGGAGTCTGAGATGTTATGAGAGTTTTCCAGGACCATTTAATGGGATGATGACAGAAACAAAGGGATTCAAATTGGGATCTTCTGGGCTCAGAGCACATCACCCTCTCCATGCCTCCATATTGCCCTCAAATAAGAGAAGGCAGAGCTCAAAGAAAGCAATTTCATCCGGCAAACCCCATTTTTCATATCACATCACAGTCCATGTGAACAGGACCCTGGATTTGTGCAGTGCACACTCTGCACACTACCATGGCTGTATATGTATTTCTCTTCCCTCTTCTTTTTCACTTGTACCATGGGGCCATCTTCTCTTCCCCAGGTTACACCAAAGTGGAAATGAAAGGCCAAAGAAATCACTGACTTCCACTTAAATAAGAGATAAATATTTCCTCCTCAGAGGCCTAGGAGGGGGAGAGAATAGATGGTGGCCACTGAACAGGAGTGGAGGGCGGCCAGGACTCTGGAGGGATGAGGAGCACTCCAAGCAGAAGAAAGACCCTTCTATGAGAGAGGTCCAGAGGGGAGGACGAGCTGCCCCAAGTGGAAAGGCTTCTCCAAGATCACCTGAATGACATCCTGACATAGGTAAGTCCCTCTGATCTGCAGGTGGAGAGCTGGGCTGAGGGAGCCCTTCTGTGGGGCAGAAAGGGATAACTGGGTCCCTGACCAAGGGGTGCCTGAGCAGAATCAGAGGCGGGGTGTCCCCGTGAGCAGGGGCAGCATGGAGCCCCCAGCGACCTTACAAGAACTGCAAACCCCACCATGTGGGCAGGAGACTCACTGTATGGATGGTATAACTGATGCTGGGGATAAAACTATCATCTTAAACAGCTGCCACCACCCCTCTTCAGGAAGAAACTCCTTGTCTGGGAGAGGAAGCTGGTGAGGACTCGGGCTGCATATTGAGCCCGTGAGAGTGGGGGATATAGGGGGTACACGAGCGTCCAAGGAGGGGACCCAGGGCTGTCTGCTGGGCGGGGGAGGTGGATGGGGTGTGGGGGAATGGAGGGGAGGAGGGGAGATGGTGAGAAGTCATAAGATGGTAGGAGGCTGTGCAGAGAGGTGAGACGCCCCCTCTCTGCAAGCGCCCAACTCTAGGAACCATTCAACCAGGCTCAGTGGGGCTTTCTGGTCACTGGAGCCGTGGCTGTGGTCATATGTGGGCACCTGAGCTGAGGGCAGGGATACATCCAAAGACTTGGGGGCCTGGAGGCTGCAGTGACCCCGACCGACTACATCATCCCGTCTCCCTCCTGGAATTTGAAGAATTGGGAGATTCCAGCCAAGGGCTGTGGTGTGACACTGGGAAGCCCCAGCAGGCCCCCGCTTCGCAGAGGGTTCCATGACAAAGGGAGAAATGTAACTTCCACGTGGGAGGTTCCGAGAGCACGTCCTGGAGCAAGCGTTGACTTAGCATGTGAGCTTCCTTAGGCTACCCACTCCAGTATTCCTGCGAGAAGCCCATGGACAGAGGAGCCTGGCGGGCTACAGTCCGTGGGGTCGCCAAGAGTCGGACATGACTGAGTGACTAACACACACTTCGGGACACACTCTCAGAGGCCCTTCTCCCCACCTCACCAACTGGGTGCCACCCCACCTCTTTCCTGTGGAGATCGGCAGAGAAAGGGAGAGGAAGGCAGCTTTCTCCCTGGTTCTTCAGAAAGTATGGAAGTGCTCAGGGAGAAACGGGGGTGAACAGTAGAGATTATTCTCACACTAAAAGGAAGCCTGGTTGGGTATGTTTGCCTTTAATCAAATGACAAGCTAGAGGGCTGTTTATCTTACCGCTTACAAATGATTGGGGAAATATTTAAATTTTAAAGACTCAGGGATTGAGAATTTACTCCCATGCTGTTGGAATAATTTGACTATTTTGGCAATGTCTACATATAAGCACTTTAAGACACTTGTCCGCCTGAGACTAATATATTCACTGTGGTATAACTAGCACTGGATCCATTAACTCGGAAATGCAACTCCAACCAGTTGGCTGATGGCAAGGTTAGCCCATGGTTGGCACACTCCACACATTTGTGGAGGGAGGGAGTCCCCATGAACTGAGATTGACAGCGATCATGAACTTGGAAGAAAACTCAAGGGTTTTGAAGGCAGAGGGCACTGTCCCACAGGAGACAGAAGATGGCGCTTGAACAGAGAACTCCTCTGCTTGGCTGAAACTGCTGAAGCTGGAATAAGGGGCTCAGATCCAAGCATCCACAAGGCGCCCAAACCTTCCCAGCCAGCACAATGGTCTTCTTTGGGTCTCTTGTTTGCTTTCCTTTGATTCTGCCCTTCAAAGGAAATAGGGTGTGTTGATGTTCTGGATAAAGAATGTGCCTTCTGGGTGATCTAATTCATCCTGCAGTAGAATGAAAAGGAAATGAAGGGGCAGAAAGAAGCAAGGCTCGTGGAATATATCAGTAGAGTGAAAACCTGTGAGTTTGTTACACTGCTCTGTGCACATGGACAGGTCCTGCAGCTGTGCTTCAGCCCCTAAACCAGGGACAACAAAACAACTGGTGTGAAGAATAAATGTTACATGGGATCTGGATGAGGGGTGAAACAAGAGGGCCTGATGTGCTTGACACAGAAAAGAACTAATACACACCCTATCTCATTTAATCCTCACACCAGCCCAAAGGTAATGGTATGTAAGCAAATAAAAGCAAAACATACCAAAACAGGCTCACAAAGAAAACAGGCTTCACACCACTGAGAAGCATTAGGCTCAAGACTTGGGGGTCTCCTAATGCCAGAGCCCCTTCTCTTTCCACTGACTCCCAAAGCAACAAGCACTCTGAAAATTACAAAGAGCACTGGAAGTCCCCTGTCTATTGCCCAGAGGCCAAAGATGCTTACTCCTGAAAATCACCAGCTTAATAGAGGTCTCAGATCTTCAGAAGATGCAGTATAGATGAGATGTTTTCAGCTAGCTACTTCTACTGGTCTACCAGGCTATACTTTTCCAGTTTAGCGATGGACAGGGTGAGTCACGGGATTTTGCTTTTAAGAAGGTTAAATTTCCACAACTAAGTAGCTGTGGTATGTCGGGCTAAGGGAGATGTTTTGCCCAAGAAAGCTGGTTACTGGGGCCATGCAAGTTGATACATGCCTCTGAGTCCAGAAGCTTGAAGTAGACAGGTGCCCGAGAGGCAGGTATTAGATTCTGCCCATCCCCCCACCCCACCCTCCTACCCCCTACCTCTCCACCTCAACCCTGTTCTTATTTTATTCAACTTAATTGGTCTTTAGTCAGCATCTGTGTTGATACAGAAATGCAGACTCTCTGTAGCTTTGACAACAGTCAGCCATTCAACCTTCTCTCCAAATGCCTGTGGTCTCTGCATTTGCTGAGTGGGTCACCTTCATCTAAATATGTGGGTCTCTGTATGTTTAATGAACACAGGTGTTAGGGTTCCCTTAGAGTCAAACATGTGGGTCATAAACCATTGAGGACATGCACACAGTTGGTTTTTCACTCAGATATTTGACACTGTGTAAAGACTGCTTCCCAGGTGGCGCTAGTGGTAAAGAACTGCTGCTGCTGCTGCTGCTAAGTCGCTTCAGTCGTGTCCGACTCTGTGTGACCCCAGAGACGGCAGCTCACCAGGCTCCCCTGTCCCTGGGATTCTCCAGGCAAGAACACTGCAGTGGGTTGCCATTTCCTTCTCCAATGCATGAAAGTGAAAAGTGAAAGTGAAGTCATTCAGTCGTGTCCGACTCTTAGTGACCCTATCGACTGCAGCCCACCAGGCTCCTCTATCCATGGGATTTTCCAGGCAAGAGTACTGGAGTGGGGTGCCATTGCCTTCTCCGGGGCAAAGAACTAGGAGATGTGAAAAACATGGGTTTGATCTCTGGGTCAGGAAGATCCCCTGGAGGAGGAAATGGCAACCCACTCCAGTATTCTTGCCATGGACAGAGGAGCCTATAATCCATAGGGTCACACAGAGCTGGACATGATTGAAGTGACTTAGCATGCGCACACAAAGACATTTAAGCATATTCCGGTCTTCTTAAGACTGGAAGTGTAAGCAAAGACCTGCTCCACTCAAAACTGCTAGAAAGTTCCTCAAAAAGTAAAACATAGAATTACCATTTAAACCAGCAATTCCATAGCTAGGTATACACCCCCAAAGAACTGAACACTGGAATTCAAACAAATACTTGTACGCAAATGTTCATAGCAGAACTGTTCACAGTCCAGTGCTCACCAGCAAAGGAACGGATGAAGAAAATACGGTGTCTCCACACAATGGATAATGATTTGGCCTTGAAAAGGAATGACGTGCTGATACGCGCTTACAACACAGATGAGGTTTGAACACATGCTAAGTGACAGAAGCCAGACACAGAAGGCCATATATTCTAGGGTTCTATTTGTATGAAACATCCAAAATAGGCAAATCTATAGAGACAGAAAGCCAGTCAGTGGTTGCCAGGGACTGGGGGTGCCAGAGAATGGGGAGTGACTGCCTAATGAGTACAGGGTGTCCTTTGGGGTTGGGGGAAATGTTCTAGGACCAAAGACAGGTGATGGCTGCCCAACACTGTGAATATACTAAAAGGCACTAAACTGTACATATTAAAAAGGTTACTTCTGTGCTACGTATGTCTTGCCTTACTTTTTCTTCTAAGTGCTGGGAGCATGGAGTAGGGAGCAGAGAATAAATGGATGGATGGAAGGCATGAGAGAAAACAGCACCATGGTGAGAGAAGCCAGAGACCAAGATACAGATGACAGCAACTTTGCTACAAGCTGTGTGATGGTGGGCAAGTCACCCACCCGCTCAGGGCCTCCCTTCTCTCCTCTGTGAGAAGGAAGAGGCTCGGGACAGCCAGTTCTGAGGACACGCTGTGTCTGTGTCAGTGTCAGTTAGGGTTGCAAATACACTTGTTAATTTCATGGATATACACATTCTTCTCTAAGGACCTTCTCCTAGATGCATTCTATTGTTGTTGTTTTTTAAATATACCCTTCTAATCATTTTTTAATTTTGTTTGTTTCATCACTGCTGGATGCAGACTTTCTCTAGTTGTAGCCCCACCCCCACCCCACTACTCTCCAGGGCTTCAGTAGCTGTGGCTCATGAGTTTCGTTGCCCCACAGTGGGTGGGATAGTCCTGGACCAGGGATCGAACACATGTCCCTTACATTGGCAGGTGGATTCTTAACCACTGGACCATGGAGGAAGTCCCATCCTGGTTTTTAAATCAGTTCACTCATTCAACCTTCACCAACTTCCAAGAGAAAACTCAGAGAATCCAGAAGAACCTGCTGTGCTGATTTAAAAAAAAAAAAAAATTCTGTGTTGAACAGGGGGATGTGAAAGGCAGAGTAGGGCCTGCAGTTAGTGAATACAGGGAACAGATGACATTAATGCTTCTGGCCAAGGCTGTTAAAGAAATATACACTTTCACTTCACCGCCCTGCAAAGTTAAAACTACCCACTATGTGTGATTCACTATGACACTGCATGTAATCCTGAGGCCATCTACTCCAAGGGAAGATCTGATTTGTAGCCAGGGGAGCATCATGGCTGAGCACACTGGCCGTGATGAAGCCAGTGCCCCACCCCTGCTGGGTGCACCCAAGGTGAGAGCCATGCTGCCAAGGAGGCTGCGGGTCTGTCTTCTCCATGACCACAGTCCAGATGGGAAGGGCTACAGGCACTGGAGGCCCTGCAGGACACAACCCAGGGGGCTGTGATCAGCAGGACATCCCGGGCTGTGGTGTGACACTCTGCTCCACCTTCCAGAGAACAAAGCACCAGTCTCCCCTCTTTTGGGCCACCCATTAAGGGAGGGCCCCAGCTCCCCTGAGCAGCGCTGGCACCAGCAAGCCAGCAGGGCAGGGCAGGCCACAGTTGGATGGGAGGCTCCCCTGGAAAGATGAACCTGCTCCAGGGTGTTACCCACTCTTGGCTGCCAAGAGAGCACTAGCCCTGGGAGCTCCGTGCACAGGGAAGAGAAATGCACAGACTCATTCATCTAGGTGTGTTCCCCTGGACCAGTGGTCCCCTACCTTTTAGCACCAGGAATGGGTTTCATAGAAGACAATTTTTCCATGGACCAGGGTGTATGGGGAGGAGGGCGGGGGGAGGGGTGATTTCCAGATGATTCAACTATATTACATTTATCGTGTACTTTATTATTATTACATCAGCTCCATGTCAGATCAACAGACACTAGATCCCAGAGGTTGGGGACCCCTGCCCTAGACCCTGTACCTTCTGATGCTGCCTACACAGGCTTTGCCTTGACCAAAGAACTCTCCTATAAGGCAGAAACCCAAGCACAGTCACCTGGGGTTCACGGTGCATTCAGTCTTCTCAGTATGCCAACTCTTATACTGGCAAAAATGATCCGTAGGTGTCCACTTCACAATCAAACACTTATCAGTATGAGCTGTGTTAGCACACTTCTGCTCAGTGCAGCGAGAGGTTCATAATAAACAGAAGGCCAGTTCTCTGCCTTAGGGACTTTAATTTGTTCACTCATTGATTCACTCCATTTTTGAGCCATTCATCAAGTTTCAGGCACTGATTCCATCTTCAAAGTCAATGGAGAGGAAAACTGCTCACATATAAAACAGCTAGAGAATAATCCCAGACAGACATAGAAAGTAAGAATTTTAGTCGCTCAGTTGTGTCCAACTCTTTTCAACCCCATGGACAGTAGCCTGCCAGACTCCTCTGTCCATGAAATTCTCCAGGCAAGGATACTGGAGTGGGTAGCCATTCCCTTCTCCAGGGGATCTTCCCAACCCAAGGATTGAATGCAGGTCTCCTGCATTGCAGGCAGATTCTTTACTGCCTGAGCCACTAGCTGCTGCTGCTGCTAAGTCACTTCAGTCGTCTGACTCTGTGCAACCCCATAGACGGCAGCCCACCAGACTCCCCCATCCCTGGGATTCTCCAGGCAAGAACACTGGAGTGGGCTGCCACTTCCTTCTCCAATGCAGCAAAGTGAAAAGTGAAAGTGAAGTCACTCAGTCGTGTCCAACCCACCTGAACCACTAGGGAAGCCCCCAAATAGACATAGCATGGAGGCAAATCATGACAACTGCTGACACTCAGTATAAGTTTAGCCATTCAAGTTTATCTTTATATATGCATCCTTATATATTCAAGTTTATCCTTATATATGCATCTACTTTCAAGCTAGAAAGAGTCCAAGTCACCACTGGGTCCAATGGCATGGTACCCTACCCAGGGACTGACAATTCCAGGATCTCCTGGACAGCTTATTAAATGTACAGATTCCTCAGGCCCATCAGGGCTGCAAGGATGTGGAGAAGCTGGGGCTCTAAGGCAGTATTGGTGGGAACGTAAAGCAGCGCAGCTGCAGGAGAAAACACTTTGACGGTTCCTCAAAAAATTAAAATTACCATGTGATCCAGCAATTTCACTTCTGTGTATGTCCAAAAAAGCTGAAAGTAGGGTCTCAGAGAGATGTATGTACACCCAACTTCATAGCAGCACTATTTACAATAGTCAAAAGGTAGAGGACTTCCCTGGTAGCAGAGTGGATGGAATCTGCCTGCCAAAGCAGGGGACACGAGTTCGATCCCTGGTCTGGGAAGATTCCACGCGATGAGGGGCAACTAAGCCAGTCCAAGGCTTACCTTGGACACCTAGAGCCCAAGCTCCAGAGCTCTCAAGCCGCAACCATTGAGCCCATGTGCCACAACCACTGGAGCCTGCGTGCTGAGAGCCCAAGCTTCGCAACAAGAGAAGACGCCACAATGAGAAGTCTGAACACTGCAATTAGAGAGTAGCTCCCACTTGCCACAACTCGAGAAAGCCCATGCAAACCCAGTGCAATGAGAACCCAGCGCAGCCAAAACTAAATAAAAGGTAGAAGCAACCCCAATCCCCACCAACAGATGAAAGAATAAACAAATGTGGTCTATACCTAGAGCAGAATGCTGTTCATCCTGAAAGAGGAAGGAAATTCTGACACCTGCTTCATGATAAACCTTGAAGAGCTTATGCTAAGTGAAATAGGCCCAGCATAGACAGACAAATGCCATATGATTCCAGCTATTATGAGAGTAGTCAGAGTCACAGACACAGGTGGTTTCCAGGTGCTGGGGGAGGACAGAATGAGGAGCTGTTGTTTAATAGATACAGGGTTTCAGTTTTCCAAGATGAAAAATTTCTGGTGATTGGTTGCACAACAATTTGAATATACTTACCATGACTGCACTGAATTAGTAAAAATAGTCCAAATGGTAAAATGTGTGTCATGCATTTCACCCCAATCTTTAAACACACAGGTTCCTGGGCCCTGGGCCCAAAGATTCAGACTCGGCCATCTGGAGAAGGACTCTGGAATCTGTGTTTCTAAGGCTTCCTGGGAGTTGCTGACTTGTGGCCAGTTTGGATACCTCCAATCCAAGTTCTTATTTTAGAGATGAGGAAACTGAAGTCCGGGGAAGTAAAGTGATTTGCCAAAGGTCACTCGGCTCCCCGGTGATGCCTTAGGACAAGCCCAGACTGGCACTGCCTAACCCTGGCTGGACATCTGAGTCATTCACCGGGCCCCAACCCAGACCCACTGAACGAGGATGTCTGGGGGAAGCGGCCTGAGCAACCAGAATTTGTAAACACTCCATCAGTTCTTAAAATTTTGACGTGTGGCCAGAATTGAAGATGCCTGACCCAGTCTTCTGGTTCTTTTTCACTCTCACAGGCTGGACACCAGACGTTGGCTGGAAAGTGGGGACCATGTGTCTGCTGTTTGAGAGGGCTGCTACCGGCAGAACTTTCAGCCAAACTTGGTGGTTTAGCAACGGAAGTTTCTCTCTGTCGCATGTTTTGCATGTTTCGGGGTCTAGTACATTGACTCTCTCTTCTCAGTGCAGAGGAGAACACAGCCCCCTGGAAAAAACACGTTGAAGAAAAGGCAAAGTGTAACCACGGTGCTTCACTTCACTAGTCAGGGATGCAAAACAAAGTCACGTCTCTTATGAAGTCTCAAGCCCCCAACTGCCCTAGTAAGAAATCAATACCCACTTCCAGAACTTCCTTCCAAAAACCACTCCAAAAAACCCCAGGCTTGCGTATGCAAACCAAAGGGTAGCCCCTCCTACACTCAGCACAGAGTGACAAGACATACACCCTTCCCGCTTCAAGCAGGTCCAGTTCCAAAGGGCCGTGAGTCTAAAATGAAGAAGCCACCTCTGGATTCACTGCCACCAATAGGACTGTGACTCAACCACGCAGAGCTTTAACACCACTTGTGGATGACATGTGTCCTTTGGGGCAGTCTTCTACAGAAGAAGTCATCAAAAAGATAAGAGATAATGAGTGTTGGGAGCCTGTGAAGAAAAGAGAACCTTTGTGCACCTCTGGTGGGAAAGTGAATGGTGCAGCCACCATGGAAAACAGTATGGAGGTTCCTCAGAAAAATTAAACACAGAACTACCATACAATCCAGCAATCTCATTTCTGGGTATACATCCAAAGGACGTTAAAACAGGATCTCAAAGAGGTATCTGTACCCCCCTGTTCACTGCAGCATTATGTACAATAATCAGTACATGGACACAACCCAAATGTCCATCAACAGATGAACAGATAAAGAAGATGTGGTGTACACACACACAATGGAATAGTATTCGGCCATGGAAACAAAGAAATCCTACTGCTTGCTACAACTTGGGTGAAACTTGAAGGCATTATGCTAAATGAAATAAGTCCAGCAGAGAAAGACAAATGCTATATGATCTCCTTTACATGTGGGATCTAAAAATGCTGAACTCAGAGAAACAGAGAGTGGAATGGTGGTTACCAGGGGCTGGACATGGGGAAAATAGGGAGGTATTGATCAAAAAATACAGACTTCCAGTTATAAAAGTAACAAATTCTGGGGATCTAATACCTAGCATAATGATTATAGTTAATGATACTATAGCATACATCAGATATTGCTGAGAGAGTAGATTTAAATGTTCTCATGACTAAAAAGAAATACTAATTTTGGGGGATGAAAGTATTAGGTACTACTAACATGGTAATTATTTTGCAATATTTAAGTGTATCAAAAGAATACATTGTGCACTTTACCTTTTTTTTTTTTTTAACTTTGAAAGGAACAAGATTTAGTATTTACAGGTCCTGGAAATTACACAGGATGCCTGGGGGCCACACAGCAAGGTTGCAGGTAGAGAGAAGGTGTCATTGTACACATTAAACTTATACGATGTTATATGTCAATTACATCTTAATAAAGCTGGAAAATAAATACATAGGCCAATATTACCCACACCAAACACCTGTTGAGACAGGTAACCTACTCCCCCCCACCACCATGATCTCTGCAAGTATCCTAAGAAAATCCTCAGCATCTGTGGTCTTCAGGCCAGTGTGTCTGCAGTCAGCCCCTCAAATTCACTCTGTGATGTGAAGCAGATTGAGCAGGCCTTAAACCTACGGGCCACATGTGGCTTGTGATGGTTCAGCAGCAGCATTTTTTACCACCTATTGGCTTTAAGGTCCTGAACAAACTCCTAGCTCTCATCTGAACCAACGTTAAGCCACGACTTCCGACAATGGTACTCCTCCTTTCATCACAGCAGTAAGTGTCTTTGATTCCATCAGTCACTCTTCTTGCTCTCCTTTGACTTGGCAAATACCTCATGTGTTGCTTGATCTATGCTTTGTCCTTCTAACCGTCCCTACTGTCTAGAAATAATTCACTCTACATACACAAAACACACTAAACAGAAAAACAGCATGGCTGCTATGCAAGGGCCTCGTCTGATCACCTCTCCTGCTACCTGTTGGGGGCAGGCAGAGCTGGTGCACTCCAGTTCTGAAGCAGGGTTCTGCAGGTTGGAGGTTTCTCTGGAGATGGAGAAGCATCTATGCTCTTCTCAGTCCCCCAATATCCTCATTCTCCATCCTTGATGCCTCTGCTCCTAAAACATGTCATCACCTCCAATACAATGGGCCTGGCGCCCAGAACAGGCTCATTCACCCCAGGAGTCACCAGGGGATGCTGTGAAGGCTACAATCCACAGGAAGAAAGGCAGCCCTAGGCACAGCACTCCCTGCAGCTGAGTACTATGGAGGGGTCCCCCAGCCCCCAGCCCCACACCCAGCATCCCACGGAAGGAGCGTAGCAACTTGGACTTCAAATGTTATAGGTCCAATAACCCACTCTTGCCATCTATGCATGTAGGAAGATACACACACATGTACACACGGTTGTTTCTTTCCCCAAAGTCACATTCACGGCTTCGTAAGAGTTAAACCTAGAGGAGTTCCTAAAAAGGCCAAATACTGTAACCTCTCTGAGCCCTAGGCTAGACTCCCTAAACCCTATGTGAGCTTCCTCTCAGAGATGTCTGTTATTCTTCTTGCCATCTAACCTGCTGGGCAACTGAGTTTGTAACTTATAACAACATTGAATTTCCTAAAGAGGGGATTAGGGTCTCAAACCAGTCCCTCCTTAGTAGACACCTGTGCTGCATATGTAAATATGCCCAGGGGTTCTCTGGTGGCTCAGTGGTTAAGAATCTACCTGGCAATGCAGGAGACATGGGTTTGATCTCTGATCTAGGAAGATCCCACATGTCCTGGAGCAACTAGGCCTGTGCACCACAATTACTGAGCCTGTTTTCTAGAGCCCTGAAGCTACTGCAATGAGAAGCCTTCACACCGCAACTGGAGAGTAGCCCCTGCTCACCAAAACCAGAGAAAAAGCCCGTGTAGCAAGAAAGACCCAAAGCAGCCAAAAATAAAATAAATAAATAAAATTTAAATATATATATATATATATATATATATATATACACACACACACACACACCCACCCAAACTCTCCCCATTACAATAACCTTACTCTGCACAGGTATTGCTGAAGAACCATTCCATTAACTTTCCTATCACAAGACAAAAGAAAGTCTTTTGAGACTTTAAAGAGATATAAAGAGATATAAAAACAATTGGAAAGGAAGAGGAAAACATCACCATTTACAAATTCTATGATGATATACCAGACAACCCCCAAAAAGCCGACAGAGAAACTATCTCAAAACAATAAGAATATTTAGTAATGTAGCAGGCTCCAGAACTAATAAACAATAAACCTCTGAAGATAAAATGGGGAAAACAGGCACCATTTACAATAGGAACTAGAAAGAAAAAAGATAAAATTAACCAAAAATCTCAAAACCTATAGGGAAAAAAACCTTGAAAACAGTTCTGAAAGGAAACAAAAGAGGATCCGAACAAAGAGAAAGGAATACTGTGCTGTGATATGTCAACATTCTGTAAAGGAATTCATAAGCTTAATATATCAACATAAATACCAACAAACTTTTTTTTCTGGAGTAAGACAAGACGATTCTAATGTTCTCAGAGAAAATTCTGGAAAAGGTAATGAGTAGTATTTATATTTGGAGAAGGCAATGGCACCCCACTCCAGTACTCTTGCCTGGAAAATCCCATGGACGGAGGAGCCTGGTGGGCTGCAGTCCATGGGGTCGCTAGGAGTCGGACATGACTGAGCGATTCACTTTCACTCTTCACTTTCATGCACTGGAGAAGGAAATGGCAACCCACTCCAGTGTTCTTGCCTGAAGCATCCCAGGGACGGGGGAGCCTGGTGGGCGGCCGTCTCTGGGGTCGCACAGAGTCGGACACAACTGAAGCGACTTAGCAGCAGCAGCAGTATTTATATTAGTATTATTAATTATCACAGTAGTATTATTAAACTTCAAAATTTTAATTTAGTAGTACTAGTGAATAAATAAGCAGAAAGACTAGTGAAATGGTAGAAAATCTAGAAATAGTCTGGAGAATACCCAGAAATAGTCTTCCTTCCAATGAAGGAATTTGGTATATCAGAACGCTGGAAAATCTGTGGGGAAAACATGGACTTTTTGAATAAAGGTGTTATTACAACCTGGTAGGCCATCTGGAAACAATTTGTAAACCATACCTTCTGCCAAAAGCCAAGAAAATTTTTAAGTGGGTCAAGATTTAAATGTGATGACAAAAAAAAAGAAAAAAACATCAAAAAACATGAGAGAAATCTTGCACAACCTTAGAATGGTTAAAGCATTTCTAAAATGATTCAAAATCCAGATGAGAAAAAAAGGTTAAAATTGTTTACTTCATAAAAATTGAAACTTCTGCATGGATAAAAACAAACAGCCAAATGAACCATTATAAAACCAAAGACCAGTGACAAATAGAAAAATATTTTCAGTTCACATTCCACAGATAAAAAAGGCTCTTACAAAATGACAGGTAAAAAGATCAATGGCCCAAAGTTACATGGGTGAAGGATAGCCCATAAAAAGGAAATACAAATGTTCTACCTCACTCATAATAAAAGATGTAAATGAAAGACACTGAAATACCATTTTCTTAATTAACAAATGGACAAGAATCCTAAAGTTTAATAAGGCAGAAGACTGTAGAGGAAGCAGGATCTCTCACTTATGGCTGGTAGAGGTGTAAATTGATACAATCTGTTTGGAAGTAATTTGGTAATATTTCTTAAAGCACAAAAGTATGTTCCCTTTGATCCAACAATTCTACTGTCAGGGATTTATCCCTGAAAAGTTGGATCCCTTTGATCCAACAATCCTACTTTCAGGGATTTATCTCATTCTTTAACACATGCAAAATGAACCTGTGTACAAAATTATTGACTGAAACGTTGTAGGCAACAGTGAAAGATTAAAATCAACTTAGATTGGAATCAACTTTAATCAACATCTAAGTTGATTAAATAAGTTAAATGCAGGAAACGCAGGTTCGATCCCTCAGTTGGGAAGATCCCCTGGAGGAGGAGATGGCAACCCACTCCAGTATTTTTGCCTGGGAAATCCCATGGACAGAGGAGCCTGGTGGGCTACTGTCCATGGGGCCACAAAGAGACGGACATGACTGAGCACATTTATAGGAACTAAAAATACACACATTCACAGTTAAAGCAATTATGAACAATAAGATACAAGAAAGCCACAAGCCAATTGCCACTTCAGAGGTGCTGGGAGCAAAAGCAGGGAACTGCATGTGATCCCTGCGCACAGCACCACCATGAGGGCAAACAGACCACCTAAGCCACCCCTCTCGCCTGACCCACCAATCTGCCTCTACCTTCGCCCCACGAACCT
The DNA here is from genome assembly GCF_032452875.1 of Bos javanicus. Taxonomy (NCBI): domain Eukaryota; kingdom Metazoa; phylum Chordata; class Mammalia; order Artiodactyla; family Bovidae; genus Bos; species Bos javanicus. Next base: position 100,173,994 of record NC_083871.1, on the reverse strand, counting down.
GCCCTCCTTGGAGGGCAAGCAAGGGCGCCTATTACTTGTTTTCACTACCTCGTGCTACAACACGAGTCCCAGGAAAGCCTTGCCTGAATTTTTCATCTTGCCTCTTATCAATTTCTACTGATGAAAGAGTCTAAGGACCCAAGTCAGTAAGACAGCCACTAAATGGAATATTATACAACTCCAAAATGGAATGGAAAACTCTTAAGGAACTGCTATGGAAAAGTCTCCTAGAGAAGACATTAAGAGGGAAAATTAAGGTACAGAGTGTAGTGAACACTGTTGGTTGTTTTTAAAATTTTGGAGAGGAAAGCCTATATATTCATATTTGTTTGCACCTGCTTTAATAATACATCTTAAAGAATGTTTGTACCTATTTTAATAATACCTCTTAAAAATACTATGGGACAGCTGCTGGAGGAAGAGAAACTGGCAGGACAAGGGAGAGAATGGGGAAGGAGCCATTTTACTCTATTTAGAGTTTTCATTTTTGAACTATGCAAATGTATCACCTGTTTTTGAAAAACAGTAATTTTTTAAAGAACATGCTGAACAAGGGGGATTAAATGGTATTTCCCTTGATTAACAAAGGTCGTTAAAGCCACTCTCATGAAGCTTCCTGCTACAAACATCAATTAGACTACTCTCTGCATAGTGCATAGGGGGCCACTGTGCAATTCCACTCCCAACCTACGGGTTTCAGTCCCCAGGGTGGGGACATTGAACGGTCAGCCAAACCCCAACCATCCCTGAATTGGTGGGAAAAAAAATAAAGAATGCAAAAATAGATAACTTATTTCCCAAACCATACAGTAAATGTTTAATGCTGCTGCTGCTGCTGCTTAGACGCTCAGTCATGTCTGACTCTCTGCAACTCCATGGACTGTAGCCCGCCAGGCTCCTCTGTCCATGGGGATTCTCCAGGCCAGAATACTGGTATGGGTTGCCATTTCCTTCTCCAGGGGACCTTCCTGACCCAGTAAATGTTTACTGAGTTAATGCAAACTCAATATTCATTGTGGAGATACAACAAAATAATCTGTGATTATATTTTAAGATAAAAATTGCTTTTAGAGGCAAAATACAAAAGAACATACAGCCTAAATACATCTGACGCCACCCACTGGTTCACCATAATTGTTCTTTTATACATGATGGTGTGTGCTAAGTCACTTCAGTCATGTCCGACTCTTTGTGACCCTATGGACTGTAACCTTTCCAGGCTCCTCGGTCCATGGGATTCTCCAGGCAAAGATATGAGAGTGGGTTGCCATTTCCTCCTGCAGGGGATCTTACCGACCCAGGGATCGAACCCATGTCTCTTATGTCTCCTGCACTGGCAGGCAGGTTCTTTTCGACATGTAGCACCTGGAAAGCCATACATGAGGAGGCCGACAATTCTCTCAGAAGCAACATGTCAGGCTCTACTACTTGCCCACTTACTATATGATCTGTTAAGCTCAATTCTTATCTCAGAGACACCATGGGCATAGACAGATTTTTAAATTACTTTCTTTCCACTAGAACTGTGGCTATTTAAGCAACACTATCACTCTCTGAGTTAAAACAAAGAAGTGGGGGCCCTTCCTGCCTGCCCACTGTTGACGTATCTATTCCTCTGACTTGTGCGCAAAGCAAGAACGTGTTTGGAAAGGAGACTTTGCTCTATTTTCTGGGTGGCTAAGCTCCTGAATACTGCCTATATTCTCAGCCAGACTGGAAGCTGTGCCTTATTTATCTGAATGCTCAAAGAATAAGACGTATAAACTGGCACACAGGAGGTGCTCAGCAAAGATTTGGTAAATGAATGATAAGGTCAGAGAAAGGAAATTGAGCTACCAGTGGTTAGAATACAGCAGAGTCCAAGCCTTTCTTCTACTCAGTTCAGTTCAGTTCAGTTCAGTCGCTCAGTCGTGTCCGACTCTTTGCGACCCCATGAATCGCAGCAAATACAGGAGGGTTATTTAGGAAGCCTGAGAATTCTCCAGGGACACGGGCAATCCATGCAATTCAGTCAGAGAAGATGTACCCAGCGTGGGTGAAAGAGCTCAGAAGACTGGGAAGGAAGGTGCTACTAATAGCAAAGATCCCAATGGGAAGCTGAGTCTCAAAGAAAGGAAGTTCAAGGCCTGGATTATTGGAGAATGGAGGGAAAGAAAGGACAGAGGCAAATGGCAGAGTGGGTAGGACAGTCACAGCGGTGGACATGAGCCTCCATTTCCCTACCACCTTCCTTCTCTTTCCCCTGCTCCTCCCTTGAAAAGCTGGGCTGTGAGCTAGAGGGGGATCCTAATGTTGAGAAATAAAGTCCACACAACAGGTAACCACAAAAAAATTAAGATGAACAGGTAGAGCAAGAGCCATCCAAGGAAAATCGGGTGGAGGTGGCAATAGGGAGCTATTATGAGTTCTTGAGTAAGGAGATGACAAAAGTGATGGTTTGATAAAATCAGTTTGACCAGACATGCGAGATTTACTGGGGAGACTGCCAGACTGATCAAGCAGGATCCATGAATCGTTGGTAGAATGCTGAGAGCTGGAGTAAGAGTCAAGGCAAATGTTTCATTTCTAAGGAAGAAGACAGTTGCTGCCTGGAGGATCAGGTGTGAAGTGCAGGGAGATTATCATAGAAGACTCTGAGACATCTGAAAAACAGACAATGAGTTCCCCTGGTAGGAACTGGGTAACAGGGAAAAGAAGCTAGGATTCAGGGTGGGAAGATGATCAGTGAGGTTTACTAACGAGATGAGTAAGATTGTGGGGAGGAGCCCATTGAGGGGATGGCAGAATCATCTTCCTAAATACCCTCATGCAGATCTTCAGCTGGAGGGGGGTGCCCGTCCTGTCTTTGTGGTCCCACGGTACTGGACTTCCCCACATCAGTACATGTTCTCATATTTCAACTCAATGACAACTTCTATATTCTATGATAAGTCCATTGTCTGTAAGCTCGGGAAAGGCATAAAGGCTGTCACTTGGGAAGTCCCTTTTCTTGAAATCAGGGTCATCGAGTTCAGTGAACTTGAGACTTAGAAGACCTAAATGAGCTGCTTTCAGGTGACTCTACTCGCCAATCTGCCAAGGGGTCCATTTCCCTGGTAGCTCTCCCATAATAACTTTGCCTGTCTGAATTTGCACCACTGACAGGACCCAGCCTTTGACTGAATTGGTTTTGAGTCAGGTGCTCAGACTTGGTAGAACTCATGAATCTTTCCTTACTGAATGTCTCACTGAAGATAAGTGTTTTCAAGTTGCCTTCCTTGGAAGGAAAAGGCCGCTCAGAATAGAAACACACCACAAATCGTCTTCATCCAGAAATACGCTCCCCTCCCCGAATGAAGTCGACTTGCAGAGGGAGTCCCTGGAAAGCGCAGGGCCCAGGGTGGGACGTGGGTGAGGCGGAGGCTATTTTTGGGCGCTGATGTCGCCTCCTGACGGGCATTAGCGTCAGTGGGCGAAGGAGGGCCGGCCCATTGGACTGCGTCCTGCAGCCCACATCCCAGGAGCTGCTGGCTGACAAAGGTTCTTTTCTGCAAGGAAAAACGTACTGTGCAGATGAATAGTGGGTCTGTCTGAGGACTTGCTGGAGGGTGTTGGTGTGTTTCAAAAGCAGTCCTGGCTCGGGGACTGAAGAGCTTCATTCCCAGGCCAGCCTGGGTCTCCTCCCATCACACTCCCCCATCTTCCCACCTTCCTGGGCCTCCTTTGCTTTCTTTTGTCACCTGTCCTCCTTCCTTCCTCATGCCACCGGACAGCTGCCTTGGCAAGGAGGGAAGGGGCGGTGGTGAGGGGGCGGGGGTGGAGAATGCATTAGCCCCTCACCAGGAGGCAGGAGCAGCTGGGCCCACAGTTTTCAGGATCCCTGCCCAGACATGTGGCCAGAAACTGGGTCTTTCAGGACAGGAAGGACTGGATTTACTGCCTTTCACCCTGCTTGAACCCAGCGTGTTCTGGTGCACCTCTCAGATCATGTCCTAGTTTTTGAAATAAAAGGTATGTTGGTATGATGTAGATACAAGATTAAAAAAAAAACAAACCTGGAATCAGGGGAATTGATTGGAACAAGACTAAATTCATGTCAAGCTATCGAATTTGAGTTTTCCGAGTCCACCCTTCCTTGCCTCAAATAGGCCTCGTCCAACCCCAGAGCCCAGCAGTGAGCTGAGAATGGAGGTGGAGACCATCAGCTGGCCTCCCTGTCGGGAAGGCAGAGTTTGGATGGTCAGGAGTTCTTTGTGATGCAGGCAGTCCTGAGGACGCCTGCGCTCCTGACTCAGGGCCCCCTCATGGCTCAGAAAAGCAGGTAAGGGTCCTCTTGTCAAAAATGGTAGGCAGCCGGGGGCCTAGCCTAGCCTATAAAGGTTCATCTGCAAAATATCTCAGCACATATATGTATGCCTGAATGAGACCTGGTTTGGTTTTTGCAAGTCTGCAAACATTATGGAGTCATGTGTTCATTCATGAATGGTTCCTTTCACTCAATATTGTTGCTGAGGGTTTTTCCCCCAAGTTAATGCATGAGCTGTCGTGCATTCATTTTTTGGTACATATAGCACAGTTTATGCATTCATTTTCTCCTGGGTGGATATTGATGTTGTTTCCAGTTTTTTTCTTTTGTTTTTAGCAAGAGTTCTGCTACAAAGATTCTTGCACTCCTCTCCTAGAGTTCATATGGAGGAATTTCTCTAAGGGGTACACAGTGGAATTTCTGCGCCATGCAACGTCTTCAGCTTTTCTAGACACAGTACTTTTTCCCCAAAGTACTGATTTACATATCCACCAGTAGGGCTTTGCTCTCATCCATAGTATTGTCTGAATTATTCATTTCTGCCGGTCTGGTAGCATAAAATCATCATCTCCTCCTTGTTTTAATTTGCAGTCCATGTTTAATCATGAAATTAAGCAATTTTTTAAAATATGTTGTTGTCTGTGTTTCCTTTCCTATAATGTTCCTGCTCTCATATCTTTTGTATTTGTATAGTGTGGTTTAGCTGTTTCTTAGTGATTTTTGTAAGTTTTTTGTATTATATATTCTGGATAATAATCTCTTTTGTTTATATGTGTGACAAATACTTTCTCCCTGTTTGGAGCTTTTATTTTCACTCTTTTTATAGTCTTATAGCAGTTCTTAGGCTTCCAGGTGGCACCAGTGGTAAAGAACCTGCCTGCCAATGCAGCAGACGCAAGAGACCTGGGTTCTGTCCGGGGGTCGGGAAGATCCCCTGGAGGAGGACACGGCAACCCACTGCAGTATTCTTGCCTGGAAAAATCCCATGGACAGAGGAGCCTGGCTGGCTACAGTCCGTGGGGCCACAAAGAGTCAAACACGACTGAGCACTTGTCAGCAGCAGCAGCACAGCAGTTCTTAAGGAGGTAGAGTTTCCAATCTTTTCCTTGCTGCTTTGCACTTTTATGTAACATTTAAAAACTCCTCCCCCCTACCCTGATGTTCGATGTTTTAAAGATTAAAGATGTTCTATGCTTCTTCTAAAAGAGCTTAACATTTTGCCTTGTACCTTTGAGCCCTTAATCACTCTAAAATGATTTTTATATATGGAATGATATAGAGTTCCAATATCATTTACTTTCCATATGGATAATTACTGAAGGAAATTGCAACCCACTCCAGTATTCTTGCCTAGGAAATCCCATGAACAGAGGAGCCTGGCGGGCTACAGTTCATGGGGCCACAAGAGTCAGACATGACTTAGCAACTAAACAGCAATGAAATTATTGAATGGTGTTAACACTTCCCCGCTTTTCTGTAATGCCCCTTTTGCCAGATCAAATTTCCAAAATTGCTTAGGTCTATGTCTGGGCTGTTTTGTTCCAGTGGTCTTTCTGTCTCTCCCTGAACTAACACCTCACTGTCTTCATTATTATTTTATAATGAAGCTTGACACCTAAGAAGACAAATCCCTTCACTCTGTTCTTTTCCCTTCTAGACAGTGTTGGCTAGTCTCAGACTTTTGCCCTGCCACATAAAAGTCAGAGCCAGCTTGCCAACTTCCATGAAAAACTATGTTGGTATTTTTATTGGAAATGCTTTAAATCTCAAGTTCAAATTTGGAAAAATGCACATACTTTCCTTACACTTGTATTGCTATTATAAATGATAGCTTTATCAAATTAACATTTCCAAATGTTAACTGGTGTATAAAAATGCAATTGCCTTGTTTACACTGTGTTTATAATTGGCAACCTTGCCAACTTTTATTATTCCAACACACGGTCTATGAATCTATGCAAACAATCACATCATCTGTGAGTAATGACAGTGTGGTTTCTTCCTTTCTAATCCTTTACCTTATAAATCTTTCTTTTTCCCCTACTGTACTGGCTAGGAAGTGGTAAAAGCAGAGATTCTTGCTCATTCCTGCTTGCTAAAGGATCTGCTTTTTCAATTTCATCATTAAGTGTGATATTTGCTGTAAGGTTAGTTTTTTTTTTTTTTTCTTTGTACACTGATGTTCTTTATCCAGTTCAAAAAATTCCATTCTATTCCTGATATGTTGACTCTTTATCCTAAGTTGACGTTGGATTATATCAAACAGTTTTCTGCTTCTACTGAGACAATTTTTGTGAAAATTCATGTGAATTTTTTCACTGGATCTGTGAACATGGTAAGTTATATCAGTCTATTTCAAATGTTGAACCAGTCTCGGATTTCTGGGTTAAGTCTTTATTCCAATTTAGTTATGAATTGTTGCCTTATATATTATTCATTCAGTTTGCTAATATTTTGTTTAGGATATTTTTATCTGTGTTCACTGGGTAAAATCAGCCTACAGTTTTCCTTTCTTGTATTGTCCTCATCTGCTTTTGGTTTGAAGATTTTTTTATAGTTACATAAATTGAGCTGGGGAGTGTTCTTTCTTTTTCTATTCTAAGAGTTTGTGTAGTATTTTAATAATCTATTTCTTTAAGTCTAGAGAAACCTACCTATCAAAGTAGGGCTGGCATTTCCTAATGGGAAGATTCCCTATTACCAATTCAATTTATTTGATTCAGTGAGTATAGAGCTATTTCATTTTTGTATCACTTTAAAGTCAGTTTCAATATGTTATATATTCCTACTACTTTTGGTATGAATTTGTTCATAACAGTCTCTTACTATCTTTAATCTCTGCTGTATCTGCTACACATTCCCTTTCCTATTCCTCGTATCTGTTTCTATCTTTTTGCTTTGTCTCATCAACCTTTCTGGAAGTTTGTTAATTTAGTCATATCAAAGAACAAACTCTTTGTATTGATCATCATTTTATTCTCTATTTTACTCTATATTTGTTTTACTACTTCATTAATTTCTTCTCATATCTTTGTTGCTTTCTTTATTCAACTTTCTTTGAACTATTTAATGTTCTTTTACTAATTTCTTAAATTGAATGCTCAATTTCTTGATTTTTAGCCATTCTTATTTTGTAACATAAGCATTTAAAGCTATAAATTTCCCTCCAAATACCTCCTTACCTGCATTAACAAATTAAGATACGTAATACTCTCATTAGTTACAAGTCAACGTGTGTACTTCATTTTTCACAAAGCAGCCTATAGTTCAATGATTTTTCTACCAAACAAACACTCAAGTAACCATCAATTAGGTCAAAACATAGAATATTACTTGTATTCCCAGAAACCCCAGTGTTGGTTCCCAGTCACAGCACTATCCCACTCGACCTAGGCTAACCATTATCGTGACTTTTATGGTTATCTTTTTTCCCTAGTTTTAACTCCAAGGTGTTTGCCTCTAAACACAACAGTTTTGTTTTGTCAAACTGTTTGGTTTTTGTTTGTTTGGGTTTGTTTAAGATGGCTTCAGAGACCACATTCTTTTGAATTTGGTTTCTTTCAGTCAACATTAGGCTTGTGAGATGCACCCACTCATTGCTTATAACTGGAGTTTGTTATAATTGCTATACATCTCCATTGTATAAATACATCATGGCTAATCATCATTCTACTCTTAATGAATATCTGAGTTATTGCCAGTTTGGGGCCACTATGAATAATGTTGCTATGAATAGCTTTGAAAGTCCCTGAATGAATACATGTCTGTATTTCTGTTAATTATACACTTACCAGTAGAATTATAAACTCAAAGGGGGTGAAGAGCTTCAACAAGAGTAAATAATGACAGTTGTTTCCTAAAAGTGTCATACCCAATTACATTCCCACCAGTAGTGTAACAACTGGTCTATAATAATATATATAATGGGAAGAGGTAATATTTAAGAGATATTAATAGAATTTTTCAAAGAATTGATGAAAACCACAAATCCTGAGAATTAGGAAGCCCTATGAATTTCAAGAGATGTAAATTTTAAAAATCCACTTTGAGATTTTTTTTTTTAAGTCAAAGAATACTGAAGGAAAAAAAAGAAGATCTTAAAAGCAACCAGAGAGAAAATAAAAATTACCTATGACAGAATAACTATTAGATTTATTTGACCTCTTAATAGCAACAAGTGAACCCAGAAGACAGTAGAATATCTTCAAAGACCTAAGAGAGAATCTTAGAATGTCAACTTAGATAGTATATCCAGTGGTAGTTCCTTTCACGAACAAAAATGAAATAAATGTATTTCAGACCAAAAAAGACTGAAAAAATATACCAACAGCAGACTCTCACTAAAGCAAAAGACCAGATCACTGGTAAATTGTTGTGGAAGTCATTAAAAAACAGGAAATTCAAAGGAACCAAAATAGAAGCTATTGTAGATAACTTTGAAGTATCAACTCAATCCTCCTCCCCTTTATTCTGAAAACTGAAAAAAATATAATGTTCAAAAAGTTAACAACATGCCTCTCATACAAATACAAAAAAATAAACATATGTCAAGATGTGCCCAATTTGTTTCTCAGGAAATGAACAGGATAGTGAAGCTAGTTCAAAGGAAAAGTCATTAAATACACAGTCATTAAAGTAAGAAAATATTGGAATAAGATTACTAGGTTAGGTACAAAACTAGTTAACATGATTATTTTTTTTTATTCAGTGCTATTCTCCCAAATCTTCCCACCCTCTCCCTCTCCCACAGAGTCCATAAGACTGATCTATACATCAGTGTCTCTTTTGCTGTCTCGAACACAGGGTTATTGTTACCATCTTTCTAAATTCCATATATATGCGTTAGTATACTGTATTGGTGTTTTTCTTTCTGGCTTAATTCACTCTGTATAATAGGTTCCAGTTTCATCCACCTCATTAGAACTGATTCAAATGAATTCTTTTTAATGGCTGAGTAATATTCCATTGTGTATATGTACCACAGCTTTCTTATCCATTCATCTGCTGATGGGCATCTAGGTTGCTTCCATGTCCTGGCTATTATAAACAGTGTTGCGATGAACATTGGGGTACACGTGTCTCTTTCCCTTCTGGTTTCCTCAGTGTGTATGCCCAGCAGTGGGATTGCTGGATCATAAGGCAGTTCTATTTCTAGTTTTTTAAGGAATCTCCACAATGTTCTCCATAGTGGCTGTACTAGTTTGCATTCCCACCAACAGTGTAAGAGGGTTCCCTTTTCTCCACACCCTCTCCAGCATTTATTGCTTGTAGACTTATGGATTGCAGCCATTCTGACTGGCGTGAAATGGTACCTCATAGTGGTTTTGATTTGCATTTCTCTGATAATGAGTGATGTTGAGCATCTTTTCATGTGTTTGTTAGCCATCTGTATGTCTTCTTTGGAGAAATGTCTATTTAGTTCTTTGGCCCATTTTTTGATTGGCTCATTTATTTTTCTGGAGTTGAGCTGTAGGAGTTGCTTGTATATTTTTGAGATTAGTTGTTTGTCCGTTGCTTCATTTGCTATTATTTTCTCCCATTCTGAAGGCTGCCTTTTCACCTTGCTAATAGTTTCCTTTGATGTGCAGAAGCTTTTAAGTTTAATTAGGTCCCATTTGTTTATTTTTGCTTTTATTTCCAATATTCTGGGAGGTGGGTCATAGAGGATCCTGCTGTGATGTATGTCGGAGAGTGTTTTGCCTATGTTCTCCTCTAGGAGTTTTATAGTTTCTGGTCTTACGTTGAGATCTTTAATCCATTTTGAGTTTATTTTTGTGTATGGTGTTAGAAAGTGTTCTAGTTTCATTCTTTTACAAGTGGTTGTCCAGTTTCCCCAGCACCACTTGTTAAAGAGATTGTCTTTAATCCATTGTATATTCTTGCCTCCTTTGTCAAAGATAAGGTGTCCATATGTGCGTGGATTTATCTCTGGGCTTTCTATTTTGTTCCATTGATCAATATTTCAGGTGAAAAATTGAAAGCATTTCCTCTAAAGTCAGGAACAAGACAAGGGTGCCCACTTTCACCATTACTATTCAACATAGTTTTGGAAGTTTTGGCCACAGCAATCAGAGCAGAAAAAGAAATAAAAGGAATCCAAATTGGAAAAGAAGAAGTAAAACTCTCACTGTTTGCAGATGACATGATCCTTTACATAGAAAACCCTAAAGACTCCACCAGAAAATTACTAGAACTAATCAATGATTATAGTAAAGTTGCAGGATATAAAATCAACACACAGAAATCCCTTGCATTCCTATACACTAATAATGAGAAAACTGAAAGAGAAATTAAGGAAACAATTCCATTCACCATTGCAACGGAAAGAATAAAATACTTAGGAATATATCTACCTAAAGAAACTAAAGACTTATATATAGAAAACTATAAAACACTGGTGAAAGAAATCAAAGAGGACACTAATAGATGGAGAAATATACCATGTTCATGGATTGGAAGAATCAATATAGTGAAAATGAGTATACTACCCAAAGCAAATTATAGATTCAATGCAATCCCTATCAAGCTACCAACGATATTCTTCACAGGGCTAGAACAAATAATTTCACAATTTGTATGGAAATACAAAAAACCTCGAATAGCCAAAGCTATCTTGAGAAAGAAGAATGGAACAGGAGGAATCAACCTACCTGACTTCAGGCTCTATTACAAAGCCACAGTTATCAAGACAGTATGGTACTGGCACAAAGATAGTTAACATGATTATGAGCAATAAAGTCATAATCTTTGGTTATAATCTCTACAAGATAAAATTAACTGAATATCTACAGATAAACATTTATCTAAAAGTTTACCATGTAACTGCAGAATCTGGGTCTTGCATCAGTAGTAGAAAGTGAGTCATATAAATATACATTCCTCAAGATAATTAAAGAACCCTAAGGTGGTTAAGGAAGACTCCAATGTGACATTAAAAGGACAAGTTATCTTTCTTTTGCTTTTATTTCCAAATGTGAGATAATTATTCTTAACAGAATAAATCCCCACCTTAGTTAGAGAGTTTGGGATGGGCATGTACACACCACTATATTTAAAATGGATAATCAGCAAGGACCTACTATACAGCACTATAGTTAAAATATAGCCATTTTGTGGCAGCCATATTTGTCATTCTTATGCCAAAGAAGTATAAGCTGGTCTACAGACACAAAGAAGCATGAATCAGTCTAGAGAAAGAAGCAAAGAGTCCAGCTGGCCACAAGTGTGAGAGAGAAAAGTGAGAATGAAATACCTCCTGGCTCTTGATGGCTTTGCACCCACTTCCTAGTCCCAGGCCTTCATGAAGCTCAAGCTATTGTCTTGGCCTTGGATTCTTGAGATATTCCAATATTCATCCAATAAATTCCCTTTTGTGCTTAAAGTGAGTTTAGGGAGCTTAAAAATACAAGCAAAAACAAAAGAGTAACCCATATTTTGAAAACCTAGAGAATCAAGACAGAGAGCAATAAAAGACTTTGTCCAAGCAGTGCAGATCCACAGATCCTGGTGCAAGACCCCCTTCTTATGTCAAAAGACATCAGTTCTTATGTGTTTCTTGTTAGCCCAGGGTAAGGGTTCTCTGCTATGCGGCTAAGTACCATGCAGTAGACAATTAGTTAGGACTTACCATGAGCCAAGAGCTGCACTGGGCTAAGCCCGTGAACATATTTACATGACGTATGTGGCAGATCAAGGAGGACTGTCACATCTCTGTACTTCCCAGCACCTTATCAGCCAGACAGCTTATAGCTGAAATCTCACAGTCTGTGGCATGTCCTCTCTTGTCTACATTCATATGAAGAAAAGCACAAGAAAATCTCCGTAGCTCTTTGGTTTATCAGGTTAACTCAGGGGGTGCAATTATGAAATTAAAATACCAATATCTCCAGTAGGAATTTTCACTTTTATATTGGATTTTTTTTTAATATGTTCAAGCATTCAAGCTAATACTAGACACTAAGACCTCTCTAGAAAGATGCAAAGAAAAAGGAGAGAGAGTCACAGGGGCCAGAGAAGGCAGGGCAGTGATGAATGGATGGGAAGGTAGCTGCAGTGGGATAGGCCCCTGTGAGAGAGGGAAAGTGGGGCTGAAATGGCAAAAATTAAATCCGTTAATCTATGACAAACATGGGAAAACCAGACACTACTAATTGCTTGCTCTGCGTAAATCTTTATAAGTTTACCCTGGTGCATGTGATAGCAAATAAGAACCTAGAGAGGGGCTTTTATGAAAAAGCTTTTCTGAATACGTGAAATAACAAAAGGTCCAGTTCTCCACCTCAGCTCTTTTGTGCAATCACATCAAATAGAAACTCAGCAGGCCCGAGGGCCACTGCTGCTTCTAATTAAGGCCTCAAGGTAAGGCAGCGCTTTAGGGGGTATCTTCCCAGCAAAACAGAAATTCCACCTCTGTCTCTAGCAGCAGAAGGCTGTGTTTGTTCTCAGCTTGCATTAAAAGTGGCAGGCTGCACCTGCCTTCCAGACACCCTGCAAGCAAGCTTATTCTAACGCTGATGCTCTTGTTAAAACAACTCAAAGCCCGGGTAACAGATGTTAGATAGAGGAGGAATGAGAAGCAAAGCATTTTTCCTTTTTCTGTGTATTTTTTGTGTGTCTGTGTGTGCTGGGGAGGGGTTTCATACGTGAAAGAATTACTATTGCCTTCCTTGGCAAAACTGATACACCATCTGTCATAGAGGTGTCAACACTGAAATCCTGGGTGCTGGTGGAAGGACTTATTTCAGTCACCAGTCTCGAGAAGAGGGGTTCTCAAATGTCAGTGATCATTAGAACCACCAGAAGAGCTTATTCAACCACAGGTCAGCAGCCTTACCCTCAGAGTTGTTTTTTTTTTAATTTTTTTTTAACTTTTTGTTTTATATTGGAATATAGCTGATTAACCATGTTGTGAAAGTTTCAGGTGGACAGCACAGCAGCTCAGCCATGCATATACATGTATCCATTCTCCCTCAAACTTGCCTCCCATCCAGGCTGCCATATAATACTGAGCAGAGTTCCCTGTCCTATACAGTAGGTCCTTATTGGTTATCTATTTTAAATACAGCAGCGTGTATATGTCCATCCCAAACTTCCTAACCATTTCTTGCCCCCCCCCTTTCTCCCCTGACTCCTTCACAAGTAATCTTAAATTCATTCTCTAAGTCTGTGAGTCTGTTACCCTGAGAGTTTTTTATTCTGTAGGTCTGGGGTGGTATCCATGAATTAGCATTTCTAACAATTTCCAAGGTAAGGCTGATGTTGCCAGTTCAGGAAGCTCACCTTGAGAATCACTGTTCTAGGAGGGCAAAGAGAAAGCGAAAAAGTGAAGAATCATCGGCTATGGCAGCGCAGACCAGACTGATTGGTTTTTTGAGACACAGGTGGTAGACAAAGAGGAGACAGCTGTGTTTGGATCTGAGCCCGTCTGTGAAAGGGCAGGCTGACAGCAGGCAGAAGAGAGTTTTGAAATGATCACCAAGTGTGGAACAGCTCGTCCTGACAAGAGGATACTGAGCCAGAGAGCGGGATACACATTTGTTGTAGGAGGGGGCGGGGGTCTCCTTAACCCCTGCCCCAGCTTCCTAGGCTTCTATCAGGCCGTGGGTGGGGTCTAGCTCTTCTTTTCTCTCTTAGAGAGTGTGGGTGCCTAGGCTCCCCAGGCCCACCCCACCCCACCCCTCCACTTCCCTGTTACTGCCACCACTCTTGAACCTTGTAGGAAAACTGGGCTGGTGAGAAAGGATCCTCCTTAGTTTGGCTCCTAGTGATGGACGGCTGAGAAAGCATCTGGGTTTTGCTGTTTGGGCCTGAGCCACAGGGCACCGTCTGCCTCCAAACTCATGCCCTGCCAAAAGTCCCTCACAGTCAGTCCGGCCCGAGGTGGTCCTTTTGTCAATAGTAGGGGGGTGAGGAAGGGGTCCTGTCTTACAGGGGATGTTAAATGAATTAAACAAGGAGGCTGTTAGATTGAGGAGGCCCTAATGCAGAGGGTAGCCTACTTAAGCAAACCAAAGTCTAACCTGTAAATGCCTGAAAGTCAAGACGCTGCTACTGCTGCTTCTGCTGCTAAGTCCCTTCAGTCGTGTCCAACTCTGTGCGACCCCAGAGACGGCAGCCCACCAGGCTCCCCTGTCCCTGGGATTCTCCAGGCAAGAACACTGGAGTGGGTTGCCATTTCCTTCCAATGCATGAAAGTAGAAAGTGAAAGTGAAGTCGCTCAGTCGTGTCCGACTCTTGGCGACCCCATGGACTGCAGCCTACCAGGCTCCTGCGTCCATCGGATTTCCCAGGCAAGAGTACTGGAGTGGGGTGCCATTGCCTTCTCCAGGTCAAGACGCTAAGGACCACCATTCACAAACAGCTAACCAGGCTTCACGTTACAGCCAATCAGCCAAGGCTTCACACTATAGCCAATCACCAACCAGGCTTCAAGTTACAGCCAATCGGCCAACCAGACTTCACGTTACAGCCAATCAAATAGTTTCCTTACTTTTCTTCCTCACTTTCTCTCTCTGTCTCTCCTCAGCTCCTGCAGGTCAGAGGGCTCCTAACCACTTCCAGTTTGGTGCTGCTTGATTCCAGTCGATTTTTATTCAAATAAACTCTTAAGAGTCTTAATGTGCCTCAGTTTATCTTTGAACATGGGAATCAGAAATACAGCATTCATTTTCCCACATGGCTTCCCTTCCTCGCTTTCTTCCTCCCCCCACTCACCACTTTGCATCAGTCCTCAGTGAGACAGCACAGGGCTGTACTAAAGAAACAGCCTCGGCCCCTCATCTCAACCATGAGGCAGGAGTATGAGTGAGTCACAGCATAGCTGCCTATGTAATTTTCAGGCCCAGTATAAAATGAAAACGCAGATCCTCTTTTTCAAAAGTATTAAGAATTTCAAGATGACGCCAGCAGAGCTTTAAACCAAGCTTGAGGTTCCTCTGTGTACCGGACCTGGTCGTGAATCGTCTGTGGAAGCCTCAGCATGCAGGTAACAAGCTCCAAGCTTTCCCTGCTGCCCCCCACTGGGCTGGAGGGAGCCTCTCCCGTGGAAGGAATGGGAAGGGGAGTGAAGTCAAACAGGAAGCACAGTCCCTGTGACCTCTGAGACTTTGCGGGACCCTGGGAAGGCAGACACCAACTGCTAAAGAATAGATTATTGGAACAACTTCCCATGGCCAACACAATGTGGCTGACCATCTATATATCTGACTCTGCTTGCTGGCATTTTTCCAGCAAGGTTATCCAGGAAAGGTAAACACAGGAAACCCCTCGCTTTCAAGGGCAGGAAAGCAAAACTTAAACTAGGAGGCCCAGGCACTTTCTACTGTAGGATCACGGGGCATTTTTGACATCAGTTTCTGGATTCCTCTTCCAGTACTCAGAATTTTCATGTGCACATCAGACAGCTGAAGTACCTGGTCTCTAGTCTCTCCCAGTCCTATGAATATGTGCCCAGCCCTCTTTATAACAAGTTCCAAGTATCTAGCAGGGATAACAAACTACCCTAAACTTTGGTGACTTAAAACAACCACTCTGTTACTATCTCACAATTCTGTGGGCTATAAATTCAGAGAGGGCTCAACCATTCAAGTTTTCTGTTCCACATGGTATCAGTAAAGGACCCAAGGTGGCTACACTCACATGTCTTCATGGGGATGGCTAGAAAGCTGAGCCCAACTGCGACTGTCCTCTGGAGCACCCATACGTGGCCTTTCAAGCCTGGGGAACTCAAGGTAGTGAATTTTTAGATGGCAGTTCCCATGAGCTTCCAGAGCTCAGGGCTCCCAAAAGAGCATTCCAAGGTGCCCAGAAGGGAGTTTCAAGTCTAACCATGGAATTCCCAGAATGTCACTTCCACTGTGTTCTGTAGGTCAAGAAAATCACCAAGGTAAGCTCAGATCCAGGTAGAGGAGAATTGGGCTCCACGCTTCAATGAAGAAGTAGCAAAGGATCTGTGGCCATTATTGATCCATTGTGGATGCTGATTATACAAGAAAGAAAATAGGAAACTCCAATCAGTATCCCCCAGGTCAGAGAGAAAAGTCTAAGTTCAACAATGAAATATTAGTCCTGAGCTGTGCTCAGTTGTGTCCAACTCTTTGCTACCCCATGGACTGTAGCCTGGCAGGCCTCTCTGTCCATGGGATTTTCCAGGCAAGAATACTGGATTGGGTTGCCATTTCCTCCTCCCAGGGTTCCTCCCAACTCAGGGATTGAACCCGCGTCTCTTGAGTCTCCTGCATTGGCAGACAGATTCTTTACCACTGAGCCACCCGGGAAGCCCAAAATGTTAGGGAATGTACATTTTATCTTTTAAATTACAGTGCTTAAGTTACAATGCTTAGGTCCTATTTTTACATTGATTTGTCAACATTTTTATTTTGACCAATTGTATGAAATAAGAATCTCTACTGTAAGTTTCTAGAAATTCAAGAACTTAGCTCCATGACAATTTCTTATTTGTCCTTCAGGATTGAAAGCACAAAGCACAGGGTGTGCTTGCTAATTTAGTGCAAAAACAAGCAAACAAAAAAAACAGGCACCCATTATTTTTGCCCTGGAGCCTCCTGCTACAGCCTCCACAGTTAATATTGTGAGGCACCAGTCCCTAGAGCTAAGTCGCCTTTGTTGTCGGCCATCTGCTTGTCTTCTCTCCACTTTATCCTGGCAGAACCTGCCATTTTCCAGAGCACTCTTCAGCCCCATTCCTCTCAAACACAGAGACTCTTTCTCTGACTGCTTCTAACTTCAGCTGGGTAACGTGCCTCACTCCAGAATTCCAAGGAAAGCCAACATTTTCCTGAGATTTTGAAATAGCCACCATCTACCAACCCCTCCATGAAATTAAAAGACACTTGCTCCTTGGAAGAAAAGTTATGACCAACCTAGACAGCATACTAAAAAGCAGAGACATTAGTTTGCCGACAAAGATCCATCTAGTCAAAGCTTTGGTATTTCCAGTAGTCATGTATGGATGTGAGAGTTGGACCATAAAGAAAGTTGAGTGCCAAAGAATTGATGCTTTTGAACTGTGGTGTTGGAAAAGACTCTTGAGAGTCCCTTGGATAGCAAGAAGATCCAACCAGTCCATCCTAAAGGAAATCAATCCTGAATATTCATTGGAAGGACTAATGCTAAAGCTGAAACACTAATACTTTGGCCACCTAATGGGAAGAACTGACTCATTGGAAAAGACCCTGATGCTGTGAATGATTGAAGGCAGGAGGAGAAGGGGACAACAGAGGATGAGATGATTTGATGGCATCACCGACTCAGTGGACATGAGTTTGAGTAAACTCTGGGAGTTGGTGATGGACAGGGAGGCCTGGCGTGCTGCGATTCATGGGGTCACAAAGAGTCGGACACGACTGAGCGACTGAACTGAACTGAACTGAACCAACCCCTCTGGGCTTTCCCGGTGGCAAGTGGTAAAAAAAATCCACCTGCAATGCAGGAGATGCAGGTTCCATCCCTCCCTGGGTCAGGAAAATCCCCTGGAGGAGAGCAGGGTAACCCATGCCAGCATTCTTGCCTGCAGAATCCCATGGACAGAGGAGCCTGGCGGGCTACAATCCATAGTGTCTCAAAGAGTCAGACACGACTGAAGTGGCTGAGCACGCATGCACACCAACCCTGCTCCTGAAGATGTTACTGGTCGGGCCCCTGACAGTCTGGCTAATGATCTCACCCCAGAGGCCATCCCACCCTCAGCTCCTGCTGACCCCATCAATGGTTCATCACGCCCTGCACGCCTCAGAATCCTCGCACCCTCTGTTGCCCTGGTAACCATCTCTGGGCTTCCTCACCCCTTTCCTCACGCCTAGAGTGCCTTCTCCAATAGTCTTTGTAAAATTGTACCTCCACTTTTAGACTATCCTTCCCCATTAAGCCTTTTCCAGTTAGCCTCGTGACTACCCTTGCCTCACTTTAAACCCCAACACTCCTGCCTGTGCTCCACGCCACCTCTCTCCCTATGGCCTGTGTATCCCATGAAGGCTGTTTCTGACTTGTCACACATGACTTGTCATTTCCCTCCAAAATGCAAACACTCTGAGACCAGAGACCACGGTTTGTGTGTGTGTGTGTATGTAGTTTTTATTATTATTATTAATATGCAGTACAGAGAATAGGATCGGGCTTCACAATATATGCTCTAAAGATGCATATCGAAATTAAAATGTCTAAAAAATGTTTTATAAATTGTGCCAGACATGTTATTCAATTCACACATTTAATTCTCATCTATCCCACTCATTAATTCTTCCTCTCAGGTCTAATTTTAACAAAATTCCACCAGAAGGAAAGAATTTGGATGCCCACACAGTTTATTAGAATGGGATTTGGCATCTGGGACAAGTTCGCGAGGCTCAGCACGTCAGATAAAGACATGAACATTGTCAAATGGGTCAGTGGCAGTGGTTGCCTGATATGTGAGCTGCAGTTGCATTAGGAAGAATGGAGAAGGAAACAAAATCGCCTGAGCCATGGGAACCAGGCATTTGTGAGCCCCAAGAAGTCTGTTTCCTGTTCTGGAGGAGGGGAGCTGTCCTGTGGAGGAGTTGTGAAGGAGGAAGTTGTGGAAGTGAGGGGTAGACCTCCAATCTCACACCCTCACAAAGGTCACACTTTAATTATTTTATTGTATCTTTTACAAAAACTGGAACCAGACAGAATGAGAACAAGCCACAGAAACTCAATCTTGGCTCCTCTCAGGCAACTGAGCCCCAAACCACAACCCTAAAGTCTATTTGCTATTGAACAGGAGATTCAAGGACCAAAAAGCACTGGCACATCGAGTGGGCTCGTTGGCTCAGTTGCCGAATTGGAGACTTGGGGACATTTGCCAACAGCCTGCTCCGGAACACTCTGTCCCTGCCCAAATCAACTGCAGTAATTAGCTTTGGTCATTAGTTTCAAGTAAATAATCTCCTTGTCACAGCTGGGATCCTTTATCAGAACGGCGGACATGAGGGTTTGCAGAAGCAAATGATTTTTCTTCCCCTCTGAATTCCCCGGAACACTAAGTCATGACCCAGAGATCTGAATAAGGCATAGAAACTCCCAAAGATGCCTAAAATTTGGAGGAATAGCTCTGCCTAAAGGGCGGAATCACCGGGTATTAACAACAAATGTAAAACAACAACAAAACTTTTGAAATGGTTATTGATCTTTTCTTCGACTCAAAGCTCAAGTTCAGATCAACAAACTTGCTGAAGTATGTGCTGTATACATGCCAGGAAATGTACTTGCTACATGCCAGGCTCCCAAGGAGCCTAGGAGGAGACTGACAAGGAAACTGGTAATAAGTGCACTGGTGATGTACTCTGATAGCAGAACGCAGAGAGGGAGGGCGCCCTAACCCAGCCTGCTTCTTCAGGGAAGACTTCCTGGACATGTGACTCCAACACTGATTTAAGAAGGGAAGTAGCCATCAGGAGCACTTCTGTAAGACTCACATAGGAGGGAGGCATGGGGTTGATTCTGAGCCTTCTGAAACAACTGGCAAAACACATGTTCTCAACCTTCTATGCCTTGGTATCCCATCATTATGGGGCTTCCCAGATAGTGGGTTAAAAAAAACCCGCTGTCAATGCAAGAGACATAAGAGACTCAGGTTCGATCTCTGGATCAGGAAGATCCCCTGGAGGAGGGCATGGCAACCCATTCCAGTATTCCTGCCTGGAGAATCCCATGGACTGAGGAGCCTGGTGGTCTACAGTCCATGGGGTTGCAGAGTCAGACACGACTGAAATGACTTAGCAAGCACACATGCATGCATCCCATCATTATGCCCATTTCAGAGAAGGAGGAAGTGAAAAGAGAGACTTCAGCTCTGTCCTTGGATTGCCTGTGGGGATGGAGTTAGAGGCACAGTGCTGGTCGTACCCCCACCAGCCTCAGGAGTGCCCATGGTGGCAGAATGGCTGGTCCCTGAAACTTTAAGGTCTGTCCCCACCCCCAAGCACTGCCAGGGGCATATGCTGCACCCTTAGTGCCAGGGGTATGGTCATTGCCAAAGAGAGGGCCAGATAGCTTAATACCTCAAAGCCTGCCTGGGCGACTTCCCTGGTGGTCCAGTGGCTAAGACTCCACACTCTCAGTGCAAGGGGCTTGGGTTTAATCCCTGATCAGAGAACCAGATCCCACATGCTGCAACTAAGACCCGGCACCGCCAAATAAATAAACATTTTTTTAAAATAAAAAGGACATTAAAAAAAAAAAAACCTCCCTGGGCCAGAGCACAACACCAAAGCCCAGTCTCCTTTCAGTGCAGCATAGGCTCACTGTGGGATTCAGCCCAGGGCTGCACGACAGAAGAAAAGAGACATGGATAGTTAGAGGGCAAAAGGGACGAGTGGTCTCTTATGTTGATTGGAAATCACAAGTTGGGGAAAAAAGGCAAAGAGGTTAGTAATTCCATGGTGGTTAAGAGTATGGGTTTTGCAATCAGACAGCTCTGAATTTAAGCCCCAGCCCTGCTACTTCCTGGTCTTCCCCGGTGGCGCAGCAATAAAGAACTCATCTGCAATGCAGGAGACACAAATTCAATCCCTGGGTCAGGAAGAGTCACGACTGACTCGTAGCGACCCCATGGACTGTAGCCCACCAGGCTCCTCCATCCATGGGATTTTCTAGGCATAAGTACTGGAGTGGCTTGCCATTGCCTTCTCCGGGAGAAGGGAATGGCAACCCACTATTCTAACTTTGGAAATCCCATGGTTGGAGGAGCCTGACAGGCTACAGTCCGTGGAGTCACAAAAGAGTTGAACACAACTCAGCAGCTAAAACAACAAGCTGTAGGGATACATCCCCCCCATCTCCCTGCACCTCGTTTCCTTATCTGCAAAGTGGTGCAATAGTAGTTACCCAAGTGGGTTGATGTGAAAGTTAAATGCAGTAACACATGTGAACACTTCATGCAATGTCTGGAACATAGTAGCTACTCAGTAAATACTAACCATTGCTTATTCTATCCATTTTCATTCCCCACGACCACACACAGGATGCCTGAGTTCACTAAGTTTTTTACCAGAATCATCTGGATGATTGCCTTCTTTTGATAAATTTGGAGACAACCAATGATATTTCACACTAACATATTTTTTTGTAATAAAAAAATGAAAAATTACTTTCTAGTAGCAAAGAAGTTGGATGTCATCACCGACTCAATGGACATGAGTTTGAGCAAGCTCCAGGAGATGGGGAAGAACAGGGAAGCCTGGCGTGCTGAAGTCCATGGGGTTGCAAAGAGTTGTGCATGACTGAGTGACTGAACAACAACAAGCAAAGAAGAGTTCCTGGAGAAGATCAGAGCTAGAACAAGGGTATCCAACCAGGAAGTGGTTCTCATGTCCTTTGAGGCAGAAAGGACTCCTTCAATTGGACTGTGCCTTACTGGTGGCCAGCCCTGGCTCACAGGCACATTTAGTGATGTGTAATGTCTTAGAACAGATAACCTCTTTGAAGAGTCTGGCTGGACCACAGCAATCCTAGTCCTGGGGTGAGATGAAACAGGGCAAAAAAGACATTTGCCATTTGTTCATCTGAACTAATTCATATCACTTTTACTTTGATTAGCACCTGATCCATTCAAGGCACTGCTTCAGAAACCACTGTCTTGGTCAGGGACAATCAGGGGTCAAGCTGCCAAATGGACTGTCCCTTGATTATGAAATTAACCCTCTACATCCACAGTTGTGATCACAGTCAGCAATCTATACTTATTTAAGGCTGTGTAATAGGTCAGCACTTGAAATTCCCATTCATATCCACGACCCTCCTATGAGAGCAACAACTCAGGATTTTTATCCCTCTCTCTTACAGAGGAGGAAACAGTCTGAGAGCTTAAGTACCTATCCGGTTCTGTCCACCTAGCTACTGCTACTAAGTTGCTTCAGTCATGTCCGACTCTGTGCAACCCGATAGACTGCAGCCCACCAGGCTCCCCCATCCCTGGGGTTCTCCAGGCAAGAACACTGGAGTGGGTTGCCATTTCCTCCTCCAATGCATAAAAGTGAAAAGTGAAAGTGAAGTCGCTCAGTCGTGTCTGACCCTCAGTGACCCCATGGACTGCAGCCTACCAGGCTTCTCCATCCATGGGATTTTCCAGGCAAGAGTACTGGAGTGGGGTGCCATTGCCTTCTCCGAGGTGGAGAAACCAGGGCTTTACATCCTGGCCTCCTGATTCCAAAACTCATTGTCACTAAGTCAGGCAGCTTTTGCCACATAGAAGGGACATGCTACCCATTGTTTATCCTTTGGAACCCAAAGGACACATTTCTAGGACAGCTGGCTCTGATCAGAATGTAGGCTATGACCCTGGAGCCATTCATCCCCATTTATGTCATACTCTGGCCATCCACAGAGAGAATTTTGCAACTGGCTTTATCACAGTCCAAATTCTGTGGTTATCAGAATGATAAATTTTATTCTTTCAGCTGGCCAAGACTGAGGAGAGGGCAACCTTGGGGATTTACAGACCTGCTCAGGAGAGGAGGAATGTTCATTCCCAATGGAAAATTGCATGCACTGCTCCAGCTAGCCCAAGCTCTCTGACCTTCAAGACATACACTGTATCTTTTCTCAGGCTCTAGTTATGACCAACCTAGATAGCATATTCAAAAGCAGAGACATTACTTTGCCAACCAAGGTCCGTCTAGTCAAGGCTATGGTTTTTCCTGTGGTCATGTATGGATGTGAGAGTTGGACTGTGAAGAAGGCTGAGCACTGAAGAATTGATGTTTTTGAACTGTGGTGTTGGAGAAGACTCTTGAGAGTCCCTTGGGCTGCAAGGAGATCCAACCAGTCCATTCTGAAGGAGATCAGCCCTGGGATTTCTTTGGAAGGAATGATGCTAAAGCTGAAACTCCAGTACTTTGGCCACCTCATGCGAAAAGTTGACTCATTGGAAAAGACTCTGATGCTGGGAGGGATTGGGGGCAGGAGGAGAAGGGGACGACAGAGGATGAGATGGCTGGATGGCATCACTGACTCGATGGACGTGAGTCTGAGTGAACTCCGGGAGTTGGTGATGGACAGGGAGGCCTGGCGTGCTGCGATTCATGGGGTTGCAAAGAGTTGGACACGACTGAGCAACTGAACTGAACTGAACTGAGTCTTCAGGAATGAAATGGAATGGTGGCAAAAGACTTCTTTGGATAGAGGAGGCAAAGTTGTAAGCATTGCTCTTCTGGAAAGTAGGTTTTGGATGGAAAGCTGAGGAAAAAAAAAAATCATCCTGTGTCCAGACAGTCTACGGAGATCCCTGCACCCAACTGGCCCCTGCAGTGTTCTTGAAGCGAAATGAAAGTCGCTCAGTCGTGTCCAACTCTTTGCGACCCCATGGACTTCTCCAGTCCATGGAATTCTCCAGGCCAGAGTACTGGAGTGGGTAGCCTTTCTCTTCTCTAGGAGATTTTCCCAACCCAGGGATCTATCCCAGGTCTCCTGCATTGCAGGTGGATTCTTTACCAACTGAGCTATCAGGGAAGCCTAGTGTTCTTGGCACCCTCCAAAATAGAAGGGAAGACACAGGGGGTGCCTAGATGGGGTCAAATATCTGTGGGGGAAATGAAACATTCAACCACTCATTGAGATGAATGGTACTGGATGGAACTTCCCTGGTGGTCCAGTGGTTAAGAATCTACCTGCCAATGCAGGGGTCATGGGTTTGATCCCTGGTCCGGGAAGATCCCACATACCCCAGGGCAAATAAGCCTGTGAGCCCCAACTACTGAAGCCCTCAAGCCCAGAGCCCATGCTCCACAACAAGAGAAGACATCACAGTGAGAAGCCTGTGCACTGAAGCTAGAGAGTAGGCCCCACTTGCTGCAACTGGAGAAAGCCCTACTCAGCATCAAAGACCCAGCACGGCCAAAAAATTTTTTAAAAATAAAGATGAATGGTGCTGGGAAGCACAATCTCGGGATGGTGAGCTTGTCTCCAGGTGGCAAAGAGAAAGGCCCAGAATGCCAGGGCTACTTGCATATCTGCCAGGGATTTTCTTCTAGGCCACTGCAGCTCACTGAACACCAACCCCCACGCCATCTTCGACCACAGGCTGACAGATGTAGTCCATGTCCTCAGTGACATGCTCAAGCTTCACGTCAGCCCATACTGACTACTTGCTGTCACATGAGAAAAAGAAACCCCATTAAGGTTCAATCCACTGGATATGAGCTTTCCCTTCCCTGCAGCCTAATGCACTCCTCCAGGCTATAGCCAGACAGAAACTTCCCTCTCTGTGCTTTCATTTGTCTCCTGGCATTTGGGAGGAATGGGTAAGAAAATCAAATAGAACTGACTGACTCTGACTCACACAGAGCAGCAAGACAGGAACTCAGGGTCCTGACCCCAGCCATGCCCAACCCAAATTTGTCTGGGATGCTTCTATCCATGGAGCCCCAGTCAATATGGCAGCAAGTAAAGTGGGTAGTTTCACCCCATCCTCTCCTCGGTCTCTCCTGTCTCTTGTTCCTCCCCTCCCCACCTTCCCCAGTCCTCCTGAACTGCCCAGTCCCTTAATTTCTAGGTTTTTGTCATAATCTCCCTCTGTGGATCAACCTCTCTTATCTCTTAGGCCCCCAAAGAATTGCCTGGCCTAGAATCCAACAACACTAAGACCCTGCTCTCAGCCAAATGTGGGTTTAGGAAGACTCTAGGGAACTAATTCAATGAGAAATAAGTTTCCCTTGTTTATAAGCTTTAAAAAAAAAATGGGGTCAATTCATTCCAAGAGGATGTTTTGATTCACAGAGAAATACGCATTTTTTATGGTCAAGGTCATTAACCTTAAGACTTATGGCTGACCTTTGGGCATTAAGACAGCCAGTGGGGAAAGATTTGCAGCAGGTTTTGCAGCAGGGTCTTTGTCACCACAGGGGGCTCCCAGGTGTGGTGACTCTCCCTGCCCCCTCTGTCCAACATGACCAGCCCCAGGTCACCCATTTTCGTCAGAAATCAGAATGTCCTCATCCAGCTGCTGGGAAAAGAGAACAAAACTGCCAACTGATTATTATTCAGGAACAAAGCAGGCCATTTATTTTAGCAGGGCGAGAGCCATTATCTCCCCAGGACACATGCTCCAGAGTGCAGTAGCTTTATCCAGTCACATTTCCTTCTGTCCACAAATCCTTAAAAGACTGAGCTGTTCCTCTTGCTGGAGCAAGACAAAAGGGAACTGGAGAAAGAGCTTTATGGTAGCAATGACCTACAAATGCTGTTCTGTCCTTCCTTTACTGCCTGGACATCTACAAGCCAAGAGGACTTCCTGGCTTATCTAGAAACCCCAGGTGAATGGGAAAAGGCGTGAGAGAAGGGGACCTGGGCAGCCATCTTCCATCTGATACAGAAGCATCACAATGCCCTCAACATCATTACCATCATCAAGGATCCCGGCTTCTTGGCTGCTGAGAGTCCCAAGAAAGGGTCCCAGATAAAACACAGGAAGCTTAGTTAGATTTGAATTTCAGATGAACAGTGAATAATGTTTTAAGTATATAAATATATCCCATGCACTATAGGGGATATGACTACCCTGGTGGCTCAGACGGTAAAACGTTTGCCTGAAATACAGGAAATCCAGGTTCAATCCCTGGGTTGGGAAGATCCCCTGGAGAAGGAAATGGCACCCCACTCCAGTATTCTTGCCTGGAAAATCGCATGGACAGAGGAGCCTGGTAGGCTACTGTCCATTGGGTCGCAAAGAGTCGGACATGACTGAGTGACTTAACTTTCACTTTCACGGGGGATATACTTATACTTAAAAAAAAAAAAGCATTTTTTATCTGAAATTCAAGTTTAACTGGGAGTTCTGTGTTTTTATGCATTAAGTCTGACAACCTGATCACATCATCCCTCCCCACCTCATCTGCTGTACCCTCCCCACAGCTGGCTCTGGCTACCACAGACTTTTAAACTGCTGTTGTTCAGTCACTAAGTTGTGTCCAACTCTTCTCAACCCCATGGACTGCAGCACACCAGGCTTCCCTGTCCTTCGTTATCTTTCGGAATTTGCTCAAACTCGTGTCCATTGAGTTGGTGATGCTATCTAACCATCTCATCCTCTGCTGACCCCTTCCCCTTTTGCCTTCCATCTTTCCCAGGGTCAGGGTCTTTTCCAATGAGCTGGCTCTTTGTATCAGGTGACCAAAGGATTGGAGCTTCACATTTAGTCCTTTCAGTGAATATTCAGAGTTGGTTTCTTTTAGGATTGACTGGTTTGGACTTGTCACCTGGAAAGGAGCATCTATGTGCATACACACCAGAAGCATACAACATGATATGGGTCTACGTTCAGCACTGAGAAGCATCAGAGATAAATCTCCCTGGGAACATTTCATGTCTGACTGCTTCAGACTTGTTTGCCTAAGGTCATGTGCTGTACTGTGCTTAGTCGCTCAGTCATGTCTGACTCTTTGCAACCCCATGGACTGTGGCCCAACAAACTCCTCTGAGCAAGAATACTGGAATGGGTTGCCATATCCTCCTCCAGGGAATCTTCCCAACCAAGGGATCGAACCCAGGTCTCCTACATTTCAGGCAGATTCTTTACCAACTGAGCTATCAGGGAAGCCTATATATGTATATATAACTGAGTCACTTTCCTGTACAGCAGAAATTAAACACAGCATTGTAAATCAACTATATGTCAATAATTTTTTTTTTTAATTAACAGTCATATCCCTGATAAAATTTAGGCTGAAGAGCTATCATATAAACGCTAACAGCATGTAGCCAGACATGATGGTTCTATGGTCCTGGATGCACTTCAGCAACTTCGTAAAACCCACCTTTAAAATCATCTTAGGCCAATAGCACCCAATTATTCTAACAAAATCATTCTTCCCTCTCACTGCCACTTCTTTATTTCCCTTTCTGTTTTTATTTCTGTTTGTATCCTCTTTCACCATTTACATTCAAGTCAATTTGTTCATTTGAATTAATTTCCCAGGAAAATCTTTGGAAAGGTCAGTCTTTTTTAATTAATTCCCCTATAAGATCCACGTAACCCACAGCTTGTTTTTTCTGTTACTTCCATTTTTATTCTGCCCAAAGTAAACCATAAAACATAAAGTTCCAGTCACAAGAATCCAGTGACTCTTAAAAATGACTGGAATTTATACTTTATGACTTTGAATATAAGGTCTTCTGAAAGCTTTTTTTTTTTTTTTTCCCATCTTACCAAAAAGAACTCTACCCTCTCAAGTAACTAATTGTTTGGAAAACAGGCACACAAGAGTCCAGTCACTTGCCCAAACACAACACCGGTGAAAATTTCTGGGATTTTAAGAGAAACAGTAGGAGTTTCCTCTTAACTTTAAAAACAGTAGCAATGTTTCCTCTTAAACTTTACATATGAATTTTCCCAATGTCAGAATTTCATGACTCCATAGTATTTAGGGACTTCTGGGTTCCAAATGTGAGAATCTGGGGCCTAACATTCCAGAATTCTGGCTTAACCCCCAGTGAGAAAAGTCTCTATGATACAGTATCCATTTCTATTGTTTTGCAAGAATGAAAAGAAGCCACATAATTAAGCCTGGAGCAAAAGGAAAGGAGCTCAAGGAGAAGACACTTCTGTGGGGCCAGGACCATGGATGACAAAGCAAATGAAGAACAGGAGGCCCCCCCTTCCCGCTGATGGAAGGTCATGCAGGTCACTGTCCTGCCCCTCCTCTCCCCTCTGCCTGGCTGATGCTTAACATAATACAAGATATCCAGGGAGTGGAAGTTTATATTTCAGGGTCTCTCAGGGAGTTGGTTCATTCACTCATTCAAAACCCTTGATTGCCTGTCTCTCACCTGCCAGGTACTGTCTCAAGACACAGGAAACATCAAGGTAAATCAGACCCTGTCTGTGCCCTCTAAGAACTTACAGACTAATACCCAAACAGCTTTACAAAAAAGTAAGTGGACCACAGTGCATCTTTGCGTGTTTCCGTTGCACTGCTTCTCGTTGTTGTCCAGTTGCTAAGTCGTTGCTTCAGTTGCTAAGTCCAATTCTTTGTGACCCCCATGGACTGCAGCACACCAGGCTTCCCTGTCCTTCACTATCTCCCAGAGTTTGCTCAATCTCATGTCCACTGAGTCGGTGATACCATCCAACCATCTCATCCTTGGCCATCCCCTTCTCCTCCTGCCTTCAGTCTTTCCTAGCATCAGGGTCTTTCCAACGAGTTGGTTCTTCACATCAGGTGGCCAAAGTATCAGAGTTTCAGGTTCAGCATCAGTCCTTCCAATGATTATTTGAGGTTGATTTCCTTTAGGATTGACTGGTTGGATCTCCTTGCAGTCCAAGGGACTCTCAAGGGTCTTCTCCAACACCACAGTTCAAAAGGATCAATTCTTCGATGCTCAGCTTTCTTTATGATCCAACTGTCTCATCTGTACATGACTACCAGAAAAACCATAGCTTTGACTCTATGGAACTTTGTCAGCAAAGTGATGTCTCTGCTTTTTAATACACTGTCTAGGTTTGTCATAGCTTTTCTTTTGAGGAGCAAGCATCTTTTAGCTTCTCAACCATGGACAATTCCATCCCCCAGAAGACATCTAGCAGTGTCTGGGGCATTTTTGGTTATCACAACTGGGTTGAGGGGTGCTACTAACATTTAGTTGGTAGAAGTCAGGAATACTGCTAAACTTCCTACAATGCACAGAACAGTGCCCCAAAACAAGGAAGTATCCAGGCCAAAATGTGAGTAGTGCCAAGGGTGAGAAGCCTGGTCTACAGGACAAATATGCTATGATCTGTTCTATCCAGTTGGCTCAGGAATTTGAGTCCACATGGCCACTTGTGTTCTTTTCCTGGTTCTATCATTGATTGGCCTTTGCCTCTGAGCAAGTTACTTCCCAGCTTATGTTTCCTCATCTATAAAATAGCCCTGGAGTCTCTGATCTCCATTTTCCTTCCTGCCTAAGAATCTATGGTTTTCACAGGGTCAATATTTGTGCTTTCACTGAACTCTGCTCCTGTGAGAAGAATATCTAGACCAAGGTCTGTTGATTCTGCTCCCAGTCGAGACGATAAGCTGCCTTCCTGTGTGGATCCTGAGTGTAAATTGGGGAGGGCGAGTGTGACCTCTGCCCAGGACCTCCACTAGGAGGTCTTTATCTAGGAGCTTAGTTTTCCCATCAGCAAACAAGAGACACAACCTGTCTGCCTCCCTACATCATGAGGAAAAGCTTGAGTAAACGAAGCAAGATGGAAAATTACCCAGATGCTACTCTGGTGACCAAGTCCAAATTATACACCCCACACACACACACACATTGTCCCCCCCTTCTGGGGGGCTCTGAGGCAGTGAAGGGATAGGAGGGACCCCACTCAAAGCCAGCTCAGTGGCCTGGGGTGCTGGACTGGGGAGGGGAGGCATCAGTCCCTCTGTATGGTCTTTGGAACTACCTGAAGGAGGACCTTTGTCATCTGTCTCTCTACAGGGAAGAAAGACTGGGATTCTTGGCCACTTATTTTAGGCACTGGGACTGGATGTGAGGCAAGTGCCCTCAGATTCATTCTCTCTCTTTCTGTCTCTCTCCCTCCCTCCCTGGCTTCAAACGCATTCCCCAAACAGAAAGAGCCTTTCAAAGCTGTTGGGCTGGAGGACAAGAGCGGCTCTGGATCACAGGAGAAGCAATGCTCTGGGAGGAAGGAGAGAGGCTCCTGTCTGGCCCTAAATACAGGTCTTTTCACAGCTCCTGCGGTGCTGGCCTTAACCAGAAAAGCAGGAGAGGGAGGCAGGGCAGGGCCGGCTTTGGCAGCAGCACTGGGTTCTGTGTGGCTGCGCTTCCTCCGCTGGCAGCATCACCTCAGGTCTGCAGTTGGAGTCTGTGTCCTCCTCCCGCTAACCCAGTGCCATCTGACGTGGCAGACTGTGTGTAATGAACAAATGAGCCCTCTCTTTTTTTAATGGAAGAAAAACAAAAATTCAGAGACACTAAGTAACAGGTCCAAGTTACTCAAACTGCTAGGCAAGTGGACTTCTATTAGTTCTGTTTACTATTCAGTTTTCTTCATCGAGCTTATCAACAATCAATGTTCCTTAGTCAGTTAATCACATATTTTCCATTCTGTATTGTTCATTTTTGATTTTGATTTTTTTTCCCTTTCTGGTATAATTTACATTCCGTAAAATGTACAGCTCTTAAGTATACAGCTCAATGACAGACACACACCCATGCAGCCTGCATCTGGATAGAAGTAGAAAACATTTCCATCATTTCAGAAAGTTCTTGCATGACTTGTTCCAGTCAATAGCCACCCTCACCACAACAGGTGACCACTTTTTTTTTTTTTTACTTCTATCACCATAGTATAGTTTTGCCTATTCTTCAACCTCTTATCAACCTCATATTCTTTTGCTCAATATAATAATATTTTTTAGGTTTATCCATGATGTATCAGTAATTTGTTCTTTTTATTTGGGGATGGCATTCTATTCTACAAACAGACCACATTTTGTTTATCCGTTCTCCTGTTGATAGATATTTGCTTTGTCTTCAGTTTATGTTCACGTGATTTTTAAAAAATTAGTGTTATGTGCCTATCTCAATTCTCCACTCAGATGAACTTTAACAAAAGTCACCCTCCACAGGTCACAGCATGTGAGAGAAAAGAGCTGACCTTGGCGTCCTCCAATTCAACCTCTTCTCTGATTAAGAGCTGCTATCAAGCTCCTATATTATGACAATGTTTTCTCTGAACTGCAGAGCAGACAGTGGTTGCTTCCACACAGTTATAACTCCTGCACCAACAAAGACAACAGGTCTCATTCAAGTACAAGAAACACACCCATTCCATTTCTTGTCATCAGGCAGGAATCCCTCAGAAGAAATGGAGTAGCCGTCATGGTCAACAAAAGAGTCTGAAATGCAGTACTTGGATGCAATCTCAAAAACGACAGAATGATCTCTGTTCGTTTCCAAGGCAAACCATTCAATATCACAGTAATCCAAGTCTATGCCCCAACCAGTAACACTGAAGAAGCTGAAGTTGAATGGTTCTATGAAGACCTACAAGACCTTTTAGAACTAACACCCAAAAAAAAATGTCCTTTTCATTACAGGGGACTGGAATGCAAAAGTAGGAAGTCAAGAAACACCTGGAGTAACAGGCAAATTTGGCCTTGGAATACGGAATGAAGCAGGGCAAAGACTAATAGAGTTTTGCCAAGAAAATGCACTGGTCACAGCAAACACCCTCTTCCAACAACACAAGAGAAGACTCTACACATGGACATCACCAGATGGTCAACACCGAAATCAGATTGATTATATTCTTTGCAGCCAAAGATGGAGAAGCTCTATACAGTCAACAAAAACAAGACCAGGAGCTGACTGTGGCTCAGATCATGAACTCCTTATTACCAAATTCAGACTTAAACTGAAGAAAGTAAGGAAAACCACTAGACCATTCAGGTATGACCGAAATTATACAGTGGAAGTGAGAAATAGATTTAAGGGCCTAGATCTGATAGACAGAGTGCCTGATGAACTATGGAATGAGGTTCGTGACATTGTACAGGAGACAGGGATCAAGATCATCCCCATGGAAAAGAAATGCAAAAAAGCAAAATGGCTGTCTGGGGAGGCCTTACAAATAGCTGTGAAAAGAAGAGAAGCGAAAAGCAAAGGAGAAAAGGAAAGATATAAGCATCTGAATGCAGAGTTCCAAAGAATAGCAAGAAGAGATAAGAAAGCCTTCCTCAGTGATCAATGCAAAGAAATAGAGGAAAACAACAGAATGGGAAAGACTAGAGATCTCTTCAAGAAAATTAGAGATACCAAGGGGATATTTCATGCCAAGATGGGCTCATTAAAGGACAGAAATGGTATGGACCTAACAGAAGCAGAAGATATTAAGAAGAGACGGCAAGAATACACAGAAGAACTATACAAAAAAGATCTTCATGACCCAGATAATCACGATGGTGTGATCACTGACCTAGAGCCAGACATTCTGGAATGTGAAGTCAAGTGGGCTTTAGAAAGCATCACTACAAACAAAGCTAGTGGAGGTGATGGAATTCCAGTTGAGCTATTTCAAATCCTGAAAGATGATGCTGTGAAAGTGCTTCACTCAATGCCAGCAAATTTGGAAAACTCAGCAGTGGCCACAGGACTGGAAAAGGTCACTTTTCATTCCAATCCCAAAGAAAGGTGATGCCAAAGAACGCTCAAACTACTGCACAATTGCACTCATCTCACACGCTAGTAAAGTAATGCTCAAAATTCTCCAAGCCAGGCTTCAGCAATACATGAACCATGAACTTCCTGATGTTCAAGCTGATTTCAGAAAAGGCAGAGGAACCAGAGATCAAATTGCCAACATCCACTGGATCATGGAAAAAGCAAGAGAGTTCCAGAAAAACATCTATTTCTGCTTTATTGACTATGCCAAAGCCTTTGACTGTGTGGATCCCAATAAACTGTGGAAAATTCTTCAAGAGATGGGAATACCAGACCACCTGACCTACCTCTTGAGAAATCTGTATGCAGGTCAGGAAGCAACAGTTAGAACTGGACATGGAACAACAGACTGGTTCCAAAAAGGAAAAGGAGTACGTCAAGGCTGTATATTATCACCCTGCTTATTTAACTTATATGCAGAGTACATCATGAGAAACGCTGGACTGGAAGAAGCACAAGCTGGAATCAAGATTGCCGGGAGAAATATCAGTAACCTCAGATATGCAGATGACATCACCCTTATGGCAGAAAGTGAAGAGGAACTAAAAAGCCTCTTGATGAAAATGAAAGAGGAGAGTGAAAAAGTTGGCTTAAAGCTCAACATTCAGAAACGAAGATCATGGCATCTGGTCCCATCACTTCATGGGAAATAGATGGGGAGACAGTAGAAACAGTGTCAGACTTTCTTTTTGGGGCTCCAAAATCACTGCAGATGGTGACTGCAGCCATGAAATTAAAAGACGCTTACTCCTTGGAAGGAAAGTTATGACCAACCTAGATAGCATATTCAAAAGCAGAGACATTACTTTGCCAGCAAAGGTCTGTCTAGTCAAGGCTATGCTTTTTCCAGTGGTCATGTATAGATGTGAGAGTTGGACTGTGAAGGCTGAGTGCCAAAGAATTGATGCTTTTGAACTGTGGTGTTGGATAAGACTCTTGAGAGTCCTTTGGACTGCAAGGAGATCCAACCAGTTCATTCTGAAAGAGATCAGCCCTGGGATTTCTTTGGAGAGAATGATGCTGAAGCCGAAACTCCAGTATTTTGGCCACCTCATGCGAAGAGTTGACTCGTTGGAAAAGACCCTGATGCTGGGAGGGATTGGGGGCAGGAGGAGAAGGGGACGACGGAGGATGAGATGGCTGGATGGCATCACTGACTCGATGGACGTGAGTCTGAGTGAACTCCGGGAGTTGGTGATGGACAGGGAGGCCTGGCATGCTGCGATTCATGGGGTCGCAAAGAGTCGGACACGACTGAGCGACTGAACTGAACTGACATGCAGGAAACATGCTCTCCTCTTCTACCCACTGGAAGCAACTTGAGTGAGGCCAGCTACCGTGGTAAGATGTAAATAAATGTGTCTACTCTAGCCAGCTCTCCTGTCCTCCATGGAAAACTATAGTAGTTTCTCCTTTGAGGTGTGTGGGAAAGAACCAGGCTCACAGAGGGACTGTGGACCAGGTCTCTGAAACATTTCTGGCAAATGGAGCTGCCAGTTCCTTCCATGAATTCCCATCACTCATTCTTCTTCCTTCTGCTGTTTGTCTAACACTGGCTCTAAACACGTCTGCACCACACCTTGTGAGTCTAAGTGTAGTGTGCACTGAAACTCCAGCACAAAGTCAGGCATCTGTTTAACCACAGAAAAGGTCTTTCTGGGCCATGCAAAGAGAAGACTGGAGGGAAGTTCCCTGGGAGTGTAGTGGTTAAGACGCAGCACTCTCCCTATCGTGGGCCCAGGGTTTAATCACTGGTCAGGATCTAAGATCCTACAAGCCAAGCGGAGTGGCCAAAACACAAAAAGAAAGAACGAAGATAAAAGCTTGGGAACAATCATTTGGATGATACACATAAAAAATAATCACTCTGCCTTAAGATTTATTCAACAAATACTGTTTGAACCCACAAAGACGTGAATTCCTAATGGCCTGAATGATTACTACTGTGCTGTCTAACATCCAGCCTGAGCACCCACCAGTGAAGTCCTCCTGTCTTCACACATTTCCTGGGATAGAACAGACCACAGGGAAGGATGGGGGCTGGGGACACACATTCCACCTCATTCCCTCTTGCTCTTCTCTCTCAGCCCTTGATCTCACCTTTCTTCCACACCATACCTCCTCTTCCTTTTCCTAATGAGTTTCATTTTCTCTACTAAGAAAAGGGAAGAGGACAATCAGGTGTAGATTTCATTGCTAAACAGCCTTTACTCGAGCCTTTCAGACCTCCCATCTTCCCTTTAAGCAGTCTGTCCCTCCAAGTACCCCCATGTGTACCCCAGGAACACCTCGTCTACACCAGCTGACCTAATTCATCACTGTTTCCCCAGCTCCTTCAAATCGAGACACACACCTCCCACATCCCACCCACTTGGCTTTTCTAAGATAGGGAGGAGGTCTTCACGGATAGCTCAGTTGATGAAGAATCTGTCTGCAATGCAGGCAACCCCAGTTCAATTCCTGGGTCGACAAGATCCCCTGGGAAAGGGAAAGGCTACTCACTTCAGTATTCTTGGGTTTCCCTTGTGGCTCAGTTGGTAAAGAATCCATCTGCAATGAGGGAGACCTGGGTTCGATCCCTGGGTTGGGAAGATCCCCTGGAGAAGGGAGATGGTTAGTTGGCACCACCGATTCAATGGGCATGAGTTTGTTCAAGCTCTGGGAGTTGGTGATGGACAGGGAAGCCTGGCATGCTGCAGTCCATGGAGTCACAAAGAGTCCGACACAACTGAGCGACTGAACTGAACTGAGTCAGATAAGTTGAAGATAGGGAGACTCTTCCCTGGGGTTCTAATGAGTGCCCCATGGGGTCACAGGTCACATCTCTCTCAACCTCACAACAGGCAGGAGTGGTGCCTATCTGTTACTTGAATTCCTTGTTCCTTTCCCTGGACGGGTCTCCCCCTTCTCTTAAAATGACGACACTGTGTATAATCAGCTGCCGACAGCCTCAACCCACCCCAGTCAGTCCCATTCCAGCCCCTGGCCGGCACCAGCTCTGATGGCGCCATCCAAAATCCGAAGCATTTTTCTAACCTCTCCCAGCTCTCCACCCACTTCTTAATCTTTCAAGAACAAATTCTCCCCGACCCCAGAATTTCTTTAAAAAGAAGGAAAAGAAAATGAGTTTCTTCCATTTTGACAGTTAATGAAATAAACTAGGTGTCAGGTTTTTTTTACTAAAATCTGATTCAGAAATGAACAAGCCCTGAACTGGGTTTGGATTTTAAGGACAAACCCAAAAGAGCTTGTGAGGGTTTTTTTGTGTGTTTTTTGTTTTTAAATTCCCCCAAAGTAGCCAGGAGGTGGATTTGCTAAGCTGTGGTTATTGGCATGAAGGATTGCGAAGGCAGGAAATTCCCTTCATAGCTACCTCTCTTCCTGAAGCCTGCTGGGTTCAGAGACTAGCCTCCTCCATGGCTACCTCTCCAGGGTTCCAGCCCGGCTACCCACTGGCTCCAACAATGACAGGCTAGGCCGATGGGCCACTTACTGTAAATTACAGCTTCATAGTGTAACTTCACACCCATTCATCAGATCCCTCCCAGGCAAGAGTTCAGGGAAGAAGATGGGATTTAACTCACAGACAAACTAACCACTTCCTCCATAAAATTTCAGCACTGTCCTCCTTCTGCGGAATCTAGTCAAAGAGCAGCCAAGATGCCCACCCCAGAGAACTTTCCATTCTGAGAAATTCCTTCTAAATCTTTCATGCCTACCTCCCCAGAAAACACACACACACTACATTCGCCTAGCTGTAACAAACATTCCAAAAACCTCAGTGGATTAACATACTGAAGAGTTATCTGTCTCTCATGTTTTAACACCTGCTTACCAAAAATTGCCTTGATTGTGAATTTCGTTCTAAATTATATGTCTTGCCTTCTGGTCATAATTCTTGGAGGAATTGTGACTTATACATTTTCATGTAACTGAGATGTCCCTCTTTACAGTCTGTAGTCCAAATAGCAAACCTCAACCACGCCTCAGGTGGTAGTAGCTGGAAATCCAGTTTGTATTTTCCAAAGCCCCAACTCCTTTTCTCTATATATCCAAAAACATCTGAGTTCTTATTAGTATGTAGGTAGGGGATAGAGGAAGAGAAAATGCAAAGGAAATGAGAAGCCTTGGGAAAGTTGGCACGGGTCAAACTTTATTTAGTCCACTCTAGCTCTGCTAACATCAGTGGCAGCCTAGTGGCTGGGGAAGAGTTTTATTTCCATGATTGTAGAGTTAAAATAAGCAAAGTGCCTCTTGGAACCCACCCCTGGACTAGGCTCAGTCAAGAAACTACACCAGAGGGAGGAAGATTTGGAGGAAAGTGATCAGAAGATACAAAATTTCAGTTATAAAACAAATAAATACTAAAGATGTAATGTGCAACATGATGACTACAGTTAACACTGCTCTGTGATATATGGAAAAGTTGGTAAGGGAGTCAATTCTAAGAGTTCTCATCACAAAGAGAATATTTTTTCTTTTTTTTTTTCTTTTTATTGTATCTACAAAATCACTGCAGATGGTGATTACAGCCATGAAATTAAAAGACGCTTACTCCTTGGAAGGAAAGTTATGACCAACCTAGATAGCATATTGAAAAGCAGAGATATTACTTTGCCAACAAAGGTCCATCTAGTCAAGGCTATGGTTTTTCTAGTGGTCATATATGGATGAGAGAGTTGGACTGTGAAGAAAGCTGAGTGCCGAAGAATTGATGCTTTTGAACTGTGGTGTTGGAGAAGACTCTTGCAAGTCCCTTGGACTGCAAGGAAATCCAACCAGTCCATTCTGAAAGAGATAAGCCCTGGGATTTCTTTGGAAGGACTGATGCTGAAGCTGAAACTCCAATACTTTGGCCACCTCATGCGAAGAGTTGACTCATTGGAAAAGACCCTGATGCTGGGAGGGATTGTGGGCAGGAGGAGAAGGGGACGACAGAGGATGAGATGGCTGGATGTCATCACCGACTCAATGGACGTGAGTTTGAATGAACCCTGGGATTTGGTGATGGACAGGGAGGCCTGGCATGCTGTGATTCATGGGGTCGAAAGGAGTCGGACACGACTGAGCAACTGAACTAAACTGATATGAGATGATAAATGTTAATTAATTGTGATAATCAGTTCACAATATATATAAGTCAATTATGCTGTACACCTTAAACTTATACTGTGATGTATGTCAATGGCTTCTCAGTAAAACTATGAAAAAAAGAAAACCACAGCATCAGGAATCTGTACTCAATGCCCTGTGGTGACCTAAATGGGAAGGAAATCCAAAAAAGAGGGAACATATATGCACATTAAAAAGCAGAGACATCACTTTGCCAACAAAGGTCCATATAGTTAAAGCTATGGTTTTTCTAGTAGTCATGTATAGATGCAAGAGTTGGACCATAAAGAAGGCTGAGGGCCAAAGAATTGATGCTTTCATACTGTGATGCTGGAGAAGACTCTTGAGAGTCCTTTGGACAGCAAGGAGATCTAACAAATTAATCCTAAAGGACATCAACCCTGAATATTCATGGGAAGGACTAATGCTGGAAGCTGACACTCCAATTTTTTGGCCACCTGACATGAAGACCCAACTCATGGAAAAGACCTTAAAGTTAGGAAAGACTGAAGGCAAAAGGAGAAGGGGCAGCAGAGGATGAGATAGTTGGATGGCATCACCGAATCAATGGACAGGAATTTGAGCAAGCTCCTGGAGATGGTGAAGGACTGGGGAGCCTGGTGTGCTGCAGTCCAGGGGGTCACAGAGTCGGACACGACTTAGCAACTAAACAATGAACAACAGCAATATGTATATGGATGACTGATTCATTTTGCTGTACAGTAGAAACCAACACAACACTGTAAAGCAACTCCACTCCAATAAAAATTAATACATATGTAAAAAAAGAAAACTACACCAAAACTCTGAGCTTGTCTCCCAAGTACTCCTTCATCTGCTTCTCAGCTACTACTGGAGAACTAAGTCAGGATGGGATCCAGCAACCACCTCTGGACCCAGAACCATTACCCCTTTGTCTCCAGCCTAACTCGGATGGACCCATCAGATCTCTCTCTCTCTCTCTCACTTTGAGAATCCAGTTGCCCACCCCTGCAACTGGCTGTGATTAGAGCCTCATGGTGCCAAACACAGTGGATCTCTCTAATTCTGCAGTCAAGTGCTCTGCCTTGAGCTATACCCCTTTCTCCCTAATTCTGAATTTCAGGAGGAAGGCACAAATATATACAACAGATTGTATTAATGTTTACCAAACATTCCATTCTTCCATCCTATGGGAGAATTACACATTCTTGCCCTGCTGAACTCAGGAATTTCCCCATGACTTGTTTTAGCCACTGAAATATGGGAGGAATTGAAATGTGGGATGTGTGTCCCTTTGGAGCAGAAACTGTAAGAACCAGAGTGTGGTTTACCTGAACCTTTTTTTCTCTGCTATGATGGCCAAGGAGTGCTTCATATAGAAGCTGCTCCACTAGTCAGGATCCCCAGACATCAAGAAGTCAAGCCATGGCCAACTCAGGATATATAGGTCACATGAATGAGAAATAAATTTGTATTATTGTTGTTGGGAGTCACTGGAAGTTTGGGGTTATTTGTTAAAGCAGCATAACCTTGCAAATTCTAACTAATATCCAGTTCTTCCCTCCCTGAGTACCCAGGGATCCTTGTGCAAATGAGACCACCTTCTCCCCAGAGCATTTCACACCAAAAGAGGCTTCTCCAAGAATTCATTTTGCATCTCCTCTCCAAGTCTCCTGCCTGCTTTACATCTGTCTAGTAAATGAGGAGTCTCAACATGTGCCTTGAGGTACCCTTCAGCTTCAACTTCTACAGAAAGTGTTTGGTGGTAAAATTTGCTAAAAAGGGGAGAAAAATAATCTCTCATAAGGCAGAGCCACTGCTTCTGTTTTCCCCAGAGTGGCTTGTACACAGTGGACACCAATGAATGCTTGTCATCTGGGATAATTCTGAGAAGAATTCACAGCATTCTTAGCATAGTTAGAAAACTTGAGTGATGGATGGGAACACCAAGAATTTTCCATCCAAATCTCTACTCACGCCATGGCCCTATTTTAACAACCTTCCTTCTGGCACTGGGAAAAGTTGAGGGCAGGAGGAGAAGGGGGTGACAGCAGATGAGTTGGTTGGATGATGTCACTAACTCAATGGACATGAGTTTGAGCAAACTCCAGTGTATAGTAGACAGAAGCCAGGCGTGCTGCTGTCCATGGGGTCACAAAGGGTCAGAAATGACTGAACAACTGAACAACAACTCTAAACAAACAAATAATCCTAGAAGCAAAGAGTATGACTAGTTACTTTTGATCTGAGAAAGACAAAGATCCCAGACAGGGCAGGTCAAGCTACCTGATGGAGAATGGAGATTATGCAAGTCATCATGTGTACACAAAGCTGAACCGATCATCATACAGCAGATGTGCTCATGACACAGAAACCAGCATCAGAAGCTCTGCCAGTACAGCCTGGTCTTGACAGTATTTACACCAGAGAAGAGGTCTAGCCCCTTTGGTTCAACTAGGCCATCAACTGGCCTAGTTTGATGCGCCTATGTCACTCACTGCTCTGGCTGGCAGCACCTGGCCGCTGAGGCCCCACGTGGACACGGGAGCTGAATCAGCCCAGTGCTCCTCTCGGCCAGTGCACATAGCTGGGGGCGGTGAGGGACCAGCCTGGCCTGCCTAGCACGAGCCTGCATGTACGACTGAGTCACTCCAGTTGGCATCCCTCAAGGGCCAACAACGTTTCTGCTTCAGAGGCTGGCACTTCATAATTACAGCTGTGTTTCTGTTGTACCAAATTACCTCACTTAAGAGCCTGAAAATAGCATCCAGACTGAAGGTGCTGGTTGCACAAAGAGGGAAGCTTCGCAAGACTCAGAACCTGGGTGCTGAGCCAGAGGGCAGGGCTGGAAGCTACACCCAAAGTCCTAACGGAGAGAATCCTATGACTCCTCTCTTCTCTCCTCGTGATGGAAACAGAACAGTGCCACGAAATCGTCCACTCCCAAACTGGAAATGAGAACTACCCTGCAGTTCTGTCTCCGTCTTCATTCATTCACTCATTCACGTATTCAATATCTTTATGTACTTCCTCTATGGAACCTACTCACGTTGCCCTCCAGATCACTCCCCTGACCCCTTTGCCCTGTGCCTGGGAGACTGACTTCCACAGACCACATCACCAAGCTCCCTTGCCCTCTAACTGCCAGATGGGCTAGGCTAATGGGAGCAGGAGAAGGAAATTAGGAAGTGGGAGAGGTGCAAAGTCAAAGTGGTAACTCCCCTGTTCCCTTCCTGCTGGGCCAGGTTTTGCAGTAGTTGAATTCTGCTACCTGGGCCACAGCTCCTGGCAGGTGGTCCCTCTGCTAAGATCACTGCAGAGTTCAAATCGTCATCTTCTCCCTTCAGGCCCAGAAGGAGTATATGAATTGTCTAGGGATGTTATAACAAAGTCCCACAAACTAGGTGGCCGAAAACAGTAGAAATGTAAAGCCTCACAGTTCTGAAAGCTAGAAGTCTGAAATCAAGTTGTTAACAAGGCCATGCCTCCTTGAAACTTGTAGAGGAAATTTCTCGTGTCTTCTAGCCTCTGGTGGTTACCAACAATCTTTGGCATCCCTGGCTTATAGGTACATCATTCCAATCTCTGTCCCCATTACCACGTGGCTGTCTTCTCCCTGGGTGTGTCTGTGTGAGTCTCCTCTTATGAGGACACCAGTCAGACTGGATGAGAACCCACCCTAATGACCTCATCTTCCCTTGACTACATCTGCAAAGGCCCTATTTCCAAATAAGATCACATTCACAGAACCTGGGACTTAGGACTTCAGACTTTCTTGGGTGACCTATTGGGATAACAGCCTCCCACCGTGGCCAGTCCCCAACCTGGGACTGTTCCAATAGCCCTTTTACTCCTTTATAAACAATTCCTTCATTCTCATCTTTTCCAATTCCTTTTTAGAAAGTGCCATCTGTTTCCTGCCAGGACTCTGACTGAGACCTCTATTGCCTGGCTGCCCTAGGGAACCTAGTAGGTGCCAGAAGGTACCAGAAATACAAAGATGGGCGAACACTACACTGTCCTGCCTTCATAGGGTGCACAGTCTGCCATTTAATCAGCTCAATCAAAATATCACAGAGTAACAGTGCAGCTGGGATGCGATTCAAAGGAGAGGTTCACAGCGCCTTGGACATGCTTAATCGGGAGAGAAAATGTAGTCAGGGAAGTCAGGCAGGTCTTCCCAGGGAGAGGGCCCCTGCTGCAGCCAGAATGTGGAGGATGAGTGGAGTCAACCTGATAAAGAGGGGGCCTTGCCTACACATCCCCACTGGGGCCAAAGGAGAGGACCCAGAAGAGGGGAGTCAGTGTCCCCATTTCCCTCCAATGGCAGATCTACCTTCACTCATATCCCAGTCCAGACACAGGTGACTTCTCTTCAGGAAGGATAAACACCCTCTTCCATCCTCACAGCTGCAGACCTCAGCAGAGAACCCCGGGGCAGTGAGAGCACCCAAGTCAGGGAGTAAGAGCCCACCCCCAGGGCTACAGGTAAAGAGCAGCAGCATGTCACGGAGGGCACAGCAGGGAACAAGCACCCCAGAAACCAAGAAACAGAACCAACAGAGACGCCCAGCACGCACCTCAGCCTCGACAGGTCCAGTATTAAAATCACAGCATCCGTCTGTTCCCAGTTTCACTGGGGTCACCCCAGAACTCCTCATCTGCTCCTCCTCTGAGAAATCATATGTGTTTCTGATTTTACCTCCTCAATCTTTTTTTAAAGTGTATTTTTATTTTCTATTTTTGGGCTGCACTGTGCAGCATGTGGGGTTTTAGAGCCCAAATCAGGGATTGAACCCACATCCTCGGGATTGAACCCATATCCTCTGGATTGGAAGCATGGAGTCTTAACCACTGGACCATCAGGAAAGTGGTTACCTCCACAATCTTTCTCAAACCCGCACCTTCCTCTCCTTCGCCGCTGGCTCCTGCCCTGTTTCAGACCCTCACCATCTCACCCTAGAACTTGCGTCTGCTCCTTCCCTGTCTGACCTCTACTCTGGCAAATCCACCCATAGAAAACAAGCCATCCCACTTCCCTGAAGGTGGCCCTCCCTGATGCTTCCCTCCCAGGAGGGTACAGTCCAGGTGTCACACACAGGGCTCTCCTTCCCACCAACCTGCTTGCTCTGTTCATCCTCGATCTTCCAACAAGGCCAAGCCACTTTTATTTATTTGTACACATCCCATCATCTCTCCCTCTTTGTGCCATTTTTCAGGTTGTCTCATCCTTCACCATACCCTCTCCCACAATCTAATTAAATCCAACTCAGGCCTAAAATCTTAATTCAGGTGTCAACCCCTCCAAGAAGCCTTCCTTGACACCCCTCCCCTCTCATTTCCTACCATAGGCTCTTCCATCATTAAATCTAACATCACATGCTCTAAATCTCTGTGGAGCTACTTCGCCCACCAGAATGAAGATTCTTGATGGTAGGGTCCATGTCTAACTTGGTTTGCGATATCTATTGCCTGGCATAGAGGAGATGCTTTAAAAGTAGATAAATGAATGAGTACATGACAACCATATGTGGGTAGACTGTGCCACTTCTGTGCTGGAGTCAGAAGCCCTCAAAATGAACAGAATTTCCACACACACACACACACACAACCATCACTATTAGTGGGTCCCACCCAGTATTC
This sequence comes from Bos javanicus, assembly GCF_032452875.1. Taxonomy (NCBI): domain Eukaryota; kingdom Metazoa; phylum Chordata; class Mammalia; order Artiodactyla; family Bovidae; genus Bos; species Bos javanicus. The sequence continues at coordinate 100,130,787 of NC_083871.1, read as the reverse complement.
CATCTACTGATCATGCTTCCAACATACAGAAGCTGCTTTAATGGTGTTTGTTTTGCTCCGCCCCTACCCTAGTAGGTAGTATATGGAAGCGTCTGCCTTGCAGATATTGTGTGATTTATCCTTTTTAAGCTGCAGTTTTCCATGTGTAAAATGGATGCTATTACAGTATCCACTGAACAGAATTACTGTGAAAATTGAATGAAATAAAATAAAGTGTATGGTCAGAACTTAGTAAACAGTAGATATCACTACATTGGAAAATGCTGCTGATGAGAGACACACAGGTAAATGCAGTGGGAATTCAGAGGTGAGAATGCACGTGAACACTGTTGTTTTTAGTAAAACATCCCTCCCCCTCAAAAAAAGGTTTTTTATACATAATCGATAGCTCTGGGAAATTCCACTGTTGTAGGTTTACTGTGTTGTTATAAAAGGCAGTGTTTGCATTCACTTGCCAGGCTTAACAGATGTGCATGCAATGGCAGCAAGAACCAGAAACGCATGGAAAGAGAAAAAAATCAGTGCGTTAGGCCAAGATTTCCCAAGACTTCGGTCAGGCTCCTGGAGAAATTGTGCACGTTCACCTCCTGCTGCTGGGCGAAGTGGTGGGAGGGAAGGCCTGGCTCATCATCTTACAGAATCAAAAGCGTTATAAACTCATTTGTTCCCAGCCCAGGTCCAAAAGCTAATCCTCATCCTAGTGATAGTAGGTGATCATTTGATGAGTCCCATCTGCAGATGAGAAAGTCCAGGACTGGAGGCCAAGATCATGATTCCTGTTGTGGTTTCCCGGGGCCCAGGCCAGTTCCTGTTCATCTTCCCTCCTCAGCAACCTCCTCGCTTACAGAAGTCCTCTTGGCAAGACAATGGGAGGAGTGGAAGCTTTTTCAGCTTCAGCATCAATCAACAAATATTCAATGGGCAACTTCAGAGCACCCAGTCTGTGCCAGATCCATTGGGCAAGTTTTGCAGATTTAAAAAGCATGTACACTGAACAGCAAAGGAAACCATCAATAAAAGGAAATCTACAGAATGAGCTGGAGAAGGTATTTGCAAATAGTGTATCTGATAAGGGGTTAATATTCACAATATATAAAGAATCCATACAACTCAATAGTGAAAAAACAAACAACCTGATTAAAAAATGGGCAGAGGAAATAAATAGATCTTTTCCCAAAGAAGTACAAATGACCAACAGATCCATGAAAAGGTGCTCAACATCACTAACTGTCAGGGAAATGGAAATCAAAACCATAAGATATCACTTCATATCTGTTACAATGGTCATCATCAAAGAGACAAGTGATCAAAAGTATTGATGAGAATGTAGAGAAAAGGTAGCCTGAGTTGGTGGAAATAAAAAGTGGTTCAGCCACTACAGAAAACAGTTTGGAGGATCCTCAAACAGTTAAAAATAGAACTACCATAGGATCCAGCAATCCCATTTCTGGGGATATATCTGAAGAAATGAAATCACCATCTCAAAAAGATGTCTGCACCCCATGCTCACTGCAGCATGATTTACAGTAACCATAGAAACAACCTAAGTGGCAATCAACAAACAGATGGATAAAGAAAATGTGGTGTGCATATACACAGTGGAATGCTATTCGGCCATTAAAAAGAAGGAAATCATGCCATTTGCCTCACCATGGGTGGACCTTGAGGATACTATGCTACGTGAAATGTCAAAGAATGACAAATACCATATGATCTCACTTGTACGTGGAATCTAAAAAAGCCAAAGTCACAGAAACAGAAAACAGACTGGTGTTGCCAGAGCTGGGGGAGAGGGGAGTAATGGGTGAAGGTGGTCACAAGGTACAAACTTTCAGTTATAAGATAAATCAGTTCTGGGATGTAATGTATGTCACGGTGAGCACAGTTATCTGCCTCTTACCTTCCAGCCCTGCACTGCCCGATGCAGTAGCCTCTGGCCATATGTGAACTGTTACTCGAAATGTGACTGAGCTGAACGGAGATGTGACACAAGTGTGAAATATACACTGGCTTTCAAAGACTTGGTGTAAAAGAAAGGAATATAAAATATCTTCTTAAACTTGTGTTTATTACACATAGAAATGGTAATATTTTAGATATATTGGGTTAAATAAAATGTATTATGACAATTGATTTCCTATGTACTTTCTCAGCATGACTACTGGAACATTTTGAATTACATTTGTTTTTCAAATTCTATTTCCATTGGATAGGGCAGTTCTATATTGACCTCACAGTCTGCTGCGAGCATTAAATCAATAAACCCAAGAAGAGCACTTAGCACCGAGCCCAGAACAAAGCACACAATAGCTAGTCTGAATGTTAGAAAGACCAGTGTTTTTCCAAAGTTATAGAGCCACGTTTCCTTTTTCAAGCAACTTCCTCTAACAGATTTTTTTTAAAAGCACTTCTGATTAAAACAAAGGGGTGTCCTCTCCAGTCGCCCATTCACCGTGGGCACCACCTCCACAGCTTGGAAACCCATGGGGTGAGATCAGCTACACCTATGGCTAATTCATGTTGATGTGTGGCAGAAATCAAGCCAATGCTGTAAAGCAATCATCAATCAATTAAAAATAAATAAATACAGTTTCTTAAAAAAAAATAAATGTCCTGCAGGCTTTTGCATCACACATCTGTAATTTCAGAGAAGGTAAGAACGTGGTACTGGGCAAAATCAAGGTGTCTGTGGCAGAACTTTCCAAATGGTCATGGAGAGTTTCCCTGGTGGTCCAGTGGTTAAGAATCAGCCTGCAAAGCAGGAGACGCCAGTTCGATCCCCAGTCTGGGAAGATCCCACGTGGGGCAGGGCCATTAAGCCCATGCACCACAACTAGAGAAAGCCTTTGTGCAACGAGCAAGGCCCAGCACAGCCAAAAATAAACTAAAAAAACAATTTTTTTTACTGGTCACAGATCTTAAATGTTCTCACCACAAAAAAAGAAACGATGATTCGGTGATGTAATGGAGTTGTTCGCTAAGGCTATGGTGGAAATCATGTTGCAAAAGAGAAGCATATCGAATCAACATGTTGGAGGACTTCCCTGGTGGTACGGTGACTAGGTAACCCACTTGCCAATGCAAGGGACATGGGCTCAATCCCTGATCCAGGCTGATCAGGAAGATTCCACATGCTGAGGTTAACCAAAGCCCGTGTGTCACAGCCACTGAGCCTGTGCTCCACAACAAGAAAAGCCACCGCAGTGAGAAGACCAGGCACCGCAACAAAGAGTAGCCCCAACTCACCGCAACTAGAGAAAGCCCACACAGCAGTGAAGACCCAGTGAAACTAAAGGGCGGGGGGGAAAGAATTCAACGCGTTGTACACCTCAAACTTACTTACACGATGTTATATGTCAAGTATATCTCAATAAAAATTAATCAAATGCCAAAAGTATGATCATGGAAAAAAACTACTAGTTTGCTTGGGAGAATCAAAGTGGTTTGGCACCATGTCTAGACAGTCCAGAAATCAAGGTGTCATGAATGCAAACGGGGTCACCTGTGGGCCCCTGGATCATCACCTGCCCACACAATACCTACACACCACAGCAGCTCTCTCCTGCTTCTCACGAGGGCTAGCTCCACAGAAGGGTAACAGGGGACGCTCAGCCCAGACTCCACAATGACTCTGCTGTTCTGAAGGCAGCTCTGGGTCCAGTGGGTCCTGCTGTCTGCCAGGCAAGTCTCCCAGCTCTCGCTGTAGCTCTCGTCCCTGGCGCTGATGTGAGTGTGTGTGTGTGTGTGTGTGTGTGTGTATGTACAGGGACAGCAGCCAGCTCTTTGCCGGGCTCTCTAACAAGTTCCGCGAGTCTGTTTGTTAAAGAAAAATTCCAGTGGGTGCATCCAACACATGGAACTCAAGAACAGAAATTATATTTATCCGCCCCACTGCCAAAGAGATCACATGCCCCGTGAGTCACTCCAGATGTGCTCAAAAACAGAGTCTCTCTGTGGAAGCCCAGTGCCCCAATCCCAGGGAGAGTAGGAGTAACAGAGGTCCCACTCCTGTCCTCCCCAGGAGTAACAACCACTCTACCCTTGGGAGGCAGGAGAGGGCGTCTCTGCACATCTGAAGACGGAGGGGTGGTAAGAACCTCACCACTGGCCTGGGAGGACCAGGACAGGCATACCTGTGGCTCCTGGGGTCCCCTTGGGTTCGAGGGCGACGTCTCCCTTTTTGGAGGAAAAGATGTGTTGGAAGACATTGCTGCTTCTGCTGCTGTATTCCGATGCTCAGGCCACTCTGTCTCACAGGTGGACCAGGGGTGAGTTGTCTTTCCTTTATTTGTTTGATGCTTATGATTCTTTCTTGAATATCATTAGGAATCTTGAGGGGTGGAGGGAACAGAAGGAAATTAGAAGCCCTGTGCCCTCCTTTGATCTCCTCTCTATCAAATGCTTTATGCTTCTCAACAGGCTAGAAGGTGTTAGAAGGTGATGGGGGAAATGACACCCCAAAAAATCAAAGCCACTGAGAAAATGGGATTGAGGTGGAGAGTGCAGAGAGCATCCCTCCCTGACAGGCCGGGGAGAAGGTCATCTTTGTTTTGTAGAATGTGGACAGACTCCTGCAAGTGCCCTCCAGGCTGCCAGCTGGGCAGGGCATGGGGAGAGCAGGTGCCCAGGGCTGATGCTAATATGATGGCAATGGGGGTGCTCGCCGGCCAGAGTTCTGCTCCCTGGGGACGTGGCGTGTCCACGTGGAGGGCTCCACACTGCTTCCTGAGCAGGAGTGGTCACACCTTTCCAGCTGGAGACAGCTGGCCCAGCAACAGAAGAGGAATAGTAATCCCCTCAGCAACCTCGTGTCTGCCTGGCTGCTCCCACCCCGGCCAGGCTCCCCTGGAAAGGAAGAAGCCCAGCAAGGCTTCTCCCCACGGCCGACTTCCTTCCCCTCGGGACGCGGCTCCTCAGAGCTGGCCTGGCATCTTTTTCTGGTTCCCGTGGGCAGACACTGGCAGCACCTCTGGTCAACTAAGGTTTATCACTTAGGAAACGAGGGGCCCATCACGCTGACCACTGCATGCCGATCTGAACTGAAATCTTTCTGCTGCCTAAAGTCAGTGAGATCTCTGTCCTGGAAAGAACTGGAAAAAGAAGTCAGGTTCGCTGGTATTCCCAGAGATCCAAAGTGGGGTGAAGATGGCACAACAGCAAGGGGATGAGCCCCCTCTGGTTCTCAAGGAGAGAGTCAGGGAAGGAAGAAGGGGCCAGCTGGGGCACGGAGCAGCATGGAGCAGGTGGATCTGATATGGGGAAAAGCAAGAGTCAAGGCACTTATTAGGGTTCTTACTCCCTCACTTGTAAACCTGAGATTAGGGACTTGTCAGTTCTCTATACTGGGCTGTGAAATGATTCTTGTCTATGGGGTCGTACAGAGTCGGACACGACTGAAGCAACTTAGCAGCAACAGCAGGGACAAATAATTAATGAAGCATTTCCCCCTTTTTTTTTTTTTCTGGTAAACATCACCCACACACACACACTTCCCTGCTCATCATGTGCACAAATTTGGGGGGCAACACTTGGAAGCACAGAGCAAAGAGACCTTGGTGTTGTGTTCTGTCATTTACCCCTGTGTGACACTGGGCCTACCTTAATTTGCCTATTAAAAAAGGATGATAATATCCACTCTTCCTAACACACAGGCTGTTAGAAAGCCAAATGAGATGATTTGATTTTTTTTTTTACGAGTCTTGTAAATACAATATAGCTGCATCATGAACTGCAAGGAACTCAAAAAAGTTCTGCCTCTAATTGGCTGTGTGATGTCTGGCAAGTCTCTTGACCTCTCTGAGCTTTAGTTCATGAACACATAACATATTATAACATATGTTATAACATAATAACATAATATTAATGTTAATAACAACATAACATAATAACAAAAAGTGACCCTCATTGCGTTGTCATGTGAGGGTCATATTCAAATATGTAAATAAAACGCTTCCTAGATAATGAGGAGCTATATCAAGGTCAACTATTACCTACCACTTAAAAAAATTTAATTAAAGAAAGTGTGAGGTTCTCAACAGAAAACCTACAGGTTCTACAGCAACATCCAGAGAGCAGTTGCTCCGGCCCTCTAACTCACTCTTCCCTGGGGAAGGTCTGCACCCCCCCACCCCCATATCGATAACAATCTATGTAAAGACACAAAGCCAACACAGCTGAAATAGAGGCCTCCATGAGCCCGCTGATACTAAGTGTTGGATTAGCGGTTCATGTCAGCGTTCAGAGCCAACAAATGATATGGGAGCCCTTCCAACCATCATCAAGTCTTCCATGCGGTTGATTTTTTAAAATTCATTTTTAACATTTTGTCTAATCATGAAAATAATCCACAGTTGTCATTTTTTTAAGATGGAATGGGAGTCACACCCGAAGAAAACCAATTTTTCCAAACACATGAACAGTCTCTTTCACCTTCATCCTTACCCCAAGCCCACCCCCACCTCCACCGCCAGGCCTAATTTAGAAGAATCCCCTATGGAAAGAGTCGGAGGGCGACTTCTCCCTACAAAGTCCTCCTCCACCCGTCCCGCAGCACCACCCCAGCCTCCACCCTCCCCCTCCGCCTGGCCCCTCGGGTGAAAGTGGAGAAATAAACCCAACAGGAATACACCCTGCGGCAGGACATCTTTTTTCCCCTACCATTCTCCCCGCCTCTCCCTCAGACACGCTCTCTAGGATTCCGCCCTGGGAGGTGGCTGCTCCAGCCTCACCGACTGGATTGAGACTAAATGGCTCACCTGTGGTTAGCGAGGCCTCCTGGAAGTGGACACACCTGGCCCAAGTCCTCATCCCACCCTGTCCTGCCGGCGCATCACTTGAGGGACTGCAGGGAACCTAGCCAGTCTTAAAAAACAGAAAGAAATACATGCATGAATTCCTATAAATATTTAATTTTTATTCCATATACATGTTATTTCTTGTTAAAGTAGTTTCATAAGGAAGGTGGCTCTTCGGTGTCCTTTTCAGCTGTCCAGTTCAGTGTTTTGTGGATTTTCAATCATGAATGTTCTGTGGAGGGAAGGGCCCCAGGTAGGGACTGACTCACTGGTCCAGCATGACCAAGTAGCCACTTCGTTTGCTGCATATCACTGCATTTAAGCAGCTGTTATTCTGAACACTAACAGGTAGGAAAACTGGAGGAAGGGAAGAAGTTAACACGCCCCCAGATCCCTCCGTTGAAAGCCTAGAGCTCGACCTCACTCCTGCGCTCAATTTCTAGCAGCAGAGCCTTGCTGTCCTCATCCACGCCTCTCCATCCCTTCCAGGTGCTCCCAGCATTCCCTGACTCCACTTGGGCGATGGGGCTCCCCCTGGGCGGTGGGGCTCCCCTTGGGTGGTGGCATATTCTGGCCAAGGGGAGCCAACTCACAGCAGCCCTTTCAGAGGCGCTCCAGGAAGACACCCAGCACAGGGACTAAGATTCTGGCTTCTTCAGAATAGCACTGTGTTTCTGAAGGCAAGGTTTCCCAGCCACCCTCTGCCCCCCATCTAATGCCTGATGATCTGAGGTGGAGCCGATGTAATAATAGAAATAAAGTGCACAATAAATGTAACACACTTGAATCATCTTGAAACCATCCCCCGCCCCAGTCCATGAAAAAATTGTCTTCCACGAAACCAATCCGTGGTACCAAAAAGTTTGGGGACTGCTGCCTGAAGGGCTGGCCCAGGAGCCAAAAAGTAAATGACATCAGTAGGATTTGGCAAAAGATCTTTTATAAATGAGGGCTTTTCCTTTCCACATCCATGGCTGTTTCCATAGAGTCGCTTCAACTGATTGATGAGAAATTTGAGTCCTTCCCAACAAGGTCTTTGGCACAGATGCTGTACACAGTTACACAGAAGCCACAGTCTTAATACCGTTCTGTTTGTTTGCTTTTTTAACCTATTTGAGAGACGGGAGGGAAGAAGAGATTTCTGTCACACGTTATAAAAGTCAACAAGAAGACCAGGCTCAAAGCAAAAATAGGCTCTCCTGTTTAGGCAGGCTTCCGCCTGCAGGTCTGGGCAAGAAAGCTTGAAGGAGCTAAGGCATAGAGAGCAAGGCAGGTGCCAGTCTTGACTGAAATAATTAAAAGTAGCTTCTCTGGTGTGAAGAAAAGGGAGCCTTTCTTTGCTGTTGGTAGGAATGTAAGTTAGTGCAGCCACTATGGAGAACAGTATGGAGGTTCCTCAAAAAATTAAAAATAGAGCTACCATATGATCCAGCAATCCCACCTCTGAGAACATATCTGAAGAAAACTTTAGCTGCAAAAAATACACGCACCTCAATGTTCATAGCGGCACTATTCACAATAGCCAAGACACGGAAGCAACCTAGATGTCCATTGACAGAAAATGGATAAAGAAGATATGCTACCGATATACAATGGAATACTACTCAGCCATAAAAATGAAATAATGCCATTTGCAGCAACATGGGTGGAATTAGAGGTTATTGTAGTAAGTGAAGTCAGACAGAGGAAGACAGATATCATATGATACCACTTATATGTGAAATCTAAAATATGCTACAAATGAACTTGTTTACAAAACAGAAACAGACACAGAAGACAAACATGCAGTTACTAAAGGAGAAAACGGGTGGGAGAGGGATGAATTAAAAATTTGGGATTAGCAGATACAAACTGCTGCTGCTGCTGCCAAGTCACTTCAGTCGTGTCCGACTCTGTGCGACCCCATAGACGGCAGCCCACCAGGCTCCCCCGTCCCTGAGATTCTCCAGGCAAGAACACTGGAGTGGGTTGCCATTTCCTTCTCCAATGCGTGAAAGTGAAAAGTGAAAGTGAAGTCACTCAGTCGTGTCCGACTCTTAGTGACCCCATGGACTGCAGCCCACCAGGCTCCTCCTCCCATGGGATTTTCCAGGCAAGAGTACTGGAGTGGGGTGCCATTACCTTCTCTGCAGATACAAACTACTATATATAAAACAGATAAAAATAAGGACTTACTGTATAGCACAGGGAACTATATTCAACATCTTATATAACCTATAATGGAAAAGAATACATGTATTTATGTGTGCTCAGGTGCTTAGTCATGTCCGACTCTTTGCAACCCCATGGACAGAAGCCCACCAGGCTCTTCTGTCCATGGAGTTTTCCAGGTAAGAATACAGGAGTGAGCTGCCATTTCCTACATCTGAAGATCTTTGACTTCTACTCTCAGGGAGATGAGAAGTCACAGAAGTTCCCCGGCAGAAGATTGATATCATGGAACCTATGTTTTCACAGAATTGCTCTAGTTGCTTTGTTAAGAATACAGTGAGGTGGATGGACTTCCTTCCAGTGGTTAAGACTCCGTGCTTCCATTGCAGGGAGCATGAGTTTTATGCCTGGCAGGCAAACTAAGATCCCTCCTTGTGTGGCATGGTCAAAAAAAGGAATGCAGTGAGGATGCTGATGGCAGCCAAGGATGGAAGCAGAAGCACTATTAGGAGAAATGTTCATGGTTTAGACACCTGGAGGTTAGCAGGGATGTGGTAAGAAGTAGCCAGATCCCAGGTATGTTTTGAAGGTAAAGCCAACAAGATTTGCTGATTCGTTGGGTGTGAAATGTGAAAGATGAGAAAAGGCAAGGATGACTCATGACTCCCAGGTTTGGGCTTGAGCAGCTGGGAGAGATGGAAAGACAGCAGACAAAGCAGGAGAGGAGGAACAGGTGCGAGGGGTGGTGGGGACTGGCATTGGGTCAGGCATCTGGAAAGACAACTATTACAAATCCAAAAGGAGATTCCCATAGGCAGTTGGGTATCTAGAAATCTGACCTGGAAATACAAAGCAGACGATCAGTACGGAAGTCAGGGTGGTGAGGAGAGAGGAGTCTCGCATCCTGACACAGGCTGAAGCCAGGAGTCAGCAATACGAAGAGATGGATGAGGAGTAAGAGCGGCCAGCAGGAGAGGATTTTTTTTTAAGCAGCAGCAAGCAGCAATGTGTTTTCATGCCAATTTGAAAACTCAGTAGAGAAGGGAAAACTAATGATGTGCGAGAGAAAGGTAGAAAGGTGAGTGAGTCTTTATTGGAGACCTGATCCAAGGCTCTAGATGAGAGCAGGGAAACAATAACAGAAGGGAAGTCAGAGGATCCAGGCAAGAGGTGGGTAACTGGTATCAGGAGAAAGGAGGAGGTGTGGAATCATCTATTTCATGCTGAAATAGAGTGAAAGGAATCAGGAAATGTGAGTAACGGTTAGGCAGCATTTCAGACCCCTCTTGAGAATGTTGTTGTTCAATCGCTCAGTCGTGTCTGACTCTTTGAGACCGCATGGACTGTAGCACACCAGGCTTCCCTGTCCTTTACTATTTCCAGGAGTTTGCTCAAATCCATGTCCATTGAGTCAGTGATGCCATCTAACCATCTCATCCTCTGCCACCCACTTCTCCTCCTGCCTTCAATGTCTCCCAGGATAAGGATCTTTTCCAATGAGTCAGCTCTTCACATCAGGTGGCCAATGTATTGGAGCTTCAGCATCAGTCCTTCAGTGAATATTCAGGACTGATTTATTTTAGGATTGATTAGGTTGATCTCCTTGCAGTCCAAGGGACTCTCAAGAGTCTTCTCCAACACCACAGTTCAAAAGCATCACTTCTTTGGCACTCAGCCTTCTTTATGATCCAACTCACATCTGTACATGACTACTGGAAAAGCCACAGCTTTGACTATACATACCTTTGTTGGCAAAGTGATGTCTCTGTTTTTGAATATGCTGCCTAGGTCTGTCACAGCTTTTCTTCCAGGGAGCGTCTTTTAAATCCATGACTGTGTCGCTGTTTGCAGTGATTTTGGAGCCCAAGGAAATAAAATAACTTTGCATAACACATTATAAATCAAAGTTAGAGATCTGTTTTAAAAACATGTGTGATTCATTTAAGAGTATGTTTTACACCATATGCATTCATTCATTTCTAATTAACTACAAGTGTACTTCCTGTAGGACCTCCCTGGTGACTCAGACCAGGATCTGCCTGTAATGCAGGAGACCTGGGTTCAATCCCTGGGTCAGAAGATGCCCTGGAGAAGGGAATGGCTACCCACTCCAGTATTCTTGCCTGGAGAATTCCATGGATGGAGGAGCCTGGCGGCCTACAATCCATGGGGTTGAAAAGAGTCAGACATGATTGAGCAACTAACACAGACAACACACACACACGAACGAACACACGTACACACCCTGTCAGTGAGATTGGAGGAGTTTTTGTTCACCTGGTTTTTGGTTTTGCTTTGTTATTATTAATTTTTAGTTTGTATTGAGTAGAGTTGATTAACAGTGTTTTATCGGTTTCAGGTATACAGCAAAGTCATTCAGTTATACATATACATGTATCTATTCTTCAACTTTTTTTTCCTATTTAGGTTCTTACCGAGTAGTGAGCAGAGCTCCCTGTGCTATACAATAGGTCCTTCTTGGTTATCTATTTTAAATATAGCAGTGTTGGGTTTTGAAGCCCATGAAACCTGGATTTTAATCTCAGTCCTTATTACAAACCAGTTGGGTGGCCGAAGGCAAGTTTCTTAGCCTCCAAGTTTCTTCATCTATAAAATGGAATGTGAACACTTACCTCACAAGGTACAAAAAGCCCCCTGCCCCACACGCACCGTCAAACAGCCACAGCAGCCTGAGGGGTATGTGCAGAAGTAGGGCATGGGAGGAGGCGGGGAGGGGCCATCTTTGAGATTCCTGTGCTCCCCACACAGACTTTCTAAAGCAATAACCAGCCCCAGGCCAGAGGCTGACCTTATTTCTAACAATCTTCCCCAAACTGTTATTATTTTAAAAACTTTAAGAACAAGGGCTACTGGAAACAATGTTTCCATTATTAAACACAGCTTTCATCAGGAAGCCTTTTCTTCCCAACTCTTGAGAATTAGTGGTCCACCAGCGAGTCTGCACCTTAAAGGAAGTGACTGTTCCCGGGGAAATAATTGAGTGAAGAAAGTGCAGGTCTGAATAACTTTAGGGCTCATGCTGGGACCTTGTTCCCTTCTCTGCCCTTCCCCTGCTGCTGAGTGATTTTTTATTTTTTTAAAGAGAACAAGACCTTTCATTTCACAATCACAAAGAAGACATAAAGAAGTTGCTCTCAGATCCTCGAAAAGGGGTTTCATGGTCAGAAGAAGACATAGCCCACATCTGTTCCTCCTCCCCCCAAGGAAAGTACAGCCCTCCTTGTGTCTCCATCTCTGTATCCGAGAACACAAGGGTCTCGGTCTCTTCAGTTCAGTTCAGTTGCTCAGTCGTGTCTGACTCTTTGCGACCCCATGGACCACAGCACGTCAGGCCTCCCTGTCCATCACCAATTCCCGGAGTTTACTCAAACTCATGTCCATTGAGTCGGTGATGCCATCCAACCATCTCATCCTCTGTTGTCCCCTTCTCCCGCCTTCAATCTTTCCCAGCATCAGGGTCTTTTCAAATGAGTGAGTTCTTCGCATCAGGTGGCCAACGTATTGGAGTTTCAGCTTCAGCATCAGTCCTTCCAATGAATATTCAGGACTGATTTCCTTTAGGATGTCTCTTTCACCTCTTCAGATGCCCGCATAAGGCCCTGTCAGATGGGAAGCAGCTCTCAACTCTAGCAGCGCACCCGCTGCTTGGCAGTGGGTCTGGATAACCCAGTGGTTACGGACCCTGCCTGTCTTTTGTAACACCTGGGAGCTGTCAGGAGTCCCGAAGCCTACATCCATCCACCCCAGAGATGCCTGAGAACTGGCCTGGGAGGTAATTTTGGGCATTTAGGCCTTTAAAGTTCCCAGGTGATTCTAAGGCATGGTCAAAGTTGAGAACTTGGAGTGGCCACTCAGCCTGGCCAGCTCCTTCTACACAGCCTTCCGTCAAGCACCCTCTGATTCTCAACCCAGGCTGCCATTCGAAGCACCTAGAAAGCTTTCAAAAAGTTGACTATCCCAATCACACCCTAGTCACTTCAATCAGAACTTCTCCGGGTACCCTGGGTGACTCTCACGTGGGGTCAAGCTTGCTAACACGTGGAGTAGATGCCTTGTCCTCTTCAGCTCCACAGGCAGAGGCCGCAAGTGAGCAGAGGCTCACTCCAGCCCTAAAATCTATGCTTCTGTGGGAAAGGGGCACTTTTCTGGCAAAGAGAACAAATTCTGCTAAAATTCTGGGCGAGGAACTACTGTTCTGGAGTTCATAGGCTCTGTCCCCCAAGGTGGTCTCGGGAAGTAGGGCTGTCCCTCTGCCCGTCCAGGTCCCCTTCAATGTAAGGATCCAGTCTGCAACATCTGCATCTTGTGTGCACCCTGAAAGCCTGCCAGGTTCTCCGCCAGGCAGACAGAAATCTGAAAAAGCATATTTATCCAAGCCCCTGAGGAACTTGTGGGCTAGATAATAAATGGATTACAGAGACGGCAGTATTACAGCAGTTCTACAGCCAGGCAGTTTTTCCACGAGGTTGGGATCCTACCAGTGAGCTTTTCAGGAAATGTCCTTTACATTAAAGATGTTTCACTGTTATCACTTCTGATAGAAATCCTTCTAAATGCTTCTGCAGTTCCCTTCTTCAACATTGTACTCTGGACATCACTGGACCCTTCGCTGATGGCCCAAGGTCACCATATTCAAGAAACAGAGCAATAGTGTATAATTATGCAAATTGTGTTTTGCACAGCTTCAGGGGATTAACCTTCCCTTGAAGTCTCACCCGTTTTTATAGCTACTCGCCCAGTTTTCTGGTAGATCACAACCAAGTGTCTCAAAGAAGTGTCCCATTTTTCTTACATCTGGCAGTGGGCTTGCCAATCCTTTCTGCACCGTGTCTTGGGACATGGAGGGGCTAAGGGGATGGATGGGGCCACCTGCTTCTAGCCTGATGGATCCAGGAGAAGTGCAGTTTCTAATGACTATTCCTACAGTGGGCTTCTCGTGTGGCTCAGTGGTAAAGGATTCACCTGCCAATGCGGGAAACTTGGGTTCGATCCCTGGGTCAGTCAGATCCCCTGGAGAAGGAAATGGCAACACACTCCAGTATTCTTGCCTGGGAAATCCCATGGACAAAGGAGCCTGGCAGGCTGTAATCCATGGGGTCACAAAGAGTTGGACACAACTTAGTGACTAAACAGAAACAACAATTCCTATAATATTCTGTCTTCTCTTTCTCATGTCCTCTGTCAGCTCCTCATTCTTGGTCCTCTCTGCCTCTAGCAGTTCGCCCATCTTCTCCCAGCTACTCCATCTCTATGCAGCCACTGAGGAACTTCTGTGTCAAGTCACTGATTTTATATCCAATGTGTTTCTGAGTCAAGCCCTTGGCGCCACACACCCCCAGAGCCAGTGTCAGGGTCTGTGCAGCTCTCTTCCTACACGTTGTCACCTGTGCCTCGATTCTTGGCAGCCCTACTCCAGGTGGCAGGGGAGTAAGGCAGAAGTCTGAGTCTGATTCAAATGGTTGTCAATAAACATAAACCAGTACACTTCATTCTGATGAAGTGCTGAAATGTGCAATGTTAGTAGGGAACAGTAGTATTAGGGAGCTGTTTGTTGAATTGGGGGTGGGGGTGGGGGGTGGTCAACGGTTTGCTCATCTCTTTTTTTATTTGTATTGAAATATAGTTGATTTCTAATGTGTTAGTTTCAGGTGTACAGCCAAGCGACTCAGTTATATGTATCAAGATTCTTTTTCTAGATCCTTTTCCATTACATGTTATTACAAGATATTGGGTATAGTTCCCTGTGCTATCCAGTAGGTCCTTGTTGCTTATCTATTCTATATATAATAGTGTGCCTCTACTAATCCCAAATGCCTAATTTACCCCTCCCCTCCACCTTTGGTAACCATCAGTTTGTTTTCTATGTCTGTGAGTCTATTTCCATTTTGTAAATAAGTTTCATTTTATTTTAGATTCCACATATAAGCAATATCATGTATGTTTTCCTCTGACTTCCTTCCCTTAGCATGATCATCTCTAGTTGCACCCATGTTGCTGCAAATGGCATTACTTCATTCTTTTTGATATCTGAGTAACATCCCATTGTTTATGTATATGTACCACTTCTTTATCCATTCATCTGTCAATGAACACTTAGGTTGCTTCTATGTCTTAACTACTATAAATGTTTTTGTTCTAACATAAAGGCCCGTGGGGATTCATACTCCTTAGACATACATAGTTTTCAAAACTTTCTGAAATGATTCTGATAAGAAGCCAGGTTTGAAATTATTGGTGTGAAATAGTAACCTCTGATATGCCTGGGACTCTCTGGGACACAGCAGGGCGGTCTGTCACCTCTCCCCCTCTGCATCCACCGCCACTCGGAGTCACTTTCAGGAATGGCTGGCTGACCTTGGAGTTCACCTGCGGGGAAAAGCCAGTGCACACAGCAAGCTCTCAAGCTCACTCTTAATTTCTTGCAGCCGTGCTCTTCCCTGCCGCCTACCGGCCAAAGAGATCCTCAGCGCTGCCCTTGAACCCCGTCCTGCAGAGCTCCCTGGAGGAAGTAGAACTGCTCTATGAGGTAGGCAGAGGGCAGAATGAGCAACCCAAGTCACGGAGAAGGCATTGCTTCTTCTCTGTGGTTTTTGGAGGAGTGACCTGAGCCCCTGACAGTGAGTGGCCTCTGCTGCCTGGGGAACCAGACTAGACTTGTGTGTGGAGGTCCCAGAAGCCTGCCCACCTCAAAGGCAAGTGGTCTTCGTACTCCTCTCTCCTGTCCCACCTGTCATCCCAGGGATGGACAACATTAGGAATTCAGTGGAGGCAAAATTAGAGATTTAGACTGGGCTCAGAGGTGCCCCTACCAGCACCCAAGCAGCAGAACAGGGCAGTCTGCCCCGGCCAGGGCTTTAAGCCAGGATGGGTCAGCAGCGCCCAGACAATGCCACACCTGTTGTCTGAGCGGAGCCAAGTCTCGGTAACCTCACACAGGGAGAGCCCCATTTTCAAGTCTGGGGCCACCCCAAAGGCTCTCTTCCTCTGCCTCTCACACCTCTGGCACCACGACCCCACTTCTCCTCCCGACCACGGTGAATTTCCCAAGGCCCCGTGGTTTGGTTTAGGGGTGAAAATGCAGGCTCGAGATCTGAGCTTTAGTTCTGCTTCTGCCACCCGTCGGCCACGTAACCTTACATAAGCCACCACGTCTCTCTGGACCGTAGTCTCCTCAGCTGTTAAATAAAGGGCTCCAGTGTTCACCCAAGTCCCCCTTCTGCCTTGAGGTCCTCAAAGACCAGAACTGTCTGGCTGAGAAGGAGACAGCCTGCCGCAGCCACGTGGCTGAGCCAGGCAGCAGATTTCAAACCCTGCCTCGGGGAACAAACTGGAAAATGCACAGCCTTTGCCAAGACATGAACATGGGAGTCTGAGGAACAGATCTGCTTTAGGAAGATAACAGACAGTAGCATGGAAAATGGGTCAGAGCTGAGGAAAGCCAGAGACAGAGGGAAGAGTCAGGACTTATTAGATTCCTGATACGAGCCTGACACAGAGCAAATGACAGACCTTACCCCTACCCTTAAAGAACAGGTAAGAAACGAGGACAGATCTCTGTAACCCACTTAATTCCTAGCACAATTCTCTGTATCCTTCAAATTCCCAGATTTTGATTTTAAAGTATCCAAAACAGTCAGTTTGTGCTGCAGAAGAGTTTTGTTGGCGGGAGGGAGAAAGGAGAGAAGGGGGTGACTTGGGACACTGGAAACAACAGTCACTTAACAGTGGATTGAAGCAGGCTCAGTGTTAGACGCCGCCCGTATTTGTCCTATTTACTCCTCACACTATCCCAGTGAAGTGTTCTTAACCATGTCACAGAGGGATACAATGAGGCTGAGAGAAGTAAAGTAACTCATCCAAGGTTACACAGTGGGAAAGTCAGACCCGGGACCCAGGTCTCTTGATTCCGAAGCTCTTTGTGAGCCACCTCCCTTACATGAACACATGTAATCATGAATCTGGTGATGCTATGTCCTCAATAACCATGGGTGCCTCATGCCTTTCCACATCCCGTGTTTCTCCCCAGTTCCTGCTGGCCGAACTTGAGATCAGCCCTGACCTGAAGATCTCCATCAAGGACGAGGAGCTGGCCTCCCTGCGGAAGGCCTCGGATTTCCGTGCCGTCTGCAATGACGTGATCCCCAAGAGCATCCCCGACATCCGGCGGCTGAGTGCCAACCTTTCCAGCCGCCTGGGCATCCTCAAGAAAGAGGACTTCGAAAGGACAGCGCTGACCCTAGCCTACACGGCTTACCGCACGGCCTTGTCCCAAGGGTATCAGAAGGACGTCTGGGCCCAGTCCCTCCTCAGCCTATTCCGTGCCTTGAGGCATGACTTGATGCGGTCCTCAGGTCCTAGAGCATCTCCCTGAGGGACTGGCCTGCTCCAGGGCCACGGAGCGGGGACCGGCATACAGTAATCCAGAAATTCCTCATTCTCTACTCCATTTACAGAGACCAGCCACAGAACACACACTGCCAACTCAGAGCTGCAGAGATCAAATAAGGAATCCTGCTGCTCTTTGCCCCTTGTAACTTCTTGATAAGCGAAAGATTGTGATTTATACCATAATGTGACCTGAGATGGAAAAAAAGGGCTGCGATGGTAATTCAAGATGCCTCCAGAGGGTGAATGGTTGGCCTGGCGAATTGCAGCAGTATAACATATGCTTTAACACTGACTGCCCATGACACAAACACCCAGGAGTGAGGAAAGAGACAGGAGAGACATCATAAAAGTTTGGACATGACGGGAAGGTGGTGGGGGGGTACAAATTTCTTTGGTCCTAAGAGTTGAGGGTGCTGGATTGAATGAACGTCTTTCCAAAGTTCTGTAATAAGATAAAAAGAAACTAGTGTGTGTGTGTGTGTGTGTGTGCGCGCGCAAGTGCGCGCCAAGTCGCTTTAGTCTTGTCCGACTCTGTGATCCCATGGACTGTCACTTTCCAGGCTTCTATGTCCATGGGATTCTCCAGGCAAGAATGCTGGAGTGGGTTGCCATGCCCTCCTTCAGAGGATCTTCCCGACCCAGGGATCGAACCCGCCTTTCCTGTGTCTCCTGCATTGGCAGGCGGGCTCTTTACTGCTAGCACCACCTGGGAAGCTCTAAAGAAACTAGAGCCATAGCCAAATAAATATATTGTTAACCAAGGGCCTACTTCTCAACTTTTTCAAAAGCCCCCAAGAAGAATCAGTCAGAAAATCAGTTATGACTTATATACCAAGCTTCTTCTTTCCTGAAGGCTGGTCTAATTTAGCAGAGAAATATGGAGGAGGCCCACAGAAATGCTACTGTAATGCCTTGCCTTTTGAACAGAGAAGCCAAGCTAATGCAGAGAGGGTCATCCTGACAAGAGAGGTGGCACCCATGCCCTGGTCTGTCTATTCTAATGCTACAATTATTGAGCAGCCTCAGAGAATTAAGTGCACCAAATAAAAGTGATTTTCAGATGACAAAATGTTAGCCCTTCAAATGCCAAATCTTTCATTTCAGAATTATTCACTTGATATATTTTAAACTATACATATGAAATGCCTTGCATTTTTATTTAGTATCTTGGAGACATCCTAGAGTAGGAGTTAGATAAGATCTAAGATCCCTCTACTTCTAAAATTTCCACCGTCATTTAACTATGAAATGTTACGGGGGGACACCTGCACCTGCATTGTCCAGTCTGCTGGACTGCTTGTATCAACCCTGAAAGTTCCCAGGCTTTGTTAACTCTGAATCTGGTATATTTCTGCAGCCTTCCTCAGAGTCAGGCTGTAAGAGTGCACTTTCCTCTGCTACCAACATAACTTGACCTTTGCAATTTGTTCTTTCTAACTGGCCATGGCCTGAAAGATAAGATTGCAAGTCTTTTTAGCATTCTATGTTAAAGAAGAGTTAATCCAAGAAGGTCCCTGCCAGGAGTAAATCACCTCAATTCTAATTAAGATTCCTCACGAGCTCAGAGATGTTTCCAGCTTCTCCAAGGTTTACGACTGGGTTCAAGAGGCTAAAATTGCAAGAAGTCTAATCTTTGAATAAGCGAGGACTCACTGAGCTAAATCTGATTCTGAAATGGGTTTTTAACAATTGTTGTTTAGTGATGATGAAAGCTGGTCTCGACTTCTTTAAAATCTTTGAATAAGGGAGCCTACCTAGCAGTACAAGCTGCAGGATCTTTTGAAGAAATATCAGGATGAAGAAATATGTATTTATCATCAAAGAAAAGTCTCATTTTGCATCCTCACTCTCAGGCTCAGAAGACTAACCAGCCAGTCTCTCGTTCTCATTCCCCAGTTATACATTTTGTACACCCCCCAGATACAGATTCTGATATATACCTTTCCATTCAATTTCTTTCTAAGATCACATGTTCTCTTTGACATCATCACTCCACTTGTCTCTTTGTGGTCATCGGTGTCTCTGATGCTCTGTCTTTGGGTCCGATTCTGATATCCCTATATCCATTCCTCAAGGCACGTCTTGATTTCTTCTGGCTAACCTCTCACTGTCTCTGCCTGGCTCTCTGATGCTCACTGTCTCCTTCAGGGATTGCTGCTAAGTCTGCTAAGTCACTACAGTCGTGTCCAACTCTGTGACTCCATAGACGGAAGCCCACCAGGCTCCCCTGTCCCTGGGATTCTCCAGGCAAGAACACTGGAGTGGGTTGCCATTTCCTTCTCCAATGCATGAAAGTGAAGTCGTTCAGTTGTGTCTGACTCTTAGCAACCCCACGGACTGCAGCCTACCAGGCTCCTCTGTCCATGGGATTTTCCAGGCAAGAGTACTGGAGTGGGGTGCCATTGCCTTCTCCACCTTCAGGGATTGCTGTCTGATTAAAACAAAGGCAAAACAAAGGTACAGACAAGTTAGGCATTGCCCAAAACTTAGATTAGCCTCACAGCCTACCTTCAGCGTTGGGGCTTTGCCTGCATGAGGGTTGGGGAGGGGGTCAGCTGAGGCCTCAGTCCCTGGACACTGCGTACTAATCTGACAGTCAGTCCTGCATCTGCTCTGGGGCTCCATGCCTATGAGAACGGATCTAAGAGCTTTCCTCTAGTCACCAAGCAGAAAGGCCCACACTTGGTGCCCTGAGCACCATGTGAGGACACACAGCTGCTCCCAAGGGCAGGAGATCCCTGAATAGGAGAGGGTTGTTCTCAGGACTGGTGATAGCAGTGGCAGTTCATTCATTCACCCTGCCACAAATAAATTAAAGGCACTTTTGTACTGATAAATCGGGTCCAAACTTATGTGGCAGTCAACTGAAAAAAAAAAAAAGGAACAAGAAGGACACAACCTTTTTAAAGACAAATGAAATTTTCATTTTTGTTACTAGATGTGTGCGTGTTCAGTCATTTCAGTCGTGTCTGACTCTTTGCGACCCTATAGACAGTAACCCTGCAGGCTCCTCTGTCCACGGGATTATCCAGGCAAGAATACTGAAGTGGGTTGCCATGCCTTCTTTCAGGGGATCTTCCCAACCCAAGGATCAAACCCACATCTCCTGCAGCTCCTGCATTTCAGGTGGATGCTTTACCACTGAGCCACCAGTGAAGCCAGTTATAGTAGACATTGAAACACTATTTTAGTCTTAATACAAATTGTTTACCCACAAAGAGTTTTACAGCAATGACTTCATTCATAAACAAAATCAAATATTCTTCTCAACACCACCACCCCAAATCGTGACTCTTTGCCTGGAGAGCAGTAAAGGAGTAGCCTGGACAGCAGTGGACTCTCCCATTTTGTCTCATGAATGCCACACTACACACTACAGTCACAACCAGACACATTTGTCATATTCACTCAAAGAATAATTCCGAGTGTGACATCAGTGGAAACTTGCCTGGACTCAATGGAACCCTTCTGCCATTTCTAGATGCTGGGTAACTGCAGCATCTAAAAATCTTGGAAGTTTCTTCTATAGTTGGCATTCTCATGGCTACCTCTGGTGTCCTCCCTCAAGGACACTGAAAAACATCTATAGGCTGAAACTTCCATTGCTGTGTCCTCTCACCTGGAATCTAACTAAAGGAGAATCACATAAGTAGTGAATCAGAAGATATTTCAGGGGCATGTGCAGGGCATGCATGCATGTTAAGTCTCTTCAGTTGTGTCTGACTCTTTGAGACTTCATGGACTGCAGCCCACCAGGCTCCTCTCCAGGCAAGAATACTGGAGTGGGTTGCCATGCCCTCCTCCAGGAGATCTTCTGGACCCAGGGATCGAATCCGCGTCTCTTGTGTCTCCTGCATTGGCAGGCAAATTCTTTACCGTTAGTGCCACCTGGGAAGCAGGGCACGGATCTAAAATTAAATGCTTGTAAAATGGTGCTCCTTACTTCCCTAACCCATTTTAATGTCTTTCTTTTTTTTTTTATTGTGGTTATAAAACATGTCATATGAAATTTACCATTCGAACCGAACCATTTCTAGGAATACAGTACAGAACATTTAGCTACATGCACACTGCTGTGTGAAAGATCTCTAGGACTTATTCATGTTGCAAAAACAATACCTATGAAACAACATTCCACTTTTCCCTCTCCTCCTGGCCCCTGGTAACTACCATTCAACTTTCTAATTGTTAGACTACTTTTGATGCCTCATATTAATGGAATTTGTCTTATATTTCTGAAGCAATGTGTAAAATTTCCTTAAGAAAATGTTTTGTCTGAAAAAATGGAAAGAGTCCTGAAGGTGAACTACTGATATGACTGTGTCACATAATTTTATTTAACAAATATTCACTTGCTCCTGCTGCTGCTGCTAAGTCGCTTCAGTCGTGTCTGACTCCGTGCGACCCCATAGATGGCAGCCCACCAGGCTCCTCCGTCCATGGGATTTTCCAGGCAAGAGTACTGGAGTGGGTTGTCACTGCTTTCTCCGAATATTCACTTATGTTGTAATAAAATTCTCCAGGCAAAAACACTGGAGTGGGTTGTCACTGCTTTCTCCGAATATTCACTTATGTTGTAATAAAATTCTCCAGGCAAAAACACTGGAGTGGGTTGCCATTTCCTTCTGCAATGCATGAAAGGAAAAGTGAAAGTGAAGTCGTTCAGTCATGTCTGACTCTTAGAGACCCCATCGACTGCAGCCTACCAGGCTCCTCCGTCCATGGGATTTTCCAGGCAAGAGTACTGGAGTGGGTTGTCACTGCTTTCTCCGAATATTCACTTATGTTGTAATAAAAATGTCATGATCGAGTTTCCAGGCTCAGTGGAATCCTTGTTATCTCAGATTATCTCACCAAAGAATTTGAAGTGGCTCACGGGTTTAGCATTGAATGTTGACTTCCACAGCTGTCTGCATCCACTCTCTTTAATGTTTGCCACCAAAACATCACACACATGTCACTGTTCTTCCTGAGTTTCAAAATCATCACAAAAAATGAGGCTTGAATGTAGTAAATATGACAGTCAGTCTTTAATAAGCACTTAAAGAGATGAGTCATAGTAGCTCATCCTCCAGTGGCAAGACAATTTCAAACCAGGTCACCCACAGCTGCTCCTGCTTTAAGGGTCAAGAAGAACTGGTTTTCAAGACTCACCTTTCCAGATTTACTTCACCTTTAGCCTGGGGAGTGTTTTCAACTGGCATAGCTGCAGACCTTAGAATGCCATTTTTGGGTTCTGTGAATTCAAGAACATGAATTTCATAACCCTTGACTTCCCCACAGCACCTCTCAGATCAAGGCAATGCTGCCAAAGACCACCAATTATAAAAGTGTGGGTGCTTTCTCTCTCTCTTTCTTCCTTGCCCCATATCCACATGACCTTTCTGAGAAAAGAGAAACGCTTCTCTTCTTCTATAAGCAGCAGAAAGAGTCCAAAGTCTGCAAAGGCCCTATTCTTGAACCCATCCATTTTTTTCTGCCCTCCCACCTCCTCCTTGCACACCAGTCAAAGGAAGCCTTCGGCTTCTATTTTGGTAAAGAGCCTCAGAGAGAAGCATTTGAACACCTTCTCCAGCCAGAAGGACCATGGACGTCCTCCAAATGCCTCTGAAATAAAATTGGTGTCTAGACTTTTCCAGAGAGGCAGTACCCTTCCCACTCTCCCTAAAAGGTCTGTGGTCTTTCTGAGAGGCTAACGTCCTCTGCTGACTCAGATGCTTTGTATTAACCTGGGCACTGAAGTAAATGGTCTTTGCCACCAGGGAAGTCTGAAAGACTTAATGTTGTACAGTGGTGGTGGTGGGTGGTTTAGTTGTTAAATTGTGTCAGACTCTTTGCGACCTCGTGGACTGTAGCCGGCCAGGCTCCTCCTGGAATTCTCCAGGCAGGAATACTGCAGTGGGTTGCTATGCCCTCCTCCAGGGGATCTTCCCAGCCCAGGGATCAAACTCGCGTTTCCTGCATCTTCTCCGTTTCAGGCACATTCTTTACCACTGAGCCACCAGAGAAGCCTCTTGATGTTGTATCCTCTGGGGCAAATGTCTCCAGGGTTGATGTTTCATTTTCTCCCTGCTACCAGACATATCTTCCTGAGGACTAGGTCAGCAAGTGGCCCTCAAAGAGAAAGCTCAGTGTCTTATGCTTTGGATCGTTAAAGCAGTGTGTTGGGAGGTGGGATTATGTTTACCATGATGGTCATCACTCCGGCCCCTAGGATGTTTGAGGAACAAAAATAAGCTTTGCAAGTTTCTTGGGTTCTGCGGAATCAGCAGGCCCCTGCTGGGACCAATCCCGAACCACCTTTGGAAGAGATACTGACTCATTCTTTCCAACGTGCTGATTGGCTGCGATGAATGGGCGTGGCTACCGCCTCTGTCCCGCTTCCCATAGGTGAAGGAGTGTTAAGGTGGGCCTCTAGCAGGATTTTGTCCCGTGACGGAAAAAGGAATGTCTTGGGGACTTTTTTTTTTTTTTCCTGCTCTGGAGGCCCAGGCTCAAGGCAAATTTATAATGGGAAACCAATTAGAAGGAAAGAAGTCTGAACAGAGTTAAGGTGCCAGGTCCTGGGAGAAGAGACCAGCATGCTCTGCTGACAACCCTGGGGGTTTGTTTTAAGGGAAGGGGGGCGGGGACGACTAGACTTTTTAAGGGAAGGGGGCACAGCCGGCTCAGGTAGAAAGTGAAGATGGTACTGCCCAAAGCAGGCCATCAGTGAGAAGAATGATGGAGGGCGCCACAGACTCTTGGCATCTTTTATTTTTTCGAAGCTTTTAAATGACTTCGAGGCCAGACAGCTGCAGCAGAGGTGTACTCTTGATCGATTAAGGGGGCTTTTGCTAAGCTGTAGAATAAAGTGACTCCATTACTGATCTAGCAAAGGGAGCGAGCCACTATGGTCCCGTGGGTCATGCTTTCCTGCTTGCTTTTTGCTGGGCATGAGGCTATGCTCACCAATCCCACCTAAAACCGGAGGCGAGGAGCCCGGCTTTTGGTGTAGACAGGGGCTCTACCTGCCTTCCTGTTCTGCCCATAAAACGAAAGAGGACTCTTGGAAGCCGAGAAAGGTTGGAGAAGTCTTTCTGGACGGAGGCGAGCGTCGCCAAGCAGCACAGCACTTGGCTGGCGCGGGCTCCGAGGGGCGGAGGTCCAGGATGGGCTTGCTGAAGGGACTTCTCGGAGCCAGGAAGCTGCTGCTCGTCATCCTCGTGCCGCTCCTGCTGCTGCCCCTGCCCATGCTCCACCCCAGCAGTGTGAGTACCGGCCCGTCCCCTCCGGGGGCCAGTGGGTCAGCTGGGAGGTCAGAGGGGAGGTCGCTGGAGGGAAGAGGGGCGCTCAGTGCAGAGTTCAGCATGCTCTTCTGTCGGTGTCAAGAAGTGGAAATGCTTTCCTGGAGGAGGCTCACATGCTTTCTGCCCCAAAACTGCCATTTTCAATCCCCAGTTCCCCCAATCTTATGGCCCCCAACCGGGAGTGAGATAAGAGGGGGTGGGTCATTGGCTGAAGTGGCCCGTCAGTGGGCTAGGTGAACACCGATAAGGATGCTCTGGACAGCGGTGTTTGCCAGGAGTCAACATGTGACCATGGCATGAGAGAGCGACTGGACATGCAGGAAGATCTCCCCATAGAGGAGGGGGCAGGGAGGGAGGGGATTGTGGACCCCAGCCTGGGGTGTGCTGGGGAGCAGTCCCCAGCCGGGCTCTTGTCCATCGAGCCAGGGTCCTTGGGTGACCCACAGTGGGCTCTAATAACCACGATTGGAAACTTAATAAGTTCCTCCTGAACTTTAAGTTGAAAGTGGAACTTGGCTGCCGGCCCTGGCCCCATGCATATGGCCCTTTGATTATCTGTATCCTCTCTGTTTCCTTCTCTGAGCGGTGGAAGGAGAGACAACAAATGACTTGATTTAGAAAAAAAAAAAAAAAGAGTAAGAGCCCGCAGCTCTAGACAGTGACCGAATTTTTTTGTCCAGGTTGGTATGAGCCGAAGACCCAGAGCTTCCCTTTCTTTCTTTCCTCTGGCTCCTTTTCTCCTCCTCCCCCGCCTCTCCTCCCCATCCCTCCTCCTGCGTCCCTCCTCCTCTCCCTCCTTGTGTTCCCTCTCTTCCTCCTTGGCCTTCTCCTCCTCCCAGTGTCTTTACCCCTTTCCCCAGCTGGCACTACCCTTGAGACTTTAGGAAAAATAAGCCAAGAAAGGTTAATCATGTTTGTGGGAGGGGAAGGGCTGTCTTTCCATTCAGCTCCCTGAGTAACTTAGTAACCAAAAGTAATTATAAAGTTAGAGGGGATTAGGACTGTTTCTTAAAAACAAACTGGTTTAAATCTTCAGTAGAACAAATACCTCAGAGTGCCAGGGAGCCGCTGATGAAAGCCGGGCTGGGATTAGCAGACAGTGATTGGTGCTGACAGTTTTCCTGGCTGACATACTAGTCTGCTTTTGGCTTTGTCCCCAATAGGGTGATTTTCATTTCTGTCCATATTGTTGTTTTGTTTTACTCAATGTCAGATGGATTTAGGGAATGCCAGCCAAGTGGCACCCACTCTTCTCCATGGCAGCATCAGGCACCCCCATCCCCCACCCCACAATTTTCCTAAGTCAGCTCTGTCTCTGGGGACCATGACTGCAGAGTGGTGTTGCCATTTCATTCTGGGAGCCTGTCTTTGAGCTTCTCGGTTAACAATGCCTAGTGAGAAGAACCCATGAGAAGAAAAAGAACAGAAAAACAAATCATTGAAGAAGGCAAAATCATCCATAAATTTTGACAGAAGAGGGATGTTGTGGGGGGAGAAAAGAGAAGAGAAAAGGAAGGAAAGGTGAGCCTCTGCTCTGTTGGGGTCTATACATAATTTTTGAATAGGTTTTTAAAGATGGACTCACTAAGATCAAGAGGCACTTGACTTAAGCCCTTCACTGACTTATCGCCTTCTGTCCAACTGAGTTTCACCTTAGGGTAGGGACAGCCACACTGGTGACATTTGGTGGGGGGTGGAGGGGAGGGGAGAGAAAATTCTCTGTCACAAGGGAAGGACCATGCTGGGTACTGTAGGATGTTCAGCAGCATTCCTGGTCACTGCCTGGTAGGTGCCAGTGCAGCCCCTGCCATTGTGATGGCCAGAGATGCTTCCAGATGCTTACAACATCCCCTGGGGGCCAAAATCACCCCCAGATGAGAATCAGTACCTTCAGAAAATGGGCTTCCCTGGTGGTCCATTGGTGAAGAATCCACCTGCCAATGCAGGAGACACGAGTTCGGTCTCTGGTCCAGGAAGATCCGTTGGAGAAGGGAATGGCAACCCACTCCAGTATTGTTGCCTGGACAGAGGAGACTGGTGGGCTATAGTCCATGGGGTCGCAAAGAGTCAGATACAACTAAGGGGTTAAATAACAGCAGAGCTTCCCAGTCTGTGATAACGGGGTTGGGAGGGTAGATGATTAGAACCCCCTACAACCTTTGGGACCGCCAGGTGGAACCTGGGTGGACCAAGCCCTCAGAGGTGAATGCAGCCTGCTTGCCACTCTCCCCTGCGTGGCCTGCAGCGGCAATTCCTCCGTGGGTCACAGTGTCGGTAAGACGCTACTTCTCTCTGCAAGGAGGAGGCACATCACAGAAGATGCAGTCACAGCACCCACAGCTGGCACAGGCCACCACAGAGACTGGCTCCCGTCACTTCAGCCCCCTTGCCTCACACTTACATTCTGATATTTAATCCTTGAGATTCCTAAACGGCCTTGTTTTCTCTGGACTGGAGCTGAGAGGAGTGACCTAGGCAGAAGGTCCTGGCCTGTAGTTCTCATGGTCCTTCAAGGGACAAGCCACAGCTACATTTTGGGAAGGATCAGAAGGACCTCCCAATTTTTCTTGCCCAGCTCCCTAGAGCCAGAGGCCCAGACTTGGACCCCTGTATGACAGAAGAGGAAGTGGAGGCCGGGGCAGAGGTGCATCCATAGCTAAGCCCAGCTTCAGCGTCCCAGTGGGATAAAAGTTATACCCAACTCCGAGACTAAATTCTCAAAAGCCCTTGCAATCATTTATGACACCAAATAACCAGACCTCAAGCTCCTTCCAGTGGGGTTTCATCGAGGTGGTCGAACTGTGGGGAAAGCAGCAGATGCAAGCACCAGTTGGCAGCAGAGTCAGGAAGCATCTGCTGTGGGGAGACCCACTTTTGAACTCACTCCCTTGTTTGTAAACAGGAGCCAAGAAGAACTGACAACACTATCTCTTAAAGGCACTGCGTGAATACATATCAATACATACTTGCTGACCAGGGGCAGTGATAAGGGGCTGGGGGCTTCCAGAACATTTTCTTCAGCAGATAAGAGAGACCTGCTAGCCAGCAGAAGAGCCCAGTTCAGTTCACCCAACACGGACTAAGTAACCTGCTGGACCCCGGGCCAGATGCAGGGAACCAGAATACAGAGTGTTCTGGGTTATCGCATATAAGCTTTCTTGCTGAATTTGAAATGGTTGAGAAGAAGCAAAAGGAAATTTATGTGAATTCCATGAATGAACTGAGTGTGAAATGGAAAGGTTATCTGAAGGTGGTCCCTTACCCATTCTTCTAATGAAAGTTAGAAAACTCTAAGGAAAGTTCAGATAAAAATGATGGTGGGAGGGCTTCCCAGGTGGCACTAGTGGTAAAGAACCCGCCTGCCAAAGCAGGAGACATGGGTTCAATCCCTGGGTCCGGAAGATCCCCTGGAGGAGGATGTGGCAACTCCAGTATTCTTGCCTGGAGAATCCCATGGACGGAGGAGCCTGGTGGGCTACAGTCCATAGGGTCACAAAGAGTTGAACACAATTGAGTGACTGAGTGCAAAAAGAGAAAATGCTTGTGAATATGAATATAAAAATACATAGAAAATAAAAACAAAAAGCTATTTTAAAAAATTGATGGCAGGAGAAACTTCCCTCGTGGTCCAGTGGTTAAGACTTCTTGATTCCAATGCAGGGGGCACATGTTTGATCTCTGGTTGGGGAAGTAAGATCCCACGTGCCGTGTGACACAGTTAAAAAAAAAAAACGATGGTAGTTTATCCTGTTCTTAATACTGCTGAATGAAGGTGGCTTGGTCACTTCCTCCGGTAACCTGTTCTAATTCCTAACCGTAGTTACAATCAAAAAGTTTACCTTGGCTTATCTGAATTCTCTTAATTCAAACCAAAATGCTTGGTAGAAGGAAATAGCACTCTTGCATGCTCTCTCTCTGTGCTGCCCTCCCTACCCCTGCTTCATTCCTGGACCTGTAATGATGAAGCCATAAGGACTGAAGTTTCTTCAGAAGGAATAAGGGCTTCTCAGAGAGAGAAAGACATTCTATTTCCTTTTCATCAACTAGAATCAACACCTGCCATTCCGTTTCTTTCCCAGAAAGGAAACGGGAATGAGTGAGCTCAGGTGGGCTGAAGAACTTTGAACCCCTTTAGGTATTTTTATTTCTGCAATAAAGGGAGCATGTCTCTAAGTTGCATTCTTTTTCAAAGGGAGCCTTTCCTTCCCCCACCCCCGCCAGTATTAGTTCTGTTGTCTTATCAGCACTTCCAAAAGTTTTAACTTCTCTCTGATCTTCTGGCCCCAGAGGAAACCTCAGTGGGAGCCCCAGTCAACAATTGCTGGGCCCAGTTCCCATTTCTCAAACCCCAGCCCTCTAAT
Source organism: Bos javanicus (assembly GCF_032452875.1). Lineage (NCBI taxonomy): Eukaryota > Metazoa > Chordata > Mammalia > Artiodactyla > Bovidae > Bos > Bos javanicus. The sequence goes on along the minus strand of NC_083871.1, from coordinate 100,101,783 downwards.
CCATGCATATCAGGAGGGAGCAAGGTCCCATCCAGCCAGGCTGGATTAATCTCCCCTGACGCCCCTCACTGATCACAGCGACCTTTTGTAACTTTTGTGTCAGAGTCTGAGGACACTTGTTCTGAACCCAAGGGAGAGATAAACAGAACAAGGTTTATCAGGTTCCTTGATCGCCAGCCAGCCTCAGGGGAGGTCAGACCTAAGCCCAGATGGTTTAGAACTAGGTATAAACAGAGGAATCCACAGCCAGCTTGAATCTTCTACTCAGGGCCCTCCAGAGTCCATGGTTAAGGCCTTTAGACAGAAACCTTTCCCACCACCATTAATCAGCACCATTCCTGGTAACCAGCCTCACTGGAGCTCTAATTTTTTTATAAAAATATTATACTTTATTATTATTATTCTGTGCACCCCAAGGCTGTTCAAATAACAAAGCGGGTGGGCTGGGAAAAACCCTGGTAAATTTCCAGGCCCTCCTTTCCAGGCAGAGAGCAGTCCTATTCCCTTTGTCAGAAGGATGTTTCCATGTGTATCAGGCAAGCAGAATAAAGTCCCAGACTGGTTAGGGCACTGGTTCTCAACAAGGACAATTCCCCGCTTCTCCCACTGCCAAGGGACATCTGGAATGTCTAGAGACATCTTTAGGTTTCCCGGGTGGCTCAGCAGCAAAGACTCCACCTGCAATGCAGGAGATGCAGGTTCAATCGTGGGTCAGGAAGATCCCCTGGAGGAGGGCATGGCAACCCACTCCAGTGTTCTTGCCTGGAGAATCCCATGGACACAGGAGCCTGGTGTGCTACTGAGCGCACACACACATTTTTGGTTGTCACAACTGCGGAGGTACTGCTGACATCTGGTGGGTGGAGGCCAAGGATGCTGCTAAATGGTTTACGAGGCACAGGACAGTTCCCCACCCCCACCCTCGCCCCCCAGCCAGGAGTGATCCCGCTTCACATGGCCCAGTTTCAGAATTCACACGTGAACCAGTTACACAAATCGATCTTTGCCTTCAGCCACCCCAAGAACTTCTAGCATCGGATCAACTTGACACCAAAACATTCCGTATGAACTCCTTTATGATATACCTTTATGATATACGATCTTGGATCTGGACACTGCAGTTAATTTCTGTCCCTACCCTGCTCAGTTTCAGGGACCAGTAGAGCCGTGATAGCATGACTGTCCAGTGGCCTCCCTGTCACAAACTCATGCAAACCACATGCCAGACATCAGTCTCCCCAAGGAGCAGCCATACCTTCACCCACCAAAATATGATGGCACATGCCCACCAAACTGCTGCCCTGGTGGCTCATTGGTAAAGAATCCACCTGACCGTGTGGGAGATGCGGGTTCAATCCCTGAGTCGGAAAGATCCTCTGGAGAAAAAAATGGCAACCTACTCCAGTATTCTTGCCTGGGAAATCTCATGAACAGAGGGGGCTGGAGGGCTACGGTCCATTGGGTCACAAAGAATCGGACGTGACTTAGTGACTGAACAACAACCCAGCAAACTCCTCTGCCACGTCTAGCTTTGCCCCCACCCCCAGGGCTGTGTGCCAGCGCCCGTGGTGACGTCTGTGTGACTGCTGCCTTTGCCCTGGCTCTCTTTTGGATTCTCGGTGGCAATGCTGTCTCTAACCACCCACTTTCCTCCCCTTCCAGGAGGCCTCATGTGCTTATGTGTTGATCGTGACCGCCGTGTACTGGGTGTCCGAGGCAGTGCCTCTTGGAGCTGCAGCCCTGGTGCCTGCCTTCCTCTACCCGTTCTTCGGAGTCCTGCGATCCAGCGAGGTTAGACCACTGGTGGCCCTTGCCTGGTCCCTGCCGGGCCAGTGAGAGAGGGCTAGAGGTGAAGGGAGATTCACAGAGCATTGACGAGGGGCTTCTCTCACCCTCTGGACCAGCCCATTAGCACTAAGCCTTTGCACCCGCTGTTCTGGACCCCGTGCTCCTTTCCTTCAACCCATGACCTGCACCTCCCTCGAACTGCCGCTTTCAGGAAGCCTTTTGGATCCAAATGCTCCTTCAACCCGAGAACCTTTAAGAACCGTGTGATTAACACATTCAGCCAGATTGCTCCCCATTCCTTTCTCTGTCTTTCGATTGTCCCTTTAGACTCTAAACACTCAAAAGAGGAGTCAGGTCTTGGGTCTTTGGAATCTCATGATAAAGTTGAGCCTCTGTGGAGCAGGGGCTCAATAAATGCTTACTGACAGAGAAACTTACCGTGTTTCCCTGAGGCCTGACAATGTCTTCATTCACTTCCTCTAAAAAACATGTCTCCCCCTTCTTCCCCAACTCAGGATTACCGCATATTCTTTCCTTGACTGCTGTCTACCTAGACTCTGCCCTCTGTTCACTCTCTCTGGCATTCTGACAGAAATTGTCAACAGGAAGCCCTGAGTGGTGCCAAATTTGAGGGCAAACAGTTAAGCCTCCCACAAATAGGAAAGAAGAATATCACAGCCAGACACCAAGAGCAAGATGAAGAATGGTCCTCATTCATTAACACCTGGTTCCATTTGGACTATCTCGTTATAGCACCTGGTCCCTTCTTAGGGTTTCTGAAGAAGGCTGAATGTAGAGGTTAGTTAAGGACAGAGGCTCAGAAGAAAAGAGGAAAGGGACCTATTGTTTGAATGCCCGCTAAGACTCAGGCACAACCCCAGAAGTACTATATTAGTTAATACTCCCAAGAGCTCTACCAGGTAGACATTACTATTTCCATTCTACAGAATGAGGAAAGATGTTCAGAGTTAAGATCACATAGTAGGAAATAGCAGAATTGGATTCAAACGCATACCTATTAGATTTCAGTCTATGTACTTGCTTACTGTACCATCAGGAAAATACCCCATTATTATAAAGCTGCATTGTGGGTTACTACTAAGAACTGTGTAACTCTTCACTTGTGTGATATGAGGAGGGAACAATGAACCTGGGTCCATAGGATGCCTTAACCATGGATAACAACTTTTTGTGAAAGTCCATAGATAAAATTAGGCCCCCCCTAATTGCAGTTAGTCACATCCTGTAGGAGACCTGGGTTCAGTCCCTGGGTCAGGAAGATCTCCTGGAGAAGGGAATGGCAACCCACTCCAGTATTCTTGCCTAAAAAATCCCATGGACAGAGGAGCCTGGCGGGCTACATTACATGGGGTCACGAAGAGTCAGACACAACAGAGCAATGAACTAATTGCTATGAAGTCGCTCAGTTGTGTCCGACCTTCGAGACCCCATGGACTGTAGCCCACCAGGCTCTTCTGTCCATGGGATTCTCCAGGCAAGAATACTGGAATGGGTTGCCATTTCCTTCTCCAGGGGATCTTCCCAGCCCAGGGATTGAACCCAGGTCTCCCACATTGCAGGCAGAGGCTTTAACCTCTGAGCCACCAGGGAAGACCCAACTAATTGCTGTACCTGACTACAAATTAACATGTCCTTCTACTGGATGGACTCAACTGGCCAGTTTTTGTTTGGCTTTTTTTGGTTTGCAACATTTTGGTTTAGAGGTGGTTAGTACCTGGAAAATCCCATGGACGGAGGAGCCTGGTAGGCTGCAGTACGTGGGGTCGCTGAGGGTCAGACACGACTGAGCGACTTCACTTTCACTTTTCACTTTCATGCATTGGAGGAGGAAATGGCAACCCACTCCAGTGTTCTTGCCTGGAGAATCCCAGGGACGGGGGAGCCTGGTGGGCTGCCGTCTATGGGGTCGCACAGAGTCGGACACGACTGAAGTGACTTAGCAGCAGCAGCAGCAGCACATTAGTTTGTTTGTTGGTTGGCATTTAGTAGTCGTAACAGCTTCAGACTCTCCAAAAAGGATACGATCCCCCAAACGCTCAGCAGTGCTTTTATTCCTGAACTGGGTCTAACACCAGTATCCTGGGACCCACATAAAACTCACCTGGCACCTGAAGCACTAGCCAGTCTCTCCAATTGTCCCCCTTCCTTTGTGGAAAGAGAACAGGTAGCTCAGGTCTGTATGCATGCCTAAAAGAACATTACTTTTAAACATTACTTTTAAACATTACTTTTAAACATTAAAAAGTATTACTTTCCTTAAGAGAAAAGTATGAACTTGTCTGGCAGGTTTCTCTTCAAAATTGTGACAGCAAAAGCCAATGAGTCAAAAAAAAAAAAAAAAAAGCCAATGAATCAGAAGGTGAAAATAGAGAGCAGAGAAAAAAAGTTATAGAAAGAATTGAAATTTAAGTAACATTTTAAAAGTGAGCTAACTATTCATTAAAAAACTAATATCTTTTTATTTCACTACAGGCAGCCCAAAAGCCAACAGCATGCTTCAACCTTAAAGTAGATGATGTCTTTATTTCTCCAAGGGCTTCCTGCAGCAGGATCCTACAGACTGGTGGGCCAAGCAGCCCCTCCACACACTAGGGATGTTGCTAGGCAACAGTTCATCCTAGGGTCTGCCCATCTTACCGGAAGGAAGGCTCAACCCATAAGGAGTCTAGGGAGGCAGTTGTTTTCAAAGGCAACGGCACTTTGTAAGGAGAAAAAGAAGACTGTCTGGGGAGAGATTAGGTGTTGTTATTGCTGGAGCTGGAGGTGGAAAACACTGGAAGAGCCAGGGAGCCAGTTTTATCATTTGAGGTGAAAAATTCTACCCCATTGGCCTGATAAAGTGGCTTTGGTTGGTGATGATATTTAACAGCTGGGCTCCAGGGTGCAATTTAGACCAAATATAATCTGTTTAGCTAGTCTTTTAAACTCGGATTAAAGGAAATGCCAACTGGGGAGAGGACATGGGTGACAGCCCTGTGTGAGCCTGTTGACTTTGCAGACAGAGAACATATCTATTCTTCAGCCATTGACTTATCTCCTATACCAGCACATGCTTTAGCTTTCTGGGAAAAATGAGGTGGGGGTCTACAGGAACCCCCTTCTTCAGATACAGCATCCATTTGTCACTCCCTAAACCCACCTGTGCTTTCCCAGCCCCTTGCCAGACTCAGGCCACTCTTCCACCTTGGAAAGTTCTCTCCAATCCTTTAAGCTTTTAAAATCCTAGGCAGTTACCCTGTTGCATGAAGCCTTTCCAAAAACTTCCCAACACTAAATGTGTTGGTCCCTTCCTTTGGACCGCCCCGATATCTTTGTCCTTTGATTTGTTTAGTTGGAGTATAATTGCTTTACAAAGTTGTGTTAGTTTCTGCTGTACAACAACAGCAAAGGACGCAAATAACAACACACACACACACATATACATATATATATATATATATCTCCTCTCCCCCTTGAACCTCCCTCCCACCCCTCCAGGTCGTCACAGGGCACCACGCTAGTCCCTGTGGTTTGCGGTAGCTTCCCACTGGCTATCTCCTTTACACATGGCAGTGTATATATGTTAATGCTACACTCTCGTCCCTCACTGTGTCCAAATGTCCGTTCTCTACATGTGTCTCTATTCCTGCCCTGCAAATAGGTTCATCTGTGCTATCTGTCCCTTAAATGGTACAGGAGAACATCAGATTAAAACCTTGCTGTAGACGTATCGTCTCTCCACCCAGCTGCACACCTTCTGTCCTCTCTCCACCCAGCTTCACCCCTTCTAGGATTTACAATGTCTTTTACATCCAGTCCACTCTCACGCCAGCCTCAGTTAACGTTTCTCCACTGCGGTGTTCTTGATGGTGTGTGTCAGTAGTGTATTCTCCATGTGAAGGAAGGTGAGTGAATAGGATCAGTGTGACCCTGAATCTGTGGCTTCTGTCTCTCAGGTTATTCAGTCAACATTCAGAAAAATATTTTTTTCTGAGTGCTGTACTTACTGTGTGCACTGTGGGATGTTACAGATACCTTGCAGGTGACAAAACATGAAAAAGAAATCTATTTTTGCCCTCTTGAATCTCATAGCCAATGCTTTGGGTTTCCCACTGGGGCTGGATATGTGCATATAAGTGGCTAAATTTTACAGTGATGGATTGTCAGTCTGCCGATTAAGAGGTCATTGTGCAAAGCTTAGATTGTCGTCTCTCAGCTGAACTCAGGTGCCGAAAAGAGATAGAAATGGCTCCTGACCTTGAGAAGTTTCTGTTCTAGTAGAGAGAAAGTATAAACCACATGGAGTAACACAGAAGACTCTATGCAGTATGCAGCTATTATTGGCATTGCAGAGGATTTACACAATTTCCTATGAGAGAATGTTCTAGATAAATGAAATTTACCCTATCAAGTGCCCAAAATGTATACTGACTGCTTTTTGATTGAGGTCTTTCCATAAAGCTCTACAATTTCCCTGGTCTTTTAAACAGAAGTTGCTGAACATAAATTAACTTTTTCTTTGGATCCTTCAGTATTTCCAGGGATAAAAATTTCTCAATCAGAGGAGCCCATGTGGGCCGGATAATAGCACAATTGAGTAGCTTGAGTACTGGTTGAATAGCTGAACCTAAAGGATCTTTCATAACATGTTGGCATGGTGCTGGAGAGAGAACACAAATGAAAATATGAAAGGCATGTTACTGGGATTGCAGATGACTCAAAGCTGGATGGACCAGCTAATGTACAGCGACAGAATCAATGCTTCCAGGAAGAGGCAATGGACTGGGACAGGCAAAACGAAGTGTAATAAGGATGAATGTCAGCAGTTTGTGTGAAAAAGACCCTTGGCTTTCAGCTGAGTACAGACTCGGTGTAAGCTTTCCATCCAAGGTGGCTGCCAAAATGCAGAGGTCCTTTACATGCAGTATCTCTTAATGGGCTTCCCTGGTGGCCCAGTCAGTAAAGAATCCACTTGCAATACAGGAGACCCTGGTTTGATCCCTGGGTCAGGAAGAACCATGGAAGAGGGAAATGGCAACCCACTTCAGTATTCTTGCCTGGGAAATCCTGTGGTCAGAGGAGCCTATCTTTTAATCCTCTATAAAGTGACTATTATGTTCGCTGTCCAGGGCAGTAAATTCTGGATAAGTTGCTCATTCAGAGGTGGGTACCCGAGATGTCTAAAATCTAGCTGAGTCATATGAGAAAGGAAGAGAAGCCTCGAGAAGGGCATGAACTGTGGCTTGTGCAGCTCAACACACCAAACTCAGAGGGGCCAAACCAGAACCAGAGGCAAAGCACCATAAGGAAGAGTCCCCTCTTTGGGAGGGAAGACTCTGAAATGGGGACCCCATGTGGTCCTGTTGTTCCTGTCCCTAGAAGCACAAGCTGGATGACTGAATCAGGGACATTAGAGGTAGACTCCATTCCTTGGGTGAGGGCCTGGGCTCTAAGGGCCCTTTGACTTTAGGATTCTATCAAGCATATAAGCACCAGCCACTGCTCCCCTTTGCTGGTGCCCAGAGCTCAGTTCTGTATTTCAGATTTGTTTTTAGGCGTGTTTTTGTTTGTTTTGCTTGCATTGTGACTCTCATTACTATCATCATATCTGCCTTGAAAGTCCTCTAAGCCCTTCTAATGTATTACAGTAGCCGGGAACAGTACCTGTGTCAATCAAGTGAGCTGAGAGTCACTGTTTATAGGAGAATGGCATAGAGGTGGGGGCCCAGGGGTGCTCTGGGGAACTAAATGGCATGGTTTGAATACTGAGGCTTGGAAAGAGTCTCAGGGGTGCCCAGGGTCAGGAACTATTTCTGGTAGTGATTACACCTGCTATCTACCCACCAAACACATGTGCACGCACGTGCGCACTCACACACACACACCCTCTGCTGTCTCAGTGGCCTACACTGCAGGCTTCTAGCAACTCCCATTTAGATTCTAGCTCCTGCCAGGGCCAGAGAAGAGGCAAGGCAGCTCCAGCTGTAAAAACAAAACAGCCTCTACAGCCAAGTGGTGCTAGAGTCTGATATCCTGAAATCTGCTTCCCTGTTGGCTTCTGATCTTTCTGACCCACTGATTCCTGACGGGTGCCCAGACCCTGACTGTTCGTTTAAATCTGGGGGCATTTCATATGCCACTCTCTACTCTGTCTTTCTGGCCTCTGCTTACTATAGAGGCTGACACCCTCGCCCCCTTGACCTTCCACCCTATGCCCTCCCCCCAACATATACAAGCCCGTGAGGATAAACTGAGCATCTGTGCCCAGCCACCTGCCTGAATCCAGGCTGCCCATCACCCACAGCCATGCAGATACCGCCCAGAGCTGAGCCCATGCCCAGGCCACAAGGGGGGCCCAAACCCAGGAACCTACAGATCTTGCAGCCCTTTGAGGCCAACCCAGTGTTTCCACAGGAAGAGCAGAAACGGGGGCACCTGGTAAGTCAGCACTTCTAAGCTCTGCAGAAGTTGGACTGACTTCCGGCCAGGTCAGCACCCATCTGGGTCTCTCTGCTTTAACCTTCTCTACGGTAGGGTTTGCAAGGCATGTTTTTTTAAGCAACAAAACCTTTTTTTGAAACTAAATCTCAATATATGAAACTGATGGAAGAGGAAGTCCTACTCTGATTGGTCATGAGGGCTCAGAGCCCTGGCTGCCTGGGCCCTGCCCGCTGCAACAGCTTATGGACACCCCATTCCCACAGCAGCCCCTGAGGTTTCAGGGGCAGTGAGTGGTTTGCAAACCTCTGTCCTCAGGGAATACAGACAGGTGGTTAGGAGGGTGTCTGAGCTTGCACAGACTTAACCAGTAGAATCAGCATTCCTGCCCCCAGGGAAGGGCAGAGAGGCAGCTACACTGGACATAGCTTCTTTGCCAGGGAGATGGTTGGGATGGTGTCGTGAAGTCTCCAGCTCTGACGGGCTTAGCTCAGTGCTGAGGGGGACCTGCCCAGGATCCCATCCTGGACTCACTGCAAATTGTTCAGATGAACCAAAAGAGCCTCAGTATAGGCCCATCTCCAGCGACCACCACCCATCTTCTGAGGGACTGCCACCCTCCCAACACGTGACAAGGGTCACCACCAGCTGACCTCCAAGCAGAGCCTGGGTGTGTGCAGCCAACAGCAGGGTGCTGACCAGCCGCATTTCTGACAGTACCCGTGCAATGCCACCCATGTCCGTGTCAGGACACAGTCAGATCCACACATCTGGCCAGCCTCTGGCTGTCACTGCCATGAGCAGGGACAGTGGAAACATGGCAAGGGTCAGGATCCAAGTTGGGAGCAAGGTAGATCTGAGTTTGAATCCAGTTTTGTCACTAACTAGTCTTGAGCAAATTGTGTGTTGGCTGAAATAAAAGTTGCAAGTTAAGTTTTATTTGGGTACCTTACTGAGGACTATGGCCTGGGAGACAGCCTGGGTTACTGAGGAACTGCTCCAAAGAGCTGAGGCAGGAGCCAGGAAATATATGAATTTATTTTTCTGGGAAAAAAACATGTAGTCAAACATCAGAAGACTACTGCTAATCACAACAGACATCTCCAGTTAATGATTTTAGTGTTTTTCTATTTATGAGAAGATATAAGAATCTGGAGCCATTGAAATGATTCCTTAGATATCCATCTTAACTATTTAGGGCCAATACCCAAAGTATAGAGGCTTCCTGTTTTTCTCCATCCTGCATTCCCCTCAGGGTGCATGACTGCAGGAGCTAAGGGCTTGATTCTTATAGAACTGGAATGGGCAACATTCTTTTCTTTCCCTGTAACCTCTCTAAACTGTAACCATTTTACTCACCTGGAAAATCAGAACGATAGAAGTACCTGCCTCATGGGGAGCTGTGAGGATGTTAAAAGCTTTCTGAGTGAGAAAGTGCCCATCAGAGTGCCCAGCTCATCTTCACGAATGATTGGTTGGTCCATCTCTGTCTTTCTTCCTGACGATGCCCTTGATGATGTTCTTAGTGAGAAAAGCACTGAACCAAGATCAACATCCAGATTTCTATTCTCCTCAGACTTCTATGATTAAAGCCACAACTGCCCTCTTCCTATTAAAAAACAGCAGCAACAACTTTGTAAAAACAATTAAAACCTGACATATCTAGAGAGCAATAAATAATCCCACGACCAAAGAGAGTGATGTTTTTAAAAGCTCGTCACTAAGAGATGTCACCTGCAATTCACTAACAATGAACTAGTTCATTAATAGACTGCGTTGCTCAGCGCTTAGGTCTTTGTGCCTCTCAGTCCAGGCTGGGTTAGAAAACGCTAGAGATGTCCTCACCCTTCACTTAAGAAAGTTTGGAAGAATCTTTTTCTTTGAGAGCCACCTTGCTCCTTCTTATTTCATTTCTTCCTCTACATGGTCATGCTGGCATACCTGATTCCTGACCCTGAATCTCATCTTGAAGCATTTCATCTTTTCACTTCTTTTAACAATAATAATGGGCCTTTTCTGAGGACTTCCTATATGCCAGGCCTGTCTCGAATCATTTTACTTAAGGCACACATAGGATGGATTCAAAGTGTTGTGTATTACTACATAACCCAGACGAGGATATCTGGGTTCAATGTTTGGTCCCAGACCATCTGTGGGAGCAGGCATTTGAACCCAGGTCATCTAAACTTCAGAGCCTGAGCTTGCTATCCTCTGCTCCACCTTTTCAAAGCCGTCTCTTCGAGCCCATCTCTTCTTAAACACTGTCCGGAAATACCTCTGCTCTCCAAGCCCAGGGTTTTGGCACACTGAGAAAAACCACAGAGCAGAAAAGCAGTAAAGGCAATAACACTGCCAACATAAATGTCACAGAATCCACGCACTCTAGCCACGGGAGGAGCTCTCATCTCAGAATCTAATTTTTCTTTGCAAATAGTTCTAACAATTTCTGTTATCTGGTTTCCCAACTCACAGAATATTAGTCTTGGAAATTAGATAGTGGGGAAAGGAAGGCTCATGGCAAATGTGAGGATGCAACACGTTTTAGAAAACGATTAAAATAATCCTTAAGAATCCTGGAACTCCCAGAGGGGTTCTGAATAACCAAGGTTTTATTGTAAAAGAAAAATCAGTGGGCTAGAAAACTAACCGACATCACCACCAGACAGGTTTTACTTATTGTGCCTCAGCCTTCTCTGTGTGCTAATGTCCACGGACCTGGACAGCAGGGCCACTGAGTAACAGAACCACCAGGAACCCCAGCTGTCAAGGTGGCAGGCCAGGCTAGCTGGTGTGCACGTGTCATTTCATCTTCACAACAGCTTTACAAAAGACTGGGAGTCATATAGTCCTCATTTATTTTTTTAGATGAGAGAAATGAAGCCCAGAGAGGTTGAATAACTTCCCCAGGGTCACACAGCCAAGTCCTGGCTGACGCCAGAGCCCTCGCTCTTCCCCACTTGACGGTACTATCTCATGATCACAGACCACACCCAGGCTAAATCACCAAGCACGTGGCATCACTCACAAGGGGGAGGGGGATGTCTGAACAGACCTGAGCTCACCAAACACCACATGAGAAAACAGCACAGTTGCTTTCTAAACAACTAACAGCTATCCCGCTAAAGCTGAGCCTGAGGCTGCCATTGGACCAGGCCCAGGTATTTGGGGCCGGCGTCAGGACTGGGATTGTGAATAAAGATAAGGAATGTGGGCTGGCCCATGCTGTCTGGGGGACCAAGAATTTCCCCTGGGGTTGAATTAGATGAGTGGTTTCCAGTTGGCTATCATGAATGGCATGTCGCATGGTAGCTTTAGATTCAGAGGGACCTGGATTGATATCTCGACTCCACCCCGCACATCGGGGACCCGGAACCTCTTCCCTAACCTCTCTGGGTCTGTTTCCTCACGTTATGAGAAAGTAAATGCAAAATACAACATTCCCGGTATGCAGAAGGCACTCTCCACAGTTTGGTTCCTTTCTCCTTCCCTTTGAGAGGAACCCAGAGAAAGTAGCCCCACCAATTGTGCAGGCTCTGAGCCTCCTGAAAGGCCATCACAAACTGGAGTTCTATTAGGATTTGTGCCAAAGAGGCAGAAAATCGAAAGGCTGTCAGTCGGTCCCCTGGGAAAGTAACCCTGGTAGCAGTGAATCTTTAGAATATTCACAGAGGGCCATGAGTCACGGGGCCAGTGGGGGACCGTCGCCCAGGTCTAGCAGTGTCTCAGATCTTCTGCAGGTCTCCCTCCTTGATCAACAGAGGAAAGGGAAACACTGATTCCACCACCAAGCTGCCTCTCAGCTGCCTGGGACCATGAGCGGGCAGTGAGGAAGGTCCAGTTCAGCCAGCCCTGGCCTTCCCAGCAGTGCTTCCACCTCCCGCGAAGGGGCAGCACCTCCACCCACCACCAGGGTCCAAGCCCTCCCTGTCCCTCCCAGAGGGCACTCTGCTCCCGGGTCACAAGCCCAGCAGAGCTTCCCTGTCCTCCAGGAGAATTAGTGTCCACGAGGGCTGGGGTCCAGGACGAGGACTAGGTTAACCAGAAGCACAGGGCTTTTCTTCCAGCAAATGGTCAGAGAGGAAAGATGGTCCTTCTGCAGTACAGAACTCATCAGTCAGACACAAGGAAATCTCCGTGGGGGAACAAGAGAGAAGAGGGCAATGGAGCTGGCTGCCTTCTGGCACAGCTCTTATCTTACCAAAGTGCTCCTAGCAGGGTTAAAAAATCAAATAATATTGAAAAAGATCATAATAAAAAAAAGAGCTGTCTCTTCCACCTACCTCCCCCAACCCAGAGCCAAAAACTTAACTTTCCTAACTGCTTCTTCTGGTATTAAATGCCACAGACCTATATAATATTCCTATATTAACTGTGGCTTCCCAGGTGGCGCTAATGGTAAAGAACCTGCCTGCCAAAGCAGGAGACATAAAAGAGGTGGGTTTGATCCCTGGGTTGGGAAGATCCCCTGGAGGAAGGCATGGCAACCCATTCCAGTATTCTTGCCTGAAGAATCCCATAGACAGAGGAACCTGGTGGGCTACAGTCCACAGGATCGCAGAGAGTTGGACACGACTGAAGCGACTTAACACACACATATTAATTGTTATCACTTTTAGACATTATCAATTATCTTCTGACTATAGTCAATGAGGGTTTTGTACTCTTACATCACCCAATTCTCCTCCATCTCTCAGTACAGGCATATAATTCAGTAATCAAATTTCAACACAATGGTTATGTAAATTCCATCTACTTCAAACGTCACAGAATTTACTATATTTGCATTTCCTTCCCTGTTCAGTTTTTATTTTTCTTGCAGTCAGAAGTGTTATTGTTTTCTCACTTTAAGAGAGTTTCTAAGTTAGGAGTTCAACTTTTCTATATCTTTTCCTTTCAGTTTATATCATGGTCCCATTGTTGGAAACAACTCTATTGTATGTGACTCAGTATTTACTGAGTGTCTACTTTTGCAATTTATCCTATTAGGTGTTAAGAGATATAGAAACATGTTCTTTGGCCTTTTGCAGCCTAGAATTCAGTTAAGAGACAAGAGCTGCTGCGGCTGCTGCTAAGTCGCTTCAGTTGTGTCTGACTCTGTGCGACCCCAGAGACGGCAGCCCACCAGGCTCCCCTGTCCCTGGGATTCCCCAGGCAAGAACACTGGAGTGGGGTGCCATTTCCTTCTCCAATGCATGAAAGTGAAAAGTGAAAGGGAAGTCGCTCAGTCGTGTTCGAGTCTTAGCGACCCCATGGACTGCAGCCTACCAGGCTCCTCTGTCCATGGGATTTTCCAGGCAAGAGCACTGGAGTGGGGTGCCATTGCCTTCTCCGAAGAGACAAGCGAGGCACACAAAAAAGAAACAGTGCGAGCATGAAGCGACGATTTGAGCATCGCCCTGTGCCCTCTGTAATGCGTGTGGAGTTAATAGGACCCACAAGGAATGTTCTGGAGCTAGAGGCTAGAGGCACACAGAAGGTTTTCTGGGTGGGGCACCAGGCCTGAACTGGCTTTGAAGTCTCATCTAGGCGGAGATAAGAAGTGAATATTCCAAGGGAGGGGATCAATGAAGAGATGGTCCTGGACCCCAAACATAGGAAACATCTTTGAACAGGACTCAGTCTCAATTTTCTCATTATTAAAATGCAAGGAGAAGCTGGCAACTGGTACTATGGTTGTTTGAGAGAAAACCCCTTATCTTAGGAAATAAACACTGAAATACTTAGGGATAGAGGGCCAAAATGTTTGTAACCTTCAAATGGTTCAGAAACAAACAAAAATGGATACAGTGTAGGATGTTCCTTGCACTACTATCATTTTGGGACCCTTTGGAACTTTGTAATTATTTGGCAAGTTATAAAGACACCTTCAAGAACTCTATCTTAAGGAAATAATCACATTCATATAAACTTAATGATTTAAGCAGAAAATTATTGTTTGTTCCATTGTAGCAAAGAAAGAAAGAAAAGAAATCAACTTAAATATTCAACAAAAGGAAAATGGCTAAGAAAATTCTATAGTACTTCATGCTGCCAGGAGCATGGATTTTTCCAGTAAATTTAAGTCTCAAAAGAAAATGATCAAAGTACAATGTCAAATGATAAAACAGAGGATAAAAGCCAGCACATATAATATAATTCCAATTATGTATCTATATAGACATTAAAAATTGAAGAAAATATACCACAGTATTAACAGTAGTAAGATTGAAGGTAATTTTATATTTAAGTTTTCTATATTTTAAAGTTTTCCATAGTGAACAGGTGTTTTTCTAATAAGAAAATGAACATAGTTTTATTAAAAACTAAAGACAATAAGATTAGTGGACAGACCCAGGGTTATTTTCATAATTTTTAAGGACATAGCTCAGTTGGTAAAGAATCCGTCTGCATCGTAGGAGACCCCAGTTTGATTCCTGGGTCAGGAAGATCTGCTGGAGAAGGGATAGGCTACCTACTCCAGTACTCTTGGGCTTCCCTTGTGGATCAGCTGGCAAAGAATCCACCTGCAATGAGGGAGACCTGGGTTTGATTCCTGGGTTGGGAAGATCCCCTGGAGAAGGGATAGGCTGTATTCTGGCCTGGAGAATTCCATGGACTGTATAGTCCATGTGGTCGTAAAGAGTCGGACACGACTGAACGACTTTCACTTCACTCACAAGATAGAATTGTTAATGTTTATTTTTTGAAATCATATTCATAATGGGTGTTTTTCATATCTCTTAAAAAGTGGAGAAGACTATTTACCCCATAGAGTTATTGGCAGGATTAAATGAAATAATCTTTGTAATGTGCTTAGCCAACTCACTGGAAAAGCCCCTGAAGCTGGGAGAGATTGAAGGCAAAAGGAGAAGAGGGTGGCAGAGGATGAGCTGGTTAGACAGCATCACTGACTCACTGACATGAACTTGAGCAAATTCAAGGAGATAGCAAAGGACAGGGAGGCCTGGCGTGCTGCGATCCATGGGGTTGCAAAGAGTCGGACACGACTTGGTGACTGAACAGCAAAGCAGCACAGCACCTGCCCAAGGTAGAATATATATATGTAATATTGTTGTTGTTTAGCTGCTAAGTCATGTCTGACTCTTTTGTGACCCAGAGACTGTAGCCCACCAGGCTCCTCTGTCCATGGAATTCTTCAGGCAAGAATACTGAAGTGGGTTGTCATTTCCTCCCCCAGGGGTTCTTCCCAACCCTGGGGATCAAACCCCAGTCTCCTGCATTGGCAGGTGGATTCTTTACCATTGAGCCAGCAGGGAAGCCCATATATGTAATATACACCATAGCTAGCTATTTTAATAAACCTCATCTCCCTGCTTCTTGCTTGCCAGCCTGTAGTGGACAGTGAGTTTAGTCGGACGGGGGCTGGGCCCCGGGTCGGGTAGGGGTGACCCACCCTGGCCTCCGCAGGTGGCGGGCGAGTACTTCAAGAACACCACGCTGCTGCTGGTGGGCGTCATCTGCGTGGCCGCGGCCGTGGAGAAGTGGAACCTGCACAAGCGCATTGCTCTGCGCATGGTCCTGATGGCTGGAGCCAAGCCGGGCATGTGAGTCACACTTAGTGCACCTCCCCAGCTCCCAGTGGGCCCCCTGGACACTCAGAGGGATGTCCGCTTGAGGTTTTCTACCAAAAGGGATGGGAGGACACCAGGGCCGTGAGGCTCCCTCCTCCCCTGCAGGGCTCCCGGTGCAGCGGGTTACAACATCTAAGGGGCTCATTCAATAAAACAAGATGGACCAACATAAACTGTTTCCCAACCTTTTTTCCGGTGCATCAGGTAACAGGCTGGATGAGGAAGCGGTGTCTTCTCCTCTGTCATCTAAGGAGGCGTGGCAGTTTCCTGCCAACCACCCCCAGCTCTTGTTGTCACTGGTTCAGACCACAGGCCTGTCAAACGTGGCGTCTGACCTGATCTGCAGTCCCTCCGCTGTCTCCTCTTCTGTCTTTGCTGTCAGGAGGGGCACTTGGGAATGTGCAGGAGGTCAGGATTGATGGTCTTGTGTAAACTCACTCCCACTCTGTTGGATAAAAACCGTGCCCTTCCCTTCGGAATACTGTCCTCACCTCCTTCTAGCTTAAAACTTTCTTGCAACCCTTTTTCCCTGGTTCCTTTGGAAATCCAACAGAGCATAAATAAATAATATGGTATTCGTTTTCAACATTAGTCATTAGATGAATACAGGTTATAGTTCAAAAGATGTTCCCGTCTCCCACTTAACCACAGCTTTAACTCACAGCATAATTCTCAGTAATACCCCCTCACTTAGTAATACCCCCTAACTCAATAATAACCTAATATTGTACCCCACACTCGACCTGCTGGACACAGTTTGGCACTTCCCCACATGATATTTGGACTCTGCAGCTCTTTAAAACCCCTGAATACCATCTTTGAGAATTTTTATCCCATTGTGTTTCCACTCATCTCTGTTCACCGTACCTCCCACCCCCATGGGGCCCTCTGTTTGCTGGTGAGGGTCCAAATTAGACAAACTGTTGTCTCCATCAGCCTAAACAGAGGCGGGCTCTGGCACCCACCCAGTCGTGATCCATAGGCTAGACATGCCGGCCCCAAACTGCACAGTCGGTGACCCCACCTACGGTGATCCACGCGGGACGTCTTTGCGTTGACTTCTCTTACGAAATGAGAACTATGTCTGTGCACAGTGCATGTCTTCAGAGTCAGGGAGAACTTGAATGTTCTCTGTGTTAGCCTTTCTCCAAGCCTCAACTCTTTAAGATACCAGCTTGAAAAAGTGCACACAGGGAAACTGAACACTGGGACCTTTGAGGGCTAAGCTTTCCACGTGTTAGTAGTGGAACAAGTAGTGGGCGGAACCATGAGCTTCATCCATTCATCTCTATTTGGTCGCTAATAACTATGGTGACATGGCTGCAAAGCAAGGAATGTGAAGGTATTCAGAGGTTTGCTGGCTGCAAGGGCCAAAAAAGAATTCCTTTATACCCATACAAAAAAACACACATCAAGCTAACGTCATCAAGCTCTCTCCACAGAGAGATGAGGAATCAGTTAAGTCCATGCCCTGTGACCCTATGACCAAAGCTACTCTTTGCTTAAGTAAGGGCTTTTTCTGGTGGGGGGCGGAAATGCCAAGGCCACACTAGCCCATGAAGTGTGCTTCACTCATTCAACACATCTTTACATCTTTAATGTTTACTCTGTGCCAAGCCCTGGGAGTACCAAGTATGAAATAAAACCCCAGTGTTCGGATAAATGCCAGCACTGGTGGGTTGGTAGGAGGCCCTGGGGAGCCCCGTGAGGTCAGAGGTTGGACCTGGGGAGGTGGGCGTGCTGTGAGGCTACCCCCCACCCCAAACCCCTCCCTGCCTTCCAGGCTGCTGCTCTGCTTCATGTGCTGCACCACGCTGCTGTCCATGTGGCTCTCCAACACATCTACCACTGCCATGGTCATGCCCATCGTGGAGGCCGTGCTGCAGGAGCTGGTCAGTGCCGAGGAGGAGCAGCTCGTGGCTGGCAACTCCAGCACCGAAGAGGCCGAGCCCATCAGTACAGTTTGCTGGAGTTCATCTCCCCCTTGCTCCTCCACCCCTCCTCCAGTGACACCGCCCAGCTCGGCACCCACTCCCTCCACCCCCCCTCACCTGCTTCCCTCCCCTTGTCTTCTGATGTCCTGATGTCCCCCTCACCTGCCCTTTATCCCCTAACCTCCAGCCCTGCTCATCCAGAGGCTCCCTGTGACTCCCATTCCCAGCTGTTCCTTCTTGCCCCACTTCCAGCACCCTCTGCTGCTCCCTGCCCCCTGATGCTCCAGGATTAGCCCAGGACCCCAGGCTTTTGTCTGTGTCGCTGAGTCTCACCACATCCTCAGAGGGGAGGGAAGGGGAGTTGCCAGGCACCAGGCCCAGTGGGAGCCTGCATGCTCCTGGGTCCCCCTAGTCCAGCCCCAGCCCCGAGTCCCTGCCCTTCAGGGTCAAGTCCGGACTCCATGTCTCACTTTCTGCTTTCCTTTGCTGCTGTAGATCTCGATGTAAACAACAGCCAACCTCCCCTGGAACTCATCTTCGTCAATGAAGAGTGAGTATGACTGCCCTCCTCCCAGACAGAGCCCCGCCAGGTCCATCCCAGAGGTCAGGAAAGAGCCTGGGGAACAGCCCTTTCAGCTGGGTGGGCCACACTCACAGCTTAGCACACCACCAGCCCCGCCCGCCCTGATTTCCTCTCTGCCCAAGATCCTGAGGGCAACTCCCTTCAAAACTGGGTACTGCAGGGCTCAGAGAAGAGGGGGAGAGACTATGCTGAACCTGATGGGACATACAGACTGTACATACATCTCCCAAGTAGAATTTCATCTAAATTGATGTCCCTCTTGGGAGAATGATATTTTTTAAATCTATCAGTGAAGAAAGTCTTGCATATTAGATATCGCTGGAGACTCTTAGAGAACCACAAAGTATTTTATAGGTATTAGATATGGTCTTGCTAGGTTTGGTCTTGTTACATACGGCAAGGAAAAATTAAGTGGCATGTAGGGGATAACAGGACAGTTGGTGAGAGCACCAGTGATGATGAAAACAAGCTCTTTTAGAAAAGGAGAAATCTGGTCTCACTCATGTGAGGCAGATTCATGAACAGCTGATTTCTTCTGGACATCTGATATCAATATATGGTCTTCAAGGAAGACTGTGATGAATAGGGCATTTTAAAAGTTGGATTTGTACTAGAGCTCCGTTGCGCAATTTGCTCTTTTCATAAAAAAATGGGGAACCCACAGTGAGTGAGACCAGCACCATGTGGAGAAACAGATGCGGGGGGCCCTCCTCCCACCACTGTTGCCGATCATAATACACTGGCCTTCCCTCCCCACCCTTGATGATGTCTCAGGCAAATCCCACAGCTCCTTCCAGATATTAGAACAATCTCATTTTCAGATATTCGGCCATCTGGTCCAGGCTCGTGTCAAAACTTCACTCTCATTTGAAGCTTCTCCCCACACTCTCGTGCTCACACTCAAGCCCCCGTAAGCCTAGGTCTGCAGGATGAGAGGTGACCGTGAGCGGGGGAGACGTCTGGCTTTTTCTCCATCTTCCTCTACCTTCCCCTCCCCTCACCAACCCTCTCTGCTACTTCTGACTTCTCCAGGGTCAGGACAGAGGCTGTAGGGAGCAGGAAAGATACAGGGGCACAGAGGGTCTTGGCTGGAGGTTTTGGAGAGTGCGGCCAGTGCCCGGGGACTCAGGTCCCTACTCTTTTGCACATCAGGCATTTCCCTTCAGCGTCTTCAGTGTCCCCTGGAGGCCACCTCTGCACAGGACCCGATGGCATGAGGGGCTCTTGGAGAACTGCTCGGCCTCCTTGGTTCTGTGTTCTGGTGGCTCAGTCCCTAGCCCTTTCCATCTGGGGTTGCCTCCGCCTCTGTGGTGGGGCCTTTCACAGTGAGCAGCGGCCCAGCCACCCTCCCTGTGGGGCTCCCCCTCAGCAGGAAGCACTGGACACCGAAAGCACTAGCTGCTCCGGTGCGGGCGTCCTTTCCCTTCTCACTCTGGCCTCCTGGGCAGCGCTCACTGGCCTCTTGCCCTTGTTCTTTTCCAGATGAAAACACATGTCCCAAACTCCAAAGCCGAAGCTCAGGGTGTCCCTGGACTCTCTCAGCAGCACTGGGGGTGGGGGGTGGGTGTCTGGGGAGGGGGTTGCCAGGGTTGGTGGTGGTGAGAGGGCGGCAGGATGGCAGTCTGAGGGGCTCCTCGCCAGCCTCCTCACCCGATTTGGGAAGGAGGACAGGGGAATATCACAATACTCCCCCCAGGCTGACAACGCCCTCCAATGAACGCTTCCCTCCGAGCTCCACCAACTCCTGATAGAGCCTGGAGGTGGGTGACGACCGCAGGGCCCCACATCCTGCCTATGTGTCCAGCACCTCACTGGCTTTCCCAGTGGCTGAGCTCACGGGACCCACTGTCCTCAGAGCTAAGACGGACCAGAAACGTGCCTTTAATGCTGAGTGGAAGTCAGTAAGGCTGGTGTTACATCCCCACCTTCCTCTGTCCCCAAGGCAGAGCTGGAGAGCGGCCGGGGTGGGAGGGACTCGGCACCCACGGTGACTCCCACCCTGGGGGGTGCAGCTGCTACTGAGAAGCTCGCCCCTCTCTCCTGTGCCTTTTACCACATGTGGCCCTGGCCCTCCCTGCTCCTGTTCGCCTTAGAGAAGCATTTCACGTTTCTCCTTCTAGATGGTCAGCCCGTGAGACCACAGTCCAGGGCCCCAGGCTCTCCAGGCAGGCAGACATGTTCCTCTCTGGTGCCATCACTTAGTACCCAGGCCCCCCAAGGAAGCTAGTAACCTCCCTCTGCCTAGACTCCTACCCTGTAAGTGTAGGTAACAGTACCTGCCCCACAGATCTGCTGTGAGGATTAACAAGGTCATGAGGATTGAAATCCATTCATGAGTGCTCAGCTCCATGTTAGCTATTATTAGGAGTCTCGGTTTCCCTTCAAATGCAACACCCTGCCCTTGTCCCCACAAATCCTTACCACATCTCTCAAAGGTGAGATTTGTCTTCTTTGTAGCCAAGAACACCCAAGTCTAGAAGGGTCCTTTATACCAAAACCCAATGTGGGGAGAATCCCCATCTCAGCCATTCTGGGCCACTGCTGTTTTCCCCACCTTCTTTGTTCTCTTCCAGCACGTCAAATGCAGACTTCAATTCCCTGATGCAGAACAAGGTATGGCCTTGGGTTTCCTCTGTGCTTTGAAATACTTAAAAGACCCTCAAGATGACTCATGGGGCCTTCCCTGGCGGTCCAGTGGTTAAGATGCCGCCTTTTCATTGCAAGGGGTGCAGGTTTGATCCCTGCTTGGGGAACAGAGATCCTGCAAACTGCACCGTGCAGCCACAAAAAACATTTATACAAAAAAAAAGGTAACTCAAAGACAGAGATGCCTGGCAGCTTGTCGAGAGCCCAGTGACCTTCTCAGATGGGAGGGCACAGAGGTGCTCACCTGAGCCTGGACATGTGAGGCTTCGAGCAGTTCTGAACCCCAGGCCTGGTTTCTGGGCTTAGCTTCACAAAGGGACAGGCTAACTAACCTTTCCTCACAGAAACCCAATAGTCAGCCATCCACGGATTCACCCTTAGACTCCTTTCAGGAGGGGTTCATTTACAAAAATCATACTACAAAAGGGGACAGTTTAAAGGTGAAAGTCAAGTTGCCCACACACTGCTCAGCCTTGCCCCTCCCCTGGGGCTGGTTTTACATCACTTCTCACCTCAGTCCCAATGGATGGGCCTTGATCGGTCCAAACTATGGACTTGGTTGTGTGCATTTTCTTTTTCATTTTCTCTGTGTTAAAATGAAGGGTTCTTCATGAGCTAATGGAGTTCTAGAAAGCTAAGCTCTCCTCTAAGGACAGAGCCATGTTTTTCCATATTTCAAAAGCCTCTTCATATGGGGAGCTTGGCTCCAGTCAGACAGGAACCTGTGAAAGGGAGGCAGGCACGGGGGGGGGGGGGGGCTGTCTACCAGCTGTTCACCCTGGCTCTGCTCCCCAAGTCCCCAGGGAGGGGAGACAGAGGCATGGTGCCCCCCAGGGTGATCCAGTGGCTTCTCCAGACCCCACATCCTCCTCCTGATGGTGTGATGGTCTTTGTCCCGACAGAACCGGAATGGTGTGCCCACAGTCACCAACTCTGCCGAAACAGCAAACCTCCCAGGCAGGAAGCAGCACCCATCCCAGGTAATGGAGAAGTACCTCCTGATCCTGTTTCCTTCGTGACACACCCAAGCTCCCAGGGGTCACTGTTCCTGCAGCTGTGAGGGTGTCAGGCAGGCAGGCTGTCACCAGGCCACTTTAGCCACCTGTGTGTGAGGTCTGTGTGTGCTGCAGAGACAAGGCATCCCACTCACTGCTGACTTCGGCAAGTTATCCCACTGCCCGAGCCCCAGTCTCGTCAGCTTTAAAACTGAGGCTCAGTCTAGATCAGAAGTGTCCACACTACTCCTCAAAGGTGCTTTGGGGCCATTGCAAATATTGTGTTCACATATCCTGAGATTTTTAAGGCAACTGCTTTTCTGTTCCCTGATTTTCCTGGAACTTTTATCACTGAAACAAAAATGCAGAAGTAAAACAGATGTGAAAGCTGGCGTCACACTGCAACTCTTACTTATAACCCTAGATTTAAAGTTTTTGTGTTCATCAAAATCATCTCAATTATGTGACATCCGTCTCATCATAAACAAATACCATTGTTTATTGAATACCAAGCACTGTGCCGTGGATTTGCCCTCTAGTCTTGGCCCAATGAGGTAGCAACTTTGAACTGCATTTTTACAGAGATGCAGAGAGATGTACCCAAGGCTTTGGAGCTAATAAGAGGAGAACCTTGATTCAAATGCACTTTCAGTTAAAACATCGATATATGCCCATTAAACGCCGTATTTGTTTCCTGTATTGGAGGTCCATGTCAGTTTTCATTAGGAGAAAGGATCATGGGAAACCACTGGACCAGAGACTCTCTGAGGTCTTCTCTAGCTCTTATAATCAAGGACTCTTTCAGGAGAATGTGGAAGGCTCCAGCCTTTTCTGGGCCCTTGTAGGAAGATGGGGCAGAGGTTATGGGCTTTGAGAATTGTGGCAGGGTGGCCTCTGCCCCCCGGTCTCCCCATGGCCTGGCCTGGTGACATTTGTACCAGGCTACTCCTAGTCTCATGGACCTGGCAGGACAGAGGGGCACTGGCTTCTTAAGCCCAGAGCTGAGATCAGAGGTCAGAAACCTCTGACTCTGAAAGGCCATCACGTGGACCATGCAGGGCCTGAGAAGACCAGGGCAAGGCTGAGATTCCTATGCAAATTGAGGCGGAGGAGAAAGAGGGGAGGAAAAATCAACAGGCAAGAAGAAGTGAGAAAGAAGGGAGGAGAGAAACACACTGACTCTCTGTCCAGTGAAAGCTGGACTCTTTCTATAATGCAAAGCTTATTTTTTAGTCATTTCCCAACCAGGACTGTATTGTAACTCCACAGGGAATAACCATCTTCTATTTGGTACTTAAACATGAAGTGGAGAGCAGTCAGTTTTACTGGAATTCATGTAAAAAACATAACTGTTAATATTCATAACAACAAAAATAACAATATTAATAGCTTACCATTTGTTAAATACCAGGAAGGGTTCCAAGTACTTTCTATTTACTCTTTACAACAACCTGGCAGAGGAAACTGGATTTTCCCCATTTCATAGAAGAAAAACTATAGTTCAGATGGGGATGACCTAGAAGGGCAAGAGTAGAACTAGGACTGGGACCCATCTGACACCCAAGCTCAGAACATTTCCACTGCACAATGGTCTTTCATGCTTTGTGGGCCAGAAGCCCAAGTTGGGTTAGAGAAATTCACTGACTTTCCTTTGGTAGGAAAAGCCACCAGTCCTCACCCCCAGCTCCAGGAACCAGGAGCTCAAAAGAAAGTACAAGTCCCAGCATGACCAAATGATCTGCAAGTGCCTCTCTCTGAGCATCTCCTATGCCGCCACCATCGGGGGCCTGACCACCATCATCGGCACCTCCACCAGCCTCATCTTCTTGGAGCACTTCAACAAGTGAGTAATCCACTTGGTCAACAAGTATTTACAAACCATCATGTGTCAGGAACAGACCCAGCTGCTAAGGATATGACAGAAAATAGAATCAGAGCAGCTTTTGTACCAAGGGCCAGAGAAATGATCAAGTCATTACAGTTAAATGTGATGAGAAGGGTGGGATTCTGCAAGGGTGGTGGGAGCGGGTGGGGGAATAGTCTAGAGGGAGGAAATGCCTCCCCCAAGAGGTGACAGTGAAAGTAGAGACCTGGAGCCTGAGCTGGAGTAAACGAGACAAAGGGAGATCTTCCAGACAAAACAGTGTAGGAGGCTCAGAGGCAAGAGAGCAGAGAAAATAAAGACAATGGCAGAGGGCAAAAGGAGGCCAGGGAGGTGGATACGCAGACTGCACAGGGCCTCACAAGGCCCATGAAGGAACTTGGACTTCATGCGAAAAAGCTGGGAGAAGCCTTTGAAGAATTATAGGCAGGGAGTGAGGTGATCACATTTACAGTTTTGAAAATGCATTCTGGATTTTAAAAATGGACAATGGAATTTGGGAAGGAAAAGGCAGGAGGACGATCCAGGCTGCTGCTGCCGGTGCCCAGGACAGACCTGATGGCGGCCTGGATAACAGTGGAAGGAGAAATGGCCTGAACTGAGCGAGCTTCTGAGGTCGGATTAGGAAAAGCCTGAGAGAGGGAAAGCCCTGGACTCATTTTCAGAGTCGGGGCTTCAGCAGCTGGGGAAACAGAGCTGCCCTTGACCTACATGAGGGTAAAGATGAGGAAATGCTGATAAAGAAGTGGACATGTCCGGGTGGACACGTCCCTGGATCTCAAGAGCCATTTTTAGGCTAAAGACACAGATGTGGAGTCAGGGTGGCCACCCGTGTCACCCCCAGGCCACCAGGCTCACAAGGGCCTCATGTGGGTTTTAAGGTCCTGCTGTCAGTGAACAAGCGGCCCTACCTTTGCCTTTTGCACTGGGCCCCACAAAGTAGATGATGGCTGGTCCTAGTGACTTGCATATGGAACCTGAAGCCCTAAGAGTGACGGAGATTACTCAGGGAGAACACACAGAGTAAGGAGATCAGGGGAATAAACATTAAACACAAACATTTAGGGACTTCCCTGTTGGTCCAGTGATTAAGACTCTGCCTTGCAATGCAGGGGACATAGGTTCTATCTCTGGTCAGGCAACTAATATCCCACATGCCTCAGAGCAATGAACCCACACACCACAGCTCAAGAGTACAGGCACCGCAGTGAGAGATCCCCTGTGCTGCAACTAAGACCTGACACAGCCAAATAATAGGTAAATAATTTTTTAGAAAAACATTTAAATTAGACTAGAAAAGAGAGAATAAAACAGTATCAGACAGAGAAGAGGAAAATCTAGTGTCATTCTACCCAAAGGAAGAAAGTGGTCCATATTGTTTAAAGTTGTTGACTGACCAGGCAAAGTAAGGACAAAAATGTATCCATTAGATTTCATGATATGGAGGTTACTGGTGATCTAGGCAAGAACAATTTGGTCAAGTGACCTGAAAAGAAGCCAAATTTCAGTAGTTTGAGGAGTAAGATGGAAATGAAGAAATGCAGAGTTGGCTGTGAAGGGAAGGGGAGAGATGGGGCGATAATAAAGGGAGGGTAAAGCATGGCGAATAAATGGAGAAACAATGGAAATAGGCACAGACTTTATTTTCTTGAGCTCCAAAATCACTGCAGATGGTGACTGCAGCTATGAAATTAAGACGCTTGCTCGTTGGAAGAAAAGCAATGACAAACCTAGACAGAGACATTACTTTGCTGACAAAGGTCCATATGTCAAAGCTATGGTTTTTCCAGTAGTCATGTGCAGATATGAGAGTTGCACCATAAAGAAAGCTGAGTGCTGAAGAATTGATGCTTTTGAACTGTGGTGTTGGAGAAGACTCTTGAGAGTCCCTTGGTCTGCAAGGAGATCAAACCAGTCAATCCTAAAGGAAATCAATCCTGAATATCCACTGAAAGGACTGATGCTGAAACCGAAGCTCCAGCACTCTCCACCTGACAATCTGTGAAGAGCCAACTCATTGGAAAAGACCCTGATGCTGGGAAAGATTGAAGGCAGGAGGAGAACATGAGTTTGAGCAAGCTCCGGGAAATGGTGAAAAACAGGGAAGACTGGCCTGCTGCATTCCATGGGGTCACAAAGAGTTGGACATGACTGACTGACTGACAAAGCGGGGTCAAGAATGGGCTTTTAAGACGAAAGACATTTAAGCACTGATAGGAATGATCCAGATGAGAGAATAGTTAAACACCCGAGAGAGGGGATGACTGACAGAGTGATGGCACTGAGAAAACCAGAGGGGATGGGATCCAAGCAGGGAGAGAGGAAGGAAAATGAGGAAGGAGATGGGAGGAGGAAGGATCCAGCAAAGTTTAAGACCTAACTCCCCAGGACCTGAGCTCTTCACACCACAGTACTCTGCCCAAGCTCTGAGTTTCTGCCCTTCTGGTTTAGTTTCTGGGACAATTCCTATTCCTTTAGTCTATGTCTTGGGTGGTAAATTTATCAGAATCTTTACATAAATTAAGAAGAAACAGATCTGAGTGAGTCTCCTGAGTGTGATGTTTATACACTTCCATGATATCAATTTTGGTGGCTTGGATGCCATTTTAGCTTATTTCATAATTCTTGGCTGGGCTCAGT
This sequence comes from Bos javanicus, assembly GCF_032452875.1. Taxonomy (NCBI): domain Eukaryota; kingdom Metazoa; phylum Chordata; class Mammalia; order Artiodactyla; family Bovidae; genus Bos; species Bos javanicus. Next base: position 100,075,306 of record NC_083871.1, on the reverse strand, counting down.
ACAGCTGCCACTGTCAAGTGACTTCTCGATAATATATTACCATACTTTTATCATTAGCTGTACTGTTAACTCTGCTGTATGTCTTCTTAAGGACCATTTAGCTTCAGTTCAGTTCAGTTCAGTTCAGTCGCTCAGTCGTGTCCGACTCTTTGTGACCCCATGAATCGCAGCACGCCAGGCCTCCCTGTCCATCACCAACTCCCGGAGTTCACTCAGACTCACGTCCATCAAGTCAGTGATGCCATCCAGCCATCTCATCCTCTGTCGTCCCCTTCTCCTCCTGCCCCTAATCCCTCCCAGCATCAGAGTTTTTTCCAATGAGTCAACTCTTCGCATGAGGTGGCCAAAGAACTGGAGTTTCAGCTTCAGCATCATTCCTTCCAAAGAAATCCCAGGGTTGATCTCCTTCAGAATGGACTGGTTGGATCTCCTTGCAGTCCAAGGGACTCTCAAGAGTCTTCTCCAACACCACAGTTCAAAAGCATCAATTCTTCGGCGCTCAGCCTTCTTCACAGTCCAACTCTCACATCCATACATGACCACTGGAAAAACCATAGCCTTGACTAGACGGACCTTTGTTGGCAAAGTAATGTCTCTGCTTTTGAATATGCTATCTAGGTTGGTCATAACTTTCCTTCCAAGGAGTAAGCGTCTTTTAATTTCATGGCTGCAGTCACCATCTGCAGTGATTTTGGAGCCCAAAAAAATAAAGTCTGACACTGTTTCCACTGTTTCCCCATCTATCTGCCATGAAGTGATGGGACCAGATGCCATGATCTTCGTTTACTAGCCCCCAAAATACTACATGGAAATCCACCCTTTTCTAACCACTGACCTGGTTCTTTCCCTTCCAGCCAGTATCCAGCTGCAGAAGTGGTCAACTTTGGCACCTGGTTCCTCTTCAGCTTCCCCATCTCCCTCATCATGCTGGTGGTCAGCTGGTTCTGGATGCACTGGCTGTTCCTGGGCTGCAAGTGAGTCCTGGGGCTCTGAGAGCAAGGCTCTCCCATCCCTCCAGGGCCATGGCCCAAGCCCTGAGGGTGACACCTAACTGGGAGCTGCCAAGTAACCATCAAGGATGCCCAGAAGAGAAGGCAGTGGAGTAGACGAGGACTCAGGCATCATGTTTTCTAGAGACTCCAAACACACATGGACTTTGCACCTCTCTATGAGCTCTGTGATGTAGTGTTCCTAAGGTCAACTGACTGGTTAGAGGAAGGGCTGGATTCATAAAAGGTCTGAATCGGAGAGTAGTTAATGTAGTTTCATGGAGAATAATTTGAACTAATTTCTAAAGAAATAACTCCAAGTAGAAGTTGCCTTAGGCTTAATTTTATAGACGTGACTGATTTATACTTAATAGTTGTATGAAATATGCTTATATCACTCAAAATAACATTAGACATTCCTCTTACAATACTATTTCTAATATTAATCTACTTAGCCAGCTTTCTATTACTGATGCTTGCTCCAAATTTGATCAGTTTCAAACACATAAAGGAAAGATATACCAGATGTTTTGCTATTAGTCCAGGGGACCCAACTTTCCCACTGCTTAGGGAATGTTCTCTGAGCTTTTTAAAAAAATAATTCAAGAGACAATCGTCAAATCAATGACAACTGTATACTTCTATGCTCCCAGTATTGCTAATTGAAAACTTATACCCACGTTCACCCCAAACAACCCTGTCTCTAGACAGATACACACACACACGCTGTGTGCTTGAAAAAAATAAATATACAAGCGTCTACATACATATGCCGCATCACAATGATTCTCACTTATGTAAAGGATGAGTGTGTAGGGACTTTCCTGGAAGTCCAGTGTCTAAGACTCTGCGTTTCCAATGCAGGGGGCACAGGTTCGATTCTAATTCGGAATAGAACAGGATCCCACAAGCCACACGGTGCAGCCTAATTAATTAGGTAATTTAAAAACCCAACTGGGAACAGGGGAAAGATGAGTGTGTAGAAACAACCAAACATAAATACCCTCACACAAGTCCATGAGACATGACTTCACATTTATATACCAGAGATTCACTGGGAAGCTGGGGAGAAGGCTGCTGAGGGGCTGTGTTATCCTGGCAGACGAAGTCGCATGATAGGTGGGATGAGGGGACAGAAGAACCGTCACAGCCAGCCAGTAGTTTAGTGTTTGCTTAGACTTGCTCTCCACTTGCTTTCAGAAGTGGCCTTCATTCCTCTGCTCATTCTTCCCTTCTCAGTTTTAAAGAGACCTGCTCTCTGAGTAAGAAGAAGAAGACCAAAAGGGAGGAGTTATCAGAGAAGAGGATCCAAGAGGAATATGAGAAGCTGGGAGCCATTACGTAAGAATCAGCCCTTCCCCCTTTTTCTCTTTCCCAGGAGAAAACCACAGCAGGTAAAGTGCGCAAAGCAGCAGCCTTGTTCTCGGTGGCCTCCTGAGCTGGGGGAGTTTTCCTTAAGTACAAATAGAGGTGCTATTTAATGCCAAAGTCAAGCTGGCCCCCAGGCCCTAGGGGCCACCCTTCCCCGTTGCAGTATTCCACGTAGTTGAGCAGAAGCTGCATCTCAGGTCTCCAGTCCTGGAACCCTGATCGCAAGAGCATCCCGAAGCAAAGGGAGGAGGCCAAGAGGAAAGTCCCCGTTCCTGGAGGAGGTCTTCCTGTTTTCTCTTCTAGCTACCCGGAAATGGTCACTGGATTCTTCTTCGTCCTGATGACCGTGCTGTGGTTTACTCGGGAGCCTGGCTTTGTTCCTGGTTGGGATTCCTTCTTTGAAAAGTAAATGATACCATCTTTGTGAACGACCGCCTCACCTGAACTCTTCAGGCAGTACCCACCAGGGTCCTCTCCTAGACTCTTAGGAATAGTCAGGAACCCAGGAAGCACTCTGTCCTCTTAAAAATTCCCCTTTCTTAGGGAAGTTGCAGTGCAGTCTCTGGAAGAAAATAGACTTTGGAGTCTGCCTCCAGGGTTGGGGTCAGGAGCTGCCACTTACCATCCACATGACCTTGGTCTTGTTACTTAAGTGCTTGTTTCGAGAGTGAAAGGAGAAAATGTAGAGTAAAATACCACCTGTAAAGGCTATGGTCACAGTGGCCGAGGTGTGTCCTGCCCCCCATATTTCCAAGGGCCAGGGCCACAGGCCACAAGCTCTCAGCGCCAGCTTGTGACCCTCCCAGGAAAGAGAACGCCTCCTTTTCTCTTCTCCTCTATCTAAAATAACTCCTGCTCACTCCTTCCAACAGGTCCATAAATTCACACTAAGACATCTACCCTAGCCAGGCCCTGCCTCCAGACATTAAATCCACCAGTGGATGGCATGGGAGCAGCTGGCCAGAAGGAAGGCTGAGGTCCCCACTAGACTAGGTGCCCTGGAAAGGCACCACGTTCAGACAGGCTGTCCCGGGCGCGGTGTGACCCCTGGGCCTCCTGACTCTCCTCCTCAGCTCTGCTTGTCTCTGGCAGGAAGGGCTATCGCACCGATGCCACGGTCTCTGTCTTCCTTGGCTTCCTCCTCTTCCTGATTCCAGCGAAGAAGCCTTGCTTCGGGAAAAAGAGAGATGGTGAGAGGAGTTCAAGGGAAGAGTCGGGCCTGGCTCCAGTCAAATAATGGTCTAAGTTCAGAATTTCTGGAAGGAGCCTTACCAAAGCCCTTCTGACTCCTCCCGGCGTAGCAGAGTATCCTCTCGTTCAACAACGAGACCCCTGTCTCCACGAATCACACCAGGAGGGTTCACCTGGCTCTGCCTCCCTGTCATCTAGGGGAGGACCGGAGGCCCTCGCTGGGCATGGAGTCCATCATCACGTGGAAGGACTTCCAGAAGACCATGCCCTGGGAGATCGTCATTCTGGTGGGAGGAGGCTATGCCCTGGCTTCTGGCAGCAAGGTAACCCTTGAGTTGTCTTATTGGGCCAAGTATTTTTCATTATGTAAAGTATGTAAAGCCAGTGGCTTTACCTAGTGAGTCCTTATGGTTCTGGGAGCGAAGATTAAAAGGTGCATCCAAGTCTCTGGGAAGGGAAGCCAGGAATGGACATCATGTCCCACCTGGAACGTCTAAATGTCAGTACTGGGAGCAGAGTTAGAGTCCCGGCACACAGGCATGCACACATCGGGTATGGGCCCACACCGCTGCAGACAAGAGAAGTCCTGGACTTTGTAGCCATCTCCTTCTGGGGATCTGACAGTGGTGAGAGGTGTAAGGGCCCAGAGATGCCCCAGACTGATCCCTCAGTTAGTCTGTATGCCTGTCCTGGGGCCTTTTGGAGAATGTATGCTAAAGGGGGTGTAGATGCCCCCCGATTTCCTGAGTGGGAGGATTTGGGATGAGATCTTTGAAAGGGGGCTGGTGGGAAAGAGTTGATGTTCCTAAACCTTTCCTGAAGTAAACAACCATTAATAATCAGGTTAAGGTTCTGTTTGCTCCTCTGTCTTCTCTGTGTTTAACATTAACCCATCCTCAACTCGGCTCAGTTTTGACTGCTCAGTGTGTGGGCCTCAGTGCTATCTGCATCAGTAATGAGGTCCCTGGGTCCTCCGCTTGGAGGGAGCCATGGAGGACACTGGGTCCCCTAGCCCACCCAGGAGAGACTTCTTCCCTCCAGGACACCCTGGCTGACAGGGACAGCCTTGCACAGCCAGCAGAGAAGTCACTCTTGACTTTCAGCTCAGGTCTTCTGGATGTCTTCCACTCCTTGGTCTGGCTTTCTTCTCAGGAACCCTCTCCTCAGTAATAATTATTAAAACAATAAAGACACATTATGTTCCCCTAGATCATGTTTTCTTCCAACTAAAACTCCCCCAGTTCCTTTAACCATTCTTCATAAGGGTATTGTCCCCTGACCACACTGGTCTCTCTCCTTAGGACTCATTACACTTTGCCTTTGATCAAACACAGTCCAGGGGTGGTCAGTCTCCTGCAGAGTAGAGCAGTTATTAATAATAACTCAAGCCCCATCCTTTATTTTATGGAAGCTTTTACAAGGCTTCATTGGCACTCATGTCAATGTTTACACTGAAACCACAGTCAACTAACACCCTTCGTTCTTTTCATTGTTAGCCATCATTAAGCTTCAAGCCCTTCAATCAGTTCTGTATATATGCTTTCAATATTTCTGACTCCAAGTTCATAATATCATGTTTATCCTTGTTGAATTTCAGTGGTTAGTTTTGGCCACTGAGCCCAGCCTGGCAAGATTGATTTTTTTTTTTTTTAACTAAAATTATACATGTACAGTTGGTATGGCTATAAAACCTACTCACTCTACTACTTTAATAATATAATTTAGATACAGTATGTGTGATTCCTCCTGAATCTGAAATAATTTCAGAGTCTTAACAGTAGTGAGGAAAATTCAATAAAAATGTTTTCATACCAAGGGTTTAAAAAATAAAAAGTAAAGGTTTCTTTTATTGTGTTTTTTCCCCTAACTTTACAGTCTAATTTATAAGTTTATTTCAAATTATAGTATAAGCTAGTTCTCCTGGAAAAAAAAAAAATGCCCTTATTTTGCTTTACTTACAAGTACTATTGGAGAACATGATAAATAATACTCCAATTCTTTATAAAACATACTGCTTCCACTCAGCTAACTTCTCTGCCTCCTCTGTCTTTGTCTGGTGAGCAGAGTTTTATGTGTCACAAGCAATAGAAATTACAGAGGTTTGAGGCACTGCACCCACCGTTAATTGAGGTAGTCCTCACATATTGTATTTACAGCTCTCAGTCAGTGGAGAAAAAAAAAAAAAAAGGAAGTGGCTCAAGGTAAAAATGGCTACATGAGAGAATTCTGAAGCCCTCTGGTTAGCAGTTGTCTACGAGCATGCCATGAAGTGGCCCAGGTGCTGTGGAGATGAAATAAGCTTTTGATGAACTTGGAGAAGAGAAAGAGCGGCCTGCTGACAACACAGTGAGGCCGTCCTTAATAGCAGAACACGAGTAAGGCCTGCAGCTTGAGCAATCCTAGAATGTCTCACCCTGTTTCTTGCCCTAGTCCTCATTTCTTCATTGCATTTGCAGCCTGGAGGGTGAACAGGAAAAGTCAGAGCATGTCAACTAGAGAAGGGAGAAGGGGGAGGGTGGGAGAGCTGGAGAGTGCATACGGCAACCTGGGGTTTTTTAAGGACATAAGCTCAACTGTGCCCTTCATTTTTAGGGGATGGGGAGAACCCTCATCACTGGCAGATGAACATCTTCCAACCAAATGAATTACTCCAAGTGGAAATATTCATTTATTTGAGTTGATGTGTGTAGGTGTTGCTAATGGAAAAGGTTCAAGCCTTTATTTCATATTGACAAGAAGTATGGGCAGATGGTAGATCCTGATGTCAGCTGTGATGAGACCTGAACCCAACACAGGCTGAGGCTGAATGACCATTTCCAGGCTAGTGAGGTGGCACTTCGCCACAACATGGAGACAGACCTGTAATTCCTCTCTCCCTCATTACTCACGTAAAATTTCTAATGCCCAGCCCTGCCTACTCAGGCCCCAAAGACCAGAGGAAAAGTTACTATCCCAACATGGTGATAATTTGTTCCCTTTCCTGGGTGATAATAGAAATAGATTTCAAAAGCAGGAATAAGGATTACACGTGGCAACCTGTGCAAAGGGCACTGTTGAGTGAACGGGCAGCATGACACTGTCGGAAGCTGGAGAAAGAGTGGCAGGTGCGAAGCTGAGTGGCCCACCACCCCCAAGGTTTCCAATCCCCACCAAGTTGCCATAGCGCCAAGGACCACAGCAAGTGGAGGCTCTCCGTGCTCTGTGACAACGACTGACCAGGCGGCTCTAAGACTAAACGTGCAATCAATTAAAAAAAAAAAAAAATTTGCTGAGACCCTTGTGGTCCAGTGGCTAAGAGTCCACACTCCCAGTGCAGGGGGCTCAGGTTTGATCCTTGGTCAGGCAACTAGATCCCGCATGTTGCAACTAAGACTCAGCACAGCTAAATAAATAAATATTAAAAAAAAAAAAAAGAATCTGCTGGGCCATGCAGTGACTTAATCATTAAAAAAAAAAAAAAAAACAGGAATGCCTGTGGATCCAGCCTGCCTAAAAATAGGGAGGCAAATTAGATGGCTCCTGGTGGTCCTGTCCAGCACCCACCATCCCTGACCTTCTGGAGGCTGAGTGCCACTTTCTCCTCACTGCACCGCCTTGTCTCCCTGCAGACCTCGGGCCTCTCCACGTGGATCGGGCAGCAGATGCTGTCTCTGAGCAGCCTCCCACCGTGGGCTGTCACCCTGCTGGCATGCATCCTGGTGTCCATTGTCACAGAGTTTGTGAGCAACCCAGCCACCATCACCATCTTCCTGCCCATCGTGTGCAGTCTGGTGAGTAGAGCAGGGCTCTGAGACGTCCAGTAACTGATAAGTAAAAAGATAATAAAAGCAAGAGCTCTAGAAACCCTTTCCCAAAAGTCTACGCTTAGTTTAGGGGAAGTTCTGAATGGAAACAAGAATGGACAAGATAACTGTAAAACCCTAGGATTCTAACACCCCACAATCCCCATCCATCTTCCTCTCCTATGGAAGTGAAGTGAAAGTCACTCAGTCGTGTCCAATTCTTTGCGACCCTATGGACTATACAATCCATGGAATTCTCCAGGCCAGAATACTGGAGTGAGTAGCCTTTCCCTTCTCCAGGGATGAGACCTAACAGGAGGGTGGGAGAAATAGCTACAGAAAATGGAGACAAAATGTTCCCAGAAGTACTCTCAGCTGCAGAGACCAAAACCACAGCTCTGTCATCACTGCCTCCACCCAGCTTCTCTGTCCAGGAGATTCTGAGAATTATGAGCAATGCCAGCCTCATTCCTGGGTCTCAGAACAATTTGTGATTAATGGAGTAGGTGTTTGCGCAGTCAGATGGTGGGGGTGGAGCCACTGGCAGATCTCAGCCTGGCTAAGCAGCCCCAGAGGTGATCCACCAAACACAATGCTGCCTCCATCCCATTCTGTGAGGCGGAACCTGTAAGGTGAAGGCTCTTCCTCATCACCAACAAGATAATATCTTCCTACTCTATCAGCCCCAAACTCCTCCCACTCAGCCACTCTCTGCTCACTGCTCCCTCCAACTTCTCCCTCTCCTCAGCCTGCCTGTGTGAGTGCAGGAATGCACTTAAAACGTGGTACCATTGAGGGTAAGACCACAGGTTCCCACAGGTTCAAGTCCCACATAAGGCAGTTATTGTACCTTGGGGGAAAAAAAATGTAGTTCTGCACGCCAAGAGCGAGAGATGTCTACCTCCATCAACGCAACTTATTCATGAGATTTGTGTTGCAAGAATTTCTCAGCTGAAGCATCAAAATTTAAAACTACTCCCTTAGACCAGCACCAAGAAATGAAACATCCCTTCTAGTAGGGAGGCAACTTGGAGTCCATGTTTCCATGGGGAGTGAGCAGTAGGGACCCATCCAAGGAGCCCGGGACTACGTGCTTTTGAGGGCATGGTTTAACTGTCCGTTGCACATGGTATCCAATCAAGGGCAGCTGACACCCAACCATCATTTAGGCACACTCGTGATGGTAAGCATGGCAAATGCAAGTCTAACCTCCATGCTAATGTTTCTGTGAATTCTCTTTTCCTAGTCTGAAACTCTGCAAATAAATCCACTCTACACCCTGATCCCGGTCACCATGTGCATCTCCTTTGCAGTGATGCTGCCAGTGGGCAATCCCCCCAATGCCATCGTCTTCAGCTATGGGCACTGCCAGATTAAAGATATGGTGAGTCGTGGGTGGCCTCTTCCCACCAGGCCCACCTGCCACGAAGACAGGGATGACTGGCCCTATATAGCTTTCTAAAGTTCATTATTTTATAGGCAGTACCCCTGATCTGTATTAGCTCAGCCCCAGGGTGGCAGAAAGAGTGGTTCTGGTGAAAGGTTTTCCTTTGGTCCACAAGCACCAAGAATAGCAATCATGTGCTCTCCCGAGCCCTAATCTGGGAAAAGAGTGGGAACGTAGACAGAAAAGGCTGGGACCAACCCGGGGTGTGACCCACTCTGGAAGCCGAGAGCTTGTTTTAGTCTTTGCTCAGTTCCTGCACTGAACTGTGGGGATTTGGCCCAGAGTTGCTGGCTTATTCATAAAAGGTTAAGTGTGAGACACTTCATGAACTGAGGGTGAAAGATACTTTGTAAGAACAAGATTCTCCTCCCTGTCCAACCCTCTCCCCAAGCAAGAGACCCCCAAAGCAACAACTGTAAAATGAAGCACCCATAGCTCATTTCTCAGTTTTCAGCGAGGCTCACAAAACACGGCTTGGAGGGGACACTTTGCGGCTGGTTTTAGTGTGGGGCCACCCTCCACCCCTCAGCCTGCTGCTTGTGCCCTGCAGGTGAAAGCTGGTCTGGGGGTCAATGTCATTGGCCTGGTGACAGTGATGGTGGCCATCAATACATGGGGAATAAGCCTCTTCGACCTCAACACGTTTCCTGCCTGGGCCAAGGTCAGTAATATCACTGATCAGGCCTGACCCCTATGGGTGAACGGCCCAACCCCAGGAGCGACCAGCACCCAGCAGAGTCTGACCAACAGGCTGAGAGGACCACCAGCACAGGACCCCCTCAGAAGATTCCTCCGTCTTCCACCTCCAGTGAGGTGCAGAGAGCCTCCAAGCACAACGCACAGGCCCAGACGTCACTGTCTTCCGCTCTGCCCTCCTTCCTCAGCGCTGCAGCGCAAGGAAACCTAAAACCCTTCTCCCTCCTTTGTAGCTTGTCTCCCCAACTAGCTCTTTCTGAAAGCCAGCAAGAGACAAAAGTCTGTCTTCATTGCCCCTCAGAGGCTAAGCCTCACAAACTGGCCAGTCCCCCTGGGTTTGATGTTATTCTTAAACTCTCAGTCCTGTTTAGGAATAGAAGGAGAAAACCCAAATCATCCTACCAAGTGCAGAGAGTGAAACCAATGTCATCTCCTCAGGGGAAAAGTCTCACCCAGAACCTGAGACCTGACGTCAGCTCCTTTCTCTTAGGTGTTTCTCACCAAGTTCTCTCCACAAAAGGGCAGTTCTTAGGGAGGCCTCTTTGTGGCCATCAGTATTCTTATCACTCCTCTTATAAGTGTCTCTCTTCAATGGCTTCTCTATACCTTGGCACCAAATCCCTGCAAAGAAATAGTGTCCCCTTCAGAATGAGGCTGGTGCTGTTCTCTGTCAAAGGAGGCAGAAAGAAGACACATTGAGATCAGTGTCTCTCTCTCCACTCAGCACTAACCATCAATACCACCGTGCTGGTTAAGCGTTGGGAGGAAGGAAAAACCTTCATAGTTCGTACCTGTCTTACTGAGGAGGCAGAAACTGTGATTAAGACCACAGCACTATTAATGATATGTCGATGGGTTTTCTTCAGGAGGCAATGAGTAGTTCATCCCTAAGACAAGCACAGAAAGGTCCAAACACATCCGTCACTTTCTAAAAGTTGATGAGCCCCTGGAGGGGAGGGGAGATGTCTTATGTCTCTTAAAGTCTGCAGCAACTTATATGGTACAGTGAACTGTGTGCGTGTCTGCTCAATAAATGTCTTCCTTGAAATGACTCCTGAAGTCCAGGCCTCCTCCTTCTTCCTGAACTGCACCCCTATTCCCATGACATAAGTCTTTGCCACAGGACTGGATGTTGCTCCCAATCCCTCCAGCGTGACACATTTCAGATTTTTACCATCAACTACTTGCTAAATACACCTTACGGGAAAAGGAGGAAACCATAGTTACAGCACTGCTTGAATTGATTTTAAGTTACTAATGACAGCAAGTGCAGTTTCCCGACAATGATTTACCAGTAAAGTAAATCACTGTCGGGAAACTGCACTTGCTGTCATTAGTAACTCTCTTAGTTTATCATATATCTGTGAGTTACAAAGTTTCTTTTGTGCCAGTCAAAAACCTGCACCAGGTTTAACCAGGAATATTACTGCTGCTTCCTGTTAGCGTAGGCCAAATTATGTGGCCACTTACGAAAGTGGATGAGCCCAAATGAAATACCAATGTTAGGCACACTATGGCTGGTCTGAGGAAACAGCATTGCTACCGGTCATGTTGCTTTGAAATATTTCTGAGTCAGGATGTCACTCCTGTTGTCATGGTAGCCAAATGGTCAAAGTGTCTGACCTATTACAGAATTTAAGACACCAAACCTTTAAATCAGACAACAAGGCAATGCACAGATAATCAATAAGATGCTGGGAGTATAAACAAGCAAAAGAAGAAAGAAAAGGTGGCAGAGAATTAAGTTGACTTCAGACTTTCTTGGTGGTCCAGTGGCTAAGAATCCGCCTGCCAATTCAGGGGACATGGATTCAATCCCTGGTCTGGGAAGATTCCCCATCCTACAGGGCAACTAGGTCCACAAGTCCTAGGCCCGTGCTCCGTAACAAGAGAAGCCACTGCAACGAGCAGCTCTCACACAGCAACTAGAGAGAAAGCGCGCACGCAGCAACGAAGACCCAGTGCAGCCAAAAATAAATTAAAAAAAAAAAAAATTCAGTTGACTTAGAATGATTGGCCCCTGTTCAGCTATTTGAGACCCTGACTCGTTCTGAAACAGAGAGCAGAGCAGCTCCACGAAGCTGTTGCCACGTCCATCAGGCGGCTAACACTCTCGAGCAGTCAGTTCAGAAAGGGTGTTTATTTTGGTCTGGTCAGCAGACCGAACAGCACTGTTCTGTCCCCAGACCATAGATTCAGTCCAAAGCAGCCTGCTCATTCCAGATGTGACTAACGAGCATCAGCTGTGACTCACAACTCCTTGTCTTCTAGAATCGCTCTGCTGCTGGACAGGACCTAACAGCTCTGCTTGGTAGTGCTGTCTTTTGCAAATACATTAAATCTGATTCTTCTCTTCTCATATCACAACTCTATATGGGTGGAAAAGCTGTAAATGATCACCTGATACCAGCTCATTTTATAGCTGATGAAACTGAGAAACAAAAACCCAAGTAGAGTTGCCTCTTATTCTTGATTATACATCAAATTTTGCTTAAAGTTGTCTCGGGAATTCCTTTAAGTCACCCATGAAGTAAACAGTATACAACCTTTTATGTTAGAATTCACATGAAACAGACTCGTGTGCCATTTTAGTAAGTAAAAAATGGCTAGTTTTTTCCTTCACTGTCAGAGTAGATCTCTTATTTAGCTGAACCCAAATAAAGTAGGTGGCTTCATGTTTAGCCACCTGTTTGAAAAGTGCATCTCAACACTAGGATCACTCTCAGGCGAGCGAGAAAACTGAACCACCGTTAAGACAGGGAGCTGAGAGCACCCAAGAGCTCAGGCAGCTGTCCTGGGGCCGCCCTCACTGAACAGATCTGAGCACACCGTCTACTCTATTTACAGGGTGCCTTCCGCTCAGCCCAGCCTGGTACAGCTGCGCATGTAAGAGTGGCACTTTTCACACGCGGGCGCAGGACTCGGGTTTTGCAATGTCCCACCACACCCCAGGCACTTTCCACAAAACTTCACTGTTGGCCTGTTTCTCTCCCATGCCATCTGCTAGGTCTTCAGTGCTTGACTATGTGGCATCCAGATTTAGGAAAGGTATAAATAGAACATGTGAAAATCCAAGTTTCACAGACTCCCTATTAAGACCAGGCAACATCTCCAAGTATTTCCCCTTCACTGTCCTGCTCCTTTCCACGAGACAAGGCGTTAACAGACAGTGGGGGAAAAAAGAACTCACTCATCTGAGTAAGGCTGGGAAATGCTATGTGCAAAGTTCAGGCTGGGGAGCTGAAGAAAAGTCTCCTTTGCTTCAGTACAGTATATAGTGTTCCGTCAGGAGGAGTAACAGAGAAAGTATTTAAAATGTGGGAGAGCTTAGCAGAAAAGCAAACACCAGCACAGTATCTAGGGAGTGAACCACTCAGTGGAAATGAAAACACTATGCATGTCACACATGCTCCATGGACAAGTATGGACAACTGGAAAACCCACACATCCTAACTTTTCTCTAGAGTCACAGAAATGAAAATTGAGTAAATGAGTTAGAAAGAAGAAAACAAAACTGTCCCTTTAAACCAAAAACTGCTTAATTATCAGAAGAGAGGTCTAAAGACATCAACTGGTAACTTCAATTCATAAAATACAGTGCCAAGTAAGGTTCTTTTGGCTTTTTCTCTTTCTTTGGGTATTTTGTTTGGAGGTTACAGTTTAAGGATAAGGTTTCTAGTTCAATGTATTTTTTAGGTTCCCAACATCAACCCTGAAGTCTTACTTTTCACACGAGTAACTTTAGTAGTGTTTTATGTAACCCTCCTTTTAAAGTCAGGAGTAGCAGAAAGTCTCCTTAAATGACAACAGTGATTTTCACTTTTTAAAAGGCATGTCCCTCAGTGGTTCTTCCCATCCCTCCCCTGCTTTGTGAGGCAAAGCTCTCGACAAAACACCCAGGGAGTGCACCAGTCAGTGCCCTTATTACCGTCACCACATCCCCTAAAATCCGTGGTGGCTCTGGGTTCCTCCAACACTATCTCAGTGAAGATAACCCTGCCTGAGAACTCAGAGCTCCTTTTCACTCCTGCAAGGACCTAAAATTAGGAGAGGGGCTCTGAAGGTGACCAGGAAGTCGGCCTGTGTTCACTGTGGAGCAGTTTACATGGTGAAGGGCATTTCCTGGATGGCTCCCACTGGAAGAAATGATCCCCCTCATCGAGGTTAAGTGTCACTTCTGATAGAAGCTCTAAGTCCAAATGAGTTTCAATTACAACGTATGATTATAGAGACCTAATATTACAACATCTAAGTGACCCTCACCCCCAGAGCAGCCAGTCTGGGAGAACACATCCACAAATAACAATGCTCCGTAGGTGATAAAAAGAATCTGTCTTTGAAAACAGTTTTCTAAGTTTGTGGCATTTTGAATATTCTGAAGGATGGTAAATCTCTCTCCTTCAAGGCTGCAGTTCACTCTGCTAACAATTCAGTCATCCAAGAGCAAACCTTGCAAGCCAGGTGCTTTGGTCAATGTGGATACTACAGATTTTCATCAACAAAGCGAGTGACCAAAGAATAACAACAAATTTTGCACAGTTCATAGACTTTTGCTCCAAAAGTGAGTGCAGGGGGTGGAAAAAAAAAGTATTCAGACCCAAAGCAACATGTTTGGACGAGTATCTACTATTTATTGGCTGATTTTCAAAGCGCTGTGCTACACATCACACATTATTTCAGCTGTTTCTCACGGAAGCCCTCTGAGGTAGGTACAGGGAATGCAACAGTTTCAGAAAAATAAGCTGCTTGCCCCGATCACACTTCAAGGGACAAGTCAGTCCATAATATGATCCTAATCTGTCTCACACACCAGTACAACTCAACAGGGACAAAACTCATCTCCATGTATGAAAGATCCGTGTTTTCCAAGAGAAGCAGAATCACTTCATTTTATCATCACAGTAACAGTGGCATCACTGTCTGAAAAAAAGGTCTCTAAGCCATTCTTCCAGTTTACTGATTCTGCTAAAATGTCCTCAGAAATGGCATTATCAGTGAAGCTGCCCAACAAGCTCTCTGAAACAAAATGCCCAGTGAGATGGGACTTTATTTATATTTAGTGCACATCACCCTTCTAGGACTTCAGGATGGAGATATCCCCCTGCATTGACAAGTATAACATCAGGTTTAACAATACCACTGTAGTAGCAAGACAGAAAAAAACTTAGCATTTCTCAGGAGCGGATTAAATACATTATAGTATATTCGCTCAGTACAACCTTCTGCAGCCGAAAAATGAAAGCAGTCCTTTGTCCCTTCCAGACGGCCATGTAATGATCCCCACTGGGGAAGACTCTGCATAGAGCTTTTTATCATTTGTATAAAACCCCCATGTATGTTTATGTATTTAAGCACAAAATCTTTCCCAAAAGGATACAAGAAACTAGTGACAGTGTCTGACTCCAGTGGGAGGAACTATGAGCTGGAGGGTAATACAAATCACTTTTGTATTGACCCAGAGGAAAGTTATGTATTTAAACATTTTTTTACAACTAAAAAATTTTATGGACTGATTATGCATTGAAAAATTACAAAAGTAATTTCTGATTGCAGGAGAAAAACACAAAGTCTTATCAGAATCACTCTAAAGTTATAATGTATACACTTTTTTAATATAAAAATGCAGAAAATTTCCTTTATAGACAATTTCTCATAGATCTATCATGTAATGTCAAAAGTATCTGTAATCGCATTAACTATGATTCTCATGACTGAAAAGAGATTGATCAAATACATCTAGAAAAAAGAGGCACACTAGATTATGAATTCTACTGAAGACAAAGACCATTATTTTAAATACTTTTAAATTCCCCAATTCCTGATAGGATTCTCAGAACACAATTTCTTGGTTAATGAATAGTAAATTGATTTATTGGTGAAATTAGCAACTATGGAGCTTCCTGATGATATAAAATCAGTAGATAATTCACAGAAACTAGCTTCCAGATTTTCATTTTAATTATTACTGTGAAACAATATAATTTAGTACCAAATGTTTAAAAACCCATTATAATCACCAGACTCTGAAATACGCATCATTTGGATCTCATTAACTACATAAAACTCATCCATTTTTCTTTTGAAAAAGGTAGTAGAAATCCCAAAGAATAAGGGAGAGACTACTAATTAAAGGTATGATAACTAATCGAGCACCATGATTTCATTCTCAGGACCTCCCAAGAGGCTGGAAGGAGGAAGGAAGTAGTGAGGATGTTGGAGAAATAAGGGTTGCTCTTAACTTCTGGCCCCTTTTGTGCTGTGAGGCAATGCAAGGTCTAGCGAAAAAGAAAACTGTGGAGGCTGGAGATTAAAACAAAAGCTTTTGGTTCAAATGGTAAAGGAGGCCCTGGAGAGCAGTAGACTCAGTTTATCCAGAAGGCAGTGCTGGAGTTGGCTTCAGCAACTAGGGGGTTTCTTCTTGGCGTCCACGTCCTTTTTAATTTCTTCAAGTTTTTTAGCCAGGTTTGGTATCTTTAAAGAGAAAAGAGAATATCATCATTTTATGTCTACTTAGTCAGTATTTTTTCATTTCTCTTCCTCTAAAGTGAAATGGCTTCTTAACTGTCCTCTAAAAGAAACCTGATAAACAGCGGTGTTTCTTAACCTCAGAATTGCCTAAGAAAGATCCCTCCCTCCCCAAAAGTCAGACCCTGAGTTCTACTTTTATATACCCACTGAACTCCCTCAATCCAGTGCCAAGCAAAGTTGTTCAGTTCAGTTCAGTCGCTCAGTAGTGTCCGAGTCTTTGCAACCCCATGGACTGCAGCACACCAGGCCTCCCTGTCCATCACCAACTCCTGGAGTTTACTCAAACTCATGTCCATTCAGTCAGTAATGCCACCCAACCATCTCATCCTCTGTCATCCCCTTCTCCTTCCGCCTTCAATCTTTCCCAGCACCAGGGTCTTTTCAAATGAGTCACCTCTTCACATCAGGTGGCCAAAGTATTGGAGTTTCAGCTTCAACAACAGTCCTTCCAATGAACACTTAGGATTGATTTCCTTTAGGATGGACTGGTTGGATCTCCTTGCAGTCCAAGTGACTCTCAAGAGTCTTCTTCAACAGCACAGTTCAAAAGCATCAATTCTTTAGCACTCAGCTTTATGGTCCAAATTTTCTTTATAGTCCAAGCAAAGTTGTACGTGTAAACAATAAATGTGACGTAACTTAACAAGCACCTGCCTAGAAGATCACATGACTCCAGTTTAAGGATGACAGTTAATTCTCTTTGTCACACTAAAAACTTCACTACAAATCAAAAGTTAAAATCATGTCTTCTTTCCTTGTCTCCTTAAAAGAAACATTACATTTCAGGATTCCCATTCATGGGCAGTTGTGTCACCTGATTTTCAACTTACACATCTGTAAAGTGAAGCTAATACAACTCCCTACTTCACGGAATTCTGTCCTTACATGTGTAGCACTAAATGGATCACCTCCAAACTACTCAGTCATCTCTACAGCCGGGTAGCAGGGACTGGAAAGACTGTTCAGTGAAGTCTCACTTCACGTGATTTTCCACAGAACTGTAAGACTCCCAACAACGTTACTCTGCGCTAACAAACACAGCTCACGGTCACCATGAGACCACCTAAACTGATAGGATTTTGTTCTCTTAGGGTGAAATGTAGGTCAGGTGCTTCTGTGAGTTCTATTTTTTCAGACAATGGAAAATCTTTCTATAAAATTCAGGACTTTCCTCTCAGACCTATGGACCACCTTGTTTATGCTGGAAGGCATACTTTACTTCAAGAAACACGAGTCACTATACACTAGGTATGTGGAATCAAGGAAGACATGAATATGGTCACTTACGTCATAGTTTTGAGCCAGATACATTCCCACCACGTTGCCAAGAGTAAATCCAAGCTGTAAGAATAGAATAGGAAGAGTCACACTGGAGACTGAGTTCTGTGCCATCTGATACCAACCAGACGACATGAACAGTGTTCTTACCAAACCAGATGACACAGAGAGTATTCTCCTAAGGAACTCAGGACAGTTAGAAGACCTTAGTGCCCAGTCCAGAGGAGTGCATAGCATGAAGTTCACATCTTTCTTCTATAAAATAGGCATGGAAATATCCTCCCACAAGGTTAAATAGTATATGGTAGAACTAAACACATCGACCTTACAAAGACTTGGCTGTAAGTTCTAGAAACTCAAGCCAAAATCTGATTTTTGTTAAGAGCCACAGTTTGGTATATTTTTAATGGGGGGTGGAGTGGTTATGAGATTTGTTATTTCTTGCTACATCAAGTAAAAAGTATCCAATTTTAAAAAGTATCTAGCTAAATCATAGAATTTTAGAAAATGAAGGGACATTCACAGTTCAAGCTTTTCAATTTTTAAGAGGCACCTTGTCTAAGACATGAAGTAACTTGTTCAGGGTCTTTCATCACAGGAGCACAGGACAACCTAAAGCAGATTCACACTCAAAAACTAAAATATACAATGACAGAAAGCAAGAGACTGTCACACAACTGAAAGAGCATATGGCTTAGCTCTCTGGCTTGGGTGGAGTCTAATGGGCAGGGCACTTAAAACCTGCAGAGACCACAGGTCCCCTAACCAGCTCTGAATCAGTGGCAAGAGACACATGCACAACCTTAAGAGAACTCACCCCACTCCAGTACTGTTGCCTGGAAAATCCCATGGATGGAGGAGCCTGGTAGGCTGCAGTCCATGGGGTCGCTAAGAGTCGGACAGGACTGAGCGACTTCCTTTCACTTTCCACTTTCCTGCATTGGAGAAGGAAATGGCAACCCACTCCAGTGTTCTTGCCTGGAGAATCCCATGGATGGAGAAGCCTGGAGGGCTGCAGCCCATGGGGTCGCTTCAATCAGACACGACTGAAGCGACTTAGCAGCAGCAGCAGTGTTTATCTCTTCCTGAACTTCCTGTCTTCCTGTCTTCCTGAACAAAAACTGCTTCATGAAAATCCCTGCACACCAAAAGAGCTTCAAAGTTCCTTCAGCTTGGAGTTTTAACGATGATCTATAATTTCCTGCCTTTCCTCCACCCTGCCCTCAGTGGGCTTCCCTGGTGGCTCAGATGGTAAAAAAAATCTGCCTGCAATTCAGGAGAGCCAGGTTCAATCCCTGGATAGGGAAGATCCCCTGGAGATGGGAACGGCAACCCACTACAGTATTCTTGCCTGGAGAATTCCATGAACAGAGGAGCCTGGTGGGCAACAGTCATGGGATAGCAGAGAACTGGACACGACTAAGCATCTAACACTTTCAACCAATAATTTAAAATGCCCAACTGAACACATAACTTCTAATTTTATAAATTTGAACTTGCAACTGATTTTTTATTATTTTCTTTAGTTACTGTAGCTCCTAATAAATACACAGCAGAGGTTAACATAGAAAAATAAAGCATTGCACTTAGCACCAGTGGTTGAATTATCTTCAAGTTGGAGACGCATATGGAGACAGAACACAGCTGGATCCTTTCTAAGCCTTAAGCTTACTAAGCTTTAAACACCCATAATTTAAATGGGTTTGTTAGTAGGAAGCAGAAAAGAGACTATCAAGTCAAAACATACACTGTTTTCTGAACATTTGATTATTCAAACATAGCTTGTGAAATACTTTTACCAATGTGGCACCAAGAAGCCAAATGATTTTTTCCCACGCCCATGGGTTGAAACCAGGAAGTAAGAGGTTTTCCAAATCCAGAAAGAGTATTAAATTTGCTTAAAAAGAGAAGGGGGAAAAATCACCTAAGAATGTTAGCTCTAACACCAAACAGAAAGAACAGAAGGTTGAAAAATTTCAAGAAAAATAGATTGTGGTTCTACACTATCTAGCTGTGTACCTTCAGGCAAGACACTTAACCTCCTTGGTGCTATGCTGATTTGAGGCTCCTGACTTACAAAAAAATTATACTAACCATCTTCCTTCCAGCTTCAAAATTCTAGGATTCTTGGTTCTTACCAAGTGTGTCTCAAAATGAATAAGGCAAATCTAAATATGATTTCATTCTGGCAATTTCACTAGCACCAGGGCAATTAAAAACAAAAACAAAAAAAAACAGTTATTTGAAACACAAAACAAAAATCATGGGTCTCTAGGCAAGTCATGAGTCTCTGGACAAGTCATCCAACTCGTTTCAAAATACTGCTATGTCTACCAATGGGATATTGTGAAACTACATACACAACTTAGAGAAATGGTGCACATGAAGAGAAGCTGGAGGAAAATGTATGACAGTAGAAAAGCATTTGTATGTTGTTCATGGAATACTCGATAGGCAAGTTTAGAGAGGTAAGAAATTTTAATCGGAATAAATAAAGGATTAAAAAAAATAACATCTGTATCTGAGGAACGAGGTGGCACCCCACTCCAGTACTCTTGCCTGGAAAATCCCATGGATGGAGAAGCCTGGTAGGCTGCAGTCCATGGGGTCGCTAAGAGTTGGACACGACTGAGCGACTTCACTTTCACTTTTCACTTTCATGCAATGGAGAAGGAAATGGCAACCCACTCCAGTGTTCTTGCCTGGAGAATCCCAGGGACGGGGGAGCCTGGTGGGCTGCCGTCTATGGGGCCGCACAGAGTCGGACACGACCGAAGCAACTTAGCAGCAGCAGCAGCAGCAGAGCTCAGGTCACGAATGAGCCAGAAGCCTCTCCACAGGGCAGGAATGCTTAACTTCCTCCAAGTCAAGACCTGGAGGCCTCCTCAGTGGTCCATCCGGATGGCTGGATGCTATCGCCACGGCCCCCCCACCCCTACCCCCATCCCCAAAGCACTCCCTGCAGAGAAGATAAGCAGAAGGAAGGGAGTGCCTTCCTCCCAAGCTCAACACTAAATACATCCTGATTATGTCCTTTCTGCAATGATTCTGAGACTCTAGGAATATGTAGCTGCTTCTCACAAACATATTGGGGACAATAAATGGTAAAACACCAGAAGTTTGGGAACTGAGGAGTGACATGAGCAAAGCTACGTAGAGGACAAATGGGTGAGAAGAAATCTGAAAAACATCCTCCCAAATACATCTGGCCTCTAAAGGTTTTGATTGAAGGATTGCAGTCCCTTATATACCAAAAATCAGTTTCATATCCAGCCCTGTGACAAGATTTCAAAATGGTCTCTTTTCTTAAAGAATTTATATGATGTACAGAAAGAAAAGCTACACATTAAGCACAATATTATAACAACAGACAGGACCCTGCACAGGACCTTGAATGTAACAGATGCATGAAAAACCAGAACTGGGTCATGCATTAAGTAACAAAATGAATGACACAGAAGTGCTTCTTCTAAGAAACCATACCTGAAAGAGATCAGTGTACCTCAACTTGTTATTAAAGGCTCTAAAGATGCTAAGGAAGTGTTAAAATTTAAACTGGCAAAGGGACGTGACTCTGGAGAATCAAGGTACAAGACAGGAATGACAACGTGATGACCTGAATAAAAGAAATAGGCCCAATGAGAAAAGAAGATTTGAACAAAAAATGGAGAGAAATACCAGTATGGAGAGCCAGGTGGGGCTAACTGATGGACTTCAAAAAACCAGCAAGCACGTTTAGTTCTCATGCCAAAGGGTAGGAAACCACTGCCTGCTCTTTACCAGCAGCAACGTGATGAAGCACCATTCTGTCAGCATTCACCTGACAGCTGTACCCAAAACAGCGGAATAAAGAGACAAGCAGAGAAGGCAAGCAAACACGAATGGTTTTTCTTCTTAAAAATCAAGATCAATGGAGTAGAATAAAGGGTCCAAGAATAAATCTTTACATTTATGGTCATGTGATTTTCAACAAGGGTGCTAAGCAGCCAATGGGAGAAGGATGGTCTTTGCAAGGAACGATGCTGGGACAACTGCATATCCACATAAAAAGGAACAAAGCTGACACCTACTTCACATCACAAACAAAACTTAACTCAAAAGGGATCAAAGACCTAAATATAAGAGCTTAAACTATAAATCTCTTTTAAAAATGGATAAATCTCACTTTGTCAAAATTTAAAGTGTTTGTGTTTCAAAGAATACCAAGATGGTGAAGACAACCACAGAATGAAATATGTGCACATCATGTATCTGATAAAGGACCTGTGCTCAGAATATATAAGGAACTCTTGACTGAATGATAAAAAGACAACCTAATTTTAAAATGAGCAAAGGATTTGAAGAGACATTTCTCCAAAGAAGAAATACAAATAAACAGCCAACAATCACATGGAAAGATGCTCAACATCATTAGTCATTAAGGAAATGCAAATCAAACCCACAAGGTGCCTCATTACATCCACTAGGACGACTTGAATGAAAAAGATGAGCAAGTGCTGGCAAGGAAAGGCAGAAAATGGAACATACGCTGCTGGTGGGGATGCAACATGATGCAGCCACTATGGGAAAGTCTTGCGAATCCTCCAAAAGCTGAGCAGAGTTACCATCTGATGCACCAATTACACTTTAGGGTACATAAGCCATAAAACTGACACAGGTATCTACACAAAAAAACTTGTACATGAATGTTCACAGCAGGAGTATTCTTAATAGCCAAATGGTGGAAACAACCCAAACGTCCATCAACTGGTGAATGAATTAACAAAATGTGGTGTATTCATACAATGCAATATAGCCATAAAAAGGAATGAAGCACTGATCCATGCTAAAACATGGATGAACCCTGAAAACATTATGCCAATGAGAGGCAGTCAGAAAAGACTACATATTTATATGATTTCACTAAAAGAAAAGTCCAGGACAGGCAAATCCAGAGAGACACGAAATGAGTTACTGTCCAGGGTTGGGTGTGAGGGGAATGAGAAATGAATGCTAATGGTATGGAGTTTCTTTGGGAGGCAATGAAATATAGTTGTTGTTTAATCACTAAGTCATGTCTGACTCTTTGTGACCCCATGGAATGAAGCGTGCTAGGCTTCCCTGTCCTTCACTATCTCCCAGAGTTTGTACAAACTCATGTCCATTGAGTCAGTGATGCCATCCCACCATCTCATCCTCTGTCAGCCCCTTCTCCTCCTGCCTTCAATCTTTCCCAGCATCAGGGTCTTTTCCAATGAGTCAGCTCTTCACATCAGGTGGCCAAGGTATTGGAGCTTCAGCATCAGTCCTTCTAATGAATATTCAAAGTTGATTTCCTTTAAGATTGACTGATTTGACCTCCTTGCTGTCCAAGGGATTCTCAAGAGTCTTCTCCAGCATTACAATTCAAAAGCATAATTTATTCTTCAACGCTCAGTCTTCTTTACATTCTGTCAGATCCATAAATGACTACTGGAAAAAACATAACTTTGATATATACAAACCTTTGTCAGCAAAGTGATGTCTCTGCTTTTTAACACTCTCTAGGTTTGCCAGGGCTTCCCTTGTGGCTTAGCTGGTAAAGAATCCGCCTGCAGGAGACCTGGGTTTGATTCCTGGGTTGGGAAGATCCCCTGGAGAAAGGAAAGGCTACCCACTCCAGTATTCTGGCCTGGAGAATTCCATGGACTGTATAATCCATGGGGTCACAAATGGTAGGACACAACTGAACAACTTTCACTTTCACAGGTTTGCCATAAATATCCTTCCAAGGAGCAAGTGTCTTTTAATTTCATGTGGAGCCCACGAAAATAAAATCTGTCACTACTTCCATGTTTTCCCCTTCTATTTGCCATGAAGTGATAGAATCGAATGCCATGATCATAGTTTTTTTTTTTGAATGCTGAGTTTTAAGCCAGCTTTTTTCACTCTCTTCTTTCACTCTTATCAAGAGGCTTTTTTTAGTTCCTCTTCTATTCCTCCAATTAGTGGTATCACCTACATGTCTGAGGTTGTTGATATTTCTCCCAGCAATTTTGATACCAGCTTGTGATTGATCCAGCCCGGCATTTCGCATGATGTATCCTGCATAAAAGTTAAATAAGCAGAGTGACAATATACAGCCTTAACGTACTCCTTTCCCAATCTGGAACCAGTCCATTGTTCCATGTCTGGTTTTAACTGTTGCTTCTTGACCTGCATACAGGTTTCTCAGGAGATAAGTAAAGTTAGATATAAAAATTAGATAGTGGTGATTCTTGCACAAGTCCGTGAATATACCACTAAATCCAACTGTATGGTTTGGGAACTACATTTCAAAACTATTAAAAAAAAAATAAAGTAAGATTTGGGACTTTTCCGGCAGTCCAGGGGTTAGGACTCCACCCTTCCCCTACAGGGGGGCAAGGGTTTGATCCCTGGTTGGGGGACTAAGATCCTGCATGCAACATAGCCCAGCCAAAACAAACAGTAAGAATGGGTAGAATATCAGCTATATGGGATAAAATTGAGAAAATCAAAGACAACTTTGAGGTTTCGAGATTGGACAAAAGTTTAAAAAGAATGGAAATGTCAGATGAAAAAATGAGGACCATTAGACTAAGGCTTTGTTTTGTATATGAGAGGTCTACTGAAAATGTTGTCTGTCAATTCTTTTTTTTAAATATATAGACACATGAGGGGCTTAGTTACAACACTGTATCTCTTAACATAAAGAAGCACCAAGTCCTAAAAAGCAGAGAGTCAACTTCGAAGCAATCTGACTCCTCTGGATGATGCTCAACTCCTGCCCCCAACAAAAAGTTGCTATGTGTGTAGCTCCATAAATAAAGCTACAATTTTTATCTGGAAATGGTTACTGGCAATAATTCAGAATGAATACTACCTGACATGTCTGAAATAAGACCCATTAAATCACGTATTCAAAAAGTACACACCCAAACCAAGTTACAACATACAATCTGAACCATCTTATATTTGCCAAGAAGGATTTATGAAATCTAAAAATAATCTGATTGTGTTTAGCAAATATAACTAGCATTCAAAAGGACACCTAAAAATGTTTCACAGTCTCAGATGAAAAAAACTACACACTGACAAGAAAACCAAAAGTATACATTATCTGACATTAATAAAAAGGTAAACCGACAATTTTACTTCTCAAGCTTAGTCTCAGCTATAGAAGCTGTCAGAGGATCTCTCTGTTCCAAGGAAGCAGGGGGAAAAGTTACCTTTTTTGTGCCTTAGTCTTTTAAACACTCAACACTTGGTGTAGAGATAATCATCAAATGTTTAACAACTGCTTCAGTAACAATAAAACTCAAATTCTACCCCCCTCTACTAACACTACATAGAAGTACATTATTAAGGTGTAAGCTAGGGTTTATATTCTATACTTTTCCTTAAAGAATGAAGAAAGAAAAACAACCAAAAAAAAAAGCTATTAATTTTTCAATTGAGCCAGTAAATTAAACAGAGACATTCATGGAAGTTAGCCAGTAACACTCTGAATAGCAGGGCATCAGGTAGAACTGGTGTGACTATTCTCAAAGAAGCTAATTCAAATATTCAAATATCTTATGAATATCTGACAGTAGTAATCAAGTAAAAAAGGAGTATCTAATTATAAATAAATGAAATCAATCCCAAAGTACTAAGTGTCATTTGCTTGGGAAATCTAACTATAAAGTATGTTTCTTCTTCCTGTGACCTTTATGATCTATTCTAGAAAGACAAGACAAAATAAAATATTGTACATCAAGATGCAGTAAACAAAACACAGAGCATCAGCAAATGATCTGAATGGGCCACACAGATTAAATGCCTTGTGTTAGAAATCTAATTCATATTAACATATTAAAGGAGAAAAGTCATGATCACTAGATGGGGAAAAAGCACAATAAAATTCTATTGCCTATCTCAATAAAAACTCCTAAGAAATAGAAGTGACTGAGTAGAGTGAAAGTCGCTCAGTCGTGTCTGACTCTTTGCAACCCCATGGACTACACAGTCCATGGGATTCTCCAGGCCAGAATACTGGAGTGGGTAGCCTTTCCCTTCTCCAGGGGATCTTCCCAACCCAGGGATCGAACCTAGGTCTCCCGCACTGCAGGCTGATTCTTTACCAGCTGAGCAACAAGGGAAGCCCAAGAACACTGAAGTGGGAGGCCTATCCCTTCTCCAGTGGATCTTTTCCACCCAGAAATCAAACCGGGGTCTCCCACATTGCAGGTGGATTCTTTACCAACTGAGCTATCAAAAGAGTTCCATGAATCTGTTAGAAAATATAAGAAACACAAACATCCTACTAAAACCTGAGAAGCATTTCCACTCAAAACAGAAACAAAACTAGGACATTCACTCTACTTCTACTACAAGGCCTGACTTGAGAGTCAGAACAGGAGAGCGGGAAAGAAGTGGAAAAGAACACAGAACTGTCATTTTTGTCTTCCCTGGAGATACGAGTGCCTTCATAGTACTGCCTTCTCCGATTCACTGTCAAGTGAATCTACAAACTACTGGAGCTAAAAGGCAGACAAGGATGCTAGATACAGAATCAATATTATCATTAGCACTTCTATACATCAGCAACAACTAATTCAACAATGGTGAAATTGAGTCATCCTAAAACTAAGTACCCTTGCCTAGTTTATGATTAACCAACCTCTTTATCCAAAACTTCATTCCTGGCAACTCAAGACTCTCTGAGTCTGCCCATGTGTCTATCCACACATAGTGTACTCTTTTTCCTCCTAATCAACACTTGACTTGTTTCACTACAAAAAACAAACAAAAACTTCATCCCGTTTTCTTGTCCCGTCTGACCTCAACCCTGTGCTAAATGAACACTAATCAACCAGTGTTAGATGACTAAAGTTGTTGCTAATGCTGTCATTAATAAAACAAGGTCCTACTGTATAGCACAGGGAACTACAGTCAGTACCTTGTGATGAACCGTAATGGAAAAGAGTACAAAAAAGAATGTTTATTTGTATATATGTATGGCTGAATCACTTTGCTGTACAGCAGAAATTACCACATTATAAATCAACTGTACTTCAACAAAAATTTTTAAAATAGTATCATTAATGTACTAAAAGTGCTACTGTCAATAACATCATTAATGTACCAAAATTGGTGCTGTGCATATCATCACTAATATACAAACTCAGGTTCCTTCTCCAGGATAAGATGAGCTAACAGACTCCTGAGTCACAGGCCACAGAACTGTAAACCAGGGACAACCCTGACACCAAAACTACCACTAAGAAAGGTCACAGAAACATCATAAGACAATGGCCCCAGCTTCTTGGTTCTCCCCTCTTTGAAAGCCCCACTCTCAAAGACGAAGCTGGAGCAGATCTGAGCCTTGTGCTTGGTGCCTTGCAATACAATCCTTACTTTGCAGCAAACACTGCTGTCAGAGTTTACTTTTCTGTACAACAGGCACACAAGCTCTCTGCTCAGTTATAATGTAATGATAAAAAAGATGTCACATGAGCCAACAACAAAACTAAAAAAGCACCTAGGCATACTAGGTAAGACTAAACACAGTAAAAGTGAAACAACAATAAAAAACTACTAAGCAAAACTAAAAAGTACCTAGAAAAAGCAAGACTATCACTAAGAAATTAAAAAAAAAAAAAACCCTGATGAAAGACCCTAAATAAATGGGAAGATGGATTACAACAATGTAAAGCTTTCAAGAGTGAAGTCATCAGGATGGCTTGTGGAAAAAGGTGGGAGCTGGGCCACTAAGAGGAGCTGTGAAGGGAAGAAGGCGGATAAGGGGGAAGTGGGACGATGTGACAGCAGCAAGGTCCATACCCTGGGGTGGACCGGTGAGATTAGCCCAGCAACCCACGTCAGAGGATACACGTTGAAGGGCGGTGGGAAAGGAAACCTTAAAAATCAAGTGACAGTGGTCGTGACTTGATGGGGAAGGACACAGGGACCTGCCACAGTTTCCGAGCACGTGAATAAGACAGATCATCCTGGATGACTACTCTGGCAGCTGCGAGACAGGACAGAACCAAGGGGTCAAGGGAAACACAACGAACCAGAGGCAACAGCCTTGCTACTCTATGGCCGATCAGATTATACTGGGAGTGCTATGTTTAAAAAAAAAATTCAAAAACCAGAATATTCAGAGAAGGATGACCATAAGAAAGAGTGGAAGAAGTAGAGATGGACAGCCTCATGACAAGACTGGTGGGAGCAGGCAATTAGAGAGCAGCACCAAGGTATTTTTCTTAAACAGGTAAAAGGTCGTCATGTGAACTAGAACTGCTTTTTAACATCAAAGAGTAGAACCAGGTAAGAAGACACTGACCAAAAGTGCAAGAGAACCTGAGAAAACGGAGAGCCTGCTGTAACTGGAGGTGACTGGATATGAACTGGATGCCTCCTCAGAAGCAGAGACTTCAGCACTTAACTCTTAAGACTTATTCAACTAGAGAATCTAAAATAATTTCTCTAACTCATACCTAACTAGGCTAGTGCAGCCAGTCCAAGGATGGAAGGAAGAAGACCTGCTCTACAAACCTGGCAATGGAAACAGAGACAGAACTTGTCCTAAGGTAAGTAATGAAGACTTGATGGCTTAAAGCAAAAATAACTTACTGAGTGCTTACTATGCGCAAGGCAGCATTTTAACTCCTTTTCAGGAATTAATTCATGTTCTTCACAACCCTGTTAAAGCAGGTACTATTACTGTTCACTTTATGTTGGGGAAACTGAGGCACAGAGCAGTTAAGTAACTTGCCCCAAAAATATACAGTACATAAATGTGCCAGACACAGCAAGTAAATGACATGAAGAATGAAGGAGAGAACTAAGTCGAGATTATGTCAATATTTCAAGTTAATGAAAGCCAGGGCTAGGGGAGAAAGAAGTTAGGTGTGGAGTGCGGGGTGGGGAGTGAAAGAGGTAACGGGTCCCCCACATGTTGGGTCTAAGAGGGTTGGACAAGAGATGTTCAGGAGGCAGCTGATGATGGGGAACTGAACTCAGAAAAAAGGACTCAAGGTAGTTTTGGAAGCGGTCAACGGAGGTGAAGGCAACAGCATGACAAGGAACACGTCCCCTAAGGGTGTTGAAAAAAAGAAAGTCAAGGTCTGAGACCTGAGAAACACCCAGAAACCAAAAGAAGGGAACAGCAGCCAGTACAAACCGGAGAGCTTAGATAAGGCAATTTCCCAACTGGTATGCCGAGATACTGCTGCTCTCGGCCCTTGGAGCAGCCAGAACCCGGGGCTTGCCACCTGTACTCTGTGCAGCTTCTTCCAGAAAAACAAGTCCCCGGGTGGTACACTGTGTAAGAATACTGAAAAGCACTGAGACGCGGGATCCAAAAGCTGAGGAGGACGGATTAAAGAGGAGAAATAAGAGTAACAGGGGCTGCTCCTGCAAGAGAGAAGAGAACCAACCCATCACCCCATCAAAGTTCAGAAGGCAGCATACACAAACCATCAGCAGAGCCCATCACACCAGGCTTCCCTCGAAAGGCTTCGAAAGCTTCCTTAAACCAAACCGTGGCTACACCATGCTGGAAGTGAGGAGGCCACTGCAGTAAAATCAAGGTGGAAAGAGGCGCCAGGACCACAGGAATAAGTTTTGACATGTACGGGATGGATAACGGGCAAATACTGTAATCCAAAGAGAAATGAGGAATGAAGAGAATATATTAATATAAGCAACACGATCAGGTGCAGTGGTCCTCAAATGGTGTTCCAGGAAATGACAACTGCAGGAAACATCTTGGAGGGTTCCGAAATGGGTGGTGACAATACACCCTCCAAGATATTTTCTATCCCATTACTTTCCAAACCTGTTCAGCACGACCTTTCTGAATCCATGTCCTTCCAGTTACCAATGAGCTACAGCTGAAGTAGGAGACTCAAGGACATCATCTTACACTTTGGGGCCCATCCTGTTTTTAACCTGAGTGCTTCCTACAACTATAAGGCAGTAATTATTTCTACTGACTCCTAGTCAGGGCACTGGAGAAACTTCCAGAGGTGTAGCCATGTCTTGGTTAGGCAGTTCACTGTCAGGGATACCCTCTTTTGGTCTGTAAGATTGAAAAATCAACTGCCATCTCAAAAAGGACAGAGGGACACTTTTTCTTCTTTAATCTCTTTGATAAAGAATATAACAATTGGAACGAACACAACATTGTAATTACTCTCCAATAAAAATTGAAAAAATTTAAAAAAAAAATCATCCCAAACTGGGAAATAAAACAAAAGGACAGCATCTCGTTTCAGCATGCTGGGGGGGGAGGGAGGGGGGGAGAATGTAACATTTGGGAAAGTATCTCATTCCAAGAGTACTCAGTTTCCATGGGCCACCTGGAAGGTTTTCAGAATACTCGACTCTTATCACTCAGAGTTTAAGAATCAAGTTTTGAAGGCACAAAAGCCTGGGAAGAAAGGCTCTCAGGCTGAAATCCGGCAAGTCCTCCTGAAACCTTCAACAAGGCAATCTTTGCCAGAAAACCTGTTTCTAACTTAAGGAGAGCCATGAAAAATAATTTGCTTACTCACGGTAACACTCATTTTCGCCCAGAATGAGCATTCTGGAAAAATTACTTGTTCACCACGGCCTGACTCACGTATGTCAGCAACCAGCTATCCTCAGTCTGGAAGCTATAAAAGGTCTGAGGAGGGCTCCCTCGGTCTCTAACTCCGGCGGCTCACGAATTTCGAGTTTATTCCTGGCCCTCCTGTGTTCTCAAAGATGGCAACCAGCAGGGCTCCAAGCCGCGGACGGGGTACGTGTTTAAGTCGGGGGTGGGAGGGCCGAAAAGTCATTAAGGAGCCAACACAAGGAATGCACACAAAGCACGCGTGGCCCATCATACAACACCTTTGAAAACACACCTACGCTCTGACACCTCAAAAGTTTTAGGGACTTGAACGGCGTCAGAAAAATGGTGAAAGGATATGAGTGAGGCAGAACAAAAACACCCACCGCCCACCCGGACAGGCGACGAGCAGGAGCCAGGGTTTGCGGGACCCACGCCCAGGCACCCCCCAAGGCCGGCACGAGGGGGGGCGTCCGGAGCCCCCGAGAGCTCTGGGCCAAGCTCCGGGTCGCTCCTCGGCAGCTCCACTCACCAAGAACTGGAGCATAGTGTCGGAAAAGTGGGCGCAAACAGCGGCTGCAGCTCCGAAGGCCGTCGGGACCTGCCTCCCCCGGCGCGATGGGCGGCGCCCGCGGCCAACTTCCGGCTCACGCCCCGCTCCGCGCCTCCCGCCTTGCTTCACCCGGAAGCTGTTCCTGGAGCCCCCCGTAGTGGAGCACCTGGGGATCACCTCCTGAACTGCGAGGTGGCGAGAGGTCTGGCGAGAGGGCGCTGTGGCCCGGTAGGAGAAAGTCCCAAGGCCCAAGTCAGGCTGGAAGCTTTGAACATTCAGATTCTAGAGCCCAGTCCTCAAATACCGCTTCTATAAACCTGGGTCGGGGCCCAGTAGTCTGTATGATTACCGGCATCCCAAAGACCAGTCTTTGAACTCCCTGACCTAGAAGGACCACAGGCAAAGCAGAATCACCTGTGGAGTTTTTGCGGTATACTCCACTGGGGCTTCCCAAGTGGCACTAGTGATAAAGAAACTGCCTGCCAATACAGGAGTCTCGAGTTTGATCCCTGGGTGGGGAAGAAATGACAACCTGCTCCAGTGTTCTTGCCTGGGAAATCCCATGAACAGAAGACCCTGGCAGTCCACGGGGTCTGTAAACAGTCAAACGCAACCTACTGATTAAACAACCACAGTTTATCAAAACTAAAACCCTAATAACTAGGAAGAATGTACTCACCTCTTTTTGATTTTCTAATTCCAGCAAACTAACACAGTAAAAGCAACACATTAAGATCCTATATTTATTTAGTATTGTTGAGGAATGGGCTGCGCTGATAGCTCAGTTGGTAAAGAATCTGCCTGCATTGCAGGAGAACCCAGTTTAATTGCTGTAGGGAAGATCCCCCGGAGAAGGGATAGGCTACCCACTCCAGTATTCTTGGGCTTCCCTTGTGGCTCAGCTGGTAAACAATTGAATAGATGATCTATGCTCCAAAAAATGATTGAGGAATAGGTGGCCTATGCTCCAAATGCTTTAAAAAACAAAAAACAACCATCTAAAATCTTTTTCAATCTCCTTTAAGGCTTTGCTGAAGAGCACAGGAAACATCCACATCCACCAGCCTCTCTCCCAGTGCCCCAGGGAACAATGCTGAGTCAGGTGTGCACCCTGTTAGCCTCCCCCTGTTATATTTATTACACAAACAGCATTTCTTGTCAGCCTTCAAAGCAATATACAGTACAGCTGCAGTTCTTCCAGCTTCTCTTTTCCACACACTTCTCCACTGCCCTAACTTCTGATCCCCATTCTGCTGTTAATTTTGGAAGAAATGGTGGCAAAACAAAATAATGCTCAGTAAATCCCAAATCTTAACTATCCCAAACTAGCTCTCTGTCCTATGGAAGGCTTCACCTATCAGAGGGTTATAAAATGCTTTGATTCTGTACCTCAGGCTCTTTCCTGATATTTCTGTGTTCATGCCTGTGTGCAACATGATAAAGCTTACCATATGCCTGATTAGTGGAGCAACAGTCAGGCTTACTGGAGAAGGAAATGGCAACCCACTCCAGTATTCTTGCCTAGAGAATCCTGTGGACAGAGCAACCTGGTGGGATGTTGTCCATAGGGTCGCACAGAGTTGGAAACAACTGAAGCGACTTAGCATGCATGCATGCACTGGAAAAGGAAATAGCAACCCACTCCAGTGTTCTTGCCTGGAGAATCCCAGGGACAGAGGAGCCTGGTGGGCTGTCGTCTATGGGGTTGCACAGAGTCAGACATGACTGAAGCAACTTAGCAGCAGCAGCAGTCAGGCTTACTATGTCTTGGACCAGTTACTTATTTATTCACATCTCTCTAAAAATGCTCTTTATTAACAGGATGCTTTGCAGTTAAAGATTGATGTTTGTCAGTGTTAGGCAATAGATTAATTTCAAAATATAACAATGACAAAGTCTTTTTTAAATGCCTAAAATGTCATGGACATTTTATTAAGAAAAAAAATTATAGAATTAAGTATTAATTTTCTGCCACTACTTGAGGGTCAA
This sequence comes from Bos javanicus, assembly GCF_032452875.1. Classification (NCBI taxonomy): domain Eukaryota; kingdom Metazoa; phylum Chordata; class Mammalia; order Artiodactyla; family Bovidae; genus Bos; species Bos javanicus. The sequence continues at coordinate 100,042,917 of NC_083871.1, read as the reverse complement.
GACTCTTTCCCCTCTCAGCAGTCTCTTCTATATACTGGGCTGAAATAATTGGTGACTGGAAAGTGGGCCATGGACTTGCAGATGATGTAGTCACATGCACATAAATACTACCAAGCAAGAAATAAGAATGCTAACAGCGGTCACCCTATTAACTATGTGTAAAATACAGGTAGATGATTAATTTGAAAAATTCCATAATTATTTTAGGGAATAAATGCAAGTGATTATTTCATCATTTACATGCAGGAAAGAAAAAAATACCTTTAGAAAAGGGATGCCTTGACTTTGAGACATTTCTGTAACACACTGTATTAAGTATACTTTTCTATTAAAAAAGCACTATCATAAAACGTGTAATACGGCTACAAAGGAAGAAAAAATAGACGTTTTTCAGGCTATGCCTTTAATTTGGCATTCAGAATAATACCCCTGGGAAAAACCAGCACTGGGGAAGGACTGTTTGTTGAATTCCTGATAATGCTGACCATTTTCGAGATAAAATTTCAAGAGACTGACCACGTGTTTGTTTTTTTAAAAAGTTTTTTTTTTTAAACTAGTGAGCACGGCACCAGGCAAAGAAGTTTACAGAAAAGAAGTCCATATATAAAGAAAGAAATAGCAAAATATCTTCTGGTCATAATTTAGAAGGAAACTATAAAAAGGAGACAGTTTTCCCCAATTTGTCTCTTCCTCAGAAGAGTATAAGCACAGGCTCTCAGTTCCGTGATATCCTCAGCAGGCCTCGGATGCGTCTGACGAGAGCTTGTATGAAACTATAGCGAGATCGCACTTTTGAATACAATCCTTCAATGTCCAGAAGTTTCTTCTGCAGTGATTCTCCAAAAGCGCTGATAGCGTCAGCCAGAAGCTAGAGGTAACACAGATGACATTTCATGATCAAGAAGTCTCAAATATTCCTTTTATTCTTTGTCTTCCTATTTAAAATACCTTTGAATTTTTGTAATGTGATCCTTTCTCAGATGCCAAATTAACTCAACATTCACATTTTCCACCCTGAAGTTTATTGGTATAATAGTAACATTTTTCCTTCTTGTTTAAGTACATACAGTTTTAGAATTGCTTTAAATTGCAGTTAACTGTTGATATATGGAGTTTCCAGACCATAACGCCTATTAATTACTGAACTCTTAACTACTTTCTAGGCACTACCCTGGCATCTCACACATGAAGGCCTCATTTAATTCTGACAAAACACTTCAAGGTTGAATTATCATTTCCATTTCTGAGCTGAGGAAATGGAGGCTCAGAGGCTAAGAAAGTTGCTCTAAGTCACAGAGCCATTAGGTTGCTATCCCAGAATTCAAATCAGGTCTTTGCATGCAACTGTGAAAACTATTATCTTACTCACATACCAGGCTTTCCCTTTGTACTTGCAAAAAAAGAACAAGAGTATGAACACAGAACGTTACCTGGTCTATATCATGCTGGCTCACTGTAGTTAGCCCACTTCTAAAATCCAGATTGCTTTCCGAAGCGAAGGAATCTAGAGATAAAAGACACAGTCAAACTAGGTTTGCAGGTGTGTCTCCTCCACAGAAGAGAAGAACCCAATGACAGTGAACCACAGTGTCTGTGACCAGCATGGGTCAAAGCTGAGGACTCTCTTTTAGCTTTCAGTAAATGGAAGCCCTTAGGAAGCATTTCGATGTTCCAAGCCAGGGTTCTCAAGCTTTCCTTCTGGTTCCTGCCACTTAAGGGATCCAATACATGCTCATTAGTCACAAAAGATCCCTTTTAGCAATGAGCAGTGTGGCCAAGGCTGACCCATTTCCACTCCTCTGGACCAGAGGACTCTGGACCTGTGTCAGCCACGAGAGAAGCTGAGGAGCAACTGAAGACAGCCTCTAAGATGCTCTTGTGCTCTGCACAATTTCCCATGGACAGGAGGGAAATACAAAAACTAGCTATGCCAAGTAACTAAGTAGTTACCTAGTACATGCTTTGTAACCAGAACAGTCAAAAGTCGGTTGAGTGTAACTAGATTTTCAAGGTGCTAAAATGTGTAGGCTCCGTGGTTCTGTAGTGAATCCGTGGTTCACTAATTTTCAGAATACAGTTTACCTTGTAGCCTTCTGCTTTTAAATAAGGACCTGGAGGCAAATAAGGAATCCTGAGAATCGGTGGGTGTGCAGTGTAACAAGTAGTACTCCAGATGGCGCCAGAGAATAAACAGGCAGGTCTCTATGATGACTACAGCGGAGAGGCCAGATTCAAGGAAAACAATCTCATCACATGATTTTACAAACCAGTTTCTGAGACTGCACCATTCAGTGATGTACCCACAGCTTCAGTCTAACAAGCTGGTTGTAAGGTCTCTCCAGAAAGCAGCAAGCTGTGCTGAGAGGAAGGAGATCAGGCCCTGGGGTGCAGTGCTAGCAGAGCCTTCAGTGTCCTTATCTCCTGTCTAGACACAAAGTATCTGCATATATTATGAGTATTACTAGTTATTCTAAAGAGTAAGAAAAAATTTTCCATTTAGAAATATGTCAGGCATTTAACTAGAAAACAATAATAGTAATTATGTCCCTTTCCATTTGGTTCTGATACCCAAATAATGTGAGAATAAGAGTTCCTACATTTGAAGATTCCCTTAGAGGTCACCCTTCAAGCATCCTGCAGTCTCGATGACTGCATTAAGGATACAAGAACAAAGGGAAAGCAGTTTAGCTCGATTGTTGATCAGCTTCACCAAACGCCGTCTTGCTAGAACATATTTCTGGGCAGTGGAGATTTTATCAACACCAGCAGGCATCACTGACTGACACAACTTAAAAAAAAAAAATCAAACACAGTATTAAGAATGACACATATTGTAAGAAAAATTTAATGAAAATCTACTATAAACAGTCATTTGTGATAAGTACTGTGAAAAACATTCAAGTGGATTTAAACATCCTTGACAAGAGTTTAGCATCTAGTTAGGAAGCTAGTAATTTAAAAAACAAGAGCCAAAGAAGCAGTTGAGTTCATAAATGAATGTTCATCTGTGGCTTTTTGAAAAAGTCCAGTCCCTCAAATAGATGTTTCCAATCTGTTGATGGGCCAACCAACCCTGAATTTCCTGTCAAATTAAAAAAAAACGAAACAGTGCATTTTCAGGCAGTAAATGCCACACTGCTGTGGAGAATATCTGTAACAGCCGTCAGGTATCTTCTGAAGAAACTACAAATGAGACTTGTAGAGTGTAACAAATGTACGATCATAAGCCAGAAACTCCCCTGGTCCCTCCCCCATCTGGCATACCTGCAAGCACAACAGGTCAATTTAACTGCAGACCCTGGCTGTGGCGCCAGGCGTGCTGCAGGGGGCTGGGGAAGTGCCACGTGCTCTACTGTGACACCGCAGCTCCTGCAAGTGCCAGCGTTACCCGTAAGCCACACACAAAGGGGAAGGGCTGCTGGGGGTAAACCACTCAACTTCGGAGATCACCTGAGCCCACTCAGTAACACCTGCCCCCACCTGTACTTGCTGGTTGTGTGGCTTTGAGTAAACCCTCTCTCAGTGCCTCAGTTTCCTCATCTCAGAAAAAGGAGGAGCAACAATATCTGCCTCATGTATTCAGGTGGCACGTGGAGCTCAGGGCTGGGCACATCATGAACTCTGATGCTCCCTAGAGTTATCAGAAGGATGCAAAGAGGGAGTGGGCTCTGACTAGTCCAAAGGGCGACATGCTATAATTTGGAAAAGCTGGTGTGAACCAGGTATGGCAAAGTGGATCAATAACCAGGCTGCCACACAGGCCGCCAGGAGGCCTCAGCACTGGCCGCAGGGCGTTTCACAGTTCAGCTGTGCCAAGTGGAAGGAAGGTGGGCTGCTTAGGGCGCAAGCTCAGTAACGCAGCCTCTGCAGTTACAGCAAGTGCCAGGGAATGGTTCTGGGTCATTGAGAGAAGGTGGTCAAGTCTGACAGGCCATTCCATTTGTCTGAAAAATTCACTTAACAGATACTGAAGTTGTGGGAGGGACAGAGACATCTTACCTAAGGAGATCACTTCTAACTGAAAAAGCATCTGCAATAGAAACCTAAGTTTCTCAGCACAGATGTTTATAGTATAAATTACCAAACTCTTTATTCAAAGGCCAACTGCCTTTCTACTGAGAAAAGCAGGTGGTTTTCTTGAACAGGTGCAACTTTCGGTCACTCAGTCAAGTTTCTACACATGAAGTGTGGTACTTAGGTGAGGGACTCTTCTTCAAGCCACCACAGAAGAGTCATTGGAGTTCCTTTTGTCTCACTGTATGCATCATCTTTACTTATCAGTCTGACACTGGTCCCCTGCCTTATCAGGAAAAGCAATGGTTTCTCAGACGTCTCCACTGCCCATTATTAAGAATCATACCTCTTTTATCTCATCTGGGGGAAGCTGCTCGACGTTCTGTAGCTTGTTGACACTCCGTCGATGACTGTCGTAATAGCTGAAGAAATCATTAGCGCTCTGTCTCAGCAGGTAGACGATAATGCCCAAACCAGGCAGGTGCCAGTATGGAACCACTGGCACTTGGGTATCTAATGGAGTTGATAAGAAAAAAAAACCAATGTTCTACCTACAGCCATTTTATATGAATTTCAAATGACCTGTTTTTTTAAAAAAAGGAAAGCCCAGGAATTTAAAGGCATGTAAACTATTATTAAAAACAATCCAGGACTACTTTTAAACACCACTAACAGCTCAAAGGTGTGGTTAAGAGCTACTGTAATGAGGTAGGTACATAAGGCTAGAGCCTTGAGACAATAAGTAAGTCTGGCTGATGGACACTGAGAAAGCTTATCCTTTACTGGGTGAAGACCTCTTTGAGAACTCTATGGAAGCTATACGCCTATACACCCATCTCTCTACCAGCCCACCACCCCGTATGCACAGATACAGCTTACAGTTTCCTGACCCCAGGTGAGTAAGTCCTGCTTCACCCTATGGCTTTACTTATATGAATTCATTTCCAGTCTGCATCTTTCCGGTTGCTGAGTTCCCAGCTCAAAATCATTCTTCCAAACAGACAAGTAGAATACTAACTCATAGCTAAAAAACAGATAACAGAATTTTTAAAGTTTAATTCTTCCACCACAATAGTTCCATTTGGCTAGCAAAACAAAACGATCTGCCTTTTACGTGACCACTTTCTGAAGAAGGTGGAAAGGAACAATGTGATGCTGGAAAAACTGTCTGTAGAGGGAAGAAAAGCTAGAGAGCAGTAACGTTATTCTAGACATGGTCTGTGTGGTACAAATAAAGCAATTTCCTCTTGCAACGAAGGGATTTCTTTGAGAAACACCTTAGTAATTTCAAGTTTAATTTGAGACAAACTTTGTTTAATGGCCCCAACTGCCATGAATACTGAGGGAGAGATCTATACTTGCTTCCTTCACTGCCATCTCCCTGAACTTTGCTCCAAAGTCAGATCTCACAGACCTTCACATGGAGGGAAAAAGAAGAGTCCTCTGTCAACGGATTTTGCCTAGACTCATCTGATTTGCCAGGTCTCCTTTCCCAGTCTTCAGTGAGGATGTGACAATCTTTATGACACAGGTCATCACAGAAAGCCTTCTCCTAGTGAAATTAGGTATGCTGGTCCCCGGATAACATTTGTGAGACCTCGACTTGATAGGAAACTATCCACAAATACGATGGTCTAATGCTGAGCGTATTTCAAATTTCTTCAGGAATTCTTATACAATAATTTGCTCCAGTCTAGAAAATATTCAGAGGCACCAGACTTAGACATCAGATGAGGATGGCTCATGAGATATTTAATTGCAGAAATAGATTCTGCGGGAAAGAGAATGAGGTCAAGGAAATAGAAGTGCTACAGGAAAGGGTTCCTTGATCACAAGGAACAGTAAATATACTAGAGGATAACAACAATACAAGAGCAATAATAAAAATAATAATAGCTAACACTGACGTGCTGTCAGGCACTGTTCTAAAGCACTTTATACTTATTAACACATTTAATCCTTACAATAATACACTAGAGGAGACCTTGTTATTACTTCTACTTTATAGACAAAGAAACTGAGTCACAAAGAGCTAGGTCATTTTTCTTAAGTCACCTGTAGAACTGGGATTCAAATCCAGGCAGTTCATCATCAGGCTGTGCTCTTAACCCTAGGTTAACCACTAGGTTAAACTGTATCTCTGTAACTATTCTAGAACCTACTGAATATCTACCCATTTATATGCCTAGAATTGGCAGAAAAGAATATGCTTATTAGTCCTTAAAAAAATCTGAAGAAAAATAAATCCAAATTTATGTGGTCAATTGATTTCTGACAAAATGTATCAAAGTAATCAAACAAAAAGATAAATCTTTTCAGCAAATGGTACTAGACCTGGACACAGGCTCATCACTAGTCATCAAGGAAATGCAAATTAAAACCATAATGAGATATCACAACACACCAAGTCCAACAGCTGAAACTTAAAAAGACCAACAAACCAAGCACTGGCAAGGATGTGGATCAACCAGAACTCTTTACATGGCTGGTGGAAATACAAAATGATTCTCATTCTGTAAAACAGAATGGCAGCATCTTACTTAGTTAAACGTATCACACAAGCCAGCAATTGCATTCCTAGGCATCTGATCAAGGGGTATGAAAACATATGTCCACATTAAGATCTATATCCAAATATTCATAGCAGCATTATTCACAACAGTGAAACATCTGGAAATAACCCAAATGTCTATCAACTAGTGGATAGATAAATGCATATGGAATACCAGCCAGAAATAAAAAGAACAAAATAGTAATACACACACATGAGTGGATTTCAAAAACAATGAGCTAAATGAAAGATGTCAAAACACAAAAAAGACTACATGTTGTATGATTCTATTTATATGAAATTCTGGAAAAGGCAAAATAATAGACACCTTGACCAAAGGGTCAAAGGAAACAATCAAATGCAAAGGGACAAGAAGAAACGTCAAAGGATGAGGGAATTATTCTATATTTTAGCTGTGGTAGTAGTTCCATACTGTATAAAATTACAAAAATTACTCAAACAGTCCACCTAAGATGGGTGAACTTTGTTGTATTTAAATAATACTTCAATAAAATTCTCTTAATTCCATTACCTAGGACATTTATAACAGAGTAAGACAAACCCTAAAATGATTCTCAGAAATCTCAAATAGAATGTTTCTTGAAATTACCACCAGTCCATCACAATACAACCACCAAGATCCAAAAGGGCTTTTGGCCTTTGAGTGTCCCATGGAAAACGGCTTTAACCAATCCATAATCCTGCCTTAGACTCCTAACCTTCCCTACTGGGTCATTTGGAAATCACAGGCTACATGAGCCTACTAAGTATCTAAATTTTACTGTGCTATGGTATGGCACATATCATACATTGGTATCATACAAAATCCAATTGAGATACTAAAAATTCAGTTTAACATGATTTAACATATAAACTATCTGCAATATTTTCACACTTCTCACCTAGCTAGCTTAGTCTCCAATCCCAGACTCTATGGGGTCTCACACACTATATAAAACTATACTCTCCCCACATGGCTCTTCCAGATTCATTCTCAGAAAATCTTAAATTTCTCTATTCTTTCAAGCTCTCCAGCTGTATCCACAGGTCTGACAACAGTAACTCCTTATAACTTCTTCTTAAAGAAGTTGATTTAAAAATTCCCCATTCATTACTGATTTAAAAAAAAAAAAAAAGGTGCACCTTACTGGAGCCAACTAGAGGTTCTCATAATCCTAGCAACTTAATCCCTCAAATACAGAAAGAAAGAAGCAGCTCACCTTGGCGGGGCCCATCTCTGTTAATGGTTTCCGAAAGGCTAGGGGTGAACAGACACACAGCATGCTGGAAGGTAGGGGAACTCTGTAACATGAGTGATTGGCAATATTCCATGACATTGGCACAAATCTACAAAGCGAGAACAGCAGTAACAAAAATATCAGCTCCCCAAATGCCTCATCTCATGGAAATCCAGATGTGAAGGAGAAAAAAATTAAGATCAATTTGTAAAATTACAACAAAGTTACAAATCAATTTAAAAATTATCCACATGTACTGTTTTTCTCAAATATTTCCAGAAACGTTAAAACCTTAAAGAATAGTTACATAACTGTCACTCCTCTTACCTGCTGCATAGCCAGTTCGATCTCATCTTTCCTGCTCACTCTATCTCCCTCCACATTATCATCTTGAAATTTAAACTGACGCAGTTTGTCGGAGCCACCAAAGCGACTTAGTAGTCCTAAGCACTGGCGCTGAGGAAGGAAAAGACAAAAAATGAACAAAAGTTCACATCTAGCTGGATATGTTTAAAGTCAGTGACCTTTCTTGAGGGAGATAAAGAAAAAGCTCAGTGGAGAGTTAAATCCTCCTTAATGTTTCTGATTTCTGATTTCCAACTATGTCAACTATAAGTTAATAATACTAAAATTCATCTTTTTGCAAATGTATTTACTTGGCAGACAACTCATTAAAAGAATATTATTTTTTTTTAGCAGTTAACACTCACTAAAGTCTAAGTGTTTGCCCCAAATTTTTTGTATCATACCAAATAATTCCTTAGTAGACACCCATTAAATAAACACCAATCAATAAACACTGAGAAGCAAAATGAGATGGTGAACAGAAGCAGATCCGTGATCATTTTGTCTACTAAGGCTCAAATTTAAAGGCTCTGACTCCTGTGGCTTCTTCTGGAGATGTCATCAAGGAGTTGGGAACACAGAGGTGACCTTGGCAGATAAAATGCAAAGGTCATTTGTTTGACATGTTGGTACTTTTCACCTGAGAATACAATCGTTCCTACAGTTCTCAGCAGGAAAGGACAAGCTTTGCAAAACTGGCAATATGTCCAAAATCAGAGATGTGGGTTCCAATTGCAGGCACATGACTTTTTGCTATTTGTCCTGGGACTAGTTACTTAACTTCTTCAAGCCTCTGTGCTCACATTTCTAGAGTGATAATAGCAATTTTCACCTTGGAAATTATTGTTTGGATTACCCGAGACACTGAATTATATTTAAAGTGCTTAGTATAGTGTTCTGCGCACAGGATGTGCTCAGTCGCTCAGTCGTGTCTGACTCTTATGACCCCATGGACTGTAGCCCACCAGGATCCCCTGTCCATGGGATTCTCCAGGCAAGAATACTGGAGTGGGTTGCCATTCCTTCTCCACCGCACGTACTAAGTGCACAATAAAAATGTGTTTGAAATACTGGTATTACATATACACACACCTATATACACATTTATACCTACATGTTATATAATATCTACTTTAAACTCATGTTGGAGTAAGTTTGGATAAGGCAAAACAGACTAAGGAAACTGTAATATAAATTTATTTTGTCAAAACAGCTGTATCTATTTTGACAACTTACAACTGGCTGTTTGCTATGCTGACAGATAAAACAGATGCAGCAACACATTTCCAGAGGCCACCTTATGAAAGATGCATCAAAAATATTTTTTCATCCCCACCAATTAAAAACATTAGAAGACTGAGGAAAAAAAAAAAAAAATCCAGAGTATTTTGGTCTGGTTACAGACAACACAAGCCCTTCTGGAGGGGACTATCTGACAATGACTCAAAATGTACTACTTACAGACCCTGGGTCCCAGAGATAACAGTAATATTACATAAAAACAATATTACATAAAAATGTATACACTAAAAAGCTGATGGCAGCATTTTTCTTTTGGAAACTCGAAAAACAGTTCATGAAAAGAGCACCGGTTATGACAATTACTGTATAAAAACAATGGAATATAAATTCTACTATATAAATATAATTCTTCTGAGGCTCCCAAAAGTGAAGATGTCTAGATCAAAGCAGGCCAGGAGGCTCCCAGAAGGACTGTGATAAAATACTGAATTAATAAGCTATCTACTATGTTTGAATATATTGAAAGGAGACTACACAACTGGAGGAGAGTTTGAGAATAAATCAGAAGTATAAAAACCAAGCAAAAAAAACAACATTTACACACTCTAAGGAAAACATAATGTTTAGAAAACTAACATATGGTCCATCCATGGCTTATTTATAAATGACATTTACACAGTAATAACAATATAACACTAAATGTTAATCTAATCAAAATTATGATATGATTTGTTGAGTTGGGGGTGGGGGCATGTTATAAGAGATACACATATCATATGGAAGAATAGGAGTAAAGAGATCAAAATTCTTATCCTCTTTGATGGAAGGTTGATAGATGATTCTTAAAACTGGAAAATTAAATAGTAGCAACATAAGCAAATTATTTAGAGATATGAAAGATTCAATTAAAACCATTGCTGGGTTTACCCAAATTAAGGAAGCTATAAAAGGATCAGAGAGGATTGTTGTATTTTATTATAAGTTTTACTACTGCTCTTTAAGGATGTAAGAATCAAAAATTTTTTTAATTTAGAAAATAAAAAAGAAGTAAAGAATCAGCTACCTGGAATCTTCCAATATGTCCCTGTAGCTCCATTAGTGATCCTTCATTTACATCAACATCAAGTTCACTTAGTATACCTATAAAATTTAGAATGTTTTTAAATGTAGTTTTGTAATTGACAAAATATAGACATTAAAAAACTAGGAAGAGTAGTTTTACTCTTTCACATTCTTTAATGCATGAATAGACACAGACTCTGCCATGAAGGAGGTTTGAGAAATATCTGACAACTTTACAGATTGTTAAGTGTACCACCACACGTTCAGTCATATGCAAAATAAATCTAGATTGGATCAGTGATTCAAAAGTGCATTTTAAAAAGTCTTTTGAAAAAAACCTATTTTTTATTTATAAATATAAAACAAAATTTTCTAAACTCCACAGTTAATTACTTTCTCATGAAACAGTTCAGAATATACAAAACACTAAGAATGAAATGCATTCCTTTTTTTTTTTTAATTCTTCTATGCATCATTTGATTTTTTTCCTTTTCCCTTAAGCAAAGTATAACTTACACATACAGAAAAAAGCTTCCATTCAATTTTTCAGTTTGGGCCCACTACAAAATCCCTAAATTAAGCTGATCAACCTTTTATAGTACCATGGATTTCCTTTATTTCTACTGAGCCCTCCAAGTAAACCCATGGGCCATTATTCCCATTGGTTTATTTCTTTGTTCCATTACTGCAGCCATACAGAGAACCCAGGTGACCCTGTCCTAGCCACCCTAACTTTCTATGTGTTTTCACAATCCTTTTAACCCATTTCTTACTTCCAAGCATACGCTTCATAGCACATAACCCAGAACCTTATCCTTTGTTCCTCGTAATGACAAGCTCTCCTTTTTAGATTTCCAAGCCCGTCACAGACCTACAGAGGACACTCGCATATCTGGCAGGTGCTGTCACGTTACCTCACCTGTACTCCACTGCTCCACTAGATCCAGTCCCTTCCCATCCTCCACCTCCACTTGGAGTCTGCTCCCAAATCACTATATTTAATTATTTTCTAACATTACTCTGCCATAGAGGATTTTTCCTCACTATTTGAAAATGTGTTCAGGTCTCCCTTGTATGCCAAAACAAAGCAAAATCAAGCAAAAACCTCATTAATATCAAATGCTTGAAATATTTTTTCTACATTTGCTGCTTCTGATTCTTATGCCATCCTTTTCCATTTTAACCTCTTGAGAGTCAGAGTTTGCACTTAACACTTTGGCTTTTTCCTGTTTCTCCTTAACCTTTCTTATCTTTTCAACCTGCCTTGCTCTTCCCCAGTTCTTTCATTCCTCCTGCTGACTCTATTTAAAGACAAGCAATTTTTAGATTCTTTTTTTTTTTTTACTGCACCACGCGGTGTGCAGAACTTCCCCAACCAGGGATCAAACCCGTGTCTCTGCAGTGGAAACACAGTTTTAACCCCTGGACCACTGGGGAAGTCCAACTCTCAGATTCTTAAGACTTCTGCTACAAAGCATCTCAGTACTGTGGACCATATGTATCCCCTCAACTCTAAAACACTTTACAGAATATCCATGGGTAACAGATAAAAAATTAACCTCCTAAGTACTTGAGAAGGTACAACATATCTGGTACTGGGCTAGCATTTTAAACAAAAACATAGGATGAAATTGTAGGATAATACAAAACCATGCATGTAGCCAAGGGCTGAACTGGGAGTAGGGTAACAGGAACATAAATTCTTTTCAAAAATGATTTCAAAACATTAGGAGGTACTTGGCATTATCTTTTAAAATTATTTTAAAGAGTATATACCAAGTCTACCAGCTCAAATATACAAAAATGTATATGTAAATACATACATACAAAGTTATTAAATGCCACACTATTTGAAAATTTTAAAAAGACTGGAAACAGTCAACATGTCATAGAGGTTTGGATAAATACCTCAGAACTGGAAAACTATTCTGCCAATTAAGGAGTGAGGTGGGAACTATATATGCTGATGAAAAAAGTTCACCAAGACATAATGGGCACAGGGAGCGAGTTATAGAGCAGTGTGTATAGTATGATTTCATTTTGTAGGGAGGAAAAAATTTTTACACCACATACAGAGAAACCACCACAAAAATAAAGTATAAATTGATAATCGGTTCTTTTCAGGAAGCAGGGATTGCTATGTCAGAGTGCTTTTACTCTATTTTATTTGTTTGAATTTATCATGAGCATGTTAAAATACGTTGAGCTTTTCTGAATGTAATTTTAATATGGTGACAGGGTCAAATGGGCTTTTCTGAATGTAATTTTAATATGGTGACAGGGTCAAATGCAAAATTCAGAATGTTTCAAGTATTTTTAAAAAGCAATGAAAGGAAATTCATCAAAAAAATCACCTTGCCAGAGTATCTGATAAAAGGCTCATGGCTTCTGGATTAAGATGGCAGAATGAAGTAGAATCACAGAATGTCCCTTCTACAACCAACCTACGAATAAATGAAATTCACCAAAAAAAGGAAAGGCGCCACCGTATACCACAAATACTGAAGAATGGTGGTGGTTAAGGGAAAAAAAAAGATTGAAAAAATTCCAGGGGAATAAGTAACATGATTCATCGCATGACCCTCATCCCAGCCCTCAGAAGCAGTACGGAGGAAAGAGGGTAAGCCAACAAACTCTTGCAATTTACAAAGAAGCATATTAGACTGATGATGTAAATTAAGTACTCAGGAGAAATCCAAGTAAAAGCCATTAGGAAGAGAACCACTATACAGCACTATGGGACCACAGTAAAGGCAAGTAGGCTGGCCTGTCTTGGCATCATTCAAGGCCACCGGAATGAACTGGGGAAATGACCATAATAAGCACACAGGACTAAAACACGACAAGGTGAGGTAGAGTTGACCCTGGGATCTCCTCAGAATGAGCACAGGCTCTGAGTACCTTAATAAACACTGCACTCAACCCTGCCAAACTCTTCCACCCAACATAAAGGGTTCAGGCACAGAGGAATGTCCAGAGAGGAAAAAATCTTGGGGTCATTGCGGCAGAATCAGGGGTTGGCCTCAGACTTCTCCACAGCAACGTAAAAATGGAGGCAGAATAGCTGAGTAGTTAAGCACACAGGCTCAGAAGCCACGGCTCCTGGAAAGCCCTACAGCATTATCCGTGTGACTTGGGACAAGCGAACCTCTCTGTGCCTCAGTTTCCTGACCTGTAAAAGCTGGATAATAAAGGTTCTAACTCTCAAGACTGTTGTGATGATTATATCAATTAACATGCTAAGTGTCTAAAACACTACCCAGCATATAAATGCTTAAAAATGAGTTATTGTCATTAATATTAGGCCATGCTGTCATTCAAGAATAAGGCAATCTTCAGATGCTCGTAAATATTAAAGAATTCAAGGAATATTATATATTTTTTCTTGGGGAAGAGGACCTCAATACAAATTAAAAATTCCAAGAGATAAATCAAAAGAAAGAACTCAGAAATGGTGAAGTTGTAAGAGGAAAAAAAACAACTGGTGCATTTCTATGAATCCAGTTAAATATACAAGTAAAATTAAATAGCTGAAGGTATTATGGTTCCAGAACTGAATGAAAATTATATTTACTTCACAAAGTAAAAATATAAATAAACATAACGTGAGGGGGGAAGAAGCATAAAATAACTCACACTTAATCTTTCACATGGAGTTAGTTGATTCTGTCTAAAATTCATATGTAGTAAAACAAATTTTTTTAATGACCAAATTATCTTACTGATTTATCATAATCTTTTCTTAATCATAGCGATCTTTTAAGAACTAACATCTCTTGTAGGAACTAACATCTCTTGTACACCTGTATTAAAGGAAAGTCTGTCTAGAATTCATCAATGTCTTCAGTCTCTCTTCAACTAGTTTTTCATCTGTAAAGTTTATGTAAAATTAAATAGCGGCTTTCTAAAACTGCATGCAAAAGGCATCCCATTTTCATATATTATCTCTATATGTCTGTTTCTTTCCACCATGCCCCCTCACCCACCAATACACACATACACATTGGACACTGGCTAAAAAGCTACTTACTGAAAGTTAACATTTGGCAATTTCTAGATAATGGGATTTGAGCATTAATTACTTTAACTTTCTGAATTTTTTATACTGACCATAAACCATTTTTACAAACATATGACTTCACAAAAGGTAGTTAACTTTGTTAGTTCCAATCTCAAATAAGTCATATATAGCTGCAAAGTAATAACAACCTCATTCTACTAAGTGTATGTCTATAAAGCCATTGTTTAAAAATTCAACATAATCAACTCACCAGGAAGTGCTGCTTTACTTATGATTCCCGTCAGCAGAGCCAATTCCTGCAAAGACCCTGCACTAATGTCCTGACAGCGCAGAATTGCTTGTATGGTATCTGAATGAGAGATGAGAAACTGCAACACCTACCAAAGAAAAAGAGAGGGAAAGGAAAAAACAGAGGTGGAAGAGTAGAAAAGTATATTATAAATTTATATCCATCGGTTTAATAACACTGACGCAATAATTTAATGTAATGAAGAATATTAGATAAACAGTTGTCCTTTGTATTTACATAGTTTATTTCTTCAAGAAGCCAACATTCGTAAGAAAGCTCAAGATAAGGATTATTTCCAAGTTTAGAAATTTAATACACTTAAGAGCTATTGCAGAAGAGTATAAAATAAATTGGAATGACTGCATAAAAACTATTATCTGACCCGTACTTTATTTTAAAATTTTTGTCTAAATGGATCTAGAACATGAATTTAAAATGAATGTGTATAAAAATGACTTTCTGAATTCAAGCTGGCTCTATGAAAGTCTGACTAGTGTGATATGGGAACAATCGCATAAAAGCTTTTGTCTAACTCTCCCTTTGATATGGTGAAAATAAAGGCGATACAAACCTTGACCTCCAAACTCTGCCCTTCCAGCTTAGCATTTAACAGTGTCCCATCACAGAGGACTCTACTCTTTTTCACACCCAAACATCTTCTCAACTAGATTACAGATGCCTCAAAGGCAGGGACTACACCACAACAGGTTGAACATTTGAATCTCTCAGGAATTGTGCCCCTTTATTTTTTCAATATAGATTCCTGGCCTCAGCCCATCATTGCTGGACATGCAACTCAGTAATCTGTATTTTTTAAAGAAGCTATTCGGGTAATTATGCTATGCTCAGGGTAAGTCTGGTCTTATTTCACATCTACTAAAAAATATTAATCTCAATAAAGTAGAAGGCAGAGTCTTTGCATGTTAAAGAACTAACTCAAAGGCCACATATGAAAGGGACAGAATGTCACCAAGACCAATGCTGTATAAAATCAGGTGCCGCACTAGAAACAGCAGCATTCTATCTTGGTGAGGCAAGCCTAAAGACTGATGGCAGGGAAAGCAGATAAAATCACCATAAATTATTAGGACACAGTTTCTGAGAGTATCATAAGAACAGAGCAATACAATAAAAAATGGCAGATTCATGAATGATAAGCCTAATTAACTAGCGAAAGGCTAAATTGTATATTGCATTATTAAAGAAATAAAGAAACATATTTTTGAAGATTTCCCTGGAAAGCACTGAAAATAATATCACAACTAAATGTAGCGATACCATCTATCTTTTGTATTTTCTGTAAGGCCTAATAAAGTGTATAGCATTCACTAATAAATACGCGGTTAAATTACATTTTAGAAATCAGTTTATTTCTATCACAGTAACTGCTTCCTTCTATAAAACAAGTGATTTAGATCCCTTGCTTCCCATCTCACTATTCTATTAATTAGCTAAAGTTCAGAGCACAGTACATGGGCCTAAGGAAATCTATGTGAGCTGTCCATCTTCTGCATTTGTAAAATAAAGGTTTTGTACCTGATGATTTCTGCACTAAGGTTCCTCTTACCTGCCCTGCTGCCTGCAAGTGCTGAGCCATGCTGGACGTAAGGATGACCTGGCACAAGCGAAGGGCTGGAAGGAGAATCTGGCGGTATCGGTCTCCTGGAGTAGGGATGAACACTGGGGGGTCTCTCATGCCAAACACGCTTGATTCACACCCAGTCGACAAGGAGACAGCAACAGTCCAAGAGTTACGGCACATCCCAACAGTCCCTGACCACCCCCACGGCAAACAACCACAGGCGACTGATTAAGATGCGACGCTACTAACGAGGACTCTGTATCCCACATGTACAGTGAAGACAGTTATGAGAATCTTGAAAAAAATCTTAGTAAAGAAGACAAAATTCCCCAAACATACTTATTCTACTCTAAATGTTCCCTTAAGCCATAGAGAAACAGAAACAAAAGTTGCTTTCTCCAAATTTCCCTCATGTACACAAAGCCAAAAAGGAATCTACATTGTCTATTATATAAAATAAAACAAGATTTTAAAACCTAAAATGAGGTTGTAAAATAACTTAACCTTTAAGTTTAGGTCTCAGAACCACTGTATTAATAAACTATTTGCTTACTGTGAATATTTTATTTAAATTTTTGGACCAAATAAAATGATTGCCTGTTGAGAAGGGAATGAAAGCAGAATATGGAAATAAAAAGAGATAACAGAAAGGCTTTCCAAAGATGGGCAATAATAACACATCATGAAGGGAGGAATATAAATAACTTAATCCCCTTCACCTAAGTTGAAAGTAAAAACTCGCATGTTTAAAACTTCAGAAAGTGATGTTAATTTTTCTCAAAGTAAAATATGTCTATAGCTAAACCTGAAAAACTCAAAACATGCAATTTGGCAATGGATCTTTTGAAGCAAATTACTAAAACTGAAATAATGTTATTTGATAGTAGGCGGGTAGGCTACATATAGGCTTAACAATGTCAGAGCCACGTAGACAAAAAAGAAAAAACATCCACATTCAAACTCAACTGAGAAATCTGCTAGTTTGGAACTTAAAATTATTTCGTTTGAAGCTTTCAAATTAGCAAGCAGTTGGCAAAATGTTAAAATGAGAAAAACATAAAATATTACTCAAGTCATCAAGAAAAGAAAATCCACCACAAATTATAATTTCATTACAGGACTTTAAAAGACAGTATAATGGAAAATATGTACTTGCACTAAACAGAACAATCAAGTTTGGAAAAGTAACATCTACTAACAAAATGCTCTCCCATCTTCCTCTTATATCACTGCTCTAAAATAAAAAGCACTCGCCTCCCAGGCGGTGCTAGTGGTAAAGAAGCTGCCTGTCGGGAATGTAAGATACACATGTTTAATCCTTGGGTCAGGAATATCCCCTGGAGGAGTGCATGGAAACCCACTCCAGTATTCTTGCCTGGGGAATCCCATGGACAGAGGAGCCTGGGGGCTATAGCCTATGGGGTCACAAAGAGTCAGACACGACTGAACACGCAGAAATGTCTCTACTCACTTTTACCCTGACTACCAACTTTCATTTATTAGCATCAAATGGCAGGAGGGGTATGACCAAACAAAACCATCAAGATGAGAGTACTGCTCAAACAGAATTATAAAGGGCAAAATTATGTTTGAAAATCTTTTTCCTTAATAAACCTTTACTGGTAATTTAAAAAAAGCCAAATGATACAGACACTTACCCCTGTGGGTCCATTTCTGGGCGCATGTCATAGACTTGGCACTGTGCCAGCCTCACAATCACGCCAGACCTCAGCAGCTCTAAAGCACCCTGCTGAATCTTGGCCACTCTTGTGAGAAATGCCTAAGAAGTTACAGAACAAAATTCATCAGTACAGAGATCGCAGTCACGGGTCTCATTTAAAAACGAGGCTTTCTCATAGCACATTTCTTCTTTAAGTTGAAGTATAGTTGATTTACAATGTTGTTTTTATTTAATTCTTGGCCACACCCTGAGGCATGTGGGATCTTAGTTCCCCGCACCCCCTGCACTAGAAGGGAAACTCTTAACCACTGGACCACCCCACCATAGCACATTTCTAATCTGTAATCATTGGTGACTAGCTAGGAAGGGGCACATTATACCTCTATGGCTTCCCTTGTGGCTCAGCTAGTAAAGAATCTGCCTGCAATGCAGGAGACCTGGGTTCGATCCCTGGGTTGGGAAGATTCCCTGGAGAAGGGAAAGGCTACCCACTCCAGTATTCTGGCCTGGAGAATTCTATGGACTGTATAGTCCACGGGGTTACGAAGAGTTGAGCATGAACAAGCGACTTTCACTTTCACCACAGGATCTTCATGAGGAATAAACGGTAGAGCATATCTGAAGTGCCACACAGGCCTTGCATGGGTTACGCATTCAAGTAAAATCATCACATGGGCTTATGCAGGGCAGGAAAGACTGTTTTGCTCACAGCTATATCTCTACTACCTCACGCAATACCTGGCATGTAACAGATATTTAACAAATAACTGTTGAATAAATGAAGGAGGGAGGGAAAACAGAATTAATGAAGAATCTAAGATTTTAGTGCTTCTCTTATTGTGACATTCATGGTATTTTTAAGCAGGAGGAAACAGAAATTAAAACAAGATTTGGAGGAAAGGAAATTAAATATATATACTAGAGTGAAAAATCCTGTGCTTAAAGTAGAGCCAGCACATCTACAGTGGAACTTCCTCAGGCAACCAGCACAGGTTGACTTTCTTCGGGAAGGTCATGCATGCTCACTCTCCTCCTCAGGGAGCACTGAGTGTCACACAGATCTGGCATCACCAGCAACAGGAGTGAGTGAGCAGCAGTCTCAGCACCCAGCCAGCCTTCATAGGACTGTTTCAGCTCAACTCTGCACGCTCAGAAGATGCATTCCTAGCACATGTACCCAAATTTAAAACTCCTCAGAAATGATTATGGCAGGTATGATAAAAATATTAGAAACATAGGCCATGTTCATTTTCTTTAATATAGCTTTAACCTCAATAGGAAATGACCTGTTGATCTAACCTCAAGTGAACACAAAGCCTTACCATTTTGGATTCATAAGTATAAAGGGCTTTTAAAAGGGGAGGCTGTGGAGTGAGTAAGCTCTGCAAAGTACGGTCATCTTCTACCAAGCTGTCCACAAGCACCTTCAGATAGCCACTGTTAGACAGATACAGGAGCCACTGCTGCTGCTTATCCACGGAGACAATTCGATCAAGGAGAGCCAGCGCCAGCATCTGAAGGAAGAATAAATCAAAGTCCACAATGTGGAGATGGCTACCAAGTCAACAACAGTAACTCCCTTTACCTGGAAATGTTTAGAAGTTTTCTTACAAGGAGAACTGTTGCATGCAATACAACTCTTTCCCTTTTTTTTTTTTTGAGAAGTTGAAAGCTATGTATCCAGAATCTTGATTTATTAATAAAAGGAAAATGTTCAGGGTAAAGCTACATTTCTGAAACAAAACCTAACACATTAAAATAATAGCATTAAACATATTTTAACAGAATCTAAACATTACTTGTTGGAGGAAAGGAGGAAATTGATTTTTAAAAATAGCATTTTCCCCAATGAAGTGTTACATGCTCATTATAGAAAACACAGAAAACAAACAAACAAACAAAAAAATATATGGAAAATACACTAACTGATAAAGACCACTTTGGCCTATTTCTTCCCAGATACTATGTTTTTAACATAATTAAGAGCACACTACATGATTCAAATGCTATGTGATTTTCCACCAGTAGGAAATTATCTTCTCAATATATTATCACCAGTATGACATAATATTTTAAAGATACATAAATGTAAATACTTCTCAAAAAAGAAGAACAAGATATATTCAATATAAAAGCTATTTATCCCCATTCTCTTATTCAAGGATCTTTATTAACCAGCACCTCTGCTGTTTCTACCAGTATAAGGCAGATCTCAAAATTAGCAAAAAGATTATTCTGAGGGCCCAGTCTGAACTAATAGGGATTACTAATGTAAGTGAACGAAACATATGAATAAACAAAATATAAATTTCAAATTAGAGTAAATAAGAAAATTCACTAAAATATATTACAGAAAATAATTCCTAGTATATAACATCCATTTGAAAAGCTGATCCAACTTATGCCTTAATACAAAGTCAAAATATCTGTCCAAGTACAATACTGAGCAGGAATTACTGTACCCTTCCAATCTCATGACCATCACAAGCATCTCGACAGACCACTTCCATGAGGGCGGCACCATAGCTCTCAATGATGGCTATGTTTTCTCGCTGTAATTTACTAAACACATCTTCAGGGGCGGTCAGCCTTTCCCACATGGTTTTCTTGGCTAAAGGGTTACAAAAGAAGACATATAAAACACTCCAGCAAAAAAATAGCTTGCTAACTGAATAATTACACCTTATACATTTCCATTAATGCCTGCGCACAAAGGCCCATCAACCAATGAGTCTGGGCAGGTAAATTTCAAGAATACAATGCATTATTCCATGCATATACACTAAGATAACAATGGCATTAGGAAAAGGAGAAACTATCCTTAAAGAAATCAAAATGAATTAGAGGCTCCAGGAGAACCAATTCCTGTATTTATTCTGCTAATTGATCTGGTTTTATCTTTTATTGAGATCTATGAGAATTTGGCTACAAAGGATCAGGTACAAAGTAGACAAAGATCTGCTTCCAAAAAGCAGATATTTTATTCTTTTATACTTTTTAATTGAAATACTTACGAAAAAGGAAAATGTATACTCATTATGAAGACAACTTAAATTTAATTCAAGGTACAATGATAATTAAAGATAGTATTATAAACTTTACATAGATTTCTGGAAAAAAGTTTCATAAATATACTATATAAAGCAATATAGCTGAAACTAACTTATGATTTTCCGCAACTAGGATAATGGCATCAGTTTTCAAACTGAGGAAAAATTCTTAAGACAGGGTGCTCAGAATGGAGAATAAAACAAAGCAGACATAATCATGAAAAATAATGCCACAATGTGGTCTATATTTCACTATAAAGTCTGCAGCAGGCAAATCTTCAGAGTTTTAATATTTTTTCCCTAAAATATTTTCACCACTACTTTAGTTTTATTTTAGTCATACTTCATGTCCAATAGTGTCAAAGGAGGGTATGAGATTATAAATCTTCTCAATCATGTCACTTCCTTAGGTCATCTGGTCCCATCTACTTTTCTATTTCACCTCCTTCCATTCTCCACCTCCACACTACCACCACACTAGCCATTCTGTCCCTCAAACTCAGCACTTACTTCAGTCTCAGGATCTTTGCACCAACTGTTCTCCATATTCTTCCCTAGATTGTAGCTTGGCTACCCCAGCCTCTATTCAATATCACTTCCCCAAATACACCCAATACTCCCTCCTCCCCCATCCCCCACACAACATATCACAGTACTATTTTATTTTCTCCACAGTACTTATTTGCTAGATTTACTAAAATAACGTTATTTGAGGGGGAGATGGATTTCCATGCTTATTCCCTGTCTCCCCACATTGACCATATCAAACATAAGCTTATTAACAATGGGATTGTGTCTTGTCTACTTAGCACACAAGTAGAACCTCAAATACTAATCATTGACTGATCGACAGATTAAAGGAAAGTTTAGAAACTCTGCTCCAGGGAGGCCACCAGATGCCCTCGGGGGGGAGTTCCATGGTGAAAGGGTTCTCAGGAGCCTAGTCTGAGGAGATACGGCTTCTCCTGTTCTACACACAGAACTGCCACAAAATTATGTGAGTTGAGAATTTGGGCAAGTCTGAAAGCCACCGCTTTACAGGTTTAATGCTTTTTAGCCATAAATTCCTTAGTTCAAACATTATGATTGAAATGAGGGTAAAGAGATGCTGGCATATCACTCTAGAGATTCTTCCTCAAAACCCCTGAGGAACCCCTGCAAGAACCTTGGGGCCTCATAGTGAAATCTGAAAAACAAGGGATTACAGAAGATCAGTTAAGTATCCAAGAAATATTTGATTTCAAACTGTGAACAGATCTCAGAGTTCCAATATTGACAGCACTACCTAGAAATAAGAAAAATCTAATTCTTTCTTTAAAACGGGTAACAGACTTGTGGTTGCCAAGGAGGAGGGACGGAGTGGGAATCTGAGATTAGTAGATGCCAACTATTATATATAGAATGGATAACAACAAGTCCTACTGTATAACCCAGAGAATTATATTCAATATCTTGTGATAAATCATAATGGAAAACAGTTTTTAAAAAAAGCCCTTTCTTTAAAATCTTCATTTTTTAAGAAGATAAATTAATTCATTAGAAGTCACCAAAATGATTTCTTCTACTCAATCTGTCCCTTCTTCCAACATACCATATAAATCACTGCCACACATACTTTCCTAAACTACGAACTTATCAAGTTACTCAAAAATGTTAAATGTCTATTGCTTTATTCTACTAGCTCTAACACTATAGTTTCATTTCCAAGGTCATTAATAATACGGTCCCATCATCTCAAATTGGCTTAATTTGCTATCAACCCTCTCCCCTGCTTATGGCCTGATTCTTTACTCCCTCCTAGTCTGGGCCTCACTGAAAAGCCCCCCATTTATTCTTATGTAAATGCAACCTGACCAGAAAAGTCCAGCAAAATCCTTCATTTCCTTTCTCCTTTTAAATCCTATAAAACTTGTAATTTATAATTGGGGTTGGCAAACTAAGGCTGGTGGGCGAAATGTGATCTCCCACCTGTTTTTGTAAATAAAATTTCAATGTAACATAGCATATGTCTCTGGCTGCTTTTGCACTATAATGGCAGAGTTAAGCAGTTGCAGCAGAGAGCACATGGCTTGCAAAGCCTAAAATTGTTACTATCTGGCCCTTTACAGAAAAAGTTTGCAGGCATCCACTCTATATCATCCAATTTAAAGCTTATTGTTAAGCCTTAAACTTATATATATAAGCACATATACTTAAACATATATATAAGCACATATACTGCCATTTCTACTAAGATATAAGATTTTATGAAAGCAAGAACCCAATTCATGCTTTCTGGAACAACTTAAAATAATAAACCACCAAATGATTACTAATTTTTGTTTGTATTGTGAAAACTAGAAATAAGCTAAGGGTCTAAAAATGGGTAGGGCATTTGCTAAATATCCATAAGTGGCAAAATCCATAGAGGCATTAAAATGTTATTAAACGAGAGGGGAAAAGCTCATAATATACTAAGTAGAAAGAAAAAGGAAGACACAAATAAATCAATACAAAAAGATAGTTGGCTATAACCAAAATGTCCTGATAGCTATCTTAGAAGGGTGGAGTGTGTGACTTTTCTCTTCCTTTCATTTATTAGTATGTGGCTATAACCAAAATGTCCTGATAGTTATCTTAGAAGGGTGGAGTGTGTGACTTTTCTCTTCCTTTCATTTATTAGTATGTCCTAAATTTCCTTCAATCAACATTTATTTTTAAATAAAAAAGAAAAGCTAGATGCTATTTTTTTAAATACCTGATTATTTTCAGTCAGGTTCTAAGGTCCTAAGATCTGACTCAAGTTGTAAAACAAAAGGAGTGGTGAGAAATGTACATCTAAATTCACATCAAGCAAAAAGTTTGCACCTACTACACACCAGCTGTAGTTGGTATTTTTAAGTCACTTATTGGAGTTGGATTCAAGAGAACAGAGTCAACAACAGGCAAGATTCTCTATGAAATCCTTTCAGTCGCACCACTTCATGACCAAAATCACAGGTGTACTTAAACTATGATTCTAGATCATATTAACACCTAGACCATAAAAACTGAAAATCTCACAGTACGATTCTCAAAACTTTAGTAACAGCAATAGATCATCTTTTCTAGTCTCCTTTAAAAAGATGACTGGATACTATAATTTCATAAACAAAGAACAAGAAAATTCTTATCAAAAGTCACAATAGCCCAAAAGAATTATGAGCAGAGCAGAAAATTCATCATTCTTACTATAATTTCTGATTCTTATTTACTGAATACTATCAACTTGTCAAAACTAAAGAAAAAGAAAAGCCAATTTAGAAGAAAATAGAACATATGAGAAAAACATAATAAAACTACTTAAAATTGCAACAATAATTTTAAAATAAAGAATTCAAACTGACATCTTCCATACAGCTCATCAATCAATTACAAATTAAAGTTGAATGATAAGCTCCTAGAGAATAAAAAGTTAAAAACGAATCTGGTTTAAAAGCAATAAAATCCATTTTACGGAAATTAGAACAAAACAGTCAAACAGGGCTAATCTCAGAAATTAAAGAGGATGCACCTCCACACTGAGGTGTTAACATAACTTTATAGGTTGGCTTTATCAACTTTTAGTGAAAACATTAATCTGATTAAAAATATGCTGAAAATATGTATCTTTGTCATTATCAATCTATTTTTAAATGTGAAATGTTTTTACAATACTAGAGTTTAAGAAACAGTTCAATAAAGAAATCAAGAATATAATAATTGTGGTTCATATTAAACATTTAAGCTCTGGTCAGATTATCCACCTTTTGTTTCTAGTGGTCACTGGTAGAAAAGAGAGAAAATAAAAAGTGAAAAGAATAGAGATATTTATGACAATAATAGCTATCAGGAATTACATATGCAAAAGAAATGTCAGATTTCAACTACACTGTTCTTAATTAGGGAAACACATAAGATTCTCCAAATAATTTTGTCAAAAGACATATTCTTTGGTTTCTCCCCAGATATACAGCATTGCCAGCTCAAGGCGATAGGATCCACCCATAAGGATTTTCAAAAAATTAACTGTATGTTTAAGAGACATTTGAATTTCCTTTTCCTTAAACAGTCTGCTCATATCTTCTGCTCATTTTTCTGTTGGGTTATTGATTTGTAGATGCCCTTTACTTATTAGACTTCCCTGGTGGCTCAGACGGTAAAGTGTCTGTCTACAATGTGAGAGACCTGGGTTCGATCCCTGGGTTGGGAAGATTCCCTGGAGAAAGAAATTGCAACCCACTCCAGTACTTTTGCCTTGAAAATCCCATGGATGGAGGAGCTTGGTGCAGGCTACTATCCATGGGGTCGCAAAGAGTCGGGCACGACTGAGCGACTTCACTTCACTTATTAGAAATTAGTCACGCATGAAATAAGTTACAAATATATTGGTGACATTTTCTACCAAATTACAGTAAGGAAAAAACTACAGATTACAAAAAGATAAAATAAAAAGAGGAAGATGTGATGTTCCAAGATCAGAAGAATTCTGTTACAAATTGAGAAAACTGAATTCTAATTCTCAGATGTCACATACAACCAAGTCACTTAACCTCTCTAAGTCAGATTCCTATTTTACCAAACAGGGAAAATGGCTGCCCAGTATTCAATATATATGGTTATGTAAAAATAAAGTAAAAGTGGTATGAAAAATTAAGTATGTAAACATTAAAATTCACTTTTGGTTTTAAAACAACAGAAGATATGTACAGTGTCTTGCACAACAATATGTGCTCAGTAAGAGTTTTCAAATTTAGTATTTCTAATTTGAAAATTAAAAATACTAGTATCTAGAAAATACTTTGCTACCTAAAACAAGTCAAAATAAGCAGTAATTATGACTAAGAAAAAAACTAATTAAGGGATAAAACTGCTCCAAAAACAGATCATTTGAAAATTAAAAACAAAGGAGAATTTTCTTTTATGGTCACATTGCTTTTACCACATCTTGGTAATAACTTCTTATAAAGCATGTTATAAAGCTCCACCTAGTGGTTATGTGATGATTTTTGCCAATTCAACTAAATCCAATGCTAAAATTTTTGTAAATCAAGAGGAAAATGGGGGAGGTATGCTGGCAGATTATCGCTCTTAAAAAGCTCCTATTTGTTTAAAAACTTTCTCTGAAGTATTATTTTTAATGACCTAAAACTGCTTTTGTGCATCATTTATGCCAGTAGGACATTCCCATAAATGCATGATCTGGCTATTACTACCTTCTAAGGATATTATATAAAAAATAGAGCCAGTAAAGAATAATATGAGATAATCTGAGTCTTATACACAGAGTGTATAAGAATATAAGTGTTTTTAAGAATCTGTATATAAAACAAATACTTATGAAGGTTATAAGAAGGTGCCTATGACAAGTTCTTAAATATCAGTGTTAAGTCTGGCAGAGTATTAAATCTTTTGAACAGTTAAAAACATTTTCCAAACATGGCAATCAAAGAATATATATGATTACTCTTATTTTAAAATGCTAATTATATGGGAATTCTGTGGTGGTCTAGTGGTTAGGACTCCATGCTCTCACTGTGAAGGGCCCAGGTTCAACCCCTGGTCAGGGGACTAAGATGCCACAAGTGAACAGCATGGTCAAAAAAGAAAAAAATACACACACACACACACACACACACACACACACACACACTCTAACTACAGTTTACAAAGCCTCTATCGTTATTTTAAATACGTAGACCTTCTGAGCAAGAAACTCAGCTCTGTGACATTTACTCAAGAAAACCTTCACATTAAGTACAAAAAGACTTATGTATACCATTGATGAGAGTTTAAACTGGTAGAAAGCCATTCGGTAGAATCTGTTGAAATAAAAAAATGCACATCCTCTTTCACATGCAAATTCCACTATAAAGTATCCTTCTTGAGAAATATATAGTCATATAAAAGAATATTTGATGCAGCATTTTTGTAATAGTAAAAAATTAGAAACAATTTAACTACTTATGAATGAGGCAAATGATTAAATGTTACTTCTATACTAAACTAAACTAAAGAGCCTCTTGATGAAAGTGAAAGAGGAGAGTGAAAAAGTTGGCTTAAAACTCAACATTCAGAAAACTAAGATCATGTCATCTGGTCCCACCACTTCATGGCAAATAGATGGGGAAACAGTGAGACTTTATTTTTTGGGGCTCCAAAATCACTGCAGATGGTGACTGCAGACATGAAATTAAAAGATGCTTGCTCCTTGAAAGAAAAAGCTATGACCAATCTAGATAGCATATGGTTTTTCCAGTAGTCATGTATGGATGTGAGAGTTGGACTATAAAGAAAAGAATTGATGCTTTTGAACTGTGGTGTTGGAGAAGACTCTTGAGAGTCCCTTGGACTGTAAGGAGTTCCAACCAGTCCATCCTAAAGGAAACCAGTCCTGAATATTCATTGGAAGGACTGATGCTGAAGTTGAAAGTCCAGTTCTTTGGCCACCTGATGCGAAGAACTGACTCACTGGAAAAGACCCTGATGCTGGGAAAGATCGAAGGCGGGAGGAGAAGGGAGCAACAGAGGATGAGATGGTTGGATGGCATCACTGACTCAATGGACATGAGTTTGAGTAAACTCTGGGAGTTGGTGATGGACAAGGAGGCCTGGCGTGCTGCAGTCCATGTGGTCACAAAGACTCGGACACGACTGAGCGACTGAACTGCCTTGACTTCTATACTTCGGAATGACAGCTATTTTAAAAGACATGTACTGTTAATGGGACCAGAATGAGCAGGAGTTAGAAAAATATGTAAGCTAAAGTAGTATTTGAAGGTTTGTGCTTACATTCCTTTTGTACTGTTTCCACTTTTTTCCTCTTTTTTAATGTGGCTGCCCCAGGTCTTAGCTGCGGCACACAGGCTCTTTAGCTGCAGCATGTGGGCTCGAGTTCCTGACCAGGGATCAAATCCGGGCGCCTATATTGGCAGTGCAGAGTCTTAGCCACTGGACCACCAGGGAAGTTCCTATTGCCACAATTTTACAAAACTAAACATTTTCCTTTGACTTTATAGTAAGTACTTCAATGACTCCGTAAAGACTCATTTATTATAGCTTTGCTTAGCCAAAAGGTCAAAAGGTGATTAAAAAAAAAAACATTTGAAGTAACCGATCTCTAAAAACAGAAAAGATTAGCGCTTACCCACTTCTAAGGTGTCTGGCTCATCCGGCCTCTGGGCAATCTGCAAGTAGTAAAGCAGGGAGCCATACAGGTGTGTCCGCACTCGCTGGAATCCACCGCCTAGGAAAATACAGCAGAGTAAAAATCTTGTTTCAAATTAAAGTTAAAACAAATACAGAAGTCGTAATTTGTAGAAAATTTAGACGAAAAAAGAAAAACCTGTCTTCAAAATGAAGTCTAACAGTTTCTTCAATATGATGTGAAGTGAAGAATCTCCAATAGAAGCAAATCCCACCAGTGGGTTCTCTGTGGGTGGAGGTGAGGTGAATGAGCTATCGAGACTGAAAGCACAATGGACCTCTCCAGGCCCCAAGACTAAGGGTTGCTTCTGCTCCGTGCGAACGGCTTGGCTCAGGTGAGCAGTCAGGGTGAACACAGCACCTGCTACCACAGGCATTAATTCCTGCGCTGCTTCATCATCCAGGATCTTAAAGCAGAAAGACAAACCACAGTGAGGGCCCTGCTTTCAGCTACAGTCATTAACATGTCTTACACATGCAGCTTCTCAACTACCAAAGAATTTAAAACTGCAATTGTACTATTCAAAGATAAAAGCTAATACATAGAAAGAAATTTAAATAGGATGCTGAGTAAAATGTTCTTAACCAGAAGGGAGCCCTAGCAGAATTCCCCAGAGGTTTTTAATGGAAATTAACATAATGGCCTCCCCACTAGAGCCTCCCATTTAATAGGTCTAGGGTAGGGATCTGTCATGTAGATTTTTTAAAAAGTTCCCTAGGGAATTCTGACACACACTCTGTTTGAGAGCCATTATTGTACAGTTACAATAAAACTTTCCTTAAGGAAAGTTTTAACACTGGCGTTGCACAACTCTATTGACTCCAAATCTAAAATGGAAAAAAAGGTGGGGTAAACTATATACTTAAATGGGATCAAAATTTGTTCAGCAGCATACAGTAATTTAGGAAACGTCACCTTATCATGCACATCTTGTAAAAGATCACGAATAATCAGTTGGCGATCCTCTGCTTGAATGAGGTCCTGGGGACAGGCTGTCAGGATAATTTCTACCAGCTGCCTCCATGACTCCAGAGCATGCCGTTTTGCATGAAGACACTGCAACAATTTGTTTCTTCCTACAACGTACTGGAGTATGGTGCTAATTTCCTACAGCCGCAGAAATTGAATTGCAAGGTTAACACTAAGACAAAGTCTTACCAATAGACTGCTATTTTTAACCCTGTCAGTTAATCTGAAAACATTTACAGTATCCTCTGGAAACCTTCCCATGCCTGCTAGACAGCAGATTAACTTTTTATGTTACACTGGTGGCCAGAATATTATTATTTTTCATAAAAAATAATAAAGCTCTGTGTGCGTGTGTGTATGTTTAAGATAGGTGGCAGAGGTGATGTGGGTGGAAATGAGTTTTTCACCCCATCTTCTTTCTTCTTTCAACTGTCTATTATACTTACTCTGTAACACTGGTGCTGCTGCTGCTAAGTCGCTTCAGTCGTGTCCAACTCTGTGTGACCCCATAGACGGCAGCCTACCAGGCTCCCCCGTCCCTGGGATTCTCCAGGCAAGAACACTGGAGTGGGTTGCCATTTCCTTCTCCAATGCATGAAAGTGAAAAGTGCAAGTGAAGTTGCTCAGTCGTGTCTGACTTGTAGCGACCCCATGGACTGCAGCCTACCAGGCTCCTCCATCCATGGGATTTTCCAGGCAAGAGTACTGGAGTGGGGTGCCATTGCCTTCTCTGACTCTGTAACACTAGAGTTCCCTAAAACCCAAGTTCGATAGCACGTTTCCTCGATGTGTCTTCTATTTCTTTGCCTCTGGCTTTGGCCTAGCCAGCTGTGTTTCCACATATGTGGTCCTTCCCACTGGATCTCTGACCCCGTAGCTCTCCATTTGTGATGACAAGTGACTCTTCCCTCACTGACTGGGAACAAGTAAAATCTATTACACAATATGAAAAGGTTGTAAATCCTCAACTAGCTTAGCAGAAAAGATATGATTTTTATTCTGGCCTCCAGACATTAACTTCAGTTCAGCTTTTAACATTACAAAGTCAAAAGTGAAAGACTCCATTTCTATCAGATCCACTTCACAATTGTAAAAAGCATATCAGAACTCTCAAAGAGGCAGGATCCAATCATGCCTGTGAAATGATTAGAAAAGTCTGTGCTTAATTTGCATGTAAAACACATATTAGAATATCTTGGGTCATGCTGGCTCAGTGTGACGAACTCCACTGTGTATCTGTGTATATGAATAGAGCAAAATGTGAATGCTTTTAACAATAATAAAATGGCAATGACGGGTGACTTTTAATTTTTAAATAGTTTCCTAATAATGAATTAGAAGTCAGTTCACTGTTTTGTCATCTAATTGGCGATTTAAGTAGCTTAAGGAGTTAAAAGGTGTCAGCAGGGCTTACATCCATCAGGAGAGGTCTCTGTCCTATGGCTGCCATACCCTGAAGGGCGTTCACTTCGGCCACAAGAACTCTGTGAAGAAGCTACATAATTGAGAGAAGGGAGAAAAATAAGATCATTCCCGACACTGGTACAACAATAACCTAGCAGTTATTTTAAACTGCCCTAGAGGGGAAAGTTTCAGATAACTTTACATATAATTTAACTGTGGTACCGTCCAATTTCTGTCAAAAACAGGAGGGATCCCTCACATTCCAGAAAGTAGTACCAAAGAGTCTCTGTGGCAGGAAAGTTGGTCCAAATGCACAGGATATCTTCTTCCTACTAGTCAAGTCATTACCACCTACCTGGTAGAGAGTTAAATAATTAAAACCACCCCAGAGTGACAGCTGGGTGGCATGACTACTAACACAAAGGAGACAGGAAACCTGACAAAGAGATAAAATTAGTGCGGCCTATTCAGTTTTCTTTCCTTGCTGCTTGAAAACTGTAAACCACTGTCTAATAAACCAACACCTCTATAAGAAAAAAAAAAAGTTATTTTTTCCTAATGACTCCAAGACTGAACCACTTGATACTGCACACACTCTAAAGCAATGCTCACCTTGACATTGCAGACTGTCTGTCCCCGTAAATTCTTGTGTTCACAGTTAGCAATGACTTGTTCAATCTGGGCCCGATCAAAGAAATCCAACTGCAAAGGCTCAGGGATCTCCTGACTGAAGTCAATGGAGTCGAGAATATTGAGAATTTTGCGACGTACTAGAAATAATGAAAAGTCGTTTTATTTTAGCTGGGACATTGAAGAGAAAAGCAAACCACAGTACTCCGCTCACTCTCAAAGACAGTACTATATCTATGTTCAGAAAGGGCCTCAGTCTGGAAATTGAAGATTGTATTGAAATCTAAATTGGATTTTATTTCTAACACATTCATTTGCAAAAATGTTTTTCCCATGCTATCATCTTGCTATAAAAAGTTTTTTTTGTTGACAAATAATTTTTACATAGCTTTTCAACATCAGTTCAGAATTTGCAGATACAGGCATTAATTACCTCCTGAAATTTTAATCAATTTAATATATACATATCTAGCTTCTCTTGTAGCTCAGTCGGTAAAGAATTTGCCTGCAGTGCAGGAGACCCGGGTTCGATCCCTGGGTTGGGAAGATCCCCTGGAAAAGGAAATGGCAACCCACTCCAGTATCCTTGCCTGGAAAATCTCAAGGACAGAGGAGCCTGGTGGGCTGCAGTCCATGGGGTCACAAAGAGTCGGGCACGACTGAGCGACTAACATTTACTTACTCACTTACAAATGTATTACAAATCGAAAGAGCTTCACCTTTTGTAGAAGTGTCAAAGTGCAGGAACCCAGAGACAGATCTATTTTCATCTTCCATGCCTCCTTCCCCATCTGTTGGAGCATCAGTAATAAAAGATCAGAAAAAGAACACATTCATAAAATTTATTTGGAAATAACAAATATCAGGTTATTTTATTTCTATGTCATTGTTTCTAGGTCAAAGAGCCCCTTGCAAATGGATAATTAAAATGCAAAGATGATGAGAACTTATCAACAGCATTCATCTAATTCTTTCTGTTTCTATCAGATCTACTTCACAATTGTAAAAAGCATAATCAGAACTCTCAAAGAGGCAGGATCAATCATGCCTGTGAGATGATTAGAAAAGTTTGTGCTTAATTTGCATGTAAAACACACATCAGAATATCTTGGGTCAGGCTGGCTCAGTGTAACGAACTCCACTGTGTATCTGTGTATATGAATAGAGCAAAATGTGAATGCTTTTAACAATAATAAAATGGCAATGACAGGTGACTTTTAATTTTGTGTTCTGAAGGGAAAAAATTCTAAAGGCAGAAAGAACACGTTTGGCCTACAATCACAGACTAACCATAAGATTCAGATTTGCACTTGCGTTCACAAAGACCAGTCAGCAGCACGACAATACAAATGCCAACATGCACATGTTCACCTGAGTAGGGCTTCACTGGCATGTCATCCAGCAGGAGGTGCAGGAGCCTCTGGGTGTGTGAGCGCTGGCGATTCAAAGAAGTCACCCTTAGTTCTATTGAGGCAGTCTTCATCAGCCATGACATCTGGTTCAGCATAGATATTTCATATTCTGGAATTTAAATATATATGTTTAGTTTCCCAGTATATGACACAAAATCAGAACAGACATAGTCTGTAACTTGTCAGTATTTTCCCATGTAACATAGTCAATGATTTATGAAACTATGCACCATAATAATTTGTCACTCTGTAAAATTAAAAAAGAAAAAAACAGATGCCAAGAGAAAAAATAAGCCAGTGTATATCTATGAAAGGTAAGCAAAAGCAACTGAAGAACAAAAGAGAATCAAGTTTCTGTTGCTAGAATAACTTCACACAGATCTAGAGAATTCTGGATCTATCATAGTTTGACATTAATAGAGAATTTAATACTTAAAAAGATAATCCAAGTACTTCTCAACTATTTATCTTGGCAAAAAAAGACTACCATAAAATTTGATTTTTATTTCAGAAAAAAATACATCTTAAAAACTAAAATAAATACATAATTTGCATAATTTTAAAATGCATAATTTTCTGCTATCTTGAGATTATCAACACCATTTTGGTCTAATATATAGTTAGGATTGGGAATCACTTATACAATAAAAGTTTTTGAATCCGATGTTATTGTAATATGCCTGGCTTTGAAGTCCTAAATTATGAGTTTTATAAACATACAACGCTACTACTACTGCTAATAATAATTATAAGCAAAGCTACATCAATATTTACAAAGTAGATAGCAAGATAGGCAAGACAGGAACTCTTTTTTCCAATTAGGAATGAAAAAGGGTTTCTTAAAAATCTTGTTATAAACAATATATTGGGGTTAAAAATAACATATACTGATTATGAAAATGAAGTCAAACTCTTCTGCCATTAGGTAATTCCCAATTCTCTCACACCATACCCTAAGAAGTAAAGCAGGGGCTTCCCTAGTGACCCGGTGGTAAAGAATCCTGCTGCCAATGCAGGAGACACAGGTTCCATCCCTGATCTGGGAAGATCCCACATGCTGACGAGCAACAACACTTGGTGCCATAGCTACTGAGCCTGTGCTCTAGAGCCCTGGAGCTGCAACTACCGAAGTCCTGGCACCCTAAAGCACCTTGTTCCACAACAAGAGGAGCCACCTAGTGAGAAGCCACACTCACCACAGCTAGAGAGAAAAGCCCTGCAGCAGTGAAGACTCAGCACAGTCAAAAATAAATAGAAGCTTTCTAAAAAATCCTTAAAAAGCAAATCAGAGTTGACAATTACTAGTAATGGCAACTTATGAAATCTGTGAGCCTAGAGGTCCTAAAACATAAAGATGATACAAAAAAACTTTTAAAAAACCTCAATAAAACGATTACTGGCTAGATATAATATGAATGAAAAAAATTGTTATAAATTGATCAAAAAGAAAATTACATAAAATAGAATCCTATAAAACACAGGAAGCCTGGGTAACTGTGTGACCAGGTCAATAAACTAAAGGTATAGTTTCTATCATAATTAGCTTCCTATTTTTTCATTTAAAGACCTGATCATACACAAGAAAACAAAACACAGATTTTTACAAAACAATTTCACTCAAAAAAAAATCCAAATTTCTGAAATCTTATGTAAATATTTTCTTAAACACAATTTTAAAATTTTGATAGTAAAAATTCCATCCTTAACAGGCTATTTGAAAATAATTTTATGCTGGCAGTTAAAACATCAGGTTTCTCAAGCACAAATTACAAAAACAACACAAGGGAACACAGAAGCAAAGTAATAAAATGAGGACAGAATTCCACAAATTCTAAAACTGCTACCCCAGTTTAGTTCAGTTGCTCAGTCGAGTACAACTCTTTGCGACCCCATGGCCTGGCAGCACGCCAGGCCTCCCTGTCCCTCACCAACTCCAGGAATTTACCCAAACTCATGTCCATTGAGTTGGTGATGCCATCCAACTATCTCATCCTCTACCGTCCCCTTCTCTTCCCACCTTCAGTCTTTCCGAGCATCAGGGTTTTTTCCAATGAGTCAGTTCTTCATATCAGGTGGCCAAAGCATTGGAGCTTCAGCTTCAGCATCAGTCATTCCAATGAATATTCAGGACTAATTTCCTTTAGTATGGACTGGCTGAATCTCCTTACAGTCCAAGGGATTTTCAAGAGTCTTCTCCAACACCACAGTTCAAAAGCATCAATTCTTCGGCACTCAGCTTTCTTTATAGTCCAACTCTCACATCCATACATGACCACTGGAAAAACCATAGCTTTGACTAGATGGACCTTTGTTGGCAAAGCAATGTCTCTGCTTTTTAGTATGCTGTCTAGGTTGGTCATAACTTTTCTTCCAAGGAGTAAAAGCCTTTTAATTTCATGGCTGCAGTCACCATCTGCAGTGATTGTGGAGCCCAAAAAAATAAAGTCACCCACTGTTTCCACATCTCTTTGCCATGAAGTGATGGGACCGGATGCCATTATCTTAGTTTTCTGAATGTTGAGTCTTAAGCCAACTCTCCTCTTTCACTTTCATCAAGAGGCTCCTTAGTTGTTCTTTGCTTTCTGCCATAAAGGAGGTGTCATCTGCATATCTGAGGTTACCAATATTTCTCCCAGCAATCTTGATTCCAGCTTGTGCTTCATCCAGCCCAGCATTCCACATGATGTACTCTGCATATAAGTTAAATAAGCAGGGTGACAGTATACAGCCTTGATGTACCCCTTTCCCGATTTGGAACTAGTCTGTTGTTCCATGTCCAGTTCTAACTGTTGCTTCCTGACCTGTATATAGGTTTCTCAGGAGGCAGGTCAGAAAGTCTGGTATTCCCATATCTTTCAGAATTTTCCACAGGTTTTTGTACTCCACACAGTCAAAGGCTTTGGCATAGTCAATAAAGCAGCAGCAGGTGTTTTTCTGGAACTCTCTTGCTTTTTCCAAGATCCAATCGAAATTTGATCTCTGGTTCTTCTGCCTTTTCTAAAACCAGCTTGAACATCTGGGAGTTCATGGTTCACATATTGCTGAAGCCTGGCTTGGAGAATTTTGAGCATTACTTTACTAGCATGTGAGATGAGTGCAATTGTGTGGTAGTTTGAGCATTCTTTGGCATTGCCTTTCTTTGGGATTGGAATGAAAACTGACCTTTTCTAGTCCTGTGGCCACTGCCGAGTTTTCCAAATTTGCTAGCATATTGAGTGCAGCACTTTCATAGCATCATCTTTTAGGATTTGAAATAGCTCAACTGGAATTCCATCACCTCCACTAGCTTTGTTCATAGTGATGCTTCCTAAGGCCCACTTGACTTCGCATTTCAGGATCTGGCTCTAGGTGAGTGATCACACCATCGTTATTATCTGGGTTGTGAAGATCTTTTTTGTATAATTCTTCTGTGTATTCTTGTTACCTCTTCTTAATATCTACTGCTTCTGTTAGGTCCATACCATTTCTGTCCTTTATTGAGCCCATCTTTGCATGAAGTGTTCCCTTGGTATCTCTAATTTTCTTGAAGAGATCTCTAGTCTTTCCCATTCTATTGTTTTCCTCTATTTCTTTGCATTGATCACTGAGGAAGGCTTTCTTATCTCTCCTTGCTATTCTTTGGAACTCTGCATTCAAATGGGTATATCTTTCCTTTTCTCCTTTGCCTTTAGCTTATCTTCTTTTATCAGCTATTTGTGAGGCCTCCTCGGACAACCATTTTGCCTTTTTGCAGTTCTTTTTCTTGGGGATGGTCTTGATCCCCTCTTCCTGTACAATGTCACGAACCTCAGTACATAGTTCTTCAGGCACTCTATCAGATCTAGTCCCTTAAATCGATTCCTTACTTCCACTGTATAATCGCAAGGGACTTGATTTAGGTCATACCTGAGTGGTCTAGTGGTTTTCCCTACTTTCTTCAAGTTAAGTCTGAATTTGGCAATAAGGAGTTCATGATCTGAGCCACAGTCAGCTCCCGGTCTTGTTCTTGCTTAGTATATAGAGCTTCTCCACCTTTGGCTGCAAAGAATATAACTGATCTGATTTCGGTATTGACCATCTGCTGATGTCCATGTGTAGTCTTCTCTTGTGTTGTTGGAAGAGGGTGTTGACCAGTGTGTTCTCTTGGCAAAACTCTATTAGCCTTTGCCCTGCTTCATTCTGTACTCCAAATTTGCCTGTTACTTCAGGTATTTCTTGACTTCCTACTTTTGCATTCCAGTCCCCTATAATGAAAAGGACATCTTTTTTGGGTGTTAGTTCTAGAAGGTCTTGTAGGTCTTCTTAGAACTGTTCAACTTCAGCTTCTTCAGCATTACTG
This sequence comes from Bos javanicus, assembly GCF_032452875.1. Classification (NCBI taxonomy): domain Eukaryota; kingdom Metazoa; phylum Chordata; class Mammalia; order Artiodactyla; family Bovidae; genus Bos; species Bos javanicus. The sequence goes on along the minus strand of NC_083871.1, from coordinate 100,005,905 downwards.
GCCGGGGCATAGATTTGGACTAACTTCTTTAGCATTACTGGTTTAGGCATGGACTTGGACTTGTCTAAATGCTACCCCAAAATGTTATAAAATTAAAATCACTCAACACAGTCTTTACACATTTGTTTTAATAGTAAGGGAGAAAAATGTCCTACCTTTGTTAGAAAATGGCAAATGCTGCAATTGAGAAAATAAGAAGTCCTGGCTGGTTCTCAAGTACCTCATAGTAGGACCAGACGTATCAGAGCATGCACATAACTGGTAAATCACCTACAGAATTACAGTAACATAAGAAAATCCCCAAATCAGCTTTTTATATTACAGATTTTAATAAAAAGGTTGAACTTAAATCTACTAAGTGGAAACTAAGAACCATAAACAACTAAAGCAAAAAGGATAAACACATGTATATATAAAACAAAAACAGAGTAACAAGCAATTCTTAGCACACTAACTCAAAATATACTGAAATACAACTGGAGAATGCTAACAACATTCTTAGAGGACTAATCTTAAAATCACCCTAAATATATTAACATATATACATGTAGTTAAATAGTAAGTTTTAGTATTTTGACTATTATTAGCAGCAAATTACTCGGAAGTAACTTTTAAAAACCAAGGTTATATATTAATTAGTTGATATAATTGTTGGGATCTAAGAATCCCTTGTGGGAATTTAATCCTATGTATCCCCAAAGAGCAATGGTTCAGTATTCACCAATTCAGTGTTCTCTGTGACTTTATAAAATTAGTAACAACTGAATGTAAATTCAATACAGATCTAGAAACACAGTCTTAAGAAAAATACAAAACAACAAAGCATAACTAAAGACATCGAGTAAAGCAGAGCAAAAAAACTGGCAACAACCTAAGTGTAATTTATATTGTAGCACATAGAAAGTTTTTCCCCTCCCTCGGTGGGAGGGAAGGACACAAAATTGTAAATATATATTTAATATATACAAGGAAAAGACAGGAAGGGAACACAAGGTAAAGCTTAAATACTTGCAAACATATGCTTGTCTTTCAAACAGCCTTGATATTATATTGTTTTTGACACTATAAATACTGAACTTCTCAAAACAAAAGTTATTCATATTAGATGTTAAGTTAAGAAGATACAAGAACAGATGCTCCAAGATATGGGGGAGGTAATACTGCTCGAGGGAGAATGACAAAGAAAGTGAATTCCAAAAGCATGACAAGCCACTCTACAGGGGTTTGCCTGACACCCTTCCTAGTTTCCAAGACCAAGTAGGAAAACTCTCCACTGGTCAAGAGAAGACAGCAAAGACACAAGGCTCAATGTCCGCTCTTCACTCAGACGGCCTTGTGCTGCTGGATGATAAGTGTGTCAGTAAGGCCCAGAGTGTTTCCCTTTCACATAATTACATTTATTCGTAAACAAGCTCTTCTTAGTGCTTTAATTTTTTTTCTGAAACACAGTGAAGTATAAACCTAGAGGTAAAGGATGCCTCTTTGGTTAACAACAGAGCAGTGCTTCTTGTTAAAAATGTAGATTCTGACCCAGAAGGGCTAGAGTGGGGCCTGAAATTCTGCACTTAACAAGCTCCCAGGAGGTGATGCTGCTGATGCTGTTCCACGTTTTGAGTCACAGAACATATGTATTAAACTGGCAATCTGTTGGTTTAGACGTGATTTGTTTGGCCGGTACAGTGTTTAGGAAAGTAGAGGATCTGACAAGCCAGGGTCTGCATTCCAACAGGGTAAAGATGAGCAGGGTCTGAGGAACAGAGTAGACAGTCTCCAGTCTGCTGGATTCTCCTCTCCCCCGGCCCCTCACCCCACCTATTTGTCTTAAATCTGGTTTTATTCACTTCTTACACCTGCCTAACTCCTTTAACCCAGATGATTAACCTTATCAATTGCTTCTACCTAAGTACATCAAAATCAGTAACACTGTGCTAAAATACACATCAAGTTTGTTCCCTCATTAAGGGATTCACAGGAAGACCGAGCTGTAGTACTGAGAAGTGAAGTTTGGAGAGCCAGAGGATAGAAGAAGACAGTAAAGAATAACAAAAAGAAAAATAGAAGAATAACAAAAATCTCCAGGTTACTAGAAGTTAATGACACATTTCTTACCATGAAAATGAGAATCAGGGTGTCACTTAAAATGAAAAATTAGTTGTATCTTATAAAGCCTAGTTCTTAAAATACTTATAATGTGAAGAAAACAAGAAATAAAAGAATAAAACACAAGTAAAACAAACAGTTCTCAATAAAGTTTAACTTACATTAATTTGACTATCTATCTACCACCTTACATCTAGCTATATGTATAATGCTCATGGTTCTTAAAAAGTACTTTCACTTACATTCTTGCCTTCTCATTGAAGTCTCACAATAGCCCATTTCACAAATTTAAAAACTAAGAGAAGTTTCATGGCAGACCCAAGGTGACTTAGCTAGTTAAGGGGCAGAGACAGGAACCAGAGGTTTCTGACCCTAATCCACTTACTCTCTCCACCAAAAACAAACAACTTGAAACACAGCATCCTTGGAAAATTTCTGTATCAACTGGTCTAAATCCATCCCTTATTTTTCAAGAGATCAACATACAGGATCTTGTAGATCTATAAGATCTTGAGTTTGTGCTTTATGGATTTTACCCATAAATGAAAGACTGGTCAAATCACTAGATGAACTCATTTCAACTCAGTCCTACTGTGGTACTTGCGTATCTGCGATGGATTCGAGCATAAGCTTCTGCTCATAGGTGCTACAAAGTCCAGCCCTCTGTATACCTGGTAACACAGCTCAGCGAGTTGAGGGGATTCCTTCACGGCCAGTGGGCCTGTTCTCCCTTCAGTTCCCTTCTCCAAGATGTTCAAGATTGCGTGAAGGCAGGTCCGAGGGCAACCTAACACTCCTGCATGAAACCACAAGAAAATTCAGCTTCTCTTTTCAAATTTTGGCATTAAAAACCTTAGAATACATTTATAAAACTTAAAGTTTTGTACACATACACTCTACTGTAAATATCGTTTCAAATACTGATACAGAAAATTTATTAAATACTAATTTTCCAAGGCTTAATTTATCTAGACTTCATCTAAATCCCAAAAAAATCAACCTGTCACATAATTTTTCATACATTATTTCTTTCAGTGAATTATCCCACGAGCTCAGAATTCAATACATAACCATTTAGCAACAAATATGAAAAAAAAAATAAATGGCTATGTGTCTTGTGGCGATACCTGGGTCTTGCAGGTTTGTGGTACTGACAGGTTTCTTTAATTCAAAGCCCAACAGGTAGAGAGCGAGATTGGGTGGATTGCGTTCCAGAGAGGTAATGAGAAGATTCAAGATGTGGATTCTTGTTTCATGACGGATTCCAGCTAATTTCTTTTCAAGTTCTGAGCCTAGACGTGGAAATAACACAGCAATAAAAAGTTATCAAGGGTCAAACTGAAAAATATAAAACTTGTATCTCAAACCTCAGATGTTTTCTTCAGCTTTAGTTTACTTGATTAGCTATTACATTAAGTTCAGATTTAAGAGGTTTTCCAAAAGTCTATTTACTGTTATGCTAGGAAATTCTCAAAATTACCTATGTCACCACTAGACATTCAACAGTTTTTTTATTTACATAAAATAAAAAATACACGTTAATCTAAGACATACCCTCTTCTAGACGTACAAATTCTTCTGTATCTTCACTATCCAAACACTCTACAAAACCAGCCATCAGCTTCTGACTTACACTCTGAAATCATATAAAGATTTTAAAATGACAAGTTATTAAAAGGTTCTAAGTATTAGAGAAACTATAATATGATATATAATTATAAATGCTTGGCTATAAAGACAAAAGGCAAATCTGCTCCAAGGAAAGTATTAGGTTTTAGCTACATTTTTAATTAATATAAAACTCAGTTCCTTAACTGAGTGCCATTTAGCTTGCTATAGAAATAAGTAAAGAGGACTTCACTGGTAGAGCAGTGGATAAGAATCTGTCTGCCAGTGCAGGGGACACGGGTTCGATTCCTGGCCCGGGAAGATCCCACATGCCATGGAGCAACTGAGCCTGTGTGCCACAGCTACTGAACCCACGCTCGAAGGCCCATGAGTGGCAACTACCAGAGCCTGCACACCACAACTCCTGAGCCCACGTGCTGCAACCACTGAAGCCTGTGCACCCAGAGCCAGCGCTCAAGAGAAGCCAGCGCAATGGAAGCCTGTGCATCACAACGAAGAGCAGCCCCTCCTCTCCACAACTAGAGAAAGCCACACAAAGCAGAGCAACCCAGCAAAGCCAGAAGTAAATAAAGACAAGTAATTTAAGAAACAAAAACTTTTAAAGTTTATGGCTTTTAAAACTTGCTTCATTAATTTTCTTTCCCAAAGAATCAAACTAGTTTTTAAAAACAATAACATTAAATTGCTATTTCATAACCTCTTCATTATATACTCTATGCTATTGATCTTAACTAAAATATAAAATAAAATTCTCATTTTTTCTCTTTAGAAATGTATTACTTACACCAGTTTTATATTTTTGGGCTGAGAGATTAGATACTACTCTCTTTCCTTTAAGAACTCTATGTATGTGTGTGTGTGTGTGTGTGTGTGTACACACTAAGTCATGTCCAACTCTTTGCAACCTCATAGACTATAGCCCTCCAGGCTTCTCTGTCCATGGGATTCTCCCCAGGGATTGAACCCGTGTCTCCTGCTTGGCAGGCATATTCTTTACCACTGAGCTACGTGGGAAGCCCTTAAGAACTCTAGCAGGATACTAAAACTGGTAATAATTCAAACTCGAACACCAATGAACTGAAAATCTGCATCCAAAGTCTTCTAATTAATTATGTGGCTTCATGAACTTCATCCAAAAACCAGATTAGACATCTAAAATTTACTATAAATAGTGGTTCTCAACCTGGGTGGTACTGCCCCTCTAAAAGGCCCTTAGAATTATATGAGAGCATTTTGAGTCTTCAGGACCAGGGACTGCAGTGGCAGGGGACCAGGGATGCTAAAAGTCCTGCAATTTGAGAGACAGTTACGCTCAAAATGAAGATATGTCCCATCCAAAACGCCAAAAGAGTCCCTGTTTCAAAATACCAAAACCCAATAGTATTCGTCAACTAGCTAGAGCAGTAATTTCCAGCATAAAATACACAAGGGGAGGAATGTCTATAAAGAGAAAGAAAAATAACAGATTCTCCAATTATAGCTATTCAGTGAATAGAAAGAGAACTAGACTAAAAGAGGAAAACATCTAAAACACTCTACAGTGTATCAAATGAAGTGACACAACTGTGGGTCACCAAAAAGCCACAGAGGCTTCCCTGGTAGCTCAGTGGTAATGAATCTGACTGCCAATGCAGGAGACACAGGTTCCACCCCTGTGGAGTGAGAGATCCCCTGGAGAAAGAAACGGCAACTCACTCCAGTATTCTTGCCTGGGAAATCCCATGTACGAGGAGTCAGGCATGCTACAGTCCACAGGATCACAAAGACTTGGACATGAGTTAGCAACTAACCAACGGCAAACAACAACAAAAAAACCACCACAAAAGCAGACAACTCACAGCAGTGAAATCAAAACTGCAGAGGCTCACTCAGCACAGAGGCAACCGAGGAAGAGCGAAACAAAGGATGCAAAAAACAGACAGAAGGTGCACTTACAAACCTCACCCGCCCTTTAACGTGCTTGTGGAAGCACATTAAACGGTCTCCTTAGGCCATACAGTTACATACTATAATAAGTATACATATTAAGAGTATCCCTGGGAATGGTATTATCGTCAAACACAAATCACAGCCCAGTACATGGTAGGCTTTCATCCATCATATACAAATATACTTACTCTCAGAATTTTCCCACATACAAGAATAAGATGTATTCTGGATGTACCAAAAAAATAATAAGAAAAGCAATAACAAAATCAGTTAGTTACCTGGTCATGTGTGAAATCTCCAACCAATTTTATTTGAATATTGGAATTGCAAGAGATACAGCAGAGGATCTTGGCACTTTCAAAAGCCAATTCTGGATTAGTATTGCCATGATACAGGTATCTTTAAAACAAGAAAACATTTGAGGATCAATGTGATGAAATTTTTGCTTCTTACTATACTCAATACAGAACATTCACAACCAGGGCTCTCCTACCCATACTGCACTTTTGGTAAGTTAGACAAAGGTTTCCCCTTCTATCAATAACTAGATGTAACCTGTTATGGGGGCTTCACCAGTGGCTCAGTGGTAAAGAATCTGCCTGCAATGCAGGAAACACAGGAGACTTGGGTTCAATCCCTGGGTTGGGAAGAACCCCTGGAGGAGGGCATGGCAACCCACTCCAGTATTCTTGCCTGGAAAATCCCACGGACAGAGAAGCCTCACGGGCTACAGTTCAGAGTCGCAAGGGTCAGACAAGACTGAAGTGACTGAGCAACCTTGTTATGGGTTGAATGGTGTTTCCCCATAATTCACATGTTGATAGCCAAACCCAGAATGATCTTATTTAGAAAGAGTCTTTGAAGATATAATTAACCAAGTAAAGATGAGACCATTAGGGAGAGCCCTAATTCAATGACTGATAGCCTTATAAAAAAGGGAAAAGTAGACACAGCCACACACACAAGGAGAATGCCATGATGTAAAGCTGAAGGCAGAGACTGGGATGATGTGTCCATCATTTACTAAACACTAAGCACTGCCAGCAAACGACGAGAGGCTCAAACACACACAATGAAAAGTTTGCTCCCCAGCCCTATATTCCCCAAACATCCAACTTCCCTACAGGAGACAATATTAAGATTTCGTCATTTTATACTTTGAAATATTTAGGGCACAAAATAAATTAGAAAGAAGAAAACGAAATTACAAGGTTCAGAGTCATTAAAATCAGAGTCGCAGAAGAAGACAATAATAAAATGAGACCAAAAAAATGCTTAAGTGATGCCTTACAGATCTGATCAGATTTGGACATCAAAGTTAGAATGCCATCTGATTCACGTCGTCATTTCTCTACCTACACAAGGAACTCACCTGGCAATGTTCACCACATTATCTGCCTTCTTGGTTCTGGGATTGATTCCCTGCAATAGCTGTTCTAAAGGAGAGACGATCAGAGCCAGCTGACTCTCTCTCAGCAGATCCATGAAGAGGTTTTCCTTCTGCAGAGTAAGATTGAGAAGTGCAAGGCAATGCTGCACTGCTTTCTCCAGGTGCTTCTTTCCTACAGAGCAAAATCAAAGTTAGAGAGTTCTACACGAATCTCAGAAACTCAGAATCAATTCTCAGGAAAACAAGAAAAAGGGGAAGTTCCAGATTCAAAAAGTCCTCAAGTCTTCAAACCTTTAGCAGTTAACTTCACAGAACTGCTCACTCAGACAAGTCACTGTAACTGTTGTGACTCAGATTAGTTTAATGCAATGGCTTCTCAGTAATTTTTCCTGCATTCTTTCCCTAATTATTTAGAACAGAGTCCTCAGATGGGAGTGAGTCTGGCCCCAGAGGACATCTGGCAATATCTGGAGACTTTTGATTGTCACAGCAAGGGATGCAGTACAGGCCTCTAGTGGGTAGAGGTCTACAACACACAGGACAGCCTCCACACTAAAGAATTATTCTGCCAAAAATGCCAGTGGTGCTGAGGCTGAGAAGCTGATTTAGAATAATACATAACCACCGTGGAAAATGTGGAAAACAAAGAGGCAGAAAATATGAACAAGGGCTACATAGAGTGCCACCATTCACACTTAAAACTCATGGGCTCTGGAGTCAAATTACCTAAGTTCAAATCATAGCCTTGACCCTGGAGAAAGATGAGAAACCCCTTCATGCATCGATTTCCTTATTCATTAAATGGAAATAATATCATCTACCACACAGGCCTTTCATACAGATTAAATATATTAATACATGTAATGAGCTTTTAAAATTGCCAAGTGCATAGTAAGCACTTAATAAATAATAATAACTTATAGTAATAGTAAATGAAATTTATTGAACACCACATACCACACAGTATAGTAAATGCTTTTACAAATACAATGGAGAAAACAAAACAAAAAGTACTTTAAATTTAGAGATGTTACAGTTGTAAGAGAGAACTATGATTACCTACCAAAGACCCTGCAATAAGACAGTTATAATGAGAGTCTCTGTATTTCAGTCTGCTCTCACTTTTAATTTACTTTCATGATATGACTCACTAAAACAACATGTAGATACAGAGGAAATCTTATGGTGAAAAGAAGTCCAGAGGTCATCTACTTCAAAGCTTCAATTTACACACGACAAAAACAGCAAAACTGTTTTCAAGCTATGGCGACATTCAGGCACATACCAGGGAAAGGAGCATAGGTATCAAGCTGTTTAACACCTTCCTCCAGTAAACTAAGGGCAAGCTCCAACATGGGTGACTCATTCAGAAGGTGATACATCAGACTAAATCCCGGCGGCTTATAGGCTATTATTTCTTCTCCTAAATAGAACATAACATAGTCCAAGAGATGGTGAATTAGTATTCTTGTCACACCCTTTTTATGAAACATGAGATTCGTAAATTAAATAATATCTAAACAAATGAAGCAAGCTTCAACTTAGAGACAGTGACCCAAACTATATACAATGGTTATTTCCACAAGGGCTGATCTGCACATAGTAGTTGGTTCACATGGTACACTGATATGTAACTCATTAATCTGTAGGCAATGTTCTTACTCTTTCATTCAGTGAAATTTTACTTTATTTTCTCTTGCTTAGAACAATCAAAATGACTAAAACAATGTAACAAAACACATAAAACTATAATTTAGTTTATAACCAGAAGTAATTTACATCTTATGCATAGTAACTTATAAATTATAAATAGGTTTATAAACAGCTGACACTTTGTTTGAAAGTGACAGAATTAAACTACCTTGTAGTTCCACAAACTGATCCACAAAATCTTCAAGTTGAGGTTCATAATCTCTGAGCAATTTATAAAACACCTCCAGAACAACCTCAGCAACTTCCCACTACAGAAAGACACAAATATTTCAGTAACAATAACAGTTCAAGGTGATAGACTGGGTAACTTTTTCATCCCTCTCACTTTCCTCCAGAAAATGTGTGAAGCCCCTTTTCTACTTTGTTGAAGCAATATAGAAAGCCCAATTCATTCTGCTTTGTTTTGCTAAAGGACAGTGGACTGGTTAGTTTTTCAAGGTAAAACAGGTATAAAAAAATTAGTAAAAGAAACATTTCTAAAAAAGAAACATTTCTACAGCAGATATTTGAGCTTTGTTAACAAATCTAAAGCACCCAATATCTATCCATATAGGATTCCATTTATAAATTAAAATTTATAAATAAATTTAGTTCATAAATCTACCTCAATTTATAATGAAAAACCATCACGTTTGAACACTTCTCCAAAAGCGTCAAACATTCAGTTTCTCTAAGGATCTCAGCTGGACAGGATCTGAGAAAACATCTCATCAACTCTTATTCTGCAGGTGAAGTAAGGGAAGCTCAGAGCACTGAATGATTTCCCGAGACCAGAAAGCTTGGCAGCCAACATGCTGGAGGTCCAGCCCCGCACTTCTAATTCCCAGAGCAGTGTTCACAGCTCTAGCCAAAGTTAAGAATCACTGGTAGGCTTCCTCCAAATGACCTCATCTTTACCTCTTTGTTTAAAATGTTTTTAAAAGCTATGTAACACTAAGGAAAAATATTTATGCCAAAGGGAAAATATACTGTACAGACATAACTGTACAGACAGTAAAATTAAACTGTTTAAAAATATCTACTACATAAAATTTTAATAAGGCTGAGTCTAGTAACTGTAGACAGTGGTTTTTAAAATTATTACTTTAGTCATTATTTCCACTGCATATAATTTTATCAAAGCAGATTTTTAAAACTAGGACTATGACAATCTTAATTTTAAATTACTTTAATTACTCATTTTTCTCTATTTTCTAAGTTTTTCAAAATCATTTAAATAAAAAAATGTTTATCACCACATGATAATGGACTTTAGGATTACTAAATATATATGCTGCCTCAAACACTGTTTATATTTATTTATCTCAATCCAAAGCACTGTTTTTGTGACAAGCTAGTGTTCTAAAATACAACAACATAAATTAAACCTAAAAAAGACTTTCTAGTGAAATAAATTCAAAAAATTGAGGGAAATTTTCTTAGGGTAATATGTTAGGAAATCATTGGTAGCTGGAACAGAAGCAGTGCTAGAAATATAAAAATGCATGGGTGAAAAATACTAAGCACAGAAAATGAGTGGCTTACTAAAGCTCTAAATCCTTAGGTCATACTGACCTTTTTAAGAAAAAGCAAGTAAGATATTTAAAAGAAATGCCAAGAAGTATCAGAACATTTTGTTGAAGAGACTGCAATTGTTAGCATCCATTATCCATCTTAAATGACTTTTATTAATAAGGCATGACTGCTACTAATGCTTTCATCCAATAAAGAAATACATGTTAATGTTGCCTTTAGTGGAGAAGGCAAAGGCACCCCACTCCAGTACTCTTGCCTGGCGGATCCCATGGACGGAGGAGCCTGATGGGCTGCAGTCCATGGGGTCACTAAGAGTTGGACACGACTGAGCAACTTCACTTTCACTTTTCACTTTCATGCATTGGAGAAGGAAATGGCAACCCACTCCAGTGTTCTTGCCTGGAGAATCCCAAGGACGGGGGAGCCTGGTGGGCTGCCGTCTATGGGGTCGCACAAAGTCGGACTGAAGCGACTTAGCAGCAGCAGCAGCAGCAGCAGGCCTTTAGTAAAACATATACCCCTGTTGGTATTGATTTTTAGCCACATGAGAAGCAAAACTTATAAAGCAACTGACAAAAAATAAACTTCAGCTATCTGGGACTAAATATTAGGAACTAACTATGTCCAATAATATGGCAATGAAAAATAAGCTATACGAGATACAAGTAATGATTATGCAGTCATTAAAAAGACTCTTCTCAAAGAATCTTTAATAGCATGAAAAAAATCCTCAAATACTATGTTTAGTGGCCAAAAAGGGATATAAGCTAATATCACTAAATGTTTCAATTTAAGTAGATATGCAAAGGAAAAAGAATAAAAGCAGTTATCCCTTCCTTTGGTAACAAGATTATGGCTGATGTAATTTCTTCACATATTTTTCTGTATTTTCCTAGTTTCCCAAAGTAGCATGAACTAAATTATTTTATAATCATTAATACAACAAATAAACCCAACAGGTTCAAAAACGGCAAACTATAAAAATAAACTAGAAATGTCCCTGTAAGGTATTCTGTCCGAGAGGGTATTCTGTGAACCAATAAACAGTATTATAGACTAAAGTGAATTACGTCAGAACCTGAAAGGGTCTCTTACATAGCTTAGTGGTTATGAGCTTAGATCTGGAATCGGAGTCCTAGGTTCAAATCCTGGTCCTGGACCTTAGGCAAGTTCCTTAACCTTGCTAAGCCTCCATCTGTAAAATGGGAATATTAATAGTACCTGCCTCTCAATACTATTACAATTACATAAGATGATATATACAAAAGCTCAGTTGTGAGTGTACTACGAGACCAAATATGAGCATAAATGTCAGTGTTCCCTCGGCCTCTCTCCAAGGCTTATATATCTAATGAACCACAGTGTGCCTTCCCACTAAGCCAAGACTCCACAACCCAGAAGGGCTACTTACTAACCAATATTAATTGATGTGCAAGTTAAAACTTATTTCAATCCTTAACCTAAATCATCCCAATAAAGGATAGTATATTTCCAACTGCCAAAGGTATATCATTTTTGGTTCAATTTTGGTCAAAATTTGTTCAATTATGGATTTAATGACTATGACTTCATATCAAATAAATGGTGGTGATGGTTGGTGATTCAGTAGTTAAGTCATGTCCTACTCTTGCGACCCCATGGACTGTAGACCACCAGGCTCCTCAGTCCCTGGGATTCTCCAGGCAAGAATACTGGAGTGGGTTGCCATTTCCTTCTCCAGGAGATCTTCCCAACCCAAGAACCAAATGTGGGTCTCCTGCACTGCGGAAAGATTCTTTACCAACTGAGCTATGAGGGATGCACACATTTTTTTTTTTTTTGGTATAACCAGACTCAAATCTGAAAATTACATGAGCAAACTGGGAAAAAGTTGAGAGAAAAACTAAGAACAGAAATTTAGAAAACAAGGACTTCTGAAGATAAACTAAAGAAATCAAACTTACGTGGCAAGGGTACTTATCCTGCTTTGAGCACGAGATGTGTTCTTGAAAATGCATAATAACCCTCATTTCTTAAATTGTACTGTATTTTATAAAGCAAATAGTAACACTCTCCCCTCTTTGAGACCATGATCAAAGCATCATCATACAAAAAGCCAGCAGTGTGCTTCTTTGTTATAAATCAATTAAATTACTGATCACTAAAGTCAGTGCTTTGGTTTTAATGCTTGAATGTATTTTTTAATACATTTAAACCAATCAGACAATGGATATGTCAGTGTAAGACTATAAATTTTACTTTCAAAAGCTAAAATGAATTTACAGCATCTCATACCTCTAATAAAAGAAAAAGCAGCAATAAAATAAATAAGGAGACAAAAGTTTTTCTCTGAACATAACCTTTTCAGCTGCTCTCCGGTAAGCCCTTGTACGGAATCGGAGAAACACAGAATCTCGCAGGAACTGCAAATAAGGGTCAAAACCAGGGGGCCGCAGTCCAGCACCCAGATTAGAAGGAAAGGAGCTCTCCACCAGGATACTAATTAGCTGGCAAAAGGCGCGAGTTAAAGGGTATTCTTCACACCGGGATTCTATTTCATTTAGTTCCACCTTCCAAAGAAAAATAAAGGAAATTCAGTAACATAAAACCACTAGCTTTAAAGTGCAAAGCATTTTTCAGACTTTAACTCATTACTACCGGTATACTATCACACTCAAAGACCCACAAAGACATTACCATTTTTCTATTTAAAGGTAAAGATACAAAAGTTAAAAACAGATATCAAATGTTTCTTTTAAAAAAAAGAGGAAGGGGGCATAGAGAGAAAAAAGGAAACTTAACCAAGTAAATTCACACTTCACAGCTGACCCAAGTAGCCAAATTAAACTGAGTTCAAACCAAACTTTCAGTCTTGATGGCTGCCACTAACATACTTTTCCAGCTCTGAAACCAAAAGTGTTTTGATCTCTTTCATAAAGTTTCATCTACATTTCAACACAGAAAATCCTCAAATGAAAACACATCAAATTTGAAAACTACAGAAACTTAATACGGTAAGAATATATTTTTCTTAGTCTTTTAATCATGTGAATGCATGACTATAGAATTTAAACTAAAAGGAAACTTTTACCTCAATACCAATAGCTTGCCTCTGGCTTGGAACCCGAACGGTCTGCAGTATCTTAAAATAATAAGAAGAATGTGCTGTTAGCAGCATTCCTCATTGATCAGTGAAAATCAGTGGCTTTCAATAATATAATAGTCACATACATCACCCACCACATCTGTACGTCTTAGTGTCGATCAGAAATGACAACCGAGAAGTCTCCAGTGAACTTTCATGAGCAACTGAGTCCCTGAATGAGTCCACATTCAGGGAGAACTTCCAATTACTTGGGCTTCAGAAAACTAGTAATTTCTTAAGTGCACACAAGATGTATTTTCAACAAATTTATTCTCAGATATTTTAGGCATAAACCTTAAAAGGATTTATGGGATGAAATCTCACCAATGTTCAAGACACTAGTCTTTTTCACAACCAGCCCTACTGTTGGCACCAAAAAAACAAGAAGTAAATTTGTTAAGAACAGGTCTCTTATGTGAACAGAAGTTTTGGGTTAAGAAGTTCTGTCCTGACCTTGCTGGAGGCATAAATAGTCTGGTATATAATAATTATACTCAATGTCAATACTTTATTTTTTGCAAATTCCACTATTAGGTGTAATCCTCTTTAAGGAAAAAAAAAGCCTTATCTAAGACAGAAATGTCTAAACCCAATCACACATATCTCAGGAACAAAGAAGCACTAAGCACTCAGGACTGACAGAATGTGGTCCACTGGAGAAGGGAATGGCAAACCACTTGAGAACCCCATGGACAGTATGAAAGGGCAAAAAGACAGGACACTGAAAGATGAACTCTCCAGGTCAGCAGGTGCCCAATAAGCTACAAGACATCAGTGGAGAAATAACTCCAGAAAGAATGAAGAGAAGGAGCCAAAGCAAAAACACCACCCAGTTGTGGATGTGACTTGTGATGGAAGCAAGATCCGATGATGTAAAGGGCAATACTGCATAGGAACCTGGAATGTTAGGTCCATGAATCAAGGTCAAACAGGAGATGGCAAGAGTGAACATTGACACTTTAGGAATCAGTGAACTAAAATGGACTGGAATGGGTGAATTTAACTCAGATGACCATTATATCTACTGCTATGGGCAAGAACCCCTTAGGAAAAATGGAGTAGCCATCACAGTCAACAAACAAGTTCAAAATGCAGTCCTTGGATGCAATCTCAAAAACGACAGAATGATCTCTGTTTCTTTCTAAGGCAAACCATTCACTATCACAGTAATCCATGTCTATGCCCTGACCAGTAATGCTGAAGAACATGAAGTTCAAGAGTTCTATGAAGACCTGCAAGATTTTCTAGAACTAACACCCAAAAAAGATGTCGTTTTAATTACAGGGGACTGGAATGCAAAAGTAGGAAGTCAAGAAACACCTGCAGTAACAGGCAAATTTGGTCTTGGAGTACAGAATGAAGCAGGGCAAAGGCTAATAGTTTTGCCAGGAGAACGCACTGGTCATAGAAAACACCCTCTTCCAACAACACAAGAGAAGACTCTACACATGGACATCACCAGATGGTCAACACCTAAATCAGACTGATTATACTCTTCTCAGCCAGAGATGGAGAAGCTCTATATAGTGAGCAAAAATAAGACTGGGAGCTGACTGTGGCTCAGATTATGAACTCCTTATTGCCAAATTCAGACTGAAACTGAAGAAAGTAGGGAAAACCACTAGACCATTCAGGTATGACCTAAATCAAATCCCTTGCAATTATACAGTGGAAGTGAGAAGCAGATTTAAGGGACTAGATCTGATAGACAGAGTGCCTGAAGAACTATGGATGAAGGTTCATGACACTGTACAGGAGGAGGGGATCAAGACCATCCCCAAGAAAAAGAAATGCAAAAAACCAAAATGGCTGTCGGAGGAGGCCTTATAAATAGCTGTGAAAAGAAGCGAAAAGCAAAGGAGAAAAGGAAAGATATACCCATTTGAATGCAGAGTTACAAAGAATAGCAAGGAGAGATAAGAAAGCTTTCCTCAGTGATCAATGCAAAGAAATAGAGGAAAACAATAGAATGGGAAAGACTAGAGATGTCTTCAAGAAAATGAGAGATACCAAGGGAATATTTCATGCAAAGATGGGCTTAATAAAGGACAGAAATGGTATGGACCTAACAGAAGCAGAAGATACTAAGAAAGGTAACAAGAATACACAGAAGAACTATACAAAAAAGATCTTCACAACCCAGATAATCATGATGGTGTGATCACTCACCTAGAGCCAGACATCCTGGAATGTGAAGTTAAGTGGGCCTTAGGAAGTATCACTACGAACAAAGCTGGTGGAGGTGATGGAATTCCAATTGAGCTATTCCAAATCCTAAAAGATGATGCTGTGAAAGTGCTGCACTCAATATGCCAGCAAATTTGGAAAACTCAGCAGTGACCACAGGACTGGAAAAGGTCAGTTTTCATTCCAATCCCAAAGAAAGGCAATGCCAAAGAATGCTCAAACTACTGCACAATTGCACTCATCTCACATGCTAGTAAAGTAATGCTCAAAATTCTCCAAGCCAGGCTTCAGCAATACGTGAACCATGAACTTCTAGATGTTCAAGCTGGTTTTAGAAAAGGCAAAGGAACCAGAGATCAAATTGCCAACATCTGCTGGATCATCAAAAAATAGAGAGTTCCAGAAAAACATCTATTTCTGCTTTATTGACTATGCCAAAGCCTTTGACTGTGTAGATCACAATCAACTATGGAAAATTGTGAAAGATAATGGGAATACCAGACCACCTGACCTGTCTCTTGAGAAACCTATATGCAGGTCAGGAAGCAACAGTTAGAACTGGACATGGAAAAACAGACTGGTTCCAAATCGGGAAAGGAGTACGTCAAGGCTGTAGATTGTCACCCTGCTTATTTAACTTATATGCAGAGTACATCATGAGAAACGCTGGGTGGATGAAGCACAAGCTGGAATCAAGATTGCCGGGAGAAATATCAATAACATCAGATATGCAGATGACACCACCCTTATGGCAGAAAGTGAAGAACTAAAGAGCCTCTTGATGAACGTCAAAAAGGAGAGTGAAAAAGCTGGCTTAAAACTCAACATTCAGAACACTAAGATCATGGCCTCTGGTCCCATCACTTCATGGCAAACAGATGGGGGAACAGTGGAAAGAGTGACAGACTTTATTTTGGGGGGCTCCAAAATCACTTCAGATGGTGACTGCAGCCATGAAGTTAAAAAATGCTTACTCCTTGGAAGGAAGTTATGACCAACCTAGACAGCATATTCAAAAGCAGAGACATTACTTTGCCAACAAAGGTCCATCTAGTCAAGGCTATGGTTTTTCCAGTGGTCATGTATGGATGTGAGAGTTGGACTATAAAGAAAGCTGAGCTCCAACGAATTGATGCCTTTGAACTGTGGTGTTGAAGACTCTTAAGAGTCCCTTGGTTTAAAAAAAAAAAAAAAAGAGTCCCTTGGATTGCAAGGAGATCCAACCAGTCCATCCTAAAGGAAATTATTCCTGAATATTCATTGGAAGGACTGATGTTGAAGCTGAAACTCCAATACAGTGGCCACCTGATGCAAAGAAGTGACTCATTGGAAAAGCCCTTGATGCTGGGAAAGATTGAAGCCAGGAAGAGAAGGGGACAACAGAGGATGAGATGGCTGGATGGCATCACCGACTCAATGGACATGAGTTTGGGTAAACTCCGGGAGTTGGTGATGGACAGGGAGGCCTGGTGTGCTGCAGTCCATGGGGTCACAAAGAGTCGGACACGACTGAGCGACTGAACTGAACCGAAGCACTGAGGACAATAATAAGTGCTGACAGGCTTCTGAATGAAAACAATGAAGTATCAATACTGAAAGAAAAGTGGCCCAGCGTCTCCCCGCACATATCAACTTTCTTCATTTTTATAAAGTATCATTAACACCTTCAAGACACATATGTTAGAAATCAACTAGAATGCTGCTTCAAAACAGTAGCTTCTACCAATGTGTCTGAATCACAGTTTCCCTTATGTCATATTATTTTGAAGACAAATGCAAGTTCCACCTAACCATTTCTCTAGAAATATCTCTATAGAACACATTCTTATTTTCCTTTTTTACTCCATCATTTATAGAATAAGTCCATCTTGACATAAAAATTCCAATAGGGCTTATATCTAAAGAAATAAGAATTGATAAGACACTTTACTTGACTGTTATAAGACAGGAAGGGTCACAGAAGGAAGCAGTTAAAAAGAAAACTAGGCATCCCCCACATTTAATGAGTACAGATGACTTCTGAAGGCTTATTGCAGGCTGGTACCCAAAGACAGACTTGAGGAATTCTGTCCATTTATTAATCTTACACACACTGAATAACAAAGTCTTAAGAAAAAACCAATCTCTAGTAACCCAGTAAAGTTGTCAACTGATCCAAGAGAAAAATCCAAGCCTATTAGTTTCTGAAGTTACGCTTAGTACCAAAATCATAACTTTCCATTCAGGAAGTTCACGGTGTACTTTAAGTTTCAAACAGATGCACTTGCTTGTACAATAGTATCAAAACTCACTTCCAAACTGCAGTAATGTAAATAAGAGAGCACACAGTACTACCTGAGTATACTCTAACGACTGCCAGAGAGAAGCAGCAATTTCAGGAGATTTTCCAAACGCTGCAAGTGTCTTCAGTAGTTCGGCCTTTAGTACTGGAGGGATACTGCACTGCAGGAGGCCCAGAATCACCACCACGGGCGTCCACTGAGGATGCTCACAGAGTGCCAAACGAGCATTTTCACTCTGTGAATTGAACACAAAAAGATAAAGACAGGCTTTGCATGTTTAAAAGCTAAGAAAAATGACTGGTAAAATCATCTAAATTGCTAACACTTACACTGAGTATTCACAGGCTCAATTAACACGTACTGAAACAGAGCAAATGCTTGAACTCTACCAGTAGATCAAATCAGATCACAAATTCAGTTAACATAAAAAAATGGAGAGAAAAATAGCTTTTACTGAATTACAGCTCTAAGACTAGAAAACAATATATACAAATGGAGATAAACCGTCTTCCAGGGTCACATAAATCTTACCTAGGCATTTTAAATCCTTTCTGGAACAATGTCATATATAAATGAGAAAAATGCCTTGTCCTTTTCTGAGAAAAAAAATAGAAATACACACACACACACATACACACACACATAGTACCAAGTATCACTCTAATTTAATTCAACAGTAAATAATTACAAACTTTATGTTTTGACTGAATAATGTTTAGCATTATTGGAAAAACCAATAAAGTTAGAAGACACTCTTCCTGTTCTTCTGAGAGAATGTCAGCCAAAGGAACTTAGCTTTGCACTAGCAAATAACAGAAACAACCAGAAGAACTAATGGGACCTAATTAAACTTAAAAGCTTTGGCACAGCAAAGTAAACCACTAACAAAATGAAGACAACCTATATACAGAATGGGAGAAAATATTTGTAAATGAAATGACCAGTAAGGGATTAATATCCTAAATATATAAATAGCTAAATACAAACAACACGATTAGGCTATTATTTTCATACACGCTTCTGGCAGTAAGCAGGGAATACCACACCCTTTAAAGGTGAAGAAACAAAGAACTTAGAAGAACAGAATGCCAAATATAAATGCTAAATTTATCACTTATAAGCTTTAAGCACTATAAGAAAACTTGGGGGCTCCTTAAAATGCCACCGTGTTAGAATACAAATAAAATTATACTGTACTCACATGAGGCGGGTGGGTTACCTACCCAAGTAATGATGGTAGATGTCAGCTGCAGAAAAGCAATCAACCCATCTTGCTCCTTCTGGGTGATACCGCGTGAAGGGAGGTGACGGTACTGGACACTATCGGCACTTGGAAGATCCTTCCGGAGGTGCTCGTGGTAAAGCATCAAGGAGTGAAAGAAATGTTCCCAGGAAACAGGACTGCCACCTGCTCCCTGAATATTTTCAACTGTAAAGAAACACAGCACAGAATTTCCTTTCAAAACTGTCTAAGTACCTGCTTGGAAATGGAGGGAGAAAATAAACATAAAACAATACATTTTGTTTGCCTTTGTCCTAGATATGTTGTGTGTTGAAAATTGGTTAGAAATCCTCTGTAAACTAAAACTCTGGATTAATTTTTCCTGGGACTAAGACATGGGTAGTGCCTATGCAAGTACAAAGGCAAATTACTTTGGATGTCAGTTGCCCTGGCCTGCCCTGCGTGTATGCTCAGTCATGGCCAGTGCTTGGCAACCCCATGGACTGCAGCCCACCAGGCTCCTCTGTCCATGGGATTTCCCAGGCAAGAATACTACAGTGGATTGCCATTTCCTTCTCTAGGGGATCTTCCTGATCCAGGGATTGAACCCACATCTTCTGCATCTCTTGCACTGGGAGGCAGATTCTTTACTGCTGAGTCACCTAGGAAGCCCTGAATGTCAGTTACCTACTTCTAACCCAGGACATTTCTCCGTGTTGTCATGTAACTATTCAGGGCTGCTTTTCCCATGAGCAGTTCCCAAATGTTGAGCTTACATTAAATTCCCAAAGAGATAGATAACTACAATCTTGATTAGCAGATTACAGTACTCTATTACATACTAAGCACTGAGAATAAAAGCCTAGCAGACAAGACAGAGTCAGGCAGATCTCAATTATGGCTTGCCTATGCCTTGTGACCTTAAACTACTTCACTTTGCTAAACCTGTTTCCTCAAATGTAAAAATGAAAGTAATCTACCTGACAGATATTTAATAAATATTTGTTTCTCTTCCCTTTTGCACTATCTTTGGTGTAGTTGGTGGTTAGTCACTAAGTTGTGTCGGACTTTTGCGATCCCGAGGGCTGGAGCCCATCAGGCTCCTCGGTCCCTGGGATTCTCCAGGCAAGAATACTGGAGTGGGTTGCCATTTCCTTCTCCAGGAGATCTTCCCAACCCAAGAATCGAACCCAGGTCCCCTGCACTGCAGGCAGATTCTTTACCAACTTAGCTATGAGGGATGCACACATTTTTTTTTTTGGTATAACCAGACTCAAATCTGAAAATTAAATGACCAAACTGGGAAAAAGTTGAGAGAAAAACTAAGAACAGAAATTTAGAAAACAAGGACTTCTGAAGATAAACTAAAGAAATCAAACTTATGTGGCAAGGGTACATATCCTGCTTTGAGCACCAGATGTGTTCTTGAAAATGCATATTAACCCTCATTTCTTAAACTGTACTGTATTTTATAAACAAATGGTAACACTCTCCCCTCTTTGAGACCATAATCAAAGCATCATCATACAAAAAGCCAGCAGTGTGCTTCTCTGTTATAAATATAATGTACACGCCCAGTAGAACCCAGCACAAATAACCAAATGCTTTAACAGGTAGAAGGATACTGAATGTCATGACAAACTTAGAAAACATCTAGATTTTTCTTACCATGACTGCTCCCATTGACTTTGAGCAGGCTGAAACAGTAGTGGGCACACTGGGGCCCATTGGCCAATCCCTGCAGCATCTTCAAGTAAGGAATATAAATAGTTGGAGGCAACAGGTCGCCCATTTGCCTAACAAACTTTGACAAGACAACCTGAAATACGGAGAAGCCAACAGTTTACATAAAGCATAGCTTAACTTTAAGCCAACATGGAGTAACCAATAAAGACTACATATGAACCAAAACTAAGTACTCTCATTTAACTTTCCCCAAGACAAAATAATCTGGAATTCTATTATGAAAAACTGCATTTCCAAGGTTATCATTAGTAATTTAGTGCAACTACAGAATATCTTTGTGAACCCAACGTACATCTAAATGCCACAAACACAAACTACTGCTCATATTCTAAATATGTAAAACAACTGAAGAATTTACTCATCTAAAATTAACCAGCAAATTCAAAGATACACTTAGAACCCAGAGTTCCTAAACCCCACTAAAACTTAGTACGAAGATCTAGGATCCTGGAAGAATTTTTGATAGTAACCTAAACATACTGTTTTATCTTCTTGCCGATACATGTTTCTATACTGTTCTTTAAGTTCACTTCTTAGGTTTCTCTTTTCTCCTGCTTAAGCCATAAATCTATTATCAACAACTAAATATATTACTTAGACTAATTAGTTGGAACCCAAACCAAAAATGTCACACATCTCTGGAAATTTTTGTTAAATCTGTTGTGTTTAACAATGATCTTATGATCATATAGAAAAATATCCTTATTTTCAAGACATATTAACAACCAATGAGAGGTGAAAAAGTCATGCTGCCTATAATTTACTTTAAAATAACCCAGCAAAAAAAAAAAAAAGCAGTAGAAATAACAAGAGCAGAAGTAAACACAGCAAGATGTTAACAGCTATTAAATTAAGATACTGGGTGTTCACTATAATTATTCTCCCATATGTTTGAAAATCTTCATAATGGAAATTATTTTAATCTCTAAAGAATTTTAATAAATCCTTCCCTGAAATATATTTTTTAAGTGAGGAAAAAAGTGAAACAATAAACGTAAGAAATACAGTTTAAAAAAGGGGGTCTTGACCTTTGCCTCTTAGCACAAATGAAAATTACAGTCATGGCATGAAACCATTTAAAATAGAAAATCCCAAAAAGATGAAGACAGATATGGTAATCCCTCTGATTTGCTAATGCATAACATATTTTAAAAGTTAATACAGGATAGAAAATGAACTTTTTCCTACACTATCTACTGACTCATAGGCATTTTGGCATTAATTATAACTTCTAAGCCTTTTTCCTTCAGTATTTGTACCTCTCCTATCTTACCCAACTTGCTAAGAAAGATGGATATTCATTGTTATGTCTACAGAGAACAGAATAAGCTAATAAATATTAATTTTAATTAGTCACTTATTTAGTCATACACTTATTTAGTGACTCACAATGAAACTAGACACTTTTCTACAACTAATGATTCAATACATAGCTAGCATCTAATAAAAGGCTGACTGTATAAACTTTGAAATGATCAGATCAATTTAAGAGTTTCCATTTCCTTAAATAAGTATAAACGCCTAAAGGTTACAAGTGTTCATTTTGCATGAACAGCAATAACATGAGGAAAATACCATTCTTCATGTTTTAATGATTTCCAAGGTAAAAAGTAGGAAAACCAAGAGCTCACCTGGCGTTGAGGGGGTCGCTGGTGAGCCACTCCAAGATAAGAACCCAGGATAGTGGAAGTCTGAAGAGGCTCTGACGGACACCAGTATTCCAGGGCAAGTTCCAAATTGAAAGGATTCTTTTTATACAGCTCACCGATCTGCAAAGTGTAAACAAAAACTGTGTGAAAATGTCTGTAACTCAAAAACTACTTTTAAATAAAAAGTTACATTTTATTGAATTCACCTGCATGTTTAAGATATTAAGCCTGAACCTTTCCAAAGTTAGGGAAAAAAGATCTGAAATTTTCCAAAGTTAGGGGAAAAGTAACAGAGAGAGGGAGATGATGATCCAATATAACAACTTACCAAGAGCATTAAGTGTTCCAGATCCCTTCTAAGCGAAATGGGGGGATCGTTCCCCATCTGCATACTCATGTGAATCATTCGAGCATCTTCATCTGCCCGATTCCTCAACTGCTTCACCTATGAAGTTTATTACAGGCAGTTCATATGTAAATTTATTACATGGGTTAATAATAATGAAACAGAAAATCAGGCAACTAAGTTATTACATAAAAGAAAAATATTGTTTAAATATCAACTCCACTTTAGTCGTGGAAATGAATATACCAGGAATTTTATTACAATATTATATTATCTATGATTTCTAAGATCTTAAAACTCAGTGCAATTCCCACTATAGATAATTTTAACTACAGTGTTTCTCAATTACTGACATTTTGGGCAGGGCACTTCTTCACTGGGTTGAATGATTCTGAACATTTAGCATTCCTAGTACTACTTAGCGGAGAAGGCAATGGCACCCCACTCCAGTACTTATGCCTGGAAAATCCCATGGACGGAGGAGCCTGGGAGGCTGCAGTCCATGGGGTGGCTAAGAGTCGGACATGACTGAGCGACTTCACTTTCACTTTCCACTTTCACACATTGGAGAAGGCAATGGCACCCTACTCCAGTACTTTTGCCTGGGAAATCCCATGGACGGAGGAGCCTGGTAGGCTGCAGCCCATGGGGTCGCTAGAGTCAGACACGACTGAGTGACTTCACTTTCACTCTTCAATTTCATGCATTGGAGAAGGAAATGGCAACCCACTCCAGTGTTCTTGCCTGGAGAATCCCAGGGACGGGGAGGCCTGGTGGGCTGCCGTCTGTGGGGTCGCACAGAGTTGGACACGACTGAAGCGACTTAGCAGCAGCAGCAGCAGTAGTACAACTTAGTGACTACCAATATTGACTACAGTCAATATTAGTCTAGACTAACAATTAGGAAAAAGTTAAAGCCTTAACCTTTTCTAAAGCTTTATTTCCACAAATATAAAATGAAAACATTTCTTTCTACTCAAAATTTTCAGCATGTCAGTCTATCATGTCCTTCAAGGCTGATGAGGTCTGAAGTTATCTGTTAAATTCTCCTTGACTATTCTAGTCTAAGTGGGCTATTCTTAGCCTAAAAGCCACAGCAATTTACTGTCTATACCTTCGTTTACTTCCTATTACTATCTATATTTTTCTGTGTGTATTTTTCTGTATGTATCTTATTTCTCCAACTAGACTATATATACATTCTTTGCTGGCAGGGAATGAGTCTCCTACTTATTTGTCTTCTTTACAATTCCTAGCATAGTTACCTGGAACACAGGAGGAATTCAATGAACACTTGATTTATTATAGGATGAGTAAGCACTTAACTCTGTTTGCTAAAGACCCTGATGCTGGGAGGGATTGGGGGCAGGAGGAGAAGGGAATGACAGAGGATGAGATGGCTGGATGGCATCACCGACTCGATGGACATGAGTTTGAGTGAACTCTGGGAGTTGGTGATGGACAGGGAGGCCTGGCATGCTGCGATTTATGGGGTCGCTAAGAGTCAGACACAACTGAGCGACTGAACTGGAACTAGACTCTCTCTTTTACTTCCTGCCACCACTTCCTTGGCACAAAATGGCACACAGAAATATGCTATGAAGGAACTGTCTGAAATGGCTCTAAGAATCCCTTTCTGGAACAAAGCTATAGCTCCAGCACTTTATTTAAATGTAACCTCACACTAGAGGTGGGCAGGGCACCTGGGCCTTATTATTAAAAAAAAAAAAAAAAAAAATTAAAGAAAAACTAACCTTTGCATTAGTTTCTTAAACCCATTACCTGTATCGATGTGGAGGTCCATTTTACACGCTACAATTAAGTGTTTAAACATTTATCTATAAAACTGGAGATTCTCCACTATGCATCTTCCAAATCATGTATAAATAGCATTAAATAAGGCAACCTTAACACTGATTCCTCAGGATAGCACGGAGTTAATAATTTTCTGCCCACAGAAGCATTTTCACTTGCTTACTACTTTCTCATTATAAACCACTCTCAATGTCAAATATTACTTCCTTTTAGTTTGTTCTCGGTTAATGAGTCTTATCTTCTACCACTCTTACTCACCCTGCATTATTACACTTACCTTCATTGGCATAAGTGCCAAGAAATCTGTAATTAGATTGTGGATTCTACGAATGTAAAATTCCTCCTGATAGAAGTTTTCTGACACCACTACAGATTCAGTGAGGAACAGGAAAACGTTGTCAGCAATTGCAAGCTCTGCCATTGCTTCATCTGCTTCTGTGAATTCAGCCAGAGCTAGAAATGTATTTAGAAAAATAGCACATGGAGGAAAAGTTACTAGATTATAGTACTTCATAATATTCTCCTGATAGGTCAAAATTCAGATCTCTTCTCAACCTTTCGTTTGTGTATATTTTGAGTTACACACAAAATAAGACAGTGTGTAACTGTAATTGACTAATAAACCCCAAAGAACTACCAAAAAAGTGCATTAGAAAACCATCTGCTCTTCACAGTAACATTAAGAGTGATAAAAGAAAATAAACACTTAACAGATGTATGATGTAACACATATGTAGTCAGAAAGCTATTATCAAAATATTAACAAGTTTAAATGATGCCAAGACTTTAATCTCAATGAAATGAACTGGATCATTTGGCAAAAGTCTTCAGTCAACAAGTGAAAATCAAAAACATGACCACTTAAGCAACTCTATTAATTTGGTAAACAAGTAGCAAAAACTGAAAAACTAAATAAATCTTAGCCTAAAGACAAAGTGGTCTATTTGTAATATTTTTAGCTTTGTACTTGGAAAACTTTAAACAGATAAGTGAAAAAAGAGAAAACAAGTATAATGAACCTCCACATCCCCAACACCTAGCTACAATATTAACCATTTACGATTAACTTTGTATCATTTAGTTCTCCATGTATTCTTCCTCTCCACTTAATTTAGACTGAAGTCTATACCAATGGCACCCAACTCCAGTACTCTTGCCTGGAAAATCCCATGGACAGAGGAGCCTGGAAGGCTGCAGTCCATGGGATCGCTGAGGGTCGGACATGACTGAGTGACTTCACTTTCACTTTTCCCTTTCATGCATTGGAGAAGGAAATGGCAACCCACTCCAGTGTTCTTGCCTGGAGAATCCCAGGGATGGGGGGGCCTGGTGGGCTGCCATCTCTGGGGTTGCACAGAGTCGGACACAACTGAAGTGACTTGGCAGCAGCAAATACCAGACAATTTAACACTATACTTCTAAGTATACGACTCAAAATGGCACTTAAAAAAAAAAGGAAAAAATTAACCACATATGTAATGTCATTAGTATTTTGCCACATAATTCAAAATCAAAAGTACAGTCAGTGGTCAAATTTACAACTGTCCCATAAATGCTATTAAAGATTTTAGTTTTGTCTTTTTGCTTCTGTCTTCGAGCAATTTGTTAGAATCTGTATCCAAATAAAGTTTATACACTGCAATTAATTGATATATCTGTAGGCTCCTCTTACATCTTTTTCATTTTTCTCTTGCCCTTTATTCTGCTGAAAAAACTAAGTCTTATATTGTAGCATTTTCCACCATGTGGGTTAGCATTGCGTCCCAGTGGTATAGTTACTATATTCCTTTTCCTCTTAAAAATTGATGTTTGATCTTAAGCAGCTTAATTAATTACATTCCATTTTTTCAGTAAAAGTATATCATGGGTGATGCTGCATCTTTCCATCAAAAACTACATTGCTGTTCACTTCTTTTAAACTTTAAAAATGCTAGGTAATTTTGTGATAATCTGGCTTTGGAAAATAACTGTTAAATAGCTTATTCTGTTTCACTGTCATAGAGACCAAATATGATCTGTTCCTTAAGGTACATTTTCAATGCCTTGGAATAGATATAAACCAGGATATTCTCAACCAGAGGGAAAGAGATTGGTTGGTTTTTTTCTTTTTTTGTTTATATACTGTTTGGCATTTTGAAATAAAGCCTGTATATCTACCCATATTATACAAACTCGAGAACAAAATAGTTTCTTAATTATTTGTTATTACTACTAATAATAATTACTGAAATGGTTAGTTAAATATATAATAACAATAATAATTAGTTCCAAGTCTTCACTTGAATTCAGAAATACTAGAATTAAGAACTACTTTTTAAAGACTACTTAGGTAATAAAGTACACTAATACATTAATGTAAAATGAGTTTTAATGTCTCAAAACAGTACACAAAAATTTTATAGTTTAATAAAACTCAAAATACACTTTTATAAAATAATGTAATAAACACATATGATAAAATTTACAGAAGTCTATATTAAAGAGTAGAAAACAATTTTTCAAAATTCAGATCTTGGTAAAACTTGTCTGGATTCAAGAAATCACCATTTCTGCAATATAAGATAAGTTATTCATTTTTTCTAGTAATTTTTAAAATATAAATTAACAGAAAAAAATTTGTATTTAAAATGTTCATTATAATGCCCCTAACTTCAAAGATTATGAAAGGATATGAGCACGCAAAACCAAAGAGATTAAGTAGCCAAAGATCTAGGACTTGAAACCAGGTCCACATTTCTAGACTATTCTTATCTACTATTCAGTAATGAAGTACAGCATATTCTATGTGCCTCTCAAGATTAGGGCAATGGTACAGTAATCTACAGTATATGAATTTAATTAACTATCACAAAGCTACTTAAAAGTACATAGGGTCATTTTATGCCCCAAAAGTACTGAAATAAGACTCATAAATGAAGAGGCATAGTTAAAAAACAGAATTTGTACATAAATGTAAATGTCTAATTAGCCTTTTATCAGCTTTAATATAAACAACACTCGGCCAAAGAAAAATCTGTAACATAAAAAAAGCTTTCCACAGCCCACTTGGGAGCAACATGAGACTAGTGAACATGTTCTGGAATCACACAATTGACAAGCTCCTGGAATCTGCGGACACTCTAAAACTAGAAAACTGACGTGCATGCTCAGCCACTTACTCGTTTCCCACTTTTGCGACTCCAGGGACTGTAGCCCTCCCACCAGCCTCCTCTGTCCCTGGGATTCTCCAGGCAAGAATACTGGAGTGGGTTGCCATTGCCTCCTCCAGGGGATCTTCCCAACCCATGGATCGGACCCATGTCTCCTGTGTCTCCTGCACTGACAAGCAGATTCTTTACCACTGTGCCACCTGGGAAGCCCATGGACTGTAAATTTTAATAAAATCTTTCCAAATTTACCATAAAAACCTACAGAAGTGACAATTTCAGGGGCTTCAAATGACAACAAAAGCTTATTTCTCATCCTGTTACAGTAAACCACTAGTATGATGATAAACCACGTGCATGATGTACATACACGGCAGAAGAGGATACGCTACAGCAGAAAACATCGTTAGAAGTCAGAATTCCACATCCATTACTGACTGAACCAAACACCTCCTAACACACTGCATTTTTAAATAATACTAGTTTTTAATCTGACACAATGTGAGAAAAATTTGTTTGTGAACAAACCCAAGAAGAAAAAGTTAAAATACATATATATGTATGTTACACTGTCATTTTCAAATTTCAAACTCTTAAGAAAAAAAGAAGCTAAAAGAGAATTATCACTAGCTACAAGAAAGGGAAAAATTTTCTTTAAATAGTTTCTTTTGAGAGACAAGAAAAAAAGGAAAACATTCATTCACCACAACTCTAAGTATCTTCCTAGGCTCATGTTTAGACTTGTCAAATGTCACACCTTTTCTGAAATATTAAATGCAGATACATCGTTTCTCATAAGAAAATGACCTACAAGCAGTTTACCTGTCACATCAGGCAGCTGAGATATCCCCCTCAAGGCCAGCGCCCAGGCAAGCCTCACTGTGGCTTGCAGCCCTGGCAGCTTCCAAGGCTGTGAGTCCTGAAGGCGAGAGTGAATTGTTGCGATGTATTGTCTCTCTGTCAACAGCGGAAGTTGATGAATCATATCTGAAAACAAAAACAGACACTGTACCAAAAAGTAGAGAAAATTTCCACTTTTGATGTATAGGAATGATATCTAAGAATAAGAAAGTCAGAGAATTTCTATAAAAAAAGACTAAACATTAATCTTTGAAATAAGTACACTATTGTAAAAACTGTACAAACTAAAACTGAAAGAAATGACAATAATTTAATTTTAGTTTCATTACTTTCAGTGATTTTTTTTTTTGGTAAGTGTTCTATTAACAAATTTGAAAAAAGTTAAACAGCCACTCATTTTTTTCTGTGCACTAATTCCAAAATATAAACCAACATTAAAGATTAAAGAAAGATACTTTTATGAGATAAATAATAGCCTGAATTTAAAGTATTAAAAAGAAAACCCTGACCAAAACAAAGCATGCCAACTGCAAACATGCATCTAGTCTGATTATAACATAAATGAAACAACCAAATAATTAAGGTATTTTCAATTATACTATGGTACTTCAAAAAGCACAAGATCCCAAATAAATCTAAAATAGTGGGAAACATCACTGATCACCTACAAATTTTATTTTACTTCATTGTTTTCTTATTTTTTGTTTTGATGTCATTCTGTGAATAACTAGTTCAGTGTTCCAACCTTAAACCAGAAAGAACACTTTCTTTAATTTTCTGTATTTTTAAAGTTTATGTCTACTGTTATACATGAATTAGTAATTCACTACTCCCGTTAACAAAGATATTCAGAAAGATCAACAAGTAATTAAGATGAGATAATCCAAATAAGTACCCCAAGCCTATGAAACTTCCCATTCTATTTAGCATTTCAAAGTTCCAGCTTACAAACTTCCATTAACACAGCCAACACCCACTTAATTCTGTGCTTCATTTCATTCAATACAGGAAATCTGACCAATGCACTAACTGGCAGCATTCCTATATGACTAGCACAGGTCAATGGACGTGAGTCTGAGCAAGCTCCAGGAGATGGTGATGGACAGGGAGGCCTGGCGTGCTGCAGTCCATGGCGTCGCAAAGAGTCGGACACAACTGAGCGACTGAACAACAAAGCACAGGTGCTGCCTGTGATGTGACATGACGTATCACCCGACAATTCGACTGGAGGTACGGGATACTGTGTTTTACATAAGCCTTTCCTAACGGCTAAGGATGATCTCCAAAGACGAATGGCAACCGTCTGTTCTCTTCACATATCTAATGAAAGGCTGGGATGACACAATCAAAAGCGGACAGGGGATAACTGTCGGAATAATTATAAATATTTATGACATTAAATGGGCTTCCCAGGTGGCGCTAGTGGTAAAGAACCTGCCTGCCAAGGCAGAAGACATAAGAGAAGCAGGTTCAATCCCTGGGTTGGGAAGATCCCCTGGAGGGCATGGCAACCCACTCTAGTATTCTTGCCTAGAGAATCGCATGGATGGAAGAGCCTGGCAGTCAAAAGGGTCACAAAGAGTCAGACGTGACTGAAGCGACTTAGCATGCACGCATGACATTGAATAGCAATAATCTTCCTTTGTGAGAGTCATTTTTAAGATCCTCAGCTCTAAGCAATAACATTTATAAGGTTGTTGTTTAAGTTGTTTAGTCGCTAAGTCATATCTGACTCTTTTGTGACCCCATGGATTGTAGCCTGCCAAGCTCCTCTCTCCATGGGATTTCCCAGGCAAGAATACTAGAGTGGGTTGCCATTTCCTTCTCCAGGGGATCTTCTCGACCCAGGGATCGAACGTGTATATCCTGCACTGCCAAATGGATTCTTTACTGCTGAGCCACCAGAGAAGCCCATTTACAAGGTTAGCAAGAGAAATTCTATCTACTTCACAGAAAACAACATCAAAAATGATATGTTACTAAAAATTATAGTCATCCTCCCTTAGAATGAAAGGTTTAAAACGTGAATAAATAACAAACAAGCAAGTTATGCATGCATAATTCACAAACACACATTGTAAATCCTTTAGCCACTTTCCCATTTTAAAATCCCAAACGATAAAAGAAACATCAAACGGGGTTGAAATTACTTTCAAAACGTGATCTTATATCTAAATATTCAAATATGGATGCATTACACACAAAGGAATAAACTTTACAATTTATATTTTAGTTGTTAGACTGTCACCTTTCTTAAATGTCATCTCCACAATTAAATCTGATTTTTTAAAATAAATGTATTAATGGATACAAAGTTCACTACCATCACGTTCCTCTGTGCTTTCTTCTATAAAGCTGCTATCGAAGCAGTACAAAAGCGCCATAAGAAGAGCCAGGTTCACTGCATCCAACGAGCCATTGGCCTCAACCGTCACTCTTTCCAAATGTCCAATAAGGAGGAGAGTGTCATCTTTGCCTAAAGGTGACTGGCAAGCCCAGGCGAAAAGGCTTTCTGCCAGAGACTGCCTGCACTCCTTGATGAGATCAGAAACCTAGAAATAAAGGTGAAGGTGAATGATTATCATTATAAATGAATTACTATGAAGCCTGATCTTATTCCAAAGTATCAACTATCTATTATAAAGGTGAACTAAATAAACATATCTGAGTCCATAAGTGACCCTAAAATCTCAGCTTTCCGATTCTGAAATCCTAACTCCAGTTTCCTCTACAGGATAACCAATTTCTTAAAGGCCTCATTCTAGAAAAAGTGCTAGCATGGCACATAGTGACTAGAAAGAGACTGAAACAAGTGCATGTCAGTGTCATGAACTGACCACACTTCAGTGTTATTAATTTTCCTACGCATGTATTAGAAGAATGTTCTGGCTGACATGGCTTTTCTGCCTTCAAGATCTGACGCAGACAACTATGAACTGACGCATCTAACACTCACCTCTTTCCGATGTTTTTCACTACCCAGACCTCTCTCACGCTGCAGTTTCTCAAACTCATTGTTAACATCAATCTGTGACACCAGAGTAAGAACTTTGTAAGTCAATCCTTGCTCCATCAGCTCATCAGTAAACCGTGTTGTCATAGAAACGAGCTCTGGACTGTGATAAAAAATCAAGTTACCATGAATGATAGTGTTTAAACTTCCTCATCACATGGATATAGCAAATACTCTTTTGACAATAATGTTGGATAACTGGAAACAACCAGGATGAGTTATAACCTAGCTCTTTTCATTGTTTTCAGATCACTGTGTTTCAGTAAACTTCTAACCACAAATAACTGAGTAATATTTCATTTTTAAATGAAATAAAGCAGGTTTAAACTGTTGTGTTATTCCTGGCACAAAAAGGGAGGGTTTATTACTCAACTTATGTTATACATACCAAAGACAAAGTTTTGTTTCTAAAATTATAATTCTTCAAGCAATTTCTAATTAAGTCCTGAAATCTTAGCATGCAAACAGACCTGAGTTCAAGGGTCCATGTCTTTCCTCGTCGGGACTGTATCAAGGCTTTCAGGGAATTTGCAATGCACCGCTTTCCATCCCAGTATAAGAGAACAGCTACTAATCCTCTGGTGAGGCCAGGAAAATGTGGCTGTTGGTGCTCTCCTGGAAAAGGAAGTTGAGAAATAATTTAGGAAGTAAACATGTATGTGTTTAGGCTGCGACAAAAATCATGATACCAATGCTCAGTTCAAAGAAATTATGAAATCTCAGGGTTATGTATGGATGTGAGAGTTGGACTGTGAAGAAAGCTGAGCGCCAAAGAATTGATGCTTTTGAACTGTGGTGTTGGAGAAGACTCTTGAGAGTCCCTTGGACTGCAAGGAGATCCAACCAGTCCACCCTAAGGGAGATCATTTCTGGGTGTTCATTGGAAGGAGTGATGTTGAAGCTGAAACTCCAATACTTTGGCCACCTGATGCGAAGAGCTGACTCACTGGAAAAGACCCTGATACTGGGAAAGATTGAGGGCAGGAGGAGAAGGGGACGACAGAGAATGAGATGGTTGGATGGCATCACCGACTCGATGGACATGGGTTTGGGTGGCCTCCGGGAGTTGGTGATGGACAGGGAGGCCTGGTGTGCTGCGGTTCATGGGGTTGCAAAGAGTCGGACATGACTGAACGACTGAACTGAAGGGGCCCTACCTCAGGGTTTAAGGGGCTCTACTTCAAACACCTATCCATCGTTTTATTCCCTTTCACATAAAATCTTTCAAATATTTTTAAGATTCTTCCCCTAGTAAATTAAATAACCTTTTCTTATGTTTCTACTTTTACTTGCTCTTTTGCACTACTCCCCTTTGAGTAAATTCTACTTTGTCTTTTCTGAACAACCTTGCCTACAGTTTCATTTCCTATGGTTTTCTTCTACCCTTGGCCCAGTCACTCCTACACTCTCCTCCCTTCTCTTCCCCAAATTTGTCTCACTGCCTCACAGTTCTCACAGGCGACTTCTGCCCGGCTGTCCCTTGTCTTCTGAGTGCACACCTACTCCACCTGACACGTGCCTAATTACTCTCAACAACCACTGGAAGCCCCGTGATCTCTGCGGACTTCTCTACAACCTGAGGTCAATTTAAACATCTCCCCGCTGGGCCGTCCCCAAACTTTGCATTACTGCACTTAATGGGGCAAAATTACTGGTTTCTATGTCTTTCTCAGTTATTAGACTATCAGCTCCTTTATGTATAGTGTAATAATTTCACTTATAATAACTTATAAGCTAGCTGAGGTTTTATTCATCTTTATATCCCTGGAATCTTAACACAGTGCCTGACATATAATATGCACAGGAAAAATATTTGGTAAATTAAGTTTTGAATTAAACTCACAACTGGAGCATGCCCAGTTAACATCTCCATCACAGAATGGGAAAATGACCTTAGTCATTCTCAATATCTTACTTCTTTTAATATAACCTTGGGTCAAAAGCCAGATATTATTCTGGCAGCTACATGGTTATCTTCAGATATATTAGACTGTCTTTCAATTAAAATGTCCTCCTGGCTTCTTCACATGGCTCCCCAGCTATGACTAAAATGAACTACTTATTTTACGGAAATTTCAATCTTTTTTCTATATTGCAGCAGGACAAATCATTTCAGTTTTTCCAGATACTATAATTCTTATGCTTAAAGCCCCTGCCAACAACTTCCCACTGCAATTAGAATAAAATCCAAACAATGTTCACGGCCTGCAAGACTATGATCTGACCCCTATGATGTCCTTGTCTTCTTTCGCTCTCGCCCTCATTCATGATGTTCTGCCCACTGTGGTCTTTGTGTCCTTTGGCATGCCTCTGCTCGCACCTCAAGCTCTACAATCCCTGGAACACCCTTCCCCAACAACTCTGGTACCTTGTCATCATACAGGTTCCAGAGCGAAGGCTCCAATCTCAGAGAGGCCTTCCCTTAGTACACTCCTTACACAGTTCCCTCTACCAGCCCCCATCTCTACCCCACTGCTGTGTTTTACTTCCTTCCTAGAACTCAGTATTATTGACATTATCTTATTCTTTACCTAGGAACTTCCCTTGTGGTTCAGATGGTAAAGAGTCTGCCTTCAATGAGGTAGACCTGTGTTCAATCCCTGGGTCGGGAAGATCCCCTGGGGAAGTATTATATTATGCCTGGAGAATTCCATGAACGGAGGAGCCTGGCAAGCTACAGTCCGTGGGGTTGCAAAGAGTCAGACCCGACCAAGCAACTTCACTCAGTCATGAATATTCTTTACCTATTCATTGTCTGAATCACCCCCTCCAAAAGAAATGCCAAAAAAGCAGTGACCTTACCTTCTTACTCCTTGTATGACAAGAAATGCTCTGTGCTATAAAAACGTCTGAGATGCAGTCAGC